>NC_030677.2:8670310-9980310 GCF_000004195.4 Xenopus tropicalis
ACTTGCTGCACTGTCTCCCAATGTGCACCTCGCAGTTAATATTATGTCCCAGGCAATTCATGAGATGCACACCTCCCTAAGGGAGCAATCCCCAGAGAGGGACAGAGAGGCTCATCGCTATCAGTATCAGGTGAATATTCCATACCTTGCAGTCATTCCCAGGAATACAGACATTATTTTACCAAACAATCTATCTTGTATGAGGCAGAATTATAAAAAAGATGGGTCCAACATTTTGTGTCCCTTTTTTCCTGTAAGAAATAGATCCTTCACCATTAGTGATGAGCGAATCTGTTCCGACGAAAAATTTGCAAAATGGCGAAAATGTCGTGTGGCAAAAAAATTGTCGCCCGCGACTATTCTTTTGTCGCCCGCAGCTATTATTTTGTCACCCGCGGCTATTATTTTGTCGCACAGCTATTGTTTTGTCGCCCGCGGCTATTATTTTGTTGCACTGCTATTCTTTTGTCGCCCGCAGCTATTATTTTGTCGCACAGCTATTGTTTTGTCGCGCACGGCTATTATTTTGTCGCACGGCTATTCTTTTGTCGCCCACGGCTATTCTTTTGTCACCTGCGGCTATTATTTCGTTGTGCGGCTATTCTTTTGACGCCCGTGACTATTCTTTTTTGACGCCGGGGACAATTTTTGGACGTGTGGCGAATTTTTCTGTGGCGAATTTTTTCATCCGTTTTCATCAAAACACGGAAATTTGCCGCGAACCCATACCTGGCAAAACATTTCGCCCATCACTATTCACCATCCTTTGTATATGCATAGTTTGCTTCAACAGTGTAAGGGTTCCTGACCGCAAATCCTAAAACAAGTAAGCCGTGGGAGCTCTCCTGCCGAGACAAAGACGTGCACGGGAACAAGGATGACACAACCAGAATGGAAGTTCAAACTTGTTCAATTTATTCTTACGTGATTATAGCTTTTATACCCTTTTTGAGTACATGCAGATACAAAGGAATCATTTCCAAAAAATAGAGTAGAACCTCATTATCCTCAAGGACGTTCTTCAAGGACGGCCAAGGCGGGACATACATTTTACATAGAGTACATAGATAAGATGAAGGTACTTTTTGAAGGTTTACATCCGGTAAGATGCAAGCTGTGCAAGGGTACTAATTGGGAAAAACAACTATTATGGGATGTTCAAGCCTTGTTGTCTGCTGTTACAAAATGGAGGTACATTTCTAAAATGGAGTATGATATGCTAAGCATCAAAGTGTATCAAAGTATCAAAATACATGCATATATATGATTATATGAATATGAGAACATAGGATATTATATCAAACCTTACAAACAGCATCTTTTTTAAGGACTGACCTGTATTAGTGTTTTATGATGATACCTTTTATTTTAAAGACAATAGTGGACAATTCATTTTTGAATTAGGAAGACCAAACTTTAAAACACTACAAGAAATGCTATAGTTCCATCATATAATTAGGATAAGATTAGTGTCAGGTTAAACCCTTGCTGGGGAGAGCTGCAGGTGGGATATTTACCATTGGAGAACACTGGTGGCTGTTACTAGAGATTATTATTTTACTGCCTATTTATAGTGACCTAAACTTACTCTTCCTAGAGGTTTCCTAGTGCCATCAGTAACTCTTATTTGGCCAAGAACTGTAAACTGCAAAGTCTTCTTTACAAAGTATTTCCCCTAGATGGGGGTAGAGCCAGAGAAAGAAAATTGGAAGAGGAAGAGAAAAGAGGGTAAGAGAAAGAAAAAGAAAGATGGAGAGACAAACAGCAAGGGAAAAAGAGACATATCTATATAGAGGGGGTGGAGCAGTGATGTAACTATAGAGAAAGCAAACCCTGCAGTTATGGTGGGGCCTGGGGTACAGGGAGGCCCCAGACCATGGGGTCTGCTTCTGCTATAGGTCTAAGAAGTCCCCTCTTCTCAGCCGCTCTCTTACCTACTCAGTGCAAGTGTTCGGGGAGTGGGGGACATGGGCAGGGCTTCATTGTTACACCACTGGGGTGGAGAAAGACAGAAAAGCATTGTATGCAAAACTATAAGTTCCATGCAGGATGCTGCCGCTTTGCAGAGCGATTTGACAAAATTAGATAACTGGGCAGCAAACTGGAAAATGAGGTTCAATGTTGATAAGTGCAAAGTTATGCACTTTGGTAGAAATAATATAAACGCAAACTATCTACTGAATGGGAGTGTGTTGGGGGTTTCCTTAATGGAGAAGGATCTAGGGGTTTTTGTTGATAACAAGTTGTCTAATGCCAGGCAGTGTCATTCTGTGGCTACTAAAGCAAATAAAGTGCTGTCTTGTATAAAAAAGGGCATTGACTCAAGGGATGAGAACATAATTTTGCCCCTTTATAGGTCCCTGGTAAGGCCTCACCTTGAGTATGCAGTGCAGTTTTGGGCTCCAGTCCTTAAGAAGGATATTAATGAGCTGGAGAGAGTGCAGAGACTGCAACTAAACTGGTTAAGGGGATGGAAGATTTAAACTATGAGGTGAGACTGTCAGGGTTGGGGTTGTTTTCTCTGGAAAAGAGGCGCTTGCGAGGGGACATGATTACTCTGTACAAGTACATTAGAGGGGATTATAGGCAGTTGGGGGATGTTCTTTTTTCCCATAAAAACAATCAACGCACCAGAGGTCACCCCTTTAGATTAGAGGAAAGGAGTTTCCATTTGAAGCAGCGTAGGTGGTTCCTCACGGTGAGGGCAGTGAGGTTATGGAATGCCCTTCCTAGTGATGTGGTAATGGCAGATTCTGTTAATGCCTTTAAGAGGGGCCTGGATGAGTTCTTGATCAATCAGAATATCCAAGGCTATTGTGATACTAATATCTACAGTTAGTACTAGTGGTTGTATATATAGTGTATGTATGTGAGTCTATAGATTGGTAGGTGTGGGTTAAGTGTGCTGGGTTTACTTGGATGGGTTGAACTTGATGGACACTGGTCTTTTTTCAACCCTATGTAACTATGTAACTATGTAACTATGTAACTATGTATGAGTAAGGAGATACAAGACCTCATGATTACCATTTAAAATTATTTCAACTTGATTAAAATGTTAAAATAAAATTGCTAATATTTTATCTTCTAAATTCTTTAACAGTTACATCACTATATGAAAACAAATCGCTACCAAACCAAGTATGGGGGAGAGGTATCTTTCGATGGAAGAGGAGAGATGGACACTGGATATATCATCTATTTCTATCTCTACTTATATGGTGAATCTTATTGTGGCATATTTGGCAGGTTCATACCATTGGCACCTTCAGATTATGAATTAGAAATTCATCCAGTTATAATACCATGGAAAAAGAAGAATAAAACGGTCAGATATTTTTTTCTTTTCAAGATCTTTCCAAAGAAATCAAAATGTATATAAATATATTGTTTCATTTTGACTGAATTCATAGCATTATTTGAATTATGTTTTATGAAAAATGTTATTGGATCTGCATCATCTTCTCCATTTAGTAGGTTTATAAGCTCAACCTCAGTCACACTTTCCTGCAGAACACTGACAGGACAAGCCTTTAGGGGTCATTTACAAACTGGAAGGCAGAGTACAAAGTGGAAAAATGGGCACAGTCTGACTTTTTTGGACACTTTGCATCCAGCCTAAATAAAGTGGCTCTGAAGTCTCTGTTCTCCATTTTGAGACTACACAGAGTCCAGTGGTTTCCCAGTGAATACAGTTCTGCCTGTGCTTGTCAATGTTGTATTCATGAGTGGCAGAACTCATAAGGATTCAACCCTTGGTATGGGTGCTGGTTTTGTGATTTTGCCCCTGCTTGTTTCTGCTCCATGAACCTGATTTCCCCATGTGACTGTTGCTTTCTCCAGGCACCTTTCTCCATCACTGCCTGATACATGAATTTGCTCTGGTTTGCCATCTGCCCTGACCCATTTTCTGCCAAAGGTCTCACTTTTCTATCATGAAATCATAAATTTTTACAATGACACAATGACTTCAGCTTTTCATTAAGCCCTGGTCAATAAATAACCAATGGACTCCTTTTTGTAGGGAAACAGTGTTAATGTATTAATCTGATTGTATTTTGGTGACCTGAATGGATTGAAAAAGGAAAAAAGCTGTGTTACTTGCCAGTCCATCCACCGTTCCTCAGCTAAGGTTGGGGCACGCCCATGGGAGGTGACGTGAAACCTATGGTCTTGACCACACATACATTTTGAAAGGCCATTTCACGGTCAAATATTTTTTAAAATAGTTGGAATTTGTTCCAGTTGCATATGCAACCTCCGGGCATGAAAGTGTCAGATAATGGAGCATAGTATACATAATCAGAATTCAGTATTTATAGTATAGAGCATCCATCTTCAAAGGGATAGGCTCAGTGAATGGGCAAGACCACAAAAGTTGCATTAAAACGATTACTGATACGGTCTGAAACCATAGTCTAGCAATGTTTTGGGTGCTACAGCATATAACTAGTGATGAGCGAATTTTTTCACCTGGCATGGATTCACATGCCATTGGTGAATTGCTTCATGAAACTTCAGCGAAAATTCACTGCGCATCAATAAAATTCACAGTTGTGGCAAAATAGGCACACAACAACCCCGTTTCATGCATTTTTCACCGTTTCATGAATTTTCTTGCTGTTTCGTTAATTTTCCGACGAAATGGGACAGATTCGCTCATCACTACATATAACCCTTTCCTTTAGTACTGTCTCTCTGTGGAAATTGTGGACAGACTACACCCTGAACTGGTTATGATTTACAAAATAAACATGTAAAATGTAAAGACCTCCATGAGTATAATTGACCAGGTACATATGCCAGAAATTATGCTCTTGAATCAAAAATTGGATGCCAGAAGTTTCTGGTTTATCCTTGTCTGTACCACATTGATTGATCTCACTCTACTGTGTTTGCGTTCTCCCTGTCAGACCACAGCAGAAAGTTCCGGGGCTCCAAAATGGCATCGGTGAAGACCAGTTCTGGCAGGGCTCTCCTGCCCACTTTTGGGGAACGATCACCTTAGTAGTCTCAGAGCGCCTACTACACAGTTGTGACACAGCCTATATTTTCTCTCTGATTTATTTCTGCTGTAGGGAATCCAGACCACATTCACAAGAAACCCTAGAAGGTGAACCTTAAACCTACCAAGCTATCTCCACAGGGTGCCACAGGACTTTGCTCTGACTTGGTGCTACTTTGCATGCAGCCACTACAGCACAGTTTAATAATCAAGGAATTTTTTTTACACATCACACACTCATTGTGCGTACAAATAACTTGCTTTGTTTTAGATCCCAAGAGCTCAATGTGCAACCAGTTGCCAGCCCGGCTACAGGAAGGCACTAAATCCTGGGGCTCAGCCCTGCTGTTATGACTGTGTCCGATGTTCTGAGGGAGAGATCTCCAATCAAACTGGTATGAATCCTAGAATGGAACCTTCTAGTAAATACTAAACATTAGGCTGGAAAACATACTGGGAGTGAGGAGTGAAGGGACAGGGCAGAATCGAGGAAGCACTGGGTCTGGGGAGATGGGGTGATAGTGAAATTGTTAACTGTAAAAGAGTCAAATGCAACTGATGCTTTATTCAACCTAGCTGGACATAGGTTGTTTCCAGCCACATTAGAGTTACATGTATTTGAAAGACCTTATGCTGTTTGTGTTGACTGCAAGACCCTGCAACATACTGTACATACATCTATTTATGTTCATGAAGGGACCCTAACATTTAAGTCCCCTTAGGTTCCCCTTTAGGCAGGCATGGCAGCAAGTGACCTTTATTTAGATGTGGACACCTAAAGGTGGTCCTAATAATGTGCTTTGAGAAATATCCTTTTCAGGTTAAAGAGAACATCCCTTGTAGTTCAGGAATGCCCACTAGGTGGAGGAGTTCCTAGTATAAAAGGGGATGCCTCACATGTTCATGAGGTCTTCTTGCTGGGACTTCACCTCATTAAGAGGTATCTACAGGAGTGCGTTTAGTTTTAGCTAGAACTGTTATAGTCACTCTAGGAGTGAAAAGATAGTAAGGTTATTTAGTTGGGCAGCTCCAGGCCCCTAAGAGGAAAATAGAGAGGTTATTACCTCACGGCATTGCTGGCCGTAGTGTCAAGGGAAACCTAGTGAATAGCTCAGGGCTCAAGTAATACCCAAAGAGGGGAAATTATTGATGTGAAACTATTTCCTGGTCGGGATATCCATAAAGGGAAACCTGTGCCTGATTATACTACTGATGCTGTACTGGAGCAAATAAATAAGTTATTGTTGGTTTGCAAGCAACCTCCAGTGTCCTGGTCATTCAATTCACAGGATCTCCAGCTACTGTACCTGGTAAGCACTCATTAAGGGGCAGCAAGTTCATGTTAGTTGCATGGAGTTGCCATTCAGGAGGCCTACATCATTGTGCACAGCTCAAATAAAACACACACTCAAAATACTTCTAGCCAACACTCACGGGTGTGCTACAGTCACATATTGCAAAAGTACTTTAGTGTAAAATGTTATAAAGGTACCTAATTGCCTTCTTCATTTGATCTGTTTGGAGCAATCACTCTATATAGGGTTGCCACCTCTCCGGTTTTGACCCGGACAGCCCAGTTTTCCCAATTTGGAAAACGGGGCAGGACTCGCTGAGATTGATGTTTGCCGATAGGCTGATCGGTATGTCATAGTGATGTCATGACCCCACTCCTACCCTGACCCTGTGATGTCAAAACCCCGCCTCTACCCCACCCTGTGACATCACTGCCTGTTCCCTGCCCAGCGAAAAAATACGGCAGAGGGGGCAACCCTAACGCTATTACAGTATCACTCTGAGATTATTCCAATTTTTGTTGGATAATTTAAAATGTCAGATTAGATCTGTTCTTTTAACAATTCCCTAGTAAATGCATATACCCCTATAACCTAATCCCCTAGGTAGAATAAGTTTTCCTGTTATGAACCAATTTCTTTTTTATGTTCAATAAAATATGTGGGAGCAAATGACTCTTTCACCTGATGTACAGAGTGGCTGCTGCTGGGGAGCCTGGAGCACATGAGCCCAGTATATATGAGTCCCTTAAGGAACCATCTCTTTAGTGATAGTTGGGAAACAAATACCCCATACATTAGGTAACAGAAAGTGATAGACCGGCAACTGCCCTAGTCTGTAAGAACAGATATATCTAGGAAGTTATTTTGTTTAAGACATTAGGGTACAAATCCCCAAATACAGCATTATCTCTATAACAAATCGTATTTGGAATTATTTCCCAATTCTGGCCTCATCTTTTCTAAGATTTGTCATCTGATCTGTAAAGAAATGTATATCCAATATTCTCTTTTATATTTGTCTTGTGCTGATTAAAAAATTATGGCTCCTTCCAGCGTACAGTTTATATTGAGTATTTTTTTCATTTCCTATATTGTTACAGACAGTGAAAATTGCCTCAGGTGCCCGGACATGGAATGGCCCAATGAGAACAAGAATCAGTGTCTTGCAAAAACTGAAGAATTTCTATCATTCTATAATGATACCATTTCTGTATTTTTGTTATCAATGCCCATTCTGTTCTTTTTTATAACTCTCCTTATACTGGGAATTTTTATCATAAACCAGGACACCCCCATAGTGAGAGCCAACAACCGGAGCCTGAGCTTCCTCCTCCTTGTCTCCATCAAGCTGAGCTTCCTCAGTGTGTTTCTGTTCCTCGGTCGCCCTGTGGATATAACCTGCATGCTGCGCATCATCACTTTTGGAATCACCTTCTCCATAGCTGTCTCTTCTCTCCTGGCCAAGACTATCATGGTTTGTGTTGCTTTCAAAGCCACCAAGCCAGGGAGCTCATGGAGAAAATGGCTGGGAGTCAAACTGTCCAATTCTGTAGTCTTGTTCTGCTCATCCATTCAAATAATCATCTGCATGACTTGGTTGGCCATTTCTCCTCCCTTTCAGGAACTGGACATTCACACTTCCCCTGGAACCATCATCATTCAGTGCAATGAGGGCTCAGCTATTGGCTTTTACTCAGTTATTGGGTATATGGGGCTTCTGGCAGCTGTTAGTTTTGTTTTAGCATTTTTAGCTCGGAGCTTACCGGACAGTTTTAATGAGGCCAAGTACATCACTTTCAGCATGCTGCTCTTCTGCAGTGTTTGGATCACAATGATCCCGGCCTATCTGAGCACCAAAGGCAAAAACACTGTGTGTGTGGAGATATTTGCCATACTCACCTCAAGCGCGGGCCTTTTAGCCTGTATATTTCTGCCCAAATGTTATATAATTATGTTTAGGCCTGAAATGAACCAAAAATCCCGTTTACTTGGAAGCAAAACATGAGCCTTCCAACTATTACTAGTAAATCCCATTATATTTATATGTATATTCCAACGTGATATTATTTTAGAGCCTTTTTGCATTTGTCTGAAAATTAAGTTTTAATCTCGTTCTATTTTATTTACATTTAGGTTTTTAACCTAAATGTTTACCTGCTCTTTGGTGTCGTACATCATAATAATCCATTGTAACATTACTGAATGTTTCCTGTATTCTATCAGGATATTGAAAAGTGGCACAAATTTTTTTTGTAAAGTTTTATTTTAATTCTCATCAATGTAAAAGTGTTAATATGTTAATAAATTTGCCCCTAAATTTGACAAAGTTGACAAATGAGGTTCAGCTTCTGTGTATTTAGTTATTAGATTATTCTTTTTATTTAAATAATTAGGCAGCCAACAGTTTTTGTTTATAATTTTCAAATACATTGCAGTTCTCTGGCCTGATCTAGTTTTGAAGTAAAATAACCATCCTTTTGAAAAGTTTTCATTTGCTTTCTAAAAGAATACTGTAGATGGATGAGATTGGATAAAAGGATCCAAAAAACTCTTAACTTGGATATCCACCTTTTGCAAATTTGTACCAAAGTGGTACACATAACAAATATTTTCCAGTACAGGTATGGGACCCATTATCCAGAATGCTCGGGACCTGGGGTTTTCTGGATAAGGGATCTTTCCATAATATAGATCTCTTTCCTCAAGTCTGCTAAAACATTTAAACAGTAATTAAACCCAATAGGGCTGTTCTGCCCCCAATAAGGGGTAATTATATCTTAGTTGGGATCAAGTACAGGTACTGTTTTATTATTACAGAGAAAAGGGAATCATTTAACCATGAAATAAACCCAATAGGGCTGTTCTGCCCCCAATAAGGGGTAATTATATCTTAGTTTGGATCAAGTACAGGTACTGTTTTATTATTACAGAGAAAAGGGAATCATTTAACCATTAAATAAACCCAATAGGGCTGTTCTGCCTCCAATAAGGGGTAATTATATCTTAGTTGGGATCAAGTACAGGTACTGTTTTATTATTACAGAGAAAAGGGAATCATTTAACCATGAAATAAACCCAATAGGGCTGTTCTGCCTCCAATAAGGGGTAATTATATCTTAGTTGGGATCAAGTACAGGTACTGTTTTATTATTACAGAGAAAAGGGAATCATTTAACCATGAAATAAACCCAATAGGGCTGTTCTGCCCCCAATAAGGGGTAATTATATCTTAGTTGGGATCAAGTACAGGTACTGTTTTATTATTACAGAGAAAAGGGAATCATTTAACCATTAAATAAACCCAATAGGGCTGTTCTGCCTCCAATAAGGGGTAATTATATCTTAGTTGGGATCAAGTACAGGTACTGTTTTATTATTACAGAGAAAAGGGAATCATTTAACCATGAAATAAACCCAATAGGGCTGTTCTGCCTCCAATAAGGGGTAATTATATCTTAGTTGGGATCAAGTACAGGTACTGTTTTATTATTACAGAGAAAAGGGAATCATTTAACCATGAAATAAACCCAATAGGGCTGTTCTGCCTCCAATAAGGGGTAATTATATCTTAGTTGGGATCAAGTACAGGTACTGTTTTATTATTACAGAGAAAAGGGAATCATTTAACCATTAAATAAACCCAATAGGGCTGTTCTGCCTCCAATAAGGGGTAATTATATCTTAGTTGGGATCAAGTACAGGTACTGTTTTATTATTACAGAGAAAAGGGAATCATTTAACCATGAAATAAACCCAATAGGGCTGTTCTGCCCCAATAAGGGGTAATTATATCTTAGTTGGGATCAAGTACAGGTACTGTTTTATTATTACAGAGAAAAGGGAATCATTTAACCATTAAAAAACCCAATAGGGCTGTTCTGCCTCCAATAAGGGGTAATTATATCTTAGTTGGGATCAAGTACAGGTACTGTTTTATTATTACAGAGAAAAGGGAATCATTTAACCATTAAAAAACCCAATAGGGCTGTTCTGCCTCCAATAAGGGGTAATTATATCTTAGTTGGGATCAAGTACAGGTACTGTTTTATTATTACAGAGAAAAGGGAATCATTTAACCATGAAATAAACCCAATAGGGCTGTTCTGCCCCCAATAAGGGGTAATTATATCTTAGTTGGGATCAAGTACAGGTACTGTTTTATTATTACAGAGAAAAGGGAATCATTTAACCATTAAATAAACCCAATAGGGCTGTTCTGCCCCCAATAAGGGGTAATTATATCTTAGTTGGGATCAAGTACAGGTACTGTTTTATTATTACAGAGAAAAGGGAATCATTTAACCATGGCAAAGTTTTTCAGGGTTTTTTCCCACTTAATAAATACCAGACATTTGAGGTTTTGAACCATAATTTGAATTCCATTTTTTTAGCACAAACAAAACTCAAATCATGTAGGCCCCTCCTACTCACTTCTACTTTTTTGCGAATTCCTTATTTTTGAATTATTATTTTAAAAAAAAATCACAAAATGGAGGGGGTAGAGAAAGAAGAAAAATGGGGGAAAGGGGGTATTCATTTTGTTTACAGTCCACAGAGAAGAACCAGTTCGTTCGGCACCACTTACTTTGTTTTATTGGGAGCATTCAGTTCCTGAGCTGCTTCCAGGCTCAACCCCCCAGTAAAAGTCTAAATAGGGAAGATTCACCTTCATGCCGGCAAATGCCTTTAACATATTTATTTTCAGAGATGTGAAGCACAAGCTTTTGGGGCCCAAACCCTTCCTCAGGTGAAATACAAACCCAACACTTTAAATACCATACAAACAAGTGATTCAAACAGGTGACTTTTTTTAAACCTCTTTTAAAGCGATACTGATACCTATTAAACCCGTTTTTTTTTTTACGCCCACTATTCTGTTTATGTTATGAGCTTCTAAAATGTTATTTAAAAAATTTCCAGTTTGCTCACATTACTATTGGGAGCAGATGAACTACTGCTCCACAAGGCAGCCATGTTTGCTCTCTTCTGCACTGCCATGTAAACGCCTCCATCAAAAAAAATAAATAATAAATAAAGGGAAAAAAAATCTACCAATCACATTGCCTGCTTTAGGGGGCTCTCCTTCTCCCTTCTGTTACACATGTAGGGACCCATAGGTTTAAGCTCCCTATGGTGTTATCCCTTATCCTTATCTTATCTGTATTGTTATAGGGCAGAGCCCTCTGATCTCAGGTTACTGTTATTAGGCTGCCCTCTATAGGTTTAGGCCAGGTTGACCACTCCCCTTGGCAGACTATATAGTGTCTGGCACAAGGGAGTGTCTTCCTCTTTTGGCTGCAAGAACTTTCTGTTTCCACACTCTATTATATAGTGGAGGAGGCGTTTAGTGACAAATAGAATTTAGTGACAAATAGAATTAAATACTTAAAGTATTACACAGGTATAGGACCCCCTGGAAACCCATTACCCAGAAAGTCAGGAATTACAGGAAGGCCTTCATAGACTCCATTTTAATTAAATAATTCACATTTTTAAAAATGGTTTTCTTCTTCTCTGTAATAATAAAACAGTACCTGTACTTGATCCCAACTAAGATTTAATTACCCCTTATTGGGGCAGAACAGCCCTATTGGGTTTATTTAATGGTTAAATGATTCCCTTTTCTCTGTAATAATAAAACAGTACCTGTACTTGATCCCAACTAAGATATAATTACCCCTTATTGGGGCAGAACAGTCCTATTGGGTTTATTTCATGGTTAAATGATTCCCTTTTCTCTGTAATAATAAAACAGTACCTGTACTTGATCCCAACTAAGATAAAATTACCCCTTATTGGGGCAGAACAGCCCTATTGGGTTTATTTAATGGTTAAATGATTCCCTTTTCTCTGTAATAATAAAACAGTACCTGTACTTGATCCCAACTAAGATATAATTACCCCTTATTGGGGGCAGAACAGCCCTATTGGGTTTATTTAATGGTTAAATGATTCCCTTTTCTCTGTAATAATAAAACAGTACCTGTACTTGATCCCAACTAAGATATAATTACCCCTTATTGGGGCAGAACAGTCCTATTGGGTTTATTTAATGGTTAAATGATTCCCTTTTCTCTGTAATAATAAAACAGTACCTGTACTTGATCCCAACTAAGATATAATTACCCCTTATTGGGGGCAGAACAGCCCTATTGGGTTTATTTAATGGTTAAATGATTCCCTTTTCTCTGTAATAATAAAACAGTACCTGTACTTGATCCCAACTAAGATATAATTACCCCTTATTGGGGCAGAACAGCCCTATTGGGTTTATTTCATGGTTAAATGATTCCCTTTTCTCTGTAATAATAAAACAGTACCTGCACTTGATCCCAACTAAGATATAATTACCCCTTATTGGGGGCAGAACAGCCCTATTGGGTTTATTTAATGGTTAAATGATTCCCTTTTCTCTGTAATAATAAAACAGTACCTGTACTTGATCCCAACTAGGATATAATTACCCCTTATTGGAGCCAAAACAGTCCTATTGGGTTTAATTACTGTTTAAATACATTTTTTAGCAGACTTGAGGAAAAAGATCCAAATTATGGAAAGATCCCTTATCTGGAAAACCCCAGGTCCTGAGCATTCTGGATAAAGGGTCCCATACCTGTACTGGGAAAATATTTGTTATATGTACTACTTTGTTAGAAATTTGCAACATCCCAGTTCAGAATCCTTTCCCTGTATGTGCAGTGCAGAGTGTTTTGGATCCTTTTATCCAATCTCACCCATCTATTCTTTTAGAAGGCAAATAAAAACTTTTCAAAAGAATGGTTATAAAATAGATCAGGCCAGAGAACTGCAATGCATTTGAAAATTATAAACAAAAACTGTTGGCTGCCTAATTATTCAAATAAAAAGAATAATCTAATAACTATATACACAGAAGCTGAACCTCATTGTGCAACTTTGTCAAATTTAGGGGCAGATTTATTAACATATTAACAATTTTACATTGATGAGAATTAAAATAAAACTTTACATAAAAATTTTGTGCCACTTTTCAAATCAATATCCTGATAGAATACAGGAAACATTCAGTAATGTTACAATGGATTATTATGATGTACGACACCAAAGAGCAAGTAAACATTTAGGTTATAAACCTAAATGTAAATAAAATAGAAAGAAATTAAAACTTAAGTTTTAGATCAATCCAAAAAGGCCCTAAAATAATATCACGTTGGAATATACATATAAATATAATGGGATTTACTAGTAATAGTTGGAAGGCTCATGTCTTGCTTCCAAGTAAACAGGATTTGTGGTTCATTTCAGGCCTAAACATAATTATATAACATTTGGGCAGAAATATACAGGCTAAAAGCCCCGCGCTTGAGGTGAGTATGGCAAATATCTCCACACACACAGTGTTTTTGCCTTTGGTGCTCAGATAGGCCGGGATCATTGTGATCCAAACACTGCAGAAGAGCAGCATGCTGAAAGTGATGTACTTGGCCTCATTAAAACTGTCCGGTAAGCTCCGAGCTAAAAATGCTAAAACAAAACTAACAGCTGCCAGAAGCCCCATATACCCAATAACTGAGTAAAAGCCAATAGCTGAGCCCTCATTGCACTGAATGATGATGGTTCCAGGGGAAGTGTGAATGTCCAGTTCCTGAAAGGGAGGAGAAATGGCCAACCAAGTCATGCAGATGATTATTTGAATGGATGAGCAGAACAAGACTACAGAATTGGACAGTTTGACTCCCAGCCATTTTCTCCATGAGCTCCCTGGCTTGGTGGCTTTGAAAGCAACACAAACCATGATAGTCTTGGCCAGGAGAGAAGAGACAGCTATGGAGAAGGTGATTCCAAAAGTGATGATGCGCAGCATGCAGGTTATATCCACAGGGCGACCGAGGAACAGAAACACACTGAGGAAGCTCAGCTTGATGGAGACAAGGAGGAGGAAGCTCAGGCTCCGGTTGTTGGCTCTCACTATGGGGGAGTCCCGGTATATAACAAAAATTCCCAGTATAAGGAGAGTTATAAAAAAGAACAGAATGGGCATTGATAACAAAAATACAGAAATGGTATCATTATAGAATGATAGAAATTCTTCAGTTTTTGCAAGGCACTGATTCTTGTTCTCATTGGGCCATTCCATGTCCGGGCACCTGAGGCAATTTTCACTGTCTGTAAAAATATAGAAAAATAAAAAAAGAATCTTAGATAGTATTAACTTTAGGGTGGAAGGAGCTCTAATTTTTACCTCAAAGAGTACAAGACAAATATGAATAAGAATAATAAGTTAATAGTTGTGTATTAGGTATAAAATCATGGATTATATGCACATACATTGTTATACTGCCACCTAGTGACCAAAGTCATATTTCAAGTTGTTTATTTCTAAGTCTGTAGACCCTCCCATTCCCCTTCCTTATATGTGATGTCAGTTCCTCCCATCATGCCATTCCTGTTCCTGTTTCCATGTGGGAGGAGCTACTGCAGGGTTTGGGAAAGCAATATTCTTTTTGAGCTCCGGCATTTGTTCATCCACTCCAGCATTTATACATCTGCTCCAAATAAACAACCTTTTGTGGATCCCAAGTGCCTGGTGAGTTCTGCTATCTGGCACAGATTGCCCACAGTGGTTGTGCCCAGCTCCATACAGGCCCAGTGAGAGGGGTCTCAGGGGAAACTCAGCCATTATCACAGCAATTGGAATTAGAATAATATTGGTTATACATTTCTTTACAGAGCAGATGATCTTAGAAAAGATGAGAACAGAACTGGGAAAGAATTCCAAATATGAATTGTTATAGAGAGAATGCTGTATTTAATGTCTTAAAGGGGAACAAAAGTCTAAAATAGAATATCATTAGAAATAATGTGTTTTCTATACTGCACATAAACATAAATAAACTCACTTCACAGGCCCAGAGTTTGAGAAGCCTAATTAAAGTAATGATTTATGCTTTCAGAGCACAGGGGGGTCACCATCTTGTTACTTTGTAAGACCAAGACCACGCACATGCTCAGTGGACTCTGGGCTTCTGTTGAGAGGTTGAGATTAGGGATTGTAGTAAATTATCAGAACAACACAAGTCAGGTAACATCTGCCATAGAAGCTGATCAATAATTAGAATCATAATATGCAGACTGCACTGGTTCCTGAATTGCCATGTAATGTAATGTGAGTTTTATAGTATCGTCTATTGTTTACAAGATTTGGGGAAATGTTTAGTAAAAGTTTTATTGTGCAATATTGCTTTAAGAATACAACCCTGATGTTGCTGGACTACAGCTCCCAGCATGCCTCACCCTTCATTATATGTTACATTATTCTGGGATTTGTAGTCCGGCAACAGCTGAGTAACATTTGGTTGAGCCGCGCTGTGCCGCAGGGTTTACATCTCTTTTAATAGTTACTATAACACTGTAGGTAGCACCATGTGCTAATGTACTTTGTTTCTTGTGCACCAAAGTTCCCATGGGGGTTTGGTTCATGTTGAGCAGTTCCCCAGACTCACAAGGTAGTTTTTTTGCAGTGACTGAGATTGTACTGTTATGTCAAAACACACATCACTTAGGGAAACATTTCCCTTCCAGTATGTGAGCTTTAGACATTAAGGGTCACATTTACTAAAATGCATTTTTTTCTGGACTTGAAACACAATATGGTATAATTTCAAAGTAACCACAATAATTTCTGTAGTTCTAAAATGACTCGACAGTGGTTTTGTAGTTCGTACGAAAATATCGCAATTGCGTTCCGAAAGACACTAAATTTTCGGACCCTAAAGTTTGTAAATGCCACTAAAATAGTTCTGGCTTTGAAGCCTTCTATAGGTCTCAATGGCACCCGACAGATCAAACCTGGTGAAAAGATAGTCCTGACTAAAATGTAACCAAAGCATTAACGAATTCCAAAATGTTTGTGTTCTTTGCACAAACTACGTTTTTTTGTGGAACTTTAATGAAATTTTTGCATACATTCTGAAATGTTCTATAATTTAGAAAAAATACGAATTTATCTAAAAAATGATTTAGTAAATGGGCCCCTTAATGTCCAAAAATGTAAAAAAAAGGTTTGTGAAATGTATAACATCCTTTTCTTGTCTATTTTATAGTATTAACTATTAGATTTCATTCTAGGAGTCATACCAGTTCGATTGGAGATCTCTCCCTCAGAACATGGGAGACAACCATAGCAGCAGGGCTGGATTCCTGGATTTAGTGCCTTCCTGTAGCCGGGCTGGCAACTTTCTGCACATTGAGCTCTTGGGATCTAAAAACAAAGCAAGTTATTTGTACAGACAATGAGTGTGTGATGTGTAAAATCATTCTAATCAAATCCATATTTATTAAACTGTGCTGTAGTGGCTGCATGTAAAGTAACACCAAGGCCGAACAAAGTCCTGTGGCACCCTGTGGAGATTGCTTGGTAGGTTTAATGTTTACCGTCTGGATCCCCTACAGCAGAAATAAATCAGGGAGAAAATATAGGCTGTGTCACAACTGTGTAGTAGGAGCCCTGAGGCTACTAAGGTGATCGTTCCCCAAAAGTGGGCAGGAGAGCCCTGCCAGAACTGGTCTTCACCGATGCCATTTTGGGGCCCTTGAGCTTTCTGCTGTGGTCTGACAGGGAGAACCCAAACACAGTGGAGTCAGATAAAAAAATGTGGTACAGGCAAGGAAAAAACAAAAATATTAACTGAGTTAGCCAAGAGGTCAAGGCAGGCTAAGCACTTTCTTGGTGAAAAATCAGGCAGAGGGTCAATAACCAAAGAAACAGAACTAAAACAAGGCTTGGGCGGGAACTGAAAACTCAAAGCTAGTTTAGGCAATATTTATTCGCAAAAGGTGGCTTAAATTTTCAATTTCCACACCAAAATGATTGGCCAGATCAAATATCCTCATTGTGGAGGTTTTTACATTTTGTGGAATTGACCTTCCTGTTTATATTGTAAATCAGAGCTGCTTCAGGGTGTGGTCTGTCCACAATTTCTCTAAGACACAGACAGTGCTAGAAGATAGGATTATATATAGGACCCAAAAAATGCTAGTCTATGATTTTAGACCATATCAATAATCTTTGCAACTGTTCACTGAGCCTACCCCTTTGAAGATGGATGCTCTATACTATAAATATGGATTTCTGATGATGTATACTATGCTCCATTATCTGACACATTCATGCCTTGAAGTTGCAGATGCAACTAGAAGAATTTCCAACTATTTAAAAAAGTTCTCATCTACAAGATGTGTGATCTTGAAATGGCCAAGCAAAATGTATGTGTAGACTATAGGTTCATGTCACCTCCCATGGGCATGCCCCAACCTTAGCTGAGGAACGGTGGATGGACTGGCAAGTAACACAGCTTTTTACCTTTTTTCAATCCATTCATTAATTTTAGACCACCAAACTCCAACCAGTTCTATAAAAGATCTCTGTTTTCCTACAAAAAGCAACCTTGGGAATGATGTTGGTGAGCCCTTAAATTTGTTGAGCCCTCTTTTTAATTCCCCTTAAATGTCTATGATATATCATAGTCCAATGTCTAAACTCTGGTTATTTATTGACCAGGGTATCAAATATTCTACTCCAAATAAGTTTTTTCGATTTCCATAAGTAATGATGAGGCAGAGTGTTTCTCTAATAGTACATGTACCACCAGCAGACCTTTTTCGTTCAGATTCACCTGGTGCCTGATATAGGGTTGGCACCCTCCTCACTTATAGAAGAAATTAATTTACCAGTATATCATGGGCAGATCCAAGTGGGGCAAACCACTCCAAAACTCTTCCCCAAATCTCCAAAGCCAGAGGCCACTGTGAGGGTAGCAGAGGTAATCTAAGCTTACATGAACTCTTGTCAGAAACTCCAAAAAACCCCAGTGACCCAGCTGGGAAAAACACATGCAAGTCATGTTAACCACCACCCATGCCGGGGTGTAAACCGTCATGAGTCCTGTCACTCATTAATACAGCATTGACAAGCACAGGCAGAACTGCATTCACTATGAAGTCACTGGGCTCTGTGTGGTCTCAAAATGGGAGAACAGAGACTTCTGAGGCAATTCATTTAGGCTGGATGCAAAGTGTCAAAAGAGTCAGACTGTGCCCATCTTTGCACTCAGTCTCCCCCCTAGAGTCTTATCCTGCCAGTATTCTGCAGGAAAGTGTGGCTGAGGTTGATCAAATAACACTTCTTCATAAAAAATAATTCAAATAATGCTATAAATTCAGTCAAAAAACAATATATTTATATACATTTTGATTTCTTTGGAAACATCTTAAAAAGAAAAAGGATATCTGACCGTTTTATTCTTCATTTTCCATGGTATTATAACTGAATGAATTTCTAATTCATAATCTGAAGTTGCCAATGGTATGAACCTGCCAAATGTGCCCAGATATGCTGTTTCATATGAGGAGAGATAGAAATAGATGATATATCCAGTGTCCATCTCTCCTCTTCCATCAAAAGATACCTCTCCCCCATACTTGGTTTGGTAGCGATTTTTTTTCAAATACTGATGTAACTGTAGAAGTAAAAATATTAGCAATTTTGTTTTAACATTTTATCCAAGTTGAAATAATTTTATATGGTAACTATCATGAGGGCTTGTATCTCCGCACTTATACAGTGTCTGTTTCTGTCTCTCTTCCACCCTCACACACATTTAGTTAGTCTTTACCCCAAAGGCATAACAACAAAGCACTGGGCCCCCACAGAAAAAATCTTCAGAGGGGCCCAGTGTGTACCTACCCAGCACTTCCTCCATCCACCCATCCATTTACTTGTGTTGAGTAAGTAAGAGAGTGGATGGGGAGGGGGGACTTCTTAGACCTACAGAGAAAGAAGACTCCACAGTTCAGACCCCCCACAACCATGGGGTCTGCTTTCTCTATAGTTACACGACTGCTCTTCTACATAGTTATGTCTCCATTTTCCTTGTTGTTTGTCTCTCCATCTTTCTTTTTCTCTCTCTTACCCCCTTTTCTCTTCCTCTGTTTCAGTTTTCTGTCTCTGTCCCTAACCCCCTCAGGGAGGGAAACTTTGCAAAGGTTTTACAGTTCTTGGTCAAATAAGAGCTTCTGATGGCACTAGGAATATTATTAAAACAATAGATTTGTAAAATAAATGTCTGTGTTCCTGAGAATGTGTGCAAGGTATGGAATATTCACCTGATACTGATAGCGATGAGCCTCTCTGTCCCTCTCTGGGGATTGCTCCCTTAGGGAGGTGTGCATCTCATGAATTGCCTGGGACATAATATTAACTGCGAGGTGCACATTGGGAGACAGTGCAGCAAGTAGAGTTTTGTACAGACGCCCAAGAGCTTCAGTGATGTCCCTATCAGAACATTCAGTATTATATGTGCCGTATACATTTCCATAAAACTGGTTTTTATATTGGTCCTTTGTTGAACACATAAATCTTACCAACAGAAAATCTTCAAGTAACTTATCTTCTGGATCCTTAGAAGGATGGATACTGTTTATAAATTCTATTATTTCATGAGTATCTCCAGGATAGACAGGGTATGGCTCAAACATCAAACTGCCATCAAAAATAGCTACGATTTGATTGGAAATGGTACCCATTACTGATGCAGATGGTGAAAGAATTAGAGTCTTTTCAGCCAGTTCTGCTCTTAGTTGTACTAATAATTTCAGAACTGTTAGAGACAGTTTCCCACAGATGACAATTATATTAGTAGTGGATTTTTGAATAGTGGCCGTAATCCAGTTAATATAAACTTGGTCATATGAAATTCTATATCTGTAATAAATTAACTTCATTGTGAACTCCACACAGATACCGCCCCTAGAGAGATAATCTGTCAGCACTTGGAGCTCAGTTTCCCCACTGTTATCATCCAGTCTTATAATTCCAACCCATGTCCAACCAAAATGTTTCAGCAATTTGCTTAAAGCAAAGGAAGATCCATGAAAACCTTTTAATGTCCGAAAAAAGTACGGGAAGGCGACTCTGTCACTGAGGAAGGGATCGGAGGCTCCGTAACTGATCTGTAGGTATGGGAAGTGACAACTAACAGTTCATTCATGTTCATGTTAAGAATAGTTTCCACCAACCTCATTTTCTATTAAGAAGTAATATTGTTAAAAACTTCTAGAAGCATTTGCCTACCATATAAAATGTTATACCTGCAGTGGATCATACATTATATGGTACTGAATAAATTGTCAGCTTTTAAAATACAGCAGTCTTCCTCTGACCTTCATCAGAACCACCAAGGCAAGAAGTGGATCAGTGAAAGTTGGCTCCAAGGACCAATCATTCCAGAACCAAACTTTTTCAGATGTAATGGCCCTTATGCACTGCCTCAGTTGTGTTTGGTGGCCACATGATTATGTGAGCCCATACATATGTGGTGATTTATTTAGGAAGTTTATTTAAGTTGTAGAGTGAATGTTACCTTTTTATTTTTAGTAGCGAGAACTAAAGAAAAGCAGATAAACCTTATGAAACTGAACTAGCTGTGTAATCTTGAAATGTTTCCCCCACAGATTTGAGTGGCCTCCTCAGTTCATCTAAGAGGTAGGGAACTCTTCAGCATATAAAACCCTATGGGGTAATACACCAACATCCAATCACAATGGTTCCACTGAACTTACTAAGAAAGGTGTTAGCTGAAGCTCACAAAGTAGTGAATGTAAGATTTAGTCATGATGGTGTAACGATACCTGGTGGGCCTTATTGTTAATATAAGCACCTGAGGGCAGATGCCTTGGTGTCAGGCTTAGGGGGGTGCATTTTATGCCCTCCACAGAAGGGCAATTATCACTAAATCTGGTGGTGGACCTGGGAGGGGGGTTTCCCTGTCATACATGATTGGTGCCTGTACAAAGGCTGAACTCAGCTCTATCTTCTCTTGTAATCTGATTATAGACACACAAAGAGACCAATGAGATAAGATGTAGAAAGGCACTTACTAAATAAATATGTCCATTTGACAGTTGTCTCAGTACATCACTGTCTGCACCATATAAGAATTACCTACCTTTGTTCCAGCATTCTTTCTGACCTGACTCCTGAGTTAGAAGTTAATCATTTCCTTTGCTTCCTTGTGCAGAGTGAAGCCCCGCCCCCACTTCCTGTTCAGTTCCCTCATCACTTTGACTACTGTAGTCAAAGTGGAGAGCCTTCTGCGCATGCCTGGGGGCAGCAGGAGCCAGTCTGTGCATGAGCAGGTTTGTTTTTTTTAATGAGTGAACTGAACAGGAAGTGGGGGCGGGGCTTCACTCTGCACAAGGAAGCAAAGGAAATGATCAACTCCTAACTCAGGAGCCAGGTCAGACAGAATGCTGGGATAAAGGTAGATAATTCTGGGGCTGTTTAGAGTAAATGATATTTCATTTATACAATATATATCTATAAAACGTGTGACCAGTCCCAGCCAGTCAGTACTATGTGCCGGGCTCCTCTCACCTGGGAAAAGCCAAACAGACTCAGAATCTGGGCACTGATTATAGTTGTTTCTGATGTTAAATCCCCAATAAAACCAGCAATGTTCCTTTTCCTTCCACAGGAGTAATTGGGAACAAAATCCTTGGTACCAGATAGCATCTGCAATGTGCTCCTCACAGTCTTCAGTGCGTGTCCGCAGGAGTCGTATATATGGTATCCCAGCGTCACATTGGGTAATAGGGATGGGTTCTTGTTAATTTCCTCAATGGCAAGGCGGAACTCCACCAGCTGTCTGTAATACCGGGGCTGTAAACTGGCAAATTGTTTGTGTTATTTCAATTAACACCTTTATGTTAAATTTTAGTATGTTATAGAATGGTCAGTTCCAAGCAACCTTTTAATTGGACTTCATCAGTTTTTTTTAACTATTTTAACTTTTTCTGCCCCTTTCTAACTGTCAAATGGGGGTCAGTGACCCCAGCAGCCAGATAATACTGATAAAACTATTACTCTGTGAAGCTACAGCAAATGACTCCCTGGTTGCTAAGGTAATCACCAGTGAGTCACTAAGGTAACCACAAATAATAAAAAAGAAGGCCAATTACAAATTGTGTCAGAATATTATACTCTATGTAATACTACAAGTTAACTCAAAGGTGTACAACCCATTTAAAGGAAAACTAAACCCCCCCCCACGTACCACAGTCCCTCTCAACTGCCCTCCATAGGCTCCTTCACCTCTCCCTCCCCACACAGCCTGTTATGTAAAAAAGTGCCCCTTTTTGAAAACCTGAGCTAAAAATGCAGAGCAGCGGAGCTCCCAGGCACCATCTTCTGTCCATTCGGATACTCTTTGGGTCTCCCCACTGATACGGAGCCTGCAGGAGCACGGGCAGTTGAGGTAAGTCAGGAATAGTCATGAGTGAATCTGTCCCATTTTGCTTTGCCGAAAAAGCAAAACGACAGAAAAATGATTGAAATGGCAAAAAATTGTGAAATGCAGGTATTGCATTACTTTATGAGACCACACCCATTATGACGCAACTGCTCCTATTTTGACGCATCCAAGCCCATTTTGATGTGACTGCACCTTTTTTTGACGAACACCAAATTTTTGTGGCTTTTCAAATGCACATTGTCCTGTAGGCTCCGTGTCAGATAATAATGTAATCAATATGATCATTTGTAGAACAGATTCTATAAGCATTAACTGAGGCAGTATGACTAGTTGGCAATCAGAAACAGGCACAATTGTCTAAAATGGTGATGAGCGAATCTGTCCCATTTTGCTTCACCAAAAATTCGCGAACAGACAGGAAAATCCATCCAATGGTGGAAAATCCATGAAATGGGTTTGTCGCAATATTTTTTGTTGCGCCCATGTTTTTTTGTCACGCGCATCTTTTTTTGACGCAGCCATAAATTTTCACTGAAGTTTCGCGAAGCGATTCCCCAATGGTGAAATGTAGAAAATTCACTTTGAATCCATGCCTGAAGAAAGAATTCGCTTAACACTAGTCTAAAATCCAATAGGTATCCAAGGTAATAAAGAATAATGTAGACCAGTTAGTTATTACAGGCAAGAAGTCTGTATCCATTAAAATCAGTAAAACAGTAACATTAGAGTACAACCAAGAACTCGGCAATCAATATATATATATATATGGAAGGCCTGGAAAGACCAGGAGCATGGACTTTACAATATCCAAAGCCTGATCCAAAGCCTTTCAATGAATAAGACATTGTAAGGAATCTGTAGAGAATCTTGGTTTTATAATATTTTAGTTCGAATTCTTATTGTCGAACCAGAGCGAAAAAAAGCAGAATGCTGGAGATTGTGAGGAAACTGATTGGTTATCACAGACTTGATGAGGGGAACATGGAACACATTAAAATGGAAAGCTTCTATCAGAAACAGTAGCTAGAGGCAGGCAGTGTAAAGGCAAAATAAGCTGAGAGAACTCAATAGCCAATGGGAGTTTGTGTAAGGGAAACAAAAGCTTTTTATCTGTTACATCCATCCTTATTGTAGGCTACTATACTAAATTTTTTAATTTTCAGGATTGTGTGTTTGTTTCAAACAGTGGGAAGACATTTTATTATTATTATTATTATTATCAACATGTATTTACAAAGCACCAATAAATGGGTTTATACATTAAACATACAGAATTACATACAAAGCAACCAATAACCGATACAAGAGGTAAGGAATGTCCTGCCAAAAGAGGTTACAATCTGAAAAAGAGCTTACAATCTAATATATAGACAATGTAGGAGCAAAGTTCTGGGGGCACAAAGGCTAAACCAGTGGGAGTATCATAAGGAGGGTGGGGGTCCATTTCTGCTTTATTATTCTTTAGACGAGGACAGTGTTTGTACCTTCCTCTCCCCGTGTAATACTAAATCCAGGGTAACATAGGGAGAGGCTACAGAAACATAAGAGTTTGGGCCCCTATGTATCCCTTTCCATGCAAAGTCACAGTTTACACTTTGTATTTCCCTCTTCCAACTTGATCCTGAATCCTCCAACCTTAATTTACTCCCCACACTCAGCATTTCTGCATATTAAACCCAGTATTTATTGCCTGTGAGGCAGCTGACTTACTTAGAACACATCACTTTGTGGTTCGTCTCCCATGGAAGATCCTCATAAGTAGCATATGTATTCACAGTCAGGAGCCCCCCAATGATGAGATCTCCATCCTGAAAGTATTCAAAGTCTTCAAATATTTCAGCTGTTTTCAGACAACAGGCAGGGTTGATGGGCTGAAGCCTAGATCTGCAGGGGCCTATGCAGAGAACTAACAGATACATCAGCATTGTGACAGGATTATATGGGGACCTGGACCCCAGCATTGCACCCACAAACACCATAGTGCACCCCAATATGAGACAGAGGGTGAGATAGTGTCCCCAGCAGAGCTGCACGGGGGATCCCGGCTTTGGCTGCATCTGTACAGCACTGTTAGCAAATGGCAAATCCAACTGTCATTTTATAGAGCACAGTGAGTACGTGGGTATAATGCTGAGATTAGACACACACTTTGTGTTTTCCTCTTCTGAGAATGTTACAGTTTTAAGCTCTATCCAATTATCCAACAGGCAATTATAAACAAAAAAAGATAACTTTTTTTAAGTGTCCTTTTTACTATTCAGTAACTCTTTTTTTAAAACTACAACCAGTTAAGTATTTTGTTAAGTCTTTGCTTTTCCCTATCTCCTTCTCTATACCTCTTTATATCACATATTTTAACTGTATATTGACAGTCTAGGTCTGCGATCACTAACCAGTCGCTCTGAAGCAACATGTTGCTCACCAACCCCTTGGATGTTAGTCCCATTGTCCTTAAAGGAGGTGCTTATTTTTAAATTCCTAAATTGGTAATTTTGGTTGCACAAAAACCAGTTGTACTGCTGAACAGAACCTCATGTAAGCTGCAAGTCCACATAGGGGCTACCAAAAAGCCAATCACAGCACTTATCTGGCACACCCAGGAACTTTTTAAATGCTAGTGTTGCTCCCCAACTCTGTTTACATTTAAATGTGACTCATAGATCGAAAAGGTTGGGGACCCCCAGTCTAGGCCCTATAATAGCCCACTGTAATCACAAGCATGCACATACACTCTTTTTTATCTTATGTAACATGCAAAACTTAAACTGCTGTAGTTTGGCAGAACATACATTTTATTAATAAGATTTGGTGGTAGTTGATCAACAGCTTCAGTGAAGTATATCAGTTTATACCTATAGCAACCTTATAATAATAATAATAATAATAATAATCAGTAATGTTGCTAGTGACACTGTGCACCTTTTTCTTAAAACCTTGTGAAGGTACACACTGACATTGGTCTGTTTTTAACAGGTGTGCCATTTAAAGTGGGAGTGGCTTAATTTGTTTTAGGTGTGTGTAAAGGGGTAACAATAACAGTTGGTACTGGGTGTTCTCCATCTCTCCTCTTGGTTCCTTCTCTTTCCCCTCTGGCTTTTGTTTTGTGAGGGGCAAGGAGGAGCTATGGGGAGACAGGGAGTGGTAATTGGCCAATGCAGGTTTGATGTCCCAACATGGCTAAATTGTGATGCCATAGGTGACCTCAGCAGTTGAGCTAGCCTCAGTTCAGGACATTTGTACTGAAGGGGCTGTTAGGAAATGACAGTTTAAGAGGCAGTGTTTAAAAAAATAAAAGAAATGCGAGACAAGGAGATTTAAATAGAGAGAGGGAGAAGCACCTAGATAAAGAGGGTGAGAGAAACCAAAAGCATCCATTGCAACTATTGCATTAAATTGTTCTTTAACTGGAAGAAGGAGAAAGAGGTGCCACAGCACTGAAACCTAGTTTAAGCTTTTAAAAACAAAGTTATTCTTCACCTGCAGGAGCCTTATTTTGATTTTTGCTGCATTAACCTCATCATTTTGTAAATATTTTATTTGTTTATTTATTTTTTTGGAAGAAAATTGTTTGTCTGCATTTGCTGCATTCCATAAAAGAAAGAAAAGATTCAAAGAACATTCTCTGGTCTGGATTTCTAATACCAACACACCCTTGGGGAACAACATTAAATTGGCGTAGTCGGCAGGATCCCTTTGTGTTGTTGCAGTTTTCAGGATGGAGCTGTCTCCCAGATCAGTGAGCTCATTGGCCTCTGTGACAGTTCCTTTTGGTACAGTACTGAATCATCATCCTAAATTTTATGACAGTAATATGTTATTGGCTGATTGGGCAGAGCAGTTAAGAGGAACAGCTCGTTTGTATCAAGGAGGCTCTTGAAGACGTAAAGGTTAATTTAAAAAGTATGTCTGGGACAACTGTTGGGCATAACCTTGGAAAGGGAAATGCTCCCAGATATCAAGGGTTTGGACAGAGGGAGATATGGTGTTGGGAATGCCAGTGAACTGCAATGGAAAGTGCCCTGTAAAAATGGTTCTTGCAATTCATCCAAATGAAGAGCAGTGGAAGCCCTATACATGGGTGAGGGAGCAAAAATGTAGGCTCGTAGGGACCACATAATAGTGGCTGCAAAAATGCAACAAAACAGCATCCTAATAAATCTACTAGAAGACCACCACTAATTGCAGTAGGAGGGTATAAGTCAAGAGAGAACCTGTGAGCAGAAAAACAAATTACAAAACAAATGGTCAGAAAAATGTTTGCTGTTTTGGTGAAATGGGACAAATTCACTCATCAGTAGTCTCAGCAAAAGAGCTTAAAGGGACACTAAACCCTGCTGCACAGCTCAGCTGAACCAAATTTTACTCAGCTGTTGCTGGACTACAAATCCCAGAATAATGTAACACAGGGTTCCCAACCTATCCTAGTCATGAGCCACAGTCAAATGTAAAAAGATTTGTGCTCACTAATTTTTTTACAAGGATTTACTAGTAATAGTTGGAAGGCTCATGTCTTGATTCCAAGTAAACAGGATTTGTGGTTCATTTCAGGTCTAAACATAATTATATAACATTTGGGCAGAAATATACAGGCTAAAAGGCCGGCGCTTGAGGTGAGTATGGCAAATATCTCCACACACACAGTGTTTTTGCCTTTGGTGCTCAGATAGGCCGGGATCATTGTGATCCAAACACTGCAGAAGAGCAGCATGCTGAAAGTGATGTACTTGGCCTCATTAAAACTGTCCGGTAAGCTCCGAGCTAAAAATGCTAAAACAAAACTAACAGCTGCCAGAAGCCCCATATACCCAATAACTGAGTAAAAGCCAATAGCTGAGCCCTCATTGCACTGAATGATGATGGTTCCAGGGGAAGTGTGAATGTCCAGTTCCTGAAAGGGAGGAGAAATGGCCAACCAAGTCATGCAGATGATTATTTGAATGGATGAGCAGAACAAGACTACAGAATTGGACAGTTTGACTCCCAGCCATTTTCTCCATGAGCTCCCTGGCTTGGTGGCTTTGAAAGCAACACAAACCATGATAGTCTTGGCCAGGAGAGAAGAGACAGCTATGGAGAAGGTGATTCCAAACGTGATGATGCGCAGCATGCAGGTTATATCCACAGGGCGACCAAGGAACAGAAACACACTGAGGAAGCTCAGCTTGATGGAGACAAGGAGGAGAAAGCTCAGGCTCCGGTTGTTGGCTCTCACTATGGGGGAGTCCCGGTTTATGATAAAAATTCCCAGTATAAGGAGAGTTATAAAAAAGAACAGAATGGGCATTGATAACAAAAATACAGAAATGGTATCATTATAGAATGATAGAAATTCTTCAGTTTTTGCAAGGCACCGATTCTTGTTCTCATTGGGCCATTCCATGTCCGGGCACCTGAGGCAATTTTCACTGTCTGTAAGAATATAGGAAATGAAAAAAAAAAATACTCAATATAAACTGTACGCTGGAAGGAGCCATAATTTTTTAATCAGCACAAGACAAATATAAAAGAGAATATTGGTTATACATTTCTTTACAGATCAGATGACAAATCTTAGAAAAGATGAGGGCAGATTTGGGAAATAATTCCAAATACAAATTGTTATAGAGATAATGCTGTATTTGGGGAATTTTACCCTAAAAAATAACTTCCTAGATAAACCTGCCTTACAGACTAGTGCAGTTGGCGGTCTATCACTTTCTGTTTCCCAACTATCACTAAAGGGATGGTTCCTTAGGGGCACTATATTTACTGGGCTCATGTGCTCCAGGCTCCCCAGCAGCAGCCATTCTGTACAGCAGGTGAAAGAGTCATTTGCTCCCACATATTTTATAAAACATAAAAAAGAAATTGGTTTATAGTAGGGGAAGTTATTCTACCTAGGGGATTAGGTTATAGGCTGCTGGCTTTTTTCTCTGGACAGGGGACAGGCAGGGACGTCATGGGGTGGGTAGAGGCGGGGCTGTGACATCACGGGGTCAGGTAAGGGGCGGGATCATGACATCACTATGACACGGCGATCAGCCAATCAGCGAACGTAAATCTCAGTGAGTCCTGCACGGTTTTACAAATTGGGAAAACTGGGCTGTCTGGGTCAAAACCGGAGAGGTGGCAATACAGAGTGATTGCTCCAAACATCAAATGAAGAAGGCAATTAGGTACCTATATAACATTTTACACTAAAGTACTTTTGCAAATATGTGAATGTAGCACACCTGTGAGTGTTGGCTAGAAGTATTTTGAGTGGGACCTTGCTGCCCCTTAATGAGTGCTTACCAGCATCTGGAGATTCTGTGAATTTAATTGCAAACCAACAATAACTTCTTTATTTGCTCCAGTACAGCATCAGTAGTATATCAGACACAGGTTTCCCTTTATGGATATCCAGACCAGGAAATACTTTTGTATCAATTATCTCCCCTCTTTGGGTATTACTTGAGCCCTGAGCTATTCACTAGGTTTCCCTTGACACTACGGCCAGCAATGCCGTGAGGTAATAACCTCTCTATTTTCCTCTTAGGGGCCTGGAGCTGCCCAACTAAATAACCTTACTATCTTTTCACTCCTAGAGTGACTATAACAGTTCCAGCTACATTAACTGAACACACTCCTGTAGATACCTCTTAATGAGGTGAGGTCCCAGCAAGAAGACCTCATGAACATGTGAGTCATCCCCTTTTATACTAGGGAACACCTCCACCTAGTGGGCATTCCTGAACTACAAGGGATGTTCTCTTTAACCTGGAAAGGATATTTCCCAAAGCACATTATTAGGACCACCTTTAGGTGTCGACATCTAAATAAAGGTCTTGCTGCCATGCCTGACTAAAGGGGAACTTAAGTAAAGGGACTCAAATCTTACATGAACATAAATAGATGTGTGTATGTTGCAGGGTCTTGCAGTCAACACAAACAGCATAAGGCTTTTCAAATATATGTAACTCTAATGTGGCTTAAAACAGGCTATGTCCAGCTAGGTTGAATAACCTCACCTCCTCTGATGAAGCGTTAGGAGAGTGGGTACTGTGAGGCACTGGGATGCACCTATCCATTGTATTGGTATAGTATGTTTTATTTTTTGAATTTGTTTGTTTAATTTTGAGCCAATAAATGTTGTTTTTATTTCACTGAAACACTTATGGTTTCATTGAATAAAGCATCAGTTACATTAGACTCTAACACACAAGGATGGCCCTTCACTACATGGAAGGAATGAAGGGGAGATGGAGTGGAACTGCAACTCACACTGTTCTGACTAAATAAAACTAAAGGATGCCGGAAGGTTCTTTGCAAACTTCAAACAACAAGTTTATTGTCCAATATTGTTATACTCACATCTAATGAGACAGTGCAGCAGTAAGTGGTAGATGGTCAATATCAACACAATCATAAGGGCAGAGACAGCACAATGTGAAACCATGTGGAGACAGCACAATGTGACACCATGTGGAGACAGCACAATGTGACACCATGTGGAGACAGCACAATGTGACACCATGTGGAGACAGCACAATGTGACACCATGTGGAGACAGCACAATGTGACACCATGTGGAGACAGCTTAGGGAAGCTTAAGATTCACCTTCTAGGGTTTCAATGTTTGTTTCATGTTGTCTGGATCCCATGCAGCAGAAATGGACCAGGGAGAAGAATAATGGGGGAATGTAATAAAGGCCTCTAAAATGTATTTAAACACAGGGGGAAAACACCACCAGGTGGTGCATGGTCTATGGCATTTTATATTGTGCTTTGCCGGCAAGTATTTGCTCTCTAGTGCTGTCTGGAGGAAGGATTTAATACTCAAAAATGGTATCCGGACATGGTGAGACAAAATGTGAAAACTTGCTGTCTGCATTTGTATATAGTGATGGTACGCCTTCAGACCAGGGGGCAGGCTGCACCCTATATATTCTTATTCTCCTAGCTAGCCAAATACTACTTGACATAGATGGGATCAAGTGCTCATGGCTGTCTACCCCAGGTCTCATAGCTAAACTTACAATTATTATTTGCAAAATAAATATCATTCCTACATTGTTGAATATCTGTTCAATGCAAAGGGCAATCGGCGAGCGTGAATCCAAAAATGTGAAAAATTCACAAAATGCAGTTCCGCATGACTTTATTGATGAGTGCAGCTTATTTGATGCGACCATGAGTTTTTGGACATGATCGTGACTTTTTCCTCACTTAGCGAATTTTATATATATTATATAAACCCTCTCTTCCTTTAACTCTCTTTACCCTTATATATCAATCATCCTCTCTCCTATTACACACTCACCCCTGCCCTTAATGAGCTTTCTCCTGCCAAAACAAAATGAATTAGACCCAAACAGCAAAAGGCGCACAACTCATACCAAAGCCCTCCAAAGATGCTCACATGTGCTTGAGCACCGCTGGCACAAATCCTGGTCAGAATCAGAGTCTGCAGCTACGAATCTGCTCTGCTCCTATAATACCAGCCTCTGCCAAGATAAACAAACCTACTTCTCTGCACTTACTTATTCTTTCCCTAGAAAACCTGCACAGCTCTTCTCTACCTTCAACTCTCTACTGTCCCCTTCCCCACCCACTCCTTGTACATCAGTCACTGCTCAAGATATTGCTGAGTATTTCAAAAACAAAATTGACACCATCAGAAGTGACACAACTAAACCCCCCCCAGCCATTCACCTCCCTCTCACCACGCTACCCAATCTCTTCTCTGCTCCTTCTCCCCAGTGACTGAAGAAGAAGTCTCAAAACTTTTGGCTTCCTTTCATATTACTACCTGCTCCCATTCCTTCTCTACAATGCCAATCCCTGTCTAATCAAAGCCTTAACTCAACTGGAATCGTTTCCTCCTGGCTAAAACATTGACTTGTCACCCACATTCTGTAAAAATTTTTTTGATCCCTCCAATCTTCTCCAATCTTAAGAACCTCCGGCCTACCTCTCTGCTTCCTTTCATCTCTAAACTACCTAAATGCCTAGAATTAGTTCTCTTTCCTCCAACCAATACCCATAACTAGTGATGAGCGACTCTGTTCCGTTTCGCTGAAAAATTTGCGAATCTTTCAAAAGATCCGCGAAACGGCGAAAATGTGGTGCGACAAAAAAAAAATTGTCGCCCGCGGCTATTATTTTGTCGCACGGCTATTGTTTCGTCGCCCGCGGCTATTATTTTGTTGTGCGGCTATTGTTTCGTCGCCCGCGGCTATTGTTTTGTCGCGCGGCTATTATTTTGTCGCGCGGCTACTGTTTCGTCGCCCGCGGCTATTATTTTGTCGCGCGGCTATTATTTTGTCGCCTGCGACTATTCTTTTTTTATGCCGGCGACAATTTTTGGACGTGCGGCAAATTTTTCCGCTGTGAAATTTTTCATCCATTTCGCGAAACAATCCGCCAATGGCGAAACGTGGAAATTCGCCGCGAATCCATGCCTGGCGAAACTTTTCGCCCATCACTACCCATAACATCTATCTTTTACAATTCCACTATCACCCTATCTCCCCAGGCCCAGTGCCCTGTCCCCTCACTCCCAGTATGTTTTCCAGCCTAGTTTTTAGTATTTACTAATAGAAGGTTCCCTTCTAGGATTCATACCAGTTCGATTGGAGATCTCTCCCTCAGAACATGGGAGACAGCCATAGCAGCAGGGCTGAGCCCCAGGGTTTACTGCCTTCCTGTAGCCGGGCTGGCAACTAACTGTGCATTGAGATCTTGGGATCTAAAAACAAAGAAAGTTATTTGTACGCACATATTTTGCAAACTGTAGGTAGGTGCTAATTAAAGCTCCCACTATCTAAGTGGGGGAGATTACTATAGATTATTTTACAGGAATATGGGAGGGATCATCAGTTATTCTCATAGGTCCCCCTGTTAAGGTGGAGTTAGCTTGCTCAGGTTGTAATGTTTGATTGGTTGAGAGGATCCAAGAAATGAGAATCGCATCTGCTGCTTTGCCCCACTTCCTGCTTCCCATACATGTGCCGTCCCCCTGACTCCAGGACGCAGCAGGAAGACCAGGACTGCGATCGGTGCTTCACAACAGGTAAGGGTGTTTTTATTTTTGCACTTACTCACTTACACACACACTTACATACATTTACACACACTTACAGCACATAATTTAGCAGTTTTTATTTTTCTTGTTTTTTTTTTCATTTTGCACACTTATATACACTCATATACACACTGTCACACAACGTTTACATATGTTCACACACATGTATACACAAACATTTGTGTTTCTCATCTGTTTTTAGCATAGCTTTGCCAGGTGTAACTTTGGTGTACAAAAATAACCTTACCTATTTTGAATTCATCAGAATGTGTACTTTCCAAAAAATATATGGTTTTCTGGGGGTCTCTGTATAGTTAGGGGGGGTTTCGGCACATAACTCGCTGACAGGGGGCTCTGTGTGCAAACGCTGATTTGGCAGGCGAGAAATCCATATGCGCTATTTTCATTTTGGGGTCAGTACATACCGCAGACTTTGGTATATCTATGCATATTGGGCATCAAACTGTTCAGTATACCTTAGGTGTTCCTATTTGGGGTGATTTGCCTTTGTACACAAGAAATTGTGTGAGATAAATGCGGCAAATTGCAACATTTTTAGGCAATTTTCTGAAATGTCATAAAAACCAATAACTTTAGGAAAGCTTTGCAGATTGGTACTTTGGTGTAGAAAGGACTCTTTAACCATGTTGGATTTGTCAGAATGTGTACTTTCCAAACCTATATGGTTTTCTGGGGGTCTCTGTATAGTTGGGGGGTTACGGCACATAATACACTGACAGGGGGCTCTGGGTGCAAAAGCTGAGCTGGCAGGCGAGGAATCCATGTGCGCTATTTTCCTTTTGGGGTCAGTACATACCACAGACTTTGGTATATCTATGCATATTGGGCATCAAACTGTTCAGTAGACCTTAGGTGTTCCTATTTGGGGTGATTTGCCTTTATCTGATCTTTATCAAGAAATTGTGAGAGATAAATGCGGCTAATTGCAACATTTTTATGCAATTTTCTGAAATGTCATACAAATCTGCAAATTTAGGAAAGCTCTACAGCTTGGTACTTTGTAGCAAGAAGAAATGTTTACCTATTGGGCCCCTACATGCCACATATTTAGGTAAACCTATACATATTGGGCATCAAACTATTCAGTGGACCCCTGGTGTTCAAATTAAGGGTGTTTTATCTTGGTACCCAATGCTATGTGGGAGATAAGATGCTGCAAAGTGGAAGCTTTGGGGGGATTTTTGGAAATGTTATCAAAATTGGCAACTTTAGGAATGCTTTACTTTGGAGTAGAAAGACATGGGTACCCATTATAGATTTGGGGGAATGTGTACTTTCCAAAAATATATGACTTTCTGGGGTGAGCGTACTTTTTACTAGCTTTATCCCACATAAATGATGTAAATGTGTTGATTTTGCAGGAGCTGAAATGACAGAAATGATAGATCATATGGGGGGTATGTTCACATTGGGGCCCCTACATGCCACATACTTAGGTAAATCTATACATATTGGGCATCAAACTGTTCAGTGGACCCCTGGCGTTCAAATTTAGGGTGTTTTATCTTGTTACCTAATAATATGTGGGAGATAAGATGCTGCAAAGTGGAAGCTTTGAGGGTATTTTTGGAAATGTCATAAAAATTGCCAAATTTAGAAAAGCAGTGCAGCTTGGAACTTTGGAGTAGAAAGACACGGGTACCCATTTTAGATTCGGGGGAATGTGTACTTTCCAAAAATATATGACTTTCTGGGGTGAGCGTACTTTTTACTAGCTTTATTCCACATATAATGATGTAAATGTATTGATTTTGCAGGAGCTGAAATGACAGATCATATGGGGGTATGTTCACATTGGGGCCCCTACATGCCACATACTTAGGTAAACCTATACATATTGGGCATCAAACTGTTCAGTGGACCCCTGGCGTTCATATTTAGGGTGTTTGATTTGGTTACTTTATGACCTGTAGGAGATTAGATACTATAGACTGGAAGCTTTGAAGTGATTTTTTAAAAATGTCATAGATTTTTATAAAAACCAATAACTAGGAAAGCATTGCAACTTGGTAGTTTGGATTAGACAGACAGTTGTGCCTATTCTGGATTCCCCAGAATCTGTTCTTTCCAAAAATGTACATTGGAAAGAACCTTCTGTTGGGATAAACCTTCTGTTGGTGGAAGTTTTAGCCTTGAAATCTAAAGTATGCAGCTTTCTGGAGCAGTGCTTTGGGAATTTGGTAGTGTACTGCAGGGAGTTTGTGACCTATACAAGTGAGAAATCTCCATAAAACTATATATATTTGGTATTGGCACGTTCAGGAGACATGGGACTTTCCAAATCAGTTGTATATTTGTGCATAAAATCATTTCTGTTTCTAGTATGTGTATTTATATTATGGAAATTTTTTTTTTCATTTTTAGACATTTAGAAGCCTATATTTTGTTACAGAATTGGAATTACACAAAAATTTTACCATATTTTGAAAGCTTAGGTTGTCCTTGAAAAAACAATACATTGTTTTCCTGGGTAAACTAAAAGTCCCTCTGAGGAAAGGCCCCTAAAGTGTTTAAAAACTGTCTGGCAATACAAGTTCCGCTTTGACCAAAACGGCTGGCAGTGAAAGGGTTAAAGTCTGTTCACATCACAATAAGCAGTTATATTAGGCCACAGTATTACAGACTTATGCCATGATGTTTCTTTCACATAAATATTCTGCATGATGTGAAAGTTAGGGGATTGGTAGTGGGCCCCTAGTTGTCAGAAGACACCTCAGGTTATTATGTTGGGTTGAAAAACCCCATAGACTGTTCTTCAAATTATTCTTCTGCTTCTTCTTTATCCTATTCTTCTTAGCGCCCCCCATTTTCTAAACTCTACTCCTCCTACAGTTTTAAGGGTACAACACACAAACTCCCCACACATCTTCGCCCTATAGCGGAGCAGGTTGCTTGTGCTTTTCTAAGTGATCCCGCCCCCCGTCTTTTTGTGGCGCCGCTCTGAACCCCCCAATTTTCCCATTGACTTTGACAGGGAAGATTTTCAAACTGCTGCCAATCTTACAGCTTTGAAGCTACAGCCCCCAAACTTGAATAACATAATCATGGGGTCACCCTGTTGATTTGCAGTGGGGAAATTCAACCTGCTGCCAGTCTCACAGTATTAACACCGGGGTCCCCAAACTCTTTACAGTTGGTCACTAGGGGACTGCAGTTTTAGGTTTGAAAAGTGGGTGGAGCAACCAACAGCCAATCATATTTCACCTATAGGCTTTCATTAAATATTAATACTAAGGTTCCCAAACTTTGCAGTGTTAGTCACCAGGTAACTGTGGTTCAAGGTTAGAAAAAGTGGGTGGTACCACCAACAGCCAATCATATTTTAACTGTTGACTTTCAGTGGGGACATCCAACCTGCTGCCATTCTCACAGTATTAATACCAGGGTCCCCAAACTCTTTACAGGGGGCTGCATTTTTAGGTTTACTAAAATGGGTGAAGCCACCAACAGCCAATCAGATTTCATCTATTAAATGTTTTTGGTTGATATTTAAATTGCTGCTATACTTACACTATTTACGTCAGGGTCCCCAAAGTTACTCGGGGTGACAAAAATTCAAGGTTTGAAAAAAAATGTGGGTGGAGCTACAGACAGCCAATCAGATTTATTTCATTGATTTTAATTGGGAATTTTGAAATGCTGCCATTCTCACACATTTAATGCCAGTGTCCCCAAACTTTTCATAGTTTGTCACTGGAGGACGAAGGAAAAAAGTGGGTGGAGCCAGCAACAGCCAATCCGTTTCTACTCATTAAATTTAATTGCCATTATTTAAGTATTAATTCCAGGGTTATTCAAAGTTAGTCACTGGATATTTGCCGTTCAATGTTAGAAAAAAGTGGGCGGAGACACCAATCAAAAGTTGGTCACTGGGGGACTGCAGTTCAAAAATAGGAAAAGTGGGTTGGGCCACTAACAGCCAATCAGATTTCATCCATTGAATTTCATTGGTTTAAATTTAATGCTGTCATCCTCACTATTTATGCCAGGGTGCCCACTGTTTGTCACTGGGTGACTTCAATTCAAGGTTAGAAATAGTGGGCACACCAACCAACCACAATTCACCTATTGTTTTTTATTGGTTTAAATTTAAACTGCTGCCGTTCTTTAATTATTAATCCAGGTTTAGCAGTTCCAGGTTAGAAAAAGTGGGTTGAGCCACCAACCGCCAATCAGATGTCACTCATTGACTTTCAGTGGGGAAATTTAAATTGCTGCCATTCAGACACTATTAAAACCAGGGTCCCCAAACTTTGCACAGTGGCTTTTATTATATAACTGTGGTCCAAGGTTAGAGAAAGTGGGTGGAGCCAACAACAGATCAGATTTCATTCAGTGACTTCATACTTTTCAAACCAACATGAAGTTTGTTCTCAAACTTCCTTTTCTAGTTCATGTTGTTGGCTTAATGGAAAGCTGAAGTCATTGTGAAAAAATATGAGGGGCAAAACAACATTGACAAGCACAGGCAGAACTGTATTCACTGGGAAACCACTGGACTCTGTGTGGTCTCAAAATGGAGAACAGAGACTTCAGAGCCACTTTATTTAGGCAAAGTGTCAAAAAAGTCAGACTGTGCCCATTTTTACACTTTGAACTCCTTCCAGTTTGTAAATGACCCCTAGAGCATTGTCCTGTCAGTATTCTGCTGGAAAGTGTGACTGAGGTTGAACTTATAAACCTACTAAATGTAGAAGATGATGCAGATCCAATAACATTTCTTCATAAAACATCATTCAAATAATGTTATGAATTCAGTCAAAATGAAACAATATTTTTTATATACATTTTGATTTCTTTGGAAAGATCTTGAAAAGAAAAAAGATATCTGACCGTTTTATTCATCATTTTCCATGGTATTATAACTGAATTAATTTCTAGTTTATAATTTGAAGTTGCCAATGGTATGAACCTGCCAAATGTGCCCAGATATGCTGTTTCATATGAGGAGAGATAGAAATAGATGATATATCCAGTGTCCATCTCTCCTCTTCCATCGAAAGATACCTCTCCCCCATACTTGGTTTGGTAGTGACTTTTGTTCAAATAGTGATGTAACTGTTAAAGAATTTAGAAGATAAAAAGTTAGTAATTTTATTTTAACATTTTAATCAAGTTGAAATAATTGTATATGGTAATCATCATGAGGTCTTGTATCTCCTCACTCATACAATGCTTTTCTGTCCCAGTGTGCACATAGCTAGCCCTCCCTCCACCCACCTGACCATGTCCCCCACTCCCCAAACACTTTCACTGAGTAGGTAAGAAGAGGGGGGACTCCTTAGACCTATAGCAGAAGCACACCCCATGGTCTGGGCCTCCATGTACCCCAGGCCCCTCCATAACTGCAGGGTTTGCCTTCTCTATAGTTACATCACTGCTCCACCCCGTCTATATAGATATGTCTCCTTTTACCTTGCTGTTTGTCTCTCCATCTTTCTTTTTCTTTCTCTTACCCTCTTTTCTCTTCCTCTACCAATTTTCTGTCTCTGGCTCTACCCCCATCTGGTGGGGGAAAGACTTTGTAAAGAAGACTTTGCAGTTTACAGTTCTTGGCCAAATAAGAGTTACTGATGGCACTAGGAAACCTCTATAAAGAGTAAGTTTAGGTCACTATAAATAGGCAGTAAAATAATAATCTCTAGTTACAGCCACCAGTGTTTTCCAATGGTAAATATCCCACCTGCAGCTCTCCCCAGCAAGGGTTTAACCTGACACTCATCTTATCCTAATTATATGATGGGACTATAGCATTTCTTGTAGTGTTTTAAAGTTTGGTCTTCCTAATTCAAAAATGAATTGTCCAATATTGTCTTTAAAATCATCATAAAACACTAATACAGGTTAGTCCTGTTGAAGCAAACTGTGCTGTTGAAGCAAACTGTGCATATACAAAGGATGGTGAAGGATTTATTTCTTACAGGAAAAAAAACTGGCACAAAATGTTGAACCCATCTTTTTTATAATTATGCCTCATGCAAGATAAATTGTTTGGTAAAATATCGGTATTGCTGAGAATGTGTGCAAGGTATGGAATATTCACCTGATACTGATAGCGATGAGCCTCTCTGTCCCTCTCTGGGGATTGCTCCCTTAGGGAGGTGTGCATCTCATGAATTGCCTGGGACATAATATTAACTGCGAGGTGCACATTGGGAGACAGTGCAGCAAGTAGAGTTTGGTTGAGACGCCCAAGAGCTTCAGTGATGTCCCTATCAGAACATTCAGTATTATATGTGCCGTATACATTTCCATAAAGCTGGTTTTTATATTGGTCCTTTGTTGAACATTTAAATTTTACCAACAGAAAATCTTCAAGTAACTTATCTTCTGGATCCTTAGACGGATGGATACTGTTTATAAATTCTATTATTTCATAAGTATCTTCAGGATAGACAGGATACTGCTCAAACATCAAACTGCCATCAAATGTAGCTATGATTTGATTGGAAGTGGTACCCATAACTGATGCGGATGGTGAAAGAATTAGAGTCTTTTCAACCAGTTCTGCTCTGAGTTGTACTAATAATTCGATAATTTTTAGAGACAGTTTCCCACAGATGACAATTATATTAGTAGTGGATTTTTGAACAGTGGCCTTAATCCTGTTAATATAAACTTGGTCATATGAAAATCTATATATGGAATAAATTAACTTCATTGTGAACTCCACACAGATACCGCCCCTAGAGAGATAATCTGTCAGCACTTGGAGCTCAGTTTCCCCACTGTTATCATCCAGCCTTATAATTCCAACCCACGTCCAACCGAAATGTTTCAGCAATTTGCTTAAAGCAAAGGAAGATCCATGAAATCCTTTTAATGTCCTAAAAAAGTACGGGAAGGCGACTCTGTCACTGAGGAAGGGATCGGAGGCTCCGTAACTGATCTGTAGGTATGGGAAGTGACAACTAACAGTCAAGTTATGTTTCAGACTTTGGGTGGTATTTATTTCATATTCATGCTAAGAGTAGTTTCCAGCAACCAGCAGGATATCTGAGTTATAGGAAACCTCTATAAGCATTTGCCTGCCATATATAATAATATACCTGCAGCGGATCATACATTATATGGTACTGAATAAATTGTCAGCTTTTAAAAGACAGCAGTCTTCATCCGTCCTTCATCAGAACCACCAAGGCAAGAAGTGGATCAGTGAAAGTTGGCTCCCAGGACCAATCATTCCAGGAGCCATTTGGTAACAGCAGGCACACAATAATGACATATAACTGCCATGCCTGCTATTCTGTTGCCTGCGCTAAATCTCCTCAAGTGCAGGAAATAAAATTTGTGATGATTAGCGATGAGCGAATCTTTTTACCAGGCATGGATTTGTGGTGAAATTCCACATTTCCCCATCGGCAAATTTTTCCATGACAAAAAAAGCCCATTGACTTTAATATATTTGGAGAAAAAGGTTTGAAAATTTTCATGGAAAAAAAAAACAAAAAAAGTCAGAGGGTAGGATTTCAACGTATTTGGAATGAATAAAAAGTTGCATGCGTAAAAAAAAGTCAGATTCACATATTTTCTGTTGTTTCACCAATTTTCCTGTAGTTTCTCAGATTTGTGGTGAATTTAAATGGGACAGATTCACTCATCACTAAAGATGATACCTTTCCCTTAGGGGCACATTTACTAACCCACGAACGGGTCGAAATGAGTCCGATTGCGTTTTTTTCGTAATGATCGGTATTTTGCGATTTTTTCGTATTTTTTGCGATTTTTTCGGCGTCTTTACGAATTTTTCGTTACCAATACGTTTTTTGCGTAAAAACGCGAGTTTTTCGTAGCCATTACGAAAGTTGCATAAAATCGCCCGATTTTTTCGTAGCGTTAAAACTTACGCGAAAAGTTGCGCCTTTTTCGTAGCGTTAAAACTTAAAAGGTGCGAAGTTTCGCGTAAGTTTTAACGCTACGAAAAAAGCGCAACTTTTTGCGCAAGTTTTAACGCTACGAAAAATCGGCAGATTTTACGCAACTTTCGTAATGGCTACGAAAAACTCGCGTTTTTACGCAAAACTCATATTGGTAACGAAAAATTCGTAAAGACGCCGAAAAAATCGCAAAAAATACGAAAAAGTCGCAAAATGTTCGTTTTCAAGTCGGAACTTTTCCAATTCGGGTCGGATTCGTGGGTTAGTAAATCAGCCCCTTAGTGTCAGTGTGAATCCACTGCAGTAAAACATCAAATAAGTGCTGGGAAATTGAGGAAAGGGCAATTTCTGGAACTTATACAATACAAATGTTTTGCTACTGGACATTCACATCCATGGAGGTATCTTCAGACACTTTGTTGCCTGTGCTGGAGGGTATTTAAAGAAGTAATTCTAAATATCTTATTGTGTTAGTTGAGCAAAATAAACTTTACTTATACCATTGAAATCTTGTTTCCTTTATCCATTTGGGATCTATGCTTACAACAAGCAGGCAGGTTCCATTTCATTAAGAAAAACTTTGCATCATCTCAAAACCTAATGTATGTGCCAGAAATAAGGCCCCGATGCACAAGCTACAGTATGTAGTTATAGATGATGTGGTGGGGGGAAGTGAGGGGGTCAGAATCATCAAGGAAGTGCAGAAATGAAAGTGAAAGTGATTGCTGTGCCTCAGGCATAGAAGTGGGGAAGGCAATATATGAGTCAGCTTTTCATTTCTGGGTGACAGTCCCCCATTACACTTCCATGTCCGCTTCCATCTCTCTACTCTGCCCTGATGTATTGCCTACTGACAGTAGAGAGCCCTGAAGTGAAAGACACAGATACAGTTCTGCCTGCGCCATTGTGGAAATGGGGGGGTTGCATTGTATGAAAATATTGCACTCTGCACACTACACTGCATTTGTAAACCCCCCTTTATAAATATTGGATTGACTCCAGTACCTATAAATGTTTATCATAATAAAATCTTGGCATAATGTCCATCTAGTGTCCATTAATGTCCATTAAATTCATGGCGGTTTAGTTTAAGGGGCAGATTAATGAAAGTGTGAAATTAGAGTTCAGTTTAGTTTTATGTGCTGACTGGCTACAAACTTCTTGGTTTTTGGCAATTTTTCCAAATTTTAACATAAAGTTCACATGTAGCTTTTTCCCCCTACTGCTATCTAGTTTGGTTTGTATTTCCCAGCTATATCCAGCACACAAAATAACAGAAAGGAAACAGAAAGGGACGGGTGCGCTCTCCGGTGAAGCACGTTTTTAAAAGTTTAATAAAGATAAAATCACTTACAATTTGCAGTGTATTACGCACGATCATCAAGCAATACAATATTCAGCCCAACATGTTTCGTCCGGAGAGAGCTTCATCAGGGGTACAAATTATCAAGTTTGCATCATTGTGTTTTCTACATGAATGTTTTTGTTTTTTTGTATCTACAAAAATGGCCTCTATTTCTTCCATAGCATTTTTATCCGCACATTGCTTTTTGCTTATTTTTTATTTTTTATTTTTGCTTATTGATGGGTTTGGTTGTACCACATTATATATTTGCTGTATTTGAGGAGGTGACTAACAGAGCAGTGGTGTACAGATAATATGGGAGCAGCTCGGCTGGGGGTAGCAGCTTGGCAGTATAGCAACTTAAAGTATATCAGATTTAAATATACTGCAATGAGTTAGACAGAGTTAACTAGCATCTATTAATATCTCCTTCATCTGCCTTTACCATCACCAACCTGCACCTCCAACCATACACCCCTAACCCAGGCTTTTCTTTGTCTCACCAGGTATGTTTCCTGCCATCCACTTGTAGTATAGCAAATTTAAGTATACTGCAATGAGTTAGACAGAGTTGGACAGCAGTTGGAACAGCAGTCAACATCCTGGGACTTTACCCTCAAATGGCAAAACTCACTTCATTCCTACTGATTGTATGCATGGTGCTCCCTAAGGCAGTCACTTCCTTTAACCCCCCTGTTGTCTGTCCATTCTCCATCCACATATCCTCCTCCCTGCTCCCATCTACATACTCCGGCTCCTTTACCCTTTATAACTACTTACACCTCTGTCCCCCGGTTACTGTCCGGATGCGGGGGTGCACTCATTTTAAATCCTCTGCTCACGTCTTCTCACTCTTTTTCCTACTATTGCTGGCTGCAGGGGATGTCTCTCCTACTATTGCTGGCTGCAGGGGATGTCTCTCCTACTATTGCTGGCTGCTGGGGATGTCTCTCCTACTGTTGCTGGCTGCAGGGGATGTCTCTCCTACTATTGCTGACTGCAGGGGATGTCTCTCCAAACCCCGGGCCCTGCTCCATACCTACTTATATCCGTCCTCGTCCTTCTGCCCCCATGCCTAAAGCCTGTCGTACCTCTGCTGCTTCTAACCTTATTCAGGTTCCCACTCTTCCCTCCTCCTGCCCCCCATTCCCTTGTGCCCTTCTTAATGTCCGTTCCATAACAAAGCTACACTAATCCATGATCTGTTCTGCACTAAATCATTTCATCCCCTCACACTAACAGAAACCTGGCTGTTACAGAATGACACCGGCACTGAAGCTGCGCTCTCTCATGGCGGTCTGTCTTTATCCCACACCCCCCGGACCACTGGACGCGGTGGGGGAGTTGGAATTCTCCTCTCCTCCCGTTGCCGGTTCGCATCTATTCCTATTCCCCCAGCTTTTTTGTTTAACTCATTTGAGGTGCATGCCCTTCAGATCTCCCATCCTCTCTCTGTACAGGTGGCTGTCAGTTACAGGCCCCCGTCAGCCTCCTCCCCTGTTCCCTTCCTCTCTGATTTTGAAACCTGTCTCTCTTTTTTCCTCTCTACTGACGGCCCTGCAATCAGCCTTGGGGACTTCAACTCCCACATTGATGGTCCCTCGCAACCCTGGCCCTCACGTTTTCTCCGCCTAACCTCCTCCTTTAAACTCCAGCAGTGGGACAAATGCTCCGACTCATAAGGATGGCCACTTTCTGGATTTAGTCTTTACTAAAAATCTGTCCCTTTCTGATTTTAACAGTGTCCCCTTCCCCTTCTCTGACCATCACCTGGTTACATTTTATGTCTCTCACTCTCCTTCCCAACCTGCTCCTCCCCCGCTTTACTAATCCGAAAAACACGTGACATAGACCTCCCGGCCTTAGCTCGCTCTTTCAGGTCCAGTCTCTCCTCCATTAATGAGATGTCTGACCCTGATACCCTGGTTAGCAAGTACAACAGCATTCTAGCCTCCACCATTGATTCATTTGCACCCCTTCAGCCTAAGCGTACTCGGGTTCAAAACCCCCGCCCCTGGCTGAATGTGCAGACCAAATTCCTACGCTCCTGTGCGAGGTCTGCGGAACGTATGTGGAGGAAATCCCGTACGCAAGCAGACTTTATCCATTATAAATTCCTATTGGCCTGCCTCAATTCTGCCCTGTCGAAGGCTAAACAGGAATACTACAATACCCTTATAAACAATAATAAATCCAACCCAAAATGCCTGTTTTCTACATTCAATACCCTTCTGTGTCCCTCACAGACCCCATTACCTCACTTTATGCACTCTCCCCAGGACTTTGCTGATTTCTTCCTGAACAAAGTTGAGTCCCCCCGCAATCAGATTCCCCCCTCTACTAATACAAACCAGCTCCTCCCTCCGCAGCCCCCCTCTGCCTGTCTGAGCTCTTTTGGTCCCGTAACTGGCTCTGAAGTCTCCCGGCTTCTATTGTTGGTTCCCCTCACCACTTGCTCTCTTGCCCCTATGCCTTCCTCTCTGCTCAAACACTGTGCTGTGGAGCTTACACTCCGGCTCTTACTCACATCTTCAACTCTTCTCTGACTTATGAAAGTTTCCCCTCTTCCTTCAAACAGGCCTGTGTCAAGCCTATCCTTAAAAAGGCCACGCTGGACCAGTCCTGTCTCTCTAACTACCGCCCTGTCTCACTTCTACCGCTTGCCTCCAAAATCTTAGAGCGCATTGTCTTCTCCCGTATCACTAACTTTCTTAATGCCCATAATTTAATGGACCCGCTGCAATCTGGTTTTCAGCCTGCGCACTCTACTGAGACAGCGTTGTGCAGAGTTACAAACGATCTTCAGGTGCCAAAGCCAAAGGTCACTTTTCCGTACTAATCCTCCTAGATCTATCGGCTGCGTTTGATACGGTTGACCACTCCCTCCTGATGCAAATTCTGCATTCGATTGGTCTCCGTAGTCAGGCTGCATCCTGGATCTCTTCTTACCTCTTTAACCGTTCATTCACTGTCTCCTATGCTAACAACACCTCATCTCCAGTTCCTCTTAATGTGGGGGTACCCCAAGGCTCTGTACTTAATGTGGGGGTACCTCAAGGCTCTGTACTTAATGTGGGGGTACCCCAAGGCTCTGTACTTAATGTGGGGGTACCCCAAGGCTCTGTACTTAATGTGGGGGTACCCCAAGGCTCTGTACTTAATGTGGGGGTACCCCAAGGCTCTGTACTTAATGTGGGGGTACCCCAAGGCTCTGTACTTAATGTGGGGGTACCCCAAGGCTCTGTACTTAATGTGGGGGTACCCCAAGGCTCTGTACTTGGGCCGTTGTTGTTCTCCCTTTACACGCTGTCTTTGGGAGATCTTATCCGTTCATTTGGCTTCAAATACCATCTGTATGCTGATGATATCCAAATTTATCTGTTGACCCCTTCATTAACAGTTGAAACTGAGACTCAAATCTCTAACTGCCTCCTGGCTATCTCTAATTGGATGAACCAACGCCACCTTAAACTCAACCTAACAAAAACTGAACTAATGATCTTTCCGCCTAAGCCTGGTCCTACCCCCCCTTTTCTATCTCTATTGATGGCACCCTCATCAATCCCGTCGATTCGGCACGTTGTTTGGGGGGATCTTTGACTCCAGTCTCTCCTTCTCTGACCATATTAACACCACTGTCAAAACCTGTCACTTTTTCCTGCGCAATATTGCCAAAATCAATCCCTTTCTCTCTACTGCAATAGCTAGGCTGCTCATGCATGCTCTCATCCTATCCCGACTGGGCTACTGTAACCTGCTATTAACCGGCCTCCCTAACTCCCATCTTTCCCCCCTACAGTCTATATTAAACACTGCTGCCAGAATTCTCCTCCTCTCATCCAGGAGAGTTCAGGCCCTTCCCCTGCTAAAGGCCTTATCGTGGCTTCCTATTAAACAAAGAATATCCTACAAACTTCTTCTCTTAACCTTCAAAGCCTTCCATTCCTCTGCTCCTCACTACATCTCTTCCCTTGTGTCTCCGTACGTTCCCGGCCGACTCCTTCGATCCTCTCAGAGCAATCGTTTGGTTGCGCCCCCCCACTACTACTGCTGTTTCCCACCTTAACCCTTTCTGCCCTGCTGCCCCTCACATTGGGAATGCCCTCCCTGATTTCCTCCGGAGAGAATCCTCCCCCAGTCTTTTTAAAACCAAACTTAAAGACTCCCTATTGGAGCACTCGCCCAGCACCTGATCTGGGAACTGGCACTTATATTGTACTGTCACCCACTGTGACCTACAGCACTTATATTTGCCTATTTGTGCCTGTAAGTTACCCTCCCATATAGATTGTAAGCTCTACGGGGCAGGGACCGCCTTCCTCTTGTGTCTTTGACTCTTAACTTATTGCAACTGTATCTTGTATTTATTTGTGCTTATTGTAATACTTTGTATTTATCTATTTTAATACCCCTGTTTGTATTAATGTATTCTACTGTACAGCGCTGCGTACATAAGTAGCACTTTATAAATAAAGTTAAACATACATACATACAATATGGGGGTACTATAGACAATTAACAACAAGTCCTAATGTGGTGTAACTATTAAGGGGTACTTAGGTTCTTACATATAAATTTGAGATGCACATTGGCGCAGACTTAAGCTGGCCATACACTGTAAGATCTGCTCATTTGGTAAGGATCTTCACCCAATATGCCCACCTACGGGTGGACAAGATTGGGCTAATTTGGTCATTTGGCCCCAGGTCTAAACAATCTAATTAAAATGGTGGGCATAGGCACCGTGGGTTCAGGGACCGCATCAACGAACTGATGCAGTACCCAATCCAACTGAAAATCAAACCTGCCCGATCGAGATCTGGGCAATTTCCCATTTCGCTTTGCCAAAAAATTTGTGAAACTATGGAAAAATTAACAAAACGACGAAAAATTTGTGAAAAACAGGTGTTGTGTGACTTTTTCTATGCATGTGACTTTTTTTATGTGACCGCGCCTTTTGTACGTGACCACACCTATTTTTATGCAAACACGTTATTTTTATGCGAAACAATTCGCCAATGGCGAAATGCGGAAATTTGGCTCATCCCTAGAGAAAGTGAGATTCAGTCATGATGGCCTCCCTTCCTGGCTCTACTGCAGCAAAATAATCCCGCGAATCCGCATTAACCATAGGCAACATTTGCTTCTTCCCTTAGATTTACAAACACCCTGTCAAACATAGAAAGCCAGAAATTCAGGTCTCCATTCATTAAAGGAGAAGGAAAGGTTCAAATTTAGACATCTTCATAAGAATGACCTTTTTTTTCTTAATAGCATTAGTATCTCACGCAGTTCACTTTCAAGGATTTCTATGTTTTGCAACCGCCATTTTGGATATGGTTCATGCTTATGATGGGGGTATTACCTAGCTTTTATGAAATCTCTCCATATAGGCTATGTATAACTTATTCCTTTACTTATGCTTAGTAAAGGGGGAATAGCTATGCTGGCATATTTTTATATTATTTATTTATTTTGTGCGTATAGGTTATGAGCAAATATAATCAACCCTGCTATGGAGAGTACCATTTAATAACAACCCCCCCCCCCCATTGATGTTATCTATGTAACCCTGCACCTCTTCTCAGGACCTTATTTTTAATATAAGCACCCGAGGGCAGATGCCTAGGTGTCAGCTTTAGGGGGCTGCACTTTAACCCCCACATGCAGAAGGGCAATTATCATTAAATCTGGTGGTGGGTCTGGTGGGGGGGAAATACCTGTCATACATGATTGGTGCCTGTACAAAGACTTTCCTTCCTGTGTACTGATTAGATACGTGAGGGGCCGGTGGGGGAGAAGCATCTGGTTCTTCATTTCCCAGGGTGCCACAGCCACTGTTCTGATAAACTTCAGCCACACTTTACTGCTGCGCTGCAAGTTGGAGTGATATACCCCCCTCACCCCCAGCAGCCGATCAGCAGAACAATGGGAAGGGAGCAAGATAGCAGCTCCCAGTAGGTTTCAGAATAGCACTCAATAGTAAGAAATCCAAGTCCGGCTTGTGACTCCTCCAGTTACATGGGAGTAGGAGAAACAATAGGCTAGCTGAAAGCAGTTCTAATGTGTAGCACTGGCTGAAAGCTCAGACTCAGGCACACTTTACTGCTGCGCTGCAAGTTGGAGTGATATCCCCCCACCTCACCCCCAGCAGCCGATCAGCAGAACAATGGGAAGGGAGCAAGATAGCAGCTCCCAGTAGGTATCAGAATAGCACTCAGTAGTAAGAAATCCAAGTCCGGCTTGGGACTCCTCCAGTTACATGGGAGTAGGAGAAACAATAGGTTAGCTGAAAGCAGTTCTAATGTGTAGCGCTGGCTGAAAGCTCAGACTCAGGCACAATGCACTGAGATGGCGCCTACACACCAATATTACAGCTACAAATACTTTTGTTGGTTCAAGAATAACATTTTAAATGGCAGAGGGAATTATTTGTTATTTCTTTATTTAGAAAGAGAAAGTGCCCCATAAAAATCATGACAGTATCCCTTTAAGGTGACCCTTTAAGACAAAACTAACTTTCTGAAATCTGTTTATTTTATTTATACAATATACATCTATAGAAACGTGTGACCAGTCACAGCCAGTCAGTACTATGTGCCGGGCTCCTCTCACCTGGGAAAAGCCAAACAGACTCAGAATCTGGGCACTGATTATAGTTGTTTCTGATGTTAAATCCCCAATAAACCCAGCAATGTTCCTTTTCCTTCCACAGAAGTAATTGGGAACAAAATCCTTGGTACCAGATAGCATCTGCAATGTGCTCCTCACAGTCTTCAGTGCATGTCCGCAGGAGTCGTATATATGGTATCCCAGCGTCACATTGGGTAATAGGGATGGGTTCTTGTTAATTTCCTCAATGGCAAGGCGGAACTCCACCAGCTGTCTGTAATACCGGGGCTGTAAACTGGCAAATTGTTTGTGTTATTTCAATTATCTCTATTTAGCTACAGTATTTGCTTAAAGGGGTATTTCACCTATAAGTTACATTTTAGTATGTTATGGAATAGCCAGTTTTAAGCAACTTTTCAATTTGTCTTCATGATTTATTTGTTTATAGTTTTTAATTATTTGACCTTCTTTTCTTTTTCTGCCTCTTTCCAGTTGTTAAATAGGGGTCAGTGACCCCAGCAACTATCGCTCTGTGAGGCTACTGGAGAGCTGCTGAACAAAATGTATAATAATTTAAAAACCACAGATAATAAAAAAAAGGTTAATTACAAATTGTGCCAGAATATTCCATACTACAACTTAACTCAAAGGTGAACAATGCCTTTAAAGGAGAACTAACCCCCCCTACGTACAACTGTCCCCCTCAACTGCCCTCCATAGGCCCCTTCACCTCTCCCTCCCCACACAGCCTGTTATGTAGAAAAGTGCCCCTTTTTGAAAACCTGAGCTAAAAATGCAGAGTAGCGGAGCTCCCAGGCACCATCTTCTGTCCATTCGGATACTCTTTGGGTCTCCCCACTGATATGGAGCCTGCAGGAGCCTGAGCAGGGTTGGACTGGGATGTGCAGGGCTCAGTGGGGCTGCTTCCCCAGGGGCCCCACACCCCCAAAGATGCCCCCGCTGGCCGCATCACCTGCACCCCCATCACCACACTCCCGACATCCTCCCCTGAGTGTGCGTAAGTGAAATGCATCAGCGGAGGACATCAGCAGCCAGGGTAAGTGGCAACAGGGATCGGGTCTGGGTTGCTGGAGCCCACTAGGGCAGCCCAGTCCAACCCTGAGCATGAGCAGTTGGGGTTAGTCAGGAATCAGCTTCAATTGACATGCTCCTGCAGGCACTTTTCTACGTAACAGAGGGAGAGGTTAAGGGGGCCAATGAAGGGCAGTTAAGGGGGACTTTTGTACCTGGTGGGTTTAGTTCTACTTACACAGTCTTCAAGAGTGAGTACTGATATCCTTGTATTAAATCTAGTAAAAAATCTAAATATTGGCAGATAAAGATTCTCTCTGGAGAGGCGGCACTCTGCAGATAGCTTGTAGTAATGACAGCCCCCTGGACAATGAGCCCGGGGAGCTGTCATGTCGGTCCTGCAACACGATCGGTCGCAGGACCAACCTCCAAGCAGCAGATGCGATCTGCTTCCTGTTTCCCCCCCAGTGCCAGCCCACTATCTTCCTGCTCTCAGGACTGCAGCATTGGGGGCCAGGCAAGCGATCCCTGCTTCAGGACAGGTAAAGGTGATTTTTTTTTTTTTTTTGTATTTACACACACTTAATTGTGATTCCCCAGACCTGTGTGCAGTGCTGCCCAGCTTTTGTCTCTCCCTATTCATTAAGACTTACTTAGGGGGAGAGCATTTGCTGGGGGTGAGCATTTGCAAGGGTGATGAGTTCCAAAGTGATTCGTTTACAAGTGATCTGAATGAGTTTAACAAGGAGTTAATGAAATAACATCTCTCTTCCTCTGCTTATTTCAGGTAAATCTACTATATCTGCACTCCATTCCATCTCTTCGGTGGCCCTGTTGTCTGCATTTGTACAGTTTTTATTGGTAAATCTGTTCTATCTATCATCTGCATTTAATTCCAATATAAAGTAGTTTTAAATTTTAATTTTTGGCACTAGCCAAAATATATAGATTATTAGCTCTTTCTGTAGTTTTGTACATTTTATGACCCCCCCCCCCATAAAACTCCTCTGTAAATTAACTCTGTAAGTTACTTTATCTCAGGGTTCATCTTCACTCTTGCTATACTCCCCCCCTCTGACACAGCTGGGTGATTAGCCTGTTGTTGATCAATTACAATCAGTTGTGATTCCCCAGACCTGTGTGCAGAGCTGCCCAGCTTTGTGTCTCCCTATTTATTAAGACTTCCTTAGGGGAGAGCATTTGCTGGGGGTGAGCATTTGCAAGGGTGATGCGTTCCAAAGTGATTCATTTACAAGTGATCTGAACGAGTTTAACAAGGAGTACAACAAAGGAGAACTACAAGGAGCCACTACAGACTGCTGCATGAAATTAAAGAACTGTCTTAAAGACCAATTCACTAATGCACTGATGAACCAGCTCTGCTGCCATTCTCTGAAGCTACAAGACTACACCTCACCTGATAATGGTAAAATGCACTTCATTTCTACTAATTGTATGCATGGTGCTCCCTAAGGCAGTCTCCACCTTTACCCCCCCTGTTGTCTGTCCATATTCCATCCACATATCCTCCTCCCTGCTCCCATCTACATACTCCTTCACCCTTTATAACTACTTACAACACCTCTGTCCCCCGGTTACTGTCCATACGCGGAGGCGCACTCATTTAAAATTCTCTGCTCACTCATCTCTTTACTCTTTTTCCTACTATTGCTGGCTGCAGGGGATGTCTCTCCTACTATTGCTGGCTGCAGGGGATGTCTCTCCTACTGCTGCTGGCTGCAGGGGATGTCTCTCCTACTATTGCTGGCTGCAGGGGATGTCTCTCCAAACCCCGGGCCCTGCTCCATACCTACTTATATCCGTCCTCGTCCTTGTACCCCGCTGCTTAAAGCCTGTTGTTCCTCTACTGTTTCTAACCTTATTCAGGTTCCCACTCTTCCCTCCTCCTGCCTCCCGTTTTCCTGTGCCCTTCTTAATGTCCGTTCCATAACTAACAAAGCTACACTAATCCATGATCTGTTCTGCTCTAAATCATTCCATCCCCTCGCACTAACTGAAACCTGGCTCTTGCAGGATGACCCCGGCACTGAAGCTGCGCTCTCTCATGGCGGTCTGTCCTCCTCCCACACCCCCCGGACCACTGGACGCGGTGGGGGAGTTGGAATTCTCCTCTCCTCCCGTTGTTGTTTTGCACCTATTCCTATTACCCCGGCTTTTTCTTTTAACTCATTTGAGGTGCATGCCCTTCAGATCTCCCATTCTCTCTCTGTACGGCTGTCATTTACAGGCCCCCGTCAGCCTCCTCCCCTGCTACCTTCCCCTCTGATTTTGAAACCTGGCTCTCCTTTTTCCTCTCTACTGACGGCCCTGCAATCATCCTTGGGGATTTCAACTCCCACATTGATGATCCCTCGCAACCCTGGCCCTCACGTTTACTCCTCCTAACCTCCTCCTTTAAACTCCAGCAGTGGACAAACACTCCGACTCATAAGGATGGCCACTTTTTGGATTTAGTCTTTACTAAAAATCTGTCCCTTTCTGATCCATTATAAATTCCTATTGGCCTGCCTCAACTATGCCTTGTCAAAAGCTAAACAGGAATACTACAATACCCTTATAAACAACAATAAATCCAACCCGAAACGCCTGTTTTCAATATTCAATACCCTTCTGCGTCCCTCACAGACCCCATTACCTCACTTTATGCACTCTCCCCAGGACTTTGCTGATTTCTTCATGAACAAAGTGGAGTCCATCCGCAATCAGATTCCCCCCTCTACTAATACAAACCAGCTCCTCCCTCCTCAGCCCCCCTCTGCATGTCTTAACTCTTTTGGTCCCGTAACTGTCTATGAAGTCTCCCGGCTTCTATTGTCTGATCCCCTCACCACTTGCTCTCCTGACCCTATGCCTTCTTCTCTGCTCAAACACTGTGCTGCTGAGCTTACACTCCGGCTCTTACTCACATCTTCAACTCTTCTCTGACCTATGGAAGTTTCCCCTCTTCCTTCAAACAGGCCTGTTCCAAGCCTATCCTAAAAAAGGCCCCACTGGACCCGTCCTGTCTCTCTAACTACCGCCCTGTCTCACTCCTACCGCTTGCCTCCAAAATCTTAGAGCGCATTGTCTTCTCCCGTATCACTAACTTTCTTAACACCCATAATTTATTAGACCCGCTGCAATCTGGTTTTCGGCCTGCGCACTCTACTGAGACGGCATTGTGCAGAGTTACGAACCATCTTCAGGTGGCAAAGCCAAAGGTCACTTTTCTATACTAATCCTCCTAGATCTATCTGCTGCGTTTGATACAGTTGACCACTCCCTCCTGATGCAGATTCTGTATTCGATTGGTCTCCGTAGTCAGGCTGCATCCTGGATCTCTTCTTATCTCTCCGACCGTTCATTCACTGTCTCCTATCCTAACAAAACCTCATCTCCAGTTCCTCTTAATGTGGGGGTACCCCAAGGCTCTGTACTTAATGTGGGGGTACCCCAAGGCTCTGTACTTAATGTGGGGGTACCCCAAGGCTCTGTACTTGGGCCGTTGTTGTTCTCTCTTTACACGCTGTCTTTGGGAGATCTTATCCATTCATTCAGCTTTAAATCCCATCTGTATGCTGATGATATCCAAATTTATTTGTCGACCCCTTCGTTAACAGTTGAAACTGAGACTCAAATCTCTAACTGCCTCCTGGCTATCTCTAATTGGATGAACCAACGCCACCTCAAACTGAACCTAACAAAAACTGAACTAATGATCTTTCCGCCTAAGCCTGCTCCTACCCCCCCTTTTCTATCTCTATTGATGGCACCCTCATCAACCCTGTCGATTCGGCGCGTTGTTTGGGGGGGATATTTGACTCCAGTCTCTCCTTTTCTAACCACATTAACTCCACTGTCAAAACCTGTCACTTTTTCTTACGCAATATTGCCAAAATCCATCCCTTTCTCTCTACTGCAACAGCCAGGCTGCTCATTCATGCTCTCATCCTATCCCGACTTGACTACTGTAACCTGCTACTAACCGGCCTCCCTAACTCCCATCTTTCCCCCCTACAGTCTATATTAAATACTGCTGCCAGAATTCTCCTCCTCTCATCCAGGAGAGTTCAGGCCCTTCCCCTGCTAAAGTCCTTATCGTGGCTCCTATAAAATAAAGAATATCTTACAAACTCCTTCTCTTAACCTTCCCCCCATTCCTCTGCTCCTCACTCCATCTCTTCCCTTGTGTCTCCGTACGTTCCCGGCCGACTCCTTCGTTCCTCACAGAGCAATCGTTTGGTTGCGCCCCCCACTACTACTGCTGTTTCCCGCCTTAACCCTTTCTGCCCTGCTGCCCCTCACATTGGGAATGCCCTCCCTGATTTCCTCCGAAGAGAATCCTCCCCCACTAAAAGACTACCTTTTGGAGCACTCACCCAGCACCTGATCGGGGAAATAGCACTTATATTGTAGTGTCACCCACTGTGACCTACAGCACTTACATTTGCCTATTTGTGTCTGTTAGTTACCCTCCCATATAGATTGTAAGCTCTACGGGGCAGGGACCTCCTTCCTCTTGTGTCTTTGACTCTTAACTTATTGCAGCTGTATTTATCTGTATTTATTGTTGTACTTTGTATTTATCTATTATTATCTTAATAACCCCCTGTTTGTATTAATGTATCCTACTGTACAGCGCTGCGTACATAAGTAGCGCTTTATAAATAAAAATATACATACATACATACACACTTACACACGTGCATACATTTACACGCATTTACACACACATATTTAGCAGTTTTTTGGGTTTTTTTCATTTTCCACACTTATATACACTCATATACACACTTACACACTTGTCATACAACTTTTACATGTGTACACACATGAATACACAAGCACTTTTTTTTCATTTTACCACTTTGTTTTTAGTTTCTTTTCTCTAAAAACTGTTTATTTTGACAGTGTGACTATTGGATCAGATATTCTGACCACTAATTATGCTGTTGTGTGACTTATTTTGTTGTTTTATCGATTTCCACAATTTTTGTGGTTTTATTGCATTTTTATCCCTGTATAAGTGTTCCTAATCTGTTTTTAGCATAGCTTTGCCAGGTGTAGAAAAATAACTTTACCTATTTTGAATTCATCAGAATGTGTTCTTTCCAAAACTATATGGTTTTGAGGGGGTCTCTGTATAGTTAGGGGGTGGCACATAGGGGTTGATTCACTAAAGGTTGGTAAAATGAGTGAAATTTATAGCATGCGTTAAAAATGTTATCGCTTCTTATTTTTTGCGACGTAACACTCAATTCACTAAAAGGACATGCAACATAATTAAGAAGCGATGTTCTTTGCGTTATTTAACTTAGGATGAGTGTTTTTCTTGCGATATTTTACGCAGCATGCGTTATTTCCCACTGCGCGCAATATATTTCGCTGCTTGCTATATTAGCACACGATATTATGCACGTAACTGTTACTTTCGGCAAACTACCGTTGTGAAAATGCCCATTTCCCTGCAAACTGGCGGCTGCATTACTCTGGGGCCAACACAGACTGAATAAATCCCACTGCAAAGTCCATATTGTGTTGCCAAAAGCTCACCAACCGAAATTTTCTTTAAGTACCGCCTGCCCCCAGTAGGTGTTAATATTCGCACAGACTAATGCGATATTTAGCTCGTTTAATGCTTCATATGTGTTTGTGAATCATGCGTTAATACTATTTCTATTCGCTAATTAACGAAATGCGAGGTAAATAACGCATTGCGATTTTTGCGCATGCGATATGCGTCTTAACGCATGCAAAATGACTTTGATGAATCAGGACTTAAGTATCACGTGCTTTTTAATGCAAAAAAGCATGCAATAAGTGTTATCGACCTTTAGTGAATCAACCCCATAATACACTGACAGGGAGCTCTGTATGTAAAAGCTGAGTTGCCAGGCGAGAAATCCATATGCGCTATTTTCATTTTGGGGTCAGTACATACCACAGACTTTGGTATATCTATGCATATTGGGCATCAAACTGTTCAGTAGACCTTAGGTGTTCCTATTTGGGGTGATTTGCCTTTGTACACAAGAAATTGTGTGAGATAAATGCGGCAAATTGCAACATTTTTAGGCTATTTTCTGAAATACCATAAAAACCACTAAGTTTAGGAAAGCTTTGCAGATTGGTACTTTGGTGTAGAAAGGACTCTTTACACATGTTGGATTTGTCAGAATGTGTACTTTCCAAAACTATATGGTTTTCTGGGGGTCTCTGTATAGTTAGGGGGGGTTACGGCACATAATACGCTGTCAGGGGGCTCTGTGTGCAAAAGCTGAGTTGCCAGGCGAGAAATCCATATGCACTATTTTCATTTTGGGGTCAGTACATACCGCAGACTTTGGTATATCTATGCATATTGGGCATCAAACTGTTCAGTAGACCTTAGGTGTTCCTATTTGGGGTGATTTTCCTTTGTATGTAAGAAATTGTGCAAGATAAATGTGGCAAAAAAACACTAAGTTTAGGAAAGCTTTGCAGATTGGTACTTTGGTGTAGACATGTTGGATTTGTCAGAATGTGTACTTTCCAAAACTATATGGTTTTTTGGATTTTTCTGTATAGTTAGGGGGGGTTACGGCACATAATACACTGTCAGGGGGCTCTGTATACAAAAGTTGAGTTGGCAGGCAAGAAATTTATATGCTCTATTTTCATTTTGGGGTCAGTACATACCACAGACTTTGGTATATCTATGCATATTGGGCATCAAACTGTTCAGTAGACCTCTGGTGCATTCAATTGTGAGAGATAAATGCGGCAAATTGCAACATTCTTATGCGATTTCCTGAAATGTAATAAAAATTGGCAAACTTGGGAAAGCTCTATAGCTTGGTACTTTGGAGTAAAAAGAAATGTGTACCCATTATAGAGTCAGGGGAATGTGTTTCCAAAAATATATGGCTTTCTGTGGTGAGTGTACATTTTTGTAGCATTATCCCACATGAAGGATGTAAATGTGCCACATGGTTTTATGCGTAACAGATCTTGCCAGACTAATTTAGTCGCCTTTTATGAGGAGGTGAGCAGGAACCTCGATGCTGGAATGGCAGTTGATGTCATCTACTTGGACTTTGCTAAAGCGTTTGATACAGTACCTCACAGAAGGTTAATGATCAAATTAAGGAATATTGGCCTAGAACATAATATTTGTAATTGGATAGAGAACTGGCTGAAGGATAGAGTACAAAGAGGTTGTAAATGGAACATTTTCTAATTGGACCAGTGTGGTTAGTGGGTACCGCAGGGGTCAGTCCTTGGTCCTTTGCTTTTTAACTTGTTTATTAATGACCTGGAGGGGGGCATAGACAGTACTGTTTCTATTTTTGCTGATGACACAAAATTGTGCAAAACTATAAGTTCCATGCAGGATGTGCCGCTTTGCAGAGCGATTTGACAAAATTGGAAAACTGGGCAGCAAACTGGGAAATGAGGTTCAATGTTGATAAGTGCAAAGTTATGCACTTTGGTAGAAATAATATAAACGCAAACTATCTACTGAATGGTAGTGTGTTGGGGGGATCCTTAATGGAGAAGGATCTAGAGGTTTTTGTAGATAACAAGTTGTCTAATTCCAGGCAGTGTCATTCTGTGGCTACTAAAGCAAATAAAGTGCTGTCTTGTATAAAAAGGGCATTGACTCCAACTTGGAAAGAACTCTGCCAAAGAATTGAAAGCAATAGGAACTTCGAATCTAGGATTGCTCACCTCCACAATAAGACCCCAATGTACCTAAAAGTCTGGTCCACATGGGAGCTTCGAACACCCATACAAGGAGAATAAAGACATGCTGAGATAACAACGAAAAACTACCAACACCCCAGGATCATCACAGCCAGCAGAACTTTGGCTCACTATCATTAATATATTTACCATCCCTTTTCCTGTTCTCTTTTCTTTTCTTTTCCCTTTTTTTCTCTTTATCTCTGTTTAATACTCTTTATTTGCTGTATAAACAGTTATATGCAAAAAAACCAATAAAAATATAAGTAACAAAAAAAAAAAAAGGGCATTGACTCAAGGGATGAAACATAATTTTGCCCCTTTATAGGTCCCTGGTAAGGCCTCACCCTGAGTATGGGGGCAGTTTTGGGCTCCAGTCCTTAAGAAGGATATTAATGAGCTGGAGAGAGTGCAGAGACTGCAACTAAACTGGTAAAGGGGATGGAAGATTTAAGCTATGAGGTTAGACTGTCGAGGTTGGGGTTGTTTTCTCTGGAAAAGAGGCGCTTGCGAGGGGACATGATTACTCTGTACAAGTACATTAGAGGGGATTATAGGCAGATGGGGATGTTCTTTTTTCCCATAAAAATGATCAACGCACCAGAGGCCCCCCCTTTAGATTAGAGGAACGGAGCTTCCATTTGAAGCAGTGTAGGGGGTTCCTCATGGTGAGGGCAGTGAGGTTGGGGAATGCCCTTCCTAGTGATGGGGTAATGGCAGATTCTGTTAATGCCTATAAGAGGGGCCTGGATGAGTTTTTGAACAAACAGAATATCCAAGGCTATTGTGATACTAATATCTACAGTTAGTATTAGTGGTTGTGTATATAGTTTATGTGAGTGTATAGATTGGTAAGTATAGGTTGTGGGTGCTGGGTTTACTTGGATGGGTTGAACTTGATGGACTCTGGTCTTTTTTCAACCCTATGTAACTATGTAACTAAATGTGTTGATTTTGCAGGAGCTGAAATGACAGATCATATGGGGTATGTTCACACTGGGGCCCCTACATGCCACATACTTAGGTAAACCTATACATTTTGGGCATCAAACTGTTCAGTGGACCCCTGGTGTTCATATTTAGAGTGTTTTAACTTGGTACCTAATGCTATGTGGGAGATAAGATGCTGCAAAGTGGAAGCTTTGAGGGGATTTTCTGAAATATCATCAAAATTGCCAACTTTACAAAAGCTTTGTGGCTTGGTACTTTGGAGTAGAAATACATGGGTACCCATTTTAGATTCAGGGGAATGTGTACTTTTAAAAAATATATGACTTTCTGGTGTGAGCATACTTTATACTAGCTTTATTCCACATATAATGATGTAAATGTGTTGATTTTGCAGGAGCTGAAATATCAGAAATGATTGATCATATGGGGGTATGTTCCCATTGGGGCCCCTACATGCCACATACTTAGGTAAACCTATACATATTGGGCATCAAACTGTTCAGTGGACCTCTGGCATTCATATTTAGGGTGTTTTATTTGGTTACTTTATGACTTGTAGGAGATAAGATACTATAGACTGGAAGCTTTCAAAAAATTTCACAAATTTTGATAAAAACCAATAAATTTAGGAAAGCATTGCGACTTGATAGTTTGAAGTAGACAGACAGTTGTGCCTATTCTGGATTCCCCAGAATCCATTATTTCCAAAAATGTATAATTTTCTGAGATAAACCTTCTGTTAGTTGAATTTTTGGCCTTGAAATCTAAAGTATGCAGCTTTGTGTAGCAGTGCTTTGGAAATTTGGTAGGGTACTGCTGGGAGTTTTTGACCTATACAAGTGAGAAATCTCCATAAAACTATATATATTTGGTATTGGTGCGTTCAAGAGACATGGGACTTTCCAAATCAGTTGTATTTTTGGGCATAAAATAATTTTTGTTTTTGGTATGTGTGTTTATATTATGGAAAAAAAAATTTCATTTTGTTATACATTTCGAAGCCTATATCTTGTTACAGAATTGGAATTACACAAAAATTCTACCATATTTTGAAAGCTCAGGTTGTCCTGAAAAAATCTATATATTGTTTTCCTGGGTAAACTAAAAGTCCCCCCGAGGAAAGGCCCCTAAAGTGAAAAATCTTCAAAAACTGTCTGGCAATACAAGTTCAAAATGGCTGGCAGTGAAAGGGTTAAAGTCTGATACATGACTAGTACTACATGTTCATTACCCCTACTGATTCACTCCCCTGCCCTGGGGTAACTTTTGACTTTTACTATTTTATTTCGACTTATATTTACACAACAGTACAAACATCTCACTTTCTGTCCAGGGAATACTGCATTGATACCTTTCCCTAAATATTATAAAAATGATATATATAATCTATCCACAACAACTACAAAACCTGGATGATCAACGGTCTTGCTAATAGTTTGAATTTTTATAACATTTACATTTTAATAACATCTAACATATTTTTCTGCTAAAAATAAATTGAATGAACCAAGGTAAGAGTAGGTGCCAATGTGGGTTTTCGCTGATCTAAACTGATTTCATCATTACTTCATGCTAGGTATATCCAACATTGAACATCATTCACTTATTTGCAGTAGGTAAACATAATATGACATATCATACCTCTTTGTAGAACAGATACTATAAACATTAACTAAGGCAGTATGAGCAGGACGAGGAAGTTGCCAATTAATAACAGAATATTCTTCAGGCAGAATAATCTAAAATCCAATATAGTGGTCTCTAAGGTACTGAGCAATAATGCAGGCAATGCAGGCCAGTTAGTTTATACCAGGCAAGAAGTCTGTATCCATTAAAAACAGTAACACTAGAGTACACCCAAGAACTCAGCAATCAATATATATATATATATATGAAAGCCCTGGAAAGACCAGGAACATGAACTTTACAATGTCCAAAGCGTGATCCAAAGCCTTTCAATGAATAAGACATTGTAAGGAACCTCTAGAGCACAGGTGTCAAACACAAGGCCCGCGGGCCAAATCCGGCCCGCCAGGCCTTGCAATGTGGCCCGCACCGATCTCGCCGGCCGTACTTGCTATCTATTACGCATGCGCATAGAATCTATGCGCATGCGTATTAGATAGCAAGTACGGCCGGCCATAGTAGAATCATTCTTTGGCATAGCCGGCAGTACTTGCTATCTATTACGCATGCGCATAGATTCTATGCGCATGGGCAATAGATAGCAAGTACGGCCGGCGAGATCACAAGCCACAGTAGATTCAGGAGGCGAGTGCTTGGCAGCTAAAAAATACAAAGGAGAGCGTGTGCTAAAAAGTACACAGGAGAGCGTGTGCTAAAAAATACAAAGGAGAGGGTGTGCTAAAAAATACAAAGGAGAGCATGTGCTAAAAAGTACACAGGAGAGCGTGTGCTAAAAAATACAAAGGAGAGGGTGTGCTAAAAAATACAAAGGAGAGTGTGTGCTAAAAAATACAAAGGAGAGCATGTGCTAAAAAGTACACAGGAGAGCGTGTGCTAAAAAATACAAAGGAGAGGGTGTGCTAAAAAGTACACAGGAGAGCGTGTGCTAAAAAATACAAAGGAGAGGGTGTGCTAAAAAATACAAAGGAGAGCATGTGCTAAAAAATACAAAGGAGAGCGTGTGCTAAAAAATACAAAGGAGAGCATGTGCTAAAAAGTACACAGGAGAGCGTGTGCTAAAAAATACAAAGGAGAGCGTGTGCTAAAAAATACAAAGGAGAGCGTGTGCTAAAAAATACAAAGGAGAGCGTGTGCTAAAAAATACAAAGGAGAGCGTGTGCTAAAAAATACAAAGGAGAGCGTGTGCTAAAAAATACAAAGGAGAGTGTGTGCTAAAAAATACAAAGGAGAGCGTGTGCTAAAAAATGCAAAGGAGAGCGTGTGCTAAAAAATACAAAGGAGAGTGTGTGCTAAAAAATACAAAGGAGAGTGTGTGCTAAAAAATACAAAGGAGAGCGTGTGCTAAAAAATACAAAGGAGAGCGTGTGCTAAAAAATACAAAGGAGAGCGTGTGCTAAAAAGTACACAGCAGAAGCTGCCAGTTCCTGGCATAAAGTGCAGGCATAAAAATCAGAATCTGCTATCTGTTGGTTGGTTGTTAACAGCACTGTTAAGGAAAAGATTGTTCCACTCATTTTAAATTCACATTTCTGGTTAACGTTGTCAGTTTATGACTGTTCAGTAAACCATTCGGCCCGCGATTTAGGCTGGATTTTAGATTTTGGCCCCTTCTCTGATTGAGTTCGACACCCCTGCTCTAGAGAATCTTGGTTTCATAATATTTTAGTTCAAACTCTTATTCTCAACCACAGTGAAAAAAGCAGAATGTTTGGGATTGTGAGTTAACTGATTGGTTATCACAGGCTTGATAAGGGGAACATGGAACACATTAAAGTTATGAATATTTTGTGGAACCTGAAAAAAACTGCAGTGCAGAATAAGGTTTGATTTCCAACAATTTGCAAAGTAATCTGAATTTAATGACAAATTAAAAGCTTCTATCAGAAACAGTTGCTAGAGGCAAAATGAGCTGAGAGAACGCAATAGCCAATAGGAGTTTGTGTAAGGGAAACAATAGCTGTTTAAGTGTTAAATCCATCCTTATCGTAGGCTACCAAACTACATTTTTAAATGTTTGGGATTGTGTGTTTGTTTCAAACAATGGGAAGACTTTTTATTATTATTATGTATTAACAAAGTGCCAAAATTTTCAGCAGCACTGTACAATAAATGGGTTTTTACATTAAACATACAGAATTACATACAAAGCAACCAGTAACTGATACAAAAGGTGAGGAGAGCTCTGCCAAAAGAGCTTACAATCTAAAAAAGAGCTTACAATCTAATATATAGACAACATAGGTGCAAAGTTCTGGGGGCACAAAGGCTAAACCAATGGGAGTATCATAAGGATAAAAAACTGAAAAAAAGGGGGAAGGTCCATTTCTGCTTTATTATTCTTTAGACGAGGACAATAACTAATAACAAAACTGAAGCAAGTAAAGTTCAGGGGCTATGAGCTTGGCCAGGATTGGGTCTTTTCAGAATTTGTACCTATTTGAGTTTTTTTGGTCAGTATACATAGAGTTTGTTCATAGGGAATTAAATTAGTATTGGTCAAATGTCACATTTTGTGTGAAACTTGATCATTCACACATACTTGCAGGTAATATTAAAAGGAGAGGGGATGCTTTTGGTGATGAGCAAATCTGTCCCATTTTGCTAAAAATTTTGCATAACAGCAAAAAATTCACTAAATACGGTTACAGTGTGATTTTTTTTTTACTGGACTGCGCTGGATCCTGTTATATATGATCCCTAGTTTGCATGGATAATTCATATAGTATGTATCTGTGGATAGACATACATGAGGAAAAGGTACAATAACCTCTTATTTTATACATATTACCTGAATGTGGGTGGCTAAATGTGGAACCCTTTATGGCATTACAACATTGTGCTCTCCCCAAACATTCCCTCCTTTCTAGGGGCCAATGTTGTCTGGGTTTCTTTTTTTAAAGACCCTGTGTGGGTTTTAAAGACCATAGTGGGTTTCTCACTAACATTTCCCTTAAGTTGTTTGGTCTCCTAAATTATGGTATGGGGGGTTGTGTAACATATTAGTTAGGCAGGAACCAGGGCTGATGGAACAAGTCTGACTTCTCCGTAAAGCAGGAAGCCCAACTAGTCCCAACCGATGTCCTTTTGGGGCCCTGGAACGTTGTGCTGTAGTTCTAGCTGGAAGCCTACTAACTTCAGAGTTCTAACCACCAAATACGGGGTACAGAGAAGGATCAGGCAAGAAAATCATAGTCAAAACCAGACTTTGATCAAAGGCCTTTGATAAGCAACTTAGAAAGTGTTGGGGCCTAACTCTATGTATGTATCTATCTCAGAGCATCTTATTCATGCACATAGGGTGAGAGAGGCAGGGGGCATCTAACTCCTGTTTAATATGTTAAAACAAGGAGCTACAGTATGTAATTATGTAATTGTTACGTTGGAGCCAACAGACTGGGGGGGGGGGGTAATAGAAATACCATCAGTAAGTGACATTGAAAGAGACAGAAAGTGTCAGGCAATGGGAGAGATGGGTCAGATGGGAGAGATGGGTCAGATGGGAGAGATGGGTCAGATGGGAGAGATGAACAGGGGGTGCGACTCCCACTCCTCTCAGCTCAGGACACAAGCTGCCTGACAGTAATAAATTGCAGATTAATGTTACAATCAGCCAATCAGAGAAGTCTGCCTGCCACTCGCAGCATCAGTCTATTGGTTGCAGCCAGGAAAAAAAAAAGTTAGTTTCAGGAAAACTCAGATACCTCATAGATCCTTATTATCGCAACAGTTCCCTTTAAATGCTTTCAAATGCTACTGACATTTTCCCCCTGTAAGTCCCCATTGGAAGCTGCCATTTTGCAAGTTACTTACCTATGGCATGCTGGGAACTGTATTTTACGCAGATTCAGAAAAGGGACATTTAGTTAAACAAACTGTGGCTCTTTTTAATGAAGGGACTGCACAGTCATGTTCAGTATTTCTGTGCAATATGCAATTTAGTTGCTATATAGTTGCTCTCCTTTCTGGATGATCTTTTCCCCTCTAGTCACTGTCTGTTAACTATTAAGCATTCACACAAGATACCCAATCACAATCCTGTCTCTCTGCTTCCTATGGAACTACAGTCCTGCTATGAAGCTTTGGCCCCTGCTCATGGGTTACTGGTGTTATCCCTTGTGTGGGGCCACAAGCACCTTGTAATGAGCACAAATGCTGAACTGTGTTTGTACCTTCCTCTCCCCGTGTAATACTAAATCCAGGGTAACATAGGGAGAGGCTACAGAAACATAAGAGTTTGGGCCCCTATGTGTCCCTTTCCATGCAATGTCACAGTTTACACTTTGTATTTCCCTCTTCCAACTTGATCCTGAATCCACCAACCTTAATTTACTCCCCACACTCAGCATTTCTGCATATTAAACCCAGTATTTATTGCCTGTGAGGCAGCTGACTTACTTAGAACACATCACTTTGTGGTTCGTCTCCCATGGAAGATTCTCATAAGTAGCATATGTATTCACAGTCAGGAGCCCCCCAATGATGAGATCTCTATCCTGAAAGTATTCAAAGTCTTCATATATTTCAGCTGTTTTCAGACAACAGGCAGGGTTGATGGGCTGAATCCTAGATCTGCAGGGGCCTATGCAGAGAACTAACAGAAACATCAGCATTGTGACAGGATTATTTGGGGACCTGGACCCCAGTATTGCACCCACAAACACCATGGTGCACCCCAATACAAGCCAGAAGGTTAGATAGTGCCCCCAGCAGAGCTGCACGGGGGATCCCGGCTTTGGCTGCATCTGTACAGCACTGTTAGCAAATGGCAAATCCAACGGTCATTTTATAGAGCACAGTGAGTACGTGGGTATAATGCTGAGATTAGACACACACTTTGTGTTTTCCTCTTCTGAGAATGTTACAGTTTTAAGCTCTATCCAATTATCTAACAGGCAATTATAAACAAAAAAAGATAACTTTTTTAAGTGTCCTTTTTACTATTCAGTAACTCTTTTTTTAAAACTACAACCAGTTAAGTATTTTGTTTAGTCTTTGCTTTACCCTATCTCCTTCTCTATACCTCTCTATATCACATATATTAACTGTATATTGACAGTCTAGGTCAGCGATCCCCAACCAGTCACTCAGGAGCACCATGTTGCTCACCAACCCCTTGGATGTTGCTCCCAGTGGCCTTAACTTAGGTGCTTGTTTTTAATTTCCTAAACTGGGGCAAGTTTTGGTTGCACATAAACCAGGTGTACTGCCAAACAGAACCTCCTGTAGGCTGCCAGCCCACATAGGGGCTACCAAATAGCCAATCACAACCCTTATATTTCACTCCAAGGGACTTTTTGAATGCTAGTGTTGCTTCCCAACTCTTTTTGCATTTAAATGTGGCTCATGAGTCCAAAAGGTTGGGGACCCCTGGTCTTGGCCCTATAATAGCCCAAGTATGCACATACACTCTTTTTATCTTATGTAACATGCAAAACTGCTGCAGTTATATACATTATGTTATTGGTCCCAATACCCATCTATATCTATATTAGTCCCAATACCCATCTATATCCTTATGCAACACACTGCTCAAAGTTCTCATTTAGGGTGATTTATCTAATTGGTGGTAGTTGATTAACAGCTTCAGTGAAGTATTTCGTTTTATACCTATAGCAACCTAATAATAATGACAATGTTGCTAGTGACACTGTGCAAATTTGTCACCTTGTGAAGGTACACACTGACATTGGTCTGATTTTAACAGGTGTGTCATTTAAAGTGGGAGTGGCTTAATTAGTTTTAGGTGTATGTAAAGGGGTAACAATAACAGTTGGTACTGGGGGTTCTCCATCTCTCCTCTTGGTTCCTTCTCTTTCCCCTCTGGCTTTTGTTTTGTGAGGGGCAAGGAGGAGCTATGGTGAGACAGGAGTGGTAGTGGCCAATGCAGGTTTGCTGACCCAGTATGGCTAAATTGTGATGCCACAGTTCACCTCAGCAGTTGAGCTAGTCTCAGTTCAGGATGCTTGTACTGAAGGGGCTGTTAGGAAATGACAGTTTAACTCTTTTACTGCCAACGACGTATGGTATACGTCGTAGCCGTAAAAGGGCTTAAATGCCAACGACATGTCCCATACGTGCTGCCGCTGCAGAGAGCTTCTGATGATGACAGCCCCCCTGGGCAACGTGCCAGGGGGGCTGTCATGAGGGTCCTGCGATCCATCGTGTCGCAGGACCCTTCAGGAAGCAGCAGACGCGATCGCATCGCATCTGCTTCTTCCTTCTTCTCCCCCTAGCGCCGGCCCACTGAGGAGGAGGCGATCGGGTCTTCAGGACAGGTAAGGATTTTTTTTTATTTTTGCATTTACACACTTACATACATTTATACACACTTACATACATTTACACACTTACATACATTTATACACACTTACATACATTTATACACACTTACATACATTTACACACACTTACAGCACACATTTTAGCAGTTTTTTTTATTTTTCACACTTTTATACACTTATTTACACTCATATACACACTTACACACTATAACACAACTTTTACACATGTACACACATGTATACACAAACACTTTGGGTTTTTTTTGTTTTCATTTTACCACTTTGTTTTTAGTTTCTTTTACCTAAAAACTGTTTATTTTCACAGCGTGACTATTGGATCAGATATTCTGACCACTAATTACACTGTCACGTGACTTATTTTGTTGTTTCACTGATTTGCACAATTTTTATGGTTTTATCGCATTTTATCCCTGTATAAGTGTTCCTAATCTGTTTTTTAGCGTAGCTTTGCCAGGTGTAACTTTGGTGTACAAAAATAACTTTACCTATTTTGAATTCATCAGAATGTGTACTTTCCAAAAGTATATGGTTTTCTGGGGGTCTCTGTATAGTTAGGGGGGTTACTGCACATAATACGCTGTCAGGGGGCTCTGTGTGCAAAAGCTGAGTTGGCTGGCGAGAAATCCATATGCGCTATTTTCATTTTGGGGTCAGTATATACCACAGATTTTGGTATATCTATGCATATTGGGCATCAAACTGTTCAGTAGACCTTAGGTGTTCCTATTTGGGGTGATTTGCCTTTGTACGCAAGAAATTGTGTGATATAAATGCGGCAAATTGCAACATTTTTAGGCGATTTTCTGAAATGTCATAAAAACCACTAACTTTAGGAAAGCTTTGCAGATTGGTACTTTGGTGTAGAAAGGACTCTTTACCCTTGTTGGATTTGTCAGAATGTGTACTTTTCAAAAATATATAGTTTTGTGGGGGTCTCTGTATAGTTAGGGGAAGTTTCGGCACATAATACACTGACAGGGGGCTCTGTGTGCAAAAGCTGAGCTGGCAGGCGAGAAATCCTTATGCGCTATTTTCATTTTGGGGTCAGTACATACCGCAGACTTTGGTATATCTATGCATATTGGGCATCAAACTGTTCAGTAGACCTTAGGTGTTCCTATTTGGGGTGATTTGCCTTTATCTGATCTTTATCAAGAAATTGTGAGAGATAAATGCGGCAAATTGCAACATTGTTATACGATTTTCTAAATGTCATATAAATCTGCAAACTTAGGAAAGCTTTACAGCTTGGTACTTTGGAGCAAAAAGAAATGTTTATCCATTATAGATTCGGGGGGATGTGTACTTTCCAAAAATATATGGCTTTCCGGGGTGAGTGTACTTTTTTGTAGCGTTATCCCACATAAAGGATGTAAATGTGTTGATTTTGCAGGAGCTGAAATGATACATCATATGGGGGTATGTTCCCATTGGGGCCCCTACATGCCACATACTTAGGTAAACCTATACAAATTGGGCATCAAACTGTTCAGTGGACCCCTGGTGTTCAAATTCAGGGTGTTTTATCTTGGTACCTAACACTATGTGGGAGATAAGATGCTGCAAACTGGAAGCTTTGAGGGGATTTTTGGAAATGTCATCAAAATTGCTAACTTTAGAAAAGCTGTGCGGCTTGGTACTTTGGATTAGAAAGACATGGGTACCCATTTTAGATTCGGGGGAATGTGTACTTTCCAAAAATATATGACTTTCTGGGGTGAGCATACTTTTTACTAGCTTTATCCCACATATAATGATGTAAATGTGTTGATTTTGCAGGAGCTGAAATGACAGAAATGATACAGTAGATCATATGGGGGTATGTTCACATTGGGGCCCCTACATGCCACATACTTAGCTAAACTGTATACATATTGGGCATCAAACTGTTCAGTGGACCCCTGGCGTTCATATTTAGGGTGTTTTATTTGGTTACTTTATGACCTGTAGGAGATAAGATACTATAGACTGGAAGCTTTGAAGCAATTTTTAAAAAAAAATCAAAAATTTTGATAAAAACCAATAACTTTAGGAAAGCATTGTGACTTGATAGTTTGGAGTAGACAGACAGTTGTGCCTATTCTGTATTCCCCAGAATCTGTTCTTTCCAAAAATGTACAATTTTCTGGGATAAACCTTCTGTTAGTGGAAATTTTGTCCTTGAAATCTAAAGTATGCAGCTTTCTGGAGCAGTGCTTTGGAAATTTGGTAGTGTACTGCTGGGAGTTTTTGACCTATACAAGTGACAAATCAGTTGTATATTTGTGCATAAAATAATTTTTGTTTCTAGTATGTGTGTTTATATTATGGAAAATTTGATATTTTTTTTGCATTTTTAGACATTTAAAAGCCTATATCTTGTTACAGAATTGGAATTACACAAAAATACCATATTTTGAAAGCTTAGGTTGTTCTGAAAAAAACAATATATTGTTTTCCTGGGTAAACTAAAATTCCCCCTGAGGAAAGGCAAAATGCAAAATGTTCAAACACAGTGCAAAATGTTCAAAAACTGTCTGGCAATACAAGTTCCGCTTTGACCAAAACAGCTGGCAGTAAAAGGGTTAAGAGGCAGTGTTTAAAAAGATAAGAAATGCTGGAGAGGAGGGAGAGACTAGGAGATTTAAATAGAGAGAGGGAGAGAAGCATCTAGATTAAGATGGTGAGAGAAACCAAAAGCATCCATTGCAACTATTGCATTAAATTGTTGTTTAGCCAGAAGGAGAAAGAGGTGCCGCAGCACTGAAACCTAGTTTACGCTTTTAAAAACAAAGTTATTCTTCACCTACAGGAGCCTTATTTAGACTTTTGCCGCATTAACCTCATCATTTATTTATTGTTTTAGAAAAATTGTTTGTCTGCATTTGCTGCATTCCATAAAAGAAGCAAAACATTCAAAGAACATTGTCTGATCTGGATTTCTAATACCAACACATCCTTGGTACACAACATTAAATTGGCGTAGTCGGCAGGATCCCCTTGTGTTGTTGCAGTTTTCAGGATGGAGCTGTCTCCCAGATCAGTGAGCTCATTGGCCTCTGTGACAGTTCCTTTTGGTACAGTACTGAATCATCTTACTAAATTTTATGACAGTAATATGTTATTGGCTGATTGGGCAGAGCAGTTAAGAGGACCAGCTTGTTTGTATCAAGGAGGCTCTTAAAGAAGTAAAGGTTAATTTAAAGAGTTTGTCAGGGACAACTGTTGGGCATAACCTTGGAAAGGGAAATGCTCCCAGATATCAAGGGTTTGGACAGAGGGAGGTACGGTGTTGGGAATGCCAGCGAACTGTAATGGAAATTGTCCTGTAGAAATGGTTCTTCCCCTGAGCCACTGGTTGGGGATCACTGATGTAACATACAATGAAGGGTGAGGCATTCTGGGAGCTGTAGTCCAGCAATATCAGGGTTGTATTCTTAAAGCAATATTGCACAATAAAACTTTTCAGTGCCGCATTGGCAGCATTGAAATGCAAAAGAATCCCCCAATGAGAATCCCATCTGATGTGAGTAAATCCGGCTCCCTGTTCTCTGTTCCTGCAATTGGAGTTGGGAGCAATAAGCACAGTTTCCCAGCACTGAACAAGTCTGTCCCTTTATCCCCATGTCTGATTCCTGTGCCATATAATGACGGGAAAATGCCATCATTATCTCTATATGTAAGGTACCAGCAAGGGGCCTTACACAGGGCTGGGAATCAGCATTCTCATTGGTCACTTCTCTTGCATCTTTAATTAAGTTTTCAGTCAGTAGAATTCTCATTGGTGAATTGGATTCCATGTATAATTATGTTTTTCATCAACTTCTATAGAGAACAAGGGGGCGCAGTGGGACAGCTTTATGGTTGGGTTTACATAGTTATATAGTTACATAGTTACATAGGGTTGAAAAAAGACCAGTGTCCATCAAGTTCAACCCATCCAAGTAAACCCAGTACCTTTAAGGGCTACTAAGCATGCCCCAGATGTTCTCATCAACTTGCATAATTAAACTACTATTGGCTAAAGAGACCAGGCATATGCACTTCATTATAAAGTGGAAGAGGCATTTAGTGAGCCACAACAAGTATTAATATCCTGATAGAATAAGGGAAACATTTTATAATGTTACGATGGATTATAATGACATACAGCACCAAAGAGCTTAAAAACTTAAATGTAAATTACCTAAATGACAGTGTTCTATGTATAAAATCCCTGTAATTTATTCAGCCATTTAAAATAGAAAGAGATTAAAATATATTTTTTAGAAGAATTTACTAGTAATAGTTGGAAGGCTCATGTTTTGCTTCCAAGTAAACAGGATTTTTGGTTCATTTCAGGCCTAAACATAATTATATAACATTTGGGCAGAAATATACAGGCTAAAAGGCCCGCGCTTGAGGTGAGTATGGCAAATATCTCCACACACACAGTGTTTTTGCCTTTGGTGCTCAGATAGGCCGGGATCATTGTGATCCAAACACTGCAGAAGAGCAGCATGCTGAAAGTGATGTACTTGGCCTCATTAAAACTGTCCGGTAAGCTCCGAGCTAAAAATGCTAAAACAAAACTAACAGCTGCCAGAAGCCCCATATACCCAATAACTGAGTAAAAGCCAATAGCTGAGCCCTCATTGCACTGAATGATGATGGTTCCAGGGGAAGTGTGAATGTCCAGTTCCTGAAAGGGAGGAGAAATGGCCAACCAAGTCATGCAGATGATTATTTGAATGGATGAGCAGAACAAGACTACAGAATTGGACATTTTGACTCCCAGCCATTTTCTCCATGAGCTCCCTGGCTTGGTGGCTTTGAAAGCAACACAAACCATGATAGTCTTGGCCAGGAGAGAAGAGACAGCTATGGAGAAGGTGATTCCAAAAGTGATGATGCGCAGCATGCAGGTTATATCCACAGGGCGACCGAGGAACAGAAACACACTGAGGAAGCTCAGCTTGATGGAGACAAGGAGGAGGAAGCTCAGGCTCCGGTTGTTGGCTCTCACTATGGGGGAGTCCAGGTATATAACAAAAATTACCAGTATAAGGAGAGTTATAAAAAAGAACAGAATGGGCATTGATAACAAAAATACAGAAATTGTATCATTATAGAATGATAGAAATTCTTCAGTTTTTGAAAGACACTGATTCTTGTTCTCATTGGGCCATTCCATGTCCGGGCACCTGAGGCAATTTTCACTGTCTGTAACAATATAGAAAATGAAAAAAAAAATCTTAATATAAACTTTACGCTGGAAGGAACCATAATTTTTTACCTTAAACAGCACAAGGCAAATATAAAAGAGAATATTGGATATACATTTCTTTACAGATCAGATGACAAATCTTAGAAAAGATGAGGCCAGAATGAAGAAAAAATTCCAAATACGAATTGTTATAGAGATAATGCTGTATTTGGGGATTTGTACCCTAATGTCTTAAACAATATAACTTCTTAAATAAATCTGTTCTTACAGACTAGGGCAGTTGCTGGTCTATTACTTTCTATTACCTAATGTATGGGGTATTTGTTTCCCAACTATCACTAAAGGGATGGTTCCTTAAGGGCCCTCATATTTACTGGGCTCATGTGCTCCAGGCTCCCCAGCAGCAGCCACTCTGTACAGCAGGTGAAAGAGTCATTTGCTCCCACATATTTTATTAAACATAAAAAAGAAATTGGTTCATAGTAGGGGAAGTTATTCTACCTACGGGATTAGGTTATAGGGGTATATGCATTCACCAGGGAATTGTTAAAAGAACAGACCTAATCTGACATTTTTTTTTTTTTTGAAATCTTTATTTATAACATTTTAATGGGGGGTAGGGGGGTACAGAAAAAAAGAAGGGTGAAGGGAGGGAGGTGGGGAAGGGCTATGCAGGTTTTTTATGTCATAGAATTAACAATTCACAGTTTTTCACATCATAGGCAATATTGTAGAGCTTTCTTTTAAAGAGAGAGTTGTGTGGTTTCCTTGTCTAGGAAGTATTCAGTTTGTGTCTATTTTTGGGGATAGAGAAAGTTTATCCATGGGGACCATGTCTCCCAATATTTTTTACTTTTCCCGTGTATGATCGCAGTTATTTCTTCCATTTGTCTTGTCTCTTCTAGGAGAGATATCCATTCCTGTTTGGTGGGTGAGGTTTTGTCCTTCTATTTTTTTGGAATGATGGCTTTTGCAGCTTGCAGCATGAATAGGAGCAGTTGATTTTTAATGGTGGTTGAAGTTTGTAGGTCGTAATGAAGTATTAGTTTAGGTAAGAAATCAGTAGATAAATTTTCCTGTGTGACCTTTTCCGTTATTGTGATGACTTCTTTCCAATATTCTTTCAGTACGTCGCAGTGGTACTAAATGTGGCTGTAAGTGCCTTGTTGTTGTAGGCATCTCCAGCAGCAGTCTTGAGCTGTAGGAAACATTTGTTTCAGTGGGGTTGGGGTATAATACCATCGAGTGGTTAATTTGTATGTAAATTCTTGGGTTTTAGATGCTGTAAAGGATTTATGTATTGAACTGTAGATATTTTTCCATTGTTCTTTTGGTATTTTTATGTTTAGTTCTTTCTCCCAGCTAGTTTGATGTTGTTTTTTTATGTCGTAGTGGGTGCTGAGAAGGTGCCTGTATAATTCTGACAACGGCCTTTTTAATTTAGTTTGGGTTGCAAGGAAGTTTTCCCACCACGTGTTTTGTTTAATTGAGTCTTTTAGTTTTGTGGTCTCTATGTAGTGGTGAAGCTGGTTGTAGTTCCAGTGGACCCTCGGGTGGTGGCCCCATCGTTTTTGGACTTTAGATAGTGGTATAATTCTGTGGTTCTTGATGAAGTCCTTTATCAGGGTGGGTCTGTTCTTGTATGTGTTCCATCTGTCGAACATTTTATTTTCCAGGCTAGGCGGAAAATCTGTGTTGGATACGAGGGGTTGGATGTTAAAAGGAGAGCTAGCTAAGTCGAATTTCTCGTGACTGTTGTACCACGTGTTCAGTGTTGCGGCAATAGTAGGATGTTTCCTAATTTCTTTCGGTAAGTTAGTTGATTGTGTCCAAAGTAAGTTTGTTAAAGGGATTTTGGTTTCCGCTTGTTCAACTTCTAACCAAAGTTTTGCGCTTTCTTTCAGGTTCCATCAGAGGATTCGTGAAAGGTGGATCGCCTTGTAGTAAAGGTGTCTGGGAGTGAAAGGCCCCCCTTTGGGTTTGGGTAGGGTGAGGAGTGAATGAGAGATTCTTGGATTTTTATTGGACCAGATAAAGTTTGAGAAGATTGTTTTTATTTTCTTAAAGAAACTTGTTGGTACATCGATCGGGAGAGTTTGTAAAACATATAGGGCCTGATTCACTAAAGGGCGATAAAAATTATCGCACGCTTTTTCGCGTTAAAAAACGCAAAATAATTTGCGCGCGATTCACCATAGTATTATCGCGTGCGAAAAATCGCCATTTTCGCATGCGGTATTTCTCACACTAGTTTTACCGTTTTGCGTTAATTTCCGCGCTGAAAAGAATATGATCGCATGATTCACTATAACTTTTGCGCGCTAAATATCGCATTCGGCTATGCGAAAATTAACACCTACTACAGGCAGGCGAAAAATTATACAAGATTTTTTCATGCGTTTCTCAAAACAATCTGCCAATGGCAAAACGCATGAAAAAATTTGCCACGCAAAAATTCACCGCACATCCAAAAATTGATACAAGTGTCAAAAAATAATAGTCACAGCAACAATTTTTTTGCCCGCACAACATTTTTGCCGTTTCGTGGATCTTTCGAAAGATATGCATGTACTATTTATATGATACCATTTATATGCTACCATTTATATGTGGCTAATATTTATATACACCATTTATATGCGGCGACAATTTTTATAAACTATTTCTATGCTACCATTCATATGCGGCGATTATTCGTGTATTTAGCGCATGTACCGGCAAATACCGCATTGAAATAGCCTTTTCACGAGTTAAATAACGCATGCAATATCGCGAGTATGCTTATAGTGAATCGTGCGAAAAATCGCCAAAATTAAGCCGCGGTAAAAATTTAAGCGCACAATAAAAATAGCGCATGTTTTATCGCCCTTTAGTGAATCAGGCCCATAGTATTTTTGGGATTGCTATCATCTTGATTGCTTGAATTCTTCCAAGCCAAGACAGGCAGAGCTTATTCCATTTGTTTGTGCTCTGTTTTTCCTACTGATAAGCCAGAGATATTTTGATTCAGTCTGATAGTATTTAGCAGAGTTTCCATCACCAGGATGAATAGTAGCGGTGATAACGGGCAGCCTTGTCTGGTGCCATTGTGGATTTTTATTTGTGGGGAAAGAATTCCGTTCGTTTTTACTCTAGCTGTCGGTGAGTCATACAAAGCCATTATTTTTGCAAATTATTTTAAATAATCCCATGAGACCCGATCGAAAGCCTTTTCTGCATCAGTAGTTAAAATAAGAGATGGTATCATTTTGGATTTTGCATGGTGTATCAGAGCAATTACTTTTGTCGTGTTGTCTTTCCCTTCCCTGTTGGGTACAAATCCACACTGTTCAGGATGGATAAGTTTGGGTATCAAACATCTCATTCTATTGGCAATCATTTTAGCATATATCTTAAGGTCTACATTTATCAATGAAATAGGTCTGTAGCTGCTGCATTGTTGTGGGTCTTTATTAGGTTTAGGGATAATAGATATATGTGCTTCTTGTGCCTGATGTGGTATTTTACACGTTTGCCCGATTGAGTTTAGGTATTCCAGAAGTGGAGTGGAGAGTGGGAGTTTGAAGATTTTGTAGAAGCAGGCTCCGTATCCATCCGGGGCTGGGCTTTTGTTATTTGAGAATGAGTTTATTGTATTCAGTAGCTCCTGTTCGGTGAAGGGAGAATCTAGCCAGTCTGCTTCTTCACTCATTATTTTTGTTAGGTTGGCATTAGTAATAAATTCGTTGATTTTTTCTAACATTGCCTGGGAAGCTGGTTGTGGTTGAAGATGGTATAGTTCTTGATAAAACTCCTGGAAACTTTTGGCTATGTTGGGGGATGATCGATGGGTTTCTTGCGCTTTGTCTTTTATCGCGTCAATATGGGTGGTACTGTGTAGCTTTTTGAATTTTCTAGCAAAGAACCTATTGCACTTGTCCCCTAATTCGTAGGACTGTTGTCTGCATTTGAGATAGGCTTTCTGCGTTTTACTGTCAAGTAGTGTTTTTGCTTGGACTCATTTTTTTTTCTAGTTCAGACAAAGTAGAAGTGACTAGAGTTTCTTTGTGTGTAGCTTCTAGCTTTTGTATTTCTTCAAGTAAAGTGGAAAGTTCTTTTTGTTTTTTTTCTCCTAAGTCTGGCTCCTAAAGCGATTAGGTAGCCTCTCAATACACATTTAATTGTTTCCCATAAAATACCCGGGTCAGTTCCAGGTGAAGCGTTGTCCAATAGTATTTGTTGGATGTGTTTTTCTATAAGGGATCTGTTTTCCTTGGCGTGAAGTAGGAAGTTGTTCAGTTTCCAGTTGTATTCAGGTTTAGTCGAGTTTGGTATTGTAAATTCTGTGATCACTGGGGCATGGTCTGAGAAAAGTGGTGTACCTATCTTGGCTTTGTTGATCAAATGTAGCCATTCTTGATTGATAAAAGTGTAGTCAATTCTATTGTAGCAATTGAAGGGTTTAGAATGGTAAGTATAGTCTCTTAATTTAGGGTTCATGTATCTCCATGCGTCTATAAGGTGTAGTTTATGTAGATGCATCTTAGCTTGTTTTAAGCGTTTGTAGGAGACATTAAATTTCTTTTTGGAGGAGTCCACCAGGGGGTTTAGAGCTAGGTTAAAGTCACCTCCTGTGAGTATTATGCCTTCTGCGAACGAGTCCAGTTCTTTAATAAATTTGGAGAGAAAGGTTATTTGGTTCGTGTTTGGGAGGTAAACACTTGCAATGGTAATTTTAGAATTATTGAGATTGCCTTTGATCATGATGTATCTGCCTTCTGTATCTTTTCTGCTGGCGATTAGCTTAAAGGGTAGGTTTTTATGGAGGAGAATCATGGCCCCCGTGGCCTTTTTTTCCGGGTTGTTGCTTGTGAATATTTTATTGTAAGTGTGATCCAGGATTTTAGGGACTTTTGACTCTTTGAAGTGAGTTTCTTGCAGAATTACTATTTTGGCGCCTGTTTTTGCGCTGTCTCTTAGTATTTGGGAACGCTTTATTGGTTCATTTAGTCCATTAGTGTTTAATGAGTATACTATGCATTTGTCTAGTACCATGTTGGATTAGGTAGAGTGTAAAAACTTGCAGTGTTGTTTTAAGTTACAATAGATCGTTGAAACCATAAACTCTCAAATAGAACAGGAAAAGTAGGGGTACTGGGAGGGAGGGGTTTAGTAGAAGATTGAGAAGAGAAAGATGGGGAAAGGATAGGTGGGTTAGTTTTGATGTGGTATTAGAATTTGCCGCACCAATATTTAACCAGGTCTTATAATGCCTGGGGGAGGTGGGATCCTTGACGGCAGTTGGTGTTTTTGTGGGGGATAGTGATTGCGGTGGTGGTGTCTGGCCCTTGGGGAATGTTTAAGTTTGTTTTGGTATGTACATAGGGGTGCCGTCCTGGGCCAAAATGGTATGTTGCTACTATTGGGGAAAATGTTTGTTTGTTAGTTGTTATTGGGAAGTAAAGTCTAACAAGAATCTTAGTAACAGGCAGGCAGAGGGGAGGAAAGCATAGAGGCATAATTAAACATCACTCATCTAACTGCATAAAAATTTAACATGTCAAAACTGGTATTTAACACATAAGATCACCGGGCAGTAAATGCCTGGTTAGTTGCTATTCAAAGAACATTATAATATAGAAAGCAATACTCTTCCTGTTCTTGTAGGTTCAGTCATTTGTTGTTAATTTCTCTTGTTCCCTGATCCATTGTCTCCTGTTTCTGGGGGTACATGGTGTACGATGTGGTGTTTGAGTTTTCCATTCCCCTTGTAGGGTGGTGTCTATCTCATTGCTGTGGTTGCTGGGGATTTCCCAACCTGGGAGTGCAATTTTTTCCAGCTGGCAATTTTGGAGGAAGGATTCTGTCTCACTTGGTGTACGTAGTGTATATTGTGTTCCATCTTTTCTGGCAATAAGGCTGAAGGGGTATCCCCATTTGTATTGTATTCCTTTTTCCCTTAGGGTGTCTGTCAGAGGTTTAAGCTGTTTTCTTTGTATTAAAGTAGACCTGGACAGGTCTTGAAACAGTGATATCCGACAGTCTTCATATGTTATGTTGCTCAATTCTCTTGCTTTCTGCAATATGTCCTCTTTTTCTTTAAAGTAGTGCAGACAGCAGAGTATATCTCTAGGTGCATTCAATGGTGCGCCTTTGGGCTTTGGGGCTCTGTGAGCCCTATCCATATAAATTTCTGTCATTATGTCTCTATTGAGGACACTGTTGAAAATTTTTAGTAGTACTGTATGTATCTCCTCTGTTTTAACAGTTTCTGGGACCCCTCTAACTCTGATATTGTTCCTCCTCCCTCTGTTTTCCAGGTCATCTATGTGTCTCTTAAGGTCATCAATATGTTTGTTTTGGGCAGTAACTTTAGTTAGTAGTAACTTTTGGTTGTGTGTGAACTTACTTTGGTTGGTTTCCAGCTGATCTGTTCTGGTAGCCAGTGTCAGCATATCTCTTTTTATTTCCTGCAGATCCTCCTGGATGTAACTTCTTGGAGCATGTCTTTTATGTCAGATCTGGATGGCAGATGGCTGAGGTAAGAGCGCATATCTAACTCTTCCTCCACTTCACTTTCTGCATCGGAGGTGTCTGGCAGCATCGGGTCTCTCTCTTCCCCCTGCGCTTCGTGAATCGGCGCCATTTTGGAAAGAGTGCGGCTGGTTTTAGCCTTTAAAAATAGCGGCACAACATCGTTTTTTGAATGCGGTTTTTTACCCATAGGGGTGCCTGAGGCCCCCCCTCTATTTTTAGCTGATTTCCCCATTGTATTTTTTATAGGAGTCGGCGGCCCGGTTCTAGGCTGTACGGAGCTCTCGCACTAAGCGGCCATTCTCCAGCACGGCAAGTCACGCCCCTTCTAATCTGACATTTTAAATCATCTAGAAAACTGGAATAATCTCAGAGTGATACTGTGATAGAGTTAATGTTGCCCCCTGTGCTGGCTTTTTTGCTGGGCAGAGGACAGGCAGTGATGTCACAGGGTGGGGTAGAGGTGGGGCTGTGACATCAGGGGGTCAGGGAAGGGGTGAAGTCGTGACATCACGACCAATTGGCGAGCATCAATCTCAGTGAGTCCTCCCCAGTTTTCCAAATTGGGAAAACTGGGCTGTCCGGGTCAAAACCGGAGAGGTGGCAACCCTATATAGAGTGATTGCTCCAAACATATCAAATGAGGGAGCCAATTAGGTACCTATATAACATTTTAGACTAAAGTACTTTTGGAATATGTGAATGTAGCACACCTATTGTATGAGTGTTGGCTAGAAGTATTTTGAGTGTGTGTGTTATTTGAGCTATGCACAATGGTGTAATTCCTGGGACCTTTGCTGCCCCTTAATTAGTGCTTACCAGGTACAGTAGCTGGAGATCCTGTGAATTGAATGATCGGGACACTGGAGGTTGCTTGCAAACCAACAATAACTTCTTTATTTACTCCAGTACAGCATCAGTAGTATAATCAGGCACAGACTTCCCTTTATGGATATCCAGACCAGGAAATACTTTCATATCAATAATATCCCATATTAGGGTGTTACTTGAGCCCAACTGAATAACCTTACTTTCTTTTCATGCCTAGAGTGACTATAACAGTTCTAGACACACTAAACACACTCGTGTAGATACCTCTTAATGAGGTGGAGTCCCAGCAAGAAGACCTCATGAACATGTGAGTCATCCCCTTTAATATTGGAACTCCTCCACCTAGTGGTCATTCCTGAACAACAAGGCATGTTCTCTTTAACCTGAAAAGGATATTTCCCAAAGCACATTATTAGGATCACCTTTAGGTGTCCATATCTAAATAAAGTTCCCTTGCTGCCATGCCTGACTAATGGGGAACCTAAGTAAAGGGACTCAAATCTTACTGTCTACATAAACATAAATAGATGTATGTATGTTGCAGGGTCTTGCAGTCAACACAAACAGCATAAGGCTTTTCAAATACATGTAACTCTAATGTGGCTTAAAACAGGCTATGTCCAGCTAGGTTGAATAAAGCATCAGTTACATTAGATTTTAACACACAAGGATGGCCCTTCACTACATGGAAGGAATGAAGGGGAGATGGAGTGGAACTACAACTAAATAAAAATAAAAGATGCCAGAAGATTCTTTGCAAACTTTAAACAACAAGTTTATTGTCCAAGACAATTCCATAGGTTTGTTATACTCACATCTAATAAGACAGTGCAGCAGTAAGTGGTAGATGGTTAATGTCAACACAACAGCTAAACTTACAATAATTATTTTTAAAATAAACATTATTCCTTTCCCTCAAAACTAACATTGTTGAATATCTGGAATATTGAACTTATTCATCAAATTAATAATTAATAACTTATATAGCTCCTGTAAGATGTTCAATGTAAAGCGCAAACGGCGAGCGTCAATCCAAAAATGTGAAAAATTCACAAAATGCGGTTCTGCGTGATTTTATTGATGTGTGCAACTTATTTGATGCGACCATGAGTTTTGGGATGAGATTGTGACTTTTTCCTCACTTAGCAAATTTTTTCATCAGTTTTGCAAAAAAATTCACCAATGGCGACTTGCAGAATTTCACAGAGAATCCATGCCTGCTCATCACTAATAACGTGACAACATGGCAAAGGAATTGGGCTGCATCTGTACATCAAATATAAACCCTCTCATCTTCCTTTAACCCTCTTTACTCTTATATGTCAATCATCCTCTGTCCTATTACACACTCACCCCTGCCCTTAATGAGCTTTCTCCTGCCAAGACAAAATGTATTAGACCCAAAAAGCACAAGGCGCACAACTCATACCAAAGCCCTCCAAAGATGCTCACATGTGCTTCAGCGCTGCTGGCACAAATCCCGGTCAGAGTCTGCAGCTACGAATCTGCTCTGCTCCCCTATAATACCAGCCTCTGCCAAGATAAACAAACCTACTTCTCTGCACTTACTAATTCTTTCCGTAGAAAACCCGCACAACTTTTCTCTACTTTCAACTCTCTACTGTCCCCTTCCCCACCCCCTGCTTGTGCATCAGTCACTGCTGATTTTGCTGATATTGCTGAGTATTTAAAAAACAAAACTGACACCATCAGAAGTGACATGGTAAATCCCCCCAGCCATTCCCTCCCTCCCTACATGCTACCCAATCTCTTCTCTGCTCCTTCTCCCCAGTGACTGAAGAAGAAGTCTCAAAATGTTTGGCTTCCTTTCATATTGCTAACTGCTCCAATTCCTTCTCCACAATGCCAATCCCTGTCTAACCAAAGCCTTAACTCAACCACTTAATCTTTCCCTCCTGGTTAAAAAAATTACTTGTCACCCGCATTCTGTAAAATATTTTTTGATCCCTCCAATCTTAAGAACCTCCGGCCTACCTCTCTGCTTCCTTTCATCTCTAAACTACTTTGGCAAAGTGTAAAACTCCAGAGAATAAATCAAAGTTGAGAAAGGCGGCAAGCTAAAGTCAAAAGGGTCATGACAAAATTTATAGAGTTAAGAGAACTAGCATACACAGGCACACTCCCTTCAATGGACTGATTTGGGGTGGTGGGGCCACAGGTGATTTGGTTGAAAAATTTTGAAATACTTTGGCAAAGTGTGAAATTCCGGAGAATAAATCAAAGTTAAGAAAGGCGACAAGCTAAAGTCAAAAGGGCCATGACAAAATTCAAAGAGTTAAGAGACCTTCTGCATGCAACAGTCTCCTGTCCAAGTCCTTACCAGGGCCAGCTCTGCTTAGCTTTGCTTAGCCATAAGTGTTTTTCTTGAAAATTTTTTAAATACAAAGTGTAAAAGTCAGGAGAAAGAATCAAAGTTGATAAAGGCGGCAAGCTAAAGTCAAAAGGGCCATGACAAAATTTAAAGAGTTAAGAGACATGCTGTACACAGCGGTCTACCTTACAAGTACTAACCAGGGCCAGCCCTGCTTAGCTTTCCAGATCAATCCAGATCAGGTTAATTTGGGCCACAAGTGACTTGGTCAAAAAACTTTGATTTATTCTCCGGACTTTTACATTTTGCCAAAGTATTTCAAAGTTGAGAAGGCAGCAAGCTAAAGCCAAAAGGGGCCATGACAAAGTTCAAAGAGTTAAGAGACCTGCTATACACAGGCACACTCCCGTCAAAGGACTGATTTGGGGTGGTGTGGCCGCAGGTGATTTGGTTGAAAAAAATTGAAATACTTTGTCAAATGTAAAACTCTGAAGAAAGAATCAAAGGTGAGAAAGGCGGCAAGCTAAAGTCAAAAGGGCCATGACAAAATTCAAAGAGTTAAAGTGGACCTGTCACCCAGACAAAAAAAGCTGTATAATAAAAGTCCTTTTCAAATTAAACATGAAACCCAAATTCATTTTTATATTAACACATCCATACCCATTATAAAGGCATTTAAAAATCACAGCTTTCAATCATATATTGCTTGCCCCGCCTCTATGCCTTAGGCATAGAGGCAGGGCAAACAATAACTTTAGCTTTCCATTCAGCACTACCTAGATGTCACTGCACATCTCACTTTTCCCCTCCCTCCTCCTCATCTAATTGTGTAGCCAGTGTATAAGCATGAGCATCAGATCCCCCATTCTGGCACATAAACAAGATTTTGGCAGGATACAAAGCTTGCCTTAATAACCGTGTACACAAAATGGCACCTGCCTGCTGGCTGTGATTGAGTAATTCCAAGACAGAAGGAAACAAGATTTATATTATTTATATAGAGTAAGTAAAGTTTATTTTGCTCAACTAACAATATAGAAAATAATTTGGAGTTATTTCTTAGGGTGACAGGTCCGCTTTAAGAGACCTACTATACACAGCGGTCTCCCTTCCATGGACTAGCCAGGGCCAGCCCTGCTTAGCTTTCTTAAACAATCATTTGGGCCGTAAGTGACTTGGTTGAAAACTTTTGAAATACTTTGGCAAAGTGTAAAAGTCCAGAGAAAGGCGGCAAGCTAAAGTCAAAAGGGCCATGACAAAATTCAAAGTGTTAAGAAACCTGCTGTATGCAGTGGTCTCCCTTCCAAGCACTGAGCTGGGCCAGCCCTGCTTAGCTTTCCAGATCAATCAAGGTCAGGTTCATTTAGTCTGCAGCTGACTTGGTTGAAAAACTTAGAAATACTTTAACTGTAAAAGTCTGGAGAATAAATGAAAGTTGAGAAAGGTGGCAAGCTAAAGTCAAAAAGGCCATGACAAAATTTAAAGAGTTAAGAGACCTAGCATACACAGGCACACTCACTTCAAAGTGCCAATATTAGTAATATCTGGGGAGCACTCACCGGAGCAGTTCCACGATCAAAGAGTTCCGTGCTGTCACGTCTGGATACGCCCCCAGTCCAGGCGTGAGTCAGAGCTAAGGAATGTAGATAAAGACGGAGCACTCCAGGAGCTCTTTTCAATAAAAAATAATCTTTATTCGCGTGTCCATAAAAACATTCTTGTTTAACTACAACTCTAGCCTAACGCGTTTCATGGCGTCTCCCCACTTCTTCCGAAGCTACCAGTGTTTCCCCCACACCTGTTCCTTAAATGCACTTATTAGCCCACACCCCAAGTGTATATTAACCCCACAGGTGCCAGGGGAAAAAAAAATATTCTCCTTTTTTAAATAAGCAAATGACAACATAAAATGCAGATTAAAAACATCAGTTAAACCAAATATATAATATAATTCAGCCATATCCCACAATGACTATAAGAAGATCTAAGGGTCAAGCCCCTTTGGACCACCCTCCTGACATTTGGTGTTTAATGAGCAGTGTAGTTCCTTCCATAAATATGTATCAAAACACACATCAATCACAGATATTAGACATCAAAAGTATCTTATTAATATAAAAATAATAAGAAGGCCCATGTCATCTCAGAACCTCTAGTATCAGATTATCAAATTGTTAACAAATTATTAGCAGATTATTCACAAATCATTAGCAATAGCAGGAGACCTCCCATTCCCTATTTAACCCACCGAATGACTCGATGGTTTTTAAATGATATATCCAGTAGACTTCCCTCTCAGAGAGTTTCTTATCCAATTCACCTTTTCTAATATTCAACTTGGGTTTATCAATAATTTGAAAGGTGATTAAACCCTTACCGTTATGTATCTCAATGACATGTTTAGCTATAGCGGACCTCAAATCGTTCCTCTCAATTGCTGATATATGCTCAAGAAACCTAGTGCCCGCTTTTCGGATGGTCTTATCTACATACTGTGTCCCACATTCACATGTGGCAAGGTAGATCACACCCATCGACTGACAGTTGAATATTGGGGAATCTTGTACTCCTGTCTTGTATTAGAGCTCACAAAAGTTTTGGACACCCTAATAAGGCTTACACCCTAAACAGGCTTTACACCTGTTTCTGCCACACTTATAGGTGCCTTTATAGCATAGCCAAGCTGCCCCTTGTTGCCTAGTCTCGGTAGAGTATAGGCTTTTAGAGACCCATGAGGCTATATTCCTGCCTCTCTTAAAGATAAATTGCGGTCTCTCTTCCAAAGCACTACATAAAATTGGATCCTGTAACAACACCCCCCCCCCCCCCCCCCCCCCCCCCCGTGTCTACGGACACTTCTTTGTATTTCATAAGCTCCTCTCCCATAAGTCATACAAGAATGTTTTTATGGACACGCGAATAAAGATTATTTTTTATTGAAAAGAGCGCCTGGAGTGCTCCGTCTTTATCTACACACTCACTTCAAAGGACTGATTTGGGGTGGTGTGGCTGCAGGTGATTTGGATGAAAAAATTTGAAATACTTTGGTAGAATGTAAAAGTCCAAAGAAAAAATCAAAGTTGAGAAAGGCGGCAAGCTAAAGTCAAAAGGGCCATGACAAAATTCAAAGTGTTAAGAGACCTGCTGTACACAGCGGTCTCCCCTCCAAGCACTAACCAGGGCCAGCCCTGCTTAGCTTTCCAGACCGATCAAGATCAGGTTAGTTTGGGCCGCAGGTGACTTGGTTGAAAAACTTAGAAATACTTTGGGAAAGTGTAAAAGCCTGGAGAAAGACTCAAAGTTGAAAAAGGCAGCAAGTCAAAAAGGCCATGACACAATTCAAAGAGTTAATAAACCTGCTGTACGCAGTGGTCTCCCTTTCAAGTACTTACCAGGGCCACCGCTGCTTAGCTTTCCAGATCAATCAAGATCAGGTTCATTTAGGCCGCAGGTGACTTAGCTGAAATTTTTTTAAATACAGTAGGTGCCTAGAATTGGTTTTCTTTCCTCCAACCAATACCCATAACATCCCAGAAGTATCTTTTACCGTTTACAATTTCACCCCATCTCCCCAGGCCCAGGGCTTCTTTGATTCTGCCCTGTCCCTTCACTCCTCACTCCCAGTATGTTTTCCAGCCTAGTTTTTAGTATTTAATAATAGAAGTTTCCCTTCTAGGATTCATACCAGTTCGATTGGAGATCTCTCCCTCAGAACATGGGACACAGTCATAACAGCAGGGCTGAGCCCCAGAATTTAGCGCCTTCCTGTAGCCGGGCTGGCAACTTTCTGCACATTGAGCTCTTGGGATCTATAAACAAAGCAAGTTATTTGCACAGACAATGAGTGTGTGATGTGTAAAATAAATTCCATATTTTGCAAACTGTAGGTAGGTGCTAATTAAAGCTCCCACTATCCAAGTGGAGGAAATTACTGTAGATTATTATACAGGAATATGATCATCACTTTATTCTCATAGGTCCCCCTGTTACAGGTGGAGTTAGCTTGCTTAAGTTTGTGATGTTTGATTGGTTGAGAGTACCCAAGGAATGAGCTTGCACAGGACTGCTCAGGAGGATCTCATTCTAGAACTCTGAAAGTGCCTAGGCACACAATCTCTCATTGAAGTTGGCTCTTGAAAGACCCCAGCTCTTCAGGAAACCTCTGTTGAACTTAACCATATAAAAAAAAAAGCTAAGACACCTCAGGTTATAATGTTGGGTTAAAAAACCTCACAGACTGTTCTTCGACTTATTCTTCTGATTCTTATTATTATTATTCTTAGCGCCCCCCATTTTCTAAACGCTACTCCTCCTACAGTTTTAGGGGTACAGCACTCAAACTCTCTACATTTCTACGCCCTATAGCGGAGCAGGTTGCTTGTGCTTTTCTAAGCAATCCCGCCCCCCCTGTCTTTTTGTGGCGCCGCTCCGAACACCCTTATTTTTCCACTGACTTTGACAGGGAAGATTGTCAAACTGCTGCCACACTTACAGCTTTGAAGCTACACCCCCCAAACTTGAATAACATAATCATGGGGTCACCCTATTGATTTTCAATGGGGAAATCCAACCTGCTGCCAGTCTCACAGTAATAACACCAGGATCCCCAAACTCTTCACAGTTGGTCACTAGGGGACTGCAGTGTTAGGTTTGAAAAAGTGGGTGGAGCAACCAACAGCCACTCAGATTTCACTATTGAATTTTACTGGTTTGGTTCTCAAACTGCCATGGTTCTCAAACTTTGCATAGTTTGTCACTGGGTGACTACATCCTAAATTTAGAAAAGGGGATGGAGCCAACAACAGCCAATCAGATTTAACCTATAGACTTTCATTAGTTTAAATTTAAACTGCTGCCATTCTTTAAATATTAATACTAAGGTTCCTAAATTTGCAGAGTTACTCACCAGGTAACTGTGGTTCAAGGTTAGAAAAAGTGGGTGGTACCACCAACAGCCAATCAGATTTTACCTGTTGACTTTAAGTGGGGAAATTTAACCTGCTGCCGTTCTCACAGTATTAATACCAGGGTCCCCAAACTCTTTACAGGGGACTGCATTTTTAGGTTTGAAAAAATGGGTGGGGCCACCATCAGCCAATCAAATTTCATCTATTACATTTTTTTTAGTTGAAATTTAAAATGCTGCCATTCTTATACTATTTACGGCAGGGTCCCCGAAATTAGTCACTGGGTGACAATAATTCAAGGTTTGACAAAAGTGGGTGGAGCTACAGACAGCCAATCAGATTTATTTAATTGATTTCAACTAGGAAATTTTAACTGCTGCCATTCTCACACATTTAATGCCGGTGTCCCCAAACTTTTCATAGTTCATACTGGGGACTAAGATTAAAGGTTAGTAAAAGTAGGTGGAGCCAGCAACAGCCAATCCGTTTCCACCCATTAAATTTCATTGGTTTATATTTAAACTGATGCCATTATTTAAGTATTAGTTGCAGGGTTGGTAAACTTCCCAAAGTTAGTCACTGGGTATTTGCGGTTCAGAGTTAGAAAAGCGTGGGTGGAGCCATGAACAGCCAATCACATTTCACCTATTTGCTTTCAATGGTGAAATGTAAAATGGTGTCTGTCCCACAACTTTGCAAAGCTGGTCACTGGGGTACTGTAGTTCAAAAATAGGAAAAGTTGGGTCACTAACAGCCAGATTTCATTCATTGAATTTCATTGGTTTAAATTTAAAATGCTGTCATTCTCACATTATTTATGCCAGGGTGGGCACACCCACCAACCACAATTTACCTATTGACTTTTATAGGTTTAAATTTAAACTGCTGCCATTCTTTAATGATTAATCCAGGTTTAGCAGTTCCAGGTTAGAAAAAGTGGGCGAAGCCACAAACTGCCAATCAGATGTCACTCATTGATTTTCAGTGGGGAAATTTAAATTGCTGCCATGCAGACACTATCAAAACCAGGGTCCCCAAACTTTGCACAGTGGTTTTTAATATATAACTGTGGTCCAAGGTTAGATAATCTAGGTGGAGCCAACAACAGATCAGATTTCATTCAGTGACTTCACATTTTTCAAACCAAGATGAAGTTTGTTCTCAAACTTACTTTTCTAGTTCATGTTGTTGGTTTAATGAAAAGCTGAAGTCATTGTGTCATTGTAAAAATATATGATTTAATGATAGAAAAGTGAGGCTTTTGGCAGAAAAGGGGTCAGGGCAGATGGCAAACCAGAGCAAATTCATGTATCAGGCAGTGATTGAGGAAGGCAGCAAACAAGAGTAAGTCCCTGGAGCAAGCAACGATCAAAAGGGAAATCATACAAACAAGAGCCAGGACACGGTCTAGGTAGGAACCCAGGTACATGGAGCAGAAACAAGCAGGGGCAAAATCACAAAACCACCGCTCATACCAAGGGCTGAATCCTTATGAGTTCTGCTTCTCATGAATACAACATTGACAAGCACAGGCAGAACTGTATTCACTGGGAATCCACCGGACTCGCCCTCAAAATGGAGAACAGAGACTTCAGAGCCACTTTATTTAGGCTGGATGCAAAGTGTCCAAAAAAGTCACACTGTGCCCATTTTTACACTTTGCACTCCACCTTCCAGTTTGTAAATGACCGCTAGATCATTGTCCTGTCTGTGATCTGCCAGAAAGTGTGACTGAGGTTGAGCTTATAAACCTACTAAATGTAGAAGATGATGCAGATCTAATAACATTTCTTCAAAAAACACAATTCAAATAATTCTATGAATTCAGTCAAAATGAAACAATATATTTATATACATTTTGATTTATTTGGAAAGATCTTGAGAAGAAGAAAGATATCTGACCATTTTATTCTTCATTTTCCATGGTATTATAACTGGATGAATTTCTAGTTTATAATTTAAAGTTGTCATTGGTGTGAAACTGGCAAATTTGCCCAGATATGCTGTTTCATATGAGGAGAGATAGAGATAGAAATAGATGATATATCCAGTGTCCATCTCTCCTCTTCCATCAAAAGATACCTCTCCCCCATACTTGGTTTGGTAGAGATTTTTTTTCAAATAGTGATGTAACTGTTAAAGAATTTAGAAGATAAAATGTTATTTTACATTTAAACATTTTAATCAAGTTGAAATAATTGTATATGGTAATCATCATGAGGTCTTGTATCTCTTCACTCATGCAATGCTTTTCTGTCTCTCTCCACCCCAGTGGTGTAACAATGAAGTGTTGAGATATTTTTTTCAGAGGGGCCCAGTGTGCACCTAGCCAGCCCTCCCTCCACCCACCTGCCCATGTCCCCCACTCCCCGAACTCCCCGGCTGAGGAGGGGGAACTTCTTAGACCTATAGTAGAAGCATACCCTATGGTGTGGGGCCTATTACTGATGAGCGATTTTTTCACCAGGCATGGATTTATGGAAGACGTGGAAAATATTGGCATGCGGAAAAAAAGCACAATCGCATCAAACATGGGCGTGGTCACATAAAAAAAGATGTAGGGGACAAACAAATTGCCCAACAAATGTGTTTTGTGAATTTTTCGCTGTTTCACGAATTTTATGGCAAAACGGCACAGATTCACTCATCACTACCCGCCATGACTGGGTTTGCTTCCTCTATAGTTATGTCACTGCTCCACCCCATCTATATAGATATGTCTCTTTTTCCCTTGCTGTTTGTCTCTCCGTCTTTCTTTTTCTCTCTCTTACCCCCTTTTCTCTATTTCAATTTTCTGTCTCTGTCCCTCCCTTCATCTGGGGGGAAAAAAAAGACTTTGCAGTTTATAGTTCTTGGCCAAGTAAGAGTTACTGATGGCACCAGGAAACCTCTAAGAAGGGAAAGTTTAGGCCAATAATAATAGGCAGTAAAATAATAATCTCTAGTTACAGCCACCAGTGTTCTCCAATGGTGAATATCCCACCTGCAGCTCTCCCCAGCAAGGGTTTAACCTGACCTCAATTTATCCTAATTATATGATGGGACAATATCATTTCTTATAACATTTAAAAAGTTTTGTTAAAGCCTTCCATCAGGCTGTGGCCTAATCCAAAAATGAATAGTCCAATATTGTCATTAAAATAAAAGGTATCATCATAAAACACTAATACAGGTTAGTCCTTTAAGAAGATGCTGTTGAAGCAAACTGCGCATATACAAAGGATGGCTAAGAATTTATTACTTAAAGGAAAAAAACTGCCACAAAATGTCGGACCCATAAAACATCTCTTATACAGTAGTTATACTTCATGCAAGATAGATTGATTGCTAAAATACATGTCTGTGTTCCTGAGAATGTGTGCAAGGTATGGAATATTCACCTGATACTGATAGCGATGAGCCTCTCTGTCCCTCTCTGGGGATTGCTCCCTTAGGGAGGTGTGCATCTCATGAATTGCCTGGGACATAATATTAACTGCGAGGTGCACATTGGGAGACAGTGCAGCAAGTAGAGTTTGGTTGAGACGTCCAAGAGCTTTAGTGATGTCCCTATGAGAACATTCAGTATTATATGTGGAGTAAAAATATCCATAAAGCTGGTTTTTATATTGGTCCTTTGTTGAACATTTAAATCTTACCAACAGAAAATCTTCAAGTAACTTATCTTCTGGATCCTTAGAAGGATGGATACTGTTTATAAATTCTATTATTTCATGAGTATCTCTGGGATAGACAGGGTATTGCTCAAACATCAAACTGCCATCAAATATAGCTACGATTTGATTGACAGTGGTACCCATAATGGATGCAGATGGTGAAAGAATTAGAGTCTTTTCAACCAGTTCTGCTCTTAGTTGTACTAATAATTCCAGAACGTTTAGAGACAGTTTCCCACAGATGACAATTATATTAGTAGTGGATTTTTGAATAGTGTCCTTAATCCTGTTTATATAAACTTGGTCATGTGAAATTTTATATCTGTAATAAATTAACTTCATTGTGAACTCCACACAGATACCTCCCCTAGAGAGATAATCTGTCAGCACTTGGAGCTCAGTTTCCCCACTGTTATCATCCAGTCTTATAATTCCAACCCACGTCCAGCCGAAATGTTTCAGCAATTTGCTTAAAGCAAAGGAAGATCCATGAAAACCTTTTAATGTCCGAAAAAAGTACGGGAAGGCGACTCTGTCACTGAGGAAGGGATCGGAGGCTCCGTAACTGATCTGTAGGTATGGTAAGTGACAACTAATTCATGTTCATGTTAAGAGTAGTTTCCACCAACCTCACTTTCTATTAAGAAGCAATATTGTTAAAAACTTCTATAAGCATTTGCCTGCCATATGAAATGATATTCCTGCAGCGGATCATACATTATATGGTACTAAATAGCTTTTAAAAGACAGCAGTCTTCATCCGTCCTTCATCAGAACCACCAAGGCAAGAAGTGGATCAGTAAAAGTTGGCTCCAAGGACCAATCATTCCAGAACCAAACTTTTTCAGATGTAATGGCCCTTATGCACTGCCTCAGTTGTGTTTGGTGGCCACATCATTATGTGAGCCCATACATATGTGGTGATGTTTTATTTAGGAAAAGTTGTAGAGTGAATGTTAGATTTTTAGTTTTAGTAGGGAGAACTAAAGAAAAGTAGATACACCTTATGAAACTGAACTAGCTGTGTAATCTTGAAATGTTTCCCCACATATATGAGTGGCCTCCTCAGTTCATCTAAGTGGTAGGGAACTCTTTAAAACCCTATGGGGTAATACACCAACATCCAATTACAATGGTTCACTGAACTTATTAAGCAACCTGGAAAAACCATCCCTGAACAGAGGAGGGGGCCTGAGACACCGCTTGTCACCAACATACAATGGCGCGTTGACATCCTTACCCCGGCAGTTTCACAACAGTTCACACTTCCAGTCATGTACTTTGAAGGATTAACACCTTCATCAATGAGAATCTTGGTACCATTGTGATTGGATCATACCTTCTTACACCTGTCAGTTTCAGCTAACACCTAACTGAACAAGTTCAATGGAACCATTGTGATTGGATGTCTGTGACTCTACTACCATCAAGAGTTTAAATACCGGGGAATTCCCTACCAGTCATTTGAACTGAAGAAGCCACTCGGATGAGTGGTGAAACGTTTTCAAGAAAAAACTCAGAAAAGTCCAGTTGTTTTAGACTTAATTCTACTAGATACTATTAAGGAAGGTGTTAGCTGAAGCTCACAAAGTAGTGAACGTGAGATCCAGTCATGATGGCCTCCCTTCCTGGCCCAATCTACTGCAACAAAATAATCCCCCGAATCAGCATTAACCGTAGGAAACATTGACTTATTTCATAAGATTTACAAACACCCTGTCAAACATAGAAAGCCAGAATTGTACAATGTTAGTATTTAGTTGCTGACCCTACTGTGGAGCAATTCTGAATGGACCTCCCTCTCAGCAGTGATTTGAGTTGCAAAGGCGCTCAGTAATCAGTCCCCTTGCAAATCACTGCTGATGAACTAAAAGCATTGTAAAGGGGCAATGAAAACATAAAGGAACCAACACTCATCTTATCTAGCAGAATTGTGCTAAGTACTGGGAAATACCTATTCTGGTTTAACTTATTGGCACTTCTCTCTCTGAGTGTTGTTCATGATGAACTGTGATTAGTAAGGGGTAGTACAGGCAAGAGTATCTATGCTGCTATAGTTGTATGGATCTCTCTGAAATGATATAAGGAAGAATTGGGGGCTGTTCCTAATGGTTCATGCTTATGATGACATATTACCTAGCTTTTATGATATCTCTTCAAATAGACTACTTGTTTCTGCAGATTTATGCAGAAAGGGGGGATAGCTATGCTGGCATATTTTTATATTATTTATTTAACTTCTGCATATAGGCTATGAGCAAATAATCAACCCTGCTATGGAGAGTATCATTTAATGTCAACCCCCCAATGATGTTATCTAAGAAACCTATTTATGCACCTCTTCTCTGGGCCTTATTGTTAATATAAGCACCTGAGGGCAGATGCCTTGGTGTCAGCCTTAGGGGGGTGCATTTTATGCCCTCCACAGAAGGGCAATTATCACTAAATCTGGTGGTGTACCTGTGAGGGGGGGTTTCCCTGTCATACATGATTGGTGCCTGTACAAAGGCTGAACTGAGGTCTATCTTTTCTTGTAATTGGATTATAGACACACAAAGAGACCAATGAGATAAGACGTAGAAAGGCACTTACTAAATAAATTTGTCCATTTGACAGTTGTCTCAGTACATCACTGTCTGCACCATATAAGAATTACCTACCTTTCTCCCAGCATTCTGTCTGACCTGGCTCCTGAGTTAGAAGTTAATCATTTCCTTTGCTTCCTTATGCAGAGTGAAGCCCCGCCCCCACTTCCTGTTCAGTTCTCTCATCACTTCGACTACTGTAGTCAAAGTGGAGAGCCTTCTGCGCATGCCTGGGGGCAGCAGGATCCAGTGTGTGCATGAGCAGGTTTGTTTTTTTTACATGAGGGGCTGTTTAGAGTAAATTATATTTCATTTATACAATATACATTTATAAAACATGTGACCAGTCCCAGCCAGTCAGTACTATGTGCCGGGCTCCTCTCACCTGGGAAAAGCCAAACAGACTCAGAATCTGGGCACTGATTATAGTTGTTTCTGATGTTAAATCCCCGATAAAACCAGCAATGTTCCTTTTCCTTCCACAGGAGTAATTGGGAACAAAATCCTTGGTACCAGATAGCATCTGCAATGTGCTCCTCACAGTCTTCAGTGCGTGTCCGCAGGAGTCGTATATATGGTATCCCAGCGTCACATTGGGTAATAGGGATGGGTTCTTGTTAATTTCCTCAATGGCAAGGCGGAACTCCACCAGCTGTCTGTAATACCGGGGCTGTACACTGGCAAATTGTTTGTGTTATTTCAAATATTTCTATTTAGCTGCAGTATGTGCTTAAAGGGGTGGGTTACCTTTATGTAAAATGTTAGTATGTTATCGAATGGTCAGTTACATGCAACCTTTTAACTGGTCTTCATTATTTATTTTTTTACAGTATTTTAACTATTTGCCTTCTTTTTTTGCCCTTTTCCATCTGTCAAATGGGGGTCAGTGACCCCAGCAACCAGCTAGCTAATAAAACTATCTCTCTCTGCTCTGTGTGGCTACAGCAAATGACTCCCTGGTTGCTTAGGTAATCACCAGGGAGTCACTAAGGTAACCACAAATAATAAAAAAAGAAGGCCAATTACAAATTGTGTCAGAATATTATGATCAATGTCATACTACAAGTTAAATCAAAGGTGAACAACCCCTTTAAAGAAAAACTAAACCCCCATGTACAACAGTCCCCCTCAACTGCCCTCCATAGGCCCCTTCACCTCTCCCTCCCCACACAGCCTGTTATGTAGAAAAGTGCCCCTTTTTGAAATCCTGAGCTAAAATGTAAAGCAGCGGAGCTCCCAGGCACCATCTTCTGTCCATTTGGATACTTTTTGGGTCTCCCCACTGATACGGAGCCTGCAGGAGCATCTGAAATTTGATCAGATCTGAATTTTGCTTTGCTGAAAAATTAGCAAAATGACAGAAAAATGATTGGAATGGCAAAAATTTGTGAAATGCAGGTATTGCATTACTTTATTTTATGCGGCTGCACCCATTTTGATGCATCCAAGCCCATTTTGATGTAACTGCACCTTTTTTTAGAAGCACCAAATTTTTGTGGCTGCAAATTTTTGCAGAGGTTTTGCAAAACAATTCACCAATGCCAAAATGTGGAAATTCGCTTTAAATCCTTGGTTAGTGTAAAAATTTGCTCATTACTAGTCAGGAGTCAGCTTCAAATGCACATTCTCCTGTAGGCTCCGTGTCAGATAATAATGTGATCAAACCTATTTGTAAAACAGATTCTGTAAGCATTAACTAAGCCAGTATGACCAGTACAGGTATCGGACCCCTTATCTGGAAACCCGTTATCCAGAAAGCTCCGAATTACGGAATGCCCGTCTCCCATAGACTCCATTTTAAGCAAATAATTCAGAATTTTAAAACTGATTTCCTTTTTCCCTGTAATAATAAAACAGAACCTTGTAATTGATTCCAACTAAGATATAATTAATCCTTATTGGATGCAAAACAATCCTATTGGGTTTAATTAATGGTTTATTGATTTTTTAGTAGACTTAAGGTATTGAGATCGAAATTACGGAAAGACCCCTTATCCGGAATACCCTTGGTCCCGAGCATTCTGGATAATGGGTCCTATACCTGTACAAGGAAGCTGCCAGTCAGGAACAGGCACAAATGTCTAAAATAGTGATGAACAAATCTGTCCCATTTTGCTTCACCAAAAAATTTGCAAAATAACAGGAAAATCCGCCCAAATGGCAGAAAATCCATGAAACGGGTTTGTCACACAACTTTTTTGTTGTGCATGTCTTTTTTGTCAAACATGTTTTTTTTTGAAATTTCACTTTGAATTCATTACTGGAGAAAGAATTAGCTCATCACTAGTCTAAAATCCAATAAAGTGGTATCCAAGTTATTAACCCTTTAAATGCCAGCAGAATTTCATATTTCGGTTCCCCTCAGTGCCAGACGTTTTCTTAACATTTTGTGCTCTCTCATTTTAGGGGCTTTTACTGGGGGCAGGGTTAAGTTTAGGTAGGCAAACTATAGATTGTTTTTTTCAGGAGAACCTGAGCTTTCCAAATCTGTATTTCCACTTCTGGAACAAGATTTAGAGCTTGAAATACAAAAAAAAAAAAGGAAAAATGCTATTTTTCATGATATAGGGATTTATACCAGAAACATATTTTATTTTATGGACAAAAATTCAACTGATTTGGAAAGCCTCATGTCTCCCGAATGTGCCAATACCTGATATGTATAGTTTTATTGAGATTTCTGACTTCTATAGATCAAAAACTCCCAGCAGTAAGTTACTAAATTTTCAAAGCATTACAGCAGAATACAGCATACTTTACATTCCAAAGCCAAAAATCCTGGAACATTAGGTTTACCCCAGGAAACCATACATTTTTGAAAAGTGCACATTCTGCTGAATCCGAAATGGGTAACCATGTCTTCCAACTCCTAAGTACCAAACAGCAATGCTTTACTGAATTTAGCAGTTTCTAAAAAAAATTATGACATTTTTGTTTTCATTTGATGTGTGAAGGTGTTGGCCATTTGATGGGTGAATTTTGAGAAGTTTTGAGTTGATTTACTTTATTAAAAATTGAATTTTAGTTTCACCCAGAAGGTGAGTGATTGCTAGCCCATTTCCCTTCACTTCTTTGGGCTACAAACTCACTGATAGATCCCCCCCTCCCCCACACCTGGGTGTCAGTTTCATTTGCATTTTGATTCTGTTTCAGCTTAAATCAATGACTTTTTTCTCACATTGTGTGGGTTATTTTTATTTTCATATTGCATTTTTAGTTTTGTAATGAGAGAAAGCTAAATGGAGAAGGATTTTGAAATTTAAAATCTTTTCTCAGCAGCAGTGCAACTCCCAGGCACCTGCTCACATTAACCCTCTCCCTGCCAGAGCCTCTCTCCTTTATATCTACTTTTTGTTGATTAATAGAATTAAGCTTCCTTTTTTGTGGGGTATTTAGTAAAATAATGGGAGGGAATAAAAACAAAAATGATAAAAAAAAGCCTGTCTTGCAACTGCAGCAAAGGAGAAGAGGGGGAATAAATTCACCATTAGTGAATGGGCATTAGTAGTCAATGACGGAGCACCCCCATCCAAGGGGAAGAAGAGCAGTGAAACATCTGGCCCTCATGTAGTGACATTTTCTAACCCATCTTTTAGTGAACCAGTGCCAGACCATACACTCTCATCTCCAGATTCAGTAAGAAATAGTGAGGTTAATGGTCTTGAGAGCCTAGAACAGAGGAACATGGGTTTCTCCACAGAGTCAGGGGTGCAGCACCTGCCTCCAACACATTTAGAGGTTCTGCACATGGAGTATAAAGGGACACCCAATGAAACACCTGCAGGGTGGGTAGTCAATATTGTTAAGGTGCTAGGTTTTGGGGGCTGCAACCATACTCAGTTTTCAGTGCCTCAAGGTATTTCACTCCTGGAGGGGGAGAATATTGGGATAACCCCCATACTGGAATCTGCAGATAAGACTGTATGGGGGGATGGTGGGGCTGGGGTAGTGGATATGAAGGAGGATAGCATGGCAGACTCAGAAAAAAGCAACCCTGTGAAGTCTGCTGTCCATGTGGAGGTCTCTCCTCCCTTACCTTCCAGTGACCCCAATGTTATTGCCATCCAGAGTGATCAGGAGGCAGTAGAAAGGGCAGAGGCTGACTATCGAGCTTCTAAAGCTCCCCCTTTTGTGGAGGAGCTGATTCCATCTGCTGCCCTAGACACCTCTGAAGGTGTTGCAGGAGAAATCGAAAGAGCACCTGAACCATTGCAGGTTCTCCAAATGAAGGGTGCTTCTGATCCCATTCCTGCAACATCACGTGCAGATATCCTCAAAGCTCAAGTGGAGGATAGACATTATCAATCCCTCAGCCAGGAAGAGCCCAGGGATGAGGATAATATTGTAGAAGAGGATGAAACAGGTGTGGCAAATCCTTCTACCCCTCTCATCCCCGCAGTAGAAAGGGCAGAGGCTGACTATCGAGCCTCTAAAGCTCCTCCTGTTGTGGAGGAGCTGATTCTACCTGCTGCCCCAGACACCTCTGAAGGTGTTGCAGGAGAAATTGAAAGAGCACCTGAACCATTGCAGGTTCTCCAAATGAAAAGTGCTTCTGATCCCATCCTGCAACATCACGTGCAGATATTCTCAAAGCTCAAGTGGAGGAGAGACATTATCAATCCCTCAGCCAGGAAGAGCCCAGGGACGAGGATAAAATTGTAGAAGAGGATGAAGCAGGTGTGGCAAATCCTTCTGCCCCTCTCATTCCTGCTGAGGAACTCAAAAGGTTTCTTGAGAGCAACCTTGGTGTAAAATTGGATAACAAACTGTGTATGGCCCTGGAGAATTGGCATGATTTGCCTTTAATAATCCATTCTTTGAGACATTATATTGGGGTCATAAAGGAGGCCAAGAACTATGGCACAGCAGAATATCTCTGTATCATTAAATTCCACAAAAAGTGTTTGTCTCACTAGGCCTCTGTGAGGGCTAAAGCACTTCCTAATACACAATAATGACCTTGAGTATAAGCACACTTAAAACAAAGGGCTGTCGGGAGCCTTTTCACATGTTTCAGGTACTCTCCTTTCTTAACTAAGGAAGATGCTCTGTAAGTTTTCTTCAAGAGACCCATACCACTCCAGAGCTTGAATCAACCTGGCATCTGGAGTGGAAGGGTAGGGTCTTTTTTAACCACCTCACATAGACTTCATGTAGGGTGGTGACCCTATTCTGTGAATCCTTACAACCTGTGGTGTTGAGTGATAAATCTGTCATCCCAGGCCGTGTGTTACATCTCCAGGTCCAGGACTCGAATATATGCCCCAACTACTGGACCAGAAAGAACAAGGTTCTTTGAAAGTTTGTCAACATACGTGACAATTGACTCAGATGAAGCCTTGATTATGGGGGGTGACTTCTGGTAGGTCCTCTAGAAGTAGACAATCTGCCTCCTGTTTTTAAAGACAGCTGAGGAGTGCCCGGTCTCACTGAATTTCAGTGAACTAGAGGAGCGTGTCCTCATCCGTATTGGAAAATGGAAGGGTCTTGCTAAAGTGATTTCTTAGAGGGGAAGGGCATTGGTGATCAACGAACTTGTGGCCTCTCAGCTCTGGTACCGGTTGGTGTGCCTTAACCCAACTCAAGAATTCATTGCTAAGATCCAGAGAAGGTTACTGGACTTTCTCTGGATGGGAAAGCACTGGGCATCTGCAGGTGTTTCAAGCCTTCCCTTGAGAGAGGATGGGCAGGGAGTTGTGTGCATACGCTCCCAAGTGCACACTTTCCGTCTCCAACAGATACAGAGATACCTTTACACAGACCCTGCTCCACAATGGTGTACTCTGGCATCCAGCTTTTATCACAAGGTACGCAACATGGGGTATGACTGAAAATTATTTGCCATTGAATCTGAAGGGTTCCTAAAAAACCTCTCACCATTACCAGCATACTACCAAGAGACTCCTGGAAACCTGGAGCATGGTCTCCGTGTTAAGGGAAGATGTTATTCAAGGGGAGGACATTCTAACTAAGCCATTACTTTACAATCCCTCTTTAAAGACTAGGATGTTAGAATACACCAGCATCCGCCGCCACCTTTGCCGGGCTCAGTTAACCAGATTTGGGGATCTCCTGGGTTTTTAGAGAATAGATTGGGTGCAAACCCAGGAAGTTATGCAGTGCATGGAATTGTGCACCACCAGAGTTCCAAACCGTCTAATCAAGGAGATCAAGGACACCATCTCCTCTGGCTCTCACACTTTCATTGATGAGGCTTTACATGCTGGAGAGCCAGATTCCCCTTGGAATGCCCCACCTCCAGCCATAATAATAGCACCTAAGATCCGTCAATCCCCTCAGGCTCCTCCTTCCCCCAACCTGAGCCAGTTGGAGAAATTTACCTTGACACGCTTTTGTGACATGCCAAGAAAACTACTGTACTCTCTCATGCCCCACACCGTACACTTCCTTGCCCTCGTCTCCCGCTATGATACCATCTGAAGGCGGATGCTCAAAGAGGGCGAGAGACCCCAGTGGTGAGCCCTTTATTCCAGCTTGGTGTCCAGACCCACTGAAGACCTGAGTTGGAGAGTGCTCCATGGTGCACTGAGCACAGGAGAGTACTTGGCTCATTTTACAGATTCATGTGCCAGACTGCAACCTCTTTTAGCTCTTTTGAGGAAACTCCACCTGCAGTTCTGGTTACACTTTTCCCCTCATGTATTTATTTTTGGACACCCAGTGTCCCAGGACTTTTGAGAAAAAGACCTCTCCAATTTACTCCTGGCTTTGGCCAAACTAGCCATTTACTGTATAAGTCCAGGAAGCAGCATTTGGAAGGTGGCAACCCTCTGTCAGCAGAAGTATTGTTTCGGGTGCTGGTGCATTCCCGCATCTCAGTGGAGAACACCCAGGCGGTGTCTGCTGGTCGGTTAACTGAGTTTGTTGACCAGTGGGCAATAAATGAAGTACTCTGCTCAGTATCCCCAGACTTGGTTTCTGTTCACACAACCCTCACACTCCATATTTAAGTGCACTTTAATTTGAGTGGCAGTTTTAATACATTCAATTAATCATCTCCTTTTCAAAGGATGTGTTATTGACTTTGGCGAGAAACTACCCGCCTGTAATTTGAATAATATATTAGCTACTGAAAATTCAACACGTTTACTGCATTTTCTGTGCGGTAAAAACACAAAAAAATACATTCACCCCCTAAACCATATATTTTTGGAAAGTACACATTCACGTGAATTCAAAATGGGCACCCATGTATTTCTACTCCAAACTACAGAGTTGCAATGCTTTCCCAAAATTGACGGTTTTGATGAGATACCTGAAAATTGCATCAAACCTTCCATTTTCAAGCACCATATCTCTCACATAACATTAGGTACCAAGAGAACACACCCTAAATATGAAAGCCAAGGGTCCACTGAACAGTTAGATGCCCATTGTGCATAGGATTAATAAAGTATCTGCCATTTAGAGACCCCAAAAGGAAGTTAGTGCATACAAAGTGTATACACTGCAATATAAGCTACCGGCATGTGCATTATGTGCCATAAGGACCCCCTAACAGTACGGAGACCCTAGAAAACTACACATTTTTTGAAAGTATACATACTGACAAAACAAAAATGGGTAAATACATCTTTCTACTGCAAACTACCAAACTACAAAGCTAAACTAAACATAACGATTTTTATGACATTTCTGAAAATCGCCACCAAGCTTGCATTTTACCACATTATGTACCCCCACATTTTGTAATGTATCAACATAAAACATTCTAAATATGAATGCCTGGGGTTTACTGAACAGTTTGATGCCCTATATGCATATATTGGCCAAACCATGTGGTGTACAGGGGCACCCTAAAAAAATAGAGCATATGAATTTTCACATTTGACGCTCTGGCGCATTCAAATTTTGCACCCGGTTTGTATTATGTGCCATAAGACCCCCTAACAGTATGGACACCCTAGAAAACCATATATTTTCCAAAAGTACACATTCTGACAAAACAAAAATGGGTAAATACAACTTTCTACTGCAAACTACCAAACTACAAAGCTATGCTAAACAGAACTTTTTTTATTACATTTCTGAAAATTGTCACAAAGCTTGCATTTTACCCCATTATGTACCCCCACATTTTGTACCGTATCAACATAAAACATACTAAATATGAACGCCAGGGGTCTACTTAACAGTTTGATGCCCTATATGCATAGATTTACCAAACTATGTGGTGTACAGGGGCACCCAAATAAAAATAGTGCATATGAATGAAAGATGAGGACAATAACTAATAACAAAACTGAAGCAAGTAAAGTTCAGGGTCTACTGAGCTTGTCCAGGATTGGGTCTTTTCAGAATTTGGTCATATTTGACATATTTGGTCAGTATATATAGAATTTATTTATAGCTAAATAAATTAGTATTGGTCAAATTTCACATATTGTGTGTGTAACTGTCTTGGTCATTCATACATACTTACAAGTAATATTAGAAGGAAAGAGGATGCTTTTGAACATATGTCATTGCCAAATGTTTGGCACCCCCAGTAATTATACCCCGGGGTGGTGTTACTGTTAGCAGAAAACTGCCCCGGCCTGAGGTACTTCTGAGCACAAAGAAGCAATCCCCTTCTGCTTCTTGTATACCCTGCTGCCTATAAAGACCCTAGTGAGTTTCTCACTAACATGACCCCTAAGTTTTTTGGTCTCCTAAAATGATGGTATGGGATGTTGTGTAAGGTACTAGTTAGGCAGGAACCAGGGCTGCTGGAACAAGTCTGATTCCGTTAAGCAGGAAGCCCAACTACATCCTTTTGGGGTCCCAGAACTTTCTGCTGTATTTATAGCTCTGGGAACCTTCTAACTTCAGAGTTCCAACTACCAAATACGGGATACAGAGCAGGATCAGGCAAAAACGTAGTCAAAACCAGACGTGGGTCATAGGCCTTTGATAAGCAACTTGAGAAGTTGACACTATGTATTTATCGCAGAGCCTCTCTCTTCATGCACATAGGGTGAGAGAGGCAGGGGGCAGCATTCCTTTAATGACCTGCAAGAAAGGCTTTACATTGGGGTGGTAGGTATGAATTTTTTTATAACAATAATTCCTTCATTTTTGTACAAATAATGGCTTTTTATCGTTACCAGCAGCTGGTCAACTGCACAATTTACTAATAACATCTGTCTGTCTGCATTTCAGCATCTCACTCCTGTTATGGGAACGCCCATATTAGAATTTTTCCAATATTTCCTGTAATCTATCCTCAATCAAACATGGGCCTAATACTATCTGTTTAACCCTAATCACTTGTTATTATGGTACTGACTTTTTTACATGAGGGTGATGGTTACTAAAGAAGTAGTTATTACAATCCTTCTCTTTCTCTTGCAGATCTGACATAACTTCCCAATGATACTGACATTTCCCTCCTGTAAGTTCCCATTGGAAGTTGCTTTTTTGCAAGTTGCTTGCCTATGGCATGCTGGGAAATCTATTTTACACAGTATGACTATGAAGATTTTCATTCATCCAGGTCATGGTATATCTACCATTAGTAAATCTAAAGCAAGTGGACTTGCTAAGTAATCATTGAAGACTTTTCACAACTCATCCGAGCAGCTTCATCAGTGCAACTGACTGGTATGGGAAGCCCTCAGCATATGAACTCTTCCACTAATCCAATCACAATGGCACTATGTAACTCTTCAGAGAGGTGACATCTGAAACTCACAGAGTTTTGGTTACTATATAGTTTTATTGTTTCTGGATGATCTTTTCCCCTCTAGTTGCTGCCTGTTAACTATTAAGTATTCACACAAGATAACCAATCACAATCCTGTCTCTCTGCTTCCTATAGAACTACAGTCCTGCTATGAAGCTTTGGCCCCTGCTCATGGGTTACTGGTGTTATCCCTTGTGTGGGGCCACAAGCACCTTGTAATGAGCACAAATGCTGAACTGTGTTTGTACCTTCCTCTCCCCGTGTAATACTAAATCCAGGGTAACATAGGGAGAGGCTACAGAAACATAAGAGTTTGGGTCCCTATGTATCCCTTTCCCTGCAATGTCACAGTTTATACTTTGTATTTCCCTCTTCCAACTTGATCCTGAATCCACCAACCTTAATTTACTCCCCACACTCAGCATTTCTGCATATTAAACCCAGTATTTATTGCCTGTGAGGCAGCTGACTTACTTAACACACAGCACGTTGTGGCTCTTCTTCCATGGAAGATCCTCATAAGTAGCATATGTATTCACAGTCAGGAGCCCCCCAATGATGAGATCTCCATCCTGAAAGTATTCAAAGTCTTCATATATTTCAGCTGTTTTCAGACAACAGGCAGGGTTGATGGGCTGAAGCCTAGATCTGCAGGGGCCTATGCAGAGAACTAACAGATACATCAGCATTGTGACAGGATTATATGGAGACCTGGACCCCAGCATTGCACCCACAAACACCATAGTGCACCCCAATAAGAGACAGAGGGTTAGATAGTGTCCCCAGCAGAGCTGCACGGGGGATCCCGGCTTTGGCTGCATCTGTACAGCACTGTTAGCAAATGGCAAATCCAACTGTCATTTTATAGAGCACAGTGAGTACATGGGTATAATGCTGAGATTAGACACACACTTTGTGTTTTCCTCTTCTGAGAATGTTACAGTTTTAAGCTCTATCCAATTATCCAACAGGCAATTATAAACAAAAAAAGAAAAAATTTTAAGTGCCCTTTTTACTATTCAGTAACTCTTTTAAAAAAATCTACAACCAGTTAAGTATTTTGTTAAGTATTTGCTTTTCCCTATCTCCTTCTCTATAACTCTCTATATCACATATATTAACTGTATATTGACAGTCTAGGTCTGCGATCCCTAATCAGTTGCTCAAGAGCAACATGTTGCTCACCAACCCCATAGATATTGCTCCTAGTGGCTGTAAAGGAGGTGCTTATTTTTAAATTCCTAAATTGGAGGCAAGTTTTGGTTGCATATAAAGCAGTTTTACTGCCAAACAGACCCTCCTGTAGGCTGCCAGTCCACATGGGGGCTACCGAACAGCCAATCACAACCCTTATATTACACTCCCAAGAACTTTTTAAATGCTAGTGTTGCTCCCCAACTCTTTTTACATTTAAATGTGGCTCATGAGTCCAAAAGGTTGGGGACCCCGGTCTAGGCCCTATAATAGCCCACTGTAATCACAAGCATGCACATACACTCTTTTTTATTTTATGTAACATGCAAAACTGCTGCAGTTTGGCAGAACATACATTATGTTATTGGTCCCAACACCCATGTATACGTCATGTCCTTATGCAACACACTGTACATATACACATCACGCATGAGTGAAAGTTCTCAATAGTTGGTAGTTGATCGACAGCTTCAGTGAAGTGTATCATTTTATATTGGTCTGTTTTTAACAGGTGTGTCATTTAAAGTGGAATTGGCTTAATTAGTTTTAGGCGTATGTAAAGGGGTAACAATAACAGTTGGTACTGGGTGTTCTCCATCTCTTCTCTTGGTTCCTTCTCTTTCCCCTATGGCTAGTGATGAGTGAATTTTTTCACCAGGCATTGATTCACAGTGAATTTCCGCATTTCGCCATTGGCGAATTGTCTCATGAAACTTCAGAGAAAATTCTGTCAAAAAAAGTTGCGGTCACGGCAAAATAGGCGTAGTCACATAAAAAAAGGTGCTGTCAGGTCCAAAAGGGGCGCGGTCACGTCAATATGGGTGCGGGCAACAAAAAACCCTCGACAAACATGTTTTCATGGATTTTTCACTGTTCCGCAAATTTTGCTGTCATTTCACGTGACAAATTCGTTCATCACTACCTCTGGCTTTTGTTTTGTGAGGGGCAGGGAGGAGCTATGGTGAGACATGGAGAGACTAGGAGATTTAAATAGAGAGAGAGAAGCATCTAGATTAAGAGGGTGAGAGAAACCAAAAGCATCCATTGCAACTATTGCATTAAATTGTTGTTTAACTGGAAGGAGAAAGAGGTGCCACAGCACTGAAACCTAGTTTAAGCTTTTAAAAAAAGTTATTCTTCACCTGCAGGAGCCTTTTTTGATTTGTGTAGCATTAACCTCATCATTTTGCAAATGTTTTATTCATTTTTTTTTTTTTTAGAAAGTTGTTTGTCAAAAGAACATTGTCTGGTCTGGATTTCTAATACCAACACACTCTCGGTAACAGACATTAAATTGGCGTAGTCGGCAGGATCCCCTTGTGTTGTTGCAGTTTTCAGGATGGAGCAGTCTCCTAGATCAGTGAGCTCATTGGCCTCTGTGACAGTTCCTTTTGGTACAGTACTGAATCATCTTTTTAAGTCTTTTTAAATTTTATGACAGTAATATGTTATTGGCTGATTTGGCAGAGCAGTTAAGAGGAACAGCTCGTTTGTATCAAGGAGGGTCTTGAAGAAGTAAAGGTCAATTTAAAAAGTATGTCTGGGACAACTGCTGGGCATAACCTTGGAAAAGGAAATGCTCCCAGATATCAAGGGTTTGGATAGAGGGAGATATGGTGTTGGGAATGCCAGTGAACGGCAATGGAAAGTGCCCAGTAGAAATGGGGGTATCTTGAAAACGGAAGTATACAGGAAACCCACTCACACGGATCAATATCTGTTGTTCGATTCCCACCATCTGCTGGAACACAAACTGGGTGTCATTAGAACTCTAAACCACAGGGCGGAAAGTGTGACAACTGATACAAGGACAAGGAATGTAAACATCTCAGAGGAGCACTCAAAGCTTGTGGCCCCCCAGACAGGGCCTTTCTCAAAACAAGAGCAACTAAGCCCAACAGGAACACCAAAAAGAATAACCGTCCATATATAATCACCCCATATGTAGCAGGAGTGTCGGAGAAACTCAGGAGAATTTTCAACAAACACAACATCCCTGTGTTTTTCAAACCTAGCAACACACTGAGACAAAAACTTGTACACCCAAAGGATCCAACTCCAAAAGAAAAACAAAGCAATGTTGTATACGCAGCCCAGTGTAGCGAGGAGTGCACAGACCTTTACATTGTTGAAACAAAGCAACTGCTCTCCAAGCGAATGGCTCAGCATAGGGGGGGGGAACTCTGCAGGCCAGGACTCTGCTGTATTTCTACACCTAAAAGACAAGGGACACTCCTTTGAAATTAGCAACGTCCAAATTTTGGACAAAGAAGACCGCTGGTTTGAAAGAGGTGTAAAAGAGGCTATTCATGTCAAAGTGGAGAAACCATCCCTAAACAGAGGCGGGGGACTTCAACACCATCTGTCTGCTACATACAATGCTGTTCTAACATCTGTACCCCGGCAGTTTCAGAACTCTTCACACATCCATTCATGCAACTCTAACAAGTAACACCTGCTTTGAAGAGTTGCATGATACTTTGGTAATCCTCTCAAAGTAACTCCACAGCATTCACACCTCTGTGAGTTTCAGGTGCCACCTCTCTGAGGAGTTACATAGTGCCATTGTGATTGGATTAGTGGAAGAGTTACATAGTGCCATTGTGATTGGATTAGTGGAAGAGTACATATGCTGAGGGCTTCCCATACCAGTCAGTTGAACTGAAGAAGCTGCTCCGATGAGTAGTGAAACGTCTTCAATGATTACCAAACAAGTCCAGTTGCTTTAAATTTATTTATACTAGATAGTCAGAAAAACGTTTGCTGTTTTGCAAATGTTTTGGTGAAATGGGACAAATTCACTCATCACTAGTCTCAGCAAAAGAGCTTAAAGGGACACTAAACCCTGCTGCACAGCGCTGCTCAACCAAACGTTACTCAGCTGTTGCTGGACTACAAATCCCAGAATAATGTAACACAGGGGTTCCCAACCTTTCCTACTCATGAGCCACAGTCAAATGTAAAAAGATTTGTGCTCACTAATTTTTTTACAAGGATTTACTAGTAATAGTTGGAAGGCTATCATGTCTTGATTCCTAGTAAACAGGACTTGTGGTTCATTTCAGGTCTAAACATAATTATATAACATTTGGGCAGAAATATACAGGCTAAAAGCCCCGCGCTTGAGGTGAGTATGGCAAATATCTCCACACACACAGTGTTTTTGCCTTTGGTGCTCAGATAGGCCGGGATCATTGTGATCCAAACACTGCAGAAGAGCAGCATGCTGAAAGTGATGTACTTGGCCTCATTAAAACTGTCCGGTAAGCTCCGAGCTAAAAATGCTAAAACAAAACTAACAGCTGCCAGAAGCCCCATATACCCAATAACTGAGTAAAAGCCAATAGCTGAGCCCTCATTGCACTGAATGATGATGGTTCCAGGGGAAGTGTGAATGTCCAGTTCCTGAAAGGGAGGAGAAATGGCCAACCAAGTCATGCAGATGATTATTTGAATGGATGAGCAGAACAAGACTACAGAATTGGACAGTTTGACTCCCAGCCATTTTCTCCATGAGCTCCCTGGCTTGGTGGCTTTGAAAGCAACACAAACCATGATAGTCTTGGCCAGGAGAGAAGAGACAGCTATGGAGAAGGTGATTCCAAAAGTGATGATGCGCAGCATGCAGGTTATATCCACAGGGCGACCGAGGAACAGAAACACACTGAGGAAGCTCAGCTTGATGGAGACAAGGAGGAGGAAGCTCAGGCTCCGGTTGTTGGCTCTCACTATGGGGGTGTCTCGGTATATGATAAAAATTCCCAGCATTAGGAGAGTTATAAAAAACAACAGAATGGGCATTGATAACAAAAATAAAGAAATGGTATCATTATAGAATGATAGAAATTCTTCGGGTTTTGCAAGGCACTGATTCTTGTTCTCATTGGGCCATTCCATGTTCGGGCACCTGAAGCAGTTTTCACTGTCTGTAAAAATATAGAAAATGAAAAAAAAATACTCAATATAAACTATAGGGTGGAAGGAGCCATAATTTTTACCTTAAACAGCACAAGAGAATATTGGTTATACGTTACTTTACAGATCAGATGACAAATCTTAGAAAAGTGGTTGTTCCCCAACCCACCTTGTCCCCCTATAAAGTACAGAAACCTTATCGCTATACCTAAAACTATACTGCTCAAATATTAAACTTACCTCCTTTCATGGCCTTTTTATTACTAAATCACAATTGACACCAAGCATTCTTCTACTTACACTGCCTCACCTGCTGCTCTGTTCTATGGGGGGCTACACCTTACTCACACTCCCCTGGAACAGAGCAGAGATGGGTAGGGTTCTTTCTCTCCCCCCGCTGTGCATTCATGTAAGTTCTTCCGCCTGCTCCTTCCCTTTCATTTTCCTCCCTCATTTGAGGTTCATGACAACGTTTCTGCCTGGCTTCCTTACTTCCTTTCCTCTGACTCCCCATCCATTGTACTAGGTGACTTTAACATAACTGTTAACAATCCTAATGTCTCTGCTGTCTCTAAAGGTATTTAAGTATAAAAAAGCTTTTATACAGATGCAGACAGAAGGTTTTCATATTTTGTCTCACCATATCCAGACACCATGTTTTGAGTGTTAAAGGGATACTAAACCCAACCATAACGCTGTCCCACTGCGCCCCCTAGTTCTCTATAGAAGTTAATGAAAAACATAATTACACATGGAAACCAATTCCCCAATGAGAATTCTACTGACTGAAAACTTAATTAAGAGAATTGACCAATGAGAATGCTGATTCCCAGCACTGTGTCAGGCCCCTTGCTGGTACCTTACATATAGAGATAATGATGCCATTTTCCCGTCATTATATGGCACAGGAATCAGACATGGGGATAAAGGGACAGACTTGTTCAGTGCTGGGAAACTGTGCTTATTGCTCCCAACTCCAATTGCAGGAACAGAGAACAGGGAGCCGGATTTACTCACATCAGCTGGGATTCTCATTGGAGGATTCTTTTGCATTTCAATGCTGCCAATGCGGGCACTGAGAAGCCTGAAAAGTTTTATTGTGCAATATTGCTTTAAGAATACAACCCTGATGTTGCTGGACTACAACTCCCAGCATGCCTCACTCTTAATTATATGTCACATTATCTGGGATTTGTAGTCCAGCAACAGCTGAGTAAAGTTTGGTTGAGCTGCGGTGTGCAGCGGGGTGCTACAGTGCAAAAACTTGCAAGCAAAATGCAATAGAAAACACCATAGACCATGCTCCACCTGTTGTTAAATTTTGGTATTTTTTCCCCTGTGTTAATTGGAAGAGATATTGGGGCTGATTCACAAATGGTCGTTAACACTTAAGACATAGTTTTATGCGTTAAAACAATTCATCAAAGTCATTTCGCATGCGTTACTAGTCATATCGCATGCACAAAAATCTCAATTATCACAAAGTGCTATGTCCATCGCATTGCGATGGTTATCTAATAGAAATAATACTAACACATAATTCAATCACAAGCATGAAATATCATGATAATTATTGCCAATATTACCACCTCCTAGGAGTGGGCATTACTAAAAAAACATTGCGGTTGGTGACCGTTTGTGGTAACAAGATGGAGTTTGCAGTTTTGCTTGAAAGTGAAGAAGAGGATCAAGTACTGTATGTGATCGCCCTAGAGTGATGCATCCTAGAGTTTTCAGGGAAAGATCAACTCTAGAGGGATTAACATAGGAGGAAATAGTGAGGCGGTACAGGCTAAATAGAGCAGCAATATACAGTCTGAATGGGGTACTGGGGCCTTATCTGAAGCCACTAACATACAGAAGCCACGCTGTTCCTGGCATGGTCAAACTTCTGTGCTCCCTTCATTTTTTGGAAACTGAAGTTTTCAGAAAGTTGGAGTAATATATGGGGGAGTGTCACAGCCCACGTTTTCATGTTGGCTTGGGCAGGTCCTGGATGCAATACATTCAGTGTCTGGGAATTATATAAAGTTTCCCATCAATAGAAATGACTGGAACACTGTAAAAAGTGATTTCTATTGTGTCAGTGGCATCCCCAATGTGTAAGTTGCCATAGATTGCACCACGTAGCATTTAATCCCCACTAGACAAAGAGTATATTTTCCAGAATTGCAAACGTTACCATTCTCTAAATATACACATCGTGTGTGACACTAAGATGAATTTCAGGAGTATCATGTCAGGATTTCCAGGCTTCTCCCATGATTCTTACATTTTGAAGCAGTCCGAACTACAGATAAAGTGGAGGCCTTCCCATAATGTGTCTAGTTACAACGAGCCGTGATATCACAGTGAAATTCCTTTGTTTTACATTCACAGCTATAAATAGAGTGGCCACTAGATGTCTCCAGCGAGTCTGGTTTCTCTGCACCCGATGCTAATCTCATGAGGGGAAATAGTATTAGCACTCCTGCTGTGCTGCTCCTTTGATCTCCAGCAGTTTGGGCCCTGGCTTGTCAGTTTACAATGGAAAGACTTGGCACCACAATGATTTACACTCACATGCCTATTAGTACCATGCCTTTTTTATGTGTATCTACAGTTTACATGTGCTATTTGACTGGAGGATAGACTATCAAGCAATTATGATGACCTAGATGATCAATTCATCCGATACATCCTGTGAAAAGTGCAGATAACAGAGGCAATCGAGTATGGGGAGAAATCGCAAACAATGACTTTGTGTGTAAGTACCTACAATCTTTACTAGAATAAAAAAGAAACACAAAACAACATATGAAACAATACTCTTTTTATTTGCACTGAAAATAGTTGCACACTTTCAAAAAAAATGCTCATGTATTTTATTGAGCTCAGCAGACTGTGTCAGGACTAGCCAGGTGCGTCATTGGAAGAACTCGTAGAGGAAGGACCTCTCCTACACCTCCCACTAAGGATCACAGCCACTGAGGATGAAACAGGACTTGAACCAAGTGGAGGAGTGGCAGGAGTGCCGAACCGGAACGTCAGAGCAAAATCGGCAGGCAAAAGCGAGGTCGGACAGGCGGGAAGTCGGTACAGGCAGCAGGTTTCAAGATCGAGAGTCAGGCCGGGTCAGAGAATCAAAATAGGCAATCACAGGAAACAAGCTTGGCGTCTTTCACAAGGAAACGATCACTTCGCAATGCTGGTAGGCCTTTGGCGCGCGCGACGGAGCGCGCGTGGCCGTCGGAACGTGCGCTGGTGATCGGGCGCGCGCCTACCTTAGGCGAACGACCAGGTACCTGACAGACTGGCAATATGCAACATTTCTGCATTCACAGTAACTAGGATTCACTAACTGCTTATTGGTGCTAATAATGAAGTATTTCAAACTGCAACAGCTAACTTAAATAGTTGTATATCCAAACATAACAACTATATCTTCTCCGCTAAGGCTCATGTCCCTGGGAGTGGGTGAGTCCCCCACAACAAATCTCTGCTATTGCGGCCAACAAGCAACTCAGAAAAGGCTTTCCACCAGCGACTATTGTTGTTAGTGGAAAGGCTTTTCAGAGTGGCTTGTTGACCACAATAGCAGAGATCTGTTGTGGGGGACTCACCCATTCTGTGTGTTAAACACCAAATATGAATTAGTAAAAAGAGAAATATTTATTTACACAGCACTCTAGTCATATAGGACTAATGTTAATATTTTGGAACAGAGGACTTCCGGTATGGCGCCTGAGGGAGCGGACGCACAGGAAAGCAGCTCCGTGCGCGCCCCTAAACAACTGAATTCTCAGTCAGCCAGACCCCCCTCTAATCTTTTACAAACATGCCGGGTAACTCACCAAGGCAAAAGAAGTATGCGAAAACCTTCACTTCACCGAATTCGGAAGGGAGGAAAGTGACACAGGATGAGCGTTTGAAATCCAAAATGGCCGACGGGACTTTGCAAAAAAACACAGAATTTCCTCAAGGCTCCTCTGATTTAAAGTCACAAAGCACCAATTATAAAGAAATGGCTCTAGAGGTAGCAAATCTTATTAATCCCACAATTGAAAAGTCTATTGCAATGGCAGTTAAGCATTTACAGTTAGAGATTAATAAAGTAGCAGAACAAATTACCTCACATAATACTACACTATTAGAAATGGAAGAAAGGATTTCTTCTCTAGACGATAAGGCTTCTTCAGCTAAGTCCAAAATACACAATATGGAAAAGAAAATTTCAGACTTAGAAAACAAAACTGAAGACCTAGAGAATAGGTCCAGAAGGAATAATTTACGTTTGGTAGGCATACCGGAGCATTATAAACAGGATTCTCTCATTAAAGTAATATCACAATGGCTTCCTAAATCTCTGGGGCTGCAGAATGATATTACATCCTTAAAAATAGAAAGAGCTCACAGAGTGGGGCCATTGAAGGATTTACCACATCAAAAACCGAGAACAGTCTTGGTAAAATTCCTGGACTATTCAGATAAATTCCTGATTCTTCAGACATATAAAAAAACAGAAACCTCTTTTTAGAAAAACATAAAATCCTAATGTTTCAAGATTTCTCTGTTAATCTATCAAAAAAGAGACAAAACTTTACAAATGTCTGTCAAATGCTTTTTCACCATGAGGTAAAGTTTGCATTGCTATATCCTGCCATTCTAAAAATTTTCCTGTCATCAGGTGTGCATACTTTTGAAGATTTTAAAGAAGCTGAGAGGTTTGTAAATGACTTTACCTCACAAATGGGAAAATCTGCTTCTCGTGTGTCAAAATCTCTACCTAACTCAAAAGGGGAATTCAATGCTGATTATAATGATAGCTCAAGAGCTACTACTTCCCACATTTCCAGAAAAGTCAGTCCATTTATTAGAAGAGACTGGAAAAATTACAATTCTCAAACTAGATCCAGATCTCCCATTGACAAAGTTACCTCCACACCTGACCATTCAGAAATGGTGACCTGAAGTGTACACTGTCTAGAAACATCATTCAGTTAACCTATACCAGAGGTCGGCAACCCGCGGCTCCAGAGCCGCATGCGGCTCGTTTAGGCCTTAGGTGCGGCTCCGGTCAGGCTGGTGACTATCATCCTCCGCGGAGAGCAGCGCGCCTGAAACGCCACTGAAAGACTAGTGACTACTAGTCTTTCAGTGGCTTTTCAGGTGCTGCTCTCCGCGGAGGATGATGTGTGTGCTGCCACTGGCCGGCAGCCTATCAGAGAGGCCTCCAGACCATGATGACGTCATCGCGCCGCCAGCACTGAAGAGGAGGACCGGGCTGAAGCCAGACTGCAGGAGGACCGGGCTGAAGGAAGGCGCGTGATTCGCTTTCAGGAGGTAAGTCACACTTTTAGGGGGGCCTTGCACATTAGGGGGGACTCTGGCACATTATAGGGGGGGCTATTGGACTCTGGCACATTATAGGGGGGCCTGGACTCTGGCACATTATACGGGGGCCTGGACTCTGGCACATTATAGGGGGGCCTGGACTCTGGCACATTATAGGGGGGCCTGGACTCTGGCACATTATACGGGGGCCTGGACTCTGGCACATTATAGGTTGGCCTGGCACATTAGGGGGGACTGACAGCTAACTGCATGATCTTGTATATAGCATTAAGGTAAGAAACAATATATACAGTGTTAGATTTGTTTTATAATGGTTTTGCGGCTCCAAGTTTTTTTTTCTTTTCGAAAACAGGTCCAAGTGGCTCTTTATGTCTTAAAGGTTGCAGACCACTGGCCTATACTATGTGTATTATATGGGTCTGTATACAAATGCCTGAAAGGGGTACGGAGAAATGTTTTACTGGTTAGATACTTTATAAAGAGTTTATTAGGCTTCTAATCCACTTAAGGAAAAAAGCGAAGTTTTCTGATTTAATTCACTTGTTGTTATTGTAACTTTACAATGTTTTCTCATTATTTTTCTTTTCTAATATTGTTATACATTTTACTTTTCTTTTCAAACGGTTTATATCATCACCATTTAATGGTTATTACTACTAACTATCTATATAAGGCTAGTCTACTGTTTAGGTCTCATGTTATAAACATTGCTTTCTTTACAAATGGATAACATTAAAATTATTTCATGGAACGTTAATGGTATTAATTCACCAATAAAACCCAAAAGAATCCTTCAAGAATTAAAGAAATATGATGCAGATATTGCACTACTACAGGAAACACATTTAAATGCTGATGAAAACCAGAAACTATGTTCTTCTTGGGTTGCGGAAAATATATACTCCCCTGCTATAAACAAAAAAGGTGGTGTTTCAATTTTATTTGACAAAAAGTTAAATTTCCAACTAATAAATACAACTAAGGACAACTCTGGCAGGTTTATTCATGCAGAAATTTTTCTCCAAAATCAGTCATGGAACATCTGTTCAGTATATGCTCCAAACAACAATAAACCTGAATTCTATAGAGATCTAACTCACAGAATTAATTCATTGAGTTCCTTTAATGTGATAGTAGGTGGTGATTTTAATGAATCACATTTATGGTGTTTGGATAAATGTGGAATATCCACTAATGCTTCTCACAACAAATCAAAATTATTCTCAGACTTACTAGATCATTCAAGCCTAAATGATGTCTGGAGAATTTTGAATCCCTCTAGCAAAGAATTCACTTTTTATTCCCATTCCCACGGCACGGGGACAAGAATAGATTATATACTTACATCCACTAATTTATTAACGCATGTTTCAAATGCAACAATTGGGAACTTTACCTACTCGGATCACACTCCTATAAGCATTACTATTACTGCTAACTTTATTTCCAAATCCTATATTCCTTGGAAATTCCCAGTATTCTTAGCGTCTAGGTCTGACTTTCAACAAATGCTCAAAGATAAGTGGAAAATCTTCTTATCTGATAATGCAATTCACTACAATAACCCAACTCTCTTTTGGGACACATGGAAAGCATTCATCAGAGGAGAAATCACTTCATTCAGATCAAGATTTACCAAGAAAATAAACTCAAGAATACTGGATCTTAGTAACAAGCAAAAAGAAGCTTACATTACTTTCAAATCAACCCCAACTCAAGACAACCGTGAGATTTTTGAAAACTCTATAAAAGAACTCAAATCCTGGCTATCTATAAAAGATACTATCCACCAGAGCTATGTAAAATCCAAGTATTTCAACCAGGGCAACAAAGCTAACAAACTCCTAGCCAATATGTCAAAGAATTGGTCAAAGGCTCATAAAATCAATGCCATCAAGTCTTCGGATAATAAAATCACTCACAACCCATTGGAGATTGCTGAAACTTTCCGGACATATTATGAGTCCCTTTACTCTCCTACTAAATCTAACAGTAAGCTGAGACGCACATTCTTTAATAACATAACTTTCCCCAAGATATCCCAATCAGACCTGGAAAACCTAAATTCTCCTATCTCTGAAGAAGAAGTAAAATTCACAATCTCATCCTTGAAGAAATACAAAGCAGGAGGGCCTGATGGTCTATCTGGACCTTTCTATAAGTGTTTAATTAATGAAATTTCACCCTTTCTTACAGAATTGTATAATTTCATCATAACAAACAAGCAATCTTTACCCTCAAGTCTTAATTCATACACTTCAGTTCTGCTCAAACAAGGAAAGGATCCAACCAGTACATCCTCATACAGACCCATTGCATTAATCAACCAAGATGTGAAGATATTGACGAAAATAATTGCTAACCGTCTATCTACAGTACTTCCAAAACTTATCTCCCCAGAACAAAATGGATTCGTCAAGGGGAGATCAGGAACAAAAAATTTAAGAACATTAATTTAAGTCATATATTCAGCTAAAACTAATAAAATTCCAATCTCATTGGTGGGAATAGATGCAGAGAAAGCTTTTGACAATGTTTGCTGGGACCACCTATCAGACTCTCTAGAAGCTTTTGGTTTTCAGGGTCCTTTTATGGATTTAATTCACTTATTATATTCATCCCCTACTACTCAAATATTGGCAGCAGGAGAACTCTCAAAACGAATTTACTTGAAAAGAGGAACAAGACAAGGTTGTCCGTTATCACCCTTATTATTTGATCTATCCCTAGAACCTTTAATTAGAACACTAAAAACTGCTGATTCCTTGCCTGGCTTACCAATAAATAAAATAATAGTTAGACTAACAGCTTTTGTAGATGATTTACTTCTAATTGTTAAAGATCCTAATAAAAACCTTACCAACATATTTTCCATCATTCAACGTTATGAGGCTATCTCTGGGTTTAAAATAAATCCAAACAAATCTGAACTCATGGATGTATATAGCCAAACCTCACCAAATATTCTAAAGCAATTAGGAATTGGCAAAAAATATAATTTCTCTATGTCAAAAATGGAAAAACATTCCATTAAACTTAAAAGGGAAAATAGCCTTTTATAAAATGATGATCTTTCCGAAATGTATCTACACTATTATAAATCTACCTCTTTTAATCAAACACAAAGATATAAACAAGATAAAAACAGCCCTCTTAGAATTCCTCTGGAAGGGTAAAATTCCCAAAATAGCAATAAACAAACTGAACTATCCTAAATCCTATGATGGCCTTGATTTGTCTGATCTCAGATCCTTTAATTTGTCAGCTCTAACCCGTTATATAGTGGAATGGTTTTCAGAAAAAGATAAATTTACTAATCTACCTCTGGAACTATTAACTAATTCTGGTGATAATATATTGGAACAAATTCACAAACCCCTGAAATTTCAATCGGCTGAAACTAAAGAGAATCCTTTATACAGAGATACGTTCGCAGTTTGGAAATTAATGCATAAATCATATAAATCCAGTTTTATCTCAACTCCATATTTACCCCTAGTGAAAAATTCGACATTATCCAGCTCATACCAACCTCCTATATCTACCATTTGGAAACAAAAGGGAATAAATTACATAAAAGATATTATTTCAACATCTTCAAATCGAATCTTGGATTGGAAAGACTTCAGTAACAAATTTCAAATATCTGAAAAAGAAAAATTACATTATCTCCAAATCACTCATTGGTTTAAACACCATAACCATCTAGACTTCTTATTAAATTATAATCCACTACTTACTATCGCCTTAGATAATCTTATGGTTTCTCAATCCCGGAATAAAATCAGGATTATACAAACTTCAATATGGAGCAACCCGATCCTTAAATCTCATCCGTTGGATTTGACTGCAAAGAAATGGTCCACCTATCTTCATACGGAAATTTCCCCGGAAATCTTAACCAACTGTATAAATCGTTTTGATAAACTTATACATACAGAAGTCTGGAGGGAGCAACATTATAGACTTATTCACCTAGCTTATAAAGGTTTCAACTTTGTCTCTAAAAATAATAACTTCCTCAATAACTGTCCCAAATGTACCACACAACTTCCAAATTTAATTCACCTACTATGGGATTGTCCTCATATAAAATGTTTTTGGAAAGACATCGAGATTCATCTAAAATCCACATTAGACTCTAAATATAATCTGACTCCAAAATCCGCTCTATTAAATTTCTCAGAAGACGCAACGCAATTGTCTCATCTATTTCAACCTAAATTCGGGAATATTTCCTATTCCATAAATTATTTAAATCTTATTTTAGCAGCAGCAAAAAGGAGTATCTTTAAGAAGTGGATAGATCCGAATCCCCCTGTTATAGCAGATGTTATTTTGGAACTACAAGTTCTTTGTACAAATGAAGCCATCGCCTTCAAATTTGGTAACACAAAAAATCGTACAAGATACTTGTCTAAATGGAAATTGTTCAAAACTACCCTTTCTCTCAAAGATAGATCTTATTTGGACTCAATACTTTACCTACCATAGTTCCATGATTGCCTTCGAACCTTCACTAGCCTTTGCAATTGTAATAAGAAGAAAGACTATATGTAGTATAAATCTTAGTCAATTGTATAATTTTATTCTATTCTATGTTTTTCCATTATTATTTTTCATCTATTGCCAACTGAAAAATTGTTCTGAAATGTTCAATTTACTATCATACTCTTATCTTGTACTTTATTAATCCCGTCAGGGATTTGCTTGTTTTTCAGTGTTAATTGTATTTGTTTAATCTAATGAATAAATAAAAAAATAAAAACAAATATTTTGGAACATTATTGGTTACTACCAAATTTTGGCAGGAAAAATAGAAAAATAAAATGTTTTGAAAAAATATTCAAAAAATGTTATCTAAAATTGCATTTTGGTTTTCCAACAAAGAATATGCTGTTCCTTGACCTTTAAGTATTGCTCGTGCATCTGTAACAGAGCTGCCTCGTATGGGGCTTGTCGGCCCTGACTCTTGTTGTAACATGTTGGGACGATACACAGATCAAGATGAACAACATGCAATTTTTTTTAAGTGAGTTATAGAAATGATTTTTTTCTGGTTCAAGAATTTTTGGGGTAGCAGTAGTATTTGTGGATTTGACCTTATGATTATGAAGTGCTTGTTGTGGGCATTCCGTGGGGGTTAGCATTATTATCATTACCAGCCTCATTGGCATCAGCAGAAAATACAGCATAATCAGTTTTCAGGACACTGTCTTGCATTATCATCAGCAATAAACCTTCTGTTTTCCATTTCAGGAGATTGTTGGGGTTCTCTGCGGAGCTGCCTTGCTGACTTTCCAACCCAGTCACCTCTTGGACCTTTATCTAAAAAAAATGAAATATTTTTTTCATTGTTTTCATGATGTTCATCATGACATCAAACTAACAAGTTGATGGAGAATAATGTTCTTCTGTTATTTTTTGATATTACAAATTTAATGTTACAAATTTATTTGTGGACATTCATTCCAAATGACCAAAAAAAGTACAATCTTTAGCCATACACACTGCAAGGCAAAAGAAAGGCTGAAAGACTGACTACACATAAGTACAAGATGAACTGACTGCACCTAACCCAGCAAGACACGCATGTACAATAACACCCCTATCTTATTAGCAATACACTGCACTTCTGTAATTGAAACACCTGCAATATACACGGACACAATTCCCTCTCATGCAATTGCACAAGCCTGACACAAACCCACGTCTCCTCCAAACTTAGTAACAATATTACCTGCAATGCTAGAAAGTGAGGATTGTCTGCCTTTGCTTCTGACAGCTGTTAATGATGAATCAGTTTTTCAAAAAATTTGATTCCATAATGAGCTTCTCTGCAAGTGAAAATACACTTCTATTAATGTCATTAGACCTTTGTTGACATTTCTGTCAGAATCAAAAACACCAGCGAAACCAGTCATGCAGTCTCCATGGATAAGAGGCATCAGCATTTCTTCATAAACGGTGAAGAAAACCTTTTTAGAAGGACCCCCTCCAGTTCCAGATCTAAATAAAATATATGAATGCTTTTATTGTGTTGGCTACAATAAGCAATCCCATAACAACGCAGTCACTTTTTGTGACAAATGATTCTTGCCCAAATTATTCCCTTTCTTCCCAATGTAATCAATAGAATACTAAGGCATGCTCTGACACTAAGGGGCTGATTTACTAAGACACGATTTCGAATCCGAATTGGAAAAATTCCGATTGGAAACGAACATTTTGCGACTTTTTCGTATTTTTTGCGATTTTTTCAGCGTCTTTACGATTTTTGCGTAAAAACGCGAGTTTTTCGGCGTCTTTATGATTTTTGCGTAAAAACGCGAGTTTTTCGTAGCCATTACGAAAGTTGCGAGTTTTTCGTAGCGTTAAAACTTGCGCGAAACGTCGCGCCTTTTAAGTTTTAACGCTACGAAAAAGGCGCGACTTTGCGCGCAAGTGTTAACGCTACGAAAAAATCGCGACTTTGCGCAACTTTCGTAATGGCTACGAAAAACTCGCGTTTTTACGCAAAAATCGTAAAGACGCCAAAAAAATCGAGTTTTTACGCAAAAATCGTAAAGATGCCGAAAAAATCGCAAAAAATACGAAAAAGTCGTAAAGACGCCGAAAAAAATCGCAAAATTATCGATTATTACGAAAAAACGCAATCGGACACATTCGGCCCGTTCGTGGGTTAGTAAATGTGCCCCTAACCCTACTAAACTACTGCAACTTGCTACTAACTGACCTCGCTAACTCCCATCCCTCAACCTTATATTCTGTATTAAACAGTGCTTCCACAATGATCCTCCTTCATAAAGGAGAGTAAATATTATTATAATATTTACAGTATTAATTTTTTGTTGTACTCAACAGCCTTGGGTACATAAGTAGCGCAGATAAAGATATGCGTGTGTACTTACATACATAACATAAGAGTAAAGAAAGCAGTAAAGAAGAAAAAAAGGAAGGCAAAAAGTAAAAACAGATTGATGAGAAAAGCAGATGAGCAAGTGTTAATTAGAAATATCAATGTAAGATGGGCACCTATATTTGGATTCATCAGAAAGTTTTTTCTTGAGGACCCTTTTTATATGTTGGTATCTTTTCTTGCAATGCTGCACACTTCTTGGACAGACACCAACACTGCTCACATGGGCAGCTATGTCCTTCCAGTACTTAGGGCAGTAGCAGTTTTAGCAGAATATTTGCCAATTTTTGTCTGAAAGTTCAATATCAGATAAATCTTCTGGGCTGTTAATGTAGTGAGGCCTCTTTTCCTCATTGTCATTCTTAGACAAATCAGAATTTGCACACGTTTGAATTGTTTCACGTGATTCCTTTTTTGTCTAGAGTTTCTATTCTGTCGTATCTACTAATGCCTGAACTCTCACTGCTCCCAAGGTGAATAAGTATTTCAATTTTTCCTTCACATTCACTAATGCTTCCATATTTGGTGGTTTGAGCTAAATCTCTGATATAGAAGTTCCCTTTGTCCCTTCTGCTTCCAATTCTGACTTTTCTGTATTCTGGCCTCTGCTCTTTTCTACTTTCTCCTTTCCTTTTGTGCATTGTGTTTGCTTTAGTGTTCTGAGAGCACTCATGGCTCCATCTACTGTCACCTCTATCATGCCCAGTCATGCCATGCCTACCTTGCTCATCTTTCATTTTCAAGTTTTTTATCACTGTCACTGGGACCCGAATCACTGTTGCTTCTCCTCTCCGGTGTTTGGCTTGCAAAGGGGTTCCTTTTAAGTGCTTCAGGCGATGATGGCGAAAATGGCGGAAGTCGTGATATGTGACGCATAACGGTTACGTGGGTAATAGCGTGCGATAATATTGCGTGCTATGAAATAACGCATAAACATATTGCATGCTTTAAAATATCGCTTAAAAATATGTCATCGCAAGATAAATAATGACAATAAAATCACTTTCTTTAACGCATACTAAAAATAACACTCATTTTTTCAGCCTTTTGTGAATCAGCCTCACAATGTGTAGTGATGAGTGAATCTGTCCCATTTCTCTTTGCTGAAAAATTTGGGAAACTGGAAAAATTCAGGAAATGGTGAAAAATTTACAAAAATGCGGTTACCGCATGACCATGAGTTTTTGGGTGTGACCTTGACTTTTTCCTCACTTTTTTATCTTTGCAAATGTTTGCATCAGTTTTGCAAAAAAATTCACCAATTGCACAGAGAATCCATGCCTGCGCATCACTAATAACGTTACAATACGGTAAAGGAACTTGGCTGCATCTGTACATCAAAAATAAACCCTCTCTTCCTTTAACTCCTTTAACTTTACTCTAATATGTCAATCATCCTCTGTCCTATTACACACTCACCCCTGCCCTGAATGAGCTTTCTCCTGCTAAGACAAAATGTATTAGACCCAAAAAGCACAAGGCACACAACTCATACCAAAGCCCTCCAAAGATGCTCACATGTGCTTGAGCACCGCTGGCACAAATCCCGGTCAGAATCAGAGACTGCAGCTACAAATCTGCTCTGCTCCTATAATACCAACCTCTGCCAAGATAAACAAACTTACTTCTCTGCACTTACTAATTCTTTCCCTAGAAAACCTGCACAACTTTTCTCTACCTTTAAATCTCTACTGTCCCCTTCCCCACCCACTCCTTGTACATCAGTCACTGCTCAAGCAATTGCTGAGTATTTCAAAAACAAAATTGACACCATCAGAAGTGACACAACTAAATCCCCCTCAGCCATTCAACTCCCTCTCACCACGCTACCCAATCTCTTCTCTGCTCCTTCTCCCCAGTGACTGAAGAGGAAGTCTCAAAACTTCTGGCTTCCTTTCATATTAAAACCTGCTCCCATTACTTCTCCACAATGCCAATCCCTATCTAATCAAAGCCTTAACTCAACCACTTAATCTTTCCCTCTCTACTGGAATCTTTCCCTCCTGGCTAAAACTTTGACTTGTCACCCACATTCTGTAAAAAACCTTTTTTGATCCCTCCAATCTTAAGAACCTCCGGCCTACCTCTCTGCTTCCTTTCATCTCTAAATTAGAACTAGAATTAGTTCTCTTTCCTCCAACCAATACCCATAACATCTCAGAAGTATCTTTTACAATTCCACCCCATCTCCCCAGGCCCAGTGCTTCTTCGATTCTGCCCTGTCCTTCACTACCAGTATGTTTTCCAGCCTAGTTTTTAGCAATTACTAATAGAAGGTTCCCTTCTAGGATTCATACCAGTTTGATTGGAGATCTCTCCCTCAGAACATCGGACACAGACATAACAGCAGGGCTGGACTCCCGGATTTAGTGCCTTCCTGTAGCCGGGCTGGCAACTCTCTGTGCATTGAGCTCTTGGGGTCTAAAAACAAAGCAAGTTATTTGTACGCACCATGAGTGTGTGATAAAATAAATTCAATAATTATTAAACTATGCTGTAGTGGCTGCATGCAAAGTAGCACCAAGTCAGAGCAAGGCCCTGTGGCACCCTGTGGAGATAGCTTGGTAGGTTTAATGTTCACCTTCTAGGGTTTCTACTGAATGTGGTCTGGATTCCCTACAGCATCCCCTACACCTCTGTGAGTTTCAGATGTCACCTCTCTGAAGAGTTACAATGTGCCATTGTGATTGGATTAGTGGAAGAGTATATATGCTGAGGGCTTCCCATACCAGTCAGTAGAACTGAAGAAGCTGCTCGGATGAGCAGTGAAATGTCTTCAATGATTTCTTAACAAGTCCAGTTGCTTTAGATTTACTTATACTAGATACCCTTGTAATAGTCTCTTTTAGCACTATTCATAATGTCTTGGGCATAAATGTGAGTTTTTGTTTTTTTCTCTTTTGTGTCATTTTGTTTTTTTACTATGTTGATGGACTCTGGTCTTTTTTCAACCCTATGTAACTATGTAACTATGTTGGTTGTATCCCATGATGGAGCTGCTTTTGATTGCTTGTGTCTCTGTGGATTTCAAGATGCTGCCAAAGTGCAGTTTACTGACAATCTGCACAAAAAAATATGGATTTTACTATTTTCTCTAAAGCACAAAACATGTGGGATTGATTAAATGAAAAATCCACAAAGGAAAAAAACAAAAATGTTGCCATTTAAAACATGTTGGGGTCATGTAGAAATCAATGGGAGCTGCCCTAGGCAAATTGGAACCCCTTTTTTTGCTGCCTGGTTTGAGGGGTTTTTGTGTTTGTTTGTTTGTTTGCAAGCACAAGAAAATTCTTCCAAAAATGATTTTTTTGTGGATTACAGGGATTCTATTCTTGGGGTTTCTTTTTGTTCATGCTATTTTAAAAAAAGGCTATTTTGCTAAAGTATTTGGAATTCATGGTTTCAAACAGCTCTACAACCACTAAAATGAGATTATTAATAAATGTGCCTTCCCATGTCTGGTAAGAAATATTCATTGGAAGTTACTGGATAGACAGAGTGCAAAGTGCAATAAGCCTGTACAATCTGCCTGTTTGCACTTTACAAAGTGCCTGGACTGGTCTGTGTTGAAAAATTCCAGGATAACACTACTTGCCAGAATGTGAATGTAGAATGTGAACTGCAATTTTCCGGTACAAGTAAATCTAAATTACTGCATACAAGACATTCCAGAAAATAATGTGATTAAAGGGGATGAAAACCCTGCTCCACAGCGCGGCTCAACCAGACTTTACTCATTTGTTGCTGGACTACAAATCCCAGAATAATGTAACATATAATGAAGGGTGAGGCATGCTGGGAGCTGTAGTCCAGCAACATCAGGGTTGTATTCTTAAAGCAATATTGCACAATAAAACTTTGCAGGCTCCCCAGTGCCCGCATTGGCAGCATTGAAATGCAAGAAATCCCCCAATGAGAATCCCAGCTGATGTGAGTAAATCCGGCTCCCTGTTCTCTGTTCCTGCAATTGGAGTTGGGAGCAATAAGCACAGTTTCCCAGCACTGAACAAGTCTGTCCCTTTATCCCCATGTCTGATTCCTGTGCCATATAATGAAGAAAAAATTAAATATTCTGGTGAATTTGTTTGCATTCATAGTGTTTTTGGTCAGTAGAATTATCATTGGTGAATGTTCCTGCATCTATAATTATAGTTTTTTGGGAACCTATATAGAAAAACTTAGGGGTGCAGTGGGACATCATTCTAGTTGGGTTTACAACCCCTTTAACTGTCCTGCTTATTTCAACTCAACTGAGCACCTCTTGGATAAGCGTACATGCTGACTGCAAGTAATACATGATGGTCCAACATAAGCACCTAACTCCCTAATAATCTTGTCATTGAATGGAAGCAAATCCCATCAACAATGTTCCAACATCTAGCTAAAATCCTCCCCAATGAGTAGAGGCTGTTATAGCAGCAAAGGGAGAACTCAGATTGTATCTGTACCTTGGGTTTCCCAGTGAGAAGTTGGACAGCACATATCCTGATACATCTGTCAATATGAGCTCACAGTGCAAGTGTAAAGGGCCAAATAATAAACAAACTCATCCCCCTTAGAAATAATTCACAGCAGCTACTTGTACCAATACATGTTCCTTGTAATGTGCCCCCTAGTGGTCTCCTTGTGCCATCAGAAACTCTTATTGATCCAAGACATAATAATAATAATAATAATAATAATAATAATAATAATAATAATAATAATAATAATAATAATAATAATAATAATAATAATAATAATAACTGATTTAAAGCCTCTTCACAACCTCACAATAAACAGTTATTGTAGCCCACAGACTTATGCGATGATGTTTTTTTCACATAAATATTCTTACTTTATCTGCACTGGACTTGTTACACAGACTCTGCATGATGTGAAAGTTAGGAGATGGGTAGGGGGTCCCTACTTGTCAGAAGACTGGAGGCTATGTGCTGTTCAACAGAGGTTATTCATGTTGGTGGCTTAATGAAAAGCAGAAGTGATTGTGAAAAAATGTGATTTAATGATAGAAAAGTGAGGCAGTTGCCAGGCAAGGGGTCAGGGCAGATGGCAAAGCAGAGAATGTCAATGTATCAGACAGTGATGAAGGAAGGCAGCAAACAAGAGTAAGTCCCTGGAGAAAGCAACGGTCAAATGGGGAAATCATACAAACAAGAGCCAGGACACAGGCTAGACAGGAACCCAGGTTCATGGAGCAAAATCAAGCAGGGGCAAAACCATCACCCATACCAGGGGTAGAATCCTTATGAGTTCTGCCACTCATGAATACAGCTTTGACAAGCACAGGCAGAACTGTATTCACTAGGAAACCAATGGACTCTTTGCAGCCTCAAAATGGAGAACAGAGACTTCTGAGGCAATTCATTTAGGCTGTATGCAAAGTGTCCAAAAGTCAGAAGACTGTGCCCATTTTTCCACTTTCTACACATTCAGTCAAAAATTAAACAATATCTTTATATACATTTTGATTTCTTTGGAAAGATTTTAAAAAGAAAAAAGATATCTGACCGTTTTATTCCTCATTTTCCATGGTATTAAAGCTGGATGAATTTCTAATTCATAACCTGAAGGTGCCAATGGTATGAACCTGCCAAACGTGTCCCAATAACATTCGCCATATGAGTAGAGAAAGAAATAGATGATATATCCAGTGTCCATCTCTCCTCTTCCATCAAAAGATACCTCTCCCCCATACTTGGTTTGGTAGTGACTTTTTTTAAAATAGTGATGTAACTGTTATTTAGAAGAAAAAGCATTAAGCTGAAATAATTTTATATGGTAATCATCATGAGTTCTTGTATCTCCTCCCTTATACAGTGCTTTTCTGTCTCTCTCCACCCCATTGGTGTAACAATGAATTGCCCAGTGTGCACCTAGCCAGCTCTCCCTCCACCCACCTGCCCATGTCCCCCACTACCCGAACGCTTGCACTGAGTAGGTAAGAGAGTGGCTGGGAAGAGGGGACTTCTTAGACCTATAGCAGAAGCAGACCTCATGGTCTTGGGCCTCCCTGTACCCCAGGCCCCGCCATAACTGCAGGGTTTGCTTTCTCTATAGTTACATCACTGCTCCACCCCATCTATATAGATATGTCTCCTTTTCCCTTGCTGTTTGTCTCTCCATCTTTCTTTTTCTTTCTCTTAACCCTTTTTCTCTTTCTCTATTTCAATTTCCTGTCTCTGCCCCTCCTACCAACGGGGGAGGGGGGAATTTGCAGTTTACAGTTCTTGGCCAAATAAGAGTTACTGATGGCACTAGGAAACCTCTAGGAAGGGAAAGTTTAGGTCACAATCAATAGGCTGTAAAATAATAATCTTAAGTTACAGGCAACTTTCTCCAGTGTCTGAGATAAATACCCCACCTCATCTTATCACTCATCTTATCCTAATTATAGGATGGGACAATATCATTTTTCATTATGTTAAAAAAGTCTTCCATCAGGCTGTGGCCTAATTCAAAATGAATTGTCCAATATTGTCATTAAAATAAAAGGTACCATCATAAAACATTAATACAGGTTAGTCCTTTAAGAAGATGCTGTTGAAGCAAACTGTGCATATACAAAGGATGGTGAAGGATTTATTTCTTACAGGAAAAAAACTGGCACAAAATGTTGGACCCATAAAACATCTGTTATAGTTATACTTCATGCAAGATAGATTGTTTGGTAAAATAAATGTCTGTATTCTTGAGAATGTGTGCAAGGTATGGAATATTCACCTGATACTGATAGCGATGAGCCTCTCTGTCCCTCTCTGGGGATTGCTCCCTTAGGGAGGTGTGCATCTCATGAATTGCCTGGGACATAATATTAACTGCGAGGTGCACATTGGGAGACAGGGCAACAAGTAGAGTTTGGTTGAGACGCCCAAGAGCTTTAGTCATGTCCCTATCAGAACATTCAGTATTATATGTGCCATACATATTTCCATAAAGCTGGTTTTTATATTGGTCCTTTGTTGAACACTTAAATCTTACCAACAGAAAATCTTCAAGTAACTTATCTTCTGGATCCTTAGACGGATGGATACTGTTTATAAATTCTATTATTTCATGAGTATCTCCAGGATACACAGGATATTGCTCAAATATCAAACTGCCATCAAATATAGCTATGATTTGATTGGAAGTGGTACCCATAACTGATGCGGATGGTGAAAGAATTAGAGTCTTTTCAACCAGTTCTGCTCCTAGTTGTACTAATAATTTGATAATTTTTAGAGACAGTTTCCCACAGATGACAATTATATTAGTAGTGGATTTTTGAACAGTGGCCTTAATCCTGTTAATATAAACTTGGTCATATGACATTTTATATCTGGAATAAATTAACTTAATTGTGAACTCCACACAGATACCGCCCCTAGAGAGATAATCTGTCAGCACTTGGAGCTCAGTTTCCCCACTGTTATCATCCAGCCTTATAATTCCAACCCACGTCCAACCGAAATGTTTCAGCAATTTGCTTAAAGCAAAGGAAGATCCATGAAAGCCTTTTAATGTCCGAAAAAAGTAGGGGAAGGCGACTCTGTCACTGAGGAAGGGATCGGAGGCTCCGTAACTGATCTGTAGGTATGGGAAGTGACAACTAACATTTAATTCATGTTCATTTTAAGAGTAGTTTCCACCAACCTCACTTTCTATTAAGAAGCAATATTGTTAAAAACCTCTATAAGCATTTGCCTGCCATATGAAATGATATTCCTGCAGCGGATCATACATTATATGGTACTGAATACATTGTCAGCTTTTAAAAGACAGCAGTCTTCATCCGTCCTTCATCAGAACCACCAAGGCAAGAAGTGGATCAGTAAAAGTTGGCTCCAAGGACCAATCATTCCAGAACCAAACCTTTTCAGATGTAATTGCCCTTATGCACTGCCTCAGTTGTGTTTGGTGGCCACATCATTATGTGAGCCCATACATATGTGGTGATTTATTTAGGAAAAGTTGTAGAGTGAATGTTAGATTTTTATTTTTAGTAGCGAGAACTAAAGAAAACTAGATAAACCTTATGAAACTGAACTAGCTGTGTAATCTTGAAATGTTTCCCCACATATATGAGTGGCCTCCTCAGTTCATCTAAGTGGTAGGGAACTCTTCAGCATATAAAACCTTATGGGGTAATACACCAACATCCAATCACAATGGTTCCACTTATTAAGGAAGGTGTTAGCCGAAGCTCACAAAGTAGTGAATGTGAGATCCAGTCATGATGGCCTCCCTTCCTGGCCCAATCTACTGCAGCAAAATAATCCCCCGAATCAGCATTAACCATAGGAAACATTGACTTCTTTCATAAGATTTACAAACACCCTGTCAAACATAGAAAGCCAGAAATGCAGGTCTCCAACCTTTAATAAAAAGCTGAAATGTTACAACAGGTTGTACAATGTTAGTATTTATTTGCTGACCCTACTGCAGAGCAATTCTGAACGGACCTCCCTCTCGGCAGTGCTTACTCTCTGGCAGCATTGGGTTGCAAAGGCGCTCAGTAATCTGATGGGAGGATTAGTTCTCCCCCCTTGCCTAATCAATCCAATCCAAAACATAAACCAACACTCATCTTATCTAGCAGAAATGGGAAATACCTATGCTGGGATAACTTATTGGCACCTCTCTCTCAGAGTGTTGTTCATGATGAGCTGTGATTAGTAAGGGGTAGTACAGGCAAGAGTATCTATGCTGCTATAGTTGTATGTATCTCTCTGAAATGATATAAGGAAGAATTGGGGGCTGTTCCTAATGGTTCATGCTTATGATACCTAGCTTTTATGATATCTCTTCAAATAGACTACTTGTTTCAGCTATGCTGGCATATTTGTATATTATTTATTTATATAGGCTATGAGCAAATATAATCAACCCTGCTATGGAGAGTACCATTTAATGACAACCCCCCAGTGATGATGTCTATGAAACCCTGCACCTCTTCTCTGGGCCTTATTGTTAATATAAGCACCTGAGGGCATTGCCTAGGTGTCAGCTTTAGGGGGGTGTATTTTGCCCTTCATATGCAGAAGGGTAATTATCACTTAATCTGGTGGTGGACCTGGGGGCGAGGTTCCATGTCATACAAAGGCATACAAAATTGGAAAACTGGGCAGCAAACTGGAAAATGAGGTTCAATGTTGACAAGTGCAAAGTTATGCATTTTGGTAGAAATAATATAAACGCAAACTATCTACTGAATGGGAGTGTGTTGGGGGCATCCTTAATGATAACAAATTGTCTAATTCCAGGCAGTGTCATTCTGTGGCTACTACAGCAAATAAAGTGCTGTCTTGTAAAAAAAAGGGCATTGACTCAAGGGATGAGAACATATTTTTGCCTCTTTATAGGTCCCTGGTAAGGCCTCACCTTGAGTATGCAGTGCAGTTTTGGGCTCCAGTCCTTAAGAAGGATATTAATGAGCTGGAGAGAGTGCAGAGACGTGCAACTAAACTGGTAAAGGGGATGGAAGATTTAAGCTATGAGGTTAGACTGTCGAGGTTGGGGTTGTTTTCTCTGGAAAAGAGGCGCTTGCGAGGGGACATGATTACTCTGTACAAGTACATTAGAGGGGATTATAGGCAGTTGGGGGATGTTCTTTTTTCCCATAAAAACAATCAGCGCACCAGAGGTCACCCCTTTAGATTAGAGGAACAGAGCTTCCATTTGAAGCAGCGTAGGTGGTTTTTCACTGTGAGGGCAGTGAGGTTGGGGAATGCCCTTCCTAGTGATGGGGTAATGGCAGATTCTGTTAATGCCTTTAAGAGGGGCCTGGATGAGTTTTTGAACAAGCAGAATATCCAAGGCTATTGTGATACTAATATCTACAGTTAGTATTAGTGGTTGTGTATATAGTTTATGTATGTGAGTGTATAGATTGGTTAGTATAGGTTGTGTGCTGGGTTTACTCGGATGGGTTGATCTTGATGGACAATGGTCTTTTTTCAACCCTATGTAACTATGTAACTATGTAACTGTACAAAGGCTGAACTGAGGTGAAAAGAGGGCATCTGGAGCTCTATCTTCTCTTGCAATAGGATTATAGACACACAAATAGACCAAATGAGATAAGACATGGAAAGGCACTTATTAAATAAATGACCATTAGATAGTTGTCTAAGGGCTCTGGCACACGGGGAAATTAGTCGCCCGCGACAAAACTCCCTGTTCGCGGGTGACTAATCTCCCCGAGTTGCCATGACCCGCCATCCCACCGGCGAACATGTAAGTCGCCGGCGGGATGGCACACGCGGCGGCGCAATTTCCCAAAATCGGCGAAAAAGACTTGCAAGGCTTTTTCGGAAATTTCGGGAAATCGCGCCGCCGCGTGTGCCATCCCGCCGGCGACTTACATGTTCGCCGGTGGGATGGCGGGTCATGGCAACTCGGGGAGATTAGTCACCCGCGAACAGGGAGTTTTGTCGCGGGCGACTAATTTCCCCGTGGCAACTCGGGGAGATTAGTCGCCCGAGACAAGGGAGATTTGTCGCGGGCGACTAATCTCCCCATGTGCCAGAGCCCTAAAGGTGGCCATGCAAGCTAAGATCTGCTCGCTTGGCAAGGTCGCCAAGTGAGTGGATCTGCTCCCGATATCCCCACCTATAGGGGTGACATTGGGCTCATTCGAATTAGAATGACAGGTATAGGCATCCGTTGGTTTGGGGACGCATCAACAAGCCGACGCGGTCCCCTATCGGACTAAAAATCAACCCTGCCCGATCGAGATCTGCCTGATTTCAGGCCAGATGTCAGTTGGGCAGGCCCGTTGTAAGTGCCCATACACAGGCCGATAAAATGCTGAATTGGTCTAAGGGACCCGAATATGGCCACCTTTAGTACATCACTGTCTGCACCATATAAGATTAATTTTCAGATGACCTTGCCCTTAAAGGCAAACTTGACTTTCTGAAATCTGTTTATGTCATTTATACAAAGAAACGTGTGACCAGTCACAGCCAGTCAGTACTATGTGCCGGGCTCCTCTCACCTGGGAAAAGCCAAACAGACTCAGAATCTGGGCACTGATCATTGTTGTTTCTGATGTTAAATCCCCAATAAAACCAGCAATGTTCCTTTTCCTTCCACAGGAGTAATTGGGAACTGGCTCCTTGGTACCAGATAATATTTGCAATATGCTCATTGCAGCCTTCAGTGCATGTCCGCAGGAGTCGTATATATGGTATCCCAGCGTCACATTGGGTAATAGGGATGGGTTCTTGTTAATTTCCTCAATGGCAAGGCGGAACTCCAACAGCTGTCTGTAATACCGGGGCTGTAAACTGGCAAATTGTGTAAGGAAAACAATAGCTTTTTATCTGTTACATCCATCCTTATTGTAGGCTACTATACCAATTTTTGGGATTGTGTGTTTGTTTGAAACAGTGGGAAGACTTTATTGTTATTAACATGTATTTACAAAGCACCAATAAATGGGTTTATACATTAAACATACAGAATTGCATACAAAGCAACCAATAACTGATACAAGAGGTAAGGAGAGCCCTGCCAAAAGAGCTTACAATCTAATATATAGACAATATAGGTGCAAAGTTCTGGGGGCACAAAGGCTAAACCAGTGGGAGTATCATAAGAAGGGTGAGGGTTCATTTCGGCTTTATTATTCTTTAGACGAGGACAATAACTAATAACAAAACTGAAGCAAGTAAAGTTCAGGGGCTACTGAGCTTGTCCAGGATTGGGTCTTTTCAGAATTTGGTCACATTTGAGTTTTTTCTGTCAGTATATATAGAATTTGTTCATAGCCAAACAAATAAGTATTCGGCAAATTTCACATATTGTGTGTGTAACTGTCTTGGTCATTCATACATACTTACAAGTAATATTAGAAGGAAAGAGGATACTTTTGAACATATGCCATTGCCAAATGTTTGGCACCCCCAGTAATTATACCCCGGGGTGGTGTTACTGTTAGCAGAAATCTGCCCCGGCCTGAGGTACTTCTGAGCACAAAGAAGCAATCCCCTTCTGCTTCTTGTATACCCTGCTGCCTATTAACTACTTTATTCCTGATAGTTACCTGATGCTGTGATATATGATTCCTAGTTTGCATGGACATTTCATGCAGTATGTAACCATGTATAGACATACATAAGTGTGATAGCCTTTTATTTTATATATATTACCTGAATGTGGGTGGCTAAATGTGGAACCCTTTATGGCATTACAACATTGTGCACTCCCCAAATATTTCCTCCTTTCTGGGAGCCAGTGTTGTCTGGGTTTCCTCTTTAAAGGCCCTATATTGGTTTTTAAGACCCTAGCGGATTTCTCGCTAACATGACCCCTAAGTTTTTTGGTCTCCTAAATGATGGTATGGGAGGTTGTGTAAGGTACTAGTTAGGCAGGAACCAGGGCTGCTGGAACAAGTCTGATTTCTCCGTTAAGCAGGAAGCCCAACTAGACTGCTCCTCGCCTACACCCTTTTGGGGTCCCAGAACTTTTTTCTGCATTTATAGCTCTGGGAACCTTCTAACTTCCAACTACCAAATACGGGATACAGAGCAGGATCAGGCAAAAACGTAGTCAAAACCAGACGTGGGTCATAGGCCTTTGATAAGCAACTTAGAAGTTGACACTATGTATTTATCACAGAGCCTCTCTTTCTTTCATGCACATAGGGTGAGAGAGGGGGCAGCATCCCTTTAATGACCTGCAAGAAAGGCTTTATATTGGGGTGGTAGGTATGAATTTTTTTTAATAACAATAATTCATTTTTGTACAAATAATGGCTTTTTATCGTTACCAGCAGCTGGTCAACTGCAGAATTTACTAATAACATTTGTCTGTCTGCATTTCAGCATCTCACTCCTGTTTTGGGAACGATTTTTCCAATATTTCCTGTAATCTATCCTCAATCAATCATGGGCCTAATACTATCTGTTTAACCCTAATCACTTGTTATTATGGTACTGACTTTTTTACATGAGTAGGATGATTACTAAAGAAGTAGTTATTACAATCCTTCTCTTTCTCTTGCAGATCTGACATCACTTCCCAATGCTACTGACATTTCCCTCCTGTAAGTTCCCATTGGAAGCTGTTATTTTGCAAGTTGCTTGCCTATGGCATGCTGGGAAATCTATTTTACACAGTATGACTATGAAGATTTTCATTCATCCAGGTCACGGTATATCTAGTATAACTAAATCTAAAGCAAGTGGACTTGCTAAGTAATCATTGAAGACTTTTCACAACTCATCTGAGCAGCTTCTTCAGTGCAACTGACTGGTATGGGAAGTCCTCAGTATATATACTCTTCCACTAATCCAATCACAATGGCACTTTGTAACTCTTTAGAGAGGTGACATCTGAAACTCACAGAGTTTTGGTTTCTGTATAGTTGCTGTTGTGTTTGGATGATCTTTTCCCCTCTAGTTGCTGCCTGTTAACTATTAAGCATTCACACAAGGTAACCAATCGCAATCCTGTCTCTCTGCTTCCTATGGAACTACAGTCCTGCTATGAAGCTTTGGCCCCTGCTCATGGGTTACTGGTGTTATCCCTTGTGTGGGGCCACAAGCACCTTGTAATGAGCACAAATGCTGAACTGTGTTTGTACCTTCCTCTCCCCGTGTAATACTAAATCCAGGGTAACATAGGGAAAGGCTACAGAAACATAAGAGTTTGGGCCCCTATGTATCCCTTTCCCTGCAATGTCACAGTTTATTCTTTGTATTTCCCTCTTCCAACTTGATCCTGAATCCTCCAACCTTAATTTATTCCCCACACTCAGTATTTCTGCATATTAAACCCAGTATTTATTGCCTGTGAGGCAGCTGACTTACTTAACACACAGCACTTTGTGGCTCTTCTCCCATGGAAGATCCTCATAAGTAGCATATGTATTCACAGTCAGGAGCCCCCCAATGATGAGATCTCTATCCTGAAAGTATTCAAAGTCTTCATATATTTCAGCTGTTTTCAGACAACAGGCAGGGTTGATGGGCTGAATCCTAGATCTGCAGGGTCCTATGCAGAGAACTAACAGATACATCAGCATTGTGACAGGATTATATGGGGACCTGGCCCCCAGTATTGCACCCACAAACACCATAGTGCACCCCAATATGAGACAGAGGGTGAGATAGTGTCCCCAGCAGAGCTGCACGGGGGATCCCGGCTTTGGCTGCATCTGTACAGCACTGTTAGCAAATGGCAAATCCAACGGTCATTTTATAGAGCACAGTGAGTACATGGGTATAATGCTGAGATTAGACACACACACTTTGTGTTTTCCTCTTCTGAGAATGTTACAGTTTTAAGCTCTATCCAATTATCTAACAGGCAATTATAAACAAAAAAAGATAAGTTTTTAAAGTGCCCTTTTTACAATTAAGTAACTTTTTTTTTAAAACTACAACCAGTTAAGTATTTTGCTTTACCCTATCTCCTTCTCTATACCTCTCTATATCACATGTTTTAACTGTATATTGACAGTCTAGGTCAGTGATCCCTAACCTGTCGTTTAGCAGCAACATGTTGCTCATGAACCCCTTGGATGTTGCTCCCAGTGGCCTTAACCCTTTAAGTGCCACAGTATGAAGAATCTACGTCCTGTGTATAAAAGTACCTAAGTACCACAGGACGTAGATTCTATGTCCTGCTGTACTTCCAGGTTTGGGAGTGGAGGAGCAGCTTTTCAAGCCGCTCCTTCGCTCCCTGCTCATTCCCCAGCCCCTGGGCAATGAGCACATGGGGTTAATGAGTGGCCCCTGGGGCGCAATCACCCAGGGGCCCCATAGGAAAAGCAAGACACTTGCTTGGCTTTTTCTGCTCTATCCCTCCCTTCCTACACTCCCCCTCTGCACCTCCCACTCACCGGATCCTTCACTGCAGCTGCTGTCCCTGTGATCTCCTGCGATCTTCAGCTTCTTGACCCGAGGTAAGTGCCACATGCACACACAATCACACACTTATTACACTAATACACACTTATACTTACACTTACATACACACACATACATTTTTGGGGGGATTGGGGGGTTTCACACATTCAAAGCACTTACTTGCACACACACACACATGCACACAAAACACATTTTACCTAGTGTACACACACACTTACACGCTTATGTAATTTTGTAATTTCTTTTTATCGCAACGTTTTTATTCTTGCCTGAAAAAATGTTTTATTGCTATAGCGGAAAGCGTATTTGCTAACCGCACTGTGCAATACCTTTTTTATATTCTTTTGGTGTTTTTACTACATTTTCTGTGATTTTGGTGCATTTTTAGGTATTTTATTGCATTTATAGCCATTTTTTTGCATTTTCAGTTATGCATAGTTGTTGTTAGCTTGACTTTGTCTGTAAAATTTATTTGCCCAAGCCAGAATACTCAAACTGTTATTCTGACCGCAGATATTACTAGGCAAAAAAAACCCCATTGATTTTAGTGATTTATTGCATTTCACATTGTTCTTTGTTACTTGTCTTTGCACATGGAAATTTTGTCTGTTGTATTTCAATTTTGCTTCCTCTGTACCCCACATAGTTTGGTAAATCTATGCATATTGGGCATCAAACTGTTCAGTAAACCCCTGGCATTCATACTTAGAGTGTTTTATGTTGGTAAGGTACTTAATGTTGGGGTACATAATGGAGCAACATGCAAGCTTTGTGACAATTTTCAGAAATGTCATAAAAAGCGTTCTGTTTAGCGTAGCTTTGTAGTTTGGTAGTTTGCAGTATAAAGTTGTATTTACCCATTTTTCTTTTGACAGAAGGTGCACTTTCAGAAAATAAATAGTTTTCTAGGGTCTCCATACTGTTAGGGGGTCTTATGGCTCATAATGCACATGCCAGTAGCTTATATTGCAGTGTATACACTTTGTATGCATTAACTTCCTTTTGGGGTCTCTAAATATCAGATACATTGGTGATCCTATGCACAATGGGCATCAAACTGTTCAGTGGACCCTTGGCTTTCATATTTAGGGTGTGTTTTCTTGGTACCTAATGTTATGTGGGAGATAAGGTGTTTGAAAGATTTGATGTGATTTTCAGGTATTTCATCAAAACCGGCAATTTTGGGAAAGCATTACGACTCTGTCATTTGGAGTAGAAAGACATGGGTACCAATTTTGAATTTGCCCGAATGTGTACTTTCCAAAAATATATGATTTTGGGGGTCAATGTAATTTTTTGTGTTTTTACCCCACAGAAAATTCAGTAAACATGTTGAATTTTCAGTAGCTAAAATAGATCTCCGGGGCAATTTGTATGCACTAACTTCCTTTTGGGGTCTCTAAATTCCAGATACATCGGTGATCCTATGCACAATGGGCATCAAACTGTTCAGTGGACCCTTGGCTTTCATATTTAGGATGTATTTTCTTGGTACCTAATGTTATGTGGGAGATATGATGCTTGAAAGTGGAAGATTTGAGGCGATTTTTTAGAATTTTCATAATTTTTTATAGAAAGTGCTAAATTCAGTAAAGCATTGCCGTTTGGTACTTAGGAGTTGTAAGATATAGTTACCCATTTCAGATTCAGCAGAATGTTTACTTTTCAAAAATATATGGTTTTCTTGGGTAAACCTAATGTTCCAGGATTTTTGGCTTTGGAATGTAAAGTATGCTGTATTCTGCTGTAATGCTTTGAAAATTTGCTAATATACTGCTGGGAGTTTTTGATCTATAGAAGTCAGAAATCTCCATTAAACTATACATATCAGGTATTGGCACATTCAGGAGGCTTTCCAAATCAGTTGAATATTTGTCCATAAAATAAAATATGTTACTGGTATAAATCCCTATATAATTAAAAATAGCATTTTGTCCTTTTTTTGTATTTCAAGCTCTAAATCTTGTTCCAGAAGTGGAAATACACAAAAACTCAGGCAGATTTGGAAAGCTCGGGTTCTCCTGAAAAAAACAATATATAGTTTGCCTACCTAAACTTAACCACCCCCCCCAGTAAATGCCCCTAAAATGAGAGAGCACAAAATGTTAAGAAAACGTCTGGTACTGACGGGAACTGAAATGTGAAATACTGCTGGCACTTAAAGGGTTAAAGGAGGTGCTTATTTTTAAATTCCTAAATTGGAGGCAATTTTGGTTGCATATAAACCAGGTTTACTGCCGAACAGAATGGACAGTCCACATAGGGGCTACCAAATAGGCAATCACAACCCTTATCTTGAACTCCCAGGAACCTTTTTCAAGCTTGTGTTGCTCCCCAACTCTTTTTACATTTAAATGTGGGTCATGAATCCTAAAAGTTTGGGGACCCCCAGTCTAGGCCCTATAATAGCCCACTTTATTCATATGCACACATATACACTCTTTTTATCTTATGTAACATGCAAAACTGCTGCAGTTTGGCAGAATATACATTATGTTATTGGTCCCAACACCCATGTATACGTCATGTCCTTATGCAACACACTGCTTGCTTTATACATATACACATCACACATGAGAGAAAGTTCTCTTAAAACCTTGTGAAGATACACATTGACATTGGTCTGTTTTTAACAGGTGTGTCATTTAAAGTGGGAGTGGCTTAATTTGTTTTAGGTGTATGTAAAGGGGTAACAATAACAGTTGGTACTGGGTGTTCTCCATCTCTCCTCTTGGTTCCTTCTCTTTCCCCTCTGGCTAGTGATGAGCGAATATTTTTACCAGGCATTGATTCACAGTGAATTTCCGCATTTTGCCATTGGTGAATTGTCTCATGAAACTTCAGAGAAAATTAACCACTGAAAAATTCATTGCGCATCAAAAAAAGTCGCGGTCATGGCAAAATAGGTGCGATCACATCAAAAAAGTGTGCGGTGACATAAAAAAAGTCATGGGCACGTCAAAAAGGGTGCGGTCACATAGAAATGGGCGCAGGCGATAAAAATAATTGCACAACAAACAAGTTTCACTGATTTTTCTCCGTTTCACAAATTTTGTTGTCATTTCACGTGACATATTCACTCATCACTACCTCTGGCTTTTGTTTTGTGAGGGGCAGGGAGGAGCTATGGTGAGATAGGAGATTTAAATAGAGAGAAAGAAGCATCTAGATAAAGAGGGTGAGAGAAACCAAAAGCATTCATTGCAACTATTGCATTAAATTGTTGTTTAACTGGAAGGAGAAAGAGGTGCCGCAGCACTGAAACCTAGTTTATGCTTTCAAAAAAAGTTATTCTTCACCTGCAGGAGCCTTATTTTGACTTTTGTAGCATTAACCTCATCATTTTGTAAATATTTTATTAATTTTTTTTTTTGAAAATTGTTTGTCTGCTTTTGCTGCATTCCATAAAAGAAACAAAACATTTAAAGAACATTGTCTGGTCTGGATTTCTAATACCAACACACCCTTGGTACACAACATTAAATTGGCGTAGTCGGCAGGATCCCCTTGTGCAGTTTTCAGGATGGAGCTGTCTCCCAGATCAGTGAGCTCATTGGCCTCTGTGACAGTTCCTTTTGGTACAGTACTGAATCATCTTACTAAATTTTATGACAGTAATATGTTATTGGCTGATTGGGCAGAGCAGTTAAGAGAAGTAAAGGTTGACTTAAATAGTATGTCAGGGGCAACTGCTGGGCAGAACCTTGGAAAGGGAAATGCTCCCAGATATCAAGAGTTTGGACAGAGGGAGGTACGGTGTTGGGAATGCCAGTGAACTGCAATGGAAAATGCCCTGTAGAAATGGTTCTTCCCCTGAGCCACTGGTTGGGGATCACTGATGTAACATACAATGGAGGTAGAGGCATTCTGGGAGCTGTAGTCCAGCAACATCAGGGTTGTATTCTTAAAGCAATATTGCCCAATAAAACTTTTCAGTGCCCGCATTGGCAGCATTGAAATGCAAGAAATCCCCCAATGAGAATCCCAGCTGATGTGAGTAAATCCGGCTCCCTGTTCTCTGTTCCTGCAATTGGAGTTGGGAGCAATAAGCACAGTTTCCCAGCACTGAACAAGTCTGTCCCTTTATCCCCATGTCTGATTCCTGTGCCATATAATGACGGGAAAATGCCATCATTATCTCTATATGTAAGGTACCAGCAAGGGGCCTGACACAGTGCTGGGAATCAGCATTCTCATTGGTCACTTCTCTTGCATCTTTAATTAAGTTTTCAGTGAGTAGAATTCTCATTGGTGAATTGGATTCCATGTGTAATTATGTTTTTCATCAACTTCTATAGAGAACTAGGGGGCGCAGTGGGACAGCTTTATGGTTGGGTTTAGTGTCCCTTTAAAGACTACTAAGAATGCCCCAGATGTCCTCATCAACTTGCATAATTAAAATACTATTGGCTAAAGAGACCAGGCATATGGACTTCATTATAAAGTGGAAGAGGCATTTAGTGAGCCACAACAAGTATTAATATCCTGATAGAATAAGGGAAACATTTTATAATGTTACGATGGATTATAATGACATACAGCACCAAAGAGCTTAAAAACGTAAATGTAAATGACCTAAATGACAGTGTTCTATGTATAAAACCCCTGTAATTTATTTAGCCATTTAAAATAGAAAGAGATTAAAATATATTTTTTAGAAGAATTTACAATTAATAGTTGGAAGCCTATTATGTTTTGCTTCCAAGTAAATAGGATTTGTGGTTCATTTCAGGCCTAAACAGAATGATGTAACATTTGGGCAGAAATATACAGGCTAAAAGGCCGGCGCTTGAGGTGAGTATGGCAAATATCTCCACACACACAGTGTTTTTGCCTTTGGTGCTCAGATAGGCCGGGATCATTGTGATCCAAACACTGCAGAAGAGCAGCATGCTGAAAGTGATGTACTTGGCCTCATTAAAACTGTCCGGTAAGCTCCGAGCTAAAAATGCTAAAACAAAACTAACAGCTGCCAGAAGCCCCATATACCCAATAACTGAGTAAAAGCCAATAGCTGAGCCCTCATTGCACTGAATGATGATGGTTCCAGGGGAAGTGTGAATGTCCAGTTCCTGAAAGGGAGGAGAAATGGCCAACCAAGTCATGCAGATGATTATTTGAATGGATGAGCAGAACAAGACTACAGAATTGGACAGTTTGACTCCCAGCCATTTTCTCCATGAGCTCCCTGGCTTGGTGGCTTTGAAAGCAACACAAACCATGATAGTCTTGGCCAGGAGAGAAGAGACAGCTATGGAGAAGGTGATTCCAAAAGTGATGATGCGCAGCATGCAGGTTATATCCACAGGGCGACCGAGGAACAGAAACACACTGAGGAAGCTCAGCTTGATGGAGACAAGGAGGAGGAAGCTCAGGCTCCGGTTGTTGGCTCTCACTATGGGGGTGTCCCGGTATATGATAAAAATTCCCAGTATCAGGAGAGTTATAAAAAAGAACAGAATGGGCATTGATAACAAAAATACAGAAATTGTATCATTATAGAATGATAGAAATTCTTCAGTTTTTGAAAGACAATGATTCTTGTTCTCATTGGGCCATTCCATGTCCGGGCACCTGAGGCAATTTTCACTGTCTGTAAAAATATAGAAAATGAAAAAAAATCTTAATATAAACTTTAGGGTGGAAGGAGCCATAATTTTTTTACCTTAAACAGCACAAGACAAATATAAGAGAATATTGGATATACATTTCTTTATAGATCAGATGACAAATCTTAGAAAAGATGAGGGCAGAATTAAGAAAAAATTACAAATATGAATTGTTATAGAGATAATGCTGTAGTTGGGGATTCTTACCCTAATGTCTTAAACAAAATAACTTCCTAGATATATCTGTTCTTACAGACTAGGGCAGTTGCCGGTCTATCACTTTCTGTTACCTAATGTATGGGGTATTTGTTTCCCAACTATCACTAAAGGGATGGTTCCTTAAGGGACTCATATTTACTGGGCTCATGTGCTCCAGGCTCCCCAGCAGCAGCCACTCTGTACAGCAGGTGAAAGAGTCATTTGCTCCCACATATTTTATTGAACATAAAAAAGAAATTGGTTCATAGTAGGGGCACATTTACTAATCCACGAACGTCCGAAAAGCGCCCGAATGCAGTTTTTTTCGTAATGATCGGTATTTTGCGATTTTTTTTTTGTAAATTGTTGCGACTTTTTCATAGTCGTTATGACTTTTTCGTAAATTGTCACGACTTTTTCGTAGCGTTACGACTTGCACGAATTGTCGCGACTTTTTCAGAGCCTTCGCGCCGAGTACGAAAGTTTCGGATTCATTCAAGCTTCAGTATCGTGACTTTACTTGGGCCAGGTTGGAGCTGCAGAGTGCCATTGAGCCCTATGGGAGACTTTCCTTGGGCCGGGTTGGAGCTGCAGAGTGCCATTGAGCCCTATGGGAGACTTTCCTTGGGCCGGGATGGAGCTGCAGAGTGCCATTGAGCCCTATGGGTAACTTTTCTTGGGCCGAGTTGGAGCTGCAGAGTGCCATTGAGCCCTATGGGAGACTATCCTTGGGCCGGGTTGGAGCTGCAGAGTGCCATTGAACCCTATGGGAGACTTTCCTTGGGCCGGGTTGGAGCTGCAGAGTGCCATTGAGCCCTATGGGAGGCTTTCCTTGGGCCGGGTTGGAGCTGCAGAGTGCCATTGAGCCCTATGGGAGACTTTCCTTGGGCCGGGTTGGAGCTGCAGAGTGCCATTGAGCCCTATGGGAGGCTTTCCTCGGGCCGGGTTGGAGCTGCAGAGTGCCATTGAGCCCTATGGGAGACTTTCCTCGGGCCTGGTTGGAGCTGCAGAGTGCCATTGAGCCCTATGGGAGACTTTCCTTGGGCCGGGTTGGAGCTGCAGAGTGCCATTGAGCCCTATGGGAGACTTTCCTTGGGCCGGGTTGGAGCTGCAGAGTGCCATTGAGCCCTATGGGAGACTTTCCTTGGGCCGGGTTGGAGCTGCAGAGTGCCATTGAGCCCTATGGGAGACTTTCCTTGGGCCGGGTTGGAGCTGCAGAGTGCCATTGAGCCCTATGGGAGACTTTCCTTGGGCCGGGTTGGAGCTGCAGAGTGCCATTGAGCCCTATGGGAGACTTTCCTTGGGCCGGGTTGGAGCTGCAGAGTGCCATTGAGCCCTATGGGAGACTTTCCTTGGGCCGGGTTGGAGCTGCAGAGTGCCATTGAGCCCTATGGGAGACTTTCCTTGGGCCGGGTTGGAGCTGCAGAGTGCCATTGAGCCCTATGGGAGACTTTCCTTGGGCCGGGTTGGAGCTGCAGAGTGCCATTGAGCCCTATGGGAGTCTTTCCTTGGGCCGGGTTGGAGCTGCAGAGTGCCATTGAGCCCTATGGGAGACTTTCCTTGGGCCGGGTTGGAGCTGCAGAGTGCCATTGAGCCCTATGGGAGGCTTTCCTTGGGCCGGGTTGGAGCTGCAGAGTGCCATTGAGCCCTATGGGTGATTTTCCTTGGGCCGGGTTGGAGCTGCAGAGTGCCATTGAGCCCTATGGGAGGCTTTCCTTGGGCCGGGTTGGAGCTGCAGAGTGCCATTGAGCCCTATGGGAGACTTTCCTTGGGTCGGGTTGGAGCTGCAGAGTGCCATCGAGCCCTATGGGAGACTTTCCTTGGGTCGGGTTGGAGCTGCAGAGTGCCATCGAGCCCTATGGGAGGCTTTCCTCGGGCCGGGTTGGAGCTGCAGAGTGCCGTTGAGCCCTATGGGAGACTTTCCTTGGGCCGGGTTGGAGCTGCAGAGTGCCATTGAGCCCTATGGGAGACTTTCCTCGGGCCGGGTTGGAGCTGCAGAGTGCCATTGAGCCCTATGGGAGACTTTCCTCGGGTCGGGTTGGAGCTGCAGAGTGCCATTGAGCCCTATGGGAGGCTTTCCTCGGGCCGGGTTGGAGCTGCAGAGTGCCATTGAGCCCTATGGGAGATTTTCCTTGGGCCGGGTTGGAGCTGCAGAGTGCCATTGAGCCCTATGGGAGACTTTCCTCGGGCCGGGTTGGAGCTGCAGAGTGCCATTGAGCCCTATGAGAGACTTTCCTTGGGCCGGGTTGGAGCTGCAGAGTGCCATTGAGCCCTATGAGAGACTTTCCTTGGGCCGGGTTGGAGCTGCAGAGTGCCATTGAGCCCTATGGGAGACTTCCCTTGGGCCGGGTTGGAGCTGCAGAGTGCCATTGAGCCCTATGGGAGACTTCCCTTGGGCCGGGTTGGAGCTGCAGAGTGCCATTGAGCCCTATGGGAGGCTTTCCTTGGGCCAGGTTGGAGCTGCAGAGTGCCATTGAGCCCTATGGGAGACTTTCCTTGGGCCAGGTTGGAGCTGCAGAGTGCTATTGAGCCCTATGGGAGGCTTTCCTTGGGCCAGGTTGGAGCTGCAGAGTGCCATTGAGTCCTATGGGAGGCTTCCAAAATCATGCAAAGTCTGAAAGTTTTGCCTGCCATTTACGAGCGCTCAATACGAAAAAGTCGCGACAATATACGAGCAAATCGTAACGGCTACGAAAAAGTCGCGACAATTTACGAAAAAGTCGTAATGGCAACGAAAAAAATCGCAAATAATACGAAAAAGTCACAAAATATTCGTTTCCAATCCGAATTTTTCCCATTCGGATTCGTGGATTAGTAAATCAGCCCCCTAGAGTGACTATAACAGTTCTAGCTACATTAACTGAACACACTCCTATAGATACCTCTTAATGAGGTGAAATCCCAGGAAGAAGACCTTATGAACATGTGAGGCATCCCCTTTTATACTAGGGAACACCTCCACCTAGTGGGCATTCCTGAACTACAAGGGATGTTGTCTTTAACCTGGAAAGGGTATTTCCCAAAGCACATTATTTGGAGCACCTTTAGGTGTCCATATTTAAATAAAGTTCCCTTGCTGCCAGGCCTGACTAAAGGGAAACCTAAGTAAAGGGACTCAAATCTTACTGTCTACAATCTACATGAACATCTACATGAACAGGGTCTTGCAGTCAACAAAAACAGCATAAGGCTTTTCAAATATTTGTAACTCTAATGTGGCTTAAAACAGGCTATGTCCAGCTAGGTTGAATAAAGCATCAGTTACATTAGACTCTAACACACAAAGATGGCCCTTCACTACATGGAAGGAATGGAAGGGAGATGGAGTGGAACTGCAACTCACACTGTTGTGACTAAATAAAAATAAAAGATGCCAGAAGGTTCTTTGCAAACAAATTTATTGTCCAAGACAATTCCATAGGTTTGTTATACTCACATGTAATGAGACAGTGCAGCAATAAGTGGTAGATGGTCAATGTCAACACAATCATAAGTGCTGCAGCCCATATATTCTTATTCTCCTAGCTAGCCAAATACTAGTTGACATAGCTGGGAGGAAGTGCTCATGGCTGTCTACCCCCGGTCTCATAGCTAAACTTACAATAATTATTTGCAAAATTAACATCATTCCTTTCCCTCAAAAATAACATTGTTGAATATCTGGAATATTGAACTTATTCATCAAATTAATAATTAATAACTTATATAGCTCCTGTATGATGTTCAACGTAAAGGGCAATCGGCGAGCGTCAATCAAAAAATGTGAAAAATTCACAAAATGCGGTTCCGCGTGACTTTATTGATGTGTGCAACTTATTTGATGCGACCATGAGTTTTTGGATGTGATTGTGACTTTTTCCTCACTTAGCAAATTTTTTCATCAGTTTTGCAAAAAAAAAAATTACCAATGGCGAATTGCAGAATTTCGCAGACAATCCTTGCCTGCTCATCACTAATAATGTGACAATACGGTAAAGGAATTTGGCTGCATCTGTACATCAAAAATAAACCCTCTCTTCTTCCTTTAACCCTCTTTACTCTTATATGTCAATCATCTTCTGTCCTATAACACACTCACCCCTGCCCTGAATGAGCTTTCTCCTGATAAGACAAAATGTATTAGACCCAAAAAGCACAAGGCACACAACTCATACCAAAGCCCTCCAAACATGTGCTTGAGCGCCGCTGGCACAAATCCCGGTCAGAATCAGACTCTGCAGCTACAAATCTGCCCTGCTCCCCTTTAATACCAGCCTCTGCCAAGATAAACAAACCTACTTCTCTGCACTAATTCTTTCCCTAGAAAACTCGCACAACTTTTCTCTACCTTCAACTCTCTACTGTCCCCTTCCCCACCCCCAAAGGAGGGCCGTGTACATCAGTGACTGCTCAAGATATTGCTGAGCATTTCAAAAACAAAATTGACACCATCAGAAGTGACACAACTAAATCCCCCCCAGCCATTCACCTCCCTCCCACCATGCTACCCAATCTCTTCTCTGCTCCTTCTCCCCAGTGACTGAAACTTTTGGCTTCCTTTCATATTACTACCTGCTCCCATTCCTTCTCCACAATGCCAATCCCTAATCAAAGCCTTAACTCAACTATTTCATCTCTCTCTCTTTCCCTCCTGGCTAAAACACTGACTTGTCACCCGCATTCTGTAAAATCTTTTTTGATCCCTCCTATCTTAAGAACCTCCGGCCTACCTCTCTGCTTCCTTTCATCTCTAAACTACTTAAATTAATTGGTTTTCTTTCCTCCAACCAATACCCATAACATCCCAGAAGTATCTTTTACAGTTAACAATTTCACTCTCACCCCATCTCCCCAGGCCCAAGGCTTCTTCGATTCTGCCCTGTCCCTTCACTCCCAGTATGTTTTCCAGCCTAGTTTTTAGTATTTACTTATAGAAGTTTCCCTTCTAGGATTCATACCAGTTCGATTGGAGATCTCTCCCTCAGAACATTGAACACAGTCATAACAGCAGGGCTGGACTCCAGGATTTAGTGCCTTCCTGTAGCCGGGCTGGCAACTGTCTGTGCATTGAGCTCTTGGGATCTATAAGCAAAGCAAGTTATTTGCACAGACAAGGAGTGTTTGATGTGTAAAATAAATTCCATATTTTGCAAACTGTAGGTAGGTGCTCATTAAAGCTCCCACTATCTAAGTGGGGGAGATTACTGTAGATTATTATAGAGGACTATGATCATCAGTTTATTCTCATAGGTCCCCCTGTTACAGGTGGAGTTAGCTTGCTTAGGTTGTAATGTTTGATTGGTTGAGAGTACCCAAGGAATGAGCTTGCACAGGACCATTCAGGAGGATCTCATTCTAGAACTCTGAAAGTGCCTAGGCACACAATCTCTCATTGAAGTTGGCTCTTAAAAGGCCCCAGCTCTTCAGGAAACCTCTGTTGAACTTTACCACCTAAATGAAGCTAAGTATTAAGTGTCATAACTGTTTTATTCACTGTAGTACTGTAGCATTGTGTGTATTGTGTAGGATCGTTTGTCTGTAGCCATTTTGTTTAGTAAAGTAGTTCATGCGTTATAAGCTACAGTGTGTGGGTATTTATTTCCTTGACATATTACTGCAATTTTCTAAATATGGCCATAGCACTACAATATCCTAATAGAGAAACCATAAAAAAATTAAAATAATAATAGTAATAAAAATAGTAATAATAACTGATTTAAAGCCCGTTCACAACATCACAATTAACAGTTATATTAGGCCACAATATCACAGACTTATGCGATGATGTTTCTTTCACATAAATATTCTGCATGATGTGAAAGTTATGGGATGGATAGGGGGCCCCTAGTTATCAGAAGACACCTCAGGTTATTATGTTGGGTTAAAAAACCCCATAGACTGTTCTACGGAATTCTTCCGGTTCTTCTTTTTCTTCTTATTCTTAGCGCCCCCCATTTTCTAAACGCTGCTGCTCCTACAGTTTTAGGGGTACAACACCCAAACTCCCCACAGCAGGTTGCTTGAACATACATAGTAACATAGTAAGTTGGGTTGAAAAAAGACATATGTTCATCACGTTCAGCTTATGCTTTACTAAGTGATCCCGCCCCCATCTTTTTGTGGCGCCGCTCCAAACCCCCCAATTTTTCCATTGACTTTGACAGGGAAGATTTTCAAACTGCTGCCTCAATTACAGCTTTGAAGCTACAGCCCCCAAACTTGAATAACATAATAATGGGGTTACCCTGTTGATTTTCAATGGGGAAATCCAACTTGCTGCCATACTCACAGTATTAACCCTAGGGTCCCCAAACTCTTCACAGTTGGTCACTAGGGGACTGCAGTTTTAGGTTTGAAAACTGAAAACAGCCAATCAGATTTCACCTATTGAATTTTACTGGTTTAATGCCAGGGTTCCCAAACTTTGTATAGTTTGTCACTGGGTGACTATGTCCCAAATTTAGAAAAGTGTACAGAGCCAACAACAACCAATCAGATTTCACCTATAGACTGTCATTAGTTTAAATTTAAACTGCTGCCATTCTTTAAATATTAATACTAAGGTTCCCAAACTTTGTTAGAAAAAGTGGGCAGTACCACCAACAGCCAATCAGATTTTGATTACCCTTTCAGTGGGTAAATCCAACCTGCTGCCATTCTCACAGTATTAATACCAGGGTCCCCAAACTCTTTTTCCCCAAACCTCTTAAAGGTTAGGGAAAAGTGGGTGGAGTCAGCAACAGCCAATCCATTTCTACCCATTAAATTTAATTGGTTTATATTTAAACTGATGCCATTATTTAAGTATTAATTCCAGGGTTGTTAAACTTTCCAGAGTTAGTCACTGGGTATTTGCAGTTTAAAAGTTAGAGAAAACAATCACATTTCACCTATTTGCTTTCACTGATGAAATGTAAAATGCTGTCTGTCCCACAATTTTTGAGTCCTCAAACTTTGCAAAGTTGGTCACTGGGGGACTGGAGTTCAAAAATAGGAAAGGTGGGTTGGGCCACTAACAGCCAATGAGATTTCACCCATTGAATTTCATTGGTTTAAATTTAAAATGCTGTCATCCTCACTATTTATAACAGGGCGCCCACTGTTTGTCCAGGGGTGACTTCAACTCAAGGTAAGAAAAAGTGGGCACCCACTAACCACAATTCACCTATTGACTTTTATTGGTTTAAATTCAAACTGTTTTTTAACTATTAATCCTAGGGATAGTCCAGAGATAGTTCCAGGCTAGAAAAATGGGGTGGAGCCACCAACCGCCAATCAGATGTCACTCATTGACTTTCAGTGGGGAAATTTAAGTTGCTGCCATTCAGACACTATTAAAACCAGGGTCCCTAAACTTTGCACAGTGGTTTTTACTATATAACTGTGGGTCCAAGGTTAGAAAAATTGGGTGGAGCCAACAGCAGATCAGATTTCATTCAGTGACTTCACATTTTTCAAACCAATATGAAGTTTGTTCTCAACCTTCCCTTTCTAGTTCATGTTGTTGGCTTAATGAAGAGCTGAAGTCATTGTGTTATTGTGAAAAAATATGATTTAATGATAGAAAAATGAGGCCTTTGGCAGGCAAGGGGTCAGGGCAGATGGCAAACCAGAGCAAATTCATGTATCAGGCAGTGATTGAGGAAGGTGGCAAACAAGAGTAAGGCCCTGGAGCAAGCAACGGTCAAATGGGGAAATCATACAAATAAGAACCAGGACACAGACTAGGTAGGAACCCAGGTACATGGAGCAGAATGGACTCTGTGGGTCTCAAAATGGAGAACAGAGACTTCAGAGCCACTTCATTTAGGCTGGATGCAAAGTGTCAAAAAAGTCAGACTGTGCCCATTTTTACTCTTTGTACTCTGCCTTCCAGTTTGTAAATGACCCCTAGATCATTGTCCTGTCTGTGTTCTGCCAGAAAGTGTGACTGAGGTTGAGCTTATAAACCTACTAAATGTAGAAGATGATGCAGATCCAATAACATTTCTTCATAAAACATCATTCAAATAATTCTATGAATTCTGTCAAAATCAAACAATATATTTATATACATTTTGATTTACTTGGAAAGATCTTGAAAAGAAAAAAGATATCTGACCGTTTTATTCTTAATTTTCCATGGTATTATAACTGGATGAATTTCTAGTTTATAATTTGAAGTTGCCAATGGTATGAACCTGCCAAATGTGCCCAGATATGATGTTTCATATGAGGAAAAATAGTCATAGAAATAGATGATATATCCAGTGTCCATCTCTCCTCTTCCATCAAAAGATACCTCTCCCCCATACTTGGTTTGGTAGCGATTTTGTTTCAAATAGTGATGTAACTGTTAAGGAATTTAGAAGATAAAATGTTATTTTACATTTAAACATTTTAATCAAGTTGAAATAACTTTATATGGTAATCATCATGAGGTCTTGTATCTCCTCACTCATACAATGCTTTTCTGTCTCTCTCCACCCCAGTGGTGTAACAATGAAGTGTTGAGATATTTTTTTTCAGAGGGGCCCAGTGTGCACCTAGCCAGCCCTCCCTCCACCCACCTGCCCATGTCCCCCACTCCCCAAACACTTGCACTGAGTACATAAGAGAGCGGATGAGGAGGGGGAACTTCTTAGACTTATAGCAGAAGCAGACCCTATGGTGTGGGGCCTATTAGTGATGAGCGATTTTTTTCACCAGGCATGGATTTATGGAAGTCGTGGAAAATATTGGCATGCGGAAAAAAAGCACAGTTGAGGCAAAAATAGGCACAATCGCATCAAAAATGGGCGTGGTCACACGCGTGGACAAACAAATTGCCCAACAAATGCGTTTTGTGAATTTTTCGCTGTTTCATGAATTTTATGGCAAAACGGGACAGATTCACTCATCACTACCCGCCATGACTGGGTTTGCTTCCTCTATAGTTATGTCACTGCTCCACCCCATCTATATAGATATGTCTCTTTTTCCCTTGCTGTTTGTCTCTCCATTTTTCTTTTTCTCTCTCTTACCCCCTTTTCTCTGTAGGGGTTTACCAAAAATTGGCCCATAGGACAGGAACCCCTAGGACAGGCCACAGGGTTGTGATAGTAAACAGGGACACTGGGATGACTGGGTTGCTAAATAGTTAATAGGGTATATACCTGCAGTTCGGGTTATGGCCACAGGGTGGTGCATTGGCCCATATAAGGGGATGCAGCCATGTGCTGAGGGTCAGACATTTTAGCCCAGGGGCTGCTCAGGTAGTGTGCACCCCTGGCACAGTTAAGAGATAGCAGTTCTATAATAGGTCACTCTAGGAGTGACATGTAGGACACCAGGAGTTTAGAATGGGCGGACATTGCCCCTCCAGGAGTGGAAGTGAGGTTAAGATCTCCCGGCATTACATCAGCCGGAGTGCAGGGCCATAAGTGGTTAGGTAGGTGGACAAGGTCACCGCTAGCCCAGGAGGCTGGATCTGAGGGGGCTTAGGCGTGAGTACCGTTGTGGGCTGCCTGTGGTGAGGCTGCCTAGCGCGAGTACCGGGAAGGACTCCAAGAGGGGGTGCCTTCTGGCGTGAGTACTGGGGAGATCACCTAGAAGGAGACACTTGGCGTGAGTACCGTGAGTTGCCCAACAGGAGAAAGCTCTCAATGAGTAGTGAGGAGGTAAAGCCCTGCATGCTGTGTGAAATAATATGTGCCACTCCTGGAGAGGTCCTGCCCTAATAAACGATTCATCTACTTCATCATATCAATTGTGTATCTGACTCTTTCCTGCCACAAGAATCACCTACCTGCCGGTAAGCAACTACCCCAGGGAGGGGCAAGGTACTGGGGGCTGTGTGGATCCCAGGCAGAGGTACTACAGACTGTTAAATTCCCAGGGGGTGGATTATAGTTCCAGAACACCATCCCTGGGTGGAGGCACGCCTTTAAGGGAGAAATCCCTGTTAACCCCCATAGTAAGCGGGGGCTCAGGACTCCTGTAGCGCCAAAGTACAAGTAATCAGCAGGTGGCAGCACAGAATAACCAAAAGTGGGCTACATCTCTATTTCAATTTTCTGTCTCTGTCCCTCCCTTCATCTGGGGGGGAAGACTGTAAAAAAAGGCAGTTTACAGTTCTTGGCCAAATAAGATACTGATGGCACCAGGAAACCTCTAAGAAGGGAAAGTTTAGGTCAATAATAATAGGCAGTAAAATAATAATCTCTAGTTACAGCCCCCAGTGTTCTCCAATGGTGAATATCCCACCTGCAGCTCTCCCCAGCAAGGGTTTAACCTGACCTCAATTTATCCTAATTATATGATGGGACAATATCATTTCTTATAACATTTAAAACGTTTGGTTAAAGCCTTCCATCAGGCTGTGGCCTAATCCAAAAATGAATAGTCCAATATTGTCATTAAAATAAAAGGTATCATCATAAAACACTAATACAGGTTAGTCCTTTAAGAAGATGCTGTTGAAGCAAACTGTGCATATACAAAGGATGGCTAAGGATTTATTTCTTACAGGAAAAAAAACTGCCACAAAATGTCGGACCCATAAAACATCTCTTATACAGTAGTTATACTTCATGCAAGATAGATTGTTTGCTAAAATACATGTCTGTGTTCCTGAGAATGACTGCAAGGTATGGAATATTCACCTGATACTGATAGCGATGAGCCTCTCTGTCCCTCTCTGGGGATTGCTCCCTTAGGGAGGTGTGCATCTCATGAATTGCCTGGGACATAATATTAACTGCGAGGTGCACATTGGGAGACAGTGCAGCAAGTAGAGTTTTCTTCAGACGTCCAAGAGCTTTAGTGATGTCCCTATCAGAACATTCAGTATTATATGTGCCGTATAAATATCCATAAATCTGGTTTTTATATTGGTCCTTTGTTGAACACTTAAATCTTACCAACAGAAAATCTTCAAGTAACTTGTCTTCTGGATCCTTAGAAGGATGGATACTGTTTATAAATTCTATTATTTCATGGGTTTCTCTGGGATAGACAGGGTATTGCTCAAACATCAAACTGCCATCAAATATAGCTACGATTTGATTGGAAGTGGTGCCCATAACTGATGTGGATGGTGAAAGAATTAGAGTCTTTTCGACCAGTTCTGCGCTTAGTTGTTCTAATAATTTCAGAACTGTTATAGACAGTTTCCCACAGATGACAATTATATTAGTAGTGGATTTTTGAACAGTGGCCGTAATCCTGTTAATATGAGCTTGGTCATGTGAAATTTTATATCTGTAATAAATTAACTTAATTGTGAACTCAACACAGATACCGGCTCTAGAGAGATAATCTGTCAGCACTTGGAGCTCAGTTTCCCCACTGTTATCATCCAGTCTTATAATTCCAACCCACGTCCAACCGAAATGTTTCAGCAATTTGCTTAAAGCAAAGGAAGATCCATGAAAACCTTTTAATGTCCGGAAAAAGTACGGGAAGGCGACTCTGTCACTGAGGAAGGGATCGGAGGCTCCGTAACTGATCTGTAGGTATGGGAAGTGACAACTAACAGTCAAGTTATGTTTCACAGTGGTATTTAATTCATATTCATGTTAAGAGTAGTTTCCAGCCATTTCACTTTCTAAGTAAAGAAGAAGCTAAGAAGTAATGTCTGAGTTATAGAAAACCTCTATAAGCATTTATCTTCCATATAAAATAATATATCTGCTGCAGATCATACATTTTATCTGGCACTGAATTAATTGTCAGCTTTTAAAAGACAGTAGTCTTCATCCGACCTTCATCAGAACCACCAAGGCAAGTGGATCCATTAGCGAATTGACTTTAATATGTTTGGAGAAAAAAGTTGCACACATAAAAAGAAAGTCAGACTCGTGTTTCACAAATTTTCTGCTGTTTTGCAATTTTTTCCGTTGTTTTGCAGAATTTTGGTGAACTGGGCTAATTCAGTCATTTGGCCCTAGGGCCAGACAATTGAATTAAAATGGCGGGCATAGGATCCGATGGAAAAATCAAACCTGCTAGATCAAGATCTGGGTGATTTCAGGCCATATGTTGGTCGGGAAGGCCTGTTGTTGGTGCCCATACATTGGCAGATAAGTTAAAAAATCGGTCAAAAGGACCAATAATGGCAGGTAAAATCGGCCTGTGTATGGCCACCTTTATAGACCACACCATTCAGGTGACTTCTCAAAACCTCCTCTAAAACTGGCCTCAAGCAATGCCTTTTTAGTCTCCCTTTCTTCTGGGTTATAATGCCTGTTTTACCTCAAACACATTAGTGATTACCCCAAGCCCTGGCTCTTAAATAGAAAGGCCATGTCTTTCTATGAAAGATAACAGTCTTGAATCCTGTGCAAATAAGTAGTCAGTGCCCAACCAAGACCACGACCCCTAACCCCTACCAGACTGTGACCCGCTATACACCCACCCTGTCCCCATCGCTATACCTGCAGTTTCAACACCACCTGGCAACCTGTAAAACCAGACGTGATGTCACCATGGGCCGGAACTGACATCATTCCAGAGGTGGATCAGCCAGGTCAGGTGGGGGGAATGCAAGTCTGCAATTGACCCAGGTACCCATGCAGGATACATGTTGAGGGAATTAGGGACATTCCACATGAACCCTGACTGCTTTTTGGATATTCTGAAGTTACCCAAGCTGATGCAGGTCTCTACACTAGGGGGCACATTTACTAATCCACGAATGTCCGAAAAGCGTCCAAATGCGTTTTTTTCATATTGATCGGTATTTTGCGGTTTTTTTTCGTAAATTGTTGCGACTTTTTCGTAGCCGTTACGACTTTTTCATAGCGTTGTGACTTGCGCGAATTGTCGCGACTTTTTCGTAGCCGAGTACGAAAGTTTCGGATTCATTCAAGCTTCAGTATCATGACTTTCCTTGGGCCGGGTTGGAGCTGCAGAGTGCCATTGAGCCTATGGGAGACATTCCTTGGGCCGGGTTGGAGCTGCAGAGTGCCATTGAGCCCTATGGGAGACTTTTCTTGGGCCAGGTTGGAGGTGCAGAGTGCCATTGAGCCCTATGGGAGACTTTCCTTGGGCCGGGTTGGAGCTGCAGAGTGCCATTGAGCCCTATGGGAGACTTTCCTTGGGCCGGGTTGGAGCTGCAGAGTGCCATTGAGCCCTATGGGAGACTTTCCTTGGGCCGGGTTGGAGCTGCAGAGTGCCATTGAGCCCTATGGGACACTTTCCTTGGGCCAGGTTGGAGCTGCAGAGTGCCATTGAGCCCTATGGGAGACTTTCCTTGGGCCGGGTTGGAGCTGCAGAGTGCCATTGAGCCCTATGGGAGACTTTCCTTGGGCCGGGTTGGAGCTGCAGAGTGCCATTGAGCCCTATGGGAGACTTTCCTTGGGCCGGGTTGGAGGTGCAGAGTGCCATTGAGCCCTATGGGAGGCTTTCCTTGGGCCGGGTTGGAGCTGCAGAGTGCCATTGAGCCCTATGGGAGACTTTCCTTGGGCCAGGTTGGAGCTGCAGAGTGCCATTGAGCTCTATGGTTGGCTTTCCTTGGGCCAGGTTGGAGCTGCAGAGTGCCATTGAGCCCTATGGGAGACTTTCCTTGGGCCGGGTTGGAGCTGCAGAGTGCCATTGAGCCCTATGGGAGACTTTCCTTGGGCCGGGTTGGAGGTGCAGAGTGCCATTGAGCCCTATGGGAGGCTTTCCTTGGGCCGGGTTGGAGCTGCAGAGTGCCATTGAGCCCTATGGGAGACTTTCCTTGGGCCAGGTTGGAGCTGCAGAGTGCCATTGAGCCCTATGGGAGACTTTCCTTGGGCCACGTTGGAGCTGCAGAGTGCCATTGAGCCCTATGGGACACTTTCCTTGGGCCGGGTTGGAGCTGCAGAGTGCCATTGAGCCCTATGGGAGACTTTCCTTGGGCCGGGTTGGAGCTGCAGAGTGCCATTGAGCCCTATGGGAGACTTTCCTTGGGCCGGGTTGGAGCTGCAGAGTGCCATTGAGCCCTATGGGTCACTTTCCTTGGGCCGGGTTGGAGCTGCAGAGTGCCATTGAGCCCTATGGGAGACTTTCCTTGGGCCGGGTTGGAGCTGCAGAGTGCCATTGAGCCCTATGGGAGGCTTTCCTTGGGCCGGGTTGGAGCTGCAGAGTGCCATTGAGCCCTATGGGAGGCTTTCCTTGGGCCGGGTTGGAGCTGCAGAGTGCCATTGAGCCCTATGGGAGGCTTTCCTTGGGCCGGGTTGGAGCTGCAGAGTGCCATTGAGGCCTATGGGAGACTTTCCTTGGGCCGGGTTGGAGCTGCAGAGTGCCATTGAGCCCTATGGGAGACTTTCCTTGGGCCGGGTTGGAGGTGCAGAGTGCCATTGAGCCCTATGGGAGGCTTTCCTTGGGCCGGGTTGGAGCTGCAGAGTGCCATTGAGCCCTATGAGAGGCTTTCCTTGGGCCGGGTTGGAGCTGCAGAGTGCCATTGAGCCCTATGGGAGACTTTCCTTGGGCCGGGTTGGAGCTGCAGAGTGCCATTGAGCCCTATGGGAGACTTTCCTTGGGCCGGGTTGGAGCTGCAGAGTGCCATTGAGCCCTATGGGAGGCTTTCCCTGGGCCGGGTTGGAGCTGCAGAGTGCCATTGAGCCCTATGGGAGGCTTTCCCTGGGCCGGGTTGGAGCTGCAGAGTGCCATTGAGCCCTATGGGAGGCTTTCCTTGGGCCGGGTTGGAGCTGCAGAGTGCCATTGAGCCCTATGGGAGGCTTTCCTTGGGCCGGGTTGGAGCTGCAGAGTGCCATTGAGCCCTATGGGAGACTTTCCTTGGGCCGGGTTGGAGGTGCAGAGTGCCATTGAGCCCTATGGTTGGCTTTCCTTGGGCCAGGTTGGAGCTGCAGAGTGCCATTGAGCCCTATGGGAGACTTTCCTTGGGCCAGGTTGGAGCTGCAGAGTGCCATTGAGCCCTGTGGGAGACTTTCCTTGGGCCAGGTTGGAGCTGCAGAGTGCCATTGAGCCCTATGGGAGACTTTCCTTGGGTCGGGTTGGAGCTGCAGAGTGCCATTGAGTCCTATGGGAGACTTTCCTTGGGCTGGGTTGGAGCTGCAGAGTGCCATTGAGTCCTATGGGAGACTTTCCTTGGGCCGGGTTGGAGCTGCAGAGTGGCATTGAGCCCTATGGGAGACTTTCCTTGGGCCAGGTTGGAGCTGCAGGGTGCCATTGAGCCCTATGGGAGACTTTCCTTGGGCCGGGTTGGAGCTGCAGAGTGCCATTGAGCCCTATGGGAGACTTTCCTTGGGCCAGGTTGGAGCTGCAGAGTGCCATTGAGCCCTATGGGAGACTTTCCTTGGGCCAGGTTGGAGCTGCAGAGTGCCATTGAGCCCTATGGGAGACTTTCCTTGGGCCGGGTTGGAGCTGCAGGGTGCCATTGAGCCCTATGGGAGACTTTCCTTGGGCCGGGTTGGAGCTGCAGAGTGCCATTGAGCCCTATGGGAGACTTTCCTTGGGACAGGTTGGAGGTGCAGAGTGCCATTGAGCCCTATGGGAGACTTTCCTTGGGACAGGTTGGAGGTGCAGAGTGCCATTGAGCCCTATGGGAGACTTTCCTTGGGCCGTAACGGCTACGAAAAAGTTGCGACGGCGACGAAAAAATTGCAAAAAATACGAAAAAGTCGCAAAATGTTCGTTTTCAATCTGATTTTTTTCCCATTCGGGATTCGGATTCGTGGATTAGTAAATGTTCCCCTAGGAGTTGTTTTCTTACCGCACCAGAGTTTGCAGTTGTCTGCAATAATCAGTTGAGGAAAAAAAATTGCATTTATTAAAGGCATATGCCTTTATTCAGGAAAAGTTAGATATATGTTAGTTTTTTATTTTTAGTAGTGAGAAATAAAGAAAAGTAGCGATAAGCTGAGGAATCCTGAAATACACCAACATCCAATCACAATGGTTCCACTGAGCTTATTAGGGAAGGTGTTAGCCGAAGCTCACAAAGCAGTGAAAGTTAGTGATGAGCGAATCTGTCCTGTTTCGCTTTGCCATAAAATTTGTGAAACTAAGGAAAACTTCACAAAACAGTGGAAAAATCGTGAAACGCGGGTGCAGCACAACTATTTTTACGTGCCTTTTTGGCCATGACAACGTAGACATTCATGCAAACACGCCTTTTTTGATGCAAATGCAGAAATTCTGCAACTCCTTGGGGCCCATTTACTTACTCACGAACGGGCCGAATGCGTCCGATTGCGTTTTTTTCGTAATCTGTATTATGCGATTTTTTCGGAAAATTATCGCGACTTTTTCGTTACCAATACGATTTTTGCGGAAAAACGCGAGTTTTTCGTAGCCATTCCGAAAGTTGCGATTTTTTCGTAGCGTTAAAACTTGCGCAAAAAGTTGCGATTTTTTTCGTAGTGTTAAAACTTGCGCAAAACATCGCGCCTTTTAAGTTTTAACGCTACGAAAAAAGCGCAACTTTTTGCGCAACTTTTAACGCTACGAAAAAATCGCAACTTTCGGAATGGCTACGAAAAACTCGCGTTTTTTTGCGCAAATCGTATTGGTAACGAAAAAGTTGCGATAATTTCCGAAAAGTCGTAAAGGCGCCGAAAAAATACGAAAAAGTCGCAAAATGTTCGTTTTCCAATCGGAATTTTTCCAATTCGGATTCGAATTCGTGGGTTAGTAAATCAGCCCCTTTGTCTGGCAAAAAAATTTGCTCTAGTGAAAGTGAGATTCAGTTATGATGGCCTCCCTTCCTGGCCCAATCTACTGCAACAAAATAATCCCCTGAATCAGCATTAACCATAGGCAATATTTGCTTCTTTCATAAGATTTACAAACACCCTGTCAAACATAGAAAGCCAGAAATGCTGTTATCCATCCATTAAAGGAGAAAGAAAGGGTTCAAATTTAGCCATCATCATTAGAAAGACCTCCCTTGCCTTTACCTGAGTTTTTTTTTCTTAATAGTTTGTATCTCACGCAGTTCACTTTCAAAGGTTTCTTCTCCTTTGCAACCGCCATTTTGGATATGGTTCATGCTTATGATGGGGGTATTACCTAGCTTTTATGATATCTCTCCATATAGGCTATGTATAACTTGATCCTGCAAATGTATGCTAAGTAAAAGGGGGGATAGCTATGCTGGCATCATTTTATATCATTTATTTCAATTGTATAGGCTATGAGCAAATATAATCAACCCTACTATGGAGAGTACCATTTAATAACAACCCCCCAATGATGTTATCTATGTAACCCTGCACCTCTTCTCAGGGCCATATTTTGAACATAAGCACCTGATGGCAGATGCCTAGGTGTCAGTTTAGGGGGGTGCATTTTAACTCCCACATGCAGAAGGGCAATTATCACTTAATCTGGTGGTGGACCTGGGGTGGTATCCCTGTCATACATGATTGGTGCCTGTACAAAGACTTTTCTTCCCATGTATCTTATTCTTCATTTCCCAGGGTGCCACAGCCATGTGACTTGTGCTCTGATAAACTTCAGTCACACTTTACTGCTGCGCTGCAAGTTGGAGTGATACCCCCCTCACCCCCAGCAGCCGATCAGCAGAACAATGGGAAGGGAGCAAGATAGCAGCTCCCAGTAGGTATCAGAATAGCACTCAATAGTAAGAAATCCAAGTCTGGCTTGGGACTCCTCCAGTTACATGGGAGTAGGAGAAACAATAGGTTAGCTGAAAGCAGTTCTAATGTGTAGCACTGGCTTCTTCTGAAAGCTCAGACTCAGGCACACTTTATTGCTGCGCTGCAAGTTGGAGTTATATCCCCCCCCTCACCCCCAGCAGCCGATCAGCAGAACAATGGGAAGGGAGCAAGATAGCAGCTCCCAGTAGGTATCAGAATAGCACTCAATAGTAAGAAATCCAAGTCCGGCTTGGGACTCCTCCAGTTACATGGGAGTAGGAGAAACAATAGGTTAGCTGAAAGCAGTTTTAATGTGTAGTACTGGCTGAAAGCTCAGACTCAGGCACACTTTAGTGCTGCGCTGCAAGTTGGAGTGATATCCCACCCCCCCTCTCCCAGCAGCCGATCAGCCGAACAGTGGGAAGGGAGCAAGATAGCAGCTCCCAGTAGGTATCAGAATAGCACTCAATAGTAAGAAATCCAAGTCCGGCTTGGGACTCCTCCAGTTACATGGAGTAGGAGAAACAATAGGTTAGCTGAAAGCAGTTCTAATGTGTAGTGCTGGCTCCTTCTGAAAGCTCAGGCTCAGTGCCCCATAAAAATCAAGAAAGTATCCCTTTAAGGTGACCCTTTAAGACGAACCAACTTTCTGAAATCTGTTTCTTTCATTTATACAATATACATCTATAGAAACGTGTGACCAGTCCCAGCCAGTCAGTACTATGTGCCGGGCTCCTCTCACCTGGGAAAAGCCAAACAGACTCAGAATCTGGGCACTGATTATAGTTGTTTCTGATGTTAAGTCACCAATAAAACCAGCAATGTTCCTTTTCCTTCCACAGAAGTAATTGGGAACAAAATCCTTGGTACCAGATAGAATCTGCAATGTGCTTCTCACAGTCTTCAGTGCATGTCCGCAGGAGTCGTATATATGGTATCCCAGCGTCACATTGGGTAATAGGGATGGGTTCTTGTTAATTTCCTCAATGGCAAGGCGGAACTCCACCAGCTGTCTGTAATACCGGGGCTGTAAACTGGCAAATTGTTTGTGTTATTTCAATTATCTCTATTTAGCTGCAGTATTTGCTTAAAGGGGTGGTTCACCTATAAGTTACATTTCAGTATGTTCTAGAATAGCCAGTTTTAGGTAACTTTTCAATTTGACTTCATTCTTTTTTTTTTTTTATAGTTTTTAATTATTTGACCTTCTTTTTCTGCCTCTTTCCAGCTGTCAAATCAGGGTCAGTGACCCCAGCAACTATCGCTCTGTGAGGCTACTGGAGAGCTGCTGAACAAAATGTAAAATCATTTAAAAACACAAATAATAAAACAAAAAAAGGCCAATTACAAATTGTGCCAGAATACTCTGTACTAAAAGTTAACTCAAAGGTGAACAATGCCTTTAAAGGAGAACTAACTCCACCCTACGTACCACAGTCCCCCTTAACTGCCCTCCATAGGCCCCTTCACCTCTCGCTCCCCACAACATCTGTTATGTAGAAAAGTGCCCCTTTTTGAAAACTTGAGCTAAAATGCAGAGCAGCGGAGCTCCCAGGAACCATCTTCTGTCCATTTGGATACTCTTTTGGTCTCCCCACTGATACAGAGCCTGCAGGAGCCTGAGCAGGGTCGGACTGGGGGGTGTAGACCCACTGGGGTTTTCTCCACAGGGACCCCGCAATAGAATGAACAATAGAGTACACCCAAGAACTCAGTAAGCAATACATATATATGAAGGCCTGGAAAGACCAGGAGCATGGACTTTACAATGGCCAAAGCCTGATCCAAAGCCTTTCAATGAATAAGACATTGTAAGGAACCTCTAGAAAATCTTGATTTCATAATATTTTAGTTTGAATTCTTATTGCCCAACCACAGTGAAAAAAGCAGAATGTTGGGGATTGTGAGAAAACTGATTGGTTATCACAGGCTTGATAAGGGGAACATGGAACACATCAAAGTTATGAATATTTTGTGGAACCTGAAAAAAAACTGCAGTGCAGAATAAGGTTTGATTTCCAAAGATTTGCAAAGTAATCTGAATTTAATGACAAATTAAAAGCTTCTATCAAAAACAGTTGCTAGAGGCAAAATGAGCTGAGAGAACTCAATAGCCAATGGGAGTTTGTGTAAGGGAAACAACAGCTGTTACATTTTTAGATGTTCAGGATTGTGTGTTTGTTTCAAACAGTGGGAAGACTTTTTTTTATTATAATTATTATTATTATCATTATTATTAACATTTATTTACAAAGCGCCAAAATATTCAGCATCACTGTACAATAAATGGGTCTATACATTAAACATACAGAATTACATGCAAAGCAACCAATAACCGATACAAGAGGTAAGGAGAGCCCTGCCAAAAGAGCTTACAATCTAATTTATAGACAACATAGGTGCAAAGTTCTGGGGGCACAAAGGATAAACCAGTGGGAGAATCATAAGGATAAAAAACTTAAAGGGGAGGGTCCATTTCTGCTTTATTATTCTTTAGATGAGGACAATAACTAATAACAAAACTGAAGCAAGTAAAGTTCATGGTTTATTGAGCTTGTCCAGGATTGGGTCTTTTCAGGATTTGTACCTATTTGAGTTTTTTTGGTCAGTATATATAGAATTTGTTCATAGGGAATTAAATTAGTATTGGTCAGATTTCACATATTGTGGGTAAAACTTGATCATTCACACACACATGCTATAAATCTTTGGCCCCTGCTCATGGGTTACTGGTGTTATCCCTTGTGTGGGGCCACAAGCACCTTGTAATGAGCACAAATGCTGAACTGTGTTTGTACCTTCCTCTCCCCGTGTAATACTAAATCCAGGGTAACATAGGGAGAGGCTACAGAAACATAAGAGTTTGGGCCCCTATGTATCCCTTTCCCTGCAATGTCACAGTTTACACTTTGTATTTCCCTCTTCCAACTTGATCCTGAATCCTCCAACCTTAATTTACTCCCCACACTCAGCATTTCTGCATATTAAACCCAGTATTTATTGCCTGTGAGGCAGCTGACTTACTTAACACACATCACTTTGTGGCTCTTCTCCCATGGAAGATCCTCATAAGTAGCATATGTATTCACAGTCAGGAGCCCCCCAATGATGAGATCTCCATCCTGAAAGTATTCAAAGTCTTCAAATATTTCAGCTGTTTTCAGACAACAGGCAGGGTTGATGGGCTGAATCCTAGATCTGCAGGGGCCTATGCAGAGAACTAACAGATACATCAGCATTGTGACAGGATTATATGGGGACCTGGACCCCAGCATTGATCCCACAAACACCATAGTGCACCCCAATATGAGACAGAGGGTTAGAAAGTGTCCCCAGCAGAGCTGCACAGGGGATCCCGGCTTTGGCTGCATCTGTATAGCACTGTTAGCAAATGGCAAATCCAACTGTCATTTTATAGAGCACAGTGAGTACATGGGTATAATGCTGAGATTAGACACACACTTTGTGTTTTCCTCTTCTGAGAATGTTACAGTTTTTAGCTCTGTCCAATTATCCAACAGGCAATTATAAACAAAAAAAGATAACTGACTATATAGTATTTAGTAACTCTTTCTAAACTACAACCAATAAAGTATTTTGTTAAGTTTTTGCTTTTCCCGGTCTCCTTCTCTATAACTCTCTATATCTCATATATTAACTGTATATTGACAGTAGGCCCTATAATAACACACAGCAATCACAAGCATGGACACACCATCTTATGTAACATGCAAAACTTCAACCACTAGGGTTTGGTGGAACATACATTATGTTATTGGTCCCAACACCCATGTATATGTCTTGTCCTTACGCAAAACACTGCTTGTCATAAATATGGGCACACGTCCACACATAAGAGAAAATTCTCATTTAGGGTGATTTTTTTTCAAGATTTGGTAGTAGCTGATCGACACTTTCAGTGAAATATATCAATGTATACCTAAAGCAACATCTCCTGCTATGATGTTTTCTCTTAAAACCTTTTGAAGAGACATTGGCATGGTTTTAACAGGTGTGTTGGCAGGAGCAGCTCATTGAGGGTAGTGGCGAGTGTGCTGTAGTAGATAGAGGTAGCCTGATTAGAACAAGAGACAGTTAGGATGTTAGAATGAAGAGAGTCAAAGTATGAAGAGAGGTGTGATGTGGTTATGGATTCTAGGCTCCGTATATGCATGTTTGGGGGACGGCAGAGGGTGTAGAGGGAGTTAGCGAGAGTTGAAATGTGAGCAGATTGTGATCAGAGAGGGGGAAAGGGGAGTTAGTGAAGTTGGAGATAGAACAAGATTTTGTAAATATAAGATCCAGAGAGTTTCCATATGAGTGAGAGGGGGAGTCAAAAAGTGAAAAAAGTTTAGAGACAGCAGGGGCATTAGGATTGTTAACAAGTATGTTAAAGTCACCTAGTACAATGGATGGGGAGTCAGAGGAAAGGAAGTAAGAAAGCCAAGCAGAAAAGTTGTCAAAGAATTGTGTGGTCAGTCCAGGAGGTCGGTATATGGGCGCAATGCGAAGTGAAACAGGGGAGAAGAGCCTAATAGAGTGAATGAGGAATGAATGAATGAGGAAAATGAAAGAGAAGGAGGAGGTGAAACGGCTTTAAATGAATAGCGGGGGGAGAGAAGGAGTCCTACCCCACCCCCTGCCCTGTTCCCAGGTCTGGGAGTGTGAGTAAGGTGTAGCCCCCCAAAGGGCAGGGCAGCGGGTGAGGCAGTGTCAGTAGGGGAAAGCCAGGTCTCAGTTATTGCAAATAAGTTAAAGGATCTAGCGATGAAAAGGTCATGGATGGAGGTAAGTTTGTTGCAGACGGAGCGGGAATTCCAGAGGGCACAGGATATCTGAACAATGGCTTTGGGTATAGGGATAAGGTTTCTGCACTTTAGAGGGGTACAAGGTGGGTTTGGGAACGTGTCCCTAACAGAACAGGGATGAGGTAAGGGCCAGGGTTGGGGGAAACGTCACCAGCAGCGAGTAACAGGAAGGAGAGGAATGCAAGGTGAGAGCGGGATTTGTATGTTCTTGTTTTATGTGAGGAGTTAACTGGAGTTATAGAGCTAAGTATTTTAAAGACTTCATGTGTTGTGTTGGAGAGGAGAGGAGAAAGGCAGTGATTTTTATACCTTTCTGACTGGATGGAGGAAGTGGCAGATGTTTAGGAAACATGAAAGTGCGACAAGGAGAAAAGCAGGATATAACATATTTGAGGTCGGAAGTAACAAACTACCAGGAACAAACAATGAGCATCTTCCTCAACTCATATAAATGCATAGATCTTCTCTTGTAAAGGGATGTAGGACCTTTCAGTTGGTACAGTAAGCTTATAATTTAATTCTGGGCTTTTGCTACTTTTTTAAAAAGTTTTCAGAATAGTTGCTAGTTTTAATTTCACCCTCTCTGAATTTGAAGACAGTACAACTGAACATTATGCCATAAAGCAAGGACACAATAAGGATAACTGTACTCCCTTTGTTACTCTTTACATACACCATTAGCAGGTGATATTAAGAAGATTTTTTTATATAATTATTTCTTTATTGATTTTCAAATAGGGGGTACAGAAAGGAAGAAGGGAAGGGGAGCAAGAAACCATTTGAGGATTGCAGACAATGTCACATTCGGTAAGTATATTACAGGTATATGAGCAAGAAATAAACAAATATCATATGCAGAGTTAGAGATCAAACATTTGTCATATTACACAGGGATAGAACCTTGGGGTTGATCAAAAAAAGGGGGGGTATTGGTGACGCTTATACCAGGGGGGAGGTGAGTGGTCTTTGTAAATGTTGGTGGTTGTAATTTGTTATTTGTAATAGGTGTTTTTTAACTTTCCGGGAAGTATTGTTCCATGCGGACCATATTTTCCTATGTTTGGTAAATGTGCCTTGTCTCATAGCCTTGATTTCTTCAAATTTGTTTATTTCCTCCATAGAAGAGTACCTCTCTGATATAGAAGGCGGTGTCTTTTGGGGGTGTCTTTGTGACCACCTGTTTAGTAGTGGAATCATAGTGGAATCATAGTGTAGCACAATTAGGGCAGGGAGGTTTACTTTTTGGTGTTATTTTTTGCACTTTTTCCATTACCTTAAACCAGAATTTTCTGATTCCCGGGCAATCAAACCAAATGTGTTTATACATGCCATTTTGGCTGTGGCATCTCCAGCATGCCTTAGATACATTTTTAAACATTCTGTTTAGTCTAGTGGGGGTATAATACCATTGTGAAACCAGCTTATAGTTAGCTTCTTGGGTTTTTGAAGCTATGGAGCTTTTATGAATAGATCTATAGATTTGATGCCATATTTTTGTGTTGAGGTTTATCCCCAAGCTTGTTTCCCACTTGTTTTCGAGCACTTCATCCTGGTTGAGGGAATTTTTTGTTAATTCTTTATAGAATATGGATAGAGGTTTTTTTATTTTGTCTGGTTTGGTCATCATTTGTTCCCACCATGTGGGTTCTCTGGTTATCTTAGGCAGTTTACTGGATTTGCGATAGTGGTGTTATTGTCTGTAGTACCAGGTATCTCTTGGGAGAGTCTATTTGATTTCTGGATTTCACTTAGAGGTAGAATTCCTCTATCTGTTAATAAATCTGCTAAAACCATTGCTCTATTGTTGGTCAGCGCCCAGTGGTCAAAGGTTCTTTTCTCTAGACTGGGGGGAAAATCAAGATTATCTATAAGTGGGGTGATGGGTGATGGGTATGCGGATATTTCCCATTCATCTCTTATTTCCAGCCAGGTCTTTAGAGTCATTGGGTGGTGGTATAACTCCTGGGGGATATTTGAGAGGGATACCCATAGTAAATTGTACAAGGGGACTTTACATAATTGTTGTTCTAATCTTAGCCAAGCCTTCCCATTCTCTTTGCCTATTCCCCATGAGAGTATGCATTGTAAATGGGTTGAAACATAATAAAGGTATATATCAGGTACAGCTAGTCCACCTCAGTCTTTGTTTAGAATTAGCTTGCTGTATTTATGTCTAGGTTTTTTATTATTCCAGATAAACCTAGAGATTATTGCTTTTATTTTGCAGAAGAAGGATTTAGGTATTTTGATAGGTAGTAGCTGCAGGAGATATAGAATATTGGGTGTAATTATCATTTTGATCACTTGGATATGGCCTAACCAAGATAGTTTGCTATTGTTTTCCCATTTCTTTAATGTGTTTTCAATTTCCATTTGGAAGGGTATGAAATTATGATTGTATAGGGAGGGAAGGACTTTTACTATATTTGCTCCTAAATGTTTAATTGAGGTCTTAGCCCATTGGAAAGGGAAGTTGCCTTCTATCTGCTCTTGTTCTTTGCTAAGTAAGTTTATGTTTAAAGCTTAGGACTTACTAGCATTGATTTTGAAGTTTGAGACTTCTCCAAATTTTTTCAGTAAGTTCATTAGATTGGGGAGAGTGATATGAGGTCTGGTAATAAATAGAAGTAGGTCATCTGCAAATGCTATGGCTTTATGTTCCTGTTGTTCTACTGTCAAACCAGTTATGTTTCTGTCTAATCTGATATGGGAAAGAAGTGTTTCCATAACTAAAATAAATAAAATTGGGGAAAGGGGGCATCCTTGTCTAGTTCCATTGCAGATGTGGATTACTGGGGATAGGGTACCGTTTATTCTGATTCTGGCTGTGGGGTTGGAGTAGAGAGCTAGAATTTTCCCTGTTATCTGTTCACCTAGGCCAAACCCTAAATATTAAAAAGATTTTAAATAAACATCGGTGAGTGTTAAAAGCTGATGATATTTTGAGTTATTTTTTCCCCAATAAATTAAAAATATGAAGGGAAAAAAACAAACTAAAAACTTGGGCCAAATGTTAATCATTAATTATGTACCTACTGTCAGCACAACAAAAACAGAGGATAATGGATGAGTTTTTAGCTATGTGCAATGTGTAAAATCTGCGATTTTGGTATAAAAAATTATTTCAGATTTAACCCAAAGAGAATATAGTGTAAAACAATGTATTACATGTACTTTATTCTGACTCCAATTGCTGTTATAATGGCTGTTTCCCCTGAGACCTTTCTCCCTGGGCCTGGATGGAGCTGGGCACAACCATTGTGGGCAATCTGTGCCTGATAGCAGAACTCACCAGTTCTTTATTTGGAGCAGATGTATAAATGCTGTAGTGGATATACAGTATAAATGTTGGATTGGATGAACAAATGCCGGAGGTCAAAGAATATTGCTTTCCTAACCCCTGGAGTAGCTCCTCACACGTGGAAAGCAGGAACAGGAATGGCATGATGGGAGGAACTGACATCCCATATAAGGAAGGGGAATGGGAGGGTCTACAGACTTAGAAATAAACAACTTGCAATATGACCTTGGTCACTAGGTGGCAGTATAACAATGTATATGAATATAAACCATTACGTTAAACATAATACACAACTATTTACTGCTGGGGCAGCACACTCCCCATCTGGTATCTTTAGCTACCACTATATTATAGACATAACAGCAGTTATGAAAGTGCAAAATAAACATTAGTGGAATTTTGCTTGAAGATCCTTCCTTTGACCTGAAAGAGAAAAAAAGAGAAACAAGCATGCAATGCAACAAACATGGCATTGTAAACTGTATGTCCATAGTAGGTTCCCTTAGCTATCAATGGGAATCTCTTACTTTAAGCAAATTCAAAGCAAATAAAGAATTCAATGCCCAAAAGGTAAAAGCAGTATAAGTTCAGCGATGGGACAATTGAAAGTCTTTGTGGTACCATTCTTGCAATTTGCAAATAAATGATGAGGTGAGGCTTTGGAACCTTGCAATAGCACACTTAAGTCTTGTCCATTTAGAGAAGGGTTCAAATAGCTGGTAACCTAAGAATCCTTGCTCAGCTCTTGTAGCAACGGTTGAAACATTAGGACAAATCTCAGGATCTAGGAGACTGAAGACATCTGCCGTAGTTGTAGCCTCTGAGTGATTGAGTTAGAATTCAGGACCTATTAACCAGGAAGTACCTGCAAAGATAGCTGAGGACACTGGCCTGGTTTACAGGGTTAATTTCAGATGGTACATAATGCCACTGTTCAGGTTTGGTTAATTTCCTGATTCTTTCTACACGATTGCTTACATACACATAAAAGCATCTTGTCTGATTATATATGCTCCACAAAGTTCAAGTCTTGGGATGGTGTGCTCACGTTTTGGTGGTAACTTAGCCTTGCCAAACATAAAACCTATATGAGGTTGACCATAGGTGTCTCTTACCTTCAGGTAGGCCACAACTGCTATGGCCTCAGTAGATGCATCTGAGAAAATGTGAATATCTTCTCTGACTTTCAGCAAGGGAAGTTGAAGTGTAGCACCTAGGTATGTGGAGTTCCTCTAGGTCCTTTAGAGATTGCTTCCAAGACTCCTATTTTGATTGTTTATTAGTTGGTGAAGGAGTGTCCCAGTCTTTAACAGTCTCTGATAGCTGTCTTAGTAAAGATTTACCTTGTATGGTGATGGGTGCTACAAAACCCAGTGGGTCATACAGGCTGTTCACTACTGACAGGACACCACATCTTGTAAATGGTTTGTCTGTGGTGGTAACTTGGAAGCCAAATGTGTTGTTTAAGTCCCATCTTAAGACAAGGTTTCTCTGAATGGGTGGTTTGTCTATTCAAACACTTAAGTCTTTAAATTCTGTGGCATGATCATCAGGTTGAAAGGCTTTCATTACAGCAGTACGGTTTGAAGCAACGTTATGGAGTCTTAGGTTAGCCTCAGAGAGCATGCTTTGTGTCCTCTTGAGCATGCCGATAGCCTTTTCATCTGTTGGTAAAGATTTTAGGCCTTCATCCATCATTCACATAAAAGTCTCTTTCTACAAAGTGCCGTGCATCTGCACCATACTTATATTCACTTTCACGAGCAGTCCTTATTAGTCCATATGTGGCAACAGCAGGTGATGGACTGTTACCAAAGACATGCACTTTCATGCAATATTCTATTACTTCTCTGTTATGTCATTGTTATGGTGCCAGAGGAATCTGAGGAAATTTCTGTGGTCCTCTCATACGATAAAACAATGGAACATCTGCTTGATATCAGCCGTGATTGGCTCCCTTCTGAATCTCATAAGGTTGTTCGTTAGGTTGGGACCAGTAAGAACATCATTGAGAGATATACATTGATACTTGGCCCTTGAGTCGAATACCACCCTTATTTGTTTTGGAGTCTACTTCAGACAGTCTGTGCATTTTGTCAAGGCACACATCACCCACTATTACCCAGCCTAAGAAAGCCTTTGTGCATAGGGAGCATCATGAGGACCATTGCACTACTGACATACCTTATGAACCCTAAGAATGTCTCTACCCAACAAGAGCAGGATTTCAGCATCTTTGTCAATGACAGGACTTTGGTTGGCCAGGTGCCGTAAGTAGGAATGGTAGTATGCAACTTCCAGTGTGTAGGAATCTCCTCCCTATTATTAGGGATTTCATCACATTCAGTTAATGTAGGTAAAGGTAGATGAATAAATAACATATTTCAGTGAAATAAACAAAACATTTATTGGCTCAAAATTAAACAAACAATTCAAAAATAAGCAGTAAACATACTATACCAAACAATGGATAGGTGCATCCCAGTGCCTCATGGTACCCACTCTCCTAACGTGTTTCACACCATTGGGTGCTTCATCAGAGGAGGTGTGGAATACCCATGTCATTTACTTTATATACCCCCAACATATCATTCATACAATGTACAGGGTTACTATCCAGTCCTATAATAATATATCAGCAGCTTAAATTATACATATCCAGGGGCCTTCAAGACAACCCTGCACTCAGCATATATAAAATCATATAAAAAAAGTGAAAAACCACAAAAAAGGAAGATGAATGTTACCTTTGATTGAAGAGATGACACACCCATTAGCCCTTCTGCGCTGAGTCTCTATGCGACCAGCACAGGTATTGAAGGTATATGGTAATGCGTCTCCTTTGATGTTGACAATCTCAAAGAACTGTGGTCTTGCAAGAGAGCTGTTGCTTTGGTCATCAAGGATGGCATAAGTCCCGATTGCCTGCATTTGGCACTGCAACCTTCCCCACAGACTTCAGTGCATGAAGTTAAAATATTTGTTGAACATACCCTGGTTCGCAATTGCGCTCTCTGCACTAGAAGAGACGAATTTCTGGTTTAAAAACCAGAAATTCGGCTCTTAAAGTTACCAGGAGCGGCTTTTTGCCGCCTCTGGTAACTGGGGCGCTTCTGCTGCCTGAGGCGAGTTTCTCAACTCGCCTAATGGCAGAAGCGCCCCTGTGTGGATCCTTAGTTTTCCCATGAGAGGAAGATTTGTCAATATAAAAGGTTGTGTCCAAGAACATCAAAGCTGATTCCCTGTCCAGACAGGGGTCTTTGGAAGAGGCTCCTTCAGTTCCTCCTTGTCCTATTATTCCTCCTGAATGAGTGGTGGCTCCTGTGTCCTTAGTCCTGCCAGCTTTTAAGAGTATGACGAAGTGCCCGTCTGGTAAGACTTTTGTCCCTCAGGCTAAGGTCTCTCAGATCCTTAATCTTAGGGTTATTCCTCTAAGATTGCAGGCCATCCAAGGGTTAAGAAGACACTTGATCTAATTTCCAGTATACTTCTGGTGGCCTTCTCTTGTCCAATATGTTTCCCATTATGTTTCTGCATGTTCGGTTTGTGCCCAGCAGAAGATTCCTTGGTGTCACCCCTGTGGTCTCCTTTATTCACTGCCTGTTCCAAGCCAACCCTGGGCAGATATATTGATCGACTTTATTGTAGATTTACCAAAGTCAGCAGAGTCGTAGATCGATTTTCCAAGATAGCCCACTTTGTTCCTCTAAGGAAGCTCCCATCTGCAGCTCTCCTGGCAAGTATCTTCATTAAAGAGCTTTTCCATCTCCATGGTTTCCCATAATCCATTGTATCTGATCGAGGATTCCAATTTGTCTCCCGCTTTTGGTGTGCCTTTTGCAAATTGTTGGGAATTGGGTTAAATTTTTCTTCAGCATATCATCCTCAAAGTAATGGTCAAACTAAAGGAACCAATCAAGTCCTGGAGCAGTTTCTTCACTGTTTTATCTCTCAAAATCATAACTGGTCTGAACTTCTACCCTGGGCTGAATTCACTCATAATAATCTCCAACATGATGCGTTTGTTCATGTTTATGGACAGAATCCTCTTTTTCTACCTCCTTCTGTGCTCAAAGTGGATGTTCCTGCCGCTGAAGCTGCTGTTCATGATTTCAAGTCTATCTGGTCCTCAGCTCATCAGGCTTTGGTGAAGGCATCTCTTTGTCGAAAGGAGGCAGCAGATAAGCATCGTAGACCAACTTGTTTCACAGTTGGAGATTCTGTATAGTTATCTTCTAAGAACATCAAGCTTTGTGTCCCTTGTACCAAGTTGGGTCCTTGTTATAATGCTTTCCAAGTTAAGGAAGTAATCAATCCTGTTTGTGTTAATCTCAAGCTTCCACCCAATATGAATATTTTGAACTCCTTCCATGTCTCCCTCCTAAAACCAGTGGTTAGTAATGCCTTTTCTTCTGCCTCACCGTCTTCAACTCCGGTTTCTGTCAGTGGGTCTCAAGAATTTGAGATCTAGGAAATTGTAGATTCCCGCAAGGTTAGAGGTAATGTTCAATACCTTATTCATTGGAAGGGGTTTGGTCCTGAGGAGAGATATTAAGTGGCAGCTAAAGGTCCCTACCTGTGTGCTCGCCGGTCCCCAGGCTCCTGCAGTAAGGCGCACTCCTGCACGCAGTCCTCACAGCCGCATTTGCACACTAGTGCATGTGCTCAGTAATGCAGCTGCTGCTCGGCATCATGTCATGACGTCAGCGGACGCGCTGACATCACCAGTGGTGTCAAATTCAAACATAAAAGGCGCTACTCATTCAAATCGCCCAAGCTGGTTCTGTGTGCTATGTTCCTTGCTAAGCTTTCTATTGATTGACTACCTGGTTTTTTACTTCTTACCTGAACTTTTGATTATGATCCTTGCTGCCTGCCACTGACCTTTGCCTGATTTCGACTTTGACTCCATCTGATCCCTCCTGTACCGTGTTTTGGAAACTAACCTTGGCCGTGAGTAGGATCCCTGTCTATCCCACCGCAGAAACCCTGGGGCCCCAAAAGAGCATGAACACCGGGGTTGGCAGAGCTCTCCTGCCTCATTAATTTTGGGCTCCTATATATACAGTCTGTAACACCAATTCACAAGAAACCACACCCACAACCAAACCACACCAAAGTCTTTACAAGAGCGCAAGGAGATTCTCCAGAAGTATGAGGGCTGCTATAAGTGCTGTGCTTCCTTAAACCATTTTGCGAAAGACTGTAGGATGGTTATTAAGTGTACAGAGTACAATAGCAATAAGCATGTTACAGCAATGCATCCAATTCCTCCTCCGATAATCTTCAGCCTCCAACCCCTGCTTCAAATCATGGTGGGGAAGAACAAGGGTATGTTCAAGAAGTTTGAAACAAAGATTTCAACTTCATGCACTGAAGTCTGTGGGGAAGGTTGCAGTGCCAAATGCTGTGCCAATGTATGCCTAGTACAGGTATATCCTGAAGGACAACCAGAGAAGGCACTTATGCCATCCTTGATGACCAAAGCAATAGATCTCTTGCAAGACCACAGTTCTTTGAGATTTGCAACATCAAAGGAGATGCATCACCATATATGCTCAATATCGATGCCGGTCTCATAGAGACTCAGGGCAGAAGGGCTAATGGGTATGTTGTCTCCTCAATCAAAGGTAACCCTCATCTACCTTTACCTATGTTAATTAACTGTGATGAAATCCCTAATAACAGGGAGGAGATTCTTACACTGGAAACTGCATACTACCAACCCCACTTAAGGCACCTGGCCAAGCAAATTGGCACCTGCCACTGACAAAGATGCTGAAATCCTGCTCTTGTTGGGTAGAGACATTCTTAGGGTCCAAAAGCTACATCAACAGTGCAATGGTCCTCATAATGCTCCCTATGCACAAAGACTTGCCTTAGGCTGGGTAATAGTGGATGATGTGTGCCTTGACAAAATGCGCAGGCCATCTGAATTAGACTCCTTTAAAACCCATATATTGAGAAGTGGATGCACCACTCACTTCAGACCACGTCCTTATCATTTTGAGGTGAAAGAGAATATTAAGTATATGATCCCAGCAACTAGTGTCACTCCTACTTCTTGTGATGACAGCTTTGGGAATACGGTATTTCATACTACAAATGACAACAAAATTGCACCATCCATTGAGGACAAAGCGTTCATCAGAATAATGGACACAGAATTCTTTAAAGACAATTCCAACAGTTTGGTTGCACCCTAACCATTCTGCACTACCAGAACCAATCTTCCTAACAATCGTGAGCAAGCCATTTCCAGATTTGCCTCACTGCAGAGAACTTTTAAGAGCAAACTTGAAATAAAAGACCTCTTTGTTGCATTTATGAAGAAAATATTTAAAAATGATCACGTGGAAACCAGCCCCACCACTACAAGAACATGATGAATGCTGGTACCTACCTTCCTTTGGTGTGTATCACCCACGCAAACCAAAACAAATCAGGGTGGTATTGGACTCAAGTGCCAAGTATCAAGGTATATCTCTCAATGATGTTCTTCACACTGGTCCCAACCTAACTAACAACCTTGTTGCAATCACGGCTGACATCCAGCAGATGTTCCATTGTTTTATCGTACAAGAGGACCACAGAAATTTCCTCAGATTCCTCTGGCACCACAACAATGACATCAACAGTGAAGTGATCGAATATCGCATGAAAGTGCATGTCCTTGGTAACAGTCCATCACCTGCTGTTGCAACATATGGACTAAGAAGGACTGCTCGCAAAGGTGAAAATGAGTATGGTGCAGATGCACTGCACTACTGTAATGAAAGCCTTTCAACCTAATGATTATGCCACAGAATTTAAAGACTTAAATTTGGGAATTGGGAAACAACCCATTCAGAGAAGCCTTGGCTTAAGACATATTGAACAACACATTTGGCTTCCAAGTTATCACCAAAGAAACTATTTACAAGGCTTGGTGTACTGTCAGTAGTGAACAGCCTGTACAACCCACTGGGGTTTGTAGCACCCCTACAAGGTAAATGCTGTTAAATTCTACACAGACAGTTAAGTTGTTCTAGGCTACATATATAATCAGACAAGACACTTTTACGCGTATATAAGCAGTCGAGTAGACAGAATCAGTAGAAAAATCTGTCCCTTTCTGATTTTAACAGTGTCCCTTTCCCCTTCTCTGACTATCACCTGGTTACATTTTCTGTCTCTCACTCTCCCTCCCTACCTGCTCCTTTCCCCACTATATTTATTCGAAATACACGTGACATAGACCTCCTGGCCTTAGCTCAATCTTTTAGGTCCAGTCTCTCCTCCTTTAATGAGATGTCTGACCCTGATACCCTGGTTAGCGAGTACAACAGCATACTAGCCTCCACCATTGACTCGTTTGCACCCCTTCAGCCTAAGTGTACTCGGGCTCCAAACCCACTGTCCTGTGCGAGGTCTGCAGAATGTATGTGAAAAAAATCCCCTATGCAAGCGTACTTTATCCATTATAAATTCCTATTGGCCTACCTCAACTCTGCCTTGTCAAAAGCTAAACAGGAATATTACAATACCCTTATAAACAATAATAAATCCAAACCGCTACGCCTGTTTTCTATATTCAATACCCTTCTGCATCCCTCACAGACTCCATTACCTCACTTTATGCAATCTCCTCAGGACTTTGCTGATTTCTTCAAGAACAAAGTGGAGTCCATCCGCAATCATATTCCCCCCTCTACTAATACAAACCAGCTCCTCCCTCCGCAGCCCTTTTTCTGCCTGTCTGAGCTCTTTTGGTCCCGTAACTGTCTATGAATTCTCCCGGCTTCTTTTGTCAGCTCCCCTCACCACTTGCTCTCTTGCCCCTATGCCTTCTTCTCTGCTCAAACACTGTGCTGCTGAGCTTATACTCCGGCTCTTACTCACATCTTCAACTCTTCTCTGACTTCTGGAAGTTTCCCCTCTTCCTTCAAACAGGCCTGTGTCAAGCCTATCCTAAAAAAGGCCACTTTGGACCAGTCCTGTCTCTCTAACTACCGCCCTGTCTTGCTCCTACCGCTTGCCTCCAAAATTTTAGAGCGTATTGTCTTCTCCCATATTACTAACTTTCTTAATGCCCATAATTTATTAGACCTTTGGCAATCTGGTTTTTGGCCTGCACACTCTAATGAGACGGCCTTGTGCAGAGAGGATTTTTTTGCATTTTAATGCAGCCGTTGGCTGGGGAGATTTGGGGAAAGTTTTGGAAACGTTTTATTGTGTAATATTGCTTTAAAACTACATCCCTGATGTTGCTGGACTACAGCTCCCAGAATGCCTCAGCCTTTATGATATGTTACATTCTGGGATTTGTAGTCGAGCAACAACTAATTGCACATTTTTCCATATTTAATTATTTTGGAAAAGAAATATCTGGAAGTGTTGCTTGATCATACTGTTGTACCTAATGAGAAGGAGGTCATACTGCCTGGAATTGGTGGAAGTTATGGTTGCATTGTTCCTTGGATCAGGTCTATACCGGCCCTCAGGGCTCTTCCAGTCAGTTCAGCTACTCCTGTGACTGCATTATTTTATTCCCAGTGTGTCTAGAGATGCCACCGTCTTAGCTTCTTGTCAGTCATATAAACATAAACACTGCTCTCAGCAAGGTACGTGTGCTACTAAGGAACTGGCAGCAGAAATTGTGAAAAGAGCATCTTTGGACGTAACTGGTGATGAGTGGAATATGGAGGTTCTTGAAAATCCATATTGTGATGATGGGGAAAAGGCTTTAGTCTATGACTGTTTTTGATTAGCATTTCTGTATACACTGAGAAATGTGCTTTTTATATCTTTTTTAAAAATGTGGTTTTTTTTACATAAATTATTGAATTATTCAAACTGATCAGTATCGGTAATATACTCATCTGCCCACAATGCAACTGCAATTGTGTCTCTCAGTCAAGAACAGAGCATGTGTAAGAGGAATAATAAACTCAGCATAACTGAAACATAATGTTTCTAATTCAGTCTGAAATAAAATATACTCTATTTACTGAAGAAATTACAAAACTTGTAATTTTACAGGTTATTTGTGCATTACAATTTTCAGGTTAGATTTTCAGAATAGACCAAAGCTCCCCCGGTGGCTGTGCCTATATTCATTCTACTGTGCAAATCCTTTCTCTGCTCTCTATAAAATGAGGGTTGGATGAGCCGGGCCCCTTACTCTGTTCTACACATGCAACCCAGTCCTGTATCCCCTGTGTCTCTCTGTGCCACTGACTGCAGCTGGAGAAATGCTCTGATTCTTCTCATTGCTTTGTGGTACCTTATGTTGCCTGGGGGTGCAATGCTGGGAGGCAAACCTACAATAAAAATACTGATATATCTAATTGCATTGTGTGTGGGAGCCTGCAAATCTGAGATCCAAGTCATCAAACCTGCTTGTCACCTGGAGATCATTAAAACAGTTGAGGAATATGAATACATTCAGGAAGGAGACATCATACTTGGAGGACTGGTGACTGTTAGTATGCCTTATAAAGCAGATTATTTTACAGGACTGATGTGTTTCCAGTAAGTTGAACTTCTTGCAAATAAACCCCATAATAATCCTAAGGTATAAAATAGGTTACTGGGATGGTATAAACTTACAATTCAGCCTGTGAGCCAGTTAGTAGGATCTTGTATGATATGGCCACTCACATAGCATTTTCCTTGATAATTCGGTGGAAATGGCACCCTGTACTGTACAGTAATAATAAAGAAATGTAAAAGTGAAAAGTCATTACACATATCTTCAGTTTAGAATACTTCTAATTGTGTACATTGTACCAGCAAGTCTTGCAATTATAGTGAGAATAAAGAAGAAACACAGAAAAGGTAAATGGCTGATGGTGTTCCTCCTTATCATTATATTTTATTGCCTGAAACTGGGGGAAACCTGCCATTTCACTCCATAGCACGTTCCTCACTCATCTAAAACTTAAGTTCCATATTTTCCTGAAGTCAAAGATATTCCTATAATATAGGTTGTCCCTTAGTTTTCACTTCAGCTAGTCTAGGGTACTGGGTCACCTCAGTTTCTTACAACATATGAGTGATTTGCAATTAAACATTATCATAAGACTTTTTCTATTGCATTACCATTATTTATTTTTAAGTTACTGTTTTCTGTTTTTTTTTAAAGTTTTTGTTTTATGATGATTCAAAGTTCCGTATCTCTGCCTTCTCCCTCTAGCCACTCTATTATTTATACAATCACAGTCCTGGATCACTGGTATAATTCCTTAGGCCACAAGCAAACTGTGTGTATTTCCTTTGTCTCCCTATTACCCAAACTCCAGTTGCACATTACATAAATACTGGGAAAGTACCATGACATACAAGTTATTTAAAAAATATAAGATGTGGAGAAACAGCGAGCAGTGAGGGTTTTGCCCAGCAGGACTTCAGTTCCCTGTCCTATCAAGTAATGATAATGCTATAGAATATCACATTTTGCACTGTTTTTACTTCACATAATACTGGTGCTCTTGCACTATTGTGCAAGTCTCTGTAACTTACCCCATAATGGGACTTTTTTGGTCTATAGTGGTCATTTAAGCCATAAGTGATGTAGAAATGTATTGAATTAGGAGCCTGTACAAGTTTAGTGAAAGAAGAGAGCATAAACCTAACATCCAGATTAACTGGTTCCCTGCATCAGAAGAGTAGGACATTAATTCTCCAGGTAAAAAGGAAGAACAGGTCTTGTCAGACCAGTTTGATTACTTTTTATGATGATGTAAGTAAGAAGTAGGACAGTGGGGGGGCAGTAGATGTGATCTATTTGGATTTTGCCAAAGCATTAGATACCTTGGCCCACAAATGGCTGCTTTATAAACTAAGGTCTATTGGTCTTAGTGAATAGAGATGTAGCGAACCTCGCCAAAAAAGTTCGCGAACCCATTCGCAAACTTTAGGCAAGAAGTGCGAACGTTTGCGAACCCCATACACTTCAATAGGAAGGTGAACTTTAAAACCTAGAAAAGCCATTTCTGGCCAGAAAACTGATTTTAAAGTTGTTTAAAGGGTGCCACGACCTGGACAGGGGCATGCAGGCAGGAGGGGGATCAAGGACAAAAATTTCTCTGAAAATTACGTTGTTGACACAGCGTTGAGTTTTGTGCTGTAAAGGGCACAAATCACACTACATTCCTAAACTTATGTAATAAACTGCTTTAAAAAGTCCGGCGTCTACATGCCAATCAAGTCATGTAAAGGTTACGGCCGGTTCACACGCAAAGACAAAACGCCGCGTTTACTGCAACGAAAAAAACGCAAAAAAGCTTTAATGATACCGTCAAGTGAGCGAATAATCGTTTTTACTAGTTGCTTGTCACCTCTAGGTGAGGTGGGAATATTTCTGTAGTGGTGTTTAGCAGTCACCGTGCTTGTGCGCACGTGCACAGTCAGGCAGAGGTAATTCAATGTACAGTGACGTGAACCAAAAAACACTGATTCTGCAGTGTGGGCCCAGTTTTGTCCTACCTTTTTGATCACCTGTGGTGACCATAAAAGATACAATTTTGCAGCTGTTGCAGAACCCTGAAAAATCAGGAATGTGTACATTCCTGAAAAATTATGTTTTTTTTTGTTGCAGCCACTGAAGCACAGAGGACAGAAAAAATATGTTAGATAGATGGTATCAAAACCATGCCCCAGGCAAACCCTTTAAAAGAACTAAGGGTGCCAAGCACAGAAGACAGAAAAAACATCAAAGATAGATGGTATCATAACCAATCCCCAGGCAAACCCTTTAAAAAAATGAAGATAGCGTGCCAAGCACAGAAGACAGAAAAAACATCAAAGATAGATGGTATCATAACCAATCCCCAGGCAAACCCTTTAAAAAAATGAAGATAGCGTGCCAAGCACAGAAGACAGAAAAAACATCAAAGATAGATGGTATCATAACCATGCCCCAGGCAAACCCTTTACAAAAATGAAGATAGCGTGCCAAGCACAGAAGACAGAAAAAACATCAAAGATAGATGGTATCATAACCATGCCCCAGGCAAACCCTTTCAAAGAACTAAGATAGGGAGCCAAGCACAGAAGACAGAAAAATTCAGGATTTACCTGTCCAAAAAGTTTGGCTTAAAATTAAGCCAGTAGGATTTGCACCCTAGTTTGTACGGTGGTGGAGGAGGACGCTAAAGGACAGCTGTGTGTGGTGTCAAGCGGCGTGCAGAGAAGGACAGCTGCATGGGCAGTCAGAACAAGTCTTCCGGCGTGCAGTAACCCTCCGAGATCCATGCCTCATTCATTTTAATAAAGGTTAGGTAATCAACACTTTGTGACCTAGGCGAGTTCCCTTCTCAGTTACAATCCCTCCTGCTGCACTGAAGGTCCTTTCTGAGAGGACACTTGAGGCGGGGCAAGACAAGAGATTTATGGCAAATTGTGACAGCTCTGGCCACAGATCAAGCCTGCGCACCCAGTAGTCCAGGGGTTCATCGCTCCTCAGAGTGTCAATATCTGCAGTTAATGCCAGGTAGTCCGCTACCTGCCGGTCGAGGCGTTCTCGGAGGGTGGATCCAGAAGGGTCCTGGCGCTGCCTTGGACTGAAAAAACTTTGCATGTCTGACGTTACAGAGTGGCCAAAGTGCATTGTCCTTGCAGGTGTGCTCGTGGGAGGATTACCGGCACCTCTGCCCCTGGAATGTGGAGTGACATCACCCTTAAAAGCATTGTACAACATGTTTTGCAGGCTGGTTTGGAAATGCAGCATCCTTTCGGACTTGTGGTACGTTGGTAATATTTCTGCCACTTTATGCTTGTAACGAGGGTCTAGTAGCATTGCCACCCAGTACAGGTCCTTCTCCTTAAGCCTCTTGATACGGGGGGTCCTTCAACAGGCATGACAGCATGAAAGACCCCATTCTCACAAGATTGGATGCAGAGGTATCCATCTCCCCTTCCTCGTTATCAAGGACTACGTCCTCATCCACCACCGTCTCCTCCCCCAGCCACGTACAAGACCAGGGCTCCCCAAAAGGTGACCACAAGCCCCCCGGGAAGCCTGCTCCTGTTGGTCTTCCGCCTCCACAAAGCCACCTTCCCCCTCTGACTCCACTTCTGACACCTCTCCCTGCAGCAGGTGCCTGGGAACGTTCTGGTGATTCCGCCCAGAAATCATGCTCTTGGTCACGCTGGTCTACAGCGTCATCTGTCACTTGTCGCACGGCACGCTCAAGAAAAAAGCAAAGGGTATTAGGTCGCTGATGGTGCCTTCAGTGCGACTAACCATATTTGTCACCTCGTCAAAAGGGCGCATCAGCCTGCAGGCGTCGCGCATAGGCACCCAGTAACGGGGGAAAAAAATCCCCAGCTCTGCAGATCCAGTCCTACCACCCAGTTCAAATAGGTATTCATTGACGGCTCTTTGTTGTTGCAGCAGACGTTCAAATATCATTAGCGTGGAATTCCAGCGAGTCTGGCTGTCGCAAATTAAACACCTGACTGGCAAGTTGTGCCGCCGCTGAATGTCAGCAAGGCATGCCATGGCTGTGTAGGAACGTCTGAAATGGCCAGACACCTTCCTGGACTGCCTGAGAATGTCCTGCAATCCTGGGTACTTTGAGACAAACCGTTGGACTATCAAATTTAAAACATGTGCCATGCAGGGCACATGTGTTAAATTGCCCAGTCTCAGTGCTGCCAACAGATTGCTTCCGTTGTCACTCACCACTTTTACGATTTTCAGTTGGTGTGGGGTCAGCCACCGATTGGCCTGTGAGTGCAGAGATGACAGGAGTGCAGATCCGGTATGGTTTCTGCTTTCCAGGCACGTCATGCCCAAGACAGCATGACAACGGCGTACCTGGCACGTCGAATAGCCTATGTGGAGCTGGGGGTGCACAGGTGTGGAGGAGGACACAGCAGCAGAGGAGGAAGAAGCCGAGGAAGAAGCCAAGTTAGAAGACTACTTAGAAGATGAGTTAGAGAGCAAAGGAGGAGTAGAGGTGGTGGCAGACCCGCATGCAACCCGTGGCGGTGACACCAACTCCACTGTTGTTGAACAACGCATTCCCTGCTTCCCAGCCATCACCAGGTTCACCCAGTGGGCAGTGTAGGTGACATACCTGCCCTGACCATGCTTGGAGGACCATGTGTCAGTAGTCATATGGACCTTTGCCCCAACACTAAATGACAGAGATGCGGTGACTTGGCTCTCCACATGGTGGTACAGGTGTGGTATTCCCTTCTGGGAAAAAAAATTGCGGCTGGGTACCTTCCACTGCGGTGTCCCAATTGCTACAAATTGGTGGAAAGCCTCAGAGTCCACCAGCTGGTATGGTAAAAGCTGGCGGGCTAAGAGTGCAGACAATCCAGCTGTCAGACGCCGGGCAAGGGGATGACTCGGAGGCATTGGTTTCTTACGCTCAAACATGGCCCTCACAGAAACTTGGCTGGGGGCAGATGAGCAGGAACTGGTGGTCAAGGTGGAAGGCGGAGTGGAGGGTGGTTGAGACGGGTCAAGGACAGCAGAGGTAGAGCAGTAAGATGCTGGAGCAGAAGGAGGGTGGCTTAGCGTTTGGCTGCTGCCTTTGAGGTGTTGCTCTCATAGTGCTTTGTGTTTGGCGTTCATGTGCCTTCGCATAGCAGTTGTACCTAAGTGGGTGTTGGGCTTCCCAAGACTCAGTTTCTGACTGCACTCATTGCAAATTACAGCGCTTTTGTCAGAGGCACACACATTAAAAAAATGCCACACTGCTGAGCCTTTTGATGTGGGCTTTCTAGCAGTAACAGTAGAAGCTGGCGGGTGCGTTGGCTGGCTGACCACAGGTGCCGATTCATGTTGTTGCCCTACTGTTCCCTGGGAGCTGTCCCTGCTTCTTCTAAGTCTTATTCTCCTCCTGCCTCTCTGACTCTCCGTCTCTCCATCTGAACTATCCTCCTCTTGCTCTCTTCTTGTGGGCACCCACAATATATCAATCTCCTCATCATCATTCTCCTCAGATGCATCAATTTCTTCTGACAGCTCACAGAAGACAGCAGCAGCGGGGACCTCATCACACCTTATGTCCATCTCTGTTGTGTTGCCTGCCTGAATTATGATATCTGGTGTAACGTCCGCATCTCCTTCATCTTCTTCTGGCAATAATGGTTGCGCATCACTCAGTTCAACAAACTCATGAGTAAATAACTCCCCTGACTCCAGTGAAGAAGGGGCGGCGGTGGTGGAGGAAGTGGTACGTGGGGTGCCCATAGCAGAGGAGGATGAGGATGTTGTGGCAAAGTTAGAAACAGTAGAGGATGGGGTGTGCTGTGTAAGCCAGCCAACTACCTCTTCAGCATTTTGGGAGTTCAGGGTAAGTGCCTTCGGAAAACTGGGCAATTTCCTAGGGCCACAGGCCACTTTGCCTGGCATTTTTTTTATTTTTACAAAACAACAACAACTTGGGTGATGTTTCTGGACACGGAATTACTATTGTTATTTTTAGACAGAATGTGCAAAAGCTCACACAGCTAGGTGGCACTTGGTTGAAAAAGACAGTGGCAACAACAAGGCCTGCAATGGCAAAGTATACAGTAGTGGATGTAGTATTGCCGGTGGAAAAACATCACTCAGGTGATGTTTCTGGACACGGAATTATTATTGTTATTTTTAGACAGAATGTGCAAAAGCTCACACAGCTAGGTGGCACTTGGTTGAAAAAGACAGTGGCAACAACAAGGCCTGCAATGGCAAAGTATACAGTAGTGGATGTAGTATTGCCGGTGGAAAAACGTCACTCGCGTGATGTTTCTGGACACGGAATTACTATTGTTATTTTTAGACAGAATGTCTTAATAAATATCTAAATATCTATATCTAATATATAAATATCTAATATCTAATAAGATAAATGAAAAAAAAATAATAATAAAACAAAAGTGATCTCTGGTTGGTACTGGTGGTGAACTACTAGGAGCAGCACACCAGTCCCCAACACAGCTAGACTAATAGCTACCTAAACTCTCCCTCAAATCCCTGCACAAATCTCTCCCTATGTGCTGCTAATACAGAGCAGTAGAAAGCAGATCACATTCACTAGTCAGACTCAGCAAAGCTACCTAAACTCTCCCTCAAAATCCCTACACAGCTTCTCTCCCTACACTATCTCTTCAAACACACACAGGCAGAATGTAAAATGGCTGCTGGGCTTCGGTTTATATATGGAAGGGAGTGGTCCAGGGTTGGGGGGGTGGTCCAGGAGGGAGAGCTGCCTGATTGGCTGCCATGTATCTGCTGACTCTGGGGTGAGAGGTCAAAATTTGGTGCCAGCTAAGGCGAACCCAAATTGCGAACATACGCCGAAAGTTTGCGAACTTCCACGTTCGCGAACACCCGATGTTCGCGCGAATTAGTTCGCCGGCGAACAGTTCGCTATTAGTGAAGTCATTTGCACATGGATAAAAAACTGGCTACAGGATCGGGTACAGAGGGTGGTTGTTAATGGCACATTCTCTACTTGGAGTAAGGTTCTCAGTGGGGTCCCTCAGGGTTCTGTACTGGGTCCACTTTTGTTTAATTTGTTCATAAATGACTTGGGGGAGGGGATTATAAGCAATGTATCAGTGTTTGCAGATGACTTCTTTGCAGCCCAGTCAATCATATCCAGGATGGGGCACCCTGCAGCAGGGTCTGGGCAAACTGGCAATCTGGGCGGCTAAGTGGCAGATGGAATTCAATGTTGATAAATTTAAAGTCATCCCCCAAGAAGGTGTTAGATGGCTTTTTGGCAAGTGAGGAAACACAAGGTTATTAATCCAGGGACTGGTCTAATTGCCATGTTGGAGTCAGGAAGGAATTTTTTCTCCTCTGAGGCAAATTAGAGAGGTCTCAGATGGGGTATTTTGTCTTCCTGTGGATCAACTTACAGATAGGCAGGTTTCATACAGACATAAAAGATTGAACTTAATGGACATGTCTTTTTTAAACCTTACTTACTTTCTATGTTAAAGAAAGTGTTAATAGTCTTGGGAAATTCTACCTCACTAAAGTTTAAGGGACATTTAAGGTATTTATTAAAATATAAAACAAAAGCTTTTCTCCCACTTTCTCGCACAAGTGATACACAGTGGGGCAGATTTGTCAAAATGTGACATTAAGGGTGAACACAGAAAAATGTACCCACTTTCTATTGCTGCCAATTGGACTTTTAAAAATGGATTTATTAATGAGTGAAAGCTAGAGTTAACCATTTAACCATTTGATAAATATGCTTTTTAAAAAAAAGTATGAATAGAAAAGTAAAGTTCAGTTTTCTATTGCACAAGGTTGCAGTAAGCTTTATTTTAACACTACTCATAAATGATCAAGGATATGCACTGAAATATATATGTTCCCATTGGGCAAATTAGTCCCCACTCAAGGTGTACGTACAAGTGAAGGTGACACCCGCTATGTCCTTTATACATTCTTACTGTTTGTTCATCCTATTTAATTGCACCATGTCAGTGTTGAGTATTTGTTGTGTGACTCACATGTTCTACTGGCATTTGACATATGTATAAAATACATGGAAAGGCATTTAACCCTTTCACTGCCAGCCATTTTGAACAAAGTGGAACTTCTACTGCCAGACAGTTTTTGAATATTTTGCACTGTTTCATTTTAGGGGCTTTTCCTCAGGGGGACTTTTAGTTTATCCAGGAAAACTATATAATGTTTTTTTGAGGACAACCTAAGCTTTTTAAAATATGGTGGAATTTTTGTGTAATTCCAATTAAGTAACAAGATATAGGCTTCTAAATCTCTAAACAATAAAAAAAAAATATTTTCCATAATATAAACTCATACACCAGATATTATTCAATTATTTTATGCATGAAAATACAACTGATTTGAAAAGTCCCTTGTCTCCCGAACCTGAACGTGCCAATACCAAATATATATAGTTTTATGGAGATGTCTCACTTGTATAGGTCAAAAACTCCAAAAACAAATTTCCAAAGCACTGCTCCAGAAAGCTGCATACTTTAGATTTCAAGGTCAAAAATTCCACTAACAGAAGGTTTATCCCAGAAAATATATACATTTTTTTTTAGAAAGAACAGATTCTGGGGAATCCAGAATAGGTAGAACTGTCTGTCTGCTCCAAACTACCAAGTTGCAATGCTTTCCTAAAGTTATTGGTTTTTATCAAAATTTGTGAAATTTTTAAAAAATCACTTCAAAGCTTCCAGTCTATAGTATCTTATTTCCTATAGGTCATAAAGTAACCAAATAAAACACCCTAAATATAAATACCAGGGGTCCACTGAACAGTTTGATGCCCAATATGTATAGGTTTCCCTAAGTATGTGGCATGTAGGGGCCCCAATGTGAACATACCCCCATATGATCTATCATTTCTATAATTTCAGCTCCTGCACAATCAACACATTTACATCATTATATGTGGAATAAAGCTAGTATAAAGTATGTTTACCCCATAGAGTCATATTTTTGGAAAGTACACATTCCCCTGAATTCAAAATGGGTATCTGTATCTTTCTACTCCAAAGTACCAAGCCGCAAAGCTTTTCTAAAGTTGCCTTTTTTGATAACATTTCCAAAAATCCTCTCAAAATTTCCAGTTTGCAGCATCTTATCTCCCACATATCATTAGGTATCAAGAGAAAACACCCTGAATTTGAATGCCAGGGGTCCACTGAACAGTATGATGCCCAATATGTATAGGTTTACCTAAGTATGTGGCATGAAAGGGCCCCAAAGTGAACATACCCCCATATGATCTGCCATTTCTGTCATTTCAGCTTCTGCAAAATCAACACATTTACATCATTTTATGTAGGATAAAGCTAGTAAAACGTACACTCACCCCAGAAAGTCATATATTTTTGGAAAGTACACATTCCCCGAAATCTAAAAGGGGTACCCATGTCTTTCTACTCCAAAGTACCAAGCCGCAAAGTAAGTATGCCGATGATATTTGCAAATATCACCTCACAACATCCAATATGCAGCATCAAATTTTCTATAGGTCATTAGGTACCAAGATAAAACACCCTAAATATGAACAGTTTGATGCCCACTGTACATAGGTTTATCAAAGCACATGGCACTTAGAGACCCCAAAATATATCTTGTGTACACTAATTTCATGGCTTACCTTTACCTAATTCATAAACACATGGCAGTTTTATGTGGGATAGAAACTGCAGAAATGTAGGTATATTTTTGGAAAGTACACGTTCTGACAAATCCAACATGGGTAAAGATTCATTTCTACACCAAAGTACCAATCTGCAAAGCTTTCCTAAAGCTAGTGGTTTATATGACATTTCAGAAAATTGCCTAAAAATGTTGCAATTTGCTGTATTTATCTCACACAATTTCTTCCATACAAAGGCAAATCACCCCAAATAGGAACACCTAAGGTCTACTGAGCCGTTTGATTTCCAATATGCATAGATTTACCAAACTATGTGGAGTACAGGGGCACCCAAATAAAAATAGTGCATATGAATTTTCACATATGACTAGCTCTGGCTAGTGCAATTTTTGCACCCGGTATGTGTATTATATGCCATAAGACCCCCTACCAGTACAGAGACCCTAGAAAACCATACATTTCTTGAAAGTACACATTCTGACAAAACAAAAATGGGTAAATACATCTTTCTACTGCAAACTACCAAACTACAAAGCTAATTTTGATAATATTTGATAATATTTCTGAAAATCATCACAAAGCTTGCATTTTGCCCAATTAGGTACCCCACATTTCATAATGAACATAAAACACTCTAAATATGAATGCCAGGGGTGTACTGAACTGTTTGATGCCCAATATGCATAGATTTACCAAACAATCTGGTATACAGAGGAAGCCAAATTGAAATACAGCAGACAAAATGTCCATGTGCAAGACAAGTAACAAAGAACACTATGAAATGCAATAAAATTGCTAAAATCCCCCAAAATCAATGTTTTCTTTTTTCCTAGTGACATCTGCAATCAGAATCACAGTTTGAGTATTCTGGCTTGGGCAAATTAGTTTTACAAACAAGTCAAGGGAACAACAACTGTGCATAACTGAAAATGCCATACAATGACTAAAAATGACAGAAAATGTAATAAAAACACCAAAATAAATAAATAAAACATTTTTTTCAGGCAAGAATAAAAACAATGCGATAAAAATGTTTTTACAAAATTACATGTGTGTGTACACTAGGCAAAATGTGTTTTGTGTGCATGTGTGTGATGTACGTGTGTGTGTAAGTGTAAGTATAAGTGTGTATTAGTGTAATATGCATGTGATTGTGTGATTGTGTGTTTGTGTGTCTATCTGGCACTTACCTGGAGTCAAGAAGCTGGAGATCGCAGGAGGTAAACAGGAGACACAGGGACAGCAGCTGCAGTGAAGGATCCGGTGAGTGAGCGGCACAGGAAAGGGGGGGAGTGGAGGGGGGAGCGGAGGAAGGGAGAGGGAGAGCAGGAAAATCCAGACACGTAGAAGCTACGTGTCTGGCTTTTCCTATGGGGCCCCTGGGCGATCGTGCCCCAGGGGCCACTAGTTACCCCTCTCTGCTCATTCTCTAGGGGGTTCTTTACCTTGCGCTCATTCTCTGCACTTGGATTAAGTGCCGAATGCAGAGAACGAGTGCAAGATAGAGAAAACATAGGTAGCTCTAACGTGCTTAGCGCCTAACGTCTTTTTATGCCAGCACGTAGGTGCTATGTGCTTGGCAGGGAAAGGGTTAAACCTGCTCCAAATAATTGATCAACTGTGCCCTTCTAGCATCTTAATATATCACTGTACTCGATCATCAGAAATGAGAACATAAGTCCATTTTCTAGATAAACTGAAAAGTTTTAATGAGCAAAGAATACAAACCTGATTCCAGTATACTTTACCTTATAATTATATAATGGTGATAGTGTTGAGTGAATGTGCCCAATTTTTCTTCATCGACAAATTTGCAGCAGTTTTGTGAAAAAATTTGCCAGTGCCAAAATGCAGAATTTCACAGAAAGGTAAATAGTCTCTTCTCATCTATTATAGGACTGTTGGTTAGAATTTAATGGAAATTGCTAAATAACTATGTTTATTGTATTCCAGTTATAAAGGGATTTGATAATAAATATGGATTAATGTTGGCTTTGTTATTTCTTCCCAGTACAAGTCCCCAGAATTACAGGTATCTTCTGGATATGTTTGCAGAAATTAAGCGATTTAACAACAAAACAGACATTTTACCCAACATGACTCTGGGATACCATGTTTATGATTCCTGCGAAGACCCACGGAAGGCTTTAAAGAGCACATTTCAGATATTATCTGGACTAAGAAACCCAGTTCCTAATTACTCCTGTGCCTATATGGGAGAAATTGCTGGTTTTATTGGGGATTTTTCCTCAGAAACAACTATACCTATAGCCCACATTCTGAGCGTGCTTGGATATGCACAGGTGAGAAACTCAAGGGCAGATTTATTACAATTCCTGTTTGTGCCTTTTTAAATATTTTTTTTCTACCACAGTTAAACTCACTTTTTAAAAAAAGTCAATTCAATTATTAAAAACCACAACAAAAAACAAACACAAACAATTGAATCCCGTGTCCACATCCCTATATCAAGGTGAAGCCCTACCTAATTTGCTTTAGATCACCCAAGTCTCATAACTCATTGGTTGCAATGGTTTAGTGCACTTTTTGCACCTTTTATTATTATTTATATAGCGCCATCAATTTACGCAGAGCTTTACAGAATATAGGGGTACAAGAGACAGAACAGTTAACCTGAACAAATAAACAATTTACAAAAATGGTTAGCAGTTGCATTTGGATGAGGATCGGAGACACTAGGGGGAGGGCCCTGCTCGCAAGTACTTACATTCTAAAAGGGGGGGTTGAGACATAAGGTCATGGTAACTAGCATGGCATTAGAGTTCATGTAGGTGTGCCAAGTGACTGTAAGTGCGAAGTGAGAGGTGAAAACCAGTGGTTAGTGAATGTTTGAGGGAAGATTAGGGGTGCTCAGTGGGTAATCGCATTTATGAGGGTTTAGGTTGTAGGCTTGAGTGAAAAGGTGAGTTTTAAGAGACCATTTAAAGGTTTGGAGAGTCTAGCAGTGCCTAATGGGATGGGGAAGAGTGTTCCACAGGATGGGTACAGCTCATGAGAAGTCTTGGATGTGAGAGTGAGAGGAGGTGATGAGTGAGGAGGAGAGAAGGAGGTCATGTGTCGAGCGAAGGTTACATCTGGGGGTACTTGGGGGTTAGGGGGGTTAAATAGAGTGGTGCGGCACCAGTGAGTGCTTTGAAGGCGAGTACAAGAATCTTGAACTGAATCCTGTACGTGACAGTTAGCCTGTGCAAGGATTGGCAGAGAGGGGCGGCACTTGGGGGGCAGGAGGAGAGGTGTATGAGTCTTGCAGAACTGTTCATAATGGGGTGGGGTCAGTTTAAATAGGGGAAGGCCCCAGAGCAGTAAGTTGCAGTAGTCTAAGCAAGATATAAAAAGGTTGAATGCGTGCAATGTTTTTGAGCTGAAACCAACAGAGTTTAGAGACTGAATGTGGGGAGTGAAAGAAAGAGCAGAGTTAAATGTGACTCCTACAGTAGACAGCAAGCTTGTGAAGGGTGGGAAGATGACCAGCTCAGTTTTATCTATGTTGATTTTTATCTCTGTAGAGTGGTGGGGACGGAAGCCAGACTGAAATGAGTCAAGTAGGGAGTTAGATGTTAGTGTGAGTTTGTTATGTATGTTATTGAAGCAGTTTTGAGGAGAAAGGGAGTAGAGAGATCGGCTGATAGTTAGAGGGGAGTGTAGGATCCAGCGAAGGCTTTTTAAGTATGGGCTTGATGATTGTGTGTTTGAATGAGTGTGAGAATATGCCAGTAGAGAGAGAGGTTACAGAGAGAGATGAGAAGGAATAGGATCAAGAGAGCAGGGGGTAAGGTGAGCTTTAGACAGGGAAAGGGAGACAATTTGTTGGTGCTATATAAACACTAGGAAGTAAATAAAAAACAAAATGTTATCATAGCTTGATATACTGATGTACTAGTCTAACTAGATGGCTCTCTAGCTGTCGTTGGATGAAAGAAGTTGTAGTCCAGTGACAGCAAAAGGAGAATCTTCTCCCATACAGAAATGTACTTTCTTGTTCTACTGTGAGCTGAAGGAAATATACTCCCTCATTATAGCACTTATACAAATCTATACAAAAGAATTATGTTGCGTTATATTATTTTAAAAAGTCAACTATTCTTTTTATATATTTGTGTTAATGGCTTGTGGGTGGGAGGCAGCGTTGCACCACAAAGGTAGACTTTTTAAAATAATATAATGTAACATAATTTTTTGTATAAATTTGTATAAGTGCTATAATGAGCACATGTTGTTAGTTTGATTAACTTCGTTAATGTGGACCTGACATGTTACTGTATGGAATCTGTGCCAAATATGTAAAACAAAAGGCTGTCTGGAATATTTATTATTGTACAGGTACGGGACCCATAATCCAGATTACTCAGGACCTAGGGTTTTCCGGATCAGGGATCTTTCTGTAAATTGAAACTCCATACCTTAAGTCTACTAAAAGATTATTTAAACATGAAAAAAACCAATAGGTTTGTTCTGCCCCCAATAAGGGGTAATTATATCTTAGTTGGGATCAAGTACAGGTACTGTTTTATTATTGCAGAGACAAGGGAATCATTTAACCATGAAATAAACCCAATAGGGCTGTTCTGCCCCAATAAGGGGTAATTATATCTTAGTTGGGATCAAGTACAGGTACTGTTTTATTATTACAGAGAAAAGGGAATCATTTAACCATTAAATAAACCCAATAGGGCTGTTCTGCCCCCAATAAGGGGTAATTATATCTTAGTTGGGATCAAGTACAGGTACTGTTTTATTATTGCAGAGAAAAGGGAATCATTTAACCATGAAATAAACCCAATAGGGCTGTTCTGCCCCAATAAGGGGTAATTATATCTTAGTTGGGATCAAGTACAGGTACTGTTTTATTATTACAGAGAAAAGGGAATCATTTAACCATGAAATAAACCCAATAGGGCTGTTCTGCCCCCAATAAGGGGTAATTATATCTTAGTTGGGATCAAGTACAGGTACTGTTTTATTATTACAGAGAAAAGGGAATCATTTAACCATTAAATAAACCCAATAGGGCTGTTCTGCCCCCAATAAGGGGTAATTATATCTTAGTTGGGATAAAGTACAGGTACTGTTTTATTATTACAGAGAAAAGGTAATCCTTTTACCATTAAATAAACCCAATAGGGCTGTTCTGCCCCAATAAGGGGTAATTATATCTTAGTTGGGATCAAGTACAGGTACTGTTTTATTATTACAGAGAAAAGGGAATCATTTAACCATTAAATAAACCCAATAGGGCTGTTCTGCCCCAATAAGGGGTAATTATATCTTAGTTGGAATCAAGTACAGGTACTGTTTTATTATTACAGAGAAAAGGGAATCATTTTTAAAAATTAGACTTATTTGCTTATAATGGGGCCTATGGGACATGGCCTTCCCATAATTCAGTACTTTCAGAAGAACGGGTTGCCAGATAATGGATCCCATACCTGTATAAGATAAAGACAAGAAATTAAGTTCCTTCTTGAGAGCAAGTGGCCCTCTTGTTGTCACAGGGGCTGCTGTCTCATAGAGACTTGGCACTGGCACTTTTTCTCTTTGTACAGATCACTTACGGTGCTGCCGACCCTGCGCTACATGACCGATCCACCTTCCCATACTTTATTCATACAACAGAAAGTGATGACACCCATTATTTTATTATAAGCAAGATAGTGAAACACTTTGGCTGGAACTGGGTTGGAGTTATAAGATTTGATAATGACAGAGAAGACAGTGATGACCAACTGCTGAAATATTCTCTCTCCAGGGAAAACATCTGCATCGAGTTCACATTAAAGATAACTAGTGACAATGAGAAAATAAAGTCACACAAGGAGACCATCAAGAAATCCTCCTCAAATGTCATTATTTGTTGTGGACCCATTAATGTGAAACTTGCAGGAAAGTTTAATGATCTACTGTACATGCTCAGGGAAAAGACACTTATCGTTTCATATAATTGGATATTTTATGATTACATTTTAGACTTTGGCCATAAAGCATTTAATGGCAGTTTTCTATTAGTGAAAGAATTTTTAGAACATTTTGGACATGCTCAATCTGTTCATTCTTCTCAATCTGATTACAGACAGTTCTTTGAGGGATTACAGCCATCACAGTACTTCAAAGACAAGTTGCTTGAAAATATTTGGATGGAATATTATGGCTGTTTGTCTGATAATCATGAAAAGAATGAGTTTTATGAAAAGCAATTGATGCTGAAACTCCTTAATTGCTCAGAAGAACAACGTGTTTTCCAAACCCATATTTTTGAGAGAGGATTTCATTCTCATAATATGTTGACAGCAGCAAAAACAATCAATCAAGGGCTAGAAAAATTGCTGAAAAACCAAACTCTTGGAATGAACAGAAAGAGTTACAGTTATAGATATGAGGTGAGCTATATAACTGCCCTTATCTGACTTTCATTGTGCCATTTCCTTGCCTGTAGATGAGGCTTTGGTTGAGTTAAGGTGCATATATAGGAGCTAATTTAACCTTTTTACTGCCAGCCATTTTGGTCAAATCAGAACTTGTATTGCCAAACAGTTTTTGAACGTTTTGCACCATTTCACTTTTGGGGCCTTTTCACGGGGGGACTTTTAGTTTACCCAGGAAAACAATATATCTTTTTTTCAGGACAACCTAAGCTTTCAAAATATGGCGAAATTTTTGTGTAATTTCAATTCTGTAACAAGATATAGGCTTCTAAATGTCTAAAAATGAATTTTCCATAATATAAACACATATCAGAAACAAAAATCAGTTGTATTTTTTTATGCACGAAAATACAACTGATTTGGAAAATCCCATGTCTCCTGAATGTGCCAATACCAAATATATATAGTTTTATGGAGATTTCTCAGTTGTATAGGTCAAAAACTCCCAGCAGTACACTACCAAATTCCCAAAGCACTGCTCCAGAAAGCTGCATACTTTAGATTTCAAGGCCAAAAATTCCACTAACAGAAGGTCTATCCCAGAAAATTGTACATTTTTGGAAAGAACAGATTCTGGGGAATCTAAAGTATGCACAAGTGTTTGTCTACATAAAGTCACAATGTTTTCCTAAAAATTTGTGAAAAAAAAAATTGCTTCAAAGCTTCCAGTCTATAGTATCTTATCTCCTACAGGTCATAAAGTAACCAGATAAAACATCCTAAATATGAACGCCAGGGGTCCACTGAACAGTTTGATGCCCAATATGTATAGGTTTACCTAAGTATGTGGCATGTAGGGGCCCCAATGGGAACATACCCCCATATGATCAATCATTTCTGTCATTTCAGCTCCAGCAAAATCATCACATTTACATCATTATATGTGGGATAAAGCTAGTATAAAGTATGCTCACCCCAGAAAGTCATATATTTTTGGAAAGTACACATTCCCCTGAATCTAAAATGGGTGCCCATGTCTTTCTACTCCAAAGTACCAAGCCGCAAAGCTTTCCTAAATTTGGCAATTTTGATGACATTTCCAAAAATCCCCTCAAACCTTCCACTTTGCAGCATCTTATCTCCCACATAGTGTTAGGTACCAAGATAAAACTCCCTAAATATGAACCCCAGGGGTCCACTGAATAGTTTGATGCCAAATATGTATAGGTTTACCTAAGTATGTGGCATGTAGGGGCCCCAATGGGAACATACCCCCATATGAGCTGTCATTTCAGCTCCTGCAAAATCAACACATTTACATCCTTTATGTGGGATAATGCTACAAAACAGTACGCTCACCCCAGAAAGCCATATATTTTTGGAAAGTGCACATTCCCCCAAATCTATAATGGGTACCCATGTCTTTCTACTCCAAAGTACCAAGCTGCAAAGCTTTCCTATGTTTGCCAATTTTTATGACATTTTAGAAAATTGGCGAAAAATTTTACAATTTGCCACATTTATCTGTCTCTTGCATACAAAGGCAAATCACCCCAAATAGGAACACCTAAGGTCTACTGAACAGTTTGATGCCCAATATGCATAGATATACCAAAGTCTGTGGTATGTACTTACCCCAAAATGAAATTAGCGCATATGGATTTCTCGCCTGGCAACTCAGCTTTTGCACAGAGCCCCCTGTCAGTGTATTATGTGCTGTAACACCCCCTAACTATACAGAGACCCCCACAAAACCATATAGTTTTGGAAAGAACACATTCTGATGAATTTAAAATAGGTAAAGTTATTTTTCTACACCAAAGTTACACCTGGCAAAGCTATGCTAAAAACAGATCAGGAACACTAATACAGGGATAAAAATGCGATAAAACCACAAAAATTGTGCAAATCAGTTAAACAACAAAATAAGTCACATGACAGTGTAATTAGTAGTCAGAATATTTGATCCAATTGTCACACTGTCAAAATAAACAGTTTTTAGGGAAAAGAAAAAAAAAGTTTCTTTATACATGTATGTACATACTATATGTAAAAGTTGTGTGACAGTGTGTATATGAGTGTATATAAGTGTATATAAGTGTGCAAAATAAAAAAAATTGCTAAATTGTGTGCTGTAAATGCAAAAAAATACCCTTACCTGTCCTGACTCACAGATCGCATGCCTGGTCATCCTGCTGCAGTCCTGAGTCAGTGGGCCAGTGCTTGGGGGGGAAGCAGGAAGTGATGCAATTGCGTATCCTGCTTGGAAGTTGGTCCTGCGAGGATCGCGCCGCAGGACCAACATGCCACTTCTACAGAGGGAATCTTTAACTGCCAAACAACATGTGAGGCAGTTGCACATCGTTGGCAGTTAAAAGGTTAATATCCTGAAATGTTTTAACCAAAATAATAGTTGTTTTGTCTTCCTTAAGTGGAAACGTTTTGTTCATGTTTTCAATTTAGAACTCATATACCATTGGTACAGACATAAATGCTCAACTGCTAAGTTATGCAAAATTGTGCTGTTAGTGCCCATATGCCGGGATGGGGAAATTGTGCTGTTAGTGCCCATATGCCGGGATGGGGAAATTGTGCTGTTAGTGCCCATATGCCGGGATGGGGAAATTGTGCTGTTAGTGCCCATATGCCGGGATGGGGAAATTGTGCTGTTAGTGCCCATATGCCGGGATGGGGAAATTGTGCTGTTAGTGCCCAAATGCCGGGATGGGGAAATTGTGTTGTTAGTGCCCATATGCCGGGATGGGGAAATTCTGTTGTTAGTGCCCATATGCAGGGATGGGGAAATTGTGCTGTTAGTGCCCATATGCCGGGATGGGGAAATTGTGCTGTTAGTGCCCATATGCCGGGATGGGGAAATTGTGCTGTTAGTGCCCATATGCCGGGATTGGGAAATTGTGCTGTTAGTGCCCATATGTCGGGATTGGGAAATTGTGCTGTTAGTGCCCATATGCCGGGATTGGGAAATTGTGCTGTTAGTGCCCATATGTCGGGATGGGGAAATTGTGCTGTTAGTGCCCATATGCCGGGATGGGGAAATTCTGCTGTTAGAGCCCATATGCCGGGATGGGGAAATTCTGCTGTTAGTGCCCATATGTTGGGATGGGGAAATTGTGCTGTTAGTGCCCATATGCAGGGATGGGGAAATTGGAAATTGTGCTGTTAGTGCCCATATGCCGGGATGGGGAAATTGTGCTGTTAGTGCCCATATGCCGGGATGGGGAAATTGTGCTGTTAGTGCCCATATGCCGGGATGGGGAAATTCTGCTGTTAGTGCCCATATGTCGGGATGGGGAAATTGTGCTGTTAGAGCCCATATGCCGGGATGGGGAAATTGTGCTGTTAGTGCCCATATGCCGGGATGGGGAAATTGTGCTGTTAGTGCCCATATGCTGGGATGGGGAAATTGTGCTGTTAGTGCCCATATGCTGGGATGGGGAAATTGTGCTGTTAGAGCCCATATGCCGGGATGGGGAAATTGTGCTGTTAGTGCCCATATGCCGGGATGGGGAAATTGTGCTGTTAGTGCCCATATGCCGGGATGGGGAAATTGTGCTGTTAGTGCCCATATGCCGGGATTGGGAAATTCTGCTGTTAGTGCCCATATGCAGGGATGGGGAAATTGTGCTGTTAGTGCCCATATGCCGGGATGGGGAAATTGTGCTGTTAGTGCCCATATGCCGGGATGGGGAAATTCTGCTGTTAGTGCCCATATGCCGGGATGGGGAAATTGTGCTGTTAGAGCCCATATGCCGGGATGGGGAAATTGTGCTGTTAGTGTCCATATGCTGGGATGGGGAAATTGTGCTGTTAGTGCCCATATGCCGGGATGGGGAAATTGTGCTGTTAGTGCCTATATGCCGGGATGGGGAAATTCTGCTGTTAGTGCCCATATGTCGGGATGGGGAAATTGTGCTGTTAGAGCCCATATGCCGGGATGGGGAAATTGTGCTGTTAGTGTCCATATGCTGGGATGGGGAAATTGTGCTGTTAGTGTCCATATGCCGGGATGGGGAAATTCTGCTGTTAGTGCCCATATGCCGGGATGGGGAAATTGTGCTGTTAGAGCCCATATGCCGGGATGGGGAAATTGTGCTGTTAGTGTCCATATGCCGGGATGGGGAAATTGTGCTGTTAGTGCCTATATGCCGGGATGGGGAAATTCTGCTGTTAGTGCCCATATGCCGGGATGGGGAAATTGTGCTGTTAGAGCCCATATGCCGGGATGGGGAAATTGTGCTGTTAGTGTCCATATGCTGGGATGGGGAAATTGTGCTGTTAGTGCCCATATGCCGGGATGGGGAAATTGTGCTGTTAGTGCCTATATGCCGGGATGGGGAAATTCTGCTGTTAGTGCCCATATGTCGGGATGGGGAAATTGTGCTGTTAGTGCCCATATGCCGGGATGGGGAAATTGTGCTGTTAGAGCCCATATGCAGGGATGGGGAAATTCTGCTGTTAGTGCCCATATGCAGGGATGGGAAATTGTGCTGTTAGTGCCCATATGCCGGGATTGGGAAATTGTGCTGTTAGTGCCCATATGCCGGGATTGGGAAATTGTGCTGTTAGTGCCCATATGCCGGGATTGGGAAATTGTGCTGTTAGTGCCCATATGCCGGGATGGGGAAATTGTGCTGTTATTGCCCATATGCCGGGATTGGGAAATTGTGCTGTTAGTGCCCATATGCCGGGATGGGGAAATTGTGCTGTTAGTGCCCATATGCCGGGATGGGGAAATTGTGCTGTTAGAGCCCATATGCCGGGATGGGGAAATTGTGCTGTTAGTGTCCATATGCCGGGATGGGGAAATTGTGCCGTTAGTGCCCATATGCCGGGATGGGGAAATTGTGCTGTTAGTGCCTATATGCCGGGATGGGGAAATTGTGCTGTTAGAGCCCATATGCCGGGATGGGGAAATTGTGCTGTTAGAGCCCATATGCCGGGATGGGGAAATTGTGCTGTTAGAGCCCATATGCCGGGATGGGGAAATTGTGCCGTTAGTGTCCATATGCTGGGATGGGGAAATTGTGCCGTTAGTGCCCCATATGCCGGGATGGGGAAATTCTGCTGTTAGTGCCCATATGTCGGGATGGGGAAATTGTGCTGTTAGAGCCCATATGCCGGGATGGGGAAATTGTGCTGTTAGTGCCCATATGCCGGGATGGGGAAATTGTGCTGTTAGTGCCCATATGCTGGGATGGGGAAATTGTGCTGTTAGTGCCCATATGCTGGGATGGGGAAATTGTGCTGTTAGAGCCCATATGCCGGGATGGGGAAATTGTGCTGTTAGTGCCCATATGCTGGGATGGGGAAATTGTGCTGTTAGAGCCCATATGCCGGGATGGGGAAATTGTGCTGTTAGAGCCCATATGCTGGGATGGGGAAATTGTGCTGTTAGTGCCCATATGCCGGGATGGGGAAATTGTGCTGTTAGAGCCCATATGCCGGGATGGGGAAATTGTGCTGTTAGTGCCCATATGCCGGGATGGGGAAATTGTGCTGTTAGTGCCCATATGCCGGGATGGGGATATTGTGCTGTTAGTGCCCATATGCCGGGATGGGGAAATTCTGCTGTTAGTGCCCGTATGCCGGGATGGGGAAATTGTGCTGTTAGTGCCCATATGCCGGGATGGGGAAATTGTGCTGTTAGTGCCCATATGCCGGGATGGGGAAATTGTGCTGTTAGTGCCCATATGCCGGGATGGGGAAATTGTGCTGTTAGTGCCCATATGCCGGGATGGGGAAATTGTGCTGTTAGTGCCCATATGCCGGGATGGGGAAATTCTGCTGTTAGTGCCCATATGCCGGGATGGGGAAATTCTGCTGTTAGTGCCCATATGCCGGGATTGGGAAATTCTGCTGTTAGTGCCCATATGCCGGGATGGGGAAATTCTGCTGTTAGTGCCCATATGCCGGGATTGGGAAATTCTGCTGTTAGTGCCCATATGCCGGGATTGGGAAATTCTGCTGTTAGTGCCCATATGCCGGGATTGGGAAATTCTGCTGTTAGTGCCCATATGCAGGGATGGGGAAATTCTGCTGTTAGTGCCCATATGCCGGGATTGGGAAATTCTGCTGTTAGTGCCCATATGCCGGGATGGGGAAATTGTGCTGTTAGTGCCCATATGCCGGGATTGGGAAATTCTGCTGTTAGTGCCCATATGCAGGGATGGGGAAATTCTGCTGTTAGTGCCCATATGCAGGGATGGGGAAATTCTGCTGTTAGTGCCCATATGCAGGGATGGGAAATTGTGCTGTTAGTGCCCATATGCCGGGATGGGAAATTGTGCTGTTAGTGCCCATATGCCGGGATGGGGAAATTGTGCTGTTAGTGCCCATATGCAGGGATGGGAAATTCTGCTGTTAGTGCCCATATGCAGGGATGGGAAATTGTGCTGTTAGTGCCCATATGCCGGGATGGGGAAATTGTGCTGTTAGTGCCCATATGCCGGGATGGGGAAATTGTGCTGTTAGTGCCCATATGCCGGGATGGGGAAACTGTGCTGTTATTGCCCATATGCCGGGATTGGGAAATTGTGCTGTTAGTGCCCATATGCCGGGATGGGGAAATTGTGCTGTTAGTGCCCATATGCCGGGATGGGGAAATTGTGCTGTTATTGCCCATATGCCGGGACGGGGAAATTGTGCTGTTAGTGCCCATATGCCGGGATGGGGAAATTGTGCTGTTAGTGCCCATATGCCGGGATTGGGAAATTGTGCTGTTAGTGCCCATATGCCGGGATGGGGAAATTGTGCTGTTAGTGCCCATATGCCGGGATGGGGAAATTGTGCTGTTAGTGCCCATATGCCGGGATGGGGAAATTGTGCTGTTAGTGCCCATATGCCGGGATTGGGAAATTGTGCTGTTAGTGCCCATATGCCGGGATGGTGAAATTGTGCTGTTAGTGCCCATATGCCGGGATGGTGAAATTGTGCTGTTAGTGCCCATATGCCGGGATGGGGAAATTCTGCTGTTAGTGCCCATATGCTGGGATGGGGAAATTGTGCTGTTAGTGCCCATATGCCGGGATGGGGAAATTGTGCTGTTAGTGCCCATATGCCGGGATGGGGAAATTGTGCTGTTAGTGCCCATATGCCGGGATTGGGAAATTGTGCTGTTAGTGCCCATATGTCGGGATTGGGAAATTGTGCTGTTAGTGCCCATATGCCGGGATTGGGAAATTGTGCTGTTAGTGCCCATATGTCGGGATGGGGAAATTGTGCTGTTAGTGCCCATATGCCGGGATGGGGAAATTCTGCTGTTAGAGCCCATATGCCGGGATGGGGAAATTCTGCTGTTAGTGCCCATATGTTGGGATGGGGAAATTGTGCTGTTAGTGCCCATATGCAGGGATGGGGAAATTGGAAATTGTGCTGTTAGTGCCCATATGCCGGGATGGGGAAATTGTGCTGTTAGTGCCCATATGCCGGGATGGGGAAATTGTGCTGTTAGTGCCCATATGCCGGGATGGGGAAATTCTGCTGTTAGTGCCCATATGTCGGGATGGGGAAATTGTGCTGTTAGAGCCCATATGCCGGGATGGGGAAATTGTGCTGTTAGTGCCCATATGCCGGGATGGGGAAATTGTGCTGTTAGTGCCCATATGCTGGGATGGGGAAATTGTGCTGTTAGTGCCCATATGCTGGGATGGGGAAATTGTGCTGTTAGAGCCCATATGCCGGGATGGGGAAATTGTGCTGTTAGTGCCCATATGCCGGGATGGGGAAATTGTGCTGTTAGTGCCCATATGCCGGGATGGGGAAATTGTGCTGTTAGTGCCCATATGCCGGGATTGGGAAATTCTGCTGTTAGTGCCCATATGCAGGGATGGGGAAATTGTGCTGTTAGTGCCCATATGCCGGGATGGGGAAATTGTGCTGTTAGTGCCCATATGCCGGGATGGGGAAATTCTGCTGTTAGTGCCCATATGCCGGGATGGGGAAATTGTGCTGTTAGAGCCCATATGCCGGGATGGGGAAATTGTGCTGTTAGTGTCCATATGCTGGGATGGGGAAATTGTGCTGTTAGTGCCCATATGCCGGGATGGGGAAATTGTGCTGTTAGTGCCTATATGCCGGGATGGGGAAATTCTGCTGTTAGTGCCCATATGTCGGGATGGGGAAATTGTGCTGTTAGAGCCCATATGCCGGGATGGGGAAATTGTGCTGTTAGTGTCCATATGCTGGGATGGGGAAATTGTGCTGTTAGTGTCCATATGCCGGGATGGGGAAATTCTGCTGTTAGTGCCCATATGCCGGGATGGGGAAATTGTGCTGTTAGAGCCCATATGCCGGGATGGGGAAATTGTGCTGTTAGTGTCCATATGCCGGGATGGGGAAATTGTGCTGTTAGTGCCTATATGCCGGGATGGGGAAATTCTGCTGTTAGTGCCCATATGCCGGGATGGGGAAATTGTGCTGTTAGAGCCCATATGCCGGGATGGGGAAATTGTGCTGTTAGTGTCCATATGCTGGGATGGGGAAATTGTGCTGTTAGTGCCCATATGCCGGGATGGGGAAATTGTGCTGTTAGTGCCTATATGCCGGGATGGGGAAATTCTGCTGTTAGTGCCCATATGTCGGGATGGGGAAATTGTGCTGTTAGTGCCCATATGCCGGGATGGGGAAATTGTGCTGTTAGAGCCCATATGCAGGGATGGGGAAATTCTGCTGTTAGTGCCCATATGCAGGGATGGGAAATTGTGCTGTTAGTGCCCATATGCCGGGATTGGGAAATTGTGCTGTTAGTGCCCATATGCCGGGATTGGGAAATTGTGCTGTTAGTGCCCATATGCCGGGATTGGGAAATTGTGCTGTTAGTGCCCATATGCCGGGATGGGGAAATTGTGCTGTTATTGCCCATATGCCGGGATTGGGAAATTGTGCTGTTAGTGCCCATATGCCGGGATGGGGAAATTGTGCTGTTAGTGCCCATATGCCGGGATGGGGAAATTGTGCTGTTAGAGCCCATATGCCGGGATGGGGAAATTGTGCTGTTAGTGTCCATATGCCGGGATGGGGAAATTGTGCCGTTAGTGCCCATATGCCGGGATGGGGAAATTGTGCTGTTAGTGCCTATATGCCGGGATGGGGAAATTGTGCTGTTAGAGCCCATATGCCGGGATGGGGAAATTGTGCTGTTAGAGCCCATATGCCGGGATGGGGAAATTGTGCTGTTAGAGCCCATATGCCGGGATGGGGAAATTGTGCCGTTAGTGTCCATATGCTGGGATGGGGAAATTGTGCCGTTAGTGCCCATATGCCGGGATGGGGAAATTCTGCTGTTAGTGCCCATATGTCGGGATGGGGAAATTGTGCTGTTAGAGCCCATATGCCGGGATGGGGAAATTGTGCTGTTAGTGCCCATATGCCGGGATGGGGAAATTGTGCTGTTAGTGCCCATATGCTGGGATGGGGAAATTGTGCTGTTAGTGCCCATATGCTGGGATGGGGAAATTGTGCTGTTAGAGCCCATATGCCGGGATGGGGAAATTGTGCTGTTAGTGCCCATATGCTGGGATGGGGAAATTGTGCTGTTAGAGCCCATATGCCGGGATGGGGAAATTGTGCTGTTAGAGCCCATATGCTGGGATGGGGAAATTGTGCTGTTAGTGCCCATATGCCGGGATGGGGAAATTGTGCTGTTAGAGCCCATATGCCGGGATGGGGAAATTGTGCTGTTAGTGCCCATATGCCGGGATGGGGAAATTGTGCTGTTAGTGCCCATATGCCGGGATGGGGATATTGTGCTGTTAGTGCCCATATGCCGGGATGGGGAAATTCTGCTGTTAGTGCCCGTATGCCGGGATGGGGAAATTGTGCTGTTAGTGCCCATATGCCGGGATGGGGAAATTGTGCTGTTAGTGCCCATATGCCGGGATGGGGAAATTGTGCTGTTAGTGCCCATATGCCGGGATGGGGAAATTGTGCTGTTAGTGCCCATATGCCGGGATGGGGAAATTGTGCTGTTAGTGCCCATATGCCGGGATGGGGAAATTCTGCTGTTAGTGCCCATATGCCGGGATGGGGAAATTCTGCTGTTAGTGCCCATATGCCGGGATTGGGAAATTCTGCTGTTAGTGCCCATATGCCGGGATGGGGAAATTCTGCTGTTAGTGCCCATATGCCGGGATTGGGAAATTCTGCTGTTAGTGCCCATATGCCGGGATTGGGAAATTCTGCTGTTAGTGCCCATATGCCGGGATTGGGAAATTCTGCTGTTAGTGCCCATATGCAGGGATGGGGAAATTCTGCTGTTAGTGCCCATATGCCGGGATTGGGAAATTCTGCTGTTAGTGCCCATATGCCGGGATGGGGAAATTGTGCTGTTAGTGCCCATATGCCGGGATTGGGAAATTCTGCTGTTAGTGCCCATATGCAGGGATGGGGAAATTCTGCTGTTAGTGCCCATATGCAGGGATGGGGAAATTCTGCTGTTAGTGCCCATATGCAGGGATGGGAAATTGTGCTGTTAGTGCCCATATGCCGGGATGGGAAATTGTGCTGTTAGTGCCCATATGCCGGGATGGGGAAATTGTGCTGTTAGTGCCCATATGCAGGGATGGGAAATTCTGCTGTTAGTGCCCATATGCAGGGATGGGAAATTGTGCTGTTAGTGCCCATATGCCGGGATGGGGAAATTGTGCTGTTAGTGCCCATATGCCGGGATGGGGAAATTGTGCTGTTAGTGCCCATATGCCGGGATGGGGAAATTGTGCTGTTAGTGCCCATATGCCGGGATGGGGAAACTGTGCTGTTATTGCCCATATGCCGGGATTGGGAAATTGTGCTGTTAGTGCCCATATGCCGGGATGGGGAAATTGTGCTGTTAGTGCCCATATGCCGGGATGGGGAAATTGTGCTGTTATTGCCCATATGCCGGGACGGGGAAATTGTGCTGTTAGTGCCCATATGCCGGGATGGGGAAATTGTGCTGTTAGTGCCCATATGCCGGGATTGGGAAATTGTGCTGTTAGTGCCCATATGCCGGGATGGGGAAATTGTGCTGTTAGTGCCCATATGCCGGGATGGGGAAATTGTGCTGTTAGTGCCCATATGCCGGGATGGGGAAATTGTGCTGTTAGTGCCCATATGCCGGGATTGGGAAATTGTGCTGTTAGTGCCCATATGCCGGGATGGTGAAATTGTGCTGTTAGTGCCCATATGCCGGGATGGTGAAATTGTGCTGTTAGTGCCCATATGCCGGGATGGGGAAATTCTGCTGTTAGTGCCCATATGCCGTTAGTGCATGTACATGAAGCTTATGTGGGCAGGACCCAAGGTAAAGTTAAGGCAACATCTTTGTAGCAGAAATGTTATAAAGAATCAAAAAGGTGTCATCTTATGACCCTCTCCAGTATAAAGACCACCCCAGTCCTCTTTATAAGAAGTACTAGTCTTAATCAACTCAAGCTCTTACCTACATATTCAAAACATTCCCCCCATGTATGGTTTGGGGGTATGGGGGGGTTGCTGCAATAGCCACACCTGAGCATTCCACCCCTACCAAAGGGACTATAGAATTATAAAATGCCTAAAGCTGTAAAAAGAAGTATAAACAAAACAGATGCCTACTAATTGCTTTGTATCTTATATTTAAGTTACATAAATATGTGGACCCTCTGCTTGATAGAGCTGCTTATATGCACCGTAATCCTTCCGATAAAATGCACGGGAGAATTACTTATTATTTCATTAGGAATTTGCATAGCAATTCCAGGGGAATACCTGTTTATACCTCGATTGGAAGTTACGTCCCCTGGGTTTCGGATAATCAGAAAGTTTCTATGCATTTCAGAATATATTGGAAAACCAAAGACAACAAGGTCAGAAACTCTGTATTACTTTTTAAAGAGAAAAATGTTGAGTATTAATGGGAAATATCATGATTGTGTTACTGCTCTTCTCTCAACTGGTGTTTGTTGGGCTCTGAAACCTCAGTAAGTTCCACACAGCGAGTACGGGAGCTGCTAAGCCTGTGATCTACATGCTGTGTGTGAATAAGTGTCAGGAGATAGAAACCCAAAGGCGCCATGTTTGCTGTGCATGCTGGGAGTAATGGCTGAAAGGAGAGAGTAACTGGGTATTTATATAAACTATAGTAGGGTTTCTGTAGCAAACACCCCAGCTGTACCGGTGCAGGAACGGCTGCCCCCGGGGCTACACAGCGGGGTATTTATATAAACTATAGTAGGGTTTCTGTAGCAAACACCCCAACTGTACCAGTGCAGGAATGGCTGCCCCCGGGGCTACACAGCGGGGTATTTATATAAACTATAGTAGGGTTTCTGTAGCAAACACCCCAACTGTACCAGTGCAGGAATGGCTGCCCCCGGGGCTACACAGCGGGGTATTTATATAAACTATAGTAGGGTTTCTGTAGCAAACACCCCAGCTGTACCAGTGCAGGAATGGCTGCCCCCGGGGCTACACAGCGGGGTATTTATATAAACTATAGTAGGGTTTCTGTAGCAAACACCCCAGCTGTACCAGTGCAGGAATGGCTGCCCCCGGGGCTACACAGCGGGGTATTTATATAAACTATAGTAGGGTTTCTGTAGCAAACACCCCAGCTGTACCGGTGCAGGAACGGCTGCCCCCGGGGCTACACAGCGGGGTATTTATATAAACTATAGTAGGGTTTCTGTAGCAAACACCCCAGCTGTACCAGTGCAGGAATGGCTGCCCCCGGGGCTACACAGCGGGGTATTTATATAAACTATAGTAGGGTTTCTGTAGCAAACACCCCAGCTGTACCAGTGCAGGAATGGCTGCCCCCGGGGCTACACAGCGGGGTATTTATATAAACTATAGTAGGGTTTCTGTAGCAAACACCCCAGCTGTACCAGTGCAGGAATGGCTGCCCCCGGGGCTACACAGCGGGGTATTTATATAAACTATAGTAGGGTTTCTGTAGCAAACACCCCAGCTGTACCAGTGCAGGAACGGCTGCCCCCGGGGCTACACAGCGGGGTATTTATATAAACTATAGTAGGGTTTCTGTAGCAAACACCCCAGCTGTACCAGTGCAGGAACGGCTGCCCCCGGGGCTACACAGCGGGGTATTTATATAAACTATAGTAGGGTTAAACATAAATGCTAGCTCACCATGAGTATGCAGTATAGGGTGAGTTGCAAATCAGGAGCAGGAATGTGGTAAAAGAAACTGAACAATGAATGTGGAAAATCAAAGTTAGGTTTGTGGTTTATGAATATGATTTACTTAGGGTCTGTGATTATTCTTAATAAATACTTATGGGGACGCTTTAAAGAAATAGCGGGAGATTTTTTTCACAAACAATAATCCATGACAAAAGGCTGCCCCTTTAAACTTATGGAATTCTGACATGATGAGTAGGGAGAATACACAGTCAGGTCATGGTCTGAGTTACATTCTCTAATGAATTAAAAGGGACTTCAATGGTCTCTAAGGAAAAATAATTGCGTGTATTAACAGAAAGTGATGCAGTCGGCAAGTATTTTTCCTCCTCATGAATGTCAGAGATTCTGTCGATATACAAAATGGATTTTTTCAACTAAGTTAACTATGAAATGATATTTGAATAGCTTTCAAACCTCAAATGGTGTAAATAAATTGTATGAATTACAATCCGTATTCAATGAATATTATTGTTTTATGTATGTATTTGTGTGAGGAAGGATGTAATTAATAAATAACTTGTCGCTGAAAAGTTTGCATTCATTATAACAATAATTTTTATGTTTGTTTTAGGCCCCCAGAGCTCAGTGCTCAGACAGTTGTCTCCCAGGATTCAGGAAAGCAACAAAACGCGGAGCCCAGTCCTGCTGTTATGATTGTGTCCCGTGTTCTGAGGGAGAGATCTCCAACAGAACCGGTATAAATTTTATTAGCAATCAATTTTCTCTAGCACTATGTTACATATTATCATTCTTTAATTTACAGTATATGTAATTAATATATTTATCTGGAAGATTGGCAGGTAAAGGGAGGGTACTATAACCCATCTAGAAGTCCTCAAAGTCACAAATAAACATACATTTTCTCAAAGAGTGTCTTTTGATATCAGGACCAGGGAGAAAGCTGGCAGAAGTAGTGCAATATGGGGTATCACAAGGGTAAGGAGACACAAAATCAAGATCCAGGCAGAGGTCAGGGCAGGCAGCATGGTCAGAATCAAAGCAGAAGATTCAAGAACCAGAAGGTCAAGTCAAAATAACAATTTAGGTGCACCCAGGAACTTACTAAGTAAGAGCTATACTCTGGCATTGAACTTGGCTTCTTGGCATTTATTTATCAGATATTACAGGAGAACTAAAGCACAAAAAGAATTAGGTTTAGAACGAGTAACTTTATGTTTTATAATTAAAAGTGTATACACAGAAGAGTATATGGCCCAGTTACTTCTCATTAGGCACAGCATATCCTCCTGCTCTGGTCTGGTCAGTCACTAATTCACTTTTGAGTTTTAATAAATAAGAATTTAAATGTTCCTTTCCATATAGTTTTATATGCATAAAATGTTTAGTATTGGTAAGATTTATGTGTACTTCAGCTAGCATATCTTTTATCTTTGTGTCACCTTTACAGACAGTGAAAACTGCATTAGATGTCCATACAATGAATGGCCCAATGACAAAAAGAATCAGTGTATGGTTAAACCACAAGAATTTCTTTCATTCACTAATGATGTGATTTCTGTGTTTTTTTCATCAATCTCAGTTCTTTTACTCTTACTTTCTGTGCTGATATTGGGAGTTTTCATTTCATACCGGGACTCCCCCATAGTGAGAGCCAACAACCGGAGCCTGAGCTTCCTCCTCCTTGTCTCCATCAAGCTGAGCTTCCTCAGTGTGTTTCTGTTCCTCGGTCGCCCTGTGGATATAACCTGCATGCTGCGCATCATCACTTTTGGAATCACCTTCTCCATAGCTGTCTCTTCTCTCCTGGCCAAGACTATCATGGTTTGTGTTGCTTTCAAAGCCACCAAGCCAGGGAGCTCATGGAGAAAATGGCTGGGAGTCAAACTGTCCAATTCTGTAGTCTTGTTCTGCTCATCCATTCAAATAATCATCTGCATGACTTGGTTGGCCATTTCTCCTCCCTTTCAGGAACTGGACATTCACACTTCCCCTGGAACCATCATCATTCAGTGCAATGAGGGCTCAGCTATTGGCTTTTACTCAGTTATTGGGTATATGGGGCTTCTGGCAGCTGTTAGTTTTGTTTTAGCATTTTTAGCTCGGAGCTTACCGGACAGTTTTAATGAGGCCAAGTACATCACTTTCAGCATGCTGCTCTTCTGCAGTGTTTGGATCACAATGATCCCGGCCTATCTGAGCACCAAAGGCAAAAACACTGTGTGTGGAGATATTTGCCATACTCACCTCAAGCGCTGGGCTTTTAGCCTGTATATTTCTGCCCAAATGTTTCATTATTTTAATCAGACCTGAAATTAACTCAAAATCCAAATTACTTGGACAAAAGAAGCCTTATTGCTGATGTATGCCCCGAAAGGACTGTGATGAGCATCAAGTTTATTGCAGGGTCCACATATATTTATACATAGTTGTCATTTATACCCCTCACATACTTCTTCTCTAGTTTAAACTATTCCAACTGGGCCAACCTTGCTGCATTATGTTAAACTTTTATGTTAAACTCCATGGCAAGATGTTATCCTGTCCTTCTATAAATCTATTCTGTCTTCAATACAAGATAAATAAATACCCTACTGGCAATTCTTGCTACTCACTACCATTGCTTGCTACAACCATATTTACTATCCAGAAGTATCCATGGGTCTCTATCTAGGATGTGCCATGACTCTAATATAGTCCCATTAATTGTATAAGTTAGGTTTCCTGCATATTTTTAAACTCCTAATGCATAACCTTACATTGAATAAACAATAACTGTAACCTGGGCCTGGATGAGTTCTTGAACAAGCAGAATACCCAAGGCTATTGTGATACTAATATCTACAGTTAGTATTAATGGTTGTATTTATAGTTTATGTATGTGAGTGTATATATTGGTAAGTATAGGGTGTGGGTGCTGGGTTTACTTGGAAGGGTTGAACTTGATGGATACTGGTCTTTTTTCAACCCTATGTAACTACTGTATGTAACTAGTGATGAGCGAATCTGTTCCATTTCGCTTCGCCGAAAAATTAGCGAATCTTTCAAAAGATCCGCGAAACGGTGGAAAATTCGCGAAACGGCGAAAATGTGCGACAAAAAAAATTGTCGCCCGCGGCTATTATTTTGTCGCGTGGCTATTGTTTCGTCGCCCGCGGCTATTGTTTCGTTGCGCGGCTATTGTTTTGTCGCCCGCGGCTATTGTTTCGTCGCCCGCGGCTATTGTTTCGTCGCCCACGGCAATTGTTTTGACAAAATTTGACAAAATTTTTCATCCGTTTCGCGAAACAATCCGCCAATGGCGAAACGCGGAAATTTGCCGCGAATCCATGCCTGCCGAAACTTTTCGCCCATCACTATATGTAACTATGTAACCTGCCAATTAGATAGCCAGCTTGCCAGTTTGTATTTTGATCCCCCGGCAAAGTTTTGTGTCTTCAGGAAACAAAAATACATCACATAAATGCCCTCTCCTAAGCGAACAAAGAAATGGTGAAATAATAATAGTAATATTAATTAGCTGGAAGGAATGCACAGATGTGCAACTAATGAAGTACGGCAATTAAACCATGAGAAAAGGCTATCACAGTTTAAACTGTTGTTTTTTAACCTGAAGCAAAACAAATGGTAAAAATCAACTTTAGTAAATTAGGGTGGGTCAGCTATTTCAATTCAGTGATATCTCAATAAATTACACTGTTGCACTGAAGAACATGTGTACTCTCCAGGTTATTTGTATTGAGTTATTTCAATTCAGGGAAAAATAAGTATATGCAGGAAATGAAGATTTTTTAGATCAAATATGAATATTTTGGGGATGTAAACCTTATAAAGCCAAGGGTCATTGTACCAGCAGTAGGACATAATGTTGGCTTGGATCCTTTAGGACAGGGGTCCCCAACCTTTCTTACCCGTGAGCCACAGTCAAATGTAAAAAGACTTGGGGAGCAACACAAGCACCATAAAAGTTCATGGAGGAGCCAAATAAGGGCTGTGATTGGCTATTAGGCAGCCTCTATGCACCCTATCAGCTTACAGGGGCTTTATTTGGTAGGAAATCTTGTTTTTGTTCAACCAAAACTTGCCCCCAAGTCAGGAATTCAAAAATAACTCCCTGGTTTGGGGGCACTGAGAGCAACATCCAAGGGGTTGGGGAGCAACATGTTGCCCCTGAGTCACTGGTTGGGGATCACTGCTTTAGGACGACGAGTAGATATTAGTAAGTAGGTAGGGGTCATTTGAGGAATTTAGCAAATGACTTTTCAAAAAAAAAAAACTGTCACCGTCTAAGAATAAAGTTGAGGTTTTAGCCCTACATACGATACTGTAGATTTCACACACTGATCTCTCTGTTTAGATAAATGAAATAATACATTATTTTTATAAGTGTCATAAAGCAACTCTAGCCATTTATTTATTACATTTATCACAGATACACTTCATGCTTTTTTTCTTGCCACTCAAATGGCATAAAAGAAATAAGTTCAAGTACATTTATTTATGTAGGGGGAAGGGAAATATTAGAATTTTCCAAGGAGAAAGTTTAAGGACAAACATGTCGTAATACAAAAATAGGAAGAAAATGTGCCCAGCGTTTCTTATAAAGTCACATTTTTGTATTCTTGAGCATTGATAATAGAATAATCATGGTGGCTTGTTGACACACATAATAATAATCAAATTCCATTTCAAAAAGCCTAAAAATCTTCCCATTGACTCCATAGAAACTCATCAGCTTTTACTTGCTGAATTTATATTATTTTTTTTTATATAAATTGCAATTATACAAAGATTCCTAAAATATTTAATCTTGAATTTGGATAATTCTGCCCCTTAGGGTTCAACTTCTAATTATGGGAGAATTTCTGGCTCCCTGGTCTGTGTCCGTGACTGAGAGATCAGTGACAGAGTGGGGTGAAATCTGATTTGCTATTGCATGTCATGTGGTTAAACCTCATAACAGCAAATGTGCAGCAAAGGAATGGAATATATCGGGGTGCTGATAAAACAGTGGCACAATTTGCATATATAACATTAAAGGGGAACTAAACCCAACCGTAAAGCTGCGCACTGCGCCCCCTAGATCCCTATAGAAGTTTATTAAAAATTGTAATTACACATGGAAACCATTTCACAAATGAGAATTCTACTGAGTGAAAACTTAATTAAAGATGCAAGAGAAGTGACCAATGAGAATGCTGATTCCCAGCACTGTGTCAGGCCCCTTGCTGGTACCTTACATATAGAGATAATGATGGCATTTTCCCGTCATTATATGGCACAGGAATCAGACATGGGGATAAAGGGACAGACTTGTTCAGTGCTGGGAAACTGTGCTTATTGCTCCCAACTCCAATTGCAGGAACAGAGAACAGGGAGCCGGATTTACTCACATCAGCTGGGATTCTCATTGGAGGATTACTTTGTATTTCAATGCTGCCAATGCGGGCACTGGGGAGCCTGAAATGTTTTATTGGGCAATATTGCTTTAAGAATACAGCCCTGATGTTGCTGGACTACAGCTCCCAGCATGCCTTACCCTTCATTATATGTTACATTATTCAGCTGCCCGGGGCACTACTGTAGGTAAAAATTAAACTGGAAGATTAGGAACTTTGTTGGAAGGTATAGTAGCAAACTGGATAGAGGGCAAAAAAGTTGCTGTTTGTCTGCGATCTAAGCCATGAAGAAATTTAGGCCTTTTAATCTCAAATGGATTGTGCTGTTTATTGATGCACTGGAAGTTATAGTGGCACAATTTGTAAAATAAATCATCATCATAGGAGCTTCTACTGGAAGTATAACGAAAAAAAAGTTTGTTAACCTTCCACAAGTATTCAGAAACAGAAGGCCAATATTCTTGAATCGTTAAAGCCAATGTTTATGTGATGGAGTGAATTTAGCTAAAATTTTTTGTTTGTTAGTCTTTAAATGTTAATTTTACTGGCCAGTAACTCATTAATTCAGTATTTCAGTGTGTAAATAACTGTGTATAATCTGTGTATATGTATATGTGGTATATGTGTGAAAAGTGCAAAATGTGCAACAGTATTAGCTTCGGGTAACAAACTGAGGCCTACTTTGTTTGGAACATGTGCTTTAGCTGTGCCGGATGTATGTTTTAAATGGTGCTGAAACTACTGCTTATAGAAAGCTAGGTTTGCCACAAGTGTATATAAATGTTTGTGCATAAAACTACTTTGTTACTATACAGAACATTGCAATTGCTTGTATAAAGTAAAGTTGAATATAGCACTTACCTGGAGCTCTCAGAGAAGCCACTTCCTAAAGGGGAGGGCAGCCTCTCTGAATGAATATTTATAGAGTAGATGCTGACCACCGGGGGCAGCATAGAGCAGTTTGGAGGCTATAAAAGCTGCAGACTGGGTTTTATTGAGAGTCTGTGTTAAGCCTTTGTAAGAGGTAGTTATAGAGCTCCAGGAGTGTGTGTGCAGGGTTACTGTTGATCCCCTGCTGGTAAAAGTTGGTATTGCACCATTGGAAAAAAAAGAATTTTTTTTTTCTGCATGTGATAAAAATTAAAGCACCATATTTCTGCTGAAGATCTGTCTGGCTACTGAACTTGCACGTGCCCAGTGACAGTTTATATAATAGGTATTTGTGCATTTTTTGCTATATATATATATATATATATATATATATATATATATATATATATATATATATATATATATAACCTGTGTAGGTAAAACAGAATTTTAAGTAGAGGGAAACCTGGAGTTCTCTGTATGAATCCCCATTCAGTTTGCTCAGCAATCCATTGTATAAGGAGGATTTGATCCTATGCTGTTAGTTGCCTACAGTACCATGCCCAGGTTTCTGTTCAAATAAAATATTTGTTTTTTACTAAAGTTTTCACTGGAGAGGACAACCATGAGTTTCATCAAATGTTGTGTAAATTATCTAATTTATATTTGCATGTTGAAAGTTAGAGAACAGAGCTCCCTTTAATCTGTTCCAGTTAAACAAATAGTAAGACCAAAAATGAAAGTTTTTTAAGGTAGTTAGGATATAATGTACTGCTGTCCTGCACTGGTATAGCTGGGGTGTTTGCTACAGAAACCCTACTATAGTTTATATAAATACCCCGCTGTGTAGCCCCGGGGGAAGCCATTCCTGCACTGGTACAGCTGGGGTGTTTGCTACAGAAACCCTACTATAGTTTATATAAATACCCCGCTGTGTAGCCCCGGGGGCAGCCATTCCTGCACCGGTACAGCTGGGGTGTTTGCTACAGAAACCCTACTATAGTTTATATAAATACCCCGCTGTGTAGCCCCGGGGGCAGCCATTCCTGCACTGGTACAGCTGGGGTGTTTGCTACAGAAACCCTACTATAGTTTATATAAATACCCCGCTGTGTAGCCCCGGGGGCAGCCATTCCTGCACTGGTACAGCTGGGGTGTTTTCTACAGAAACCCTACTATAGTTTATATAAATACCCTGCTGTGTAGCCCCGGGGGCAGCCATTCCTGCACCGGTACAGCTGGGGTGTTTGCTACAGAAACCCTACTATAGTTTATATAAATTCCCCGCTGTGTAGCCCCGGGGGCAGCCATTCCTGCACCGGTACAGCTGGGGTGTTTGCTACAGAAACCCTACTATAGTTTATATAAATACCCCGCTGTGTAGCCCCGGGGGCAGCCATTCCTGCACTGGTACAGCTGGGGTGTTTGCTACAGAAACCCTACTATAGTTTATATAAATATCCCTGCTGTGTAGCCCCGGGGGCAGCCATTCCTGCACTGGTACAGCTGGGGTGTTTGCTACAGAAACCCTACTATAGTTTATATTAATACCCCGCTGTGTAGCCCCGGGGGCAGCCATTCCTGCACTGGTATAGCTGGGGTGTTTGCTACAGAAACCCTACTATAGTTTATATAAATACCCCGCTGTGTAGCCCCAGGGGCAGCCATTCCTGCACCGGTACAGCTGGGGTGTTTGCTACAGAAACCCTACTATAGTTTATATAAATACCCCGCTGTGTAGCCCCGGGGGCAGCCATTCCTGCACCGGTACAGCTGGGGTGTTTGCTACAGAAACCCTACTATACTTTATATAAATACCCCGCTGTGTAGCCCCGGGGGCAGCCATTCCTGCACTGGTACAGCTGGGGTGTTTGCTACAGAAACCCTACTATAGTTTATATAAATACCCCGCTGTGTAGCCCCGGGGCAGCCATTCCTGCACTGGTACAGCTGGGGTGTTTGCTACAGAAACTCTACTATAGTTTATATAAATACCCCGCTGTGTAGCCCCGGGGGCAGCCGTTCCTGCACTGGTACAGCTGGGGTGTTTGCTACAGAAACCCTACTATAGTTTATATAAATACCCCGCTGTGTAGCCCCGGGGGCAGCCATTCCTGCACTGGTACAGCTGGGGTGTTTGCTACAGAAACCCTACCACTACCATAGATAGTGTTATTATAGTCCTTAAATATGTATTGAGTGTTTAAAAGACTTGCATTGTTTCTTTTTATTCCCTAGTAAATTTAGTTTTGTGTTCATCTCTGGCTTTAACAAAATAATGTAACATTTGGGTAGAAATATACAGAAGAGAAGGCCACAGCTTGAAGAGATTATGGCAAATATTTCCACTGCCACCGTGTATTTCCCTTTGGTGCTCAGATAGGCCGGGATCATTGTGATCCAAACACTGCAGAAGAGCAGCATGCTGAAAGTGATGTACTTGGCCTCATTAAAACTGTCCGGTAAGCTCCGAGCCAAGAAAGCTACAATGAAGCTCACAGATGCCAACAGTCCCATGTAGGAGAGGACAATATAGAAGGCAACTACTGAGCCTTCATTGCATTGGATGATGATTTTGCCAGGTTCAGAATGTATGTTTTGCTCTGCAAATGGTGGAGAAATGGCCAACCAGATAACACTAATTACTACTTGAATGATTGAAGAAACAAGAACAATTGTATTTGCCAGCTTCGCCCCCGCCAATTTTCTCCAGGAACTATCAGGCTTAGTAGCTTTAAAAGCAACAGAAACCATGATAGTCTTGGCCAGGACACAAGAGATAGCTATGGAGAAGGTGATTCCAAAGGAGGTTTGTCTGAGCATGCAGGTTATATCTACAGGACGTCCAAGGAACAAAAACACAGAGAGGAAGCTCAGCTTGATGGAGACAAGGAGAATAAAACTCAGACTGCGATTATTGGCTTTCACTACTGGAGTGTCTCGATATAAAATAAAGGTTCCCAGTATACTCAGTGCTATCACAAAAAGAATCAAAGTGATAACATTAAACACTAGAGTTAGGGAATCTCTGTCATAGGAGAGAAAATCGGTTGGTTTCTCAATGCACCTTGTTTTCCCATTATTCGGCCATTCATAGTCTAGACATGTTACACAGTTCTCCGTATCTGGAAAAAAAATTGTTATATATATATGAAAATCGCACTTTCCAATGACAGTAATATTGCGTTGCTAGTAGTGATGAGCGAATCTGTACCGCGAAATGCATTTGTCGCAATACTTTTTTGTCACCCATGTCTTTTTTTTTACACAACCACGCCCATTTTGGTACAACCCTGACTTTTTTCAACGCACTACGAATTTTTCTGTGACGAATTTCTGCGTAAGTTCACAAAACAATTCGCCCATGGCGAAATGCGGAAATTTGCTGCGAATCCATGCCTGCCGAAAACATTTGCTCATCACTAGTATTTACAGTGTTAGTTGTTACCAGTTAGATTGGAGATCTCCCCCTCTGAGCATGAGGTACAGTCATAGCAGCAGGGCGGCGCTCCTTTCTGTGGGACTTTTCTGTAGCCAGGGGGGCACTTGGAAGAGCACTGGGATTTCAGAGTCTATAAATAATGATGAGATTATTAAATAAATGAGAATTAATCACTTTACTTTGCTATTAAAGAATCCACTCTTAGTTATAAAGGGATTGGTTGGTACTTGTCAGTAGGTGTTGAGATGTAACTATCAGTATGCTTGAAGATGCTAGCAAAGTGATTTTCAGACATGTGAAAGTTGAAGCTCCTCCTTCTTGGGGATCATAATCTGTTCAGGAGCTCTCTTGTCTAATAACCTAGATAGAATGTCATATATTGGACCTGAATGTTTGGATGAAATTGTGAGGCTGATTTTTTTTAAAAAGAATTTGTGATTATTTTTTAATTTATAGCTTAAATTTTTGAGATTTATCAGTTGAAAAAGTCTTAAAAATGAAAATTCAGCAGCTAAAATCTGGAAGAATTTATTTTTTGGAAATATGGCAGCCCATGGTTACAAAAGGAAAAACATGCACCCAATGTTTTCAAGGGTGCTGAGCTTGGTTATACAGTCAATTTACTTACAAAGATGATTGATTTAGGGCAAGACCCCACGAAGCGACTTACTCACCTTGTGAAACGGCTGTCGGGAGTGTGTGGGGGGTCATACGTTTATATTTTATCTGATAATATAGGGAATGTTGGTTGCAAATGTAATACAATGGGGCAGCTTTATCAAAACACAAATTCGAATCCCGAATGGGAGAAATTTGGATTAGAAACGAAAATTTCTGAAGATCGCAAATATCACAAAAATGCTTACAAAAAAATCGTATTAGTCACGATAATATCGTAATGGTGATCTGAAAGTCCCGAAATTTTCGTACCAAATGATTGTAAACAGTGGCAAAACCGTTTCAATTTTTTGCGCACAAAAAATACGGAAAAGTTGTGCAAGCGTCGAAAAAGTCACGCAAGGTACGAAAATGTTGTGGAAAATACGATCGGACCGATCTAACAAACGCTCGGAGCATTCGTAATTAATAATAATTAAATGTGCCCCATAGTGTATGCTACACAACTGTGCAAACAGTTGTGTCATTGTATGGTAAATAGCTTACAACTTACATTGTCAGGGGGGTTGCATGCAATTTGTTTGTTTGTAAACAACAGTGTAAAACATCAAAGCCACCTTTTGTGGAGGTTTGATTTTCACAGGAAAAAGGTGGATAAAAGACCCTTGATGTTTTGTCAGGATTGAAGGACAACCTTGTAACATCTATCCCTATGCTTCTATTTTTATGTAACCATACCTATGTTGTATCTTGTTCATTTAACAAGCAATAAATATACCTATTTTTCTATAAATACTACGAGCCTAAAGATTATCAACCTACCCCTAGACGCACAAGTGAGTCGGCACTTGTATAGTTTTATATTGCTAAATTGGTAAGCAGTACCGTTACCCACTAGCAACAAAAATTAACTGGGAAAAAAATTTGCGGAGTGAGGAAAAAAGTTGCGGTCATGTCAAAAAAAGTTGTCTGTGGAAAAAAAGTTGCGTGGTAGCCCCATTTCGTGAATTTTTCACCGCTTCACTAATTTTTCCACAGTTTTGCTAATTTTCACTAATTTTTCCACAGTTTTGCTAATTTTTTCACAAAACAGGACAGATTCGCTCACCACTATGTAGCACCCTAGGTAGAGATAGGGCTGTGTCTTTGTTTTACTTTCATCTCTGTAGCAGATTGGAGATGAAGGGTCAAGGTGGTGTCACATTACAACCCTCTTCTGCTTAAGAAGTCTAAAAGGTCTAAATTAATTGGGCATTGGTGGATTTTTTCTCGAAACGGGAGCAAAAATTTGGTGCAGAAAAAATTGTGTGCACTTAAACAAACATGCGTTGTGCATGTCAAAAAGGTCGCGTTTCACAACAGATTCGCTCATCACTAGTTGTAACAAAATTTTCTGAGCAACACTGGGAACATCAGCTCATTACTCTGTATATATTAAACTAAATATGTTTGTCCTACCTGGTTACTGGTGTTTTTCTTCCAGACTATCTTTTGGATATCAATTTCAAGAAAGCCTTTGGGTTCTGACCAAGTATAAGTGCCAACATAGTTTCTCTGCATGGCATGTCTTATGAAGCTATAGAAGGAGGAAATAAAGTAAAACAGATCCAGGAACCCAAGCTCAGTAAAAGATACGTTTCGTCCCAAGGGATCTTTGAAATGTGTTTTTCTTAAAAAGTGGTGCAACTGGAGAATGGAATTAGATGTGAGATGAAAATAATTCTAACCACAAGAGTACATAGAGGAAATACAGTCCTAGTCAATAACCCATTGCAGTTACATGTGCAAATACTGCACACAAAGGGGGTGATTTATTAATGGTTGAGTTTCATTTTTTTTTTCGATCCAAGTTTCTCGAATCTGAGTAATGGGGTCGAAAACTTGAATGTAAAACTTCACCATGTAAAAGCTTGCAAGTTTTTATAGAAGTCAATGGCAAAGTCGAACCATATTCTGAAACTCAAAATTTTCAAAATTGTTGAGTTTTTAGAGCTCATAAACTCCAAAAAATTTAGATATTTGCGTTTTTATTCAAATGAGTTTTCCTTATTAATAAATAAGTGACCATTCGAAATTGCGAGTTTATTTGATTTAGAAAAACAAACTTGAATTTACAAACTCGAAAATTGAAAAATAAGCCCATAAGTGTAGCTGTGACAAAGATACTGCTTGATGGAATAGAAACCCAGGACATTTGATAAATTCTGAAGCAACTCCTGCATGCTTTATAAATATAACTGAACAAAATGAATGAATTGTTACCTGTTTCCTATTAATAATTGTTATGGACACGTTTATTACAGTATTTTCCAGATGAAGAACGCATGTCATGCTCTGCATGTGCAAATCCATATACTGCTGTGTACACGCGGTAACTCCGCCCAAAAAATGGTAATAATTTTGAACCTGAACAATTCCAATAACTCACTCTATATACGTTCTGAAGTAAAGTATCCTTCTCTTTATCATGTGTCAGGCACGATGAGGCAACTGTCAGTAAGTCCTTAAGTAACACATCTTCTTTAATTTTCATAACATAGTCTTCAAATTCTGAATTATCAAAGATAATGAATCCTTCTTTGAAAGCGAGACTGCCATTAAAGAGGGGGAAGGTGTAACCAGGAATCCATGTTGCTGGAACCACCAAAGTCTTTTCTTTTATCATCTTTTCTACAAAGTAAGTTTTGGTACGAAATTTTTCCCCACACAAGACAACCACCTCTGCAGTAGATTTTTGAATTCTTTCTAAAGTTCTTGTGTCTGTGTTTATATCTTCCTTTAGCATGCCAATGAGGTCAACACAGGCACCGTGTTTGTTGAGCTCATTCATGAGGTTCTTACTCTCTCTTTCACTACATTCATCACCAGCTGCCAGAATGATCACCCAGGTCCATCCCAAGTATTCCACCAGCTCTGCTATAGCAACGTGCTCAACATAATCATTGGGCCCAGTGCTAAAATAATATGGATACAGAGCTCTGTCATTCAGCACAGGGTCTATAGCACTATAACTTATCTAAGAACAAAAGAGCAAGGCCTAGAATAGGTTATGAATATATATATATTAGGTGCTTATTTTTGAATTCCTGGCTTGGTGGCAAGTTTTGGTTGCATAAAATCCAGGTGTACTGCCCAACCAAGCCTCCTGTAGGCTGCCAATTGACACAGGGGCTACCAGTTAGCCAATTATAGCCCTTATTTTGCACCCCCAGAACCTTTTCTATGATTGTGCTGCTCCCCAACTCTTTTTTACATTTGAATGTGGCTCATAAGTAAAAAAGGTTGGTGATCACTGATAAATTAATTAACTGTTTAACAGTTTGTGTTAAATACAGTACAGGTATGAAACCTATTATCCAGAATGCTTGGGACCTGGGGCTTTCTGGATAAGGGGTCTTTCCGTAATTTGGATCTCTGTGGCTTGCGTCTACTAAAAAATAATTTTAACATTAATTAAAATTAGAATTTAAATATTCTAATCTCATCTGCCATATTATTATTAGTAAGCAATCAACCAACAGGTTTGCAGTTCCATTCAGTACTTTTACCTGCCCCTTCCCATCAAGCCATCACCACTCAGGGTTTTAATAATCAATCATATTGATTACAGATTTTTGAAAATATATTTATCTTCACCCTAACTGCAGGCAAATAAGGTGTGTAATAATTTAATCTGGATAATTTCTAATACCCTAAAGATCAATGAGTGCAGCAATACAACATTTGTCAAAGATATTTGTAAATGCCTTGCCTGTGTTCCTCCCCCAGCCTTGCCTGCCCTGCCTCTCCCAGTGTCTTTTTCTAAACAAAACTTGCCTGTTCATTGTACCTACCTTGTCTAACCTCCCTGAGTTTATAGGTGTTGTAAACCCAGCCATGATGCTGTCCCACTACGCCTCCTAGTGGTGCTATAGAAGTTGCCAAAAACATAATTATAGATGCAAGAAAATTCACCACTGAGAATTCTACTGATAAAAACTTCATTAGAAATGCAAAAGAATTGACCAATGAGGATGTTGGTTCACAGCACTATGTCATGCATCTTGCTTTTATCTTACATATAGAGATAATTATGTAATTTTCCCCTTCATTATATGGCACAGGAATCAGACATGGGGATAAAGGACAGACTTGTTGTCATCCTGTCATCTCATTGGAGGATATTTTGGATTTTAAAGCAGTCACTGGCTGTGAAGAGTTGGGGAAAAGTTTTATTGTGCAATATTGCTTTAAGAATACAACCCTGATGTTGCTGGTCTACAGCTCCCAGCATGCCCCACCCTTCATTATATGGTACATTATTCTGATATCTGTAGTCCAGCAACAACTGAGTAACGTTTGGTTTAGCAGTGCAGTGCAATTAAAGTGTAAGCCTGTTTTCCAGCAATAGAATTGAGTGGCATGGATTCATGATCAAATTCCACATTTCACCATCTGCAATTTTTTTTTTGCTAAACTGTGGTAAGAATTGGACGCAACCAGAAATTCAAAGAAAAAAACCTCCGATTGACTGTAATGTATTTGGAGAGAGAAAAAAGTTGGGCGCGTAAGAAAAAATTGTTCCACTGTATGTGCACAAATTCTGCTTCTCCCTTAGATGGCTCATCCAACCTTTTAAATAAGAAAATAAAAATTTTAAATAAGAAATTTACCTACCTAAATGCATTTCATAACTTGAGAGAATGTACTACTCATTAAATAAAATTATTGATGAAATAATTAATTTACCTGAGTGTGTCCATATGTACCCAAAAGCTGGGCTATAGGCAGGGCTGTTACTGTTGAGCGATCACCAATAAAAACTGCAATTTCTCTTTGGTCCCCACAGGAGTAATTAGGAACAATTATCCCAGGGCCAGATAATATCTGCAGGACACTCTTCATAGCAAGGCTGGGGTCCCCACAAGAGTCATATACATGGTACCCCAGAGTGACGTTGGGCAACAGATCTGGGTTCTTGTTGATTTCATTGATAGTGAACAACAAGGTCTGGATCTCTATGTAACGATCTTGAACAGGACTGTGGGAAAAATTGTTCCTATTAGGTAAAAAGTATCTAACAAGGATCTAATAACTGTTATTAGTAGAAGACTTTTGTTATAGGGCACTCAGTGGACAGAATAGCTGCTAAAGAGATCTTTCTGTTAGATTAAATATTTAAAAGTATATATATGCATGCATATAGGCAGTAATGTGAGATGAAGGGTAAGAAGTCAGCATATCCGTGCAACAATTTGCCGCAAAAAAATGTGCGATCACGTCAAAAGAAGGCACAGTCACGTCAAAAAAGTTGCGTTTCACAAATTTTTTACATTTCGTTGATTTTGTTGGTTTCACAAATTTTTCAGCTAAGTGAGACAGGACAGATTCGCTCATCACTAGTACTTACATTGTTACATAGTTGAGTTGGATTGATAAAATACCAAAGTCCATCAAGTTCAACCCCTCCAAACAAACCCCAGTGCCCATATACACAAACTCATACCAACCTATATATATATACTCACATATATAAACTATATACCAGTATCTATACTAAGGGGCACATTTACTAACCCACGAACGGGTCGAAATGAGTCCGATTGCGTTTTTTTCGTAATGAACGGTATTTTGCGATTTTTTCGTATTTTTTGCGATTTTTTCGGCTTCTTTACGAATTTTTCGTTACCAATACGATTTTTGCGTAAAAACGCGAGTTTTTCGTAGCCATTACGAAAGTTGCGTAAAATCTGGCGATTTTTCGTAGCGTTAAAACTTGCGCAAAAAGTTGCGCTTTTTTCGTATCGTTAAAACTTATGCGAAACTTTGCACCTTTTAAGTTTTAACGCTACGAAAAAAGCGCAACTTTCGTAATGGCTACAAAAAACTCGCGTTTTTACGCAAAAACCGTATTGGTAACGAAAAATTCGTAAAGAAGCCGAAAAAATCGCAACAAATACGAAAAAGTCGCAAAATGTTCGTTTTCAAGTCGGAACTTTTCCAATTCGGGTCGGATTCGTGGGTTAGTAAATCAGCCCCTAATTGTAGTATTTAGTGTCACAATAGCCTTTGAAATAATGCTTGTTCAAAAAGTCACCCAAGTCCCTCTTGTAGGCATTAACAGAATCTGCCATCCCAGCATCACTCGGAAGGACATTCCCCAACCTCACTGCCCTCACTGTGAGGAACCCCCTACCCAACATCCCCCGGCAGGGCATTCCCCAACCCCCTCACTGCCCTCACCGTGAGGAACCCCCTACTCAACATCCCCCGGCAGGGCATTCCCCAACCCCCTCACTGCCCTCACCGTGAGGAACCCCCTACCCAACATCCCCCCGGCAGGGCATTCCCCAACCTCACTGCCCTCACCATGAGGAATCCCCTACCCAACATCCCCCGGCAGGGCATTCCCCAACCCCCTCACTGCCCTCACTGTGAGGAACCCCCTACCCAACATCCCCCGGCAGGGCATTCCCCAACCCCCTCACTGCCCTCACCGTGAGGAACCCCCTACCCAACATCCCCCGGCAGGGCATTCCCCAACCCCCTCACTGCCCTCACCGTGAGGAACCCCCTACCCAACATCCCCCGGCAGGGCATTCCCCAACCCCCTCACTGCCCTCACCGTGAGGAACCCCCTACCCAACATCCCCCGGCAGGGCATTCCCCAACCCCCTCACTGCCCTCACTGTGAGGAACCCCTATGCAACATCCCCCAGCAGGGCATTCCCCAACCTCACTGCCCTCACCGTGAGGAACCCCCTACCCAACATCCCCCGGCAGGGCATTCCAAAACCCCCTCACCGTGAGGAACCCCCTACCCAACATCCCCCAGCAGGGCATTCCCCTACCTCACTGCCCTCACCGTGAGGAACCCCCTACCCAACATCCCCCGGCAGAGCATTCCCCAACCCCCTCACTGCCCTCACCGTGAGGAACCCCCTACCCAACATCCCCCGGCAGGGCATTCCCCAACCCCCTCACTGCCCTCACCGTGAGGAACCCCCTACCCAACATCCCCCGGCAGGGCATTCCCCAACCCCCTCACTGCCCTCACCGTGAGGAACCCCCTACCCAACATCCCCCGGCAGGGCATTCCCCAACCCCCTCACTGCCCTCACCGTGAGGAACCCCCTACCCAACATCCCCCGGCAGGGCATTCCCCAACCCCCTCACTGCCCTCACTGTGAGGAACCCCTATGCAACATCCCCCAGCAGGGCATTCCCCAACCTCACTGCCCTCACCGTGAGGAACCCCCTACCCAACATCCCCCGGCAGGGCATTCCAAAACCCCCTCACCGTGAGGAACCCCCTACCCAACATCCCCCGGCAGGGCATTCCCCAACCTCACTGCCCTCACCGTGAGGAACCCCCTACCCAACATCCCCCGGCAGAGCATTCCCCAACCCCCTCACTGCCCTCACCGTGAGGAACCCCCTACCCAACATCCCCCGGCAGGGCATTCCCCAACCCCCTCACTGCCCTCACCGTGAGGAACCCCCTACCCAACATCCCCGGCAGGGCATTCCCCAACCTCACTGCCCTCAGCGTGAGGAACCCCCTACCCAACATCCCCCGGCAGGGCATTCCCCAACCCCCTCACTGCCCTCACCGTGAGGAACCCCCTACCCAACATCCCCCGGCAGGGCATTCCCCAACCTCCTCACTGCCCTCACCGTGAGGAACCCCCTACCCAACATCCCCCCGCAGGGCATTCCCCAACCTCACTGCCCTCACCGTGAGGAACCCCCTACCCAACATCCCCCAGCAGGGCATTCCCCAACCTCACTGCCCTCACCGTGAGGAACCCCCTACCCAACATCCCCCGGCAGGGCATTCCCCAACCCCCTCACTGCCCTCACCGTGAGGAACCCCCTACCCAACATCCCCCGGCAGGGCATTCCCCAACCTCCTCACTGCCCTCACCGTGAGGAACCCCCTACCCAACATCCCCCAGCAGGGCATTCCCCAACCTCACTGCCCTCACCGTGAGGAACCCCCTACCCAACATCCCCCGGCAGAGCATTCCCCAACCCCCTCACTGCCCTCACCGTGAGGAACCCCCTACCCAACATCCCCCGGCAGGGCATTCCCCAACCCCCTCACTGCCCTCACCGTGAGGAACCCCTACCCAACATCCCCCGGCAGGGCATTCCCCAACCCCCTCACTGCCCTCACCGTGAGGAACCCCCTACCCAACATCCCCCGGCAGGGCATTCCCCAACCCCCTCACTGCCCTCACTGTGAGGAACCCCTATGCAACATCCCCCAGCAGGGCATTCCCCAACCTCACTGCCCTCACCGTGAGGAACCCCCTACCCAACATCCCCCGGCAGGGCATTCCAAAACCCCCTCACCGTGAGGAACCCCCTACCCAACATCCCCCAGCAGGGCATTCCCCAACCTCACTGCCCTCACCGTGAGGAACCCCCTACCCAACATCCCCCGGCAGAGCATTCCCCAACCCCCTCACTGCCCTCACCGTGAGGAACCCCCTACCCAACATCCCCCGGCAGGGCATTCCCCAACCCCCTCACTGCCCTCACCGTGAGGAAACCCCTACCCAACATCCCCCGGCAGGGCATTCCCCAACCTCACTGCCCTCACCGTGAGGAACCCCCTATCCAACATCCCCCGGCAGGGCATTCCCCAACCTTACTGCCCTCACCGTGAGGAACCCCCTACCCAACATCCCCCGGCAGGGCATTCCCCAACCTCCTCACTGCCCTCACCGTGAGGAACCCCCTACCCAACATCCCCCGGCAGGGCATTCCCCAACCCCCTCACCGTGAGGAACCCCCTACCCAACATCCCCCGGCAGGGCATTCCCCAACCCCCTCACCGTGAGGAACCCCCTACCCAACATCCCCCAGCAGGGCATTCCCCAACCTCCTCACTGCCCTCACCGTGAGGAACCCCCTACCCAACATCCCCCCGCAGGGCATTCCCCAACCTCACTGCCCTCACCGTGAGGAACCCCCTATCCAACATCCCCCGGCAGGGCATTCCCCAACCTCACTGCCCTCACCGTGAGGAACCCCCTATCCAACATCCCCCGGCAGGGCATTCCCCAACCTTACTGCCCTCACTGTGAGGAACCCCCTACCCAACATCCCCCGGCAGGGCATTCCCCAACCTCCTCACTGCCCTCACCGTGAGGAACCCCCTACCCAACATCCCCCGGCAGGGCATTCCCCAACCCCCTCACCGTGAGGAACCCCCTACCCAACATCCCCCGGCAGGGCATTCCCCAACCCCCTCACCGTGAGGAACCCCCTACCCAACATCCCCCGGCAGGGCATTCCCCAACCCCCTCACCGTGAGGAACCCCCTACCCAACATCCCCCGGCAGGGCATTCCCCAACCCCCTCACCGTGAGGAACCCCCTACCCAACATCCCCCGGCAGGGCATTCCCCAACCCCCTCACCGTGAGGAACCCCCTACCCAACATCCCCCGGCAGGGCATTCCCCAACCCCCTCACCGTGAGGAACCCCCTACCCAACATCCCCGGCAGGGCATTCCCCAACCCCCTCACCGTGAGGAACCCCCTACCCAACATCCCCCGGCAGGGCATTCCCCAACCCCCTCACCGTGAGGAACCCCCTACCCAACATCCCCCGGCAGGGCATTCCCCAACCCCCTCACCGTGAGGAACCCCCTACCCAACATCCCCCGGCAGGGCATTCCCCAACCCCCTCACCGTGAGGAACCCCCTACCCAACATCCCCCGGCAGGGCATTCCCCAACCCCCTCACCGTGAGGAACCCCCTACCCAACATCCCCCGGCAGGGCATTCCCCAACCCCCTCACCGTGAGGAACCCCCTACCCAACATCCCCCGGCAGGGCATTCCCCAACCCCCTCACCGTGAGGAACCCCCTACCCAACATCCCCCGGCAGGGCATTCCCCAACCCCCTCACCGTGAGGAACCCCCTACCCAACATCCCCCGGCAGGGCATTCCCCAACCCCCTCACCGTGAGGAACCCCCTACCCAACATCCCCCGGCAGGGCATACCCCAACCCCCTCACCGTGAGGAACCCCCTACCCAACATCCCCCGGCAGGGCATTCCCCAACCCCCTCACCGTGAGGAACCCCCTACCCAACATCCCCCGGCAGGGCATTCCCCAACCCCCTCACCGTGAGGAACCCCCTACCCAACATCCCCCGGCAGGGCATTCCCCAACCCCCTCACCGTGAGGAACCCCCTACCCAACATCCCCCGGCAGGGCATTCCCCAACCTCCTCACTGCCCTCACCGTGAGGAACCCCCTACCCAACATCCCCCCGCAGGGCATTCCCCAACCTCACTGCCCTCACCATGAGGAACCCCCTACCCAACATCCCCCGGCAGGGCATTCCCCAACCTTACTGCCCTCACTGTGAGGAACCCCCTATCCAACATCCCCCGGCAGGGCATTCCCCAACCTTACTGCCCTCACTGTGAGGAACCCCCTACCCAACATCCCCCGGCAGGGCATTCCCCAACCTCCTCACTGCCCTCACCGTGAGGAACCCCCTACCCAACATCCCCCGGCAGGGCATTCCCCAACCCCCTCACCGTGAGGAACCCCCTACCCAACATCCCCCGGCAGGGCATTCCCCAACCCCCTCACCGTGAGGAACCCACTACCCAACATCCCCCAGCAGGGCATTCCCCCAACCTCACTGCCCTCACCGTGAGGAACCCCCTATCCAACATCCCCCGGCATGGCATTCCCCAACCTCCTCACTGCCCTCACCGTGAGGAACCCCCTACCCAACATCCCCCGGCAGGGCATTCCCCAACCTCCTCACTGCCCTCACCGTGAAAAACCCCCTACCCAACATCCCCCGGCAGGGCATTCCCCAACCTCCTCACTGCCCTCACCATGAGGAACCCCCTACCCAACATCCCCCGGCAGGGCATTCCCCAACCTCACTGCCCTCACCGTGAGGAATCCCCTACCCAACATCCCCCGGCAGGGCATTCCCCAACCTTACTGCCCTCAGTGTGAGGAACCCCCTATCCAACATCCCCTGGCAGGGCATTCCCCAACCTCACTGCCCTCACCGTGAGGAACCCACTACCCAACATCCCCTGGCAGGGCATTCCCCAACCCCCTCACTGCCCTCACCGTGAGGAACCCCCTACCCAACATCCCCCGGCAGGGCATTCCCCAACCCCCTCACTGCCCTCACCGTGAGGAACCCCCTACCCAACATCCCCCGGCAGGGCATTCCCCAACCTCACTGCCCTCAGCGTGAGGAACCCCCTACCTTACATCCCCCGGCAGGGCATTCCCCAACCCCCTCACTGCCCTCACCGTGAGGAACCCCCTACCCAACATCCCCCGGCAGGGCATTCCCCAACCTCCTCACTGCCCTCACCGTGAGGAACCCCCTACCCAACATCCCCCCGCAGGGCATTCCCCAACCTCACTGCCCTCACCGTGAGGAACCCCCTACCCAACATCCCCCAGCAGGGCATTCCCCAACCTCACTGCCCTCACCGTGAGGAACCCCCTACCCAACATCCCCCGGCAGGGCATTCCCCAACCCCCTCACTGCCCTCACCGTGAGGAACCCCCTACCCAACATCCCCCGGCAGGGCATTCCCCAACCTCCTCACTGCCCTCACCGTGAGGAACCCCCTACCCAACATCCCCCGGCAGGGCATTCCCCAACCTCACTGCCCTCACCGTGAGGAACCCCCTACCCAACATCCCCCGGCAGAGCATTCCCCAACCCCCTCACTGCCCTCACCGTGAGGAACCCCCTACCCAACATCCCCCGGCAGGGCATTCCCCAACCCCCTCACTGCCCTCACCGTGAGGAACCCCCTACCCAACATCCCCCGGCAGGGCATTCCCCAACCCCCTCACTGCCCTCACCGTGAGGAACCCCCTACCCAACATCCCCCGGCAGGGCATTCCCCAACCCCCTCACTGCCCTCACTGTGAGGAACCCCTATGCAACATCCCCCAGCAGGGCATTCCCCAACCTCACTGCCCTCACCGTGAGGAACCCCCTACCCAACATCCCCCGGCAGGGCATTCCAAAACCCCCTCACCGTGAGGAACCCCCTACCCAACATCCCCCAGCAGGGCATTCCCCAACCTCACTGCCCTCACCGTGAGGAACCCCCTACCCAACATCCCCCGGCAGAGCATTCCCCAACCCCCTCACTGCCCTCACCGTGAGGAACCCCCTACCCAACATCCCCCGGCAGGGCATTCCCCAACCCCCTCACTGCCCTCACCGTGAGGAACCCCCTACCCAACATCCCCCGGCAGGGCATTCCCCAACCTCACTGCCCTCAGCGTGAGGAACCCCCTACCTAACATCCCCCGGCAGGGCATTCCCCAACCCCCTCACTGCCCTCACCGTGAGGAACCCCCTACCCAACATCCCCCGGCAGGGCATTCCCCAACCTCCTCACTGCCCTCACCGTGAGGAACCCCCTACCCAACATCCCCCCGCAGGGCATTCCCCAACCTCACTGCCCTCACCGTGAGGAACCCCCTACCCAACATCCCCCAGCAGGGCATTCCCCAACCTCACTGCCCTCACCGTGAGGAACCCCCTACCCAACATCCCCCGGCAGGGCATTCCCCAACCCCCTCACTGCCCTCACCGTGAGGAACCCCCTACCCAACATCCCCCGGCAGGGCATTCCCCAACCTCCTCACTGCCCTCACCGTGAGGAACCCCCTACCCAACATCCCCCCGCAGGGCATTCCCCAACCTCACTGCCCTCACCGTGAGGAACCCCCTACCCAACATCCCCCGGCAGGGCATTCCCCAACCTTACTGCCCTCACCGTGAGGAACCCCCTATCCAACATCCCCCGGCAGGGCATTCCCCAACCTTACTGCCCTCACCGTGAGGAACCCCCTACCCAACATCCCCCGGCAGGGCATTCCCCAACCTCCTCACTGCCCTCACCGTGAGGAACCCCCTACCCAACATCCCCCGGCAGGGCATTCCCCAACCCCCTCACCGTGAGGAACCCCCTACCCAACATCCCCCGGCAGGGCATTCCCCAACCCCCTCACCGTGAGGAACCCCCTACCCAACATCCCCCAGCAGGGCATTCCCCAACCTCCTCACTGCCCTCACCGTGAGGAACCCCCTACCCAACATCCCCCCGCAGGGAATTCCCCAACCTCACTGCCCTCACCGTGAGGAACCCCCTATCCAACATCCCCCGGCAGGGCATTCCCCAACCTCACTGCCCTCACCGTGAGGAACCCCCTATCCAACATCCCCCGGCAGGGCATTCCCCAACCTCACTGCCCTCACTGTGAGGAACCCCCTACCCAACATCCCCCGGCAGGGCATTCCCCAACCTCCTCACTGCCCTCACCGTGAGGAACCCCCTACCCAACATCCCCCGGCAGGGCATTCCCCAACCCCCTCACCGTGAGGAACCCCCTACCCAACATCCCCCGGCAGGGCATTCCCCAACCCCCTCACCGTGAGGAACCCCCTACCCAACATCCCCCGGCAGGGCATTCCCCAACCCCCTCACCGTGAGGAACCCCCTACCCAACATCCCCCGGCAGGGCATTCCCCAACCCCCTCACCGTGAGGAACCCCCTACCCAACATCCCCCGGCAGGGCATTCCCCAACCCCCTCACCGTGAGGAACCCCCTACCCAACATCCCCCGGCAGGGCATTCCCCAACCCCCTCACCGTGAGGAACCCCCTACCCAACATCCCCCGGCAGGGCATTCCCCAACCCCCTCACCGTGAGGAACCCCCTACCCAACATCCCCCGGCAGGGCATTCCCCAACCCCCTCACCGTGAGGAACCCCCTACCCAACATCCCCCGGCAGGGCATTCCCCAACCCCCTCACCGTGAGGAACCCCCTACCCAACATCCCCCGGCAGGGCATTCCCCAACCCCCTCACCGTGAGGAACCCCCTACCCAACATCCCCCAGCAGGGCATTCCCCAACCTCCTCACTGCCCTCACCGTGAGGAACCCCCTACCCAACATCCCCCCGCAGGGCATTCCCCAACCTCACTGCCCTCACCATGAGGAACCCCCTACCCAACATCCCCCGGCAGGGCATTCCCCAACCTTACTGCCCTCACTGTGAGGAACCCCCTATCCAACATCCCCCGGCAGGGCATTCCCCAACCTTACTGCCCTCACTGTGAGGAACCCCCTACCCAACATCCCCCGGCAGGGCATTCCCCAACCTCCTCACTGCCCTCACCGTGAGGAACCCCCTACCCAACATCCCCCGGCAGGGCATTCCCCAACCCCCTCACCGTGAGGAACCCCCTACCCAACATCCCCCGGCAGGGCATTCCCCAACCCCCTCACCGTGAGGAACCCCCTACCCAACATCCCCCAGCAGGGCATTCCCCAACCTCACTGCCCTCACCGTGAGGAACCCCCTATCCAACATCCCCCGGCATGGCATTCCCCAACCTCCTCACTGCCCTCACCGTGAGGAACCCCCTACCCAACATCCCCCGGCAGGGCATTCCCCAACCTCCTCACTGCCCTCACCGTGAAAAACCCCCTACCCAACATCCCCCGGCAGGGCATTCCCCAACCTCCTCACTGCCCTCACCATGAGGAACCCCCTACCCAACATCCCCCGGCAGGGCATTCCCCAACCTCACTGCCCTCACCGTGAGGAATCCCCTACCCAACATCCCCCGGCAGGGCATTCCCCAACCTTACTGCCCTCAGTGTGAGGAACCCCCTATCCAACATCCCCTGGCAGGGCATTCCCCAACCTCACTGCCCTCACCGTGAGGAACCCACTACCCAACATCCCCTGGCAGGGCATTCCCCAACCCCCTCACTGCCCTCACCGTGAGGAACCCCCTACCCAACATCCCCCGGCAGGGCATTCCCCAACCCCCTCACTGCCCTCACCGTGAGGAACCCCCTACCCAACATCCCCCGGCAGGGCATTCCCCAACCTCCTCACTGCCCTCACCGTGAAAAACCCCCTACCCAACATCCCCCGGCAGGGCATTCCCCAACCTCCTCACTGCCCTCACCATGAGGAACCCCCTACCCAACATCCCCTGGCAGGGCATTCCCCAACCTCACTGCCCTCACCGTGAGGAATCCCCTACCCAACATCCCCCGGCAGGGCATTCCCCAACCTTACTGCCCTCAGTGTGAGGAACCCCCTATCCAACATCCCCTGGCAGGGCATTCCCCAACCTCACTGCCCTCACCGTGAGGAATCCCCTACCCAACATCCCCCGGCAGGGCATTCCCCAACCTTACTGCCATCAGTGTGAGGAACCCCCTATCCAACATTCCCTGGCAGGGCATTCCCCAACCTCACTGCCCTCACTGTGAGGAACCCCCTATGCTTCAAATGAAAGTTCTGTTCTTGATTTAAAGGGGGGGCTCTGGTGCACTGATCATTTTTATATGTTATCTACAAAATCCCCACATCCTTCTCAATTAAGGATACCCCAACTCACTACCATCTTGTGTATAACTTGCATTTATATTTTTTTATTTTTTGCATTTATTTTTATTCTTACCACAGCACTTGTCCACATTGAACCTCATTTCCCAGTTTGCTGCCCAGTTTTCCAGCCAAATCGCTCTGCAAAGGGCCGCATCCTGCATGGAACTTATAGTTTTGCACAATTTAGTGTCGTCAGCAAAAATAGAAACAGTACTGTCTATGCCCCCCTCCAGGTCATTAATAAATAAATAAAGTTAAAAAGCAAAGGACCAAGGACTGCGGTACTGCACTAACACTGGTCCAAAAAGAAAATCTTCCATTTACTGCCACTCGTTGTAATCTACAGTATCTATTATCCAGCTTTCTACCCAAGTAAAATATTATTTTCCAGGCCAATATTCCTTAATGTTCTCATTAACTGTCTATGTGGTACAATATCAAATGCTTTAGCAAAGTAGATGACATCCACTGCTATACAAGATTTCTGCTCACCTTCTAATAAAAGGCAATTAAATAAGTTTGCCAATATCTGTTATGCATAAAGGCATGGTGGCACAAACTCATAGTATTTGTAATGTAGTCAAGTATCCTATCCCTTATTACCCATTCCAAAAGCTTTCCTACCACTGATGTCAGACTAACAGGCCTATAGTTTTCAGGTTTATAAAGGGAACCCCTTTTAGATAGCAGCACCACGTTATCAATTTGTCAGTCTCTCGGCACCATGCCAGGCCTCAGTAAAACCAGAAAAAATAATTGAATAGGTTTGGCAATCACAGAGATAAGCATTTCATACCAGGTCTTTGTTTAATGTAACATGTTTGGGTCTCTTTTGAATTTCCTGCTGAGTGACCCATCCTTTAATGGTGTCATTACTAGAATAAGGTCTGTTAAAATGGAAGCCTTCAGTAGTTGATTCCTCACAGTTGTGTAGATAGTCAAACAAATAACAGTTCAAATTTTCTGCTTTTTCCCTGCTCTCATCACCCAACTGACCTCCCTCTGATAATAAATAATAATATAACAATACTCTAGCTCACCCATTCCACCTTGCCTAGTTTAAACACTCCTCCACCATTTCAGTCATTCTTTACCCTAGCATAGCAGGCCCCCTTCCTTGAGGTTCAATCCATCATGGCTGTATAGATTGTATGGCAAGGAAAACTCAGTCCAGTTCTCTTGGAACATAAATCCTTTCTTCCTACACCAAGACTTTAGCCACGCATTTAGCTCCTTAACCTCTTGCTAAAGTTGTATGAGGCAACCCCCTACCCAACATCCCCCGGCAGGGCATTCCCCAACCCCCTCACTGCCCTCACCGTGAGGAACCCCCTACCCAACATCCCCCGGCAGGGCATTCCCCAACCCCCTCACTGCCCTCACTGTGAGGAACCCCCTACCCAACATCCCCCGGCAGGGCATTCCCCAACCCCCTCACTGCCCTCACTGTGAGGAACCCCTATGCAACATCCCCCAGCAGGGCATTCCCCAACCTCACTGCCCTCACCGTGAGGAACCCCCTACCCAACATCCCCCGGCAGGGCATTCCAAAACCCCCTCACCGTGAGGAACCCCCTACCCAACATCCCCCAGCAGGGCATTCCCCAACTTCACTGCCCTCACCGTGAGGAACCCCCTACCCAACATCCCCCGGCAGAGCATTCCCCAACACCCTCACTGCCCTCACCGTGAGGAACCCCCTACCCAACATCCCCCAGCAGGGCATTCCCCAACCTCACTGCCCTCAGCGTGAGGAACCCCCTACCCAACATCCCCCGGCAGGGCATTCCCCAACCCCCTCACTGCCCTCACCGTGAGGAACCCCCTACCCAACATCCCCCAGCAGGGCATTCCCCAACCTCACTGCCCTCAGCGTGAGGAACCCCCTACCCAACATCCCCCGGCAGGGCATTCCCCAACCCCCTCACTGCCCTCACCGTGAGGAATCCCCTACCCAACATCCCCCGGCAGGGCATTCCCCAACCTCCTCACTGCCCTCACCGTGAGGAACCCCCTACCCAACATCCCCCCGCAGGGCATTCCCCAACCTCACTGCCCTCACCATGAGGAACCCCCTACCCAACATCCCCCGGCAGGGCATTCCCCAACCTCCTCACTGCCCTCACCGTGAGGAACCCCCTACCCAACATCCCCCCGCAGGGCATTCCCCAACCTCACTGCCCTCACCATGAGGAACCCCCTACCCAACATCCCCCAGCAGGGCATTCCCCAACCTCACTGCCCTCACCGTGAGGAACCCCCTACCCAACATCCCCCGGCAGGGCATTCCCCAACCCCCTCACTGCCCTCACCGTGAGGAACCCCCTACCCAACATCCCCCGGCAGGGCATTCCCCAACCTCCTCACTGCCCTCACCGTGAGGAACCCCCTACCCAACATCCCCCCGCAGGGCATTCCCCAACCTCACTGCCCTCACCATGAGGAACCCCCTACCCAACATCCCCCGGCAGGGCATTCCCCAACCTTACTGCCCTCACTGTGAGGAACCCCCTATCCAACATCCCCCGGCAGGGCATTCCCCAACCTTACTGCCCTCACTGTGAGGAACCCCCTATCCAACATCCCCCGGCAGGGCATTCCCCAACCTTACTGCCCTCACTGTGAGGAACCCCCTACCCAACATCCCCCGGCAGGGCATTCCCCAACCTTACTGCCCTCACTGTGAGGAACCCCCTATCCAACATCCCCCGGCAGGGCATTCCCCAACCTTACTGCCCTCACTGTGAGGAACCCCCTACCCAACATCCCCCGGCAGGGCATTCCCCAACCTCCTCACTGCCCTCACCGTGAGGAACCCCCTACCCAACATCCCCCGGCAGGGCATTCCCCAACCCCCTCACCGTGAGGAACCCCCTACCCAACATCCCCCGGCAGGGCATTCCCCAACCCCCTCACCGTGAGGAACCCCCTACCCAACATCCCCCAGCAGGGCATTCCCCAACCTCACTGCCCTCACCGTGAGGAACCCCCTATCCAACATCCCCCGGCATGGCATTCCCCAACCTCCTCACTGCCCTCACCGTGAGGAACCCCCTACCCAACATCCCCCGGCAGGGCATTCCCCAACCTCCTCACTGCCCTCACCATGAGGAACCCCCTATCCAACATCCCCTGGCAGGGCATTCCCCAACCTCACTGCCCTCACCGTGAGGAATCCCCTACCCAACATCCCCCGGCAGGGCATTCCCCAACCTTACTGCCATCAGTGTGAGGAACCCCCTGTCCAACATCCCCTGGCAGGGCATTCCCCAACCTCACTGCCCTCACTGTGAGGAACCCCCTATGCTTCAAATGAAAGTTCTGTTCTTGATTTAAAGGGGGGGCTCTGGTGCACTGATCATTTTTATATGTTATCTACAAAATCCCCACATCCTTCTCAATTAAGGATACCCCAACTCACTACCATCTTGTGTATAACTTGCATTTATATTTTTTTATTTTTTGCATTTATTTTTATTCTTACCACAGCACTTGTCCACATTGAACCTCATTTCCCAGTTTGCTGCCCAGTTTTCCAGCCAAATCGCTCTGCAAAGGGCCGCATCCTGCATGGAACTTATAGTTTTGCACAATTTAGTGTCGTCAGCAAAAATAGAAACAGTACTGTCTATGCCCCCCTCCAGGTCATTAATAAATAAATAAAGTTAAAAAGCAAAGGACCAAGGACTGCGGTACTGCACTAACACTGGTCCAAAAAGAAAATCTTCCATTTACTGCCACTCGTTGTAATCTACAGTATCTATTATCCAGCTTTCTACCCAAGTAAAATATTATTTTCCAGGCCAATATTCCTTAATGTTCTCATTAACTGTCTATGTGGTACAATATCAAATGCTTTAGCAAAGTAGATGACATCCACTGCTATACAAGATTTCTGCTCACCTTCTAATAAAAGGCAATTAAATAAGTTTGCCAATATCTGTTATGCATAAAGGCATGGTGGCACAAACTCATAGTATTTGTAATGTAGTCAAGTATCTTATGCCTTATTACCCATTCCAAAAGCTTTCCTACCACTGATGTCAGACTAACAGGCCTATAGTTTTCAGGTTTATAAAGGGAACCCCTTTTAGATAGCAGCACCACGTTATCAATTTGTCAGTCTCTCGGCACCATGCCAGGCCTCAGTAAAACCAGAAAAAATAATTGAATAGGTTTGGCAATCACAGAGATAAGCATTTCATACCAGGTCTTTGTTTAATGTAACATGTTTGGGTCTCTTTTGAATTTCCTGCTGAGTGACCCATCCTTTAATGGTGTCATTACTAGAATAAGGTCTGTTAAAATGGAAGCCTTCAGTAGTTGATTCCTCACAGTTGTGTAGATAGTCAAACAAATAACAGTTCAAATTTTCTGCTTTTTCCCTGCTCTCATCACCCAACTGACCTCCCTCTGATAATAAATAATAATATAACAATACTCTAGCTCACCCATTCCACCTTGCCTAGTTTAAACTCTCCTCCACCATTTCAGTCATTCTTTACCCTAGCATAGCAGGCCCCCTTCCTTGAGGTTCAATCCATCATGGCTGTATAGATTGTATGGCAAGGAAAACTCAGTCCAGTTCTCTTGGAACATAAATCCTTTCTTCCTACACCAAGACTTTAGCCATGCATTTAGCTCCTTAACCTCTTGCTAAAGTTGTATGAGGCAAAACTTCCACAAAAATTACATTGGAGGACCCCTTCCTTAATCTTAGACTAGTTACAATTAATTGCCATTAGTACCAATATGTACCAAGACAGTTGGGTCATGCCCAGCCCCACCCAATAATTTATCTACTCGATCAACCACATGCCGACCCCTGGCTCCAGGAAGACCCCCACATTCCTAATTATTGAATCCCCTATAACCACAATCTTTGAAAATTGCATTCTTTTCTATGACAAATGTGGGTTTTTGGCATCAAAAAAATCCGAACCCATTTAGTAAATGTGCCATTAATGGACAAAGGACTTAAATGAATTAACTAAATGAATTGGAAAATGAATTAACATAATTAAACATATTAAAGTGTATTTAATCGAGGATGAGTCTGAAATAACCAAATGCATCATTTGCAGGGGTGCCCAGAACATGACAGAAAAATGACAATAAAATAAAAATATTGAAAATGAAAAAATATAAAATAAAATACATTTTAAGGCAAACGATATGAAATAAAACTGTGGGTCAAAGATGATAATTTGTATGCCAAGAGCTATATTCTGCTCATTGTTACCTGGTGAATAATACACTTAGCTGGTCACAGGAAACACCATGAAAATCAGTACAAAAATACATTATAAGGAAACCAATTATAATTAAAGAAAATTTACTGTGGAACAAATTTAAAGCACTTACGTTATGCAAATAGGAATGTATTTCCCACTACTATCTAGTATATATTTCACTCCATAATTTACAGAGAACACCCCTCCAATGATGATGTCTCCATCCTGAATGTATTTGTATTCATACTTGGGCTTGGTGATGTGAATACGGCACGGTGAGTCTGACCCGCTCAGCTGGGTACTGCAGGGGGTTACCCATAGGGCTACCAGGAAGAATATAAACTGTATCATGTGCCCCTCTTAACAATTAGTATTGAAAGAAAAATAGTTTTCAGGTCCTGCAAATCTATGGCTTTTCTGACGGCAGAAATGTAATGTAGTTATACATTGGTGCCCTTATAAATACTCTCCTCTTGGTGATATTTCTCCTGAACTGTACAGTATGTAAAGCCTATAATTAAATTGTTTGTAAAATAGCCAAGTTCCACTTCTGGTTCCTCACTTCAAATAAACACTATAATTAAATACTGTATTATAATTGTTTTTTATTTTATTCGATGGCTACATAACTAAAATTAACATTACAGTTTGAAGTAAAGTTCTACTACTAAAATATACAGTTATTTTCTCGCAAGCATATCCAAAGCTATAGTATTGCATCTATATGGCTAACTGATCATATGTAATCTAAAGAATATGTTATAATTAGTGATGATTAGCGTTTCGCCCAAAAATTCGCAAATCTTTCAAAAGATTCGCAAAACAGCAAAAAATTTGCGAAACGGTGAAAATGACGCGCAGCAAAAAATTGCCACGACTATTCTTTAGACGCATGCGATTATTCTTGCGACTATTCTTGGACGTGTGACTATTCTTGGACGCGTGCGGCTATTCTTGCGACTATTCTTGGACGTGCGCAATTATTCTTGCGACTATTCTTGGACGCGTGCGGCTATTCTTGCGACTATTCTTGGATGCGCAACTATTCTTTTGACGCGTGCAACTATTCTTGCAAATATTCTTGGACGCGCGCGGCTATTTTTGCGACTATTCTTGGACGCGCGACTATTCTTTTGACGCGTGCAACTATTCTTGCGACTATTCTTGGACGCGCGCAATTATTCTTGCGACTATTCTTGGACGCGTGCGGCTATTCTTGCGACTATTCTTGGACACACAATTATTCTTTTGACCGTGCAACTATTCTTGCAAATATTCTTGGACGCGCGCGGCTATTCTTGCGACTTATTCTTGGATGTGCGGCTATTCCTTTGATGTGCACGACTATTCTTGGACACACAACTATTCTTGTGACAATTTTTGGACGCGCGGCAAAGTTTTTCATCCGTTTCACAAAAAAATCGGAGTTCATGCCTGGCGAAACATTTTGCCCATCACTAGTTATAATGTTATTCAACAGCCAATTTGGGACTTCATGTAATTTGAAAACAAAGGGTTAAATGATGCAGGCGTGTGTTTTTTTCACCTCACTTTATATTTTCGATGAAGTATTCCATAAGGCCTTTTATAGTATTTATAGTAGCTTTTGAGGTAGTTTAGCTCTGCCATCTTGTTTCCAAAGAAGTGTAATTTGGTAAATTTGGTAGAGTAAAAGATATATATTTAATACTGGTACCAGTTGGTACGTTTTGTATATACAACTTGTGGTGCTCCCTGATTTTATTAATGCCCCCAACCAAATCTCCACCCCCATTTTCCCTTGCTATGCCCACTATCTCATCTAACCCATGTTCCACAGAATTACTCATTGCACCCTTCCACCTAGCTTTAGATATGTAATTACAAGCTTCACAGTTTCCAGATGGATAACGGCCTTATTTCTGATTCATCCAAACATGTTTTCAGGCTACTACTACATAACTTATTTCTGACCAGAATATTCCTTAAACTGGAGGTTCCTCTAGCTACCACTTGGGGTTCTGCTTCTATCTATTCCTGCAAAGCCTTACTTGTATGCAGTATATGTCAGTGCTTTTAAAGGATGTTTATAAATCTATACCTTTGATTATGATAAGATGTATATAGCCTCACTGCTCCATCTGTTTGCTGTCTCTTTACAGACCCATATAAAGCTTTTGCTCTCCCATATGCCTGCCTAACCCCCTTTCTTGGATATTTCCTCTCCATCAACCTACCCTCAAGATCTCAGACCCATTTCTTGAATGGCCTGCTAAACAGTGTTTATCTTCATTGTGGATTGAATTGTCAAACTTTTTGATATGCAGAGTCCCCTAAAAAAATTAGTCCATGTGCGTGTCATGGTTATCATTTTAGCTTCTACCAAATTGACACATTTGCTACATTTTATGTAGTATAAAAGCCACAAAAAGTAAGTTTATCACATAAAGACACATTGATGCATTGTTGGAAAGTAAAATTCTGTCAAAATACAAAATAGGTAAATATATCTTTCTAGTCCAAACTGCCAACCGTAAATTTGTGCTAGCTGATAATGATGTGTTCTCAGGAAATTTAGTGAAACCGCTAAATTCTGTAAAAATGCATTGGAGTCAATGTGAATAAAGGCATTTTAAGATCAGCGATAGCATATACAATGCCCTACACTATTAGAGAAGCCCCTTTTCACTACACTACAACTGTTCTTCATAAAAGAACTTAGAACATGATTGGAGGGCTGTCCAGATAAGTGATTAAGCACTCTCTTTTGAGACTTTTCATCTTTGAATGCAGCTCCTTTTTTAAATGAGTGGCTGGGAGAGGCAAGGGGCAGATAATAATGACATCTGTGGGTTTTTTTTCTGGTCAGTTACCTCATGGGAACTTGATTCTTTTGTTATGGACTCCTATGGGAGCCAAGCTCCAGAGACTTTGAAGTTACAAGTTAGTACCTACCCATTGGTAGGTCAGTTCATCCTAATTACCCTTCCCCTTCCAAGTGTGAGAATACTTGCCAGGAGAGCTGCAGATGGAAATTTCAGAGGAATGAAGTGGGCCATCTTGGAAAATCGATCTATGACCATCATGATTGTGGTAAACTCTGTTGACTTAAATCTATAATAAAGTCCATCGAAATATCTGCCCAGGGCTTGGAACAGGCAGTGGATGAAGGCCACAGGGGAGGCACAGAGGAAACTTCTGCTGGGCACAAACAGAACATGCAGCAACATAGTGGGAAACATCTTTGACAAGAAAGGCCACCAAAAGTATCTGAATATGAGATCAAGTGTCTTCTTAACCCCTGGATGGCCTGCAACCTTAGAGGAATGACTCCACCAGAAGATCTGAGAGACCTTAGCCTGAGGGACAAAAGTCTTACCAGACAGGCACTCCTGCAAATTCTCAAACTAAGGACAGAGGAGTCACTACTTGCTCAGGAGGTATAATTGGACAGGAAGAGCTGAGGACGCTTCTTCCAAAGACAGGGATCTGGACAGGGCATCAGCCTTGACGATCTTGGACCCAAGTCTATAAGGACCTATAAGGAGGTCTATGGGATACAACAGCTCCTACCCCAGTGTCAGAAGTGTCAACCTCCAAGGTAAATGGGCAAGAAGTATCAGGATGGATCAGGATGGTATCAGAGACAAAAGCTGACTTTAGTGATGCAAAGGCCTTTTGGGCCACAGGAGACCAAAGTGACTTAGAGTTTTTACGAGTGAGGGCTGTGATGGGAGCCACAACCTGGGAAAAACCCTTAATAAATCTTCTGTAGAAGTTGGCAAAACCAAGAAAATGTTGTATGGCCTTAGGCCTACAGGGGTAGGCCACTCAGTCACTGCAGTAAACTTGGCAGGATCCATCTCAAAGCTGGAAGATGAGACAATATACCCAAGGAAGGAGATCTTGGACTTATGGAACTTTTCCAGCTTAGCATAGCGATTATTCTCTCTGAGGCACTGTAACACAGACTTGACTTGAGGAATATGTTCTGACAAGGAAGAGGAGAATACCAAAATGTCGTCAAGGTATACTACAACACATGATTGCAACATATCATGAAAGATGTAATTAATGAAGTCTTGAATGACAGCGGGAGCATTGCACAGACCAAAGGGCATGACTAAATACTCACAGTGGCCTTCATGGGTATTGAATGCAGTTTTCCACTCATCCCCCTGGTGGATGCGGATCAGATTGTAGGCACCTTGAAGGTCAAGTTTGGAGAAAACCTTGGCCTCCTTCAATCTGTTGAAAAGCTCTGGAATAAAGGGAAGTGGATATAGATTTTTGACTGATTTTATTATTTTTAGTCAATGCATGGTCTGAGACTCCCATCCTTCTTTTTAGATGAAGGAAAAGCCAGCACCCACAGGAGAACTAGATTTCCTGATGAAGCCTTTGGTGAAAATCTCTTGGATGTACTCCTTCATGGCTTGAGTCTCTGGGACTGATAGTGGATACATTCTACCCCTCAGAGGCATGGTTCCAGGGACCAGTTCAACATGGCAATCATAAGGCCTATGTGGCGGGAGAGTCTCAGCATTCTTTTTCTTGAAGACATCACAGAATTCGGCATAGCATTTAGGCAAAGGAAGGGGATCTTGCGCAATTGATGAGACATGGAGTGGCATAACTGGAGCAGGCCAACACTTAAAATGGCAGGAGGAACCCCAAGAAGTGAGGTCACCAGTGGTCCAATCGATGGTTGAATTGTATTGTCTGAGCCACGGGAGACCAAGTAAAAGTAGGGTAGCAGGACATTTGATAATTAGGAATGAAATCTTTTCAGAGTGTAACCACCCTACCTGTAATTGCAGCAGCATATCCGACATACAGGTCGACCGTTGCAGAGAGTGGCACTTTGAGAGATGTGGAGGGGAAGCCACACTTTTTTGATGAATTAAATATCATTGAAGTTTCCAGCTGCCCCAGAGTCCAGGAACGCTTGAAAGGGAAAGACTTAGAGCAATAGGATAGGGCAGCAGGGACAAAAACGCTCGAAACTTGAGTGTCTGGGAGTGAAATAATTCTGCCTAGGGGAGACTCCCCACTCGGACCTAGACAGGAGCATTTCCCTGACGTTGAGACTTTACAGGGCAGGTCTTAAGTAGATGACCACCACTCTGACCACAGTGGAAACAGAGACCCGTGGACCTTAAAAGGAAGGCTGAGGCACTGATCTTTTTAAGTCAGGGGCATCAAAGATCTCTCAGAAGATGGAAATAAAAGCCAAAGCATTGTGAACTAACCCTTTCCCTGCCAAGCACGTAGGTACTACGGTGTTTTAAAAAAAGGCAGTTTCCTGCCGACACCGTAGTACCTACGTTTTCTGTCCCTATGTCATTCTCTCTGCATCGGCGGCAAAAGCCGCCAGTGCAGAGAGACAGAAGTGACCCAAACCCCTTCTGCAACGAGCGGAGGGGGTTGGGGGGGATGGTCCTGCGATGCGATTATCGCAGGACCATCCTACAAGCAGCAGATGCGATCGCATCGCATCTGCTGCTTGTACTGCTTCCTGCTTCCCCCCCTGAGCCGCCTCCTACTCACTTCCTTTCGACGACTGCAGCGTGGAGGAGCAGGAAACCGATCTGATCTTCAGGACAGGTAAGTGTGACTTTATTTTTGTTTATACACACTTTTTCACATTTATACACATTTATACACACATACAACACAATTTAGCACAGGTTGTTTTGCACCCCCATACACACACCCCCATACACACACCCCCATACACACACCCCCATACACACACCCCCATACACACACCCCCATACACTCATATACACACTGTCAAACAACTTTTACATGTGCACATGTATACACAAACTCAAAAAAACTTTTTAAAAATTTTTTAAATTTTTTTTCATTTTACTTCTTTTTTTTTTTTTAATTTCCCCCAAAAACTGTTTATTTTGACAGCGTGACTATTGGATCAGATATTCTGACCACTAATTACACTGTCATGTGACTTATTTTGTTGTTTCACTGATTTGCACATTTTTATCCCTATATTAGTATTCCTGATCTGTTTTAGCATAGCTTTGCCATGTGTAACTTTGGTGTACAAAAATAACTTTACCTATTTTGAATTCATCAGAGTGTGTACTTTCCAAAAATATATGGTTTTCTGGGGGTCCCTGTTTAGTTTGGGGGTCTTACTGCATATAATAGGCCATCAGGGGGCTCTGTGTGCAAATGCTGAGCTGGCAGGTGAGAAATCCTTATGCGCTATTTTCATTTTGGGGTCAGTACATACCACAGACTTTGGTATATCTATGCATATTGGGCATCAAACTGTTCAGTAGGCCTCTGGTGTTCCTATTTGGGGTGACTTGCCTTTGTACACAAAAAATTGTGTGAGATAAATGCGGCAAACTGCAACATTTTTATGCGATTTTCTCAAATGTCATAAAAACCACTAAATTTAGGAAAGCTTTGCAGATGGGTACTTTGGTGTAGAAAGGACTCTTTACCCTTGTTGGATTTGTCAGAATGTGTACTTTCCAAAAATATAGGGATTTTAGGGGTCACCCTACATTTCTGCAGCTTCTACCCCTCATAAAACTGCCATGTGTTAAGATAAGCCATGAAATTAGTGTGCACAAGGTATATTTGGGGTTCTCTAAGTGCCATGTGCTTTGATAAACCTATGTACAGTGGGCATCAAACTGTTCAGTACACCTCTGGGGTTCATATTTAGGGTGTTTTATCTTGGTACCTAATGACCTGTAGAAAATAGGATGCTGTATAGTGGAAGTTTTGAGGTGATTTTTGGAAATGCCAAAAAAATCATCAAACTTAGGAAAGCTTTATGGCTTGGTACTTTGGAGTAGAAAGACATGAGTACCCATTTTAGATTCGGGGGGATGTGTACTTTCCAAAAATATATGACTTTCTGGGGTGAATGTACTTTTTACTAGCATTATCCCACATATAATGATGAAAATGTATTGATTTTGCAGAAGCTGAAATGACAGAAATGATAGTTCATATGGGGGTATGTTCTCATTGGGGCCCCTACATGCCACATACTTAGGTAAACCTATACATATTGGGCATCAAACTGTTCAGTGGGCCCCTGGCGTTCATATTTAGGGTGTTTTATCTTGGTACCTAACACTATGTGGGAGATAAGATTCTGGAAACTGGAAGCTTTGAGTGGATTTTTGGAAATGTTATCAAAATTGCCAACTTTAGGAAAGCTTTGGCTTGGTACTATCGATGTCCTTTCCAAAAATATATGACTTTCTGGGGTGAATGTACTTTTTACTAGCTTTATCCCACATGTAATGATGTAAATGTTGATTTTGCAGAAGCTGAAATGACAGAAATGACAGTACATATGGGTATATGTTCACATTGGGGCCCCTACATGCCACATACTTAGGTAAACCTATACATATTGGGCATCAAACTGTTCAGTAGACCTCTGCGGTTCATATTTAGGGTGTTTTGTCTTGGTACCTAATGACCTGTAGAAAATAAGATGCTGCATAGTGGAAGTTTTGAGGTGATTTTTGGAAATGCCATAAAAATCGTCAAACTTAGGAAAGCTTTATGGCTTGGTACTGTGGAGTAGAAAGACATGGGTACCCATTTTAGATTCGGGGGAATGTGTACTTTCCAAAAAGATATGACTTTCTGGGGTGAATGTACTTTTTACTAGCTTTATCCCACATGTAATGATGTAAATGTTGATTTTGCAGAAGCTGAAATGACAGAAATGACAGTACATATGGGTATATGTTCACATTGTAATCCACATACCTAGGTAAACCATCATATTGGCTCAACTGTTAGTAGACTCCATATAGGTGTTTTGTCGTACCTAATGACCTAGAAATAGGAGCTGCATAGTGAAATTTGAGTGATTTGAAATCTAAAATCGTCACTAAAGCTTTATGCTGGTACTGTGAAGAAGACATGGGTACCATAGTATCGGGGAATGTGTATTCCAAAAGATAGATCTGGGGTGAAGACTTTTTACTAGCTTATCCAATGTAATGGTAATTTGATTTGCAGAAGCTGAAATGACAGAAATGACAGTACATATGGGTATATGTTCACATTGGGGCCCCTACATGCCACATACTTAGGTAAACCTATACATATTGGGCATCAAACTGTTCAGTGGATCCCTGGCGTTCAAATTTAGGGTGTTTTACCTTGGTACCTAATGCTATGTGGGAGATAAGATGCTTCAAATTGGAAGGTTTGAGGGGATTTTTGTATATGTCATCAAAATTGCCAAGTTTAGAAAAGCTGTGCGGCTTGGTACTTTGGAGTAGAAAGAAATGGGTACCCATTTTAGATTTGGGAGAATGTGTACTTTCCAAAAATATATGACTCTCTGGGGTGAGCATACTTTATACTAGCTTTATCCCACATATAATGATGTAAAATGTGTTGATTTTGCTAGAGCGGAAATGACAGAAATGATAGTTCATATGGGGGTATGTTCACATTGGGGCCCCTACATGCCACATACTGAGCTAAACCTATACATATTGGGCATCAAACTGTTCAGGGGACCCCTGGTGTTCAAATTTAGGGTGTTTTATTTGATTACTTTATGACCTGTAGGAGATAAGATACTATAGACTGGAAGCTTTGAAGCAATTTTTATTTTCACAAATTTTGATAAACAATAAGTTTAGGAAAGCATTGTGACTTGAATTTGGTGTAGACAGAAACTTCTGTGTACTTTGGATTTCCCAGAATCTGTTATTTCCAAAAATGTACAATTTTCTGGGATAAACCTTCTGGAATTTTTGGCCTTGAAATCTAAAGTATGCAGCTTTCTGGAGCAGTGCTTTGGGAATTTGGTAGGTACTGCTGGGAGTTTTTGACCTATACAAGTGAGAAATCTCCATAAAACTATATATATTTGGTATTGGCACATTCAGGGGACATGGGACTTTCCAAATCAGTTGTATTTTCGTGCATAAAGTAATTTTTGTTTTTGATGTGTTTGTATTATGGAAAATTCATTGTTTTATTTTTAGACATTTAGAAGCCTATATCTTAATTCCAGAATTGGAATTACACAAAAATGTCACCATATTTTGAAAGCTTAGGTTGTCCTAAAAAAAAAGATATATTGTTTTCCTGGGTAAAATAAGTCCCCCTGAGGAAAGGCCCCAAAAATGAAATGGTGCAAAATGTTCAAAACCTGTCTGGCAATACAAGTTCTGCTTTGACCAAAATGGCTGGCAGTAAAAAGGTTAAATTAACTCCTATATATGCACCTTAACTCAGCCAAAGCCTCATCTACAGGCAAGGAAATGACACAATGAAAGTCAGATAAGGGCAGTTATATAGCTCACCTCATATCTATAACTATAACTCTTTCTGTTCATTCCAAGAGTTTGGTTTTTCAGCAATTTTTCTAGCCCTTGATTGATTGTACTTGCTGCTGACAACATATTCTGAGAATGAAATCCTTTCTCAAAAATATGGGTTTGGAAAACACGTTGTTCTTCTGAGCAATTAAGGAGTTTCAGCATCAATTGCTTTTCATAAAACTCATTCTTTTTATGATTATCAGACAAACAGCCATAATATTCCATCCAAATATTTTCAAGCAACTTGTCTTTGAAGTACTGTGATGGCTGTAATCCCTCAAAGAACTGTCTGTAATCAGACTGAGAAGAATGAACAGATTGAGCATGTCCAAAATGTTCTAAAAATCCTTTCACTATTAGAAAACTGCCATTAAATGCTTTATGGCCAAAGTCTAAAATGTAATCATAAAATATCCAGTTATATGAAACGATAAGTGTCTTTTCCCTGAGCATGTACAGTAGATCATTAAACCTTCCTGCAAGTTTCACATTAACGGGTCCACAACAAATAATGACATTTGAGGAGGATTTCTTGATGGTCTCCTTGTGTGACTTTATTTTCTCATTGTCACTAGTTATCTTTAATGTGAACTCGATGCAGATGTTTTCCCTGGAGAGATAATATTTCAGCAGTTGGTCATCACTGTCTTCTCTGTCATTATCAAATCTTATAACTCCAACCCAGTTCCAGCCAAAGTGTTGCACTATCTTGCTTATAATAAAATAATGGGTGTCATCACTTTCTGTTGTATGAATAAAGTATGGGAAGGTGGACCGGTCATGTAGCGCAGGGTCGGCAGCTCCGTAAGTGATCTGTACAAAGAGAAAAAGTGCCAGTCGCAAGTCTGAGACAGCATACTATAACAGCCCCTGTGTAAACCAGAGGGCCACTTGCTCTCAAGAAGGAACTTAAATTCTTTATCTTATACAGGTATGGGATCCATTATCCGGAAACACGTTCTTCTGAAAGTATGGGAAGGCCATGTCCCATAGGCCCCATTATAAGCAAATAAGTCTAATTTTTAAAAATGATTACCTTTTCTCTGTAATAATAAAACAGTACCTGTACTTGATCCCAACTAAGATATAATTACCCCTTATTGGGGGCAGAACAGCCCTATTGGGTTTATTTAATGGTTAAATGATTCCCTTTTCTCTGTAATAATAAAACAGTACCTGTACTTGATCCCAACTAAGATATAATTACCCCTTATTGGGGCAGAACAGCCCTATTGGGTTTATTTCATGGTTAAATGATTCCCTTTTCTCTGTAATAATAAAACAGTACCTGTACTTGATCCCAACTAAGATATAATTACCCCTTATTGGGGCAGAACAGCCCTATTGGGTTTATTTCATGGTTAAATGATTCCCTTTTCTCTGTAATAATAAAACAGTACCTGTACTTGATCCCAACTAAGATATAATTAATCCTTATTGGATGCAAAACAATCCTATTGGGTTTAATTCATGTTTCATTTTTAGTAGACAAGGTATTGAGATCCAAATTACGGAAAGACCCCTTATCTGGTATTTCTCAATAAATGGGCACCAGTGGTTCTTAACATTGAAACCATGAACTGTTTATTTACACAGCCACTTAGGAGTAATTACAGAATAGGCAGGCAGTAGCATCTCACAGCATAGGCAGTACTTACAAGGAATAGTCACAATAACCCTTTAGCTGCAGGGCACAATGGGTTAACTCCCAGCTTTCAGGTATATGCTTCCAGTGGAACCTGGGGGATCACTATCTAACCCTAGGTCTGTACACTGTTAACCCTACTCTGGGCAGTATTATACCCGGCTTGTAATGCCTCTACAATCCTGGTTGGAGCGAATGCTGCTCACTAAATAGCCCTGCCTGTCTATCACACCTAGTGTGATCTATAACAGAAGCTTGCTATTCTTTCTAAACCTACCTAGATTTTTCTGGCTGCTTCCTCAGGCAGAGAGCTTCACAAAATGGCCTCAGCCTCATGGCTGCTCAGCCTTTTAAAACCACAGTGCCACCTTATGGCCAAACTGTGGAAATGCACAAGGGGTCATGCTGTGACCCAGGAACAAGGGACTTACTTCCCATTACATTCAGGACCCTTCATAGCTGTCCAATACTAGGGAACCCAGAGTTAGAAAAGGCACGTTTTACAAGTTCCCTACATGAGCATTCTGGATAATGGGTCCTATACCTGTATATGCAGGAAATGAAGATTTTTTAGATCAAATATGAATATTTTGGGGATGTAAACCTTATAAAGCCCAGGGCCATTGTACCTGGAGAAGGACATAATGTTGGCTTGGATTCTTTGGGATGACTAGTAGATATTAGTAAGTAGGTAGGTAAGTCATTTGAGGAATTTAGCAAATGACTTTTCAAATAAAAAAACTGTCACCGTCTAAGAATAAAGTGGAGGTTTTAACCCTACATACGATACTGTAGCTTTCACACACTGATCTCTGTTTAGATAAATGAAATCCTCTGCACTCACCCATTATCAATATGTAGAAATAGGACATTAGGACATTTCTGTGCATTCAGCTACTAAGAAATGCCTCCCCCCCCCCAAAAAAAAGAGGGATTGTTTGTCCGTACATTGCAATATACTTCAAGCTGGCCAACTACGTCAAAGTCATCCCTTCTGGCCAGTCCTACACTGACTGACCTATATAAGTAATTTAACATTAGTACTGAGCAAAGGGACTAAGTTTTACCTGCAACGTGCTTGCGTATAAGGGCAACCATATGGGAGTTTTAACCTTATACGCAAGCATGTTGCAGGTAAAACTCAGTCCCTTTGCTCAGTACTAATGTTAAATTACTTATATAGGTCAGTCAGTGTAGGACTGGCCAGAAGGGATGACTTTGACGTAGTTGGCCAGCTTGAAGTATATTGCAATGTACGGACAAACAATCCCTCTTTTTGGGGTGGGGGGGGAAGGCATTTCTTAGTAGCTGAATGCACAGAAATGTCCTAATGTCCTATTTCTACATATTGATAATGGGTGAGTGCAGAGGATTTTTTGTGGTTGTTTATATGTATTTTGTGGTCACAGCCTCATTGCACCCCCGCTTAATGGTTTACAATTTAGTGGTTGAGCACAACTTTCCCTTTTTCTTGTGTTATTAGATAAATGTAAGAATACATTTTTATAAGTGTCATAAAGCCACTCTAGCCATTTATTTATTACATTTATCACAGAAACCACATGCATTTTTTTCTTGCCACTCAAATGGCATAAAAGAAATAAGTTAAAGTACATTTATTTATGTAAGGGGAAGGGAAATATTAGAATTTTCCAAGGAGAAAGTTTAAGGACAGACATGTCGTAATACAAAAAGAAGAAAATGTGCTCAATGTTTCTTATAAAGTCACATTTTTGTATTCTCGAGCATTGATAATAGAATAATCATGGCGGCTTGCTGACACAAATAATAAGTTACACATGTTGAAAATCAAATTCCATTTCAAAAAGGCTAAAAAATCTTCCCATTGACTCCATAGAAACTCATCAGCTTTTACTTGCTGAATTTATAGTATTTCTTTATATAAATTGCAATTATACAAAGATTCATAAAATATTTAATCTTGAATTTGGATAATTCTGCCCCTTAGGGTTCAACTAATAATTACGGGAGAATTCCTGGCTCCCTGGTCTGTGTCCGTGACTGAGAGATCAGTGACAGAGTGGGGTGAAATCTGATTTGCTATTGCATGTCATGTGGTTAAACCTCATAACAGCAAATGTGCAGCAAAGGAATGGAATATATCGGGGTGCTGATAAAACAGTGGCACAATTTGCATATATAACATTAAAGGGGAACTAAACCCAACCATAAAGCTGCGCACTGCGCCCCCTAGATCCCTATAGAAGTTTATTAAAAATTGTAATTACACATGGAAACCATTTCACAAATGAGAATTCTACTGAGTGAAAACTTAATTAAAGATGCAAGAGAAGTGACCAATGAGAATGCCGATTCCCAGCACTGTGTCAGGCCCCTTGCTGGTACCTTACATATAGAGATAATGATGGCATTTTCCCGTCATTATATGGCACAGGAATCAGACATGGGGATAAAGGGACAGACTTGTTCAGTGCTGGGAAACTGTGCTTATTGCTCCCAACTCCAATTGCAGGAACAGAGAACAGGGAGCCGGATTTACTCACATCAGCTGGGATTCTCATTGGAGGATTACTTTGTATTTCAATGCTGCCAATGCGGGCACTGGGGAGCCTGAAATGTTTTATTGGGCAATATTGCTTTAAGAATACAGCCCTGATGTTGCTGGACTACAGCTCCCAGCATGCCTTACCCTTCATTATATGTTACATTATTCAGCTGCCCGGGGCACTACTGTAGGTAAAAATTACACTGGAAGATTAGGAACTTTGTTGGAAGGTATAGTAGCAAACTGGATAGAGGGCCAAAAAGTTGCTGTTTGTCTGCGATCTAAGCCATGAAGAAATTTAGGCCTTTTAATCTCAAATGGATTGTGCTGTTTATTGATGCACTGGAAGTTATAGTGGCACAATTTGTAAAATAAAATATCATCATAGGAGCTTCTACTGGAAGTATAACGAAAAAAAAGTTTGTTAACCTTCCACAAGTATTCAGAAACAGAAGGCCAATATTCTTGAATCGTTAAAGCCAATGTTTATGTGATGGAGTGAATTTAGCTAAAATTTTTTGTTTGTTAGTCTTTAAATGTTAATTTTACTGGCCAGTAACTCATTAATTCAGTATTTCAGTGTGTAAATAACTGTGTATAATCTGTGTATATGTATATGTGGTATATGTGTGAAAAGTGCAAAATGTGCAACAGTATTAGCTTTGGGTAACAAACTGAGGCCTACTTTGTTTGGAACATGTGCTTTAGCTGTGCCGGATGTATGTTTTAAATGGTGCTGAAACTACTGCTTATAGAAAGCTAGGTTTGCCACAAGTGTATATAAATGTTTGTGCATAAAACTACTTTGTTTCTATACAGAACATTGCAATTGCTTGTATAAAGTAAAGTTGAATATAGCACTTACCTGGAGCTCTCAGAGAAGCCACTTCCTAAAGGGGAGGGCAGCCTCTCTGAATGAATATTTATAGAGTAGATGCTGACCACCGGGGGCAGCATAGAGCAGTTTGGAGGCTATAAAAGCTGCAGACTGGGTTTTATTGAGAGTCTGTGTTAAGCCTTTGTAAGAGGTAGTTATAGAGCTCCAGGAGTGTGTGTGCAGGGTTACTGTTGAGCCCCTGCTGGTAAAAGTTGGTATTGCACCATTGGAAAAAAAAAGAAATGTTTTTTTCTGCATGTGATAAAAATTAAAGCACCATATTTCTGCTGAAGATCTGTCTGGCTACTGAACTTGCACGTGCCCAGTGACAGTTTATATAATAGGTATTTGTGCATTGTTTGCTATATATATATATATACATATACACCTGTGTAGGTAAAACAGAATTTTATGTAGAGGGAAACCTGGAGTTCTCTGTATGAATCCCCATTCAGTTTGCTCAGCAATCCATTCTATAAGGAGCATTTGATCCTATGCTGTTAGTTGCCTACAGTACCATGTCCAGGTTTCTGTTCAAATAAAATATTTGTTTTTTACTAAAGTTTTCACTGGAGAGGACAACCATGAGTTTCATCAAATGTTGTGTAAATTATCTAATTTATATTTGGATGTTGAAAGTTAGAGAACAGAGCTCCCTTTAATCTGTTCCAGCAAAACAAATAGTAAGACCAAAAATGAAAGTTTTTTTAAGGTAGTTAGGATATAATGTACTGTTGTCCTGCACTGGCACAGCTGGGGTGTTTGCTACAGAAACCCTACTATAGTTTATATAAATACCCCGCTGTGTAGCCCCGGGGGCAGCCATTCCTGCACTGGTACAGCTGGGGTGTTTGCTACAGAAACCCTACTATAGTTTATATAAATACCCCGCTGTGTAGCCCCGGGGGCAGCCATTCCTGCACCGGTACAGCTGGGGTGTTTGCTACAGAAACCCTACTATAGTTTATATAAATACCCCGCTGTGTAGCCCCGGGGGCAGCCATTCCTGCACCGGTACAGCTGGGGTGTTTGCTACAGAAACCCTACTATAGTTTATATAAATACCCCGCTGTGTAGCCCCGGGGGCAGCCGTTCCTGCACCGGTACAGCTGGGGTGTTTGCTACAGAAACCCTACTATAGTTTATATAAATACCCCGCTGTGTAGCCCCGGGGGCAGCCATTCCTGCACTGGTACAGCTGGGGTGTTTGCTACAGAAACCCTACTATAGTTTATATAAATACCCCGCTGTGTAGCCCCGGGGGCAGCCGTTCCTGCACCGGTACAGCTGGGGTGTTTGCTACAGAAACCCTACTATAGTTTATATAAATACCCCGCTGTGTAGCCCCGGGGGCATCCATTCCCGCACTGGTACAGCTCGGGTGTTTGCTACAGAAACCCTACTATAGTTTATATAAATACCCCGCTGTGTAGCCCCGGGGGCAGCCATTCCTGCACTGGTACAGCTGGGGTGTTTGCTACAGAAACCCTACTATAGTTTATATAAATACCCCGCTGTGTAGCCCCGGGGGCAGCCGTTCCTGCACTGGTACAGCTGGGGTGTTTGCTACAGAAACCCTACTATAGTTTATATAAATACCCCGCTGTGTAGCCCCGGGGGCAGCCATTCCTGCACTGGTACAGCTGGGGTGTTTGCTACAGAAACCCTACTATAGTTTATATAAATACCCCGCTGTGTAGCCCTCGGGGCAGCCATTCCTGCACTGGTACAGCTGGGGTGTTTGCTACAGAAACCCTACTATAGTTTATATAAATACCCCGCTGTGTAGCCCCGGGGGCAGCCGTTCCTGCACTGGTACAGCTGGGGTGTTTGCTACAGAAACCCTGCTATAGTTTATATAAATACCCCACTGTATAGCCCCGGGGGCAGCCATTCCTGCACTGGTACAGCTGGGGTGTTTGCTACAGAAACCCTACTATAGTTTATATAAATACCCCGCTGTGTAGCCCCGGGGGCAGCCATTCCTGCACTGGTACAGCTGGGGTGTTTGCTACAGAAACCCTACTATAGTTTATATAAATACCCCGCTGTGTAGCCCCGGGGGCAGCTATTCCTGCACCAGTTACATAGTAGTTACATAGTTACATAGTTACATAGGGTTGAAAAAAGACCTGTGTCCATCAAGTTCAACCCATCCAAGTAAACCCAGCACACCTAACCCACACCTACCAATCTATACACTCACATACATAAACTATAAATACAACCACTAGTACTAACTGTAGATATTAGTATCACAATAGCCTTGGATATTCTGATTGATCAAGAACTCATCCAGGCCCCTCTTAAAGGCATTAACAGAATCTGCCATTACCACATCACTAGGAAGGGCATTCCATAACCTCACTGCCCTCACCGTGAAAAACCACCTACGCTGCTTCAAATGGAAACTCCTTTCCTCTAATCTAAAGGGGTGACCTCTGGTGCGTTTGCTACAGAAACCCTACTATAGTTTATATAAATACCCCGCTGTGTAGCCCCGGGGGCAGCCGTTCCTGCACCGGTACAGCTGGGGTGTTTGCTACAGCAACCCTACTATAGTTTATATAAATACCCCGCTGTGTAGCCCCGGGGGCAGCCATTCCTGCACTGGTACAGCTGGGGTGTTTGCTACAGAAACCCTACTATAGTATATATAAATACCCCGCTGTGTAGCCCCGGGGGCAGCCATTCCTGCACTGGTACAGCTGGGGTGTTTGCTACAGAAACCCTACTATAGTTTATATAAATACCCCGCTGTGTAGCCCCGGGGGAAGCCATTCCTGCACTGGTACAGCTGGGGTGTTTGCTACAGAAACCCTACTATAGTTTATATAAATACCCCGCTGTGTAGCCCCGGGGGCAGCCATTCCTGCACTGGTACAGCTGGGGTGTTTGCTACAGAAACCCTACTATAGTTTATATAAATACCCCGCTGTGTAGCCCCGGGGGCAGCCGTTCCTGCACTGGTACAGCTGGGGTGTTTGCTACAGAAACCCTACTATAGTTTATATAAATACCCCGCTGTGTAGCCCCGGGGGCAGCCGTTCCTGCACTGGTACAGCTGGGGTGTTTGCTACAGAAACCCTACTATAGTTTATATAAATACCCCGCTGTGTAGCCCCGGGGGCAGCCATTCCTGCACTGGTACAGCTGGGGTGTTTGCTACAGAAACCCTACTATAGTTTATATAAATACCCCGCTGTGTAGCCCCGGGGGCAGCCATTCCTGCACCGGTACAGCTGGGGTGTTTGCTACAGAAACCCTACTATAGTTTATATAAATACCCCGCTGTGTAGCCCCGGGGGCAGCCATTCCTGCACTGGTACAGCTGGGGTGTTTGCTACAGAAACCCTACCACTACCATAGATAGTGTTATTATAGTCCTTAAATATGTATTGAGTGTTTAAAAGACTTGCATTGTTTCTTTTTATTCCCTAGTAAATTTAGTTTTGTGTTCATCTCTGGCTTTAACAAAATAATGTAACATTTGGGTAGAAATATACAGAAGAGAAGGCCACAGCTTGAAGAGATTATGGCAAATATTTCCACTGCCACCGTGTATTTCCCTTTGGTGCTCAGATAGGCCGGGATCATTGTGATCCAAACACTGCAGAAGAGCAGCATGCTGAAAGTGATGTACTTGGCCTCATTAAAACTGTCCGGTAAGCTCCGAGCCAAGAAAGCTACAATGAAGCTCACAGATGCCAACAGGCCCATGTAGGAGAGGACAATATAGAAGGCAACTACTGAGCCTTCATTGCATTGGATGATGATTTTGCCAGGTTCAGAATGTATGTTTTGCTCTGCAAATGGTGGAGAAATGGCCAACCAGATAACACTAATTACTACTTGAATCATTGAAGAAACAAGAACAATTGTATTTGCCAGCTTCGCCCCCGCCAATTTTCTCCAGGAACTATCAGGCTTAGTGGCTTTAAAAGCAACAGAAACCATGATCGTCTTGGCCAGGACACAAGAGATAGCTATGGAGAAGGTGATTCCAAAGGAGGTTTGTCTGAGCATGCAGGTTATATCTACAGGACGTCCAAGGAACAAAAACACAGAGAGGAAGCTCAGCTTGATGGAGACAAGGAGAATATAACTCAGACTGCGATTATTGGCTTTCACTACTGGAGTGTCTCGATATGAAATAAAGGTTCCCAGTATACTCAGTGCTATCACAAAAAGAATCAAAGTGATAACATTAAACACTAGAGTTAGGGAATCTCTGTCATAGGAGAGAAAATCGGTTGGTTTCTCAATGCACCTTGTTTTCCCATTATTCGGCCATTCATAGTCTAGACATGTTACACAGTTCTCCATATCTGGAAAAAAAAATTGTTGTATATATATGAAAATCGCACTTTCCAATGACAGTAATATTGCGTTGCTAGTAGTGATGAGCGAATCTGTACCGCGAAATGCATTTGTCGCAATACTTTTTTGTCACCCATGTCTTTTTTTTTACACAACCACGCCCATTTTGGTACAACCCTGACTTTTTTCAACGCACTACGAATTTTTCTGTGACGAATTTCTGCTTAAGTTCACAAAACAATTCGCCCATGGCGAAATGCGGAAATTTCCTGCGAATCCATGCCTGCCGAAAACATTTGCTCATCACTAGTATTTACAGTGTTAGTTGTTACCAGTTAGATTGGAGATCTCCCCCTCTGAGCATGAGGTACAGTCATAGCAGCAGGGCGGCGCTCCTTTCTGTGGGACTTTTCTGTAGCCAGGGGGGCACTTGGAAGAGCACTGGGATTTCAGAGTCTATAAATAATGATGAGATTATTAAATAAATGAGAATTAATCACTTTACTTTGCTATTAAAGAATCCACTCTTAGGTATAAAGGGATTGGTTGGTACTTGTCAGTAGGTGTTGAGATGTAACTATCAGTATGCTTGAAGATGCTAGCAAAGGGATTTTCAGACATGTGAAGTTGAAGCTCCTCCTTCTTGGGGATCATAATCTGTTCAGGAGCTCTCTTGTCTAATAACCTAGATAGAATGTCATATATTGGACCTGAATGTTTGGATGAAATTGTGAGGCTGATTTTTTTTAAAAAGAATTTGTGATTATTTTTTAATTTATAGCTTAAATTTTTGAGATTTATCAGTTGAAAAAGTCTTAAAAATGAAAATTCAGCAGCTAAAATCTGGAAGAATTTATTTTTTGGAAATATGGCAGCCCATGGTTACAAAAGGAAAAACATGCACCCAATGTTTTCAAGGGTGCTGAGCTTGGTTATACAGTCAATTTACTTACAAAGATGATTGATTTAGGGCAAGACCCCACGAAGCGACTTACTCGCCTTGTGAAACGGCTGTCGGGAGTGTGTGGGGGGTCATACGTTTATATTTTATCTGATAATATAGGGAATGTTGGTTGCAAATGTAATACAATGGGGCAGCTTTATCAAAACACAAATTCGAATCCCGAATGGGAGAAATTTGGATTAGAAACGAAAATTTCTGAAGATCGCAAATATCACAAAAATGCTTACAAAAAAATCGTATTAGTCACGATAATATCGTAATGGTGATCTGAAAGTCCCGAAATTTTCGTACCAAATGATTGTAAACAGTGGCAAAACCGTTTCAATTTTTTGCGCACAAAAAATACGGAAAAGTTGTGCAAGCGTCGAAAAAGTCACGCAAGGTACGAAAATGTTGTGGAAAATACGATCGGACCGATCTAACAAACGCTCGGAGCATTCGTGGATAATTAAATGTGCCCCATAGTGTATGCTACACAACTGTGCAAACAGTTGTGTCATTGTATGGTAAATAGCTTACAACTTACATTGTCAGGGGGGTTGCATGCAATTTGTTTGTTTGTAAACAACAGTGTAAAACATCAAAGCCACCTTTTGTGGAGGTGTGATTTTCACAGGAAAAAGGTGGATAAAAGACCCTTGATGTTTTGTCAGGATTGAAGGACAACCTTGTAACATCTATCCCTATGCTTCTATTTTTATGTAACTATACCTATGTTGTATCTTGTTCATTTAACAAGCAATAAATATACCTATTTTTCTATAAATACTACGAGCCTAAAGATTATCAACCTACCCCTAGACGCACAAGTGAGTCGGCACTTGTATAGTTTTATATTGCTAAATTGGTAAGCAGTACCGTTACCCACTAGCAACAAAAATTAACTGGGAAAAAAATTTGCGGAGTGAGGAAAAAAGTTGCGGTCATGTCAAAAAAAGTTGTCTGTGGAAAAAAGTTGCGTGGTAGCCCCATTTCGTGAATTTTTCACCGCTTCACTAATTTTTCCACAGTTTTGCTAATTTTCACTAATTTTTCCACAGTTTTGCTAATTTTTTCACAAAACAGGACAGATTCGCTCACCACTATGTAGCACCCTAGGTAGAGATAGGGCTGTGTCTTTGTTTTACTTTCATCTCTGTAGCACATAGGAGATGAAGGGTCAAGGTGGTGTCACTTTACAACCCTCTTCTGCTTAAGAAGTCTAAAAGGTCTAAATGAATTGGGCATTGGTGGATTTTTTCTCGAAACGGGAGCAAAAATTTGGTGCAGAAAAAATTGTGTGCACTTAAACAAACATGCGTTGTGCATGTCAAAAAGGTTGCGTTTCACAACAGATTCGCTCATCACTAGTTGTAACAAAATTTTCTGAGCAACACGGGGAACATCAGCTCATTACTCTGTATATATTAAACTAAATATGTTTGTCCTACCTGGTTACTGGTGTTTTTCTTCCAGATTATCTTTTGGATATCAATTTCAAGAAAGCCTTTGGGTTCTGACCAAGTATAAGTGCCAACATAGTTTCTCTGCATGACATATCTTATGAAGCTATAGAAGGAGGAAATTGAGTAAAACAGATCCAGGAATCCAAGTTCAGTAAAAGATACGTTTTTCCCCCAGGGATCTTTGAAATGTGTTTTTCTTAAAAAGTGGTGCAACTGGAGAATGGAATTAGATGTGAGATGAAAATAATTCTAACCACAAGAGCACACAGATGAAATACAGTCCTAGTCAATAACCCATTGCAGTTACATGTGCAAATACTGCACACAAAGGGGGTGATTTATTAATGGTTGAGTTTCATTTTTTTTTTCGATCCAAGTTTCTCGAATCTGAGTAATGGGGTCGAACACTTGAATGTAAAATTTCACCATGTAAAAGCTTGAGTTTTTAGAGCTCATAAACTCAAAAAAATTGAGATATTTGCGTTTTTATTCAAATGAGTTTTCCTTATTAATAAATAAGTGACCATTCGATATGCAAGTTTATTTGATTTAAAAAAACAAACTTGAATTTACAAACTCGAAAATTGAAAAATAAGCCCATAAGTGTATCTGTGACAAAGATACTGCTTGATGGAATAGAAACCCAGAATTTGATAAGTTCTGAAGCAACTCCTCCCTGCTTTATAAATATAACTGAACAAAATGAATGAATTGTTACCTGTTTCCTATTAATATTGTTATGGACACGTTTATTACAGTATTTTCCAGATGAAGAACGCATGTCGTGCTCTGCATGTGCAAATCCATATACTGCTGTGTACACACGGTAACTCCGCCCTAAAAATGGTAATAATTTTGAACCTGAACAATTCCGATAACGCACTCTATATACGGTCTGAAGTAAAGTATCCTTCTCTTTATCATGTGTCAGGCACGATGAGGCAACTGTCAGTAAGTCCTTAAGTAACACATCTTCTTTAATTTTCATAACATAGTCTTCAAATTCTGAATTATCAAAGATAAAGAATTCTTCTTTGAAAGCGAGACTGCCATTAAAGAGGGGGAAGGTGTAACCGGGAATCCATGTTGCTGGAACCACCAAAGTCTTTTCTTTTATCATATTTTCTACAAAGTAAGTTTTGATACGAAACTTTTCCCCACACAAGACAACCACCTCTGCAGTAGATTTTTGAATTCTTTCTAAAGTTCTTGTGTCTGTGTTTATATCTCCCGTTAGCGTGCCAATGAGGTCAACACAGGCACCGTGTTTGTTGAGCTCCTTCATGAGGTTCTTACTCTCTCTTTCACCACGTTCATCACCAGCTGCCAGAATGATCACCCAGGTCCATCCCAAGTATTCCACCAGCTCTGCTATAGCAACGTGCTCAACATAATCATTGGGCCCAGTGCTAAAGTAATAGGGATATAGAGCTCTGTCATTCAGCACAGGGTCGATAGCACTATAACTTATCTAAAAACAAAGGAGCAAGGCCTAGAATAGGTTATGAATATATATATATATATATATATATAAAAATTGACCAAATGTATTTTTTTTAATTCTCAAAACGCTAGATATAATGAAATCATATGTTATTAGGTCTAGAGCTGTGACCCCAAACCAGTGGCTTAGGGGCAACATGTTGCTCACCAACCCCTTGGATGTAGCTCCAAGTGGCCTCAAAGTAGGTGCTTATTTTTTAATTCCTGGCTTGGCGGCAAGTTTTGGTTGCATAAAATCCAGGTGTACTGCCCAACCAAGCCTCCTGTAGGCTGCCAGTTGACACAGGGGCTACCAGTTAGCCTATCATAGCCCTTATTTTGCACCCCCCAGAAACTTTTATATGATTGTGCTGCTCCCCAACTGTTTTTACATTTGAATGTGGCTCATAAGTAAAAAAGGTTGGTGATCACTGATAAATTAATTAACTGAACAGTTTGTGTTAAATACAGTACAGGTATGAAACCTATTATCCAGAATGCTTGGGACCTGGGGCTTTCTGGATAAGGGGTCTTTCCATAATTTGGATCTCTGTGGCTTGTCTACTAAAAAAATAATTTAACATTAATTAAAATTAGAATTTAAATATTCTAATCTCATCTGCCATATTATTAAAAGTATTCAGTCCCCAGCCAGTACCGGCTTTGTGAGCAATCAACCATACAACAGTTTGCAGTTCCATTCAGTACTTTTACCTGCCCCTTCCCATCAAGCCATCACCACTCTGGGTTTTAATAATCAATCATATTGATTACAGATTTTTGAAAGTATATTTATCTTCACCCTAACTGCAGGCAAATAAGGTGTGTAATATTTTAACCTGGATCATTTCTAATACCCCTAAAGATCAATGAGTGCAGTAATACAACATTTGTGAAAGATACTTGTAAATGCCTTGCTTGAGTTCCCCTCCCAGCCTTGCCTGCCCTGCCTCTCCCAGTCTTTTTCTAAACAAAACTTGCCTGTTCATTGTACCTACCTTGTCTAACCTCCCTGAGTTTATAGGTGTTGTAAACCCAGCCATGATGCTGTCCCACTATGCCCCCTAGTGTTGCTATAGAAGTTCAAATAAAAGAGAAAAGAGTGCCCAAGGGACAAAACCACTTAACTCCTCCTAGCTAAATAAGTAAGCAGGACAAATACCCAGTATATAGTAGAGGCTCGGGTGTCAAGACCCCGAGTCTGACGCTCAAAATCAGAAGGCCCCTATTTCTCGTTCAATTTTCGTAAAGCAGGGAAAAGAGTGTGCTCACCGATATCCAGTAGTGGTCTGGGTGCTCAAGGCCCCGAACCCATAGCTGAAGGGCAGATATCATCAAAAAGCGAAGTAGGACATGAAGCACTCCGGACTGCCAGGGTCTGCTAAAACATGGTCTTTATTTCTTCACATTAAAAACAAACATGTGCCTGACGCGTTTCGTGCGTTAGTGCACTTAATCATAGGCAAACATTGACAGACATAGAATGACTTAAATAGAGGAAGTGTTATGACGAAACCAAAAGGTTACGCCTCTCCCAATTAACCAAATAAAACCAACGTGAGAAATAAGCCATTATGAATTCATTCCAGCAGACCCTATTAAAGATTGAGAACCCTAGCGAGTTGCTTAATAAATCAAATCAAGTTTAGTTATTAATCTAATAACTAATTATTATGGGGTTTTTTTTTTTTAATTTTATGTAAATAAATAAGTAAATAAATATAGAGATGTAAAAGAGAGATCAACATAAAGTAAAGTGCAGAATAATAATAAAGAGAGTTAATGTTGCAATCAAAATAATGAATTCATGTATGTTATGATAAACGTAAAAACCTCATTAAAGGTGAGGGATTATTAGCACTAAATGTAACTGTCACAACCTCAGGGCCGTGAGTTCCCAGACATAGGGCAGGACCCAAAGAGCAAACGGTTGGTATCACAGGATGAGGCGTTTATTGGAGAATGGCAAGTAGACATCCGCATGTTCCCATAAGCCAGTAAGTGGTAGCCAGCCTGCACTCTTGTTCCTTGATTCCAGGGGAACAGTCCTTCTGTAGGGAATAGGGAAATACACACAGTTGGGGGGAATCTTCTTGCCACAGCTAAGGTAGATTCCAGGGAAACAGGGGAGGGGGTCCTGCCATATCGAGGTTACACCCCAAACAAAAGGCTCCTTGGAACTGTTGGCAGCCACCTTTGTAGCCAGAAAGGGAGCAGCCCCTGTCGTAAAACCAAAACAGGATTCGACTCCTTCTGCCAACCCAAAGGCAGCTTCCAGAGGGGCCAATCATAGCTAATCCCACTGGGCCTATGGGAAGCCACCTAGTGAGCATGCCCAGTTCAGTCTATTGTATTTACCAGAGAAAGCACTACTCTCACAAGGGGTAACTATGTGTATTGTGTTACAGGGTCTGGCTCTGTGTGCCCTCACAATAGGGGCAATTACATTGGAAGGGCCAGACAGAGCCGGCTGGCTACACACAATACACACTTAGATGAGATTAACCTACACAATGCATTTGTTACAACAGGTAGGAGGGGGCAGGGGGTACATTTCAGCATAGCCAGAATATTTCATGTTTTCCCTCCAACTTATACAACTGGTTTAGTCGCATTAACAACTAATGTCAAAAGCTGAATTCAAGCCAGCGGGGTGACGGGTATTCAGAATAAAAATCCATTTCATGTCTAGTCGTAAAAGCCTAGTGAGTTTATCTGAATCCCTTTCATCAGGCATGACCTTATCGATAACATATCTGTAGCTTCGAGACATTTGATTCGCAGCACTGTATAAAATGCCTAGCTACTGGGCTACTTTCATTACTTGAAACTATGGGCCTGATTCACTAAAAATTATCGCACGCTCTTTTGCGTTAAAAAAGACCCGAAAATTAGTGCGCAATTCACCATAGTATTATCGCGTGCGTTAAGTCGCCATTTTCGCATGCGGTATTTCTCGCGCTAGTTTTACCGCATGCGTTAATTTCCGCGCTGAAAAGAATACGATCGCATTATTCGCTATAAGGTGCGCTAAATATCGCATTCGGCTATGCAAAAATTAACTCCTACTACAGGCAGGCGAAAAATTATAGAAAAGTACAGTAAATGAGTTTTTGCCAATAAAATATGGACTTACAGTGTTATTTATTCAAGTATGTGTCTTTTTACTCAATTTTACTAAAGTCTTGGCATGTATGGAATTTCCCTACTAATATACAGTACTATAGCGGTAAAAATTTAGTCGCGATAATATACAGTACTATAGCGGTAAATATTTAGTCGCAATAATATACAGTACTATAGCGGTGAATATTTAGTTGCAATAATATACAGTACTCTAGTCGTAAATATTTAGTCGCGATATTATACAATACTATATAGTGGTAAATATTTAGTCGCGATATTATACAGTACTATAGCGGTAAATATTTAGTCGCAATAATATACAGTACAATAGCGGTAAATATTTAGTCGCAATAATATACAGTACTATAGCGGTAAATATTTAGTCGCGATATTATACAGTACTATATAGCGGTAAATATTTAGTCGCGATATTATACAGTACTATATAGCGGTAAATATTTAGTCGCGATATTATACAGTACTATATAGCGGTAAATATTTAGTCGCGATAATATACAGTACTATAGCGGTAAATATTTAGTCGCAATAATATACAGTACAATAGCGGTAAATATTTAGTCGCAATAATATACAGTACTATAGCGGTAAATATTTAGTCGCGATATTATACAGTACTATATAGCGGTAAATATTTAGTCGCGATATTATACAGTACTATATAGCGGTAAATATTTAGTCGCGATATTATACAGTACTATAGCGGTAAATATTTAGTCGCAATAATATACAGTACAATAGCGGTAAATATTTAGTCGCAATAATATACAGTACTATAGCGGTAAATATTTAGTCGCGATATTATACAGTACTATATAGCGGTAAATATTTAGTCGCGATATTATACAGTACTATATAGCGGTAAATATTTAGTCGCGATATTATACAGTACTATATAGCGGTAAATATTTAGTCGCGATAATATACAGTTATTTGGATCTCCATCCCTTAAGTCTAATAAAAAAATCAATAAAATATGAATTAATCCCAATACAATGGTTTTGCCTCCAATAATGATTATTTACATCTTAGTTGGGATCAATTGCAAGGTACTGTTTAATTACTACAGAGAAAAAGGAAATGAGTTTTTAAATTATGAATTACTTGATTTAAATGAAGTCTATGGGAGACGGGCTTTCCGTAGTTTGGGGTTTTATGGATAACGGGTTTCCGGATAAGGGATACCATACCTGTGTGTGTATATATATATATATATATATATATATATATATATACACACACACACATTTTCAAATACATATGCATAAATGAGTTTAAAGCAGGGGGGAAGCAGCAGGGAGCGGCCCATAGTGTGAGTCATTTGGGGGAAGGGCCACGAATGCTTTAGGGGGCCCTGGCTAACAATGTCTGTGTGTCCTTTGTATTGATGTGAGGGTTCACAGGGGGAGGGGCCATTGGGGGCGTGGGAGGAGGGGGGCCCAAAAAATGTTGTTGTGAGGGGCCCCGTTATTTTGGATGGTGGCCCTCTGCGTATGAATATATATATATATATATGTATAATAGATTTAAATAACATCTTGCAATACTGTCTCACAGAACTCAACATCGACATTGCGCCTCTCCTCCCTCCTGAGGCACAACCCCAGGCAGACCAGGCTTAACAGGCCCCAGGACCTGCCCAGGCCCCCGAGGCCCCAGATGATGAGGAGGCAGAGGAGACCCACGAGGCCGAGGAGGCCCCAGACACCCCCCCTTTACTCCTCCCCCAGTTTGACCCCAGTTTCCCCAGCCCTTGGGTTCCCCCCACAGCCCTCCGGATCCCAGCCACCAGGTTCTCCTGCCGACGAAGGCCCAGCACATTGGTCCATACAGGAGGACCTGGACAATATGAAGGCCGAGCTGGCCCAGCTCCGGGGGGAAGTTGCCCAACTCAGGAGGGACATGGAGGAGCTCAAGGGCAGCAAGCCCTAAGTTTTTTTCCCCCCCTTTTTTTTATAGTAAAATTTTATACTTTTCTACTTTTGAACTGAGTAATGTTATTTATCCTTCCTTGATATGGGATTCTATACTTCCATGTAGTTTCCCCTACACTCTTACATTTATCAGTAACACATCAATATGCTATATGGGTTAAATGTTTGCAAATATTCTGCCAACAATTTTGCCTTTAGCCCATTTTGCTGAATAGTAAAACTTGCGCTAATTAGTACGTAGCGTATTTTCTGGCGAGTGGGATAACTGCCAATCCAATGTTTTGTTGCCAGAATAATTGCAATATTATATTTTTTCCCGTTTAATAAAGTGCCCATAACATATTTGCCATTTATTCTGTGTCTAAAATCTCCCACTTAATTTAAGCCACTTTAGCAAACGGCCCCCTAAGTATTTGGCTAAATATTCTTAAATGCCCCCCCCCCATTTTATTATCTCTAGCACTTCTATTTTTTCTTACTTATATTTTTGTAGTTCTTTGGGGGGGGGTTTGCAAATAAACATTTATACAGCACCTCTCTAGCACTCTGTGCTCTCCCAGGGCAAAATGGCGCCAGTTTTATGCTGCCGAATGTCACGTGCGTAATGTCGCCACAATTAGCGCATGCGATAAATAGCGGGAAAATACCACGCATGCTATTTATCGTGACGAAAATATCGCATGAAATACCGCGCGTAAAATAGCACAAGTGTGCTTACAGTGAACCGTGCGAAAAGTCGCGAAAATTAAGACGCGATAAAATTTTTACCGCACGCTATAAATAGCGCACGTTTTATCGCACTTTAGTGAATTGGGCCCTATGTGTCTAATGTGTTCACGCATTCTATTTTTTAAAGGACGAGTAGTACAACCAACATATTGAGTGTTACAGTTCAAACATGTCAACAGATATACTACAAATTGTGTATTGCAGCTCGCATAGAACTGCATGTCAAACATTTTGCCAGTAACTGAACTACAGAAACTAGTAGGACGTTTGATACAAATACATGTCACGCATTTCCGTGCTCCACAACTATACGTTCCTTTCGTTTCTAACCATGTCTTATTTGTAGGTTGTGATCGCCACAAAGTAGGGGAAAGGGCCCCAAAAGTAGGGGCTCTACGTGCCACGACCCTACAGCCATCCTGCAAAACTGTGGCCAGATCAGAATCATTAAACAGCACCGGAATAAGACTATTAACAATGTGTCTGATTTTATAAAACTGGTTACTAAAGCTAGTGACTAGTGATGAGCGAATCTGTTCCGTTTCGCTTCGCCGAAAAATTTGCAAATCTTTCAAAAGATCCGCGAAACAGCGAAAAATTCGCGAAACGGTGAAAATGTTGTGCGACAAAAAAATTTGTCGCCCACGGCTATTATTTTGTCACACGGCTATTGTTTCGTCGCCCGCGGCTATTATTTTGTCGCGCGGCTATTATTTTGTCGCGCGGCTATTGTTTCGGCGCCCGTGGCTATTATTTTGTCTCGCGGCTATTGTTTCATCGCCCGCGGCTATTATTTTGTCACGTGGCTATTGTTTCGTCGCCCGTGGCTATTATTTTGTCTCACAGCTATTGTTTCGTCGCCCGCGGCTATTATTTTGTCATGCGGCTATTGTTTCGTCGCCCGCGGCTATTTTGTCGTGCAGCTATTGTTTCGTCGCCCAATTTTTGGACGTGCGGCGAATTTTTCCGTGGTGAAATTTTTCATCCGTTTTGCAAAACAATCCGCCAATGGCGAAATGCGGAAATTCGCCCGGCGAATCCATGCCTGACGAAACTTTTCGCCCATCACTACTAGTGACTAACGTTGGTATTTCTTTCTTTGTATTAGCTGCATTTCCATTAAACTCATGATTTTTTTCCGCATTCTTTTTCCTATTATTTTCGCCATCATTCACTTCAATTCCATTTTTAATCATATCATTCGAAAACCTCTGTTTATTGGCATTCCTAAGTAGATCCGACTTCTTCATGCATAAAACTTTAGTGAAAGCCGTGGATAGAGTCCTGAGGGTATAACCCCGATCTAAAAACCTGTCTCTCAATAAGCAAGCTTGCTCAACACAGGCGCTATAAGTACAGGTATAGGACCCATTATCCAGAATGCTCAGGACCAAGGGTATTCCGGATAAGGGGTCTTTCCGTAATTTGGATCTCCATAACTTAAAGCGGACCTGTCACCCTAAGAAATAAGTCCAAATTATTTTCTATATTGTTAGTTGAGCAAAATAAACTTTACTTACTCGATATAAATAATATAAATCTTGTTTCCTTCCGTCTTGGAATTACTCAATGAAAGCAAGCAGGCAGGCACCATTTTGTGGACACTGTTATTAAGGCAAGCTTGGTATCATGCCAAAATCTTGTTTATGTGATAGAATGGGGGACCTGATGCCCAGGCCCATGCACTGGCTACACAGTTAGATAAGGAGGAGGGAGGGGAGAAGTGAGATGTGCAGTGACATCTAGGTAGTGCTGAATGGAAGCTAAAGTTACTGTCTGCCCCGCCTCTATGCCTAAGGCATAGAGGCGGGGCAAGCAATATATGATTGACAGCTGTGATTTTTAAATGCCTTTATAATGGGTTTGGATGTGTTAATATAAAAATGAATTTGGGTTTCATGTTTAATTTGAACAGGACTTTTATTATACAGATTTTCATGTCTGGGTGACAGGTCCACTTTAAGTCTACTAAACAATCAACAAAATGTTAAATAAACCCAATTGATTGTTTTGCATCCAATAAGGATTATTTATATCTCAGTTTGGATCAATTACAAGGTACTGTTTTATTATTACAGAGAAAAGGGAATCATTTAACCATTAAATAAACCCAATAGGGCTGTTCTGCCCCCAATAAGGGGTAATTATATCTTAGTTGGGATCAAGTACAGGTACTGTTTTATTATTACAGAGAAAAGGGAATCATTTAACCATGAAATAAACCCAATAGGGCTGTTCTGCCCCCAATAAGGGGTAATTATATCTTAGTTGGGGATCAAGTACAGTTACTGTTTTATTATTACAGAGAAAAGGGAATCATTTAACCATTAAATAAACCCAATAGGGCTGTTCTGCCCCAATAAGGGGTAATTATATCTTAGTTGGGATCAAGTACAGGTACTGTTTTATTATTACAGAGAAAAGGGAATCATTTAACCATTAAATAAACCCAATAGGGCTGTTCTGCCCCAATAAGGGGTAATTATATCTTAGTTGGGATCAAGTACAGGTACTGTTTTATTATTACAGAGAAAAGGGAATCATTTAACCATTAAATAAACCCAATAGGGCTGTTCTGCCCCCAATAAGGGGTAATTATATCTTAGTTGGGATCAAGTACAGGTACTGTTTTATTATTACAGAGAAAAGGGAATAATTTAACCATTAAATAAACCCAATAGGGCTGTTCTGCCCCAATAAGGGGTAATTATATCTTAGTTGGGATCAAGTACAGGTACTGTTTTATTATTACAGAGAAAAGGGAATCATTTAACCATTAAATAAACCCAATAGGGCTGTTCTGCCCCAATAAGGGGTAATTATGTCTTAGTTGGGATCAAGTACAGGTACTGTTTTATTATTACAGAGAAAAGGGAATCATTTAACCATTAAATAAACCCAATAGGGCTGTTCTGCCCCCAATAAGGGGTAATTATACCTTAGTTGGGATCAAGTACAGGTACTGTTTTATTATTACAGAGAAAAGGGAATCATTTAACCATTAAATAACCCAATAGGGCTGTTCTGCCCCAATAAGGGGTAATTATATCTTAGTTGGGATCAAGTACAGGTACTGTTTTATTATTACAGAGAAAAGGGAATCATTTAACCATTAAATAAACCCAATAGGGCTGTTCTGCCCCAATAAGGATTATTTATATCTTAGTTGGGATCAAGTACAGGTTTTATTACTACAGAGAAAAAGGAAATCAGTTTTAAAATTCTAAATTATTTGATTAAAATGGAGTCTATGGGAGCTTTCTGGATAAGGGATCCTATACCTGTACTGCAGTTCCTACGTAACTGAATAAACTGTCCCAAAGGAATACCTTTAAACAGATGGCCTGGGTGACAGGAATCTGCCCTCAAAAGGGAATTCCCTGCACAGGCCTTTCTATATACAGAGGTTTCAATGTTCAAGTCTTTTATGGTCAAACGCAAGTCCAAGAAGGAAATAGTGTGATTATGAAAATCATTAGTAATTTTCAAGTGAGTGAATTCCCCCTCTGACCCCTGCCAAATAAATAACAGATCATCGACATATCTCTTATAAAATATAATCTTATGTGCATAATCAAGTGAACCTCCATAAATGTGGGACTCCTCCCACCAGCCCATGTATAGGTTGGCGTAGGTGGGTGCGAATTTGGCACCCATTGAGGTCCCACATTTCTGGAGGTAAAACGTGCCATCAAATTTGAAAAAGTTGTGTGTGAGTAAAAATTCAATCGCACCCAAAATAAAATTCTTAGTGACATCATTATAAGTGCTGTATCTCTCCAGATGGTATGAAATAGCCCGTAAACCCTTGTTATGGGGGATACAGGAATAGAGAGATACCACATCTATTGTGGCCCATGCAAAAGTGCTATCCCATTTCATATTATCTAACACCTGTAAAATATGCTTGGTATCCCGAACATATGAAACCAACCGTTGAACTAAGGGTTGAAGATACAGATCAATAAATTTTGATCTTTCATTCAGTGAGCCTATCCCAGAGACAATTGGTCTGCCAATGGGAGGGCCCTCATTTTTATGCACCTTCGGTAGGTGGTGGAAAAGAGGTATCCTAGGGTGATTAGATACCAAATAGTCCCTAATAGTGATGAGCGAATTTGTCCCTTTTCGCTTCGCCAAATTTTTCACGGAACGGCGAAAAATTCGCGACACTAACCCGCCGCGCGGCGTAATTTTGTTTCCGTCGCGCAGCGTAAATTTTGTCGCGGCGTAATTTCTCTGCGTAATTTCTGCGCGCGCGAAATAAGTTGTGCGCCCTAGTTTTCCGTCGGCGGCGGAAAAATCGGCGCACACGTCCAAAATTGCCCGCGCACGACTAAAATTGGGCATTCGCGGCAAAAATTACTCGCGCACAACAAAATTTGGCCGCGCGTGGCAAAAATAACTGCGCGACAAAGATTTTTTTTTGTCATGTGACAAAATTCTGCCGCACGGCGAATTTTGCCGTTGTTTCGCAAAACATTTCGCCGGCGGCGAAATGCGAAAGTTCGCCGCGAATCTAACGCTGGAGAATTTTTTTGCTCATCCCTAGTCCCTAATCTTCGCTGAAAAAAGACCACTAGCAAAGCCAGTGTCAATGAGACTGATTAGTATCTCTTTATAGGAGTGAGTGGGATTGTTAGACAAGGGTTGATATGTGGATTCAACCAAAAGCCTCATCTTTATATGTCACACTATCTAAAACCACCACCATACCTCCCTTGTCAGCGTTTTTATCACCAAAGAATGGTCTTCTCGCAAGGACTTTAAGGCCAAACGTTCCTTATGAGTCAGATTCGAATAAAAAGGCCTGGTCCTCATTTCTGTCTTTAAGGTTAACAATTTCTGTTCTACAAGTTCCTGGAACTTGTCTACCACATTCCCTCTATAATGGATCGGGTAGAAATCAGACCGAGTAGGCAGTTTCTCCTTAGGAACATTAGAGTTCATGCCAACACAGTATGAGCCCACACCCGATTCAAATTGTAGGGAGTGTAGATCATGCAAACACCGGTCATCCCTAAAGAGAAAACCAATATTCCCCATATGAGGATCCGGAGTTTCAGATGAAACAGAGGTATCAATACCGTCATTTTCATTAGTTACAGAAAAGGGGTTGTGGCAGTTGTAAATCAAGTTCTATATCATCACCTTCGTTGTGAGTCATTTCAGTTTTAAAATACTTCTTAAGGACAAGTGTACGCAAAAACCTATTCATATCGATTAACGTTTCCAAAACATCGAAGTCTCTAGTGGGGGAAAAGGAAAGTCCTCTCGCTAATAGAGAAAGTTGCGCATCAGTTAAACTTTTACTTGATAGGTTTAGAACATAGGTCTCCTGTTTGTTCTTCTCTCCCGTAGCCCATAGTTTGGTGCCGGATGTATGTTTTAAATGGTGCTGAAACTACTGCTTATAGAAAGCTAGGTTTGCCACAAGTGTATATAAATGTTTGTGCATAAAACTACTTTGTTTCTATACAGAACATTGCAATTGCTTGTATAAAGTAAAGTTGAATATAGCACTTACCTGGAGCTCTCAGAGAAGCCACTTCCTAAAGGGGAGGGCAGCCTCTCTGAATGAATATTTATAGAGTAGATGCTGACCACGGGGGCAGCATAGAGCAGTTTGGAGGCTATAAAAGCTGCAGACTGGGTTTTATTGAGAGTCTGTGTTAAGCCTTTGTAAGAGGTAGTTATAGAGCTCCAGGAGTGTGTGTGCAGGGTTACTGTTGAGCCCCTGCTGGTAAAAGTTGGTATTGCACCATTGGAAAAAAAAAGAAATGTTTTTTTCTGCATGTGATAAAAATTAAAGCACCATATTTCTGCTGAAGATCTGTCTGGCTACTGAACTTGCACGTGCCCAGTGACAGTTTATATAATAGGTATTTGTGCATTGTTTGCTATATATATATATATATATACATATACACCTGTGTAGGTAAAACAGAATTTTATGTAGAGGGAAACCTGGAGTTCTCTGTATGAATCCCCATTCAGTTTGCTCAGCAATCCATTCTATAAGGAGCATTTGATCCTATGCTGTTAGTTGCCTACAGTACCATGTCCAGGTTTCTGTTCAAATAAAATATTTGTTTTTTACTAAAGTTTTCACTGGAGAGGACAACCATGAGTTTCATCAAATGTTGTGTAAATTATCTAATTTATATTTGGATGTTGAAAGTTAGAGAACAGAGCTCCCTTTAATCTGTTCCAGCAAAACAAATAGTAAGACCAAAAATGAAAGTTTTTTTAAGGTAGTTAGGATATAATGTACTGTTGTCCTGCACTGGCACAGCTGGGGTGTTTGCTACAGAAACCCTACTATAGTTTATATAAATACCCCGCTGTGTAGCCCCGGGGGCAGCCATTCCTGCACTGGTACAGCTGGGGTGTTTGCTACAGAAACCCTACTATAGTTTATATAAATACCCCGCTGTGTAGCCCCAGGGGCAGCCATTCCTGCACCGGTACAGCTGGGGTGTTTGCTACAGAAACCCTACTATAGTTTATATAAATACCCCGCTGTGTAGCCCCGGGGGCAGCCATTCCTGCACCGGTACAGCTGGGGTGTTTGCTACAGAAACCCTACTATAGTTTATATAAATACCCCGCTGTGTAGCCCCGGGGGCAGCCATTCCTGCACTGGTACAGCTGGGGTGTTTGCTACAGAAACCCTACTATAGTTTATATAAATACCCCGCTGTGTAGCCCCGGGGGCAGCCATTCCTGCACTGGTACAGCTGGGGTGTTTGCTACAGAAACCCTACTATAGTTTATATAAATACCCCGCTGTGTAGCCCCGGGGGCAGCCGTTCCTGCACCGGTACAGCTGGGGTGTTTGCTACAGAAACCCTACTATAGTTTATATAAATACCCCGCTGTGTAGCCCCGGGGGCATCCATTCCCGCACTGGTACAGCTCGGGTGTTTGCTACAGAAACCCTACTATAGTTTATATAAATACCCCGCTGTGTAGCCCCGGGGGCAGCCATTCCTGCACTGGTACAGCTGGGGTGTTTGCTACAGAAACCCTACTATAGTTTATATAAATACCCCGCTGTGTAGCCCCGGGGGCAGCCGTTCCTGCACTGGTACAGCTGGGGTGTTTGCTACAGAAACCCTACTATAGTTTATATAAATACCCCGCTGTGTAGCCCCGGGGGCAGCCATTCCTGCACTGGTACAGCTGGGGTGTTTGCTACAGAAACCCTACTATAGTTTATATAAATACCCCGCTGTGTAGCCCTCGGGGCAGCCATTCCTGCACTGGTACAGCTGGGGTGTTTGCTACAGAAACCCTACTATAGTTTATATAAATACCCCGCTGTGTAGCCCCGGGGGCAGCCGTTCCTGCACTGGTACAGCTGGGGTGTTTGCTACAGAAACCCTGCTATAGTTTATATAAATACCCCACTGTATAGCCCCGGGGGCAGCCATTCCTGCACTGGTACAGCTGGGGTGTTTGCTACAGAAACCCTACTATAGTTTATATAAATACCCCGCTGTGTAGCCCCGGGGGCAGCCATTCCTGCACTGGTACAGCTGGGGTGTTTGCTACAGAAACCCTACTATAGTTTATATAAATACCCCGCTGTGTAGCCCCGGGGGCAGCTATTCCTGCACCAGTTACATAGTAGTTACATAGTTACATAGTTACATAGGGTTGAAAAAAGACCTGTGTCCATCAAGTTCAACCCATCCAAGTAAACCCAGCACACCTAACCCACACCTACCAATCTATACACTCACATACATAAACTATAAATACAACCACTAGTACTAACTGTAGATATTAGTATCACAATAGCCTTGGATATTCTGATTGATCAAGAACTCATCCAGGCCCCTCTTAAAGGCATTAACAGAATCTGCCATTACCACATCACTAGGAAGGGCATTCCATAACCTCACTGCCCTCACCGTGAAAAACCACCTACGCTGCTTCAAATGGAAACTCCTTTCCTCTAATCTAAAGGGGTGACCTCTGGTGCGTTTGCTACAGAAACCCTACTATAGTTTATATAAATACCCCGCTGTGTAGCCCCGGGGGCAGCCGTTCCTGCACCGGTACAGCTGGGGTGTTTGCTACAGCAACCCTACTATAGTTTATATAAATACCCCGCTGTGTAGCCCCGGGGGCAGCCATTCCTGCACTGGTACAGCTGGGGTGTTTGCTACAGAAACCCTACTATAGTATATATAAATACCCCGCTGTGTAGCCCCGGGGGCAGCCATTCCTGCACTGGTACAGCTGGGGTGTTTGCTACAGAAACCCTACTATAGTTTATATAAATACCCCGCTGTGTAGCCCCGGGGGAAGCCATTCCTGCACTGGTACAGCTGGGGTGTTTGCTACAGAAACCCTACTATAGTTTATATAAATACCCCGCTGTGTAGCCCCGGGGGCAGCCATTCCTGCACTGGTACAGCTGGGGTGTTTGCTACAGAAACCCTACTATAGTTTATATAAATACCCCGCTGTGTAGCCCCGGGGGCAGCCGTTCCTGCACTGGTACAGCTGGGGTGTTTGCTACAGAAACCCTACTATAGTTTATATAAATACCCCGCTGTGTAGCCCCGGGGGCAGCCGTTCCTGCACTGGTACAGCTGGGGTGTTTGCTACAGAAACCCTACTATAGTTTATATAAATACCCCGCTGTGTAGCCCCGGGGGCAGCCATTCCTGCACTGGTACAGCTGGGGTGTTTGCTACAGAAACCCTACTATAGTTTATATAAATACCCCGCTGTGTAGCCCCGGGGGCAGCCATTCCTGCACTGGTACAGCTGGGGTGTTTGCTACAGAAACCCTACTATAGTTTATATAAATACCCCGCTGTGTAGCCCCGGGGGCAGCCATTCCTGCACCGGTACAGCTGGGGTGTTTGCTACAGAAACCCTACTATAGTTTATATAAATACCCCCGCTGTGTAGCCCCGGGGGCAGCCATTCCTGCACTGGTACAGCTGGGGTGTTTGCTACAGAAACCCTACTATAGTTTATATAAATACCCCGCTGTGTAGCCCCGGGGGCAGCCATTCCTGCACCGGTACAGCTGGGGTGTTTGCTACAGAAACCCTACCACTACCATAGATAGTGTTATTATAGTCCTTAAATATGTATTGAGTGTTTAAAAGACTTGCATTGTTTCTTTTTATTCCCTAGTAAATTTAGTTTTGTGTTCATCTCTGGCTTTAACAAAATAATGTAACATTTGGGTAGAAATATACAGAAGAGAAGGCCACAGCTTGAAGAGATTATGGCAAATATTTCCACTGCCACCGTGTATTTCCCTTTGGTGCTCAGATAGGCCGGGATCATTGTGATCCAAACACTGCAGAAGAGCAGCATGCTGAAAGTGATGTACTTGGCCTCATTAAAACTGTCCGGTAAGCTCCGAGCCAAGAAAGCTACAATGAAGCTCACAGATGCCAACAGGCCCATGTAGGAGAGGACAATATAGAAGGCAACTACTGAGCCTTCATTGCATTGGATGATGATTTTGCCAGGTTCAGAATGTATGTTTTGCTCTGCAAATGGTGGAGAAATGGCCAACCAGATAACACTAATTACTACTTGAATCATTGAAGAAACAAGAACAATTGTATTTGCCAGCTTCGCCCCCGCCAATTTTCTCCAGGAACTATCAGGCTTAGTGGCTTTAAAAGCAACAGAAACCATGATCGTCTTGGCCAGGACACAAGAGATAGCTATGGAGAAGGTGATTCCAAAGGAGGTTTGTCTGAGCATGCAGGTTATATCTACAGGACGTCCAAGGAACAAAACACAGAGAGGAAGCTCAGCTTGATGGAGACAAGGAGAATATAACTCAGACTGCGATTATTGGCTTTCACTACTGGAGTGTCTCGATATGAAATAAAGGTTCCCAGTATACTCAGTGCTATCACAAAAAGAATCAAAGTGATAACATTAAACACTAGAGTTAGGGAATCTCTGTCATAGGAGAGAAAATCGGTTGGTTTCTCAATGCACCTTGTTTTCCCATTATTCGGCCATTCATAGTCTAGACATGTTACACAGTTCTCCATATCTGGAAAAAAAAATTGTTGTATATATATGAAAATCGCACTTTCCAATGACAGTAATATTGCGTTGCTAGTAGTGATGAGCGAATCTGTACCGCGAAATGCATTTGTCGCAATACTTTTTTGTCACCCATGTCTTTTTTTTTACACAACCACGCCCATTTTGGTACAACCCTGACTTTTTTCAACGCACTACGAATTTTTCTGTGACGAATTTCTGCTTAAGTTCACAAAACAATTCGCCCATGGCGAAATGCGGAAATTTCCTGCGAATCCATGCCTGCCGAAAACATTTGCTCATCACTAGTATTTACAGTGTTAGTTGTTACCAGTTAGATTGGAGATCTCCCCCTCTGAGCATGAGGTACAGTCATAGCAGCAGGGCGGCGCTCCTTTCTGTGGGACTTTTCTGTAGCCAGGGGGGCACTTGGAAGAGCACTGGGATTTCAGAGTCTATAAATAATGATGAGATTATTAAATAAATGAGAATTAATCACTTTACTTTGCTATTAAAGAATCCACTCTTAGGTATAAAGGGATTGGTTGGTACTTGTCAGTAGGTGTTGAGATGTAACTATCAGTATGCTTGAAGATGCTAGCAAAGGGATTTTCAGACATGTGAAGTTGAAGCTCCTCCTTCTTGGGGATCATAATCTGTTCAGGAGCTCTCTTGTCTAATAACCTAGATAGAATGTCATATATTGGACCTGAATGTTTGGATGAAATTGTGAGGCTGATTTTTTTTAAAAAGAATTTGTGATTATTTTTTAATTTATAGCTTAAATTTTTGAGATTTATCAGTTGAAAAAGTCTTAAAAATGAAAATTCAGCAGCTAAAATCTGGAAGAATTTATTTTTTGGAAATATGGCAGCCCATGGTTACAAAAGGAAAAACATGCACCCAATGTTTTCAAGGGTGCTGAGCTTGGTTATACAGTCAATTTACTTACAAAGATGATTGATTTAGGGCAAGACCCCACGAAGCGACTTACTCGCCTTGTGAAACGGCTGTCGGGAGTGTGTGGGGGGTCATACGTTTATATTTTATCTGATAATATAGGGAATGTTGGTTGCAAATGTAATACAATGGGGCAGCTTTATCAAAACACAAATTCGAATCCCGAATGGGAGAAATTTGGATTAGAAACGAAAATTTCTGAAGATCGCAAATATCACAAAAATGCTTACAAAAAAATCGTATTAGTCACGATAATATCGTAATGGTGATCTGAAAGTCCCGAAATTTTCGTACCAAATGATTGTAAACAGTGGCAAAACCGTTTCAATTTTTTGCGCACAAAAAATACGGAAAAGTTGTGCAAGCGTCGAAAAAGTCACGCAAGGTACGAAAATGTTGTGGAAAATACGATCGGACCGATCTAACAAACGCTCGGAGCATTCGTGGATAATTAAATGTGCCCCATAGTGTATGCTACACAACTGTGCAAACAGTTGTGTCATTGTATGGTAAATAGCTTACAACTTACATTGTCAGGGGGGTTGCATGCAATTTGTTTGTTTGTAAACAACAGTGTAAAACATCAAAGCCACCTTTTGTGGAGGTGTGATTTTCACAGGAAAAAGGTGGATAAAAGACCCTTGATGTTTTGTCAGGATTGAAGGACAACCTTGTAACATCTATCCCTATGCTTCTATTTTTATGTAACTATACCTATGTTGTATCTTGTTCATTTAACAAGCAATAAATATACCTATTTTTCTATAAATACTACGAGCCTAAAGATTATCAACCTACCCCTAGACGCACAAGTGAGTCGGCACTTGTATAGTTTTATATTGCTAAATTGGTAAGCAGTATCGTTACCCACTAGCAACAAAAATTAACTGGGAAAAAAATTTGCGGAGTGAGGAAAAAAGTTGCGGTCATGTCAAAAAAAGTTGTCTGTGGAAAAAAGTTGCGTGGTAGCCCCATTTCGTGAATTTTTCACCGCTTCACTAATTTTTCCACAGTTTTGCTAATTTTCACTAATTTTTCCACAGTTTGCTAATTTTTTCACAAAACAGGACAGATTCGCTCACCACTATGTAGCACCCTAGGTAGAGATAGGGCTGTGTCTTTGTTTTACTTTCATCTCTGTAGCACATAGGAGATGAAGGGTCAAGGTGGTGTCACTTTACAACCCTCTTCTGCTTAAGAAGTCTAAAAGGTCTAAATGAATTGGGCATTGGTGGATTTTTTCTCGAAACGGGAGCAAAAATTTGGTGCAGAAAAAATTGTGTGCACTTAAACAAACATGCGTTGTGCATGTCAAAAAGGTTGCGTTTCACAACAGATTCGCTCATCACTAGTTGTAACAAAATTTTCTGAGCAACACGGGGAACATCAGCTCATTACTCTGTATATATTAAACTAAATATGTTTGTCCTACCTGGTTACTGGTGTTTTTCTTCCAGATTATCTTTTGGATATCAATTTCAAGAAAGCCTTTGGGTTCTGACCAAGTATAAGTGCCAACATAGTTTCTCTGCATGACATATCTTATGAAGCTATAGAAGGAGGAAATTGAGTAAAACAGATCCAGGAATCCAAGTTCAGTAAAAGATACGTTTTTCCCCCAGGGATCTTTGAAATGTGTTTTTCTTAAAAAGTGGTGCAACTGGAGAATGGAATTAGATGTGAGATGAAAATAATTCTAACCACAAGAGCACACAGATGAAATACAGTCCTAGTCAATAACCCATTGCAGTTACATGTGCAAATACTGCACACAAAGGGGGTGATTTATTAATGGTTGAGTTTCATTTTTTTTTTCGATCCAAGTTTCTCGAATCTGAGTAATGGGGTCGAACACTTGAATGTAAAATTTCACCATGTAAAAGCTTGAGTTTTTAGAGCTCATAAACTCAAAAAAATTGAGATATTTGCGTTTTTATTCAAATGAGTTTTCCTTATTAATAAATAAGTGACCATTCGATATGCAAGTTTATTTGATTTAAAAAAACAAACTTGAATTTACAAACTCGAAAATTGAAAAATAAGCCCATAAGTGTATCTGTGACAAAGATACTGCTTGATGGAATAGAAACCCAGAATTTGATAAGTTCTGAAGCAACTCCTCCCTGCTTTATAAATATAACTGAACAAAATGAATGAATTGTTACCTGTTTCCTATTAATATTGTTATGGACACGTTTATTACAGTATTTTCCAGATGAAGAACGCATGTCGTGCTCTGCATGTGCAAATCCATATACTGCTGTGTACACACGGTAACTCCGCCCTAAAAATGGTAATAATTTTGAACCTGAACAATTCCGATAACGCACTCTATATACGGTCTGAAGTAAAGTATCCTTCTCTTTATCATGTGTCAGGCACGATGAGGCAACTGTCAGTAAGTCCTTAAGTAACACATCTTCTTTAATTTTCATAACATAGTCTTCAAATTCTGAATTATCAAAGATAAAGAATTCTTCTTTGAAAGCGAGACTGCCATTAAAGAGGGGGAAGGTGTAACCGGGAATCCATGTTGCTGGAACCACCAAAGTCTTTTCTTTTATCATATTTTCTACAAAGTAAGTTTTGATACGAAACTTTTCCCCACACAAGACAACCACCTCTGCAGTAGATTTTTGAATTCTTTCTAAAGTTCTTGTGTCTGTGTTTATATCTCCCGTTAGCGTGCCAATGAGGTCAACACAGGCACCGTGTTTGTTGAGCTCCTTCATGAGGTTCTTACTCTCTCTTTCACCACGTTCATCACCAGCTGCCAGAATGATCACCCAGGTCCATCCCAAGTATTCCACCAGCTCTGCTATAGCAACGTGCTCAACATAATCATTGGGCCCAGTGCTAAAGTAATAGGGATATAGAGCTCTGTCATTCAGCACAGGGTCGATAGCACTATAACTTATCTAAAAACAAAGGAGCAAGGCCTAGAATAGGTTATGAATATATATATATATATATATATAAAAATTGACCAAATGTATTTTTTTAATTCTCAAAACGCTAGATATAATGAAATCATATGTTATTAGGTCTAGAGCTGTGACCCCAAACCAGTGGCTTAGGGGCAACATGTTGCTCACCAACCCCTTGGATGTAGCTCCAAGTGGCCTCAAAGTAGGTGCTTATTTTTTAATTCCTGGCTTGGCGGCAAGTTTTGGTTGCATAAAATCCAGGTGTACTGCCCAACCAAGCCTCCTGTAGGCTGCCAGTTGACACAGGGGCTACCAGTTAGCCTATCATAGCCCTTATTTTGCACCCCCCAGAAACTTTTATATGATTGTGCTGCTCCCCAACTGTTTTTACATTTGAATGTGGCTCATAAGTAAAAAAGGTTGGTGATCACTGATAAATTAATTAACTGAACAGTTTGTGTTAAATACAGTACAGGTATGAAACCTATTATCCAGAATGCTTGGGACCTGGGGCTTTCTGGATAAGGGGTCTTTCCATAATTTGGATCTCTGTGGCTTGTCTACTAAAAAAATAATTTAACATTAATTAAAATTAGAATTTAAATATTCTAATCTCATCTGCCATATTATTAAAAGTATTCAGTCCCCAGCCAGTACCGGCTTTGTGAGCAATCAACCATACAACAGTTTGCAGTTCCATTCAGTACTTTTACCTGCCCCTTCCCATCAAGCCATCACCACTCTGGGTTTTAATAATCAATCATATTGATTACAGATTTTTGAAAGTATATTTATCTTCACCCTAACTGCAGGCAAATAAGGTGTGTAATATTTTAACCTGGATCATTTCTAATACCCCTAAAGATCAATGAGTGCAGTAATACAACATTTGTGAAAGATACTTGTAAATGCCTTGCTTGAGTTCCCCTCCCAGCCTTGCCTGCCCTGCCTCTCCCAGTCTTTTTCTAAACAAAACTTGCCTGTTCATTGTACCTACCTTGTCTAACCTCCCTGAGTTTATAGGTGTTGTAAACCCAGCCATGATGCTGTCCCACTATGCCCCCTAGTGTTGCTATAGAAGTTCAAATAAAAGAGAAAAGAGTGCCCAAGGGACAAAACCACTTAACTCCTCCTAGCTAAATAAGTAAGCAGGACAAATACCCAGTATATAGTAGAGGCTCGGGTGTCAAGACCCCGAGTCTGACGCTCAAAATCAGAAGGCCCCTATTTCTCGTTCAATTTTCGTAAAGCAGGGAAAAGAGTGTGCTCACCGATATCCAGTAGTGGTCTGGGTGCTCAAGGCCCCGAACCCATAGCTGAAGGGCAGATATCATCAAAAAGCGAAGTAGGACATGAAGCACTCCGGACTGCCAGGGTCTGCTAAAACATGGTCTTTATTTCTTCACATTAAAAACAAACATGTGCCTGACGCGTTTCGTGCGTTAGTGCACTTAATCATAGGCAAACATTGACAGACATAGAATGACTTAAATAGAGGAAGTGTTATGACGAAACCAAAAGGTTACGCCTCTCCCAATTAACCAAATAAAACCAACGTGAGAAATAAGCCATTATGAATTCATTCCAGCAGACCCTATTAAAGATTGAGAACCCTAGCGAGTTGCTTAATAAATCAAATCAAGTTTAGTTATTAATCTAATAACTAATTATTATGGGTTTTTTTTTTTTTAATTTTATGTAAATAAATAAGTAAATAAATATAGAGATGTAAAAGAGAGATCAACATAAAGTAAAGTGCAGAATAATAATAAAGAGAGTTAATGTTGCAATCAAAATAATGAATTCATGTATGTTATGATAAACGTAAAAACCTCATTAAAGGTGAGGGATTATTAGCACTAAATGTAACTGTCACAACCTCAGGGCCGTGAGTTCCCAGACATAGGGCAGGACCCAAAGAGCAAACGGTTGGTATCACAGGATGAGGCGTTTATTGGAGAATGGCAAGTAGACATCCGCATGTTCCCATAAGCCAGTAGGTGGTAGCCAGCCTGCACTCTTGTTCCTTGATTCCAGGGGAACAGTCCTTCTGTAGGGAATAGGGAAATACACACAGTTGGGGGGAATCTTCTTGCCACAGCTAAGGTAGATTCCAGGGAAACAGGGGAGGGGGTCCTGCCATATCGAGGTTACACCCCAAACAAAAGGCTCCTTGGAACTGTTGGCAGCCACCTTTGTAGCCAGAAAGGGAGCAGCCCCTGTCGTAAAACCAAAACAGGATTCGACTCCTTCTGCCAACCCAAAGGCAGCTTCCAGAGGGGCCAATCATAGCTAATCCCACTGGGCCTATGGGAAGCCACCTAGTGAGCATGCCCAGTTCAGTCTATTGTATTTACCAGAGAAAGCACTACTCTCACAAGGGGTAACTATGTGTATTGTGTTACAGGGTCTGGCTCTGTGTGCCCTCACAATAGGGGCAATTACATTGGAAGGGCCAGACAGAGCCGGCTGGCTACACACAATACACACTTAGATGAGATTAACCTACACAATGCATTTGTTACAACAGGTAGGAGGGGGCAGGGGGTACATTTCAGCATAGCCAGAATATTTCATGTTTTCCCTCCAACTTATACAACTGGTTTAGTCGCATTAACAACTAATGTCAAAAGCTGAATTCAAGCCAGCGGGGTGACGGGTATTCAGAATAAAAATCCATTTCATGTCTAGTCGTAAAAGCCTAGTGAGTTTATCTGAATCCCTTTCATCAGGCATGACCTTATCGATAACATATCTGTAGCTTCGAGACATTTGATTCGCAGCACTGTATAAAATGCCTAGCTACTGGGCTACTTTCATTACTTGAAACTATGGGCCTGATTCACTAAAAATTATCGCACGCTCTTTTGCGTTAAAAAAGACCCGAAAATTAGTGCGCAATTCACCATAGTATTATCGCGTGCGTTAAGTCGCCATTTTCGCATGCGGTATTTCTCGCGCTAGTTTTACCGCATGCGTTAATTTCCGCGCTGAAAAGAATACGATCGCATTATTCGCTATAAGGTGCGCTAAATATCGCATTCGGCTATGCAAAAATTAACTCCTACTACAGGCAGGCGAAAAATTATAGAAAAGTACAGTAAATGAGTTTTTGGCAATAAAATATGGACTTACAGTGTTATTTATTCAGTCTGTGTCTTTTTACTCAATTTTACTAAAGTCTTGGCATGTATGGAATTTCCCTACTAATATACAGTACTATAGCGGTAAAAATTTAGTCGCGATAATATACAGTACTATAGCGGTAAATATTTAGTCGCAATAATATACAGTACTATAGCGGTGAATATTTAGTTGCAATAATATACAGTACTCTAGTCGTAAATATTTAGTCGCGATATTATACAATACTATATAGTGGTAAATATTTAGTCGCGATATTATACAGTACTATAGCGGTAAATATTTAGTCGCAATAATATACAGTACAATAGCGGTAAATATTTAGTCGCAATAATATACAGTACTATAGCGGTAAATATTTAGTCGCGATATTATACAGTACTATATAGCGGTAAATATTTAGTCGCGATATTATACAGTACTATATAGCGGTAAATATTTAGTCGCGATATAATACAGTACTATATAGCGGTAAATATTTAGTCGCGATAATATACAGTACTATAGCGGTAAATATTTAGTCGCAATAATATACAGTACAATAGCGGTAAATATTTAGTCGCAATAATATACAGTACTATAGCGGTAAATATTTAGTCGCGATATTATACAGTACTATATAGCGGTAAATATTTAGTCGCGATATTATACAGTACTATATAGCGGTAAATATTTAGTCGCGATATTATACAGTACTATAGCGGTAAATATTTAGTCGCAATAATATACAGTACAATAGCGGTAAATATTTAGTCGCAATAATATACAGTACTATAGCGGTAAATATTTAGTCGCGATATTATACAGTACTATATAGCGGTAAATATTTAGTCGCGATATTATACAGTACTATATAGCGGTAAATATTTAGTCGCGATATTATACAGTACTATATAGCGGTAAATATTTAGTCGCGATAATATACAGTTATTTGGATCTCCATCCCTTAAGTCTAATAAAAAAATCAATAAAATATGAATTAATCCCAATACAATGGTTTTGCCTCCAATAATGATTATTTACATCTTAGTTGGGATCAATTGCAAGGTACTGTTTAATTACTACAGAGAAAAAGGAAATGAGTTTTTAAATTATGAATTACTTGATTTAAATGAAGTCTATGGGAGACGGGCTTTCCGTAGTTTGGGGTTTTATGGATAACGGGTTTCCGGATAAGGGATACCATACCTGTGTGTGTATATATATATATATATATATATATATATATATATACACACACACACATTTTCAAATACATATGCATAAATGAGTTTAAAGCAGGGGGGAAGCAGCAGGGAGCGGCCCATAGTGTGAGACATTTGGGGAAGGGCCACGAATGCTTTAGGGGGCCCTGGCTAACAATGTCTGTGTGTCCTTTGTATTGATGTGAGGGTTCACAGGGGGAGGGGCCATTGGGGGCGTGGGAGGAGGGGGGCCCAAAAAATGTTGTTGTGAGGGGCCCCGTTATTTTGGATGGTGGCCCTCTGCGTATGAATATATATATATATATATGTATAATAGATTTAAATAACATCTTGCAATACTGTCTCACAGAACTCAACATCGACATTGCGCCTCTCCTCCCTCCTGAGGCACAACCCCAGGCAGACCAGGCTTAACAGGCCCCAGGACCTGCCCAGGCCCCCGAGGCCCCAGATGATGAGGAGGCAGAGGAGACCCACGAGGCCGAGGAGGCCCCAGACACCCCCCCTTTACTCCTCCCCCAGTTTGACCCCAGTTTCCCCAGCCCTTGGGTTCCCCCCACAGCCCTCCGGATCCCAGCCACCAGGTTCTCCTGCCGACGAAGGCCCAGCACATTGGTCCATACAGGAGGACCTGGACAATATGAAGGCCGAGCTGGCCCAGCTCCGGGGGGAAGTTGCCCAACTCAGGAGGGACATGGAGGAGCTCAAGGGCAGCAAGCCCTAAGTTTTTTTCCCCCCCTTTTTTTTATAGTAAAATTTTATACTTTTCTACTTTTGAACTGAGTAATGTTATTTATCCTTCCTTGATATGGGATTCTATACTTCCATGTAGTTTCCCCTACACTCTTACATTTATCAGTAACACATCAATATGCTATATGGGTTAAATGTTTGCAAATATTCTGCCAACAATTTTGCCTTTAGCCCATTTTGCTGAATAGTAAAACTTGCGCTAATTAGTACGTAGCGTATTTTCTGGCGAGTGGGATAACTGCCAATCCAATGTTTTGTTGCCAGAATAATTGCAATATTATATTTTTTCCCGTTTAATAAAGTGCCCATAACATATTTGCCATTTATTCTGTGTCTAAAATCTCCCACTTAATTTAAGCCACTTTAGCAAACGGCCCCCTAAGTATTTGGCTAAATATTCTTAAATGCCCCCCCCCCATTTTATTATCTCTAGCACTTCTATTTTTTCTTACTTATATTTTTGTAGTTCTTTGGGGGGGGGGTTTGCAAATAAACATTTATACAGCACCTCTCTAGCACTCTGTGCTCTCCCAGGGCAAAATGGCGCCAGTTTTATGCTGCCGAATGTCACGTGCGTAATGTCGCCACAATTAGCGCATGCGATAAATAGCGGGAAAATACCACGCATGCTATTTATCGTGACGAAAATATCGCATGAAATACCGCGCGTAAAATAGCACAAGTGTGCTTACAGTGAACCGTGCGAAAAGTCGCGAAAATTAAGACGCGATAAAATTTTTACCCCACGCTATAAATAGCGCACGTTTTATCGCACTTTAGTGAATTGGGCCCTATGTGTCTAATGTGTTCACGCATTCTATTTTTTAAAGGACGAGTAGTACAACCAACATATTGAGTGTTACAGTTCAAACATGTCAACAGATATACTACAAATTGTGTATTGCAGCTCGCATAGAACTGCATGTCAAACATTTTGCCAGTAACTGAACTACAGAAACTAGTAGGACGTTTGATACAAATACATGTCACGCATTTCCGTGCTCCACAACTATACGTTCCTTTCGTTTCTAACCATGTCTTATTTGTAGGTTGTGATCGCCACAAAGTAGGGGAAAGGGCCCCAAAAGTAGGGGCTCTACGTGCCACGACCCTACAGCCATCCTGCAAAACTGTGGCCAGATCAGAATCATTAAACAGCACCGGAATAAGACTATTAACAATGTGTCTGATTTTATAAAACTGGTTACTAAAGCTAGTGACTAGTGATGAGCGAATCTGTTCCGTTTCGCTTCGCCGAAAAATTTGCAAATCTTTCAAAAGATCCGCGAAACAGCGAAAAATTCGCGAAACGGTGAAAATGTTGTGCGACAAAAAAAATTTGTCGCCCACGGCTATTATTTTGTCACACGGCTATTGTTTCGTCGCCCGCGGCTATTATTTTGTCGCGCGGCTATTATTTTGTCGCGCGGCTATTGTTTCGGCGCCCGTGGCTATTATTTTGTCTCGCGGCTATTGTTTCATCGCCCGCGGCTATTATTTTGTCACGTGGCTATTGTTTCGTCGCCCGTGGCTATTATTTTGTCTCACAGCTATTGTTTCGTCGCCCGCGGCTATTATTTTGTCATGCGGCTATTGTTTCGTCGCCCGCGGCTATTTTGTCGTGCAGCTATTGTTTCGTCGCCCAATTTTTGGACGTGCGGCGAATTTTTCCGTGGTGAAATTTTTCATCCGTTTTGCAAAACAATCCGCCAATGGCGAAATGCGGAAATTCGCCCGCGAATCCATGCCTGACGAAACTTTTCGCCCATCACTACTAGTGACTAACGTTGGTATTTCTTTCTTTGTATTAGCTACATTTCCATTAAACTCATGATTTTTTTCCGCATTCTTTTTCCTATTATTTTCGCCATCATTCACTTCAATTCCATTTTTAATCATATCATTCGAAAACCTCTGTTTATTGGCATTCCTAAGTAGATCCGACTTCTTCATGCATAAAACTTTAGTGAAAGCCGTGGATAGAGTCCTGAGGGTATAACCCCGATCTAAAAACCTGTCTCTCAATAAGCAAGCTTGCTCAACACAGGCGCTATAAGTACAGGTATAGGACCCATTATCCAGAATGCTCAGGACCAAGGGTATTCCGGATAAGGGGTCTTTCCGTAATTTGGATCTCCATAACTTAAAGCGGACCTGTCACCCTAAGAAATAAGTCCAAATTATTTTCTATATTGTTAGTTGAGCAAAATAAACTTTACTTACTCGATATAAATAATATAAATCTTGTTTCCTTCCGTCTTGGAATTACTCAATGAAAGCAAGCAGGCAGGCACCATTTTGTGGACACTGTTATTAAGGCAAGCTTGGTATCATGCCAAAATCTTGTTTATGTGATAGAATGGGGGACCTGATGCCCAGGCCCATGCACTGGCTACACAGTTAGATAAGGAGGAGGGAGGGGAGAAGTGAGATGTGCAGTGACATCTAGGTAGTGCTGAATGGAAAGCTAAAGTTACTGTCTGCCCCGCCTCTATGCCTAAGGCATAGAGGCGGGGCAAGCAATATATGATTGACAGCTGTGATTTTTAAATGCCTTTATAATGGGTTTGGATGTGTTAATATAAAAATGAATTTGGGTTTCATGTTTAATTTGAACAGGACTTTTATTATACAGATTTTCATGTCTGGGTGACAGGTCCACTTTAAGTCTACTAAACAATCAACAAAATGTTAAATAAACCCAATTGATTGTTTTGCATCCAATAAGGATTATTTATATCTCAGTTTGGATCAATTACAAGGTACTGTTTTATTATTACAGAGAAAAGGGAATCATTTAACCATTAAATAAACCCAATAGGGCTGTTCTGCCCCCAATAAGGGGTAATTATATCTTAGTTGGGATCAAGTACAGTTACTGTTTTATTATTACAGAGAAAAGGGAATCATTTAACCATTAAATAAACCCAATAGGGCTGTTCTGCCCCAATAAGGGGTAATTATATCTTAGTTGGGATCAAGTACAGGTACTGTTTTATTATTACAGAGAAAAGGGAATCATTTAACCATTAAATAAACCCAATAGGGCTGTTCTGCCCCAATAAGGGGTAATTATATCTTAGTTGGGATCAAGTACAGGTACTGTTTTATTATTACAGAGAAAAGGGAATCATTTAACCATTAAATAAACCCAATAGGGCTGTTCTGCCCCCAATAAGGGGTAATTATATCTTAGTTGGGATCAAGTACAGGTACTGTTTTATTATTACAGAGAAAAGGGAATAATTTAACCATTAAATAAACCCAATAGGGCTGTTCTGCCCCAATAAGGGGTAATTATATCTTAGTTGGGATCAAGTACAGGTACTGTTTTATTATTACAGAGAAAAGGGAATCATTTAACCATTAAATAAACCCAATAGGGCTGTTCTGCCCCCAATAAGGGGTAATTATACCTTAGTTGGGATCAAGTACAGGTACTGTTTTATTATTACAGAGAAAAGGGAATCATTTAACCATTAAATAAACCCAATAGGGCTGTTCTGCCCCAATAAGGGGTAATTATATCTTAGTTGGGATCAAGTACAGGTACTGTTTTATTATTACAGAGAAAAGGGAATCATTTAACCATTAAATAAACCCAATAGGGCTGTTCTGCCCCAATAAGGATTATTTATATCTTAGTTGGGATCAAGTACAGGTTTTATTACTACAGAGAAAAAGGAAATCAGTTTTAAAATTCTAAATTATTTGATTAAAATGGAGTCTATGGGAGCTTTCTGGATAAGGGATCCTATACCTGTACTGCAGTTCCTACGTAACTGAATAAACTGTCCCAAAGGAATACCTTTAAACAGATGGCCTGGGTGACAGGAATCTGCCCTCAAAAGGGAATTCCCTGCACAGGCCTTTCTATATACAGAGGTTTCAATGTTCAAGTCTTTTATGGTCAAACGCAAGTCCAAGAAGGAAATAGTGTGATTATGAAAATCATTAGTAATTTTCAAGTGAGTGAATTCCCCCTCTGACCCCTGCCAAATAAATAACAGATCATCGACATATCTCTTATAAAATATAATCTTATGTGCATAATCAAGTGAACCTCCATAAATGTGGGACTCCTCCCACCAGCCCATGTATAGGTTGGCGTAGGTGGGTGCGAATTTGGCACCCATTGAGGTCCCACATTTCTGGAGGTAAAACGTGCCATCAAATTTGAAAAAGTTGTGTGTGAGTAAAAATTCAATCGCACCCAAAATAAAATTCTTAGTGACATCATTATAAGTGCTGTATCTCTCCAGATGGTATGAAATAGCCCGTAAACCCTTGTTATGGGGGATACAGGAATAGAGAGATACCACATCTATTGTGGCCCATGCAAAAGTGCTATCCCATTTCATATTATCTAACACCTGTAAAATATGCTTGGTATCCCGAACATATGAAACCAACCGTTGAACTAAGGGTTGAAGATACAGATCAATAAATTTTGATCTTTCATTCAGTGAGCCTATCCCAGAGACAATTGGTCTGCCAATGGGAGGGCCCTCATTTTTATGCACCTTCGGTAGGTGGTGGAAAAGAGGTATCCTAGGGTGATTAGATACCAAATAGTCCCTAATAGTGATGAGCGAATTTGTCCCTTTTCGCTTCGCCAAATTTTTCACGGAACGGCGAAAAATTCGCGACACTAACCCGCCGCGCGGCGTAATTTTGTTTCCGTCGCGCAGCGTAAATTTTGTCGCGGCGTAATTTCTCTGCGTAATTTCTGCGCGCGCGAAATAAGTTGTGCGCCCTAGTTTTCCGTCGCGGCGGAAAAATCGGCGCACACGTCCAAAATTGCCCGCGCACGACTAAAATTGGGCATTCGCGGCAAAAATTACTCGCGCACAACAAAATTTGGCCGCGCGTGGCAAAAATAACTGCGCGACAAAGATTTTTTTTTGTCATGTGACAAAATTCTGCCGCACGGCGAATTTTTGCCGTTGTTTCGCAAAACATTTCGCCGGCGGCGAAATGCGAAAGTTCGCCGCGAATCTAACGCTGGAGAATTTTTTTGCTCATCCCTAGTCCCTAATCTTCGCTGAAAAAAGACCACTAGCAAAGCCAGTGTCAATGAGACTGATTAGTATCTCTTTATAGGAGTGAGTGGGATTGTTAGACAAGGGTTGATATGTGGATTCAACCAAAAGCCTCATCTTTATATGTCACACTATCTAAAACCACCACCATACCTCCCTTGTCAGCGTTTTTATCACCAAAGAATGGTCTTCTCGCAAGGACTTTAAGGCCAAACGTTCCTTATGAGTCAGATTCGAATAAAAAGGCCTGGTCCTCATTTCTGTCTTTAAGGTTAACAATTTCTGTTCTACAAGTTCCTGGAACTTGTCTACCACATTCCCTCTATAATGGATCGGGTAGAAATCAGACCGAGTAGGCAGTTTCTCCTTAGGAACATTAGAGTTCATGCCAACACAGTATGAGCCCACACCCGATTCAAATTGTAGGGAGTGTAGATCATGCAAACACCGGTCATCCCTAAAGAGAAAACCAATATTCCCCATATGAGGATCCGGAGTTTCAGATGAAACAGAGGTATCAATACCGTCATTTTCATTAGTTACAGAAAAGGGGTTGTGGCAGTTGTAAATCAAGTTCTATATCATCACCTTCGTTGTGAGTCATTTCAGTTTTAAAATACTTCTTAAGGACAAGTGTACGCAAAAACCTATTCATATCGATTAACGTTTCCAAAACATCGAAGTCTCTAGTGGGGGGAAAAGGAAAGTCCTCTCGCTAATAGAGAAAGTTGCGCATCAGTTAAACTTTTACTTGATAGGTTTAGAACATAGGTCTCCTGTTTGTTCTTCTCTCCCGTAGCCCATAGTTTGGGCGTTCTCCTCACATTAAAAAAGGCTGTTTATCATAATCGGCACGAGTTTCACCCCGATCCATACGTTGGCTAGTTCCAGCAGGGCAATTATGATGGGTAGAGCATCGGATGTCATCGCCTGAGTCGGAGGGGGGGGAACCCTTTTCAAGTTACGTTCGTGGGGTCTGAGAGAAGACCTCCGCTCCGACCCCACATCGTTAAATGTATCAATGGCTCGTCTTTCACGCTCCCGCTGCAAAGAAAAAGAAGAAGAGGCAGAGAGCGGAGAACATGCTTCATGTCCTACTTTGCTTTTTGTTGCTATAGAAGTTGGCAAAAACATAATTATAGATGCAAGAAAATTCATCACTGAGAATTCTACTGAACTTCATTAGTAATGCAAAAGAATTGACCAATGAGGATGTTGGTTCACAGCACTATGTCATGCATCTTACTGTTATCTTACATATAGAGATAATTATGTCATTTTCCCGTCATTATATGGCACAGGAATCAGACATGGGGATAAAGGGACAGACTTGTTGTCATCCGTCATCTCATTGGAGGATATTTTGGATTTTAAAGCAGTCACTGGCTGTGAAGAGTTGGGGAAAAATTTAGGAAAAGTTTTATTGTGTGATATTGCTTTAAGAATACAACTCTGATGTTGCTGGACTACAGCTCCCAGCATGCCTCACCCTTCATTATATGTTACATTATTCTGGGATTTGTAGTCCGGCAACAACTGAGTAACGTTTGGTTTAGCAGTGCAGTGCAATTAAAGTGTAAGCCTGTTTTTCAGCAATAGTTATGAGATTCATATTGAAATTCCACATTTCACCATCTGCAAATTTTTTTTTTGCTAAACTGTGGTAAAAATTGGACGCAACCAAAAATTCAAAGAAAAAAAACCTCCCATTGACTGTAATGTATTTGGAGAGAGAAAAAAGTTGGGCGTGAAAGAAAAAATTGTTTCACTGTATGTGCACAAATTCTGCTTCTCCCTTAGATAGCTCGTCCAACCTTTGGGCCAGTAGCCCTAAAAATTATTGATAAAATAATTAATTTACCTGTGTGTGTCCATATGTACCCAAAAGCTGGGCCATAGGCAGGGCTGTTACCGTTGAGCGATCACCAATAAAAACTGCAATTTCTCTCTGGTCCCCACAGGAGTAATTAGGAACAATTATCCCAGGGCCAGATAATATCTGCAGGACACTCCTCATAGCGAGGCTGGGGTCCCCACAGGAATCATATACATGGTACCCCAGAGTGACGTTGGGCAACAGATCTGGGTCCTTGTTGATTTCATTGATAGTGAACAACAAGGTCTGGATCTCTATGTAACGATCTTGAACAGGACTGTGGGAAAAATTGTTCCTATTGGGTTAAAAGTATCTAACAAGGATATAATAACTGTAATTAGTAGAAGACTTTTGTTATAGGGCACTCAGTGGACAGAATAGCTGCTAAAGAGATCTTTCTGTTAGATTAAATATTTAAAAGTATATATATGCATGCATATAGGCAGTAATGTGAGATGAAGGGTAAGAAGTCAGTTCAACCCCTCCAAACAAACCCCAGTGCCCATATATACACAAACTCATACCAACCTATATATATATATATATATATATATATAAACTATATACTAGTATCTATACTAATTGTAGTATTTAGTGTCACAATAGCCTTTGAAATAATGCTTGTTCAAAAAGTCACCCAAGTCCCTCTTGTAGGCATTAACAGAATCTGCCATCCCAGCATCACTCGGAAGGGCATTCCCCAACCTCACTGCCCTCACTGTGAGGAAACCCCCTACCCAACATCCCCCAGCAGGGCATTCCCCAACCCCCTCACTGCCCTCACCGTGCGGAACCCCCTACCCAACATCCCCCGGCAGGGCATTCCCCAACCTCCTCACTGCCCTCACCGTGAGGAACCCCCTACCCAACATCCCCCGGCAGGGCATTCCCCAACCCCCTCACTGCCCTCACCGTGAGGAACCCCCTACCCAACATCCCCGGCAGGGCATTCCCCAACCTCCTCACTGCCCTCACCGTGAGGAACCCCCTACCCAACATCCCCCGGGAGGGCATTCCCCAACCTCCTCACTGCCCTCACCATGAGGAACCCCCTACCCAACATCCCCCGGCAGGGCATTCCCCAACCCCCTCACTGCCCTCACCATGAGGAACCCCCTACCCAACATCCCCGGCAGGGCATTCCCCAACCCCCTCACTGCCCTCACCATGAGGAACCCCCTACCCAACATCCCCGGCAGGGCATTCCCCAACCCCCTCACTGCCCTCACCATGAGGAACCCCCTACCCAACATCCCCCGGCAGGGCATTCCGCAACCCCCTCATCGTGAGGAACCCCCTACCCAACATCCCCCGGCAGGGCATTCCCCAACCTCACTGCCCTCACCGTGAGGAACCCCCTATCCAACATCCCCCAGCATGGCATTCCCCAACCTCCTCACTGCCCTCACCGTGAGGAACCCCCTACCCAACATCCCCCGGCAGGGCATTCCCCAACCTCCTCACTGCCCTCACCGCGAGGAACCCCCTACACAACATCCCCTGGCAGGGCATTCCCCAACCTCACTGCCCTCACCGTGAGGAACCCCCTATCCAACATCCCCTGGCAGGGCATTCCCCAACCTCACTGCCCTCACTGTGAGGAACCCCCTATGCTTCAAATGAAAGTTCTGTTCTTGATTTAAAGGGGGGGCTCTGGTGCACTGATCATTTTTATATGTTATCTACAAAATCCCCACATCCTTCTCAATGAAGGATACCCCCAACTCACTACCATCTTGTGTATAACTTGCGTTTATATTATTTTTTTATTTTTTGCATTTATTTTTATTCTTACCACAGCACTTGTCCACATTGAACCTCATTTCCCAGTTTGCTGCCCAGTTTTCCAGCCAACTCGCTCTGCAAAGCGGCAGCATCCTGCATGGAACTTATAGTTTTGCCCAATTTAGTGTTGTCAGCAAAAATAGAAACAGTACTCTCTATGCCCACCTCCAGGTCATTAATAAATAAATAAAGTTAAAAAGCAAAGGACCAAGGACTGCGGTACTGCACTAACAACACTGGTCCAAAAAGAAAATCTTCCATTTACTGCCACTCGTTGTAATCTACAGTATCTATTATCCAGCTTTCTACCCAAGTAAAATATTATTTTGCAGGCCAATATTCCTTAATGTTCCCATTAAGTGTCTATGTGGTACAATATCAAATGCTTTAGCAAAGTAGGTGACATCCACTGCTATACAAGATTTCTGCTCACCTTCTAATAAAAGGCAATTAAATAAGTTTGCCAAGATCTGTTATGCATAAAGGCATGGTGGCACAAACTCATAGTATTTGTAATGTAGTCAAGTATCTTATGCCTTATTACCCATTCCAAAAGCTTTCCTACCACTGATGTAAGACTAACAGGCCTATAGTTTTCAGGTTTATAACGGGATCCCTTTTTAGATAGCAGCACCACGTTATCAATTTGCCAGTCTCTGGGCACCATGCCAGGCCTCAGTAAAACCAGAAAAAATAAGTGAAGAGGTTTGGCAATCACAAAGCTAAGCATTTATACCAGGCCTTTGTTTAATGTAACATGTTCAGGTCTCTTTTGAATTTTCTCCTGAGTGACCCATCCTTTAATGGTGTCATTACTAGAATAAGGTCTGTTAAAATGGAAGCCTTCAGTAGTTGATTCCTCACAGTTGTGTAGATATACAAACAAATAACAGTTCAAATTTTCTGCTTTTTCCCTGCTCTCATCACCCAACTGACCTCCCTCTGATAATAAATAATAATATAACAATACTCTAGCTCACCCATTCCACCTTGCCTAGTTTAAACTCTCCTCCACCATTTCAGTCATTCTTTACCCTAGCATAGCAGGCCCCCTTCCTTGAGGTTCAATCCATCATGGCTGTATAGATTGTATGGCAAGGAAAACTCAGTCCAGTTCTCTTGGAACATAAATCCTTTCTTCCTACACCAAGACTTTAGCCATGCATTTAGCTCCTTAACCTCTTGCTAAAGTTGTATGAGGCAAAACTTCCACAAAAATTACATTGGAGGACCCCTTCCTTAATCTTAGACTAGTTACAATTAATTGCCATTAGTACCAATATGTACCAAGACAGTTGGGTCATGCCCAGCCCCACCCAATAATTTATCTACTCGATCAACCACATGCCGACCCCTGGCTCCAGGAAGACCCCCACATTCCTAATTATTGAATCCCCTATAACCACAATCTTTGAAAATTGCATTCTTTTCTATGACAAATGTGGGTTTTTGGCATCAAAAAAATCCGAACCCATTTAGTAAATGTGCCATTAATGGACAAAGGACTTAATAAATGAATTGGAAAATGAATTAACATAATTAAACATATTGAAGTGTATTTAATCGAGGATGAGTCTGAAATAACCAAATGCATCATTTGCAGGGGTGCCCAGAACATGACAGAAAAATGACAATAAAATAAAAATATTGAAAATGAAAAAATATAAAAAAAATACATTTTAAGGCAAACGATATGAAATAAAACTGTGGGTCAAAGATGATAATTTGTATGCCAAGAGCTATATTCTGCTTATTGTTACCTGGTGAATAATACACTTAGCTGGTCACAGGAAACACCATGAAAATCAGTACAAAAATACATTATAAGGAAACCAATTATAATTAAAGAAAATTTACTGTGGAACAAATTTGAAGCACTTACGTTATGCAAATAGGAATGTATTTCCCATTACTATCTAGTATATATTTCACTCCATAATTTACAGAGAACACCCCTCCAATGATGATGTCTCCATCCTGAATGTATTTGTATTCATACTTGGGCTTGGTGATGTGAATACGGCACTGTGAGTCTGACCCGCTCAGCTGGGTACTGCAGGGGGTTACCCATAGGGCTACCAGGAAGAATATAAACTGTATCATGTGCCCCTCTTAACAATTAGTATTGAAAGAAAAATAGTTTTCAGGTCCTGCAAATCTATGGCTTTTCTGACGGCAGAAATGTAATGTAGTTATACATTGGTGCCCTTATAAATACTCTCCTCTTGGTGATATTTCTCCTGAACTGTACAGTATGTAAAGCCTATAATTAAATTGTTTGTAAAATAGCCAAGTTCCACTTCTGGTTCCTCACTTCAAATAAACACTATAATTAAATACTGTATTATAATTGTTTTTTATTTTATTCGATGGCTACATAACTAAAATTAACATTACAGTTTGAAGTAAAATTCTACTACTAAAATATACAGTTATTTTCTCGCAAGCATATCCAAAGCTATAGTATTGCATCTATATGGCTAACTGATCATATGTAATCTAAAGAATACGTTATAATTAGTGATGATTAGCGTTTCGCCCAAAAATTCGCAAATCTTTCAAAAGATTCGCAAAACAGCCAAAAATTTGCGAAACGGTGAAAATGACGCGCAGCAAAAAATTGCCACGACTATTCTTTAGACGCACGCGATTATTCTTGCGACTATTCTTGGACGCGTGACTATTCTTGGACGCGTGCGGCTATTCTTGCGACTATTCTTGGATGCGCAACTATTCTTTTGACGCGTGCAACTATTCTTGCAAATATTCTTGGACGCGCGCGGCTATTTTTGCGACTATTCTTGGACGCGCGACTATTCTTTTGACGCGTGCAACTATTCTTGCGACTATTTTTGGACGTGCGCGGCTATACTTGTGACTATTCTTGGACGCACGACTATTCTTTTGACGCGTACAACTATTCTTGCGACTATTCTTGGACGCGCGCAATTATTCTTGCGACTATTCTTGGACGCGTGCGGCTATTCTTGGACACGCAACTATTCTTTTGACCGTGCAACTATTCTTGCAAATATTCTTGGACACGCGCGGCTATTCTTGCGACTTATTCTTGGATGTGCGGCTATTCCTTTGATGCGCACGACTATTCTTGGACACACAACTATTCTTGTGACAATTTTTGGACGCGCGGCAAAGTTTTTCATCCGTTTCACAAAAAAATCGGAGTTCATGCCTGGCGAAACATTTTGCCCATCACTAGTTATAATGTTATTCAACAGCCAATTTGGGACTTCATGTAATTTGAAAACAAAGGGTTAAATGATGCAGGCGTGTGTTTTTTTCACTTCACTTTATATTTTCGATGAAGTATTCCATAAGGCCTTTTATAGTATTTACAGTAGCTTTTGAGGTAGTTTAGCTCTGCCATCTTGTTTCCAAAGAAGTGTAATTTGGTAAATTTGGTAGAGTAAAAGATATATATTTAATACTGGTACCAGTTGGTACGTTTTGTATATACAACTTGTGGTGCTCCCTGATTTTATTAATACCCCCAACCAAATCTCCACCCCCATTTTCCCTAGCTATGCCCACTACCTCATCTAACCTATCTTTCTCAGAATTACTCATTGCACCCTTCCACCTAGCTTTAGATATGTAATTACAAGCTTCACAGTTTCCAGATGGATAACGGCCTTATTTCTGATTCATCCAAACATGTTTTCAGGCTACTACTACATAACTCATTTCTGACCAGAATATTCCTTAAACTGGAGGTTCCTCTTGCTACCACTTGGGGTTCTGCTTCTATCTATTCCTGCAAAGCCTTACTTGTATGCAGTATATGTCTGTGCTTTTAAAGGATGTTTATAAATCTATACCTTTGATTATGATAAGGTGTATATAGCCTCACTGCTCCATCTGTTTGCTGTCTCCTTACAGATCCATATAAAGCTTTTGCTCTCCCATATGCCTGCCTAACCCCCTTTCTTGGATATTTCCTCTCCATCAACCTACCCTCAAGATCTCAGACCCATTTCTTGAGTGTTTATCTTCATTGTGGATTGAATTGTCAAACTTTTTGATATGCAGAGTCCCCTAAAAAAATTAGTCCATGTGCGTGTCATGGTTATCATTTTAGCTTCTACCAAATTGACACATTTGCTACATTTTATGTAGTATAAAAGCCACAAAAAGTAAGTTTATCACATAAAGACACATTGATGCATTGTTGGAAAGTAAAATTCTGTCAAAATACAAAATAGGTAAATATATCTTTCTAGTCCAAACTACCAACCGTAAATTTGTGCTAGCTGATAATGATGTGTTCTCAGGAAATTTAGTGAAACCGCTAAATTCTGTAAAAATGCATTGGAGTCAATGTGAATAAAGGCATTTTAAGATCAGCGATAGCATATACAATGCCCTACACTATTAGAGAAGCCCCTTTTCACTACACTACAACCGTTCTTCATAAAAGAACTTAGAACATGATTGGAGGGCTGTCCAGATAAGTGATTAAGCACTCTCTTTTGAGACTTTTTGTCTTTGAATGCAGCTCCTTTTTTAGATGGGTGGCTGGGAGAGGCAAGAGCAAGATAATAATGACATCTGTAGTTTTTTTTCTGGTCAGTTACCTCATGGGAGCTTGATTCTTTTGTTATGGACTCCTATGGGAGCCAAGCTCCAGAGACTTTTAAGTTACAAGTTAGTACCTACCCATTGGTAGGTCAGTTCATCCCAATATCCCAATTACCCTTCCCCTTCCAAGTGTGAGAATACTTGCCAGGAGAGCTGCAGATGGAAACTTCAGAGGAATAAAGTGGGCCATCTTGGAAAATCGATCTATGACCATCATGATTGTGGTAAACTCTGTTGACTTAAATCTATAATAAAGTCCATCGAAATATCTGCCCAGGGCTTGGAACAGGCAGTGGATGAAGGCCACAGGGGAGACACAGAGGAAACTTCTGCTGGGCACAAACAGAACATGCAGCAACATAGTGGGAAACATCTTTGACAAGAAAGGCCACCAAAAGTATCTGAATATGAGATCAAGTGTCTTCTTAAAACCCTGGATGGCCTGCAACCTTAGAGGAATGACTCCACCAGAAGATCTGAGAGACCTTAGCCTGAGGGACAAAAGTCTTACCAGACAGGCACTCCTGTGAATTCTCAAACTAAGGACAGAGGAGTCACTACTTCCTCAGGAGGTATAATTGGACAGGAAGAGCCGAAGAGCCGAGGACGCTTCTTCCAAAGACAGGGATCTGGACAGGGCATCAGCTTTGACGATCTTGGACCCAAGTCTATAAGGACCTATAAGGAGGTCTATGGGATAAAACAGCTCCTACCCCAGTGTCAGAAGTGTCAACCTCCAAGGTAAATGGGCAAGAAGTATCAGGATGGATCAGGACGGGATCAGAGACAAAAGCTGACTTTAGTGATGCAAAGGCCTTTTGGGCCACATCTTCTGTAGAAGTTGGCAAAACCAAGAAAATGTTGTATGGCCTTAGGCCTACAGGGGTAGGCCACTCAGTCACTGCAGTAAACTTGGCAGGATCCAACTCAAAGATGAGACAATATACCCAAGGAAGGAGATCTTGGACTTATGGAACTTTTCCAGCTTAGCATAGAGATTATTATCTCTGAGGCACTGTAACACAGACTTGACTTGAGGAATATGTTCTGACAAGGAAGAGGAGAATACCAGAATGTCGTCAAGGTATACTACAACACATGATTGCAACATATCATGAAAGATGTAATTAATGAAGTCTTGAACGACAGCGGGAGCATTGCACAGACCAAAGGGCATGACTAAATACTCACAGTGGCCTTCATGGGTATTGAATGCAGTTTTCCACTCATCCCCCCTGGTGGATGCGGATCAGGTTGTAGGCACCTTGAAGGTCAAGTTTGGAGAAAACCTTTGCCTCCTTTAATCTGTTGAAAAGCTCTGGAATAAAGGGAAGTGGATATAGATTTTTGACTGTGATTTTATTATTTTTAGTCAATGCATGTTCTGAGACTCCCATCCTTCTTTTAGATGAAGGAAAAGCCAGCACCCACAGGAGAACTAGATTTCCTGATGAAGCCTCTGGTGAAATTCTCTTGGATGTACTCCTTCATGGCTTGAGTCTCTGGGACTGATAGTGGATACGTCCTACCCCTCGGAGGCATGGTTCCAGGGACCAGTTCAACATGGCAATCATAAGGCCTATGTGGCGGGAGAGTCTCAGCATTCTTTTTCTTGAAGACATCACAGAATTCGGCATAGCATTTAGGCAAAGGAAGGGGATCTTGTGCAATTGATGAGACATGGAGTGGCATAACTGGAGCAGGCCAACACTTAAAATGGCAGGAGGAACCGCAAGCAGTGAGGTCACCAGTGGTCCAATCGATGGTTGAATTGTATTGTCTGAGCCACGGGTAGCAGGACATTTGATAATTAGGAATGAAATCTCTTCAGAGTGTAACCACCTTACCTGTAATTGCAGCAGCATATCCGACATACAGGTCGACCATTGCAAACAGTGGCACTTTGAGAGATGTGGAGGGGAAGCCACACTTTTTGATGAATGAAATATCATTGAAGTTTCCAGAGTGCCCCAGAGTCCAGGAACGCTTGAAAGAGAAAGACTTGGAGCAATAGGATAGGGCAGCAGGGACAAAAATGCTCGAAACTTGAGTGTCTGGGAGTGAAATAATTCTGCCTAGGGGAGACTCCCCACTCGGACCTAGGCAGGAGCATTTCCCTGACGTTGAGACTTTACAGGGCAGGTCTTAAGTAGATGACCACCACTCTGACCACAGTGGAAACAGAGACCCGTGGACCTTAAAAGGCAGGCTGAGGCACTGATCTTTTTAAGTCAGGGGCATCAAAGATCTCTCAGAAGATGGAAATAAAAGCCAAAGCATTGTGAACTAAGGGATCATCTCACTCCCAGGCCAAAGCCTTACCATGGAGCAGTGCAATAATGTATACCACCTTAAACTTCTCAGGAGACAGTTCGAATTGGATGAGGTACTGGTTCATAAAACTGTGGATCCCCCGCATAGCACATAGGAGCAAGAATCTTAGGCTCGGAATGTTGTACCACAGCAGGAGGTGCAACCAGGACCGAAACATGAGAAGACTGAGCAGAAGCACCTTGCGCCCCTTGGAGGGATTCCAGATGGATAATGAAGAGCTGAAGGGACTGGGAGAGATAAGCCTGTCGAGCCTCTTGAAACTCCAGGTGCTTGAGGAGCACTTCCAGGACATTCTCCAAGAAACCAGTAGCTGCAGTGTGAGAGGGCTCCAACTAATAAGGGTCCCACATAAGACAGCAATCATGTAGGTTGCGTCATTCTGGTTTCCGATGTTACCATGACAACACGCTATTTTTTAGGGATCTTAGGAGGGTAGACATCTGGGCACATTTATAGCCATTGAGGCACTTCATTAATACAAACATCTAGTAGTGTCTACTTGCATTTAGTTCCCCCCTAGTTAATGCTGAATTTGATTTTACTTATTCACCATCAGTACCGATCACTTCTCCATAGTAGATAGGAGTCTGTGAGTCTGACATCTGATGACGTCATTAATGCCAGACAGAGGCTGTACACGAGGCACTGATACCGTTTTAATAGCGCTATATAAGTCTTTTCATTTGGGGGTGATAACTGTTTGATTCCTGCTCCTGAGGAAGTGTACCGCTAAGTACACGAAACGCGTTGAGCTATCTTAAGAGCTTGTGTTACATCGCAATTTGTAAGTTTTATTCTTTTATTTGAGCTTTTATAATAAATAATATTGCACCAGTTGCTGTTTCTCTTTTATGCCTCACTGAGGATACAGCCACGCTCTGCAATAAGATTCATGAGACTGATTCTACATGGGGATACAGTTGTGAAGTACATCAAGAATGCAACATTCATCTATCTAGCTACATGCTACTATTGGATACATTATATTTGTCTGCTACATCTACACTGCCATCTGGTAAGCAGTTCATAGTACTGCACTTGGGTTGAGTGTAAATCAAACGAGCACAAAAAATTTTTTTCTCTTATTTTTTATATTGTTTTGTTTCTTTTTGGTGAGAAGGATTTTCTTTACACATACGTTGTTGCACTATTGTATATTTTTTATTCGCTACATATGCGCTCCGGTTGTATGCATTGCTGAATTCGTTTTGGGACCCAGTCAAAGGGGTTGATCTGAAGTGGAGCTGCAGGAAAGTTACTTCACATACACAAGATTGTATATACGGTTCACACAAGATCGGAAACTACATCACATTTAGAGCGCTGAGGACTTTGGTATTGTATATATACCCCACCACAGAATCCTTGAGAGGGCTCCATGTTGGCCCAAGCTAACTGTTATGGACTGTAGAATAGAGGAGCCCGTAAACTGCCAGGAGAACCTTTTAGATGTAGCAGGAGAGCCCTGCCGACCCTGGTGTTCACCAACACCCTTTTGGGGCACCGGACTTTCTGCAGCCGATCAGACAGGGATCCTAATCATGCCCAAGGTATTCCAGTGAGCGCAGTACAAAAAGGGATCAGGTGGAGGCGAAGTCAAGTCAGGCAAAAGTCGTTGGCAGGCAGCAGAGATTCAGGTGTCAAGATTCAGGCAAAAAGTCAATAACCAGGTAATCAATCAATATAGAGATTAGCAAGGAATTTAGGAACACAGAACCATCTTGGGCAATTTAAACACCTTTTAAGTTTGACACCACTGGTGATGTCAGCACCTCTGCTGATGTCATGATGCAGCGCCAGGCTGTGGCAGCGTTACTGCGCATGTGCCTGCGCCTGTGCGCCGGACGCGGCTATAAAGATTGTGCGCAGGAGAGTGTCTTACTACAGGAGTCTGGGGATCATTGTGCACATGGGTAGGAACTCCTGCTGGTAGGCTGTGCCTCCTTACAAGAACGTTGGGATTAAAGTTCCAAAGGACTGGAATGTAAAGTACTTGCAATGCAAAATGTGTTTAATTTGCACTTTCCTTTTACAGCTGTGTCCATAGTAAGTAATGGAGAACCACCCGTGAAGAGGTTATATATCAGTGATTGAAGTATTGAGTTATATGAAGTGCAAGATGATTTTAATCTGTGCCTTTATTTGCAGCTGAGCCATTGTTTAGGGTGTGGAGGAGAAGATGTTTTACTAAACAGAAATGCCTTTGAATGTTGGTTAAATGCCAGTTAAATGCAAAAGTTTACATTTAAAGGTATATTTAAGTGATTACTCAAGGTTACAGTTGAACTACAGATGAAGTGCTGGGTGTCCCAAAACTTAACTAGTTACAAACGGGATAGCATGTGTTATCTTGTGTTATCTTGTACCATCTCCCTGCTGTGTCAGGGGAAAAAAGCCTTCTTTGGCTGTTATTCTGTTTTCAGACAGCAGGTGGTGCCTGGGAAGTAACATGAATGTGGCACAGTAGGGGTACACTTTGACACCAGGCTTCTCCTGCCTTATTTGTATGTTCTTTTTCTGGAATGTGGGAAGTGCTAAGAGTGATTAAGATTACCCCCTGGTAAAACCAAATGGAGCACTAGTCTCTGCTGTGGGTAATTACACACTGGGCTGTTTCTGGGCAAATCCAGTTGGTACAACGTATATCAGGCGCATAATCATATATTTTTTATACCCTAGTTTGGCATTTTTCCCTCCTTTCTTCTCCAGACAATAAATAAGTTTAAGTAAATCTTAGTACAGTCAGCTCTCAGGAGGGACTGATTGAAAATTGGTCAGATATCTGCACATGGCAACAAAAGGCCCTCTCCAAAACCAGCCTAACCACAAAAAACAGTATAAAGTACAGGTACTGTTTTATTATTACAGAAAAAAGGGAATCATTCAACCATGAAATAAACCCAATAGGGCTGTTCTGCCCCCAATAAGGGGTAATTATATCTTAGTTGGGATCAAGTAGAGGTACTGTTTTATTATTACAGAGAAAAGGGAATCATTTAACCATTAAATAAACCCAATAGGGCTGTTCTGCCCCAATAAGGGGTAATTATATCTTAGTTGGGATCAAGTACAGGTACTGTTTTATTATTACAGAGAAAAGGGAATCATTTAACCATGAAATAAACCCAATAGGGCTGTTCTGCCCCCAATAAGGGGTAATTATATCTTAGTTGGGATCAAGTACAGGTACTGTTTTATTATTACAGAGAAAAGGGAATCATTTAACCATGAAATAAACCCAATAGGGCTGTTCTGCCCCAAATAAGGGGTAATTACAGTATATCTTAGTTAGGATCAAGTACAGGTACTGTTTTATTATTACAGAGAAAAGGGAATCATTTAACCATTAAATAAACCCAATAGGGCTATTCTGCCCCCAATAAGGGGTAATTATATCTTAGTTGGGATCAAGTACAGGTACTGTTTTATTATTACAGAGAAAAGGGAATCATTTAACCATTAAATAAACCCAATAGGGCTGTTCTGCCCCCAATAAGGGGTAATTATATCTTAGTTGGGATCAAGTACAGGTACTGTTTTATTATTACAGAGAAAAGGGAATCATTTAACCATGAAATAAACCCAATAGGGCTATTCTGCCCCCAATAAGGGGTAATTATATCTTAGTTGGGATCAAGTACAGGTACTGTTTTATTATTACAGAGAAAAGGGAATCATTTAACCATTAAATAAACCCAATAGGACTGTTCTGCCCCCAATAAGGGGTAATTATATCTTAGTTGGGATCAAGTACAGGTACTGTTTTATTATTACAGAGAAAAGGGAATCATTTAACCATTAAATAAACCCAATAGGACTGTTCTGCCCCCAATAAGGGGTAATTATATCTTAGTTGGGATCAAGTACAGGTACTGTTTTATTATTACAGAGAAAAGGGAATCATTTAACCATTAAATAAACCCAATAGGACTGTTCTGCCCCAATAAGGGGTAATTATATCTTAGTTGGGATCAAGTACAGGTACTGTTTTATTATTACAGAGAAAAGGGAATCATTTAACCATGAAATAAACCCAATAGGGCTATTCTGCCCCCAATAAGGGGTAATTATATCTTAGTTGGGATCAAGTACAGGTACTGTTTTATTATTACAGAGAAAAGGGAATCATTTAACCATGAAATAAACCCAATAGGGCTGTTCTGCCCCCAATAAGGGGTAATTATATCTTAGTTGGGATCAAGTACAGTTACTGTTTTATTATTACAGAGAAAAGGGAATCATTTAACCATTAAATAAACCCAATAGGGCTGTTCTGCCCCAATAAGGGGTAATTATATCTTAGTTGGGATCAAGTACAGTTACTGTTTTATTATTACAGAGAAAAGGGAATCATTTAACCATTAAATAAACCCAATAGGGCTGTTCTGCCCCAATAAGGGGTAATTATATCTTAGTTGGGATCAAGTACAGGTACTGTTTTATTATTACAGAGAAAAGGGAATCATTTAACCATTAAATAAACCCAATAGGGCTGTTCTGCCCCAATATGGGGTAATTATATCTTAGTTGGGATCAAGTACAGGTACTGTTTTATTATTACAGAGAAAAGGGAATCATTTAACCATTAAATAAACCCAATAGGGCTGTTCTGCCCCCAATAAGGGGTAATTATATCTTAGTTGGGATCAAGTACAGGTATTCCACTGAAAGTCTCTAGGGACACATGGACGACGCAGAACCGAAATAAACATGCAAACTCACAGGTAGCACCCACAGAGAATTTAACAGAGGCACCCCACCAAGTTTTGTTTAGTTTTAGTCTGAGTAGTTATAATACCATCTTTATTTCCTCCATTTATTTATCTTTTGACTTTTCACTTCCCAGCAGGTTGGGACTCTTCCCCTCACCTTTCCTAAAAGAATGACACACAAGAATCATATTTGGTTGACAATTGCATACTTTATTGATGTAACCATATACAACTTTATGAACCATTGATTACAAAGTTATGTAACATGTCATTATCAATAATAAAGTTAAAACAAGAAAAAAACATTTGGGGGCGGCACAATATCTGACTGAGCTCTAATATCACATTTTGATAAATCTACCCTTTACCCTAAACCGACTTCTTACTTACACTCCTGTTGTTTTTAACTTGAATTAATGAGGGTACGTAAACTTAAAAATAACAGGAGTGTAAGTAAGAAGTTGGTTTAGGGTAAAGGAAAGATTTATCAAAATGTGAGATTAGAGCTCATTCACCCATTTTCTATTTATTTCTTTGGGATTTCCATAAGTGTATTTATCAAATGGTGAACTCTACTGTAACTCTCACCCACTGATAAATACGCTTCTAGAAATCCCATTGGAATGAATAGAATATGAGTGAATTTTTCTGTGGTGAGCTCTAATGTCACAATTTGATAAATTTGCCCCTAAGAGTACAATATATAGTTTTAAATATAAAATGTGACACAAATATACATGGGGCAGATTTATCAAAATGTGAGTTTAGAGCTTAATACATAAAAACTCACTATGGGATTTTTAGAAGTGTATTTATTTAATTGTGAAGTCTAATTTTCACCTATTTATGAATACACTTCTCAAAATCCCATAGGAATGAATAGACCATGGGTGAGTTTTTATGTATTAAGCTCTAAACTCACATTTTTATAAATCTGCCACATATATAGTGTAAAGCAGGGATCCCCAACCTTTTATACCCGGGAGCCAAATTCAAATGGAAAACGTGTTGGGGAGCAACACAATTATGAAAAAAGTTCCTGGGGGTGCAAATATAGTACTATAATTGGCTATTTGGTAGCCCCTGTGTGGACTGGAAGCCAATAGAAGGCTCTGTTTGGCTTTACACTGGGTTTTATGCAACCAAAACTTGCCCCCAAGCCAGAAATTCAAAAATGGGCATCTACTTTGAGGCCCCTGGGAGCAACATCCAAGGGGTTGGAGAGCAACATGTTACTCACGAGCCACTGGTTGGGGATCACTGGTGTAAAGTATAGTCCTTAAATATGTATGCAGTGTTTAAAAGACTTGCATTGTTTCTTTTTATTCCCCAGTAGATTTAGTTTTGTGTTCATCTCTGGCTTTAACAAAATAATGTAACATTTGGGAAAGAATATACAGAAGAGAAGGCCACAGCTTGAAGAGATTATGGCAAATATTTCCACTGCCACCGTGTATTTCCCTTTGGTGCTCAGATAGGCCGGGATCATTGTGATCCAAACACTGCAGAAGAGCAGCATGCTGAAAGTGATGTACTTGGCCTCATTAAAACTGTCCGGTAAGCTCCGAGCCAAGAAAGCTACAATGAAGCTCACAGATGCCAACAGTCCCATGTAGGAGAGGACAATATAGAAGGCAACTACTGAGCCCTCATTACATTGGATGATGATTTTGCCAGGTTCAGAATGTATGTTGTGCTCTGCAAATGGTGGAGAAATGGCCAACCAGATAACACTAATTACTACTTGAATGATTGAAGAAACAAGAACAATTGTATTTGCCAGCCTTGCACCCACCAATTTTCTCCAGGAACTACCAGGCTTAGTAGCTTTAAAAGCAACAGAAACCATGATCGTCTTGGCCAGGACACAAGAGATAGCTATGGAGAAGGTGATTCCAAAGGAGGTTTGTCTGAGCATGCAGGTTATATCTACAGGACGTCCAAGGAACAGAAACACAGAGAGGAAGCTCAGCTTGATGGAGACAAGGAGAATAAAACTCAGACTGCGATTATTGGCTTTCACTACTGGAGTATCTCGATATAAAATAAAGGTTCCCAGTATACTCAGTGCTATCACAAAAAAAATCAAAGTGATAACATTAAACACTAGAGTTAGGGAATCTCTGTCATAGGAGAGAAAATCGGTTGGTTTCTCAATGCACCTTGTTTTCCCATTATCCGGCCATTCATAGTCTAGACATGTTACACAGTTCTCCATATCTGGAAAAGAAAAATTGTTATAATAGGAAAATCGCACTTTCCAATGACAGTAATATTGTTTTGCTAGTAGTGATGAGCGAATGTCCCGTGAAACACATTTTTCGTGCAACTTTTTTGTTACCTGCGTGGTTTTTTTGTCACCTGTGTCTTTTTTTTACGCAACTGTGCCCATTTTGACGCAACCCCCACTTTTTTCTGTGGTGAATTTCAGCGTAAGTTTCTCAAAACAATTTGCTCATGGCGAAATGCAGAAATTTGCTGCAAATCCATGCCTGCCGAAAACATTCGCTCATCACTAGTATTTACAGTGTTACTTGTTACCAGTTAGATTGGAGATCTCCCCCTCTGAGCACGAGGTACAGTCGTAGCAGCAGGGCGGCGCTCCTTTCTGTGGGACTTTTCTGTAGCCAGGGAGGCACTTGGAAGAGCACTGGGATTTCAGAGTCTGTAAATAATGATGAGACATTAAATAATGAAAACGAATCACTTTACTTTGCTATTAAAGAATCCATTTTTAGGTATAAAGGGATTGGTTGGTACTTGTCAGTAGGTGTTGAGATGTAACTATTCAGTATGCTTCAAGATGCTAGCAAAGTGATTTTCTGACATGTGAAAGTTGAAGCTCCTCCTTCTTGGGGTTCATAATCTGTTCTAATAACCTAGATAGAATGTCATATATTGGAGCAGAATGTTTGAAAGAGATTGTGGGGCTGATTTTTTTTTTTAACAAAAACTTGTGATTATTTTTTAATTTATAGCTTTAATTTTTGAGATTTATCAGTTCAAAAAATCTTAAAAACTAAAATTTAGCAGCTAAAATCTGGCTAACTTCCATAGAATTTATTTTTTGGAAATATGGTAAAAATAGAGAAAGCACTGTGTTTGAGATGATTTGAGTTCTTTTGAAATTTGAAAAACTAAAAATAAATAAAAACTCAATCTAAATAAATCTGTCTTTTAATCTTAATCAAGTCATTTTTCTTGGGATTGAAATGGTATCAAAGAACACCAGTTGGTGCAATAACGCAACCATAATGTTATCCCATTGCTTGCCCTAGTTTTTTTTATGGGTTTCCAAAAAACATAATTATAGATGCAAGAAAATTCACCAATGTAATTATTAATAGTATTAATCTACTTATTAGTACATCTGAGCTTGTGTCAAGCTGCATATTGGCTATATTTCAAAGGTGACAACATATTAACCTAGGGGCATAGCTTCAATCTGCTATGCAATTGCCCCAAAATCACACCCCAGTCTGAGGAATCAGATTTTCCATTTTGGCAGTTCAGATTATGTTTATCCACCTTTTTTAAATAAGTGCAACTGAATGAGTTTAAGTCAAAAGGGAGTTGCTGAGCTGTTTCTGTTTACCCAAAATCACAAGTCTGATCATGTAAACAATGAGAATGCACCATTTCACTTAGCCCATGGTTACAAAAATAAAAACATGCGCCTAATGTTTTCAAGGGTGCTGAGCTTGGTTATACAGTCAATTTACCTGCAATTTACCTTGATGAGTGAATCTGTCCCGCGAAACAAATTTTACACGATTGCACCCTTTTTTGATGCGACCCCGGCCAGTTTTGACGCAACTGCGCCCAGTTTTGACACAACTGCACCCAAGTTGATGCCCAACTAAATTTTTTTATGCGTTGCAAATTTCCAAGGAAGAGTAGCAAAATAATTCGCTAATGGCAAAATGCGGAAATTTGCTGCGAATCCATGGCTGGCGAAAAAATTTGCTCATCACTAGCAAAGATGATTAATTTAGGGCAAGACCCCATGAAGTGACTAACTAGCCTGTGATAGATTGCTGCTATTGTGGGCGAGTAACTGCTCCAAAAAGGGTTTCCACCAGCAACTATAGAAGTCGACTGTGGAAAGCCCTTCACTTCACTTCAGTTTCTGAAGTCGCGTGAAGTTTCCTCCTGCAGGCAATTGTGCATGACTTCAGAAACGGAAGCAAGGTGAAGGGCTTTCCACAGTCGACTTCAATAGTTGCCAGTGGATACCCTTTTTGGATCAGTTACTCCCCACGATAGCAGCAATCTATCGACACTCTGGCATTCAAACACAATAGCAATGCAGTATTTATTTTAAAGTTGTAACTACTGAAATTTTTCTCTAGGTGTGGAATCGCAGCAAATTTCTGTGTATTGCAGATTTTTTGTAAAACAGCCACAAAAATTAACTGCGGAAAAAATTTGCAGTGTGTGTAAAAAAGTTGCGGTCATGTCAAAAAAAGTTGTCTGTGGAAAAAAGTTGCATGGTAGCCCCATTTCACAAATTTTTCACCACTTCACTAAATTTTCCACAGTTTTGCTCTTTTTTCCACAAAACAGGACAGATTCGCTCACCACTATGTAGCACCCTAGGTAGAGATAGGGCTGTGTCTTTGTTTTACTTTCATCTTTGTAGCAGATAGGAGATGAAGGGTCAAGGTGGTGTCACTTTACAACCTACTTCTGCTAAAGAAGTCTAAAAGGTCTAAATGACTTTGGCATTGGTGGATTTTTTCTTGAAATGGGAGCAAAAATTTGGTGCAGAAAAAATTTGCCACATGACCAAAAAATGCCATGTGCATCAAAAAAATTTGCGCACTTAAACAAACATGCGTTGCGCATGTCAAATAAGTTTGACAACGGTTTCGCTCATCACTAGTTGTAACAAAATGTTCTGAGCAACGCAGGGTACATCAGCTCATTACTCTGTATATATAAAACTAAATATGTTTGTCCTACCTGGTTACTGGTGTTTTTCTTCCAGATTATCTGTTGGATATCAATTTGAAGAAAGCTTTTGGGTTCTGACCAAGTATAAGTGCCAACATAGTTTCTGTGCATGACATATTTTTTGAAGCTATAGAAGGAGGAAATTGAGTAAGACAGGTCCAAGAATCCAAGCTCAGTAAAAGATACGTTTTGTCCCCAGGGATCTTTGAAATGTGTTTTTTTTAAAAAGTGGTGCAACTGGAGAATGGAATTAGATGTGAGATGAAAATAAGTATAACCACAAGAGCACACAGATGAAATACAGTCCTAGTCAATTACCCGTTGCCCCCCACACAAAGGGGTGATTTATCAATGGTTGAGTTTCATTTTTTTTTCTTGCTGCAAGTTTCTCGAATTTGAGTAATGGTTCAAAAACTTGAATGTAAAAATTCACCATGTAAAAGCTTGCAAGTTTTAATAGAAGTCAATGGCAAAGTCAAGCCATATTCTGAAACTCAAAATTTTCAAGTTTTTCGAGTTTTTAGAGCTCATAAACTCGAAAATGTTTAGATAGTTGCGTTTTTTATTCAAATGAGTTTTCCTTATTAATAAATAAGTGACCATTCGAAATTGCGAGTTTATTCGATTTAGAAAACTTGAAATCACAAACTCAAAAATTGATAAATAAGCCCATAAGTGTATCTGTGACTTCACAAAGACTCTGCTTGATGGAATAGAAACCCAGGACATCTGATAAGTTCTGAAGCAACTCCTGCATGCTTTATAAATATTACAAAGTACCAGAGTGCACACCTTATCAAAATGAATAGAGGTGCAGAAAACTGGAGAAACTTCAGTAACTCCAAAAATAATCACAAAAGCAAAAAAGTATCTGCATACTTAAGCACAATTTAGTATCATCAGCAAAAATAGAAACAGTACTGTCTATGCCCCCCTCCAGGTCATTAATAAACAAGTTAAACAGCAAAGGCCCAAGGACTGACCCCTGCGGTACTCCACTAACCACACTGGCCCAAAATTAAAAGAGGTGCAGAAAACTGGTGAAAACCCATTCAGTAACTCCAAAAATAATCGCAAAAGCAAAAAAGTATCTGCACACTCAAGCCTTTATTGGGTTGAAATGCCTTGGGCTTTGTTTTCTTTTGATATGATTTTGTAATTAATACATTTTTCTTTTGTATTTACTTTCCTTGAGTGTGCAGATACTTTTTTGCTTTTGCTTTATAAATATAACTGAATAAAATTAATGGATTTTTACCTGTTTCCTATTGATATTTTTATGGATACTTTTACTACAGTATTTTCCAGATAAACACCGCATATCATGCTCTGCATGTGCAAATCCATATACTGCCGTGTACACGCGGTAGCTCCGGCCAAAAAATTTTAATAATTTTGAACCTGAACAATTCCGATAACGCACTCTATATATGGTCTGAAGTAAAGTATCCTTCTCTTTATCATGTGTCAGGCACAACGAGGCAACTGTCAGTAAGTCCTTAAGTAACACATCTTCTGTAATTTTCATAACATAGTCTTCAAATTCTGAAGTATCAAAGATAACAAATTCTTCTTTGAAAACGAGACTGCCATTAAAGAGGGGGAAGGTGTAACCGGGAATCCATGTTGCTGGAACCACCAAAGTCTTTTCTTTTATCATCTTTTGTACAAAGTAAGTTTTGGTAAGAAATTTTTCCCCACACAAGACAACCACCTCTGCAGTAGATTTTTGAATTCTTTCTAAAGTTCTTGTGTCTGTGTTTATATCTTCCGTTAGCGTGCCAATGAGGTCAACACAGGCGCCGTGTTTGTTGAGCTCATTCATGAGGTTCTTACTCTCTCTTTCACCACGTTCATCACCAGCTGCCAGAATGATCACCCAGGTCCATCCCAAGTATTCCACCAGCTCTGCTATAGCAACGTGCTCAACATAATCATTGGGCCCAGTGCTAAAATAATATGGATATAGAGCTCTGTCATTCAGCACAGGGTCGATAGCACTATAACTTATCTAAGAACAAAGGAGCAAGGCTTAGAATAGGTTATGAATATATATATATAAAAATAGACCAAATTTATTTTTTTAATTCTCAAAACACTAGAGATAATGAAATCATATGTTAATAGGTCTAGAACAGTGATCCCCAAACCAGTGGCTCAGGGGCAACATGTTGCTCACCAACCCCTTGTATGTAGCTCCAAGTGGCCTCAAAACAGGTGCTTATTTTTGAATTCCTGGCTTGGATGCAAGTTTTGGATGCATAAAATCAAAGTGTACTGCCCAACCAAGCCTCCTGTAGGCTGCCAGTTCGTATAGGGGCTACCAGTTAGCCAATTATAGCCCTTATTTTTTACCCCCAGAAACTTTTCTATGATTGCGCTGCTCCCCATCACTTTCTACATTTGAATGTGGCTCATAAGTAAAAAAGGTTGGTGATCACTGATAAATGAATTAACTGAACAGTTTGGGGCAGATTCATCAAAGTACGAGTTTGAATCCCGAAATGGGTAAAATTCAGATTAGATATGATAACTTCTGATGATCAGAAATGTCACGAAAATGCTTATGAAAAAATCATAATAGTCACAATAATATCGTATTGGTGATCCGAAAGTCAAAATTTTTTTGTATCTGAACAATCGTAAATGGCGGGAAAACCTTTCTGACTTTGATCCTTCAGGGCATGATTTTGGAAGCCTCCCATAGGGCTCAATGGCACTCTGCAGCTCCAACCCGGCCCAAGGAAAGCCTCCCATAGGGCTCAATGGCACTCTGCAGCTCCAACCCGGCCCAAGGAAAGTCTCCCATAGGGCTCAATGGCACTCTGCAGCTCCAACCCGGCCCAAGGAAAGTCTCCCATAGGGCTCAATGGCACTCTGCAGCTCCAACCCGGCCCAAGGAAAGTCTCCCATAGGGCTCAATGGCACTCTGCAGCTCCAACCCGGCCCAAGGAAAGTCTCCCATAGGGCTCAATGGCACTCTGCAGCTCCAACCTGGCCCAAGGAAAGTCTCCCATAGGGCTCAATGGCACTCTGCAGCTCCAACCCGGCCCAAGGAAAGTCTCCCATAGGGCTCAATGGCACCCTGCAGCTCCAACCCGGCCCAAGGAAAGCCTCCCATAGGGCTCAATGGCACCCTGCAGCTCCAACCCGGCCCAAGGAAAGCCTCCCATAGGGCTCAATGGCATTCTGCAGCTCCAACCCGGCCCAAGGAAAGCCTCCCATAAGGCTCAATGGCACTCTGCAGCTCCAACCCGGCCCAAGGAAAGTCTCCCATAGGGCTCAATGGCACTCTGCAGCTCCAACCCGGCCCAAGGAAAGTCACTATACTGAAGCTGTAATGAATGGAAACTTTCCTACTCGTTGTGACAAATACGATTTTGTTAAAATTTTATCGCAAAGTACGAAAAAGTTGCCCAAATTAACAAAAAAATTGCAGAAAATACACACAGTATGAAAAAAATTTTTTGTATTCGGAAACAATCATACTTTTATGAATGTAAAATGTGTTAAATACAGTACCAGTTGAAATATTCTAATCTCATATGCCATATTTATTAAAAATTATTCAGTCCTCAGCCACTACCGGCTTTGTAAGCAATCAACCATACAACAGTTTGCAGTTCCATTCATTTCTTTTACCTGCCCCTTCCCATCAAGCCATCACCACTCTGGGTTTTAATAATCAATCAAATTGATTACAGATTTTTGAAAGTATATTTATCTTCACCCTAACTGCAGGCAAATAAGGTGTGTAATATTTTAATCTGGATAATTTCTAAAACCCCTAAAGATCAATGAGTTTGGATTAACTATTGTGACTTGTGCAGCAATTCAACATTTTTCAAAGATATTGACTGAAACTGTGGTAAAAATTGGACGCAACCAAAAATTCACAGAATAAAACCTCCCATTGACTGTAATGTATTTGGAGAGAGAAAAATTTGGGTGCGTAAGAAAAAATAGTTTTGCTGTATGTGCACAAATTCTGCTTTTCTCTTGGCTCATCCAACCTTTGGGCCAGTAGCCCTAAAAAATATAAATAAGAAATTTCCCTACCTAAATACATTTTATAACTTGAGAGAATGTACTACTCATTAAATAAAATTATTGATGAAATAATTAATTTACCTGAGTGTGTCCATATGTACCCAAAAGCTGGGCTATAGGCAGGGCTGTTACTGTTGAGCGATCACCAATAAAAACTGCAATTTCTCTTTGGTCCCCACAGGAGTAATTAGGAACAATTATCCCAGGGCCAGATAATATCTGCAGGACACTCTTCATAGCAAGACGGGGATCTGCACAGGAATCATATACATGGTACCCCAGGGTGACGTTGGGTAACAGATCTGGGTTCTTGTTGATTTCATTGATAGTGAACAACAAGGTCTGGATTTCTATGTAACGATCTTGAACAGGACTGTGGGAAAAATTGTTCCTATTGGGTGAAAAGTATCTAACAAGGATCTAATAACTGTTATTAGTAGAAGACTTTTGTTATAGAGCACTCTAAGCTGATCTAAGAGATCTTTCTGTTAGATTAAATATTTAAAAGTATATATATGCATGCATATAGGCAGTAATGTGAGATGAAGTGTAAGCAAAAGTAGATGACATCCACTGCTATACAAGATTTCTGCTCACTTTCTAATAAAAGGTAATTAAATAAAGGCATGGTGGCACAAACTCATAGTATTACTTCTTCCAAGCTCAGTAGTATTACTTCTTCCAAAAGCTTTCCTACCACTGATGTAAGACGTAACAGGCCTATAGTTTTCTGGTTGATAACGGGATCCCTTTTTAGATAGCAGCACCACGTTATCAATTCGCCAGTCTCTCGGCACCATGCCAGGCCTCAGTAAAACCAGAAAAAATAAGTGAAGAGGTTTGGCAATCTCAGAGTTAAGCATTTATACCAGGCCTTTGTTTAACGTAACATGTTGAGGTCTCTTTTGAATCTCCTCCTGAGTGACCCATCTTTTAATGGTGTTGGTGTCATTACTAGAATAAGGTCTGTTAAAATGGAAGCCTTTAGTAGTTGATTCCTTACAGTTGTGTAGATATACAAACAAATAACAGTTCAAATTTTCATCATCCCAACTGACCTCCCTCTGATAATAAATAATAATATAACAAGACTCTAGCTCACCCATTCCCCCTTGCCAGCATCCCAGTCATTCCTTACCCTAGCATAGCCGACCCCCTTCCTTGAGGTTCAATCCATCATGGCTGTATAGATTGTATGGCAAGGAAAACTCAGTCCAGTTCTCTTGGAACATAAATCCTTTCTTCCTACACCAAGACTTTAGCCACGCATTTAGCTCCTTAACCTCTTGCTAAAGTTGTATGAGGCAAAACTTCCACAAAAATTACATTGGAGTACCCTTTCCTTAATCTTAGTCTAGTTGCCATTAATTATCATTAATACCAATATGTACCAAGACAGTTGGGTCATGCCCAGCCCCACCCAATAATGTGTCTACTTGATCAACCACATGCCGACCCCTGGCTCCAGGAAGACCCCCACATTCCTAATTATTGAATTCCCTATAACCACAATCTTTAAAAATTACATTCTTTTCTATGACAAATTTGGGTTTTTGGCATCAAAAAACCCATTTAGTAAATGTGTATAAAAAAAATATAAAAAAATACATTTCAAAGCAAACAATATCAAATAAAACTGTGGGTCAAAGATGATAATTTGTATGCCAAAAGCTATATTTTGCTCATTGTTACCTGGTGAATAATGCACTTAGCTGGTCACAGGAAACACCATGAAAATCAGTACAAAAATACATTATGAGGAAACCAATTATAATTAAAGAAAAATTACATTGGAACAAATTTGAAGCACTTACTTTATGCAAATAGGAATGTATTTCCCATTACTATCTAGTATATATTTCACTCCATAATTTACAGAGAACACCCCTCCAATGATGATGTCTCCATCCTGAATGTATTTGTATTCATACTTGGGCTTGGTCAGGGGAATGCGGCACTGTGAGTCTGACCCACTCAGCTGGGTACTGCAGGGGGTTACCCATAGGGCTGCCAGGGAGAATATAAACTGTATCATTTTCCCCTCTTAACAATTAGTAATGAAAGGTCCTGCAAATCTATTGCTTTTCTGACGGCAGAAATGTAATGTAGTTATACATTGGTGCCCTTATAAATATTCTCCTGTTGGTGATATTTCTCCTGAACTGTACAGTATGTAAAGCCTATAATTAAATTGTTAGTAAAACGGCCAAGTTCCACTTCTGGTTCCTCACTTCAAATAAACACTATAATTAAATACTGTATTATAATTGTTTTTTATTTTATTCGATGGCTACATAACCAAAATTAACATTACAGTTTGAAGTAAAGTTCTGCTACTAAGAAATACAGTTATTTTCTCGCAAGCATATCCAAAGCTATAGTATTGCATCTATATGGCTAACTGATCATATGTAATCTAAAGAATACGTTATAATGTTATACAACAGCCAATTTGGGACTTTATGTAATTTGAAAACAAATGGTTAAACGATGCAGCCGTATGTTTTTTTCACCTTACATTATATTTTTTATGAATTATTCCATAAGGCCTTTTATCATATTTATAGTAGCTTTTGAGGTAGTTTAGCTCTGCCATCTTGTTGCCAAAGAAGTGTAATTTGGTAAATTTGGTAGAGTAAAAGATATATATTTAATACTGGTACCAGTTTGTACATTTTGTATATACAACTTGTGGTGCTCCCTGATTTTATAAATACCCCCAACCAAATCTCCACCCCCTATTTTCCCTTGCTATGCCCACTACCTCATCTAACCCATGTTCCACAGAATTACTCATTGCACCCTTCCACCCCAGGCCTACTTTAAAATCTCTCCAATGCGTTTGGAGAAAAACCCCCATTAGGAGCAAAAAATAAAAGGAATAAAAAATTGCCATAGAAGTGAATGCAGTTGGGGCAAAAATAAAGACCCATAGATTCCAATTTACTTGTCATGATCATAAACACCTGTAGTCTCTTCTGCATGTGGTGAGAGAAAATGTTTATAAAAATGGCCATTCAGTACTTACCGGGATAGCCCCTCCCTCCTGCTCCCATCAGAAGGACCCTCCCCAAATCTTTAAAAGACCAACCACACCCACTTACCAGCATCTTTTTTGTCCTTCTGCTTTTGCTCCCACTAGAAGCAAAACTTTTCTTTTTAGCCTCAGGAAAGCATTGGACCTGCCCATAAGGTGTCCAAGGGACAGGGTTTTTTTTAGTCTATGGGAGCTTTTTTATTCCCCAGCACATTACCTCATATCTTGGAGTCTTCTGGGTTCCAGCCCCTGGGTCAGGTAGGGCAATGTTGGTAGCCATGTCTGCCTGTGTTTCAGTTGCCTTCCTGTATTGCCATCAGAACATTTGGTGGCAAGTGCTTGTCCCCCCATCTTTGTGCCCTCCAGGCCTGCCCAAAAGGCATCCTCACCATTTTTTTTCACTTCTTCGCTTTAGTAGTGTACCTTCCACATAGATGCACTAGACCTCCAAATTTCTCCTATACCCACCAGACACTCCAAGCTTTAAATCCTTGTGGTTACCTCAATGTAAAAATTACAGTCAATAAAATAGTGTAAATCCTTTTATTAGTGACAATATGCCAATTATTGCTTTGCTTTGTAAGAAGCATTTCAGAGGTTACGTTTCCTCACTGGTCCCTCTTGTCCCATTGCATGCTTCCTGGATATGGATTCTTGTGAGGGTTTAAACTTTCCCTGATGAGTTCCTTTACCTCCTATTTCATATCGCAGCTTACTACTGGGGATTTCATATCCCGTGAACAGGAGAATCTGCATTATTGTATTTTATTATCTGTGCTAAAATGTATGCTTGATAATATATTTGGAAGTCTGGGTAGCCTAGCCCACCTGCTAGTTTATGTTTATAAAAAGTATTTTTAATGATTATGATTTTTTAACCTTTCCAAACATATTGGTTTAGTATGCCCTGCACTCTATAAACAGCAGGATGGGGAGTGTTTGAAAAAGGTAACATTCAAGATTCTATCTAGCCATTGAGATTAATATCAGTAAAGTAAAGTCCTCCAAGGAATGAAGGTAAGTCCTCTGGTCCTGTGAGTACATATGTTTTGTTGTCTTTAGTTATCTGTTCCTATCAAACTTACCATAAATTTCTTTTCCTGGCCACTACTCATGTCAGCAATACTACGGGTATTTACCCCGCCACAAATACCCCAGTTAGCCCTCCCCCAACAAAGCAATAAATGACCGACACCCACTTACCATCTTGTCTAATAATTTAGTCCAAAGAGGGTGGGTCTGCTGACATGAGTAGTGGCCAGGAAAATAAATTTACGGTAAGTATGATAGGAAATTTCCCTTTTTCCTGGCCACCTCATGTCGGCAATACTACGGGTTGTACCAAAGCAATAAGACACATGAGGGAGGGAACAAACATTTTAATCAACAGAAACGGACCGCAAAACTGCGTAAGCAAAATTAGGCTGAGAATAATTCTTCACATTCAAATGATAGAACTTCAAGAACGTTTGTGTGGATGACCCTACAGCTGCATCACAAATCATCAATGCTGGAACATTCACCTCCACTGCCCAGGAGGTGGCTACAGCCCTTGTCCAATGAGCCTTAAGCCCTGCAGGTGCTTGCTTGCCCTGGTGCTTGGTTGTCCATCTTGCAATCGTGGACTTGGCTGGAGGCTTTCCTTCATGACGGCCTCCGGGAATAATGAATAGTCTTTCATTTTTTATTGAAGACTGGGTAATTTCCAGGTAATGTTTCAGCATTCTGACTTGGTCTTCGGCTAGTTTTTCAGAAACTTCAGGACCCTCCGGCAACACCGGTATAACAGTTTCATGTACAAGGTGAAAAGTAGAAACCACCTTTGGCAAAAAAGTGTCTACTGGTTTCAAGACCACTTTATCCAGCCAGAAAACAATGTCTTGATCTTTCATAGACAAAGTGTGTAGAAGGCTGACCCTTGCTGCCAACACTATTGCCACTAAAAATAATGGGCCTGATTCACTAAAATTTATTGCACGCTTTTTTGCGTTAAATAAGTCACGATAATTAATCTCACCCAAATTTTGTAATAACTACTCGAAGTGGACCACTTTCTAGCTTTAAGCAGGGTCGCTACCACCAAGTGAGACAGACCCAAATCTAGGAGCCTCTTGCACTCAGTCTCCACCCCATCAGAGAAAGAGATCTTGGGTCCAGATGTACTACTGGACCTTGCGACAGTAGATCTTTTCTCACCGGAAGGGGCCATGGGACCGCTATTGCTAATCTCTTCAGCAGTGGAAACCATGGGCGACGGGGCCAATGAGGAGCTATCAGAATCACTTCCGCCCTGTCTTGAATAATCTTTAACAATACTTGCAGAAGTAGAGGGATTGGTGGGAAAAACATAAGCCAGATGAACAACCCATGCCTGGAGGAGAGCGTCCATCCAAAGGCCAATGGACTGAACCTTCTTGTATAGAAGACCGGCAGCTGGGCATTCTCTGGGGTTGCCATAAGGCCCATCTCCAGAAGGCCTCATTTCTCAACCAGCATGTGAAAAATTTCTGGATGCAGTTTCCTGCTTGGGCAGGACTATTTGACTGAGATAGTCCACTTGCTGATTGAGAACCCCCAGAACATGACTACTGTCAGATGTTCCAGATTCTCCCCTGCCCAGCTCAAAATTAGCTGCACCACCCTTCATAAGGTGCGGCTCCTGGTTCCTCCTTGCCTCTTCACATAAGACACTGCAGAGGAATTGTCTATTTTTAGCTTTATTGCCATACCCTTTAAATCTGGGGCAAATGCCTTCAGTGCTTGAAAAACTACTTTCAGCTCCAGAATGTTTTAACTGTGTGCTCTGCATTGGGAATTCCCACACCCCTTGTGCCACACTGTTCTCTAGAAGAGCTCCCCAGCCTCTGGAGGAAGCATTCATTGACAGAACCCTCCAATTGACTGGAGTAAGGGGAAATCCCCTGGAAAAGTTCTCTGAGTCCTGCCACCACCGAAGACTGGTATTGAGCTGAGGAGACAGGAAAATTACTTGATTCCAATCCTTCTCCCATAGATCCCAATGGTCTAGAAAGAAAAGTTGCCTCCCTCATATGGAATCTGGCACATCTGGCCATCGGAATGGAGGCTGCTAGGGGGCATGAATTGCCTTGCTGACACTGAAGTATGTCAACAGAAACCCTTTACTTCCTTTATAATGCGAAGCACCTTCAGCTGTGGCAATCTGACCCCATTGTCCACTGTATTGAACTGAGCCCCTAGGTAAATTAGGGACTGAGATGGTGGCAACGGACTCTTCTCCCAGTTTATTAGCCATCCGTGCAATTGAAAAGAAATGGCCACGTCTTTGTGTGCAAGCAGAACTTTTGGAGATTTTGCAGACAGAAGAATATCATCCAATTAATGCCAGATGGCCAAACCTTGCTTCCGTAATTCTGCAATCAGTATGACAAGAACTTTGGTAAAAGTCCTTGGTGCGGTTGAGAGGCCAAATGGTAGTGCCTGAAACTGAAAATGTCTTTGATCCAATTGCAAAGCCTAAAAAACGCTGGTGCTGCTTTGCTATCGGGAGGTGGAGGTAAGCATCTTTTACATCAATTGATAAAAGCCAGTCTCCTTCCTATACTGCTGCAATAATGGTGTTTGTACTCGTAAATCCAAAGCAGGTCTCCAACCTCCCGAGACCTTTTTGACCAAAAATAGAAGGGAATAAATGCCTCTTCCCTGCTCCCCCACTGGGACTGGGTCCAATAGCATCTGGACATAGGTCTCCATGACCTCCCTTTTCTCCCTGGAACACTGAGTTGGAGACAGAAAAAATACTTCCTGAATTGGCATTGATGAAAATTCGATGTGGTACCCTCTTCTCAGCACCACCAAGACCCACTGGTCTGAGATTGAGTGCTCCCAGACAGGATAAAACTTTGAAAGCCTGGCACTGACTCGAGAATTCCCGGGATAGTCAGGAGGATTTCTTCGCTGTTGGGGAAGACTTGATCTTCCCTCCTATGAGGACTGCGGACTGACTTCCTGTCCAAGAGGACTGTCAGGCGCTGTCTCTAACAAAATATCTAGATCCAGAAGAAGGACTTCTCGCTCTACCTTAGCCTCGAAAAAGAAAACCTCTAAACATTTGCAACTTTGCTTTCTTTCTCTCTTGTGGGAGAAAAGAGCTTTTGCCCCATGTGGCCTTAGAAATTACTTCATCCAATTTCGGACCAAAGAGACTACCTCCTACATAAGGTAGATTACAAAGGCTCACCTTGTAAGCTGTATCTGCCCCCCAGGCTCTTAGCCACAGGGCCGTCCGAGTCAAAACTAAAACCGCCATAGATCTGGAGGCCAGACATGTCAAGTCTTCTTCTGCTTCAGACATAAAGGCCACTGCCATCTTCAGTTCCGCTAAGCCAGCACTGATATCAGCTGTACCTGCACCATCGGACAACCCCTTATCCAAGCTGTCAATCCACAAGGACACTGTTTTTGCGACCGATACTAGTGCTGCTACCGGTTTACATGAGGCTCCAACCACTTGATAAACTTTGCGTAATTCAGTCTCTACTCTCCTATCCATTGGATCTTTCAGAATGAATCATCGATAGGTAGAGTTGTCTTCTTGGACACATGGTTAACCACTGGATCAACTGCCGGAGGAGAATCCCAATTTTTTGTGTCGTGATCTTTAAAAGGATATAGTTTAGAAAATCTAGTCGCTAAAAAATTTAAAGATATTTTCTTCGCTGCCTTACCCCATTCTGAGGAAATTAGCTCAAAAACTTCCGGGAAGAGAGGAAAAAATTCCTTCGACCTTGAAGAGGAAGGAAGGACTTTCACCTTCTGTGACTCAATCTACTCTTCTACCCCCAGGACAAGCTTCACCACCTTAATTAAGGGGAACACCAAAGACAAGTCAAAGCTGTAGGCTCAGACTCTTCTTCCTCCTCATCTGAAAATAAACCATAAGTCGAATTTTCTCTAAAATTTTCAACTTCCGTGGAAGATGAGGAAGTCAAATCCTCTCTGGATACTGAAGCTCCAGATCTCAAAGGAACTCCACTACTTGAAGCTGTGTTTTCCAGCAGTAAACCAAAGCAAGACTTGTAAAACTTCTTCCCCACAGAGGTGGATCAAAACAACCAGCACACACTTGAGGTGTTAAAACACTGATCTTTCAGCCAGGGGCATCAAATCAAAGATCTCGCAAAAATAAAAGCTGAAGCATTGTGAACTAAGGGATCATCTCACTCCCAGAGTTGTGAAGCCCAGGCCAAAGCCTTACCATGGAGCAGTGTAATAATGTATACCACCTTAGACTCTCAGAAGGAAACTTGAGAGGAGACATTTCGAATTGGATGATGGCACTGGTTCAGAAAACTGTGGCAAACTTTGAGATCCCCTGCGCGGCGCATAGGAGCAATCTTAGGCTCGGAATGCTGTACCACAGCAGGAGGTGCAACCAGGACCGAAGCCTAAGGAGACGTGTGAGGGTGTATTACTGCCCAGAGTAGGGTTACCAGTGTAGAGACCTAGGGTTAGAAAGGAAAGCACCTAGGTTCCACTGGGAGTGCATAACCTGAAAACTAAGGCTAACCCATTGTGCCATGTGGGGAGAGAGTCATTGTGACCAATTGTCATGAATACTGCCTGACCTGTAAGATGCTACTACCTACCTATGTTGTACTTGTTATTACTCCCAAGTGACTGTATAAAAAAGCAGTTCATGTTCAACTCCAATTTTATTGAGGGTAATAGCAACACAACCACCTGGCCTCCAATTGAAGCGAGGGCTCACACCTGGTGGAATAAGTCTCATTCCGGGTGATATATGGTGTGGTTTATGGTAGACATCAGGATCTATTTTACAATAAGCTTACACCTTTTACTTACACTATACCTAAAATCCATAAATCCCTACATCAGCCACCAAGGCCTCCCTTTATTTCAGCCACTGATTCTCTTTTTTGATCAGCTGCTGTGTTTTTGGACCACTTTTTGCAACCCATAGATGTTGTTCAAGCCTTGTTGATTTCATTTGTTCATTTATGACCATGAAAATTCCTTTCCTACTACATTTTTGGCTGATCCTTGCCCTTAATCTGATCAGTATTTTGTGGGATGAACATCAGGACCTGTAGCCCTAGTATGTGGCAAATGCAGTTTGGGCCTATAAGAACATAATATACAGATGCAGCCAAGTTCCTTTACCATACTGTCACAGTATAGGGCCGATTCACTAAAGTGTGTTAAAATGAGCGCTATTTATAGCATGCAGTAAAATTTTTAGCACTTTTAATTTTTCGCAACTTAATGCACGATTCATTAAAAGCATACTTGCGTTAATTTATGTGTGATGCTGCTTGCGTTATTTTAGTCGCCAAGAGTATTTTTGTGCGGTATTAGACGCAACGAGCAGTAACTAATGTGCGTGCTCTACTTTTTGCATGCGCGCTAATTAACGCACACGTGGTACTTTTCGTGTGTACTCTAATTAACACATGTGTGGTACTTTTCGCACGCGTACTACTTAACACGTGAATTGTCGCACGCGGTAGCACATAAAACTAGCCCCATTTTGCGCATTTGTGCTGGGAGAGCACAGAAGGTGGAAGTGCTGGAAGGGCCAAAAAGAGGGAGCACCTTCCAACTGTTCCAGCTGCCTTGTCACCCAACTCCAACAGTGACACAGAGAGGCCTGTTTACCTTGGTAACCCTGATGTGTCTGACGCTGAGGGCACCGACAGTGATTGCCGGCCGGAGGAAGCCAGCGGAGAGAGCGAGGACCTTCCCCCCCCTCATCTGGCAAAAGGAAGAGGCAACAGCAGAGCAGGCTCCGGAATTTCAAATTCACCGAGTTTGAAAATGAGGCTTTAGTGGAGAGCCTCGTGCCGGTGTTCCACAAGGTCATCAGCAAATATGCTGCTAAGACACCCACTGCTGTCAAAACGAAGGCCTGGAGGGACATTGCAGAGTGCGTTAATAACGTGGGGGTGTGTCCAACACTGCAAGAAGTGGTATCAGGATATAAAGCGGGTCCTGAAAAAAAAGCTGGCAGAGGCCTCCAGATACAGGTAAATATCTTGCATTCATCTTTCTATTTAACAGTTGCTCATCTGCTTTTCTACTCAACTGGCTTTTCCTTTTGGCTTACTGCCTTTTCTTCCTTTTTGCCTTCTTTCCTGCTTACTTTACTTGTATGTATGGCATGCCTATTATTATTTGTGCAAATTATGTCCTCAAAGCTGTGGAGAACAACAACATATTAGGCCAGTAAATGGGGGGGGGGGCATTTAGGAAATATTTGCCAAAATACTTAGGGGTCCGTTTACCTTGATAAAGGTCTTAGATACAGACCGAAACATTGGCCTGTCCTATAATGTATTAATTATTTAATAAAAGTTATATTTTTAATGATTCCCAGTGTGCACCAATATACACTAGATTTTATATATATATATATATATATATCAGTCCTGATGGTGTCTGCACTCCAAGGCTTTAGTATTCTATGGGGTGCACAGCCAAAATTCGAGTATTTAACATGAAATAATCTGTGGCCGGCACACCCGTAAAATTCAAAAAAATCTTTTTATTGAAGACTCATTGTTCAGAACCAACATTTCGGTCCTCATTAGGACCTTTATCAAGGATGATTGGTCCTAATGAGGACCGAAACGTTGGTGCCGGCCACAGATTATTTCATGTTATATATATATATATACATATAAATATACATACATATAGATCTTTATATACTTATTTATGCATATGTATATATACACGTATGTATATATGTTTTGGGAAATAGATGTACAAATACATGTGTATATGTTTTATTTTTTCTAACTGGCACAACATATTTGAAATTACCTCTTTTGTGAAATTTATTGTGTGTCGTTTTTGAAAAAAACACGCATATATACATATATCTAGAATATACATTTCTTACATTTTTACTTTTAGGTAAAATTAATTTGAAATCATTTTAATTAATGTAACCCTTTCTTGGCACATTCACTTATATATGGGCTGTATTTTCAGGAGATGTGTGTTCTTCAAAGAATATTGATACTGGGAACTGGGAACAGCGCAGTGCCTCCACCTAGTGGACACTGAGGAACACACCTCTAGGGGATTTCCACTAGGAAATAATCACACACAGCTTTTGCAGAAATGTTAAACTTTATATAACTGTTGGAGTTGGAAGTTAACACTTTATGTATAACTGATTTTCCTGCTCTGAGGAACCCATGTAGTTTATCCACAGCTGGCACCGACAGTCTCTATAGATGCCCAATCCCCACTTGGATCCGGATAAACCACAACCCTTAGGTTAGTTCAGTCCCTTCCCCAAGAGCTCTTTAGTCCCCCCAGGTAGCGCTACCTGCCCCAGAGTACCTTCTCTGTATAAAGGTGGCTGCTCCCACGTAGCAGGCAAACAAGCAATACCTGTTCACAGCAGGGGACACACACAAGAGATACCACAGAGGACTGATTCCTTCCTGGCAGCCCAGCAGACTTTTATCCTTTCCAGTCTAACACACAATACTTTGTCTGGCTGCTCACACTGTATCTCTTTCAACTCTGGCAAACAACAGCAGGGGCTCCCTTTATAAGCTGCTGGGCCCGCCCCTAGATTTTTGGCTCCAAAGCTTAGGCACACCTCTCCCAGACGTGCACTGGGGCAGCCAGCCAACCGGATCCCTCCCCAGGCTGTAGCTAGGCTGGATGAGATCACAGACTGAGAAACAGGGGACAGGGTTCTCTGATCCCCTACATTCTCCCCTTGGAAAAACCGGCAACGGCCTCGCTTGCCGTACCTCCTTACACTCAGAAACAGTACAACACTCCACAGGGTTCTCCACAGCGGTCTCCCTTTGACTCAACCCCTCATCTCCTTCAGGGGAGTCACTTTTAGATATGGAAGGCTCATAGTAGGATTTCTGTACTGTTGGGCCTTTGTAAGTCTTACAGTTCCGGGCCTGATGACCCATCACATGGCACTTGTAACATTTCCCTGGAAGTCTCTTACGCCGCCGGCGTACTTTACACAGTGCAGACTGGACCTGAACCTCATCAGGAACAGGGCAGTTTGGCTGTATGTGGCCTATCCTGCCACACCGGTAGCATGTTGGAGGTTTCCTCGTCTCAGTTGGGGTTTTGGCTCTCTCAGACAGTTGAGCTTTAAACTCTTCCAACTCTTTGCGAAGTCTCTTATTTTCCTCCAACAGTTTTGTATCAGCAGGGGACTTCTCTGTATGCCCTTGGGTGGAACTCCTCCTCACCCTCACATAGGCATCAGCCTCCTCCCGCCGAACTCTCTCCATCAGAGCAACATAGCCAGGGGTTAGTGTATCCTGGTAGTAAGCTCTAATTGTCACGGCAACAGGGTCACTATTTAAAGTCCCTCTCCTCATTTGGCGAATCCTCAGGGAATCCATTTCAGAGCTTTGGATTACCCCACGACTCACCAGCAGTCTCAGGCCTTGCTCCACCCGCACCAGATAGGCAGACAGGGCTTCCTTCTCCTTCTGGAAGGTAGAGTGGAAGTTGTGGAGCATCTCTGTAGTACTTGCTACAGGGCCAAACGTCACCTCTAGGACTTCTATCAGGTCGCCTGAAGTAGCATCAGGGTGACTAACTAGGTAGGATTTTACCACATCCACAGCAGGGCAGCGAAGGCTCTCAAGGATCTTCCTTCTCATGGTTGCCTCAGGGCCGGTCCAATCTCTCACGGACACCACAGTGGAGTCTCTCCAACTCTCAAATGAGTCCTCACCCGAGGGTACCGGATCTGCACCTGAAAACACTTTAAGTCTTTTAAAATTACCATTCCAGGCCAGCTGAGTCAGTTGGTCAGTCAGTAGTCCCAGCGCACTCACAATATCAGGGGTATCCAGCTGGCCTCCCGAGCTAGGCCGACTCCCCTTGGAGACCACGCTCTCACTGGATGGACATTGCTTTACTTGACTCTGTTCAGCTGGCGAATCAAACAGTCTCTTACTGGGCAGCACACCTCCCGGTGCTGTAACTGCAAACTGGGAAACAAGGGTGTCAACATGGGTAGTTAAATCATCTGCGTCATCAGACAGATCTGGCAGAACAACCTTCCATGGCCCTTCATCTCCCGCATCAATATCAGGGGGAACCCTCTCACGGTCTATCTCTCTGGGGCTGTCTATAAGGACATTCAGCAGAACCCCGGCAGAATCTCGCCGTGACGCAGCCACCCTTGGGCGGAAAAATATGGGCTCCCCATCAAGGATTTCATAAATAGAATCTTCTTTTACTCTTGGCATCATGGGCCCCACAACAGCAACCTTCCGGGGGTTAAGTCCCAAAGCATTGCACCACTGGCGAACAGTTTGTGGGGTTTCATGTGCAGCCATGCTTTCATCCAACATTCCCAGCTTCCCAATAGAATCTCAGCAGTGCCTCCAAAATGTAACCCTTTCTTGGCACATTCACTTATATATGGGCTGTATTTTCAGGAGATGTGTGTTCTTCAAAGAATATTGATACTGGGAACTGGGAACAGCGCAGTGCCTCCACCTAGTGGACACTGAGGAACACACCTCTAGGGGATTTCCACTAGGAAATAATCATACACAGCTTTTGCAGAAATGTTAAACTTTATATAACTGTTGGAGTTGGAAGTTAACACTTTATGTATAACTGATTTTCCTGCTCTGAGGAACCCATGTAGTTTATCCACAGCTGGCACCGACAGTCTCTATAGATGCCCAATCCCCACTTGGATCCGGATAAACCACAACCCTTAGGTTAGTTCAGTCCCTTCCCCAAGAGCTCTTTAGTCCCCCCAGGTAGCGCTACCTGCCCCAGAGTACCTTCTCTGTATAAAGGTGGCTGCTCCCACGTAGCAGGCAAACAAGCAATACCTGTTCACAGCAGGGGACACACACAAGAGATACCACAGAGGACTGATTCCTTCCTGGCAGCCCAGCAGACTTTTATCCTTTCCAGTCTAACACACAATATGGCTGCTCACACTGTATCTCTTTCAACTCTGGCAAACAACAGCAGGGGCTCCCTTTATAAGCTGCTGGGCCCGCCCCTAGATTTTTGGCTCCAAAGCTTAGGCACACCTCTCCCAGACGTGCACTGGGGCAGCCAGCCAACCGGATCCCTCCCCAGGCTGTAGCTAGGCTGGATGAGATCACAGACTGAGAAACAGGGGACAGGGTTCTCTGATCCCCTACATTAATGTATTCTTTAAAACATTAATAAAGTACAATAATTACCCTCTGCGATCTGTGCAACTAAATCGCTGTTCCTGCGCTTGATATCCGACCACAGCCGATGAAGATCTCGCAGGTCAATGATTAGTCTGAATTTCCGCTAACTTTAACACCATAAAAGTGTTAAAGTTGCTATTTTATAGCAAGAATAGTTGCAAAGTTAATTTTGTTGCAAGAATATTCGCAACTCGCTAAAATTAACGCGAATTAATGCAAATGATCGCTGTCATTTACACGCACATCGCTGCTTAGTCAACTTTGACATAGCAAATATTCTGTCACCAGAATATTCGCCGCTATAACCTGCGGAAATGCTTAGACAAATTTAACACACTTTAGTAAAAGGACCCCTTAATGCCCTGTACTCTCCTTTATCAAGGAGGATTATTGTGGAAGCAGTGTTTAATACAGAGTATAAGGGAGAGCCCTGGGAGTTAGTGAGGCCACTTAGCAGCAACTTGCAGCATTTTAGTAGTGTTAGTGTCAGAGCCTTAGTATTGTTACCCTTGAAAGTAAAGGCAATTGATTGGGGCAACAATGAGTAACAAAAAGTGACTGCGTTGTTATGGGCTGCTTATAGTAGGCAACACAATAAAACCATTTGTATATTTTATTTAGATCTGGAAATGGAGGTGGCCCTGAAAAAAAAGTTTATTTTTCCAAATTTGAGGAGATGCTCCTTCCATTCCTGCACAAAGAGAGCAGGAGCAGTGTGTCCGGCACCTTTGATTCTAACAGGAATGTTGGCCAAGGTAGGTGTAATGACATGACAAGGGGACTCCTCAATTGACCCTTCGCCTTGAGGCACCCCACTGAACCCCCTTGTTACATATCTCAATGAAACACCAGGAGACAGAGGTGGAGAAAATGGCCACAGCATTTATTCACATTTTATCAAATAAATAGGACCTTGCCAGCCTAACCCAAGGCAATATTCTAAAGCCATAATTCCATAAGAGGTCGCTACTATGCTCTGCCGTTCCTCGCTGAAGACTTGAATGAGTATTAGACTGCCTCTACCTACAGAGAGGGTGGCCCCAAACTCTGCTACCAGCAGGAGCTGCATTACCAACCATGAGAGAAGTTCAGCAGCCCTGCTGCCGGTCCTGGATCTGCAGTGTCTCGATGATAGGAAATCCAAGCAGGCTGTCACCTAGCACAAGCAGTAGTAGCATCTGTATCTATCAATCCACCGTGCAGTCACAGGAGAGAACCTCCTTTCTCCCTCTGCTAAAATGACCTGTGCAGTACTCTGGCAAGATCCTACTGCTGCTGTGACAAATAAAACTTAAAATATCTTATCATATATCCACTATTTTGATCCAGATGAAGGCAAAAAACCCAACCTGAAGCTAGTGCCAATTATGCCTCAAGAGGGAAAAAATTCCTTCCTGACCCCCTGGGCGATCGGAAACATTCCCTGGATCAAGAAATCGTTGTTAACATGAATTAAACACAAAGCTGACTCTCAAGTTTATACCGTATAAAGATACAGAAAGTACAATATAACAATGCATTCAGGTAAAATTCCACATTCAGTTATTAATAGATAATATGAAAACCAAAAGAAGAGAAACTCCTGACATTTCGCAAAATATGCAAAAAGAGGGAGGTTGGGTGGGATGTTTCTACCTGCTCAGAAGATAAGGAAGTGAGTGCTTTTCTGACATCACATCCCTCTCTTTCTCTGCCCCTCCCCAGGCCAGCCTTCTCCTGCCTTAACTCTTTCCTTCTCACCTAATCACAGTTGCACCTGGTTCTGCCAATCTCTTAACATAAACCAGTGTAATCTGGCTGCTGGTTATTCGGATCCCTTGTCATGCAGCCCCTGCGCTTATATCTCCAGGGCTTTCCTTTTTTTTCTCTTGCAGAGAAGCTTAATATTAATGGAATACAATGTTTTGTTAAACAGATTCATCCTTACCGACACCTGGCACAAGCAGACACAGACAATCGTCATCTGCTCCCATTCCAGGTATTTTCTTAACAAATTTTGTTGGACCTGTGTTGGCTTGTGCAATGGCATAATAGTGAATTGTGTCCGTGTATATTGCAGGTGTTTCAATTACAGAAGTGCAGTGTATTGCTAATAAGATAGGGGTGTTATTGACCAAGTGTGCCTTGCTGGGTTAGGTGCAGTCAGTTCATCTTGTACTTTTGGACAGTCAATCTTTTCAACTTGATTTTGCCTTTGCACTCTGTATGGCAAAACATTTTTTACCTTTTTAGCTCATTTGGAATGAATCAATGTCCACAAATAGTTTTTGCTAAATAAACTTGGTCATGTTTGAAAACAAATGACAATCATTATTGTCCATGATGTTTGCCTGGCATTATGAATGTAATAACAAAAAATTAAATAAAGTCTTTTTGTTTTTTCCAAAAGGTGGACGTTCCTCGGCTGTGCTCCACTCCCCACATCCTGAACGTTTAGTGGGGAGGCAAGTGAAATAGGGTCACACATATGTGGCAGCGATGTGGCCTACTTCTCAGACGAGGAGCCGGCCAACATTCTCCAGCAGCAGCAGCAGCTCCCAACCCAGGCCAGAAGTGCTAATGTGGCCCTCCAGGAACCTGAGAAAGATAGGTTCCACAAATCCCTAATTAGACATAATAAAGCCTTAATGAAAAAATTGGACACACTGCATGTCAACTTGTGTGTGGCCACTAACACCTACAATGCCAGTCAGGCACAGCAAACCGCGGACATGTTAAGCCTCTAGCAGGCCAGTGAGGCATGGAAAGCACAACACGAGGCTGCCATGTTAAGCCTGCAAGAGGAGCTTTTAGAACTAAAATGCAAAAAAGTCTCATTGTTGGCTGAGCAAAATTTGCTCCTCCAAAAACAAATTGCCTTGCAAGAAAAGGCACAAAAAATAACTGAGCCAACATGCTCTACCAGTAGAGCTAGTGGGGGGAGCACAGCTACTGCTCCTGCAGCTCTCACCAGGCAGCCTCGTCAAAGAAAATAAATGTGCCAAATTAGGGATCTGTGGAACCTATCATTTCTTAGGCCTATGTTTGTAAATATTTGTTTCATTTTTTTAAATTTGTGTTGCGGGTGGGGGAATCACCTGCACAAAACATTTCTTCTGGAAGTGGGTTTCCTGTAAATAAACCTTTTTTTGGAGAAGTTGTTTGGTATTTATTGTGTATAGGATTAAAGATTGTAGGTACTTACAGGAAAAGTAATTGGTAACGATTTGTCCCCGGACTTCATACCCTCTGGCATCCGCTCCTCGGACAGGATCTTGGGGATGTATGGGGTCCTCCAGGTCCTCAGCCACATCCCCTGGTAAGCCATGCCAGTTCGCCAGATTGTGCAGTACAGCACACTCAGCCACAATGTTGGAAACTTTAGAGGGGCTGTACATAAGGCTGCCTCCTGATTTATCCAGGCAGTGGCACTGGCTATTAAGGAACCCAAATGTCCACTCAATTACAGACCGCGCTCTCACATGTGCTTCGTTAAAAGCACACTCGGCCCCTGAACGCAGCCTGTGAATGGGTGTGATGAGCCACCAAGATATAAACGCCCATATTCTTTAAGGCAGTCTTGGAGAAGTTTGAGCCCTCCCCTCTGTACAAGTGGTTGGCTAATTTAACTTAATTCTAATTGTCATTGAACAAGTTGGCAAAGATTTAGAGACAACTAGAACGGACACCAATAAACTACAGACAGATTTACCTCCTGTTTGTCTCATGACAGGTCAATAAAGTGGTTAAGTAATTAGATAAAAATCTAGCTAAGTATAAGAAAGAACTCATTGCTTTTAAGGAGAGAAATTGGCTTGGTCAGGGGAGATTATCAGGAGAAAAGGCTCTACAGTTGGCTCTACAGGGATCTACTGATTCTCAGGCCAAAGGGCACAGTCACAGGTATAAACCTAAAGGGCAAACCTCCTGGAGGATGTAATGTTTTCTATCCACACAAATACTGACTGGTCCAGAAAAAATGCTTCTCAGCAAAGGTTCAATTTTGTTCCCACACAACCACCTAAACTTTTGGGAACCCTACATGACTTTTATATCTTTAATCTAGTACTGAATTTGAAAAATCATTTTAAGACTAGAAAGGGAAGTTTGAGAACAAACCTCATGTTGAGTTGGAAAACATGAAGACACTGAATTACAGTAAATCTGATCTGTTGTTGGCTCTGCCCACTTTTTCTAACCTTGGACCACAGTTATATAGTAAAAACCACTGTGCAAAGCATGGGGACCCTGGTTTTAATAGTGTCTGAATGGCAGCAATTTAAATTTCCACACTGAAAGTCATCGAGTGACATCTGATTGGCGGTTGGTGGCTCTTCCCCCTATTTCTAGCCTGGAACTGCAGTTAGAGACTATCTCTGCAAGGTTTAGGGACCCTAGGATTAATAGTTAAAGAACGGTAGTTTAAATTTCAACCAATAAAAGTCAATAGGTAAATTGTGATTGGTGGGTGTGCCTCCTTTTTCTAACCTTGAGTCGAAGTCACCCAGTGACAAACAGTGGGCACCCTGGCATAAATAGTGTGAGAATGGCAGCATTTTATATTTAAACCAATAAAATTCAATGGATGAAATCTGATTGGCTGTTAGTGACCCAACCCAATTTTCCTGAAAGTAAATACGTGAAATGTGATTGGCTGTTGGTGGCTCTGCCCACTTTTTTTTCTATTTTTGAATGACAAATACCCAGTGACTAACTCTGGAAAGTTTAACAACCCACTTTTAAAACCTAAAAATGCAGTCCCCTAGTGACCCTGATGTTAATACTGTGAGAATGGGAGCAGGTTGAATTTCCACATTGAAAATCAATAGTTAAAATCTGATTGGCTGTTCGTGGCTCCACCCACTTTTTCTAACTCTTAACTGCAGTTACCTGGTGACTAGCTCTGCAAAGATTGGTGACCTTAGTATTAATATTTAAAGAATGTCAGCAGTTTAAATGTAAACATATTAAGTCTATAGGTGAAATTTGATTGGCTGTTGTTTGCCCCACCCACTTGTCTAAAAAATGTTGTTGTGAGGGGCCCCGTTATTTATGATGGTGTATGAATGTATATATATATAATATATTACACAAAATAACATCTTGCAATACTATCTCACAGAACTTTAGCTGGCGCCTCATCCCCAGGCACAACCCCAGGCACACCAGGCTCCTGTGGCCCCCGAGGCACCACCAGCAGCGACCCCCGAGGCCCCAGCTCCAAAGGCCCCAGAGGCCCCAGCTCCAAAGGCCTCAGAGGCACCAGTGCTTGGCCAGGCAGCAGCACCCGCCCAGGCCCCAGAGGCTCCAGAGGCCCCAGAGGCAACAGCACCCGGCCAGGCAGCAGCACCCGCCCAGGCCCCAGAGGCCCCACCAGCAGAGGCCCCCGAGGCCACGGACACTCCCCCACTTCATTCCTCCCCCAGTTTCCCCCCAGGCCCCGGACTCCCCCCAGGCCAAGCGCTGGGCGCCAGGTTCTCCTGCAGACGAGGGACCATCAGTGCAGGAGGACCTGGCCAACATCAAGGCCAAGCTGGCCCAGCTCCGGGGGGAAATTAACGAACTCAGGAGGGACATTTGAGAACTGAAGGGCAGCAAGCCCTAAGTTTTTTCTTTCCCAGTTTTTCCCCTTTAATTGTTAAAATAAAAGTTTTTATTTTTCTACTTTTGAACTTAGTAATGTCTAATTATTTTTCCTTGATATGGTATTCTATACTTTCATGTAGTTTCCCCTACACCCTTACATTTATCAGTAACAGCATCAATATGCTATATGGGTTAAATGTTTGCAAATATTCTGCCAACAATTTTGCCTTTAGCCCATTTTGCTGAATAGTAAAACTTGGGATAACTGCCAATCCAATGTTTTGTTGCCAGAATAATTGCAATATTATATTTGTCCCCGTTTAATAAAGTGCCCATAACATATTTGCCATTTATTCTGTGTCTCCCACTTAATTTAAGCCACTTTAGCAAACGGACCCCTAAGTTTTTGGCTAAATATTCTTAAATGCCCCCCCTATTTTATTATCTCTAGCACTTCTCTTTTTTTCTTAATTAGATTTTTATTGGTTTTTTGGGTTTTTTTTGCAAATAAACATTTATACAGCACCTCTCTAGCACTCTGTGCTCTCCCAGGGCAAAATGTCGCCAGTTTTATGCTGCCGATTGTCGCATGCGTAATGTCGCGACAATTAGCTCTTGCGATTAATAGCATGCATGCGAAAAATACAGCGCCCGCTATTTATCGCGACAAAAATATTGCATAAAATACCGCGCGTAAAATAGCGCAAGTGTGCTTATAGTGAATCATGCGAAAAGTCGCAAAAATTAAGACGCAATAAAAATTTTAAAAATTTTTTAAAACGCACTTTAGTGGATCGGCCCCAATGGGTGAAATTTGATTGGCTGTTGTTGACCCCTCCCACTTTGGAGTCATCCAAGAAATATCACTGTTTCATTCAGGGTGACCCCATTATTATGTTATTCAAGTTTGGGGGGTGTAGCTTCAAAGCTGTAAGTGTGGCAGCAGTTTGAAAATCTTCCCTGTCAAAGTCAATGGGAAAATTGGGGGGTTCGGAGCAGCGCCACAAAAAGACCGGGGGGTGGGATTGTTAAGAAAAGCACAAGCAGCCTGCTCCGCTATTGGGGCGAAGAAGTGTGGCGAGTTTGGGTGTTGTACCCCTAAAACTGTAGGAGGCATAGCGTTTAGAAAATGGGGGGCGCTAAGAAGAAGAAGAAGTGGAAGAATAAGCCAAAGTGTAAGAACAGTCTGTGGGATTTTCAACCCAACGTAATTAGTCCAACCACAACTCCCCTTCCATTTCACTCCCCTATACTATAATCGACTGTAGGTTCTCCTTGTCACACCCTAGAAACCATAGAACTTTATCTAAGGGGGAATGGGAGGCTCTTGAAACACTGAGGGAGGGCACCTTATTATAAGGTCTGCTGACCCCAGGTACCATTTATTTACACTATAACTAAAATCCATAAATCCCTACATCAGCCACCAAGGCCTCCCTTTATTTCAGCCACTGATTCTCTTTCTTAATCAGTTGGTGTACTTGTGGGCCACACATAGATCTTGTTCAAGCCTTGTTGTTTCCATTTGTTTATTTGTCACCATGAAAATTCCTTTCCTACTACATTTTTGGCTGATTCTTGCCCCTAATCTGATCAAGATTTTGCAGGATGAACATCAGGACCTGAAGCCCTAGTATGTGATTAACACAGTCTGGGCCCATAAGAACATAATATACGGATGCAGCCAAGTTCTTTTACCATGTTGTCACATAAAAAATACCAAATTCACCAGCAGGTGGCGCATGGTCTATGGAGTTTCCTACTGTGTTTTGCTGGCAAGTCTCTGCACTCTAGCACCATCTAGAGGCAGGATTTAACACTTAATATATGGAGTCTGGACATGGTGAGACAAAATATGAAAACTTGCTGCCTGCATCTGTATGCTTCAGGCTCAGGTTAAAACATAGTTAAAGAAAGTGATAATACATAAAAATCCACAAAGTTTATATAGTGGTTCCGAAGGGATTTGCTAAAGACAGTAAATTAATGGAAGTTTTACTTTAGAGCAACAAGAACAGAACAATAAGAACAGATCCCCCCGGTGGCTGTGCCTATATTCATTCTACTGTGCTAATCCTCTCTCTGCTCTCTATAAAATGAGGGTTGGATGAGCCGGGCCCCTTACTCTGTTCTACACACACAGCCCAACCCTGGGGCCCCTGTGTCTCTCTGTGCCACTGACTGTTACTGGGGCAAATCCTCTCTCTGCTCTCTATAAAATGAGGGTTGGATGAGCCGGGCCCCTTACTCTGTTCTACACACACAGCCCAACCCTGGGGCCCCTGTGTCTCTCTGTGCCACTGACTGTTACTGGGGCAAATCCTCTCTCTGCTCTCTATAAAATGAGGGTTGGATGAGCCGGGCCCCTTACTCTGTTCTACACACACAGCCCAACCCTGGGGCCCCTGTGTCTCTCTGTGCCACTGACTGTTACTGGGGCAAATCCTCTCTCTGCTCTCTATAAAATGAGGGTTGGATGAGCCGGGCCCCTTACTCTGTTCTACACACACAGCCCAACCCTGGGGCCCCTGTGTCTCTCTGTGCCACTGACTGTTACTGGGGCAAATCCTGTCTCTGCTCTCTATAAAATGAGGGTTGGATGAGGCGGGCCCCTTACTCTGTTCTACACACACAGCCCAACCCTGGGGCCCCTGTGTCTCTCTGTGCTACTGACTGTTACTGGGGCAAATCCTCTCTCTGCTCTCTATAAAATGAGGGTTGGATGAGCCGGGCCCCTTACTCTGTTCTACACACACAGCCCAACCCTGGGGCCCCTGTGTCTCTCTGTGCCACTGACTGTTACTGGGGCAAATCCTCTCTCTGCTCTCTATAAAATGAGGGTTGGATGAGCCGGGCCCCTCACTCTGTTCTACACACACAGCCCAACCCTGGGGCCCCTGTGTCTCTCTGTGCCACTGACTGTTACTGGGGCAAATCCTCTCTCTGCTCTCTATAAAATGAGGGTTGGATGAGCCGGGCCCCTTACTCTGTTCTACACACACAGCCCAACCCTGGGGCCCCTGTGTCTCTCTGTGCCACTGACTGTTACTGGGGCAAATCCTCTCTCTGCTCTCTATAAAATGAGGGTTGGATGAGCCGGGCCCCTTACTCTGTTCTACACACACAGCCCAACCCTGGGGCCCCTGTGTCTCTCTGTGCCACTGACTGTTACTGGGGCAAATCCTCTCTCTCCTCTCTATAAAATGAGGGTTGGATGAGCCGGGCCCCTCACTCTGTTCTACACATGTACTGATGCTTTACCTTGTTTGGGTACATTGGGTTTTCTGGAGAATCATGGCTGTATCCAATTCCCTAAAAGAACTGATCTATCTAATAATGCTGTGTGCTGGACCCAGCAGATCTGGGCTACTGACTGCCTCCCCTGCCTGTCATCTTGAGATCATTAAAACACGTGAGGAATATGAGTATATTAAGGAAGGAGATATCATGATTGGAGGAATGATGTCTGCTGGTCAGATCCCTACACCAGACCACAAAAAAAGAATATTTCACTGCCATGAGTAAGTTTCCCTTCATACTAAGAGCTAATAAAGGGATAACTCACAGGGTGTCAGTTGTTTGTATCTGTGCCAGGCAAATATTTGTTAAAATGAGGTCTATCTACTGGCATATAGTCTGCTGGCTCTGTCACTCTTGGCCCCCTCTGGTACTACCAAATATAAAAGATAAAGATTAATTTTTATCCAAAACACATTTTCCCTACACAGTCAGAGGCAGAAGGAAAACATAAATGCCTTGGGCCCAACATTTCAGCAGAGGCTGTAGTTGGAGGCAAACCTTTTGGTTAAACATGAACCTAATAGTTACTGAGATTTACTGCCCAATTTCTATTTGACATATATTACAAATATCAGCTTTGATTAGTGCTATGTAACTGGTTATATTCCAGCCCTGATTTATTTTAACCAGCTGTGCCTGACCCCAGCTGTGGTACTGAATTAGATATTACCTTTATATTATCTATTATAGCCCCCAGTCTGTCCTTATCTTTAGGGCATTTGATAGGGGTGACATTTAAGACATTTGCTCCATATACCTGTGCCCCTTATTAGAACCCTTTGGCAGGAATTTCCAGCCACTGAAGCTGAGAACCCATCGGGCCATATGGCCTTGTGATGCAGGGAGCCATTAGGGTACTGATCAGGGCCGGCCAAGTCATCATGATGTCAATAGTATCCAAATATTCAATATCCATATTGAACCTGTTTGTGCTTGAGTTCTCTTATTTCATATATTCCCATTCCCTGTATGTGTAACTTTTCCCACTTTTTAAGCACAAAGTTTCTGCCTTCAGATGGCTGCAAACAGCAGACTAGGGGAGAGTGAATCTGTCCCGTCCTCATTTTTATATTATAAAAATATTTTTTCATGATTGTTCCCATTTAACTTTTAGTATAGCGTAGAAACTAATATTCTGAGGCAATTTGAAAAATGCCTTAATTATTTTATTTTATTGTAGTTTTTAATGATTTCAGTGTTTATTCAACAGCTCTCCAGTTTGGAGTTTCAGCAGCTATCTGGTTTCTAGGGTCCGAATTACCTTAGCAACCAGGGAGTGGTTTGAATGAGAGGCTGGAGTAGGAACAGAAAAGGGCCCAAACAGAAAATTAAACTAAACTTATTTCCGCGAATGTCTGACATTTACTAAAAAAATTCCAATAGGAAAGTCCATGCAAATAAAAGTCTACTTTATTGAATTGTCGCACAAAAATACAGTGTCAAGAATCCAAAACCTCTTAAGTTTTGAGACAAAATAAAGATCTTTCAGGAAAGGGAAGGGACCTCTGCCATTGGCTTCTACATGAACTCGGCAAGTTTTAGCTGGAGAATTGTCCCATTTGGATTTTTTTTTTGTATATTCTTTATTTATGAAACGTTCAAGATTTTACAGCGCTGCGGAAAATGTTGGCGCTTTATAAATAAATGTTAATGTAATGTAATTTTACATTTTTATACAGTGTAGTAGAAAAGAGTTGAGGAGATAACACATATGACATTTTACATCGGTTCAGGCTAACAGGTATTTCTCTTGGAGAGTATACTAGTTTGTTGAACATACATATGGATTCAAATATCTTGATTAACTGAAGTCTCCTTTTCGATAGGTACTGAATACAGTCTGATAAGCTGCTTTTTGGTTTCAGTTCTTTACATATGGATCCTTCTTTATATAAGTTATCTGACTGTCCTAGTGCATTTCTGCGTCAGCCGCTCCTCGTATTCTGTTATGTCATTGTGTAAACATCAATTAAACATATAAACAATAATAACAAAAGGAAAACCATCTTTTAAATAGAGGAGAGTAAAGATGAAAGAAGTTAAGCTTAGAAGATCGCACAGCCGTTCCCGTTGTATTGCTCCAGTCTGTATTTCTGAACTAATACGTATTTGTTTTGCCCCTAGTTCGCGGTAATACCTTTGCATCATTGTGATTCTAAAAACACAACCCACGCTGCCCACGTTTGTACAAACAAGTCATATTTCCCCTGAGCACTTGTCAAGAGTTCCTCCATACTCATTATGCAGCCCATTTCTATTACCAATTCGTTCATGGTAGGTGGGATGGTCGATTTCCAGTGTCTGGGGATGACCGTTCTGGCTGGCCCAAGGCAAAAGCCTGTCAGTGATCTCTTATATTTGGGGGGAGATCCAGGCAGCATTGGTAGTAACCCTATTTTCGGGTCGACAGGGAAATTTATGCCCGTAAGTGAGGTGATGGTTTTTAATATGTCTTTCCAGAAAGGTCTGATAAGTCTGCAAGACCACCAAATGTGTATAGGGGAACCCACCTCTGAGTTACATCTCCAGCAAACATTTGAAACATTCGGATAAATTTTATGTAGAATTTCGGGGCATTTGTACCACCTGGAAATTATTTTGTAATTTGTCTCCTGGACTTTGCATGCTGTGGAGAATTTGTGTGTCAAAAAGAAACAAGTTTGCCCATTTGGATTTTTAGCCATTGTGATGCATAGTAAATCAAAAATAAAAACATGACTTTTGTGCTATTGTTGTGCCCCAACTATTTCATGTTCAGAACATCATTCGATTTGTTATTTTAAACCAACCCTGCTTCACTGCTTAACCAAATGTTACTCAGCTGTTGCCGGACTACAAATCCCAGAATAATGTAACATATAATGAAGGGTGAGGCATGCTGGGAGTTGTAGTCCAGCAACATCAGGGTTATATTCTTAAAGCAATATTGTACAATAAAAGTTTTCTTAAACTTTTTCCCAAACCTCCACAGCCATCGACTGCTTTAAAATACAAAAAAAGTCCAATGAGAATCCCAGCTGATGTGAGTAAATCCGGCTCCCTGTTCTCTGTTCCTGCAATTGGAGTTGGGAGCAATAAGCACAGTTTCCCAGCACTGAACAAGTCTGTCCCTTTATCCCCATGTCTGATTCCTGTGCCATATAATGACGGGAAAATGCCATCATTATCTCTATATGTAATGTACCAGCAAGGGGCCTGACACAGTGCTGGGAATCAGCATTCTCATTGGTCACTTCTCTTGCACTTAAAATAAGGTTTTTGGTCAGTAGAATTCTCACTGGTGAATTTTCTTGCATCTATAATTATGTTCTTCAGCAACTTTTACAGCAAAACTATTTGGCGCAGAAATGTTTTATTGTCTTTATCCTACAATGTCAGCCTGAATGCCAGTTTCAGATCGTTGCATTTAAACTTACAATCAATATCCGAACGTTGGTGGGAAGAAAACTGAAATGTGAATGTGTATGGCCAACTTATAGGCTCCTACACGTGGGCATTTCCCTGCATTCTCCTGTGGTGGATTCTCCAGCTTTTCACTGCAGAGGAGCCCAGGGAGACATGTGATCCATTCATTCTTATCAGTCCTTCTGACCCAGGCGCATCCAAGCACCAAACACAGGTGGCGCATCATGTTGTATTCCTCCTGCATTCGGCACTTACATGCACCTGTGTCAGTACCAATAAAGAATGGATTGGGTTTCATCCTGTGCTCCCCCCGAGGAGGAATAATCCACCGCTGGAGAATGTGGGGCAAAACACCCATGTGTAAGAGCCCTAATAGGGGTAGTGCTGTAATTGTGCTTTAGATATGAGCAGCTTGAGCAGATTCCTGCTATTTCTTTTACCAGGCCAAGTCCCCGGCAATACAGTTATCTCGTGGAATTTTTCTTTCTTGTCAAGGAAATTAATGAGGACCCAGCCCGGTTACCCAACAAAACCCTGGGATACCATATCCATGATTCCTGTGGAAGCCCACAAAGGGCACTAATGAAGTTGTTTAAGATATTATCTGGTACCAGGGAACCAGTCCCTAATTACTCCTGTGTGCAAAAGAGAAATATTGTTGGCTTTATAGGGGATTTATACTCTGAACCAACTGTATCTATGGCACTTATTCTGGGAGTGCTTGGATATCCCCAGGTGAGAAACGTCGCTACTTTCATTGGCTAAAACTCCTTCACATGTCAGTGAATCACAGAAGATGTAAAGCATCATGGGAACAGGTACCTGGGCTGGAGGAGAGCCGACTGCTAAAACTGAAAATGTGGGGAGTATTTTAGTAGCACACGAAAGAACCATGTCCGAAGTGATGTGACCGTGCCCAATTTGCCTTGGATGAAATGTGGAAATTTGCTGTGACTTCATGCTTGCTGAAACAATTTTCTCATAACTATTTAAGTTCATTTATTAGGACACGTTTCATGCCTATAGCAGCACTTACTCACAGGCTAATGGTCACACCCCTATACAGCTCTATTTAAAGGGGTTGTGACCAATACATAACATACATTTTCCAAAAACTTAATTTTCATCATCATTGCCAAGTAGATTGGCCTCAAACCTGTTTACAGGTGTACAGGTTAATGAAGTTTCTGACTTACTGTCACTTAAATAAACACAAATATTATATACTGAAATAAATGGGCAAGGTCTTTAACACAAATACAAGTTATACTAAGCAGGGGTAAAGGTAACCTGTAAGTTTTTTTGTATAGTTAGGGGGGGTTACGGCACATAATACGCTGACAGGGGGCTCTGGCAGGTGAGAAATCCATATGCGCTATTTTCATTTTGGGGTCAGTATATAGCACCAACTTTGGTATATCTATGCATATTGGGCATCAAACTGTTCAGCAGACCTTAGGTGTATCTATTTGGGGTGATTTGCCTTTATCTGCAAGAAAGGAATGTGTACTTTCCAAAAATATATGGCTTTCTGGGGTGAATGTACTTTTTTTGTAGCTTTATCCCACATTAAGGATGTAAATGTGTTGAATTTGCTGGAGCTGAAATGACACATCATATGGGGGTATGTTCCCATTAGGGCCCTTACATGCCACATATTTGGGTAAACCTATATCAAACTGTTCAGTGGACCCCTGGCATTCAAGTTTAGGTTGTTTTATCTTGGTACCTAATGCTATGTGGGAAATAAGATGCTGCAAAGTGGAAACTTTAAGGGGAATTTTGGAAATGTCATCAAAATTGCTACATTTAGAAAATCTTTGCGGCTTGGTACTTTGGAGTAGAAAGACATGGGTACCCATTTTAGATTCGGGGGAAAGTGTACTTTCCAAAAATATATGACTTTTGGGGATGAGCATACTTTTTACTAGCTTTATCCAACATATAATGATGTAAATGTGTTGATTTTGCAGGAGCTGAAATGACAGAAATGATTAATCATATGGGGGTATCTGCACATTGGGGCCCCTACATGCCACATACTTAGGTAAACCTATACATATTGGGCATCAAACTGTTCAGGGGACCCCTGGCGTTCATATTTAGGGTATTTTATCTGGTTACTTTATGACCTGTAGGAGATAAGATACTATAGACTGGAAACTTTGAAGTGATTTCAAAAAACCAATACATTTAGGAAAGCATTACAACTTGGTACTTTGGAGTAGACAGACAGTTGTGCCTATTCTGGATTCCCCAGAATCTGTTCTTTCCAAAAATGTATAATTTTTTGGGATAAACCTTCTGTTAGTGGATTTTTTGGCCTTGAAATCTAAAGTATGCAGCTTTCTGAAGCAGTGCTTTGGGAATTTGGTAGTGTACTGCTGGGAGTTTTTTTTTTGTAACTAATATTTTATTGAAGGGATATTCAAGTATTTGGGGGGGATACAGAAAGAAAGAGGGGAGGAGGGGGTAAACATTGAGATTTTAGACTGTCGTCTGATGGAGATCCCTTTGGAACAATGACATGTACATGATTAACAGGATATACTTTCCATATTTTGGCACAGTGTCTAACTTTAAAGGAAAGTGAAGGTTGGATGAAAGAGGGGTGAAAGAGGGGGGAAGGAGGGGAGAGGAAGGGAAGGTATGGAGTTTATTGAAGAGGGCATAAAAACCTGGGAGAGTTAGGTGAGAGGGAAGGGAAAAGGAAAGGGAAACAGTAACTGTCAGCCTTGTTGGTTTTAAAGGTATATGTTGATCAGTCAAGAGAGCTTGCAGCTAGGGCATGTTAGCTTCATGAAAGTAATTCTGCACATTATTGAGCAATTAGTCGGAGAGGCCCCTGAACACCCAAATAGACCAGATCTTTTCGAAGTTAGCAGATTTGTTTTGTATAAATGCTATTTTGTCCTCAAATTGTCTGTTGCTGTTTACTCTGGCTATAATTTCGGATATAGTGGGAGGATCTATAGTTTTCCATTTAGCTGCTATAGCTATTCGAGTGGCTGTTAGAATGTGGTTGACTAAGATCTGGGAGTATTTGGGGAGTTTAGGGAAAGGCCTCCCCAGCAGATAAGTTATTGGGTCTTTCGGTAAGACCTGGGTTGTTAGACTTGTTAGTAGACCTGCTATGTTATCCCAAAGAGTCTGTATCTTAGGACAAGTCCAGAAGATGTGGTATAGGGTGCCTTCGTCCTCACAAAGTCTCCAGCATGCGTTGGGGTAGGCATGGAGTCTATCTGAAGTGTAGTACCAGTGCATTAATATCTTGTAAATGTTCTCTTTTTGTCTGGTACATGTGACCATTTTCCTAGAGTTGACCCAGATTGCGTCCCAGTCTTCTGCGGTTGGTTGAGTTGGTAGCCAATTGGCCCATTTATTGATGTACCTATGGTTAGGTTGTTTATCTGGAGGTGGATCTGCCAGCAATCTGTATATCCTTGAAATTAGGCCTTTTTGTGGTAGGCCTTGCAGCGCCAAGGACTCAAAACGTGAGGGAGGTGAGGATTTAGCTTGTAGAATATATGGTTGTAGAAAATGTTGCACTTGAAAGTATTCAAACTGTCTCAGTTGGACGTCTGGAAACTTGTTTATTAAGTCCAGATATGGTAGGGGAGAATGCGTAGATTTATTCATAAGGTCTTTGATCGTATGGAGGCCTGTCTTTAGCCATCTGTTGTAGAAGTCCTGATGTAGTCCTGGTGCGAAGTCTGGATTGTTTAGATAGATTGTGTTTAAGGGAAATGTTGATTTTAGCTTGAGTTTAATTTTAAGCTTGTTCCATATGTTCAGAGTATGTTGGGTGGCTCGAAGGAGACATGACATGGACATTGTAGGTTTCGTGGAGGACCAGATTAGAGCATTGAGGTGGCCTGCCGGGGACAGTGTATTTTCAATTTGGCTCCATATTGTGGGGGGTTCCCATTGGGACCAGGCCAGTATTTGAAGGAGGTGTCTGTTTTTGACCTATACAAGTGAGAAATCTCCATAAAACTATATATATTTGGTATTGGCACGTTCAGGAGACATGGGACTTTCCAAATCAGTTGTATTTTTGTGCCAAAATAATTTTTGTTTCTGGTATGTGTGTTTATATTATAAAAAAAAATTATTTTTCATTTTTAGACAATTAGAAGCCCATATCTTGTTACAGAATTGAAATTACACAAAAATTCTTGTCCTGAAAAAAACGATATATTTTTTTTCCTGGGTAAACTAAAAGTCCCCCCGTGGAAAGGCCCCTAAGGTGAAACAGTGCAAAATGTTCAAAAACTGTCTGGCAATACAAGCCAAAATGGCTGGCAGTGAAAAGGTTAATGTTGCTGCCGGTGGCCCCAAAGTAGCTGCCTGTTTTTGAATTTCTGGCATGGAGGCAAGTATTGAAAGAATAAAGACACATTTTTACTCCAAGCAGAGCCTCCTGCAGGCCAGCAGTCCACATGGAGCTACCCAATCACAGCCCTTATTTGGCACCCCAAAGAATTTTTTTCATGCTTGTGTGGCTCTCCAAGACATTTTACATCTGAGTGTGGCTCACGAGTTAAAAATGCTGGGGATTCCTGTCTTATCCAGAAAACTCCAGATCCTGAGCAGTTTGGATTACAGATCGCATAGCTGTAACAGGAGAGAAGAGGTGTGTTCCTTGTTCTGTACAAAGATCCTAAGGCCCTAGCAAATAAAATGACCCTTAAACCTACGTTCTACAATCTCTCTACAGTATGTTATTAGCAAAGGTTAATATCATAGCGTAAAAAGTATTGTGTATGTATCTGCTTGGTTATATTTTTGACTTTCTGACACAGTTACAGGGTTAATTTGGGTTGAAAAGAGACCAAAGTGAATCAAGTTCAATCCCTCCAAATGAACCCCAATGCACACACATAGAACTATACTGACCTATCTATCCACTCACATACAGACCCACACTGACCTATCTATCCACTCACATACAGACCCACGCTGACCTATCTATCCACTCACATACAGACCCACACTGACCTATCTATCCACTCACATACAGACCCACGCTGACCTATCTATCCACTCACATACAGACCCATACTGACCTATCTATCCACTCACATACAGACCCACACTGACCTATCTATCCACTCACATACAGACCCACACTGACCTATCCACTCACATACAGACCCATACTGACCTATCTATCCACTCACATACACACCCATACTGACCTATCTATACACTCACATACAGACCCACACTGACCTATCTATCCACTCACATACAGACCCATACTGACCTATCTATACACTCACATACAGACCTACACTGACCTATCTATCCACTCACATACAGACCCACACTGACCTATCCACTCACATACAGACCCACACTGACCTATCCACTCACATACAGACCCATACTGACCTATCCACTCACATACAGACCCATACTGACCTATCCACTCACATACAGACCCACACTGACCTATCTATCCACTCACATACAGACCCATACTGACCTATCCACTCACATACAGACCCACACTGACCTATCTATCCACTCACATACAGACCCATCCTGACCTATCCACTCACATACAGACCCATACTGACCTATCCACTCACATACAGACCCACACTGACCTATCTATCCACTCACATACAGACCCACACCGACCTATCTATCCACTCACATACAGACCCACACTGACCTATCCACTCACATACAGACCCATACTGACCTATCCACTCACATACAGACCCATACTGACCTATCCACTCACATACAGACCCACACTGACCTATCTATCCACTCACATACAGACCCACACTGACCTATCTATCCACTCACATACAGACCCATACTGACCTATCTATCCACTCACATACAGACCCATACTGACCTATCTATCCACTCACATACAGACCCACACTGACCTATCTATCCACTCACATACAGACCCACACTGACCTATCTATCCACTCACATACAGACCCATACTGACCTATCCACTCACATACAGACCCACACTGACCTATCTATCCACTCACATACAGACCCACACTGATCTATGTATACACTCACATACAGACCCACACTGACCTATCTATCCACTCACATACAGACCCACACTGACCTATCTATCCACTCACATACAGACCCACACTGACCTATCTATCCACTTACATACAGACCCACACTGACCTATCTATCCACTCACATACAGACCCACACTGACCTATCCACTCACATACAGACCCATACTGACCCATCTATCCACTCACATACAGACCCACACTGACCTATCCACTCACATACAGACCCACACTGACCTATCTATCCACTCACATACAGACCCACACTGACCTATCTATCCACTCACATACAGACCCACACTGACCTATCTATCCACTCACATACAGACCAACACTGACCTATCTATCCACTCACATACAGACCCACACTGACCTATCCACTCACATACAGATCCATACTGACCTATCCGCTCACATACAGACCCATACTGACCTATCCACTCACATACAGACCCATACTGACCTATCCACTCACATACAGACCCATACTGACCTATCTATCCACTCACATACAGACCCACACTGACCTATCTATCCACTCACATACAGACCCACACTGACCTATCTATCCACTCACATACAGACCCACACTGACCTATCTATCCACTCACATACAGACCCACACTGACCTACCTATCCACTCACATACAGACCCATACTGACCTATCTATCCACTCACATACAGACCCACACTGACCTATCTATCCACTCACATACAGACCCACACTGACCTATCTATCCACTCACATACAGACCCACACTGACCTATCTATCCACTCACATACAGACCCATACTGACCTATCCACTCACATACAGACCCACACTGACCTATCTATCCACTCACATACAGACCCACACTGACCTATCCGCTCACATACAGACCCATACTGACCTATCTATCCACTCACATACAGACCCACACTGACCTATCTATCCACTCACATACAGACCCACACTGACCTATCCACTCACATACAGACCCACACTGACCTATCCACTCACATACAGACCCACACTGACCTATCCACTCACATACAGACCCACACTGACCTATCTATCCACTCACATACAGACCCACACTGACCTATCCACTCACATACAGACCCACACTGACCTATCCACTCACATACAGACCCACACTGACCTATCTATCCACTCACATACAGACCCACACTGACCTATCTATCCACTCACATACAGACCCACACTGACCTATCTATCCACTCACATACAGACCCATACTGACCTATCCACTCACATACAGACCCATACTGACCTATCCACTCACATACAGACCCATACTGACCTATCCACTCACATACAGACCCACACTGACCTATCTATCCACTCACATACAGACCCACACTGACCTATCCACTCACATACAGACCCATACTGACCTATCCACTCACATACAGACCCACACTGACCTATCTATCCACTCACATACAGACTCACACTGACCTATCTATACACTCACATACAGACCCACACTGACCTATCTATCCACTCACATACAGACCCACACTGACCTATCTATTTTTACATATTTTAAGGAAGGATGAATAGTGTTACTTAATATGAATATTATTTAAAATGTCTCCTTCAAAAATGTGAATGTAGCACCAGCCAAAAGATAAAATATTGTGTAAAACATCAGCCCCCCCTTTCTTCTTTAAAGAGAGAATTCCCACCCATTGCTTTAATTGAGAAAAATTGTCATGCACTTCATTTTTTTAATGCATGGTGCAAAAGAATGATGAGTGGGGCAAAAAAATAACACATATGACAACTTTTATTGACACGCACAACAATGTTTTTGACGTACATCATTTTCTATGGATTTCTTGTTGTTGTTTCCAGAATCATTTAAAAGTTTCACTAATTTTCCAGCTAAGCGAAACAGGACAGATTTGCTCATCAATATTGCTTATTGTCTGCACTCATAAAGTCAGGGAGTCAGACCCCCAGAAGGAATACAGGAGTGGGGTAGGCAGGTCAGTCACTTACTGATGAGGGGAACAAGGGAAATAACAAAGGATGAATTTTGATGGATGTGGAAAGAAACATACTGTGCTCTGGGCAAAGAGACTGTGTCACCTTCTTTCCTTATTTACAGATCAGTTACGGGGCTACAGACCCTTCCCTCAGTGACAGAGTCGCCTTTCCATACGTTTATCGGACAGTACAAAGTGATGAGGAGGAATATATTGCTTTGTGCAAATTACTCAAATATTTTGGCTGGAACTGGATTGGGATTATTCAGTTTGACGATTACGTTGGATACCAAAATCATCAACTGCTGGTAAAATATCTCTCTAGGGAAGGCATCTGTGTTGCATTTACAATAAAATTAACATCAAATCCTACAAAGAATGCAGAGAAAGAGATAATTTCTGGAAAATCTTCAACCGATATAATTATTATTTGTGGAGATGTGGGTGAACTCAGTTTTAGACCATTATATGCTTTACGTCACTCATTACGTAAGAAGACATGTATCTTTTTATCTAAATGGTTAAATCATTTGGATGTCCTAAAAGTTCCTTTGGATTATTTTAGTGGGAGTTTGCTGTTTGCGCAGAAAGGAATAAGAGACCAATTTGACCCCAGATTCAAAGAGTTCTCAGACAGTTTCCACCCATCAAAATACCCAGAAGACAATTTACTTGAAAATATCTGGTTGTGGCAATTTTCCTGTTTTTCAAAAGATAAATCTAAGAATGAAGAGGAAGAAATGTTTGAAAATTTTCTTCATAATTGCTCCTCCGGAGAGGAAAAACTTACAGATCTTCCCAGTTATCTAAATCTCTATCACTCTCCCAGCCTGATGTATGCAGTGGAAATGATGTCTCTGGCACTGACCCATATGCACAACTCCCTTCCCAAGCAATCTTTCCAGAACAACAAAATGTATAAATTCCAGGTAAACTGCACTGTTTTTATATGTAGATATTATGGGTATGGGACCTGTTATCCAGAATGGTCGGGACCTGGGGGTCTTTCCATAATTTGGATCACCATGTCTTAAGTCAACTAAAAAATTATTTAAACATTAAAGGGGACCTGTAACCCAGACATAAAAAGCTGTGTAATAAAAGGCCTTTAAAAATTAAACATAAAACCAAAATTCATTATTTAATTAAATCATCCATACCTGATATAAATGTATTTAAATACCTGAGGCATGTATGATTGACAGATCAGATTTTTAATTACAATTACTTTTACTTAACATTCAGCACTTCCTACATTTCACCCAGAAGGCACATGCATAAGATTTTTGGGGGGATACAAAGCTTTGACTTAATAACAGGGTACACAATATGGCGCCGGCCTGATGGCTATGATTGTAAATTCCAAGACTGAAGGAAAAAGACATTCAATAATTTATATAGTGTAAGTAAAGTTTATTATGCTCTAGAACGTCATACAAAAGGATTTGGAATTATTTATTAGGGTGGCAGGTTGACTTTAATTAAACCAAAAAGGATTGTTTTGCCTCCAATAAGGATTAATTACAAAAAAAGTTGGGATGATTAGTCGCCATTTTGGCTGACCAGACATGCGATTGTCGCACAACCGATTTTTCAAGCAGTAGCCGCAATCTGATTTGTGCCTGCTGCTTGTCCTGCTCCTTCCTCCCCTAGTGGTCATGAGCCATATGGGCCAATAACATATAATATCCTAATAGCAAAATAGATACGTGGGCATCCACCCAGTACCAGGAAACTAGGAAGTGTAGGGTTTAAAGCTATAGAGAATGTTAATTTACACTGGAAATACACGCTGGCACTCCAGATCACCAAAAATAGTATTTCAAAGCAGCTCAATTTAGAGTAAAAACACACAAATTACAATTCAAAAACACACATTATTTAAAGCAAAAGTAGCCAATCACATTCTACAAAAATTGACCAATCACAGTATACAGATAATTAGAACTAATAAAGTTACAACCGTGAATTGACTACAAAAAAAATTATGCAAAAGTAATGGTATCCACCATTAGGCACATTATTCATTTTAGTTTACACATAAAAAGAAACGTCATATTCAGGTTGTCTTGTGTGTAAATAAAAGATCTACTTAGTTTCTTTCTTAATGAGGGCATTGGTAATATCCCCTCCACAAGGGTCTGGGATGACTCTATCTATACCAGTGACTGTCAAATAAGATAAAGACCCATTTGAACATTGGAAAAAATGTCTGGCTACTGTTGTTTTGCATTTACCATCTGTGATATTCAAAATATGTTCTCCAATAAGTTCTTTTAGTTTTCCAATTGTTTGCCCTATATATTGCTTATTACATTTCTTACTGGTCAAATGATAAACTACATATCTAGGGGCAGGTTTATCAAATCAGGAGTTCGAATCCCGAATGGGAAAAAATCAGATTAGAAACAAAAATTTCTGAAGATCGCAGATCGAAAATGCTTATGAAAAAATCGTATTAGTCACGATAATATCATATTGGCGATCCGAAAGTCACATAATTTTCATACCGTACAATTGTAAACAGCGGTAAAACCTTTCTGATTTTTCCGTGCAAGCATTCATGCGAACGTAAAGTCATGTGGCATACGAAAAAAATCGTAAGGAAAATTGACGAAAATACGCTCGGAGCGTTCGTGCTTTGGTAATTGTGCCCCCTAGTGTTACAGTTTTTATAGGGGCTGATTCACTAAAGGTCTATAAAATAAGCGTTATTTATAGCATGCGGTAAACATTTTATCGCTTCTTATTTTTTGTGACTTAACGATCGAATCACAAAAAGGACACTTGTCATAATTAAGAAGCGATGTTCTTTTCGTTATTTATCTGGCGATGAGCGATTTTGTGCGTTAATGTTTGTTTCGTATGTTAATGTTCGTTTCTTTTGTTAATTTTCGTAAGCGATATTAACGCGCGATATTCTGCACGTAAGCGTAAGGCTGAGGTAAAGGTGGCCATACACCAGCCGATTTTTTACTTTCAAACAACCGATTCCAGAATGATCCGATACTTTCGTTAACTTATCGTAAAGTTGATGGTGTGTGAAGGATCGTCGGTCCACTAGTCGGCCCGACATTATCGTCCCCAAAATCTAACGGCTGGGTTTAAAAATTTTGGTCATTCAGCAATAAAATCTGCCAGCTGGTGTGAGTGCCAGACATTTGTCATTGAACGATTGTTCTCTAAGCATGTCTTGATTACCAGCAGCGGAAGTCAACGAACATATACTAAACAACACACACGAACGTTCTTTGTGGAACCTCTTCGCTCGTAGAGTGAATAGAGTATGGTAGAGTATGGTATGGCACACACAAGGCATGGGTCAGGTAGGGTGGCACACACAGAGCCTACAGCAGACAGGGGTGTGGCCACAGTCTGCTTAGGTGTGGATGGTGAATAATAATGTAGGGTGATCACAGGGCCTACAGGTGTGAATATTGCAGGGTTTTCAGCCAAAACCTGTTATGTGAACAATACAGGCACCATTAATCTCATAATCTCTTCACTGATACTGAATATAATACTGAATACTAAATACTCATAATCTCTTTACTATATATAATACTTTACTGATGGTATTTCTAATATGGTAATTAAACTATACACCCATGGGGGCTTTCAGTTGTAGAGCAGTGTAGACATGTAGACAAATGTTAAAGGAACAGTAACACCAAAAAATGAAAGTGTATAAAAGTCACTAAAATATAATGTGCTGCTGCCTGCACTGGTAAAAGTTGTGTGTTTACTTCAGAAAGTCTACTATAATTTATATAAATAAGCTGCTGTGTAGCCATGGGGGCAGCCATTCAAAGGAGAAAAGGCACAGGCACATAGCAGATAACAGATAAAACACTATTGTATTCTACAGAGCTTATCTGTTATCTGCTATGTAACCTGTGCCTTTTCTCCTTTTTCCAGCTTGAATGGCTGCCCCCGGGGCTACACAGCAGCTTATTATATAAATTATAGCAGTGTTACTGTAGCAAACACCCCAGTTTTACCAGTGCAGGGCAACAGTGCATTATATATTTATTACTTTAAAGCTCTTTCATTTTTAAGTGTTACTGTTCCTTTAATATGTGAGGATTAAAAATAAAAATAAATGACAAGAAGACCCATTTATTTTGAAATATCTATTTCAAATATTTAATTCAAATAGTAACCTGCACTTTGTGCTTTGTATGTAAGAAAAACATTTAAAACTGTACCAAAATGTAAACCAGTTTTTAAAACATATGAAAATTCTAAAAAAAACACTTGCTTTTAAAGAAGAAGCACAAGAAGAAGAACAAGACTTTTCACCAGCATTGCAACCTTTTTGCATATGTTTTCAAGTGTTGTTTCTAATGATTTGACAGATTGTTTTATGGTTGCCAACAGCATTTTACATTTTTCAATATCTTCCAAGACATTTGGATCTTTAGGATCGGGGCCTTGGTTTGTTTCTGCATTGGAAATGTCCTTTGAAGTCTCAAGGTCTGGCTGTCCCTCAATACAAAGATACAGCACATTTTGAGCTGACATATTTTCTTCTGGGAACTAATGTTAAAAATAGTATTGGTTATTTTTTGCCAGGCTGTTTGGAACTAAACAAATGCAGAGTAATGTAAACCTACATGTACTGCTAACTAGGATGCACGGGCTGCTAGGTGAAGTGCCACAGAACGTTTCCTCATGAATTTCCTTTACATCTGAGGTACCGCTGGATTGTGACTCAATGTCTGGTTCATTGCTTTCTATTCCCTGGCTCTTATTACCATGCTCATCGGACTTATTATGGTCCTTCTTGAGCTCCTTCTCAACATCATCATCCTTCTCACTGGCACCAGGCTCTGGAATCTCAGGCTTCCCAACAGAAGACAAGGCAGAAGAATTTTTTATGCTTGTCTTCTGAAAAAAAATTGATTTGAACATCATCATAATTCTACACACTGTAGTGGTACATATTGCATAGAAAATAATAATAATGTATAATAATAATGTAAAACTTATTTATTTGGTCTCTTTCTCTCAGTTTTAAATCTGACCACCTTTTGCGAAGCTGATCTTTTGATCTGCTAACGCCAAACTTCCTCTCAAGCCCATGGATTACTATATCCAGGAAATGATGTTTCCTTGTATTGGGCCTCCACCTTTGCAATCATAATCTATTTTTTAGATAATGGAAACCATGTGCACCATCTCCTGTTAGAACATAGCTGTAGCCTTTCTCCTATCCATCATCCTCAGCTGTAGACCTTCTCTTCCCCCCATCTTCCACACCTGCATCCCTCCTTTTGCCACTATTTTCCATAATCTTCTCTTTTGTCTTTCTTTTGTCACCTTGCGCCTTCATGTCCATCTGACATCACAAATGGAAGTAGGCGACCTTTCATTTTAGTGTTGCTTAGTAATGAACCGAACAGAGGGGTAACAGTCATAGAAATCAGGAAGATTATATTCGTTTCATAACTAATTTTTGAACACAACCTACTCATCTTATGGTAAGCATTACTACTTTCCTACAACAAAATGCAATATTTCCACTCCTTATTTTGGTAGTGCTTATTGGTCTTTTACTCATTGTCCCCATTTCCCACAGGTAACTATGCCTTCTGAGAAATTTTCAAACCCCGTGTTCCTGAGGGATGCATCACTCTAGGATGTTCACATACTTGCTGAGCCTCTTCTTCCAAATCCATCAAAAATCCCAGTGCAAACTCCATCTTGTCTTCATAAACGCTCAGAAATCGCAATTTGGTTTAAGTACTGCCTCCCCCGGTGCAAAGATAATTTTTATGCAGGAAACGCACCTACTAGATAACGCTACCTTAAAAATTCACCACAGATATTATGACAAAATATTTTTGTGCAACAACACGGAAAAAAAACAAATGGAGTATTAATTGCTATTCATAAAAACACTCCTTTTTCAGCATCTGATACCTACATAAGAAAAGATGGGAGATGTATAATGATTAAAGGTATACTTTATGATCAGAAAGTAACTCTATGTAATATCTATTTACCTAACAAAAACCAATCGAAAACTCTGAAAGAAATATTGAATAAATTAAAGTCTTTTTTGAAGAAGGCATAGTAATTATAGGAGGACAATTTAATGCTCCACTAAATCCCATACTTGACACATCATCCAAAATAACATACTTACCCTTTTCATTAATAAGAGGTATAAATCAAATATTACATTCAAACTTATTTTCTGATACTTGGAGAACTCTCCACCCTCAAGATAGGGACTACACACATTATTCGCGTGTACATAAGAACTATGCTAGGATTGATTATTTATTTATGCAACATAAATGGTTAGAATTACTTTATAAATCCAGTATAGAAAACTCATTCCAATCAGACCACTGCCCAGTAACTATGATATTCAAGATCCCAACAATCATAAAGAAAAACTTTAACTGGAGATTAAATGAAAACCTTATATACAAAGAAACACACAGAGAAGAAGTACTTAAAAATTTAAAACAATTTTTTATTGATAACTCTGATCAAGACACATCTCAGCATATAAGATGGGAAGCACATAAATGCACAATGAGAGGGCACTTGATCTCGCTGGGTGCTTGCTGCAAAAAAGAAAGGAAAAAAAAAAGACCAATTACTATATGAAATTAATAAATTAGAAACACAACACAAATTTACACAATTAGAAGAAGTATATCAGAAACTAATAGATAAAAGGAAGATATTAAAAAATATCCTTGATACTGACTCAAACAAAGTATTTATGAGATTTAAAAGAAATATATATGAATATAGCAATAAATGTGGAAAATACTTAGCCAATATGTTAAAAACACAGTTTGCTAAATTATATATATTAAAAATGAAAAATCATAAACAGCAACTAGTAAACAAAACATCTAACATAGCAAAATGTTTTCAAACCTATTATGCCAACTTATACAACTTAAATAAACAACAACTAAGTGACTGATCTATAGAAAAAAATGAAAACTAAAATAAAACATTTTCTAGCACAACTGAAAATCCCTAAACTAGATAATGGGATATCTAAAAATCTTGATATGCCTTTTACTAAAGAAGGACTCTCCAAAGTAATCAAGGAACTACCAGTAGGGAAAAGTCCAGGCCCTGATGGCTTCACAGCCTGTTACTACAAAACATTTGAAAATACTCTCAACCCAATCTTACTAAAAATGTATAATATACAAAACAGAGGTATTTTAATACCTGAACAATCACAAGAAGCCCATATAACTTTAATTCCTAAACCAGGGAAAGACCCACATGAGTGCTCCAGCTACAGACCAATCTCACTTATAAACATTGACCAAAAATTTTTTGCTAAATTAATAGCAAATAGACTAAAAAGATGCTAACCAGCACTAATCCATGCAGATCAATCCAGATTTATACCTGGAAGAGAAGGGAAAAACAATACAGTTAGAGCATTAAACATAATAAAGGCCATGAAAAACAGAAAAAAGGATGCAATAATCATTTCAATGGATCCTGAAAAAGCATTTGACAGGATTGAATGGTTATACATGGAACAGGTCCTATATGCTATGGGGTTTGGTAATATTCTAATTGAGAAAATAATGTTTTTATATCAAAACCCAAGTGCAAAAATAAGAACTAATGGAACATTATCTGAAAAATTCCTAATCAAAAATGGTACTAGACAAGGATGCCCATTATCTCCTCTTTTGTTTGTTCTAACAATTGAAACCCTACTTATAGCGATAAGGCAAAATAAAAACATCAAAGGTATCAATATAGCTAATACTGAACATAAAGTCTCAGCATTTGCTGATGACCTCTTATTCTATATAACGCAACCATACACAACATTACCCAATATAATGGATCTTATAAATACATTTAGTCAATTATCCAATTTTAAAATTAACTATAATAAATCTGAAATCCTTAATATTACCATACCCCAGCATAGAAGTCAAAATCTTAAAAAAAACTTTTCTTTTAAATGGGCCAAAGAAGAAATTAAATATCTAGGGCAGTGCTGTCCAACTGGCGGCCCGCGGGCCGCATGCGGCCCGCGACCCCCCTCTGTGTGGCCCCCCACCTGTCTGGCTGCTTTGATGGCTTACTCTTGTGTAAGCTTTAAATGGTATCAGTACTGTGATTAACTGCCCCCCTGCATGGCTCTCACCTCAGATTCAGGCAATCCCCCTGTATTGTTTAAATATGTAATCCCCTGTGTTTTTCACACCTTTTAGTTTCTGCATTGTTCACCCCCTGCAGTGTTCACACCTCAGGCTCAGGCTGTAATCACCCCCATTGTTCCCCTGTTCACACCTCAGGAGCAGTAGAAACCCACAAATAATCCCTGCATACTACAAAAAGAACATATACTGAGGTGGTACTGCAATTAAAAAGTTTTTTTAATATATAGTTATTGTGCAGACTGTAGGAGCAGTGCCAGCATTGTGTCACTGTAGGCTGCCTGTGTGTGCCATACACAGAGTATGGCACACACAGGCAGAGTATGGCACACACAGGCAGAGTATGGCACACACAGGCAGAGTATGGCACACACAGGCAAAGTATGGCACAAACCAGCCAAGAATGGCAAACACAGTGAAAGTATGGCACACGCAGGCAGGGTAGGGAAGGCAGAGTATGGAACACACAGGCAGGGTAGGGCAGGCAGAGTATGGCACACACAGGCCAAGTATGGCACAAACCAGCCAAGTATGGCACACAGGCAGGCAGAGTATGGCAGGTTTTTGCTGTACTACAACCATTAATATGGGTATGGTCATGTGATAACATGGGTGTGGTTTCAAGTGGGTGCGGTTTCAAAAAGGGGAGTGGTCAAAACTGGCTTCCATTATCGGCCCTCCACCACGCAGGTCGGAAAAATTCCGGCCCTCGGTACAACAGAAGTTGGACAGCACTGATCTAGGGATATACTTAACTCAGAACGAAAAACTACTCTATTCAAAAAACTATCTCCCATTATTCAGAATAATAGATAAAGATACACAAAAATGCTCTAATAGTTGCATATCCTGGACAGGTAGAATAAATATAGTCAAAATGCTAATCCTTCCAAAAATTCTATATATTCTTCAAACTTTACCTATAGATATCCCGGGAACATTTTTTACTAAAGTTAAATCAAAATTATCAAAATTTATATGGAAGAATTCCAAACCTAGAATCTCCTATGAAACTCTAACAAGAATTAAAGAAACTGGGCGTCTGGGACTCCCGTGCCTTAATACATACTACAAAGCAATTCAATTATCCAGAATTATTCTATGGCAGAATGAAAATCATTTCAACCCAAGTTGCATTGCAGAAAAGGGTGAAGATATTAAATCACTTTCGTCTCTGATTTGGTCAGAGAAAATACAAAACACAAAAATTACTAAAACTGAGATAACAGTCTATCCCACCATTAGGTGGTGGTTTAAATTAAACAAAGAACATAAGTTAGCTCCATACCCATCTCCATTAACTACATTGTTAAATAACATAGAGTTCAAAACAGAAATAGAAAATGAGGTTCTCAAATCTTGGACAAAAAATAATGAACAACGTATCAGAATAAAAGATTTTTTAGATAAGAAACAAACGTTAACAAAGGAGAATTTACCTTTTATCTCTGAAGAAAAATCTAACTCCTCAATTTACCTATATGAAAAAATTAAAGATTTTATTCTCTCACTACAAATAACAAATCTGGAAAGAGAACATTCTTGGTTTGAAAACATGATATGCAGGAATACTCAATCCCCGAGAACCCTATCATTCTTCTACAAATAACTGATAGCAAAGTTTGATATTAAACCTCCATTTGTGGAAAAATGGGAAAAAAACCTTAATATTAGTTTAACAATAGAAGATTGGGAAAATATTTGTCGGAATAACTCCAAGATTTTTACATCAGCAAAATTACAAGAATTCAATTACAAATTATTATCAAGGTGGTATATGACTCCAACTAAACTAAAGAATATGTTTGATACAACTGATTTATGCTGGAGATGCAACTCAGAAGCGGGTACATATGAACATATTTGGTATAAATGTAAAAAACTAGAACATTATTGAGGATCTATTCATAAAATTATAGAAATTTTTTTTCCCAAGGAAATTGAATTTAACTCTACAACAATATTACTATGTATGATAATAAAAAAAAAGATACAGTCTCCAATCCTCTGATGGAAATGGAAGAAAACAGAACCACCAACACTAACAGAATGGATTCAACTACTAGATGATCCAAAAACATGGAAGAATCAATCGCGTATAAAAATGGTAATATACTTAAACACTTTAAAAATTGGAGACTGTGGTCAGAATACAAGGAACTAAATCAAAAAACATAAAGTACCCTGCTTCTCAAGTTGCATCCCCAAAGAAAGAAAGGCACTATTGCTATCAAGAAAGAAAAACAATATGTAAGGAACATCACATCTATTTCTGAGTAAACTGTTAACATATAAGTGTAAACTTTAAAACCGGAAAAATTAACAATAACGTGCTAGTAATGTTTAAAATAAATAATTTATGTCATGTTACATATATATCTTTCAAAATGTAACTTCACTTACCTTTTACCCTACCCCTCTTTCCTTCTGTATCCCAAAAAACCTGAAAACTAATAAAAAAAGTTAATTGAAAAAAAAAAAAAAGTACTGCCTCCCCCAATTAGGTGTTAATATTCGCACAGATTATTGCAATATTTTGTGTGTTTATCACTTCATATTCGTTTGTGAATTATGCATTTGTATTATTTCTATTCAGTAATTACCAAAATGCGATAAAACAAACGCACTGTGATGAGTCATTATTTAGCGCATGCAATAATTTGTTGATGAATCAATACTTAATTAGCCAATTTTAACTCCAAAAACCATGCGTTACGTGTTAACCCATTTTAGTGAATCGGCCCCATAATGTTTTATTTGATATGTTTTTTAGTGACGGATGAGGTAAATTTTTGTGTTTTAATAACAAAATTACATGAGATACATTGTCTCGAGCCACATCCAAACATTCCTTTTGTAGCTAACCAAGTTACCGTATATACTCGAGTATAAGCCGATCCGAATATAAGCCGAGGTACCTAATTTTACCTAAGAAAACTGGAAAAACGTATTGACTCGAGTATAAGCCTAGGGTGGGAAATGCAGCAGCTACTGCTAAGTTTCAATAATCAAAATAAATACCAATAGAATTACATTAAATGAGTGGGGTATGTGTTTTTAAATATTTATTTAAACAGTAAACTAGCTCTAGTGGAGAAGAGGGTCAACAAAAACAATATGGTATCAATGATGCTACCTTAAGAGTACTACCCCCTTAGCTCTATCAGCAACCAGACTAAAACACAAAGAATTAAAATCCTTCAAAACTATATATAGTTTATATTGAATATAAAGTGCAATGTCTAGTGTAGAATGGGGCAGGTGGGGATGGGAGATGAAGATGAATTTGGGAGCCTAGGCCAGGGCACTGGGGGGTCTGGTTGCGGGGGGCCTAATTTGCACACAAAGGACAGAGGGTGCTAGTATGGAGGGACCCATGGCACCCGACTCGAGTATAAGCCGAAGGTGACTTTTTCAGCACATTTTGGGTGCTGAAAAACTAGGCTTATACTCGAGTATATACAGTATGCTCTGTTTATTCGACTGGACGAGGCTTGGACACAATCTATTGCCAGCAGACAATGGGTGTATAACTACCACTGTTTCGATGATGCCAATATAGCCCTTTCTGATGGTTCCTCTCGTAGCGAAAAAAGAAAAAGAAAATAAGGATGACCCTGAAGTCTTATCATGTATCCTTACCTTTAGCCCACAGTATAATGAAATAAAGGAAATTGTTGACAAAAATGTAACCATTCTAAAAACAGGTTCTATTCTGAGACATATTTTAGATAATGATTATAAATATGAGCGTAGAAGAACAGAAACATGGGGCAATAGATTGCATGGTGGCATTTCCATCTTGTTTTTCCATTGGTGGATTGATTCCCAGTCTTATGGGACTTTCTGCATTTGGTGTGGGGAAATGGGGCATGTCGGCGAGATTAATATTATTTCATACATTTTCCATGCGGCTGAAAAACTCAAATGTTTTAGAAATAAATACATTTAGAGACTATTCCTATTGATGTTCCTGGTTATTTCTACAAAACCTTGACAGCTTTTACTTGCAGCTGTAGTTTTATCTGGTGACTTTTTGCTGGTCTTTTATTTAATAAATCCCCATTATTTTGGATTTCAGACAATACTCAGGTGACTATATGAGTTTGCATTTTTTCTCAGATTGAGATATTTTCTTAGTGCAAACAGCATAAAAACAATATTTAAAAAGGGTAAAGCTGCCTACAGAATGCAATAAAATGAACATTTATAAATGTGCCAAAGTGTAAAATGTGCACAGAAGATTGCGTTAAACTAGAAAAAATGTAAATCATAGCATTTAGATATGCTGTTTACCCAGCAAATGGAATACTACTTGCTGTGCCTCAAGCATTGTTTTATTGTTTCATTGCGCCACCTAGTGGTTTCTTAATGTATAGATTGTAATTGCTTTAAAAAATGTCTATCTATATAAATAAATCTAAAGCAACTGGACTTGTTTGGTAATCATTGAAGACGTTTCACTACTCATCCGAGCAGCTTCTTCAGTTCAACTGACTGGTATGGGAAGCCCTCAGCATATATACTCTTCCACTAATCCAATCACAATGGCACTATGTAACTCTTCAGAAAGGTGACATCTGAAACTCACAGAGGTGTGAATGCTGGGGAGTTACTTTGAAAGGATTACCCAAGTATCATGCAACTCTTCAAACAGGTGTTACTTGTTAGAGTTACATGAATGGAGGTGTGAAGAGTTCTGAAACTGCCGGGGTACAGATGTTAGAACAGCATTGTATGTAGCAGACACTACTTGGATGAGTAGTGAAACATCTTTAATGATAACCAAACAAGTCCAGTTGCTTTAGATTTATTTATACTAGATATACCATGACCTGGATGAATGAAAATCTTCATAGACATATTTAAAAAATGTCCTTTTCAGCTTACCATACTTTACCATGTGACCATGGGTAATACAGGAAAAGGTTCATTATAGCTGCCATCTTAGCAGTGTTAACATATTAATTGTAATCCTGCATAAATCCTACCCCATCCAGCCCTGTGGAAGCATTATTAGGTATTATCCATCCCTAACAAGCAGATATATTTCTTGTTTACGTCTTAATCTGGATTTATAACTGTTTATGTGCAGTTACCTCATGGCACATCTGTTCTTGCCCAGGCACCTAGGCCTCCTACTCAGATGCCTCTTTTCCTTCATACATGATTGTACATTATATGAATCGCAATGTTTTGTTTACTGTACTTTATTATGCTGTATAGTAAATGCTGCCATATTTTCTGTTCCCCCAGTTTCACACCCTCCCCTTTTGTTAATAAACTGAAGCCTACCAACCTGTGAATGGATGAAGGGAGGAGTTTATCTGTATGTCAAACTACACACTGCCCCAGGGTAACACATAGTGAGGGCAGAACACTACTCACAGTCTCTCTCACGTGTCCAGATTCCCCATCCCTTTCTGTCTGTACTGCTCCCCTGTTGGTGCATGAACCATTGTGGTTTCTTCTAGGATAGAAAACTACATAGGCCTCATAATACAATGCCCACATCAGTGATAAGGTGTTTGGCAATAATATTGTATGTTGCACTTTATAGTTACATCACCATCTGAAAAACGTCTCATACACAAGGAATGGAAGCCCTGCGTTATCTTTTAATGAAAAAGGAGAGCTTGTTAATCAATATGAGATTGTGAATCTACAGTTCGGTCCTGGTGGCATTTGGTCTTTGAACATTGTTGGAAATTATGTACCCTGGGCTCTTCCAGACCAAAGATTAATAGTAACATCAGAAAAAATAATATGGAAAACCCCAAGGAATAAGGTCAGAAACCACTTTTTTCCATCTGCCCCCCAATCTGAATCAGGTTCAGAAACACCAAAACAACCCTTTCCGTTTTTCAAATAGCGCATGGTATAATCCATTAGCTTTGTACTATGAGTATTAAGTCATGTACTTTCCTTCTCAATAAATAAACTTCCAACTCTTTCTTAAAATTATATATGAAATCATTTTTCACTGAACATATAACAAAAAATATTATCATTATCATAATTATTGTTCATTTATATGGCACCACGAAGCTACACAGCACTTTATATTCATTTTTTTAAATAGTAATTTAATAAATAAGGGTTATGGAACAAAAATTGGATAGAGGGCCTACATACACATAAGGTTGTTGAAAATAATAACTGAAATTTTAGTAGGACAGATCAGGGAGAGATGCAAAGGAGCTTTGAAAACTTGTGAGTACTCAGACTGGGTTTTATCAAAACTAAATCAGTCAAGCAAAAAGACCCACCCAACACACAGAGGGGAGGAACATAGCAGGCAAAGCAACATTGTCAAACCATATGTTGCTGGAACATCAGAAAAACTTAAGAGAATTTTCAACAAGCATCACATTCCTTTGTTTTTGAAGACAGAAGTTGGTGCACCCTAAAGACCCTTTAAACCACGCTTAAACCACTGCTGTCCAGTGTAGTGAAGAGTGCTCAGACTTATACATTGGGGAGGGAAAACAACCTCTCTGCAAGAGAATGGCCCAACATAGAAGGGCAAACTCCTCAGGACAAAATTCATCAGTCTATTTACATTTCAAGGAAAAGGGACACTCTTGAGGACAGTAACATGCTTATTTTGGACCGAGAAGACAGATGGTTTGAAAGAGGTGTCAGTTTCAGACAACACCTAACTGAATAAATTGAATGGAACATTGTGATTGGATGTCTGTGCCCGTACTACCCTCAGGGGTTTAAATGCCCGGGGAATTTCCTACCACTCATTTGAACTGAAGAAGGCACTTGGATGAGTGGTGAAATCTCCAAAAAACTCAGATAAGTCCATTTGTTTTAGACTTTATCCTACTAGATAGTGTATATCATGACCTGGATGAATTAGAATCTTCATAGACATACATGATAGTCACAGTGTGTTTTAGAAACTGCCTTAGGATTTCTGTATGTGTGTACAGTGTGAGCCCTAGAAAGTGTGATCTGAAGGGAAAGTAAGTGATAGATAGGACCAAAGGATTAGTGACATTACACTGAAAATAGAAATGAGCAGAATATGAGCCGAAAAAAGTAGTTTTCAGTTTGAGTAAAGCAGTCAGTTTAATACAACATTATCTGTTATATCACTGATCTCTCAAACCACATGACTATGGGGGACATTTACAAACGGTCAGATTTTTTTGTTTCCAATTTGGATTTTTTTTTAGCACTAAAAAAAGTCACCTTCAAATTCACCTTCAAACTAAAACTTGCCGAGATCATATAGAAGTCAATGGCAGATGTCCTTTCCCTGGAAAATTCTTCTTCTGCATAGAAACTTTAACCCTTTCCCTGCCAACGACGTAGCTCCTATGTGCTGGCTTAAAAAGTCGTTAGGCGCCAAGCACGTAGGAGCTACTTAATCCGAATGCAGAGACTAGCACAAGGTAAAAAAAAACCCCTAGACAATGAGCAGAGGCCCCATAGGAAAAGCCAGGCATATAGTTTCTACGTGTCTGACATTTCCTGCTTCCCCCCTCCTTCCCCTCCCTCTGCACACTCACCAATCAGAAAGAAGAAGCTGCAGCTTCAGTTCCTGGGTCACTCCTCCCACCTCCAGAATGACCTGTGTAACTGCTTGTACAAGGTAGGTGTTAAAAATCCCACAAACACACAATCACACACTTATTACACTAACCCCCCAAAATGTATATGTGTGTGTGTAAGTACACACACACATACACATTTTGGGGGGTTGGGGGGTTTCACACATTCACAGCCTTACAGCACTCACACTTACTTGCACACACATGAACACATTTTACTAAGTGTACACACACAATTGCACACATGTAATTTTGTGGATTTTTTTTATCGCATCATTTTTTCTTGCCTGAAATTTTTTTTTATTGCCATTGCGGATAGCATATTCGCTAACCACACTGTGTAATACCTTTTGTGTATTATTGAGGTGTTTTTATTAAATTTTCTTTACATTTTTATTCAATTTCCGTTATTTTGGTGCATTTTTAGTAATTTTATTGCATTTTCAGTTATGTATAGTTGTTGTTCACTTGACTATGTCTGTAAAACTGATTTGCCCAAGCCAAAATACTCAAACTGTGATTCTGATTGCAGATGTCACTAGGAAAAACAAAAAACATTGATTTTAGTGATTTTTTTTGCATTTTACAATTTTATTGCATTTCACATAGTTTTTTGTTACTTGTCTATGCACATGGACATTTCGTCTGCTGTATTTCAATTTGGCTTCCTCTGTACCCCACATAGTTTGGTAAATCTATACATATAGGGCATCAAACTGTTCAGTAGACCCCTGGTGTTCATATTTAGAGTGTTCTATATTGATACATTACAAAATTTGGGGGTACATAATGAGGTAAAATGCAAGCTTTGTGATGATTTTAAGAAATGTCATAAAAACCGTTCTGTTTAGCATAACTTTGTAGTTTGGTAGTTTGCACTAGAAAAATGTATTTACCCATTTTTGTTTTGTTAGAATGTGTACTTTCGGAAAATGTATGGTTTTCTAGGGTCTCCTTACTGTTAGGGGGTCTTATGGCACATAATACACATACCGGGTGCAAAAATTGCACGAGCCAGAGCGTCATATATGAAAATTCATATGCACTATTTTTATTTGGGTGCCCCTGTACTCCGCATAGTTTGGTAAATCTATGCATATAGTGCATCAAACTGTTCAGTAGACCTCTGGTGTTCCCATTTGGGGTGATTTGCCTTTGTATGCAAGAAATTGTGTGAGATAAATGCGGCAAATTACAAAATTTTTTAGTGATTTTCTGAAAATGTCATAGAAACCACTAACTTTAGGAAAGCTTTGCTAATTGGTAATTTGGTGTTGAAAGGACTCTTTACCCATGTTGGATTTGTCAGAATGTGTACTTTTCAAAAATATATGGTTTTCTGGGGGTCTCTGCATAGTTAGGGGGTCTTACAGCACATAATACGCTGTCAGGGGGCTCTGGGTGCAAAAGCTGAGTCGGCAGGCGAGGAATTCATATGCGCTATTTTCATTTTGGGGTCAGTATACACAACAGACTTTGGTATATCTATGCATATTAGGCATCAAGTATACCTTAGGTGTTCCTATTTGGGGTGATTTGCCTTTGTATGCAAGAAATTGTGTGAGATAAATGCGGCAAATTGTAACATTTTTAGGCGATTTTCTAAAATATCATAGAAAACACTAATTTTCAGAAAGCTTTGTAGATTGGTACTTTGGTGTAGAAAGGACTCTTTACCCATGTTGGATTTGTCAGAATGTTTACTTTCCAAAAATATCTGGTTTTCAGGGGTCACCCTAAATTTCTGCATTTTCTACCCCACAGAAAATTGCCATGTGTTTATGAATTAGGTAAAGGTAAGCCATGAAATTAGTGGCACAAGGTATATTTTGGGGTCTCTAAGTACCACTTGCTTTGATAAACCTATGTACAGTGGGCATCAAACTGTTCAGTAGACCTCTGGGGTTCATATTTAGGGTATTTTATATAGCTACCTAATGATCTGTAGAAAATAAGATGCTGCAAACTGAAAGCTTTGATGGGATTTTTGGAAATGTTATCAAAATTGCCAACTTTAGGAAAGTTTTGGGGCTTGGTACTTTGGAGTAGAAAGACATGGGTACCCATATTAGATTCGGGGGAATGTGTACTTTCCCAAAATATATGACTTTCTGGGGTGAGCGTACTTTTTACTAGCTTTATCCCACACAAAATGATGTAAATGTATTGATTTTGCAGGAGCTGAAATGACAGAAATGATTGATCATATGGGGGTATGTTCACATTGGGGCCCCTACATGCCACATACTTAGCTAAACCTATACATATTGGGCAGTAAATAAACATAATTGTTCAGTAAAGGCAAAAGCCTCATATCCTTCAATTCTGAAGCAATGACTTTGTGTTGTTTCCTTAAAGGGCTTCAGGATTTTGTTTTCCACTTCCCTGTAACTGTTTGTTACAACGGGAGATGCAGGGGAACCCATGGCACAGCTGAGTTTTTGTCTATTAAATACATCCTTATGCTTGCATTAAGTGGTGTAAAAGGAGAAGGAAAGGCTAAGTCACTTGGGGGTGCTAAAATGTTAGGCACCCCCAAGTGACATTAATCGCTTACCTTGTACCCCGGGCTGGTGCCCCTGTGCAGAGAGAACAGCCCCAGCCCGGGGTAGCTGTAGTGATGCGCTTCCTCCTTCTGGCTTCGTTTCGCTGTGACTAACACAATAGGCGCATGCACAGTAGAGTGAAAGGCTGACTTCTCTGTTAAAGTTCCACCATTCCCTCTACTGCGCATGCGCACGAGCGGTACAGGAAGGAGGAAGCGCTGCAGGTACCCCGGGCTGGTGCTGATTTCTCTGAACAGGGGCACCAGCCCGGGGTACAAGGTAAGTGATTCAAGTCACTTGGGGGTGCCTAACATTTTGGCACCCCCAAGTGACTTTGCCTTTCCTTCTCCTTTAAGACACAGGTGCTGCAAAGAACAAACTAGTTATGGGCTCAGCCTTGTTCTGTTGCAGAGGGCAATGTCTTGTTTCAGCCATTTACTGACTGCTTAATTTGCCTCTATTGTGGGGATGCAATGGAGTTCTGAATGTGCTGTTCTGGGTTACCAACTTAGGGTGCTAAGAATTTTAGTCAACCATTTAGCGATGTTATATCACTATTGCCATTGCCAGAGCGGTAAATGAAACATATTTACATTTGTTATTATCTTTGTAATTATATGTTATACAGTCTATGTAGATTCAGTGTTGTTTTGTATTACTTACATGTTTGTTATTACGTTAGATATGTGTCCATTGTTATTGTTACTAAATATAGTATACTATTATATATTTAACTATGGTTTTTATTCATGTAACCAGGAATACTTAATGTACATGTGTATTTGAGAATAAATATACATAAATATATCCACGGGCACAATCTTTTCTCTGTATTTATAAGTAGGACAAGTAGCCATTAACAGCACCCAAACCCGACTAGAAGCAGTCGCCTGGCAACCTCAGGTGAATTTTATATTGCCATGCCGCAATAAAGTCTGTCATTCTAGCTGAGAAATAATGTGCATAGGTAAAAGTGAAGATGGGCACACAAGTGCATCAAAAACCTTGAAATGTATTAATACTGTAGGGACTCATAGGGTTAAGCTCCCTATGGTGTTATCCCTTATCTTTTCCTTATCTGTACTGTTATAGGGCAGAGCCCTCTATACTCAGGTTACAGTTATTAAGCTATTCCCTATAGGTTTAGCCAAGGTTGACCACTCCCTCTGCAGACTATATAGTGTCTTGCAAGGAGGAGTGTCTTCCTCTCTGGCTGCTGTTGTCTAAAGGCTTCATTGAGCCTGAGGCATAAGGCTCCAGTTAAGAGAACCAGCCATTTCTAAAGTCAGGGACAGGGCCCCGTGAATGAGAACAAGCCAGCACAGTCAGTTTCATGTAATAGCACCCTCTAGGAGTGGTGAGAACAGTCAGCTTATTTAGAAAGGGCAGTTAATAGCCCCATCCAGGAGTGTAAAAGGGTTTAGCCTACCCCGGCTCTGTTGTTGTTCTTTGGGGACCGGTTTTTAGACGCCAGGTACCAGGTTAGGAGCTCTCCCCTGGACCACAGTCGGCCGGAACACTCCCTACTGAAAGGTCTTCATCTCAGGTACCAGCTAGTCCCCTGTGCATCCTCCAAGTGGGATATTCTGTTCCTAAAGTGTCACCTCTGCTGTATTCCATTGTGACCAATTCCTATACTGCTGTGTCTGTGAGTATGAACCCTGCTGCACTATTTAAGTTGTGCCTTGTCCAATAAATCTGTACTATAGTTCATCAGCAAGAACCTTTCTGGCATCCATTATTATATCTACACACAAGCTCTATCTAGTTGTAGTTCAACTACACCCTCAGCTCCACTGATACCTCCCATATAGTAGAGGCCCACTCCTGTGTATTAAGGTCGCATGTAGCACATGCTCTACACTACGCGTTACAAGCGTTACAATACCTATAAATGTTAAGGATTTATCCCCATATAATGTATCCAATTAGCAGTGGTATAAGTAAATGAATGCAGGGCAAGGTACAAAATTTGCACCTAGGGTCCCCCACCGGCCTGCCCCTACTACTCAGAACAGCAGCTGCATGCACACTCCTACCTGCAACCCCCCATCACAGCATGTTCCTGTAGTTGCACCCCCCACCCCTCCATTAGTTACACCCCCTACCCACCCCCAGTAGTTACACCAGTGCAAATTATTGGTGGAACCCTCTCTATAAAATGCATAAATCTTTTGATTCTTCTCCAATCTATTTGGCCTCAATACTGTTCTTAAATGTTTCCAAGTTGTTTCTTTTCATCCCAAGGTCCCAAGAGCTCAGTGCTCTAGCAGCTGTCCCCCCGGCTTTTGGAAGGCAATAATGGCTGGAATATTGACTTGCTGCTATGAATGTGTCCAGTGCCCTGAGGGAGAGATCTCCAATAGAACTGGTAAACAATATATATGTACAATACAACCAATGGTTTCCCAAACATGTAACAGCACTGGAACAGCATGGAACCAAGAGTAGTAACCACTATGATTGCACTAAGTATTGTGTACTTTTGTACCTAGGCTTCTTACTATCTGTCAGCTGTTCCTCAAAAACATATAAGGAATGATGGAACATCTTGCTTAAAATTACAAATGAGTAATGCAATTTATACTAGTAAATGTGTACTGCCTTTCTCATATCCCAACCCCGACTTGTATCTATTAACTGACACTTTATTCCTTTTATTTCCATATCCATCCACTTTTTTGTCTCCAACATAGGTATTTCTTCTTTAATTGAGCTAACATAACTCTATGGGGCTGATTTACTAACCCACGAATCCGACCCGAATTGGAAAAGTTCCGACTTGAAAACGAACATTTTGCGACTTTTTCGTATTTGTTGCGATTTTTTCGGCTTCTTTACGAATTTTTCGTTACCAATACGATTTTTGCGTAAAAACGCGAGTTTTTCGTAGCCATTACGAAAGTTGCGTAAAAAGTTGCGCTTTTTTCGTAGCGTTAAAACTTACGCGAAAAGTTGCGCATTTTTCGTAGCGTTAAAACTTAAAAGGTGCAAAGTTTCGCGTAAGTTTTAACGCTACAAAAAAAGCGCAACTTTTTGCGCAAGTTTTAACGCTACGAAAAATCGCCAGATTTTACGCAACTTTCGTAATGGATACGAAAAACTCGCGTTTTTACACAAAAATCGTATTGGTAACGAAAAATTCGTAAAGAAGCCGAAAAAATCGCAAAAAATACGAAAAAATCGCAAAATACCGATCATTACGAAAAAAACGCAATCGGACTCATTTCGACCCGTTCGTGGGTAAGTAAATCAGCCCCTATGTGTACCAAAGAAGATATTGCACTTTGTAATGCAAAATACCATTCACTGTCCATTTGTTTACACAATGGTTTACAATTACAGCCTCCCCTTGTGGTATACAATACCCCCAGCTAACCCAGCTAACATAACTGCCTATCAAATTTGGAGACACCATGCTGTGTTGTATGGAAACCTGAGCACAGCAAACAGTTGGGGCAGAGTCCACCACAATCCCCTATGGGAACAAAGTAATTATGAGACGTATTGGATTCACTATCTCCTTCATGGCATAGGGTACATATTACAGTGAGTCACTCAGGAATACTTTGGAGCTGGGCCCCTTTAGAAGACACAGAGGGATGGAAGAAGTTTCAAAAGATGTAAAATAAAACCGATAATTACAACACCATTCTAGCCATGACTCACCTTAGGCGGCAGCGCCCCATCAGTTACCAGGGGCGGTGAAAACTGCTAACTTTAAGAGCAGAATTTTGGGGTTTTAAAACTGAGATTTGGCTATTGTGCTGCAGGGAGTGCAATAGCCCCCCTATACTACTCCAGTGCTATAAAGGTGCGCACGGGGGCTGAGAGGGGACAGCCTTAGGTAGCATTAGGGCTAGAAACAAACCTGCTCACAGGCACCAACAAAACAGAGACCTGCACAGTCCTCCTATTTGTTTTACTGACCAAACTATATTTATTTAAAAATACCACTTTTTTAATTGAAATTGAACTCTTAAATAATGTCTTTTTTTTGCCTTTACAGACAGTGAAAGCTGCATCCCATGCTCCAAAATGGAATGGTCCAACAAGAAAAGGACCCAATGTATTGCAAAAATGGAAGATGTTCTTGTATACACCAATGTGATTTCTGTATTTTTTTCAGCTTCCTCTGTTCTATTTTTTCTTACAACTCTACTGATACTGGGAGTTTTTATTGAACACAGGGAAACCCCCATAGTGAGAGCCAACAACCGGAGCCTGAGCTTCCTCCTCCTTGTCTCCATCAAGCTGAGCTTCCTCAGTGTGTTTCTGTTCCTCGGTCGCCCTGTGGATATAACCTGCATGCTGCGCATCATCACTTTTGGAATCACCTTCTCCATAGCTGTCTCTTCTCTCCTGGCCAAGACTATCATGGTTTGTGTTGCTTTCAAAGCCACCAAGCCAGGGAGCTCATGGAGAAAATGGCTGGGAGTCAAACTGTCCAATTCTGTAGTCTTGTTCTGCTCATCCATTCAAATAATCATCTGCATGACTTGGTTGGCCATTTCTCCTCCCTTTCAGGAACTGGACATTCACACTTCCCCTGGAACCATCATCATTCAGTGCAATGAGGGCTCAGCTATTGGCTTTTACTCAGTTATTGGGTATATGGGGCTTCTGGCAGCTGTTAGTTTTGTTTTAGCATTTTTAGCTCGGAGCTTACCGGACAGTTTTAATGAGGCCAAGTACATCACTTTCAGCATGCTGCTCTTCTGCAGTGTTTGGATCACAATGATCCCGGCCTATCTGAGCACCAAAGGCAAAAACACTGTGTGTGTGGAGATATTTGCCATACTCACCTCAAGCGCCGGCCTTTTAGCCTGTATATTTCTGCCCAAATGTTATATTATTTTATTCAGAACTGAGATGAACAGAAAATCTAATTTATTAGGAAACAGGCAGTATCAGTACTGATCTTTCAAGCAATGAATGAAAAATATAATGATCAGCTTTGTTTATAAAATGCTGCCATTTGTTTATATTTGTGTTTTGCTTAAATAGAAACATATAAAATCTAGTAACCAATTATAATCACATAATAGACCGCTAATCCTTATGATTTGTGCAAATGTCAAAATCACAGTCTGTTCTATACAAAAAAAAACAAATAAAGGGTTCTTTTATTTAAGGTAGTTTTGTTTCAGTAAACAATAAATCACATAATGATTCACAGTGTCAATAATTTTACATAGTGCAGATATTAAGGTACATGCCAGGAGAACATGGAGAAAACATAATTGCATTTGCTGAAGAGGAGAGAGTGAAAGCAGGTTGGAAGTGTCCAAAACTGGCAACAATAACACTGGAGCTAACAAAGGAGCACAGCTCTGTCATTCTGTGTCACTGAGCGCTCAGTCTAGGGGGCACATATACAGCCATGGGCCCCAGATCTTATGGAATTTAGTGGGGACATCTCTTTGGCATAGATCAGCTGTTCTACCGTACATATATCTCGTATCACTATGAGCCATGAGAGGAAAGAAGAAGGATCAAAATTCCTCCAGTTTTGAATGATTAACCATTTGGCCATGAGCAGTGCCTCTTAGAGAAAGAGTTTGGTACTGGTTAAGTTTGAGATCCTGAATCACAGCAAGAATACAAAACTTGGGCGTTCTATTGGCAGGGATCTATAAGTCCAGTATCCAGGGGATCTACTATTCTCAGCCAGTATGGAGCAATCTTATCACAAAACCACATCATATGTATAGAGGTACCTTTCTCTAGCGTGCACCTTATACATAGATCTGGAATATGTGCGTTGATATGATCAGGGGTGTAGAATGCCCTATGAAAAATATATGTTTGCATCAACCACAATCTGTAATTTAGAGATATCAGTTGGGGGGCTTCTTGAGCCCCCTCCCACTCCTTATCTAGGCAGTGCCAACTTTGCTTTCCTATTTACTCCTAAGCATCTCTATGGGGTTCTCATGAACTTCCTGCTGTAGTCTGGCATGCAACATTGTGATGAGGCCGTTAGTATGGGCTTTATTGATGTTTGTTAAAAAGGGGGGTGTGAAGACATTAATGACATGGCACTTCCGTGTTTTAAAGGTGTCAACGTATGTGTGGGAGAAATTTTTTTAAAAATTGTTTATGGCTCTTACAGACATTTACCTGCATTTCCCTGTGCTGGATCTTACATGTGTTTCAGCACAGGAAGAAATGCAGGCCTATATTTCCTATTAGGCTGAACTCTTTGTGGCACAGGTAAGGGCCAAACACATCAAGTTGCATTCCACCTGCATTCCATGCTTGCCTGTGCCACACCAATTACAGTCCTATAGGAAATACAGGCCTGCATTTCTCTTTGTGTTGCGCTCGAACACATGAAAGGTCCAGTGAGGAAAACACATGTACTAAATGCTTGTCTGTATGAGTGTGGTAACTCATTGCATATAGATATTTAAAGTGATACTGACATGCAATATACTTTTTTTATTATTATTTTTAAACCTGCCATGGTGTTTTTATTGTTATAAGATACTAAACTGTTCAAAAAAAATTCAAACAAGTAGTTGCATTACCATAGGGAAAGCTTCAACCAAAGCTCAACAGGGCAGCCATTTTTTCTCCCCTCTTCAGTGCTACGTTTCACACGCCCTCAATAAAAAAAAAACCCAGAGGAATCATTCAATCTGGTCACCTGTGCTGCCCTTTCTCCCTTCATAGTAACTCTCACTTGTACTGAGAGTTATCCCCCCTACCCCTGTATTCCCTCACTTGTACTGAGAGCTATCTCCCCTACCCCTGTATTCCCTCACTTGTACTGAGAGCTATCTCCCCTACCCCTGTATTCCCTCACTTGTACTGAGAGCTATCTCCCCTACCCCTGTATTCCCTCACTTGTACTGAGAGTTATCCCCCCTACCCCTGTATTCCCTCACTTGTACTGAGAGCTATCTCCCCTACCCCTGTATTCCCTCACTTGTACTGAGAGCTATCTCCCATAACCCCTGTATTCCCTCACTTGTACTGAGAGCTATCTCCCCTACCCCTGTATTCCCTCACTTGTACTGAGAGCTATCCCCCCTACCCCTGTATTCCCCCACTTGTACTGAGAGCTATCTCCCCTACCCCTGTATTCCCTCACTTGTACTGAGAGCTATCTCCCCTACCCCTGTATTCCCTCACTTGTACTGAGAGCTATCTCCCCTACCCCTGTATTCCCTCACTTGTACTGAGAGCTATCCCCCCTACCCCTGTATTCCCTCACTTGTACTGAGAGCTATCTCCCTACCCCTGTATTCCCTCACTTGTACTGAGAGCTATCTCCCATAACCCTGTATTCCCTCACTTGTACTGAGAGCTATCTCCCCTACCCCTGTATTCCCTCACTTGTACTGAGAGCTATCTCCCCTACCTCTGTATTCCCTCACTTGTACTGAGAGCTATCCCCCCTACCCCTGTATTCCCTCACTTGTACTGAGAGCTATCCCCCCTACCCCTGTATTCCCTCACTTGTACTGAGAGCTATCCCCCTACCCCTGGTATTCCCTCACTTGTACTGAGAGCTATCCCCCCTACCCCTGTATTCCCTCACTTGTACTGAGAGCTATCCCCCTACCCCTGTATTCCCTCACTTGTACTGAGAGCTATCCCCCCTACCCCTGTATTCCCTCACTTGTACTGAGAGCTATCCCCCCTACCCCTGTATTCCCTTACTTGTACTGAGAGCTATCCCCCCTACCCCTGTATTCCCTCACTTGTACTAAGAGCTATCCCCCTACCCCTGTATTCCCTCACTTGTACTGAGAGCTATCCCCCCTACCCTGTATTCACTCACTTGTACTGAGAGCTATCTCCCTACCCCTGTATCCCTCACTTGTACTGAGAGCTATCCCCCTACCCCTGTATTCCCTCACTTGTACTGAGAGCTATCTCCCCTACCCCTGTATTCCCTCACTTGTACTGAGAGCTATCTCCCATACCCCTGTATTCCCTCACTTGTACTGAGAGCTATCCCCCTACCCCCTGTATTCCCTCACTTGTACTGAGAGCTATCCCCCCTACCCCTGTACTCCCTCACTTGTACTGAGAGTTATCCCCCCTACCCCTATATTCCCTCACTTGTACTGAGAGCTATCCCCCCTACCCCTGTATTCCCTCACTTGTACTGAGAGCTATCTCCCATACCCCTGTATTCCCTCACTTGTACTGAGAGCTATCCCCCTACCCCTGTATTCCCTCACTTGTACTGAGAGCTATCCCCCCTACCCCTGTACTCCCTCACTTGTACTGAGAGTTATCCCCCCTACCCCTATTCCCTCACTTGTACTGAGAGCTATCCCCCTACCCCTGTATTCCTCACTTGTACTGAGAGCTATCTCCCCTACCCCTGTATTCCCTCACTTGTACTGGAGAAGCTATCTCCCTCTACCCCTGTATTCCCTCACTTGTACTGAGATGCTATCTCCCATACCCCTGTATTCACTCACTTGTTACTGAGAGCTATCTCCCATACCCTGTACTGAGAGCTACTCCCCTACCCCTGTATTCCCTCACTTGTACTGAGAGCTATCTCCCCTACCCCTGTATTCCCTCACTTGTACTGAGAGCTATCTCCCATACCCCTGTATTCCCTCACTTGTACTGAAGAGCTATCCCCCCTACCCCTGTATTCCCCTCACTTGTACTGAGAGCTATCCCCCCTACCCCTGTATTCCCTCACTTGTACTGAGAGCTATCTCCCCTAACCCCTGTATTCCCTCACTTGTACTGAGAGCTATCCCCCCTACCCCTGTATTCCCTCACTTGTACTGAGAGCTATCCCCCCTACCCCTGTATTCCCTTCACTTGTACTGAGAGCTATCTCCCATACCCCTGTATTCCTCATTGTACTGAAGTTATCCCCCCTACCCCTGTATTCTCCTCACTTTGTACTGAGAGCTATCCCCCCTACCCCTGTATTCCCTCACTTGTACTGAGAGCTATCCCCCCTACCCCTGTATTCCTCACTTGTACTGAGAGCTATCCCCTACCCCTGTATTCCTCACTTGTACTGAGGCTATCCCCCATACCTGTATCCCTCACTTGTACTGAGAGCTATCCCCCCTAACCCCTGTATTCCGTACTTGTACTGAGAGCTATCCCCCTACCCTGTATTCTCCTCATTGTACTGAGGCTATCTCCCATACCCTTGTTTCTCACTTGTACTGAGAGCTATTCCCCATCCCTGTATTCCCTCACTTGTACTGAGACGCCCCCTGTATTCCCCATTGTAACTGAGAGCTATCCATACCTGTATTCCTCACTTGTACTGAGAGCTATCCCCCCTAACCCCTGTATTCCTCACTTGTAACTGAGAGCTATCCCCCCCTACCCTGTATTCCCTCATTGTACTGAGAGCTATCTCCCTACCCTGTATTCTCTCACTTGTATCTGAGAGCTATCTCCCATACCCTGTATTCCTCCTTGTACTGAGAGCTATCTCCGTACCCTGTAATTCCCGTCACTTGTACTGAGAGCTATCTCCTACCCTGTATTCTCACTTGTACTGAGAGCTATCTCCATACCCTGTATCCCTCCTTGTACTGAGAGCATCCCCATGTACCTGTATTCCTCACTTGTGACTGAGGCTATCTCCCTACGATGTATTCTCACGTGTACTGAGAGCTATCCCCTCCCTGTATTCCCTCACTTGTAATGAAGCTATCCTCCCTACCTCGTATTCCCTCACTTGTACTGAGAGCTATCTCCCATACCCTGTATTCCCTCACTTGTACTGAAAGTTATCCCCTACCCTGTATTCTCTCACTTGTACTGAGAGTTATCCCCTACCCCTGGTATTCCTTCAATTGTACTGAGAGTTATCCCTCTACCCGTTTTTCTGTATCTCTTCACTTGTACTGAGAGCTATCTCCCTACCTGTATTCTCATTGTACTTGAGGCTATCCCCCATACCCCTGTATTCCCTCACTTGTACTGAGAGCTATCCCCACCCGTATCCCCACTCTGTTATCCCATACCCTGGATCCCTCACTTGTACTGAGACTTATCCCATACCCTTGTATTCCCTCACTTGGTACTGAGAGCTATCCCCCTACCCCTGTATTCCCTCACTTGTACTGAGAGCTATCCCTACCCTGTATTCTCACTCAACTGTGCTTCTACCATAACCTTATTCTCACTGTAACTGAGAGCTATCCCCCATACCCTGTATCCTCATTGTACTGGAGCTTCCCCTACCCTGTATTCCCTCACTTTGTACTGAAGTATCCCCTACCCTGTATTGCCTCACTTGTCTGAGAGCTATCCCATACTATTATGACTTGTAACTGAGAGCTATTCCCCCTCCTCCTGTATTCCTCCTATTGTTCTGAGAGCTATCCCCCTACCTGTATTCCTTCACTTGTACTGAGAGCTATCCCCCCTACCTGTTATCCCTCATTGTATAGAGAGATATCCCATAACACTGTATTCTCACGTTGTACTGAGAGCTTATCCCCCTACCCTGTATTCCCTCACTTGTAATGAGAGCTATCGCCCCTACCCTGTTCTACTGTACTGAGAGCTCATCTCCCCTACCATTGTTTCGCTCACTTGCTGAGAGCTTCCTTACCTGTATTCCCTCACTTGTACTGAGCGCTATCCCCATACCTGTATTCTTCACTTGTACTGAGAGCTATCCCCCTACCCTGTATCATCTTTTGTCGAGAGTATCTCCCCTGTTTCCTCAATTGTACTGGAGAGCTATCTCCATACCTGTTCCTCATTGTACTGAGAGCTATCTCCCTTACCCCCTGTATTCTCACTTGGTACTGAGAGCTATCTCCCTACCCACTGTATCATCACTGTACTGAGACTATCCCTACACCTGTATTCCTCACTTTATGAGAGCTATCTCCCTACCTCCTGTATTCCTCACTTTGTACTGGAGAGCTATCCCCCTACCCCTGTAATTCCTCACCTTGTACTGAGAGCTATCTCCCTACAACACTTGTACGAGAGCTATCTTCCACCCTGTATTCCCTCACTTGTACTTAGAGCTATCCCCCTACCCATGTATCCTCACATTGTACTGAGAGCTATCTCCTCATATACTGAGAGCTTCCCCTACCTGTAATTCCTTGTCTGAGAGCTATCCATTACCATGTAGTTCTCTCACTTGTACTGAAACTATTGGCCATAAATCTGTATTCTCACTTAGTACATAGTACCATAAGTAACTAATAAGTAAGTTGGGTTGAAAAAAGACATACGTTCATCAAGTTCAACCATAATGCTATATATAACTGCCCTAACTACTAGTTGATCCAGAGGATAGGCAGAAAAACCATTGAAGCTCCTAAATTGCCACAGAGGGGAAAAAGAATTCTGTCCTTACTCAAGATTGGCAATTGGAGCCATTCCTGGGGGCAACTGTCTGGAGAGCTATCTCCCATTAAACCTGTAATTCCTCCTTGTACTAGAGTATCTCCCATAACCTGGTATTCCCTGCACTTGCTAAGAATCCATGATGCAGCCCCTTCTTAAAGTTATATTAATGTTATCAGCAGCACGACTGATTCGGAGGGATTCCAGACCTGCACAGCTCCCTGTCAAATCCTTTCCGAATGTTTTAAATGGACCCTCCCTTCTCTAACGATGTGGGTGCCCTCGTGTCGTTGGAAAGGTCCTATACTGTAAATAAACATAGAAGGTTATTATATGATCCTTTTATATACTTTATACATAGTTTCTGTCACCTCTTAGCGCTCTTCTCCAGTGTAAACGACGCAACTTGGGCAGTCTTTCTTCTATGAGACTGCGATTACCCTTTATGCTTAAGTTGCCTTCTCTGGACTTCTAACTAATAAATGTCGTTTGAGCATGGAGACGAAAACTGAACAGCATAGTTCTAGATGGGGTTAATGCTTCTGTAGGGGAAGAATACTCCTCCGTGGAATCTATAACATTATACAGTCAAAACTTGTTTGCCTTGCAGCTGGATGCTGGCATTGTTGTTACATGCCAAGTTTATTATTTACAAGGATCAAGCTCCCTTTACACATTTGGATTTGCTAGTGCAGTCCGATTAGGTATACGGCGCATTTTTTCCATCCTAGGTGCATGACCTTACATTTATCCAACAATTAAATTCATCTGCCACTTAGCTGCCCAGATTGCAGTTGGTCAGATCTGCTGCAGGATGTCGAATCGCTGGATAGAATTGACTGGTGTGCAGAATTTTGTGTCATATGCAAACATATGATAACATTTATATAATCCTCCCAAGTATTTTATGAAACAAATTAACAAAAGTGACCAGTAAGAACCTGAGGAACTCACTGAACTTGTACTGGAGCTATCTCCTAACCTGTTTCTCATTTGTACTGCAGAGCTATTCCCCTACATTCCTGTATCCCTCACTTGTATGAGAGCTATCTCTCTACCCTGTTCTCCTCTTGTACTGGAGCTATCCCCCTACCAACTGTACTTCCCTATGTACTGAGATATCTCCATACTCCTGTATTTCTCACTTGTACTGAAGTTATCTCCCTAAACTGTTATTCCCCTCACTTGTACTTGAGAACTATCCCTCTACTGTATGTCCCCTCACTTGTATGAGAGCTATCTCCCTACCTGTACTTCCCTCCTTGTCTGAGAGCTTCCCCTACCCCGTATTCTCATTGTATGAGAGCTATCTCCCCTACTGTATTCTACTTGTACTAGAGAGCTATTCCATACCCCTGTATTCCATCAGTTGTACTGAGAGCATATGCTCCATATCCCTGTATTCCCTACTTGTACTGAGAGCTTCTCGCCTACCTGTTTCCTCACTTGTATGAGAGCTATTCTCCCCTACCACTGTATTCCTCACTTGTCTGAGAGCTATCTCCCGATAGCCCTTATTCTACTTGTACTGAGCTTATCTCCCTACCTGTATTCCCTACTTGTACTGAGAGCTATCTCATACCCTGATTCGCACTCACTTGTTGATCTGAAGCTATTCCCCTACCCTGTATTCCTCACTTTGTACTGAGAGTATCTCTATGATTCCTCACTTGTACTGAGAGTATCTCCCCTATCCTGTTCCTCACTTGTATGAGAGTATTCCCTACCCCTGTATTCCTCACTTGTATGAAGTATCCCCCTTACCTGTATCCCTCACTTGTTATGGAGGTATCTCCCTACCTGTATTCCCTTATTGGTACTAAGAGCTATCCCCCCTACCCTGTATTCCTCACTTGTACTGAAGCTTCTCCCATACGCTGTATTCCTCACTGTGATACTGAGAGCTACTCCCCTACCCTGTATGTCCCTCATTGTACTGAGAGCTAGTCTGCGCCATGACCCTGTATTCTCCTCACTTGTACTGAAAGCTATCTGCCATAACACTGTATTTCCTCATTTAGTAACATAGTAACATAGTAACATAGTAAGTTGGTTGAAAAAAAAGACATAACGTCATCAAGTTTAAACCATAATGCCTATATAACTGCTCAACTACTATTGATCGCAGAGGAGAAGCAAAAAACCCATCTGAAGCCTCTCTATTTGCTCAGAGGGGAAAATTCTTCCTTACTCCAAGATCGGCAATTGGACAGTCCTCGGGGCAACTAGTACTGAAGAGCTATTCAAACCCTGGTTATTCCCTAACTTTACTAAGAGCTATCTCCCAGTTAACCCTGGTATTCCCACTTCTAAGAATCCATCCAGCCCTTCTTAAGTTATATAATTGTATCAGCCCAGCACGACATGATTCGGGGAGGGAATTCAGTAACCTACAACAGCTCTCCGTAAAAAATCCTTTCCGAATGTTTAAATTGGACCTCCCTTCTTTTCTAAAGCGAAGTGGTGCCCTCGTGTCCGTTGAAGGTCCTACGGTAAATAAAACATTAGAAAGGTTATTATATGATCCCTTTATATATTTATACATGTTATAGTCACCTCTTAAGCGCCTCTTCTCCAGTTAAACAGATCCAACTTGGCCAGTCTTGTCTTCATAACTGAGACTTCCATACCCTTTACCCGACTAGTTGCCTTCTCTGGACCTCTTAACTCAATAATGTCCCGGTGACATGCGAGACAAACTGAACAGCATACTTCTAGATGTGGTTATCCAGTGCTCTGAAAGGTGGAAAAATAACCCTCCTCTCCGTGAATCTATACCATTTAATAAGCTAAAACTTTGTTGCCCTTGCAGCTGCTGCTGGCATTGCTTGTACAGCAAGTTTATATGCTACAAGGACTCCAAGCTTGCCTTCTCCATTAGGGATTGCCTCGTGCAGTCCATTAAGGGTATACGGGCTTTTGCATATTTTACATCCAGGTGCGACTAATTATCACAATTATTATCTGCACTTAGCTGCCCGATTGCCCAGTTGTCAAGATCTGCTGCAGGGATGTCAACATCCTGGATAGAATTGACTGGTCTGCCAGAGTTTTAGTGGTATCTGCAAAACACTGATACATTACTATAATCCTCCCCAAGTCATTTATGAACAAATTAAACAAAGTGGGACCATACAGACTGAGCGGACCTCACTGACTGTACTCGGAGAGCTATCTCCATACCTGTATTCTCACTTTGTACTGAAGAGCTTATCTCCCTAACCCCTTACTTCCCTCGACTTGTACTGAGAGCTTCTCACCTACACTGATTCCCTCAACTTGTACTGAAGTATCCGCCCTAACCTGTAATTCCCTCACTGGACTGAGAGCTATTCCTACCCCTGTATTCCCTCCTTGTACTGAGAGCTATTCTCCCATATCCTGTATTCCCTCACTTGTACTGAGGAGCTATCTCCCTATCTGTAATTCCTCACTCGTGACTGAAGTATCTCCCTACCCTGTATTCCCTCACTTGTAACCTGGAGAGCTATCTACCCCCTACCTTATTCCCTCTCACTTTGTACTATGAAGCTATCTCCCATACCTGTTTCCCTCACTTGTACTTGAGAGCTATCTCCCTACCCCGTATTCCTACTTGTACGAGAATATCTCCTACCCTGTATTCTCACTTGTACTGAGCTATCTCCTACCTGTATTCCTCACTTGTCTGAGAGTTCTATCCCTGCTATCCGTCACTTGTACTGAAGCTATACTCCCCCTACCCTGTATTCCTCACTTGATACTGAGAGCTATCTCCCATACGCCTGTATTCCTCACTTGTACTGAGAGTATCTCCCATACCTGGTTTCCCTCACTTGTACTGAGAGCTATCTCCCTACCCTGTTTATCACTTGTACTGAGAGTATCCTCCTACCCTGCTATTCCCTCCTTGTACTGAGAGCTTATCTCCCCCTACCTGTATCCTCACATTGTACTGAGAGGCTATCTCCCTAACCCTGCTATCTCATTTGTACTGAGAGGCTATTCCATACCTCTGTATTGCACTCTTGTAGCTGAGAGTTATTCCCTACCCCTGTATTCTCACTATGTACTGAGAGCTATCTCCTACCTGTATCCCTCTTGGTAAATGAGAGTATCTCCACCCCTGTTATCCATCCTTGTATGAGAGCTATCTCCCCTACCTTTATTCCTCACTTGTACTGAGAGCTATCTCCATAACCCTGTATTCCCGTCCTTGTACTGAGAGTTATCTCCCTAACCCCTGTATTCTCACTTGGTCTAGAGTTATCCTCCCCTTACCCTGTTTCCTCACTTGTCTGAGAGTATCTCCCATACGCCTCTAATTCTCACTTGTAGCTCGAGAGCTATCCCTACCTGTATTCCCTATACTTGTACTGAAGCATCTCCAGCCTTCTGTATTACCCTCCTTGTACTGAAGCTATCTGCCATAACGTATTCCCTCATTAGTAACATAGTTAAATAGTACATAGTAAGTTGGGGTTGAAAAAGACATACGTCCATCAATTCAACAACCATAATGCTATATATACCTGCCTAAACTATATAGTTGATCCAGAGGAAGGCAAAAACCCCATCTGAATGCCTTCTAATTGCCACAGACGGTGAAAAATTCCTGCCTTAATCAGATGGCAATTGGCACAGTTCCTGGGGCACTGAGTACTGAGAGCATCCATAACATGTATTCCTACGTTGTACTTAATAGAGCTATTCCATAACCTGTATTCTCACTTGCATAAGAATCCATCCAGCCCTTCTTAAAGTTAATAATGTATCCACCCGCACTGATTCGGGAGGGAATCCAGAAGCTCACAGCCTCTGTAAAAAATCTTTCGACTGTTTATGGAACTCCATCTTTCTAAACGAAGTGGGTGCCGCTCCTGTCCGTTGGAAGGTCCTACTGGTAAAGTAAAACTTAGATAGGTTATTAATATGATCCCTTTCTATATTTTATTACATAGTTATATGTCACTCTTAAGCCGCCTCTTCTCCAGTGTAAACAGACCTCAACTTGGCCGTCTTTCTCATAACTGGACTTCCCATGCTCTTTAACCCAGCTAGTTGCCTCTCTGGCCCGCTCTCTAACTCAATAATGTCCCGTTTAGAGCACTGGAGACCAAAACGAACAACAGATATTTAGATGGAGGCCCTTCCAGTGCTCTGTAAAGGGGAGAATAACACCCTCCTCCGTGAATTCTATACAGCCATTAATCAGCTAAAACCTTGTTTGCCGCTTGCAGCTGCGTGCTGGCATTGCTTGTACAGCCAAGTTTTTAGCGTACTAAGATCCAAGCTCCATTTCTCATTAGGGATTTGCTAGTGCAGTCCCATTAAGGTATAAGCGGGGCTTGCATATTGTTACATCCCAGGTGCATTGACTTACATTTATAACACACTTAATCTCGTCTGCCATTAGCTGCCAGTTGCCAGTCTGGCAAGATCCTGTCAGGGAATGGGTAAGCATCCTGGATATGAATTGAACTTGGGTCTGCAGAGTTTTGTGTCATCTGTCAAACATCTGATGACATTACCATATACCTCCCCCAAGTTTTATGACAATTAAACAAAAGTGGACCAGTACAGAAACCGAGGGACCCCACTGACTTGTCTGAGAGCTAATCTCCATACTCCTGTATTCCGTCACTTGTACTGAGAGCTATCTCCCCTACCCCTGTATTCCCTCACTTGTACTGAGAGCTTCTCCCTACCCTGGTATTCCTCACTTGTACTGAGAGCTATTGCACCCTACCTGTATTCTCACTTTGTCTGAGAGCTTCTCCATACCCTGTATTCCTCTTGTACTGAGAGCTATTCCCCTACCCCTGTATCTCATTGTAACTGAGAACTATCGCCTCCTACCCTGTTATTCCTCATTGTATGAGAGCTATCTCCCCTACCCTGTATTCCTCATTCTACTGAGAGCTATCCCTACCTGTATTCCCTCACTTGTACTGAGATGCTATCTCCATTACCTGTATTCCTCACTTGTACTGAGAGCTATACTCCGCAATAACCCTGTATTCCTCATGTAACTGAGAGCGTTCTCCCCTACCCCTGTATTCCTCACTTGTATGAGAGCTATCTCCCCTACCCTGTATTCCCTCACTTTGTACTGAGAGCTATCTCCCCTCCTACCCCTGTATTCCTCACTTGTACTGAGACGCTATCCCCTCAACCCTGTATTCCTCACTTGTACTTGAGAGCGTAATCTCATACCCTGTATTGTTCTTCACTTGTTAGAGAGCTATCTCCTACTCTGTATTACCTCACTTGTACTGAGAGCTATCTCCCACTACCCCTGTATTCCCTCCCTTGAACTGAGAGTATGCTCCCATACTCCTGTATTCTCACTTGGTACTGAGAGCTATCTGCATAACACATGTAAATTCCCTCACTTGTATGGAGCTATTCCCTACGCTGTAATCCTCACTTGTATGAGAGCTATATCCCATACCCTGCATTCCTCATGTACTGAGAAGCTATTTCCCATAACCTGTTTCACATCACTTGTACTGAGAGCTATTCCCCTACCCTGTATTCTCCTTGTACTGAGGCTATCCCCCCGTACCCTGTATTTCCTCATTGTATGAGAGTAATTCCTACCTGTTATTCCTCACTTGTACTGAGAGCTATCTCCACCCTGTATTCCTCATTGTATTGAGAGCTACTCCCACCCCTGTATTCCGTCACTGTACTGACGTATCTCCATCCCCTGTATTCCTCACTTGTACTGAGAGCTATCTCCACCTGATACTGTTTCCCTCACTTGTACTGAGAGCTTATCCCCCTACCCCTGTATCATCACTTGTCTGAGAGTATCCCCCCTAGCCTGTATTACTCTCACTTGTACTATGAGAGCATATCTTCCCATACCCTGTCCTCATTGTCTGGGAGCGTTATCTCCCCTACCTGTATTCCCTCATTGTACTAGGAGAGCTATCCTCCTATCCTTATTCCTCCTTGTACTGAGAGCTATCTCCCTCTGTATTCCCTCACATTGTACTGGAGCTATCCCCCTACCCTGTATCCTCACTTGTACTGAAGAGCCTAGTCCCCTAGCCCTGTATTCTCACTTGTACTCGAGAGATATTCCCCCTACTTTCCTGCACTGGTACTGAGAGCTATCTCCCATACCCTGTATTCCCTCACTTGTAACTGAGAGCTATTCCCCATACCCCTGTTTCCTCACTTGTACTGAGAGCTATCTCCCCTACCCCTGATCTCACTTGTACTGAACGCTATCCCCTACCCTTGTATCCCTTCACTTGACTGAGAGATAATCTCCCCTACCGTATGTCCCTCACTTGTACTGAGAGCTACCCATATCTGTATTCCCTCATTGTGAACTGAGGTATCCTACCCCTGTATTCCCTCACATTGTACTGAGAGCTATCTCCCTACCTGTATTCCTCATTGACTGAGAGCTATCATCCCCTACTGTATCCTCACTTGTATGCGAGCTATCCCCCTACCCTGTATTCCCGTCACTGTATGAGAGCTAATTCCCCTACCCCTGTTTCCCTCACTTGTACTGAGAGAATCTCCCCTACCCTGTATTCCCTCACTTTAACTGAAGCTATCTCCCACTACCTGATCCCATTGTTATGCTGAGACTATCTGCATACCCTGTATCCTCATTGTACTGAGAGCTATCATCCCTACCGCGTATTCCTCATTGTACTGAGAGCTAATCCCCCTAACCCCTGTAGTTCCTCACTTGTACTGAGAGCTCTCTCCTACCCTGTATTCCCTACTTGTACTGAGAGCTATCCCCTACTCTGTATTCCCTCACTGTACTGAGAGCTTGATCCCCTGACCCTGTTATCCCACTTGTACTGAGAGTATCTTCCCTTCCTGTTTCCTCGAACTTGTACTGAGAGCTACATCGCTACCCTGTTATCCCCTTGTACTGAGAGCTAATTCCTTACTCTGTATATCCCTCACTTGTACTGAGAGGCTATCTCCCCTACCCTGTATTCCCATCACTTTTACTGAGAGCTAATCCCTACCCCTGTATTCCCGTCATTTGTATGAGAGCTATCCCTACGTCCCTGTACTTCCACTTTTTTGTTAAACTGAGAGCTATCTCCCCTATCCCTGTATTACTCACTGTACTGAAGTATCCCCCTACCTGTATTTCCTACTTGTACTAGAGCTATCTCCCTACCCGTATTTACTTGTACTGAAGCTATCATCCCTAAACCTGTATTTCCCTCACTTATGGAGAGCTATCTCCCCTACCCTGTAATTCCCTCCTTGTATAAGAGTCTTCCCCTACCCCTGTTTCCTACTTTGTATGAGAGCTATCTCCCCATATCCTGTATTCCCTCACTTGTACTGAGAGCTACCCCCTACCTGTATTACCCTCACTTACTGAGAGCTATCTCCATACCCTGTATTCCTCATGTATGAGAGCTATCCCTACCACTGTATCCTCACTTGTACTGAGAGCTATCTCCATACCCCTGTATTCCTCACTCTGTACTGAAAGCTAATCTGGCCATAAACTAGTATCTATTAGTAACATAGTAACAGGTAACATAGTAAGTCGGGTTGAAAAAAGACCATACGTATCAGTTCAACCATAATGATATATATAAACTGCTAACTACTAGTTGATAGAGGAAGCAAAACATCTGAAGCTCTCTAATCTTGCACAGAGGGGAATAAATCTTCTTACTCCAAGATGGCAATACGACCAGTCCTGGGCAACTAGTACTGAGAGTATCTTCCCTACCTCCTGTATTCCTCACTGTACTAAGAGCTATCTCCCATTAACTGTATCCCTCACATTCTAAGAACCATCAGCCCCTCTTAAAGTTATATAATGTATAGCCAGCACGACTGATTCGGGGAGGGAATCCCACAACCTCAACAGCTCTCCTTAAAAATCTTCCGACTGTTTAATGGAACCTCCCTTCTTCTTAAAGAAGTGGGTGCCCTAGTGTCCGTTTGAAGGAACTACTGTAAATAAAACATTAGAAGGTTATTATATGATCCTTTATATACTTTATACATAGTTATATGTCACCTCTTAAGCGCCTCTCTCCAGATGTAAATCAGATCCCATTGGCCAGTCTTTCTTCATAACTTGAGACTCCATACTTCCCAATTAGTTGCCCTTCTCTGGAACCCTCTCTAACTTCATATCGTCGTTTGGCACTGGAGACCAAAAACTGAACGGCATATTCTTAGATGGGGCCTTACCATCGCCTGCTGTAAAGGGGAAGAATAACCCCCCCATTCCGTGAATGCTATCCCATTACAGCTCAAACCTTGTATGCTGCAGCTGCCTTGCTGGCATTGTTGCTTACAGCCAAGTTTATTAATTACAAGACTCAAGCTCCTTTCCATTATGGGATTGCCTAGTGCATGTCCCATTAGTATACACGGGCTTTGCATATTTTACATCCAGGTCAATGACTCAATTTATCCCACATTAAATTCATCTGCCACTTAGCTGCCCAGATGCAGTTTGTCAAGACCTGCGGGCAGGAGTCATCTGGATAGAATTGACTGGTCTGCAGCAAGTTTGTGTCTCTGCAAACACTGATTCATTACTCATAATCCCTCCCCATAGTCATTTATGAACAAATTAAACACAGTGGACCCAGTAAGAACAACTGAGCGGACCCCATGATGTACTGAAGTATCTCCATACCTGTATTCTCACTTGTACTGAGAGCTATCTCCCTACCCTGTATTCCTCATTGTACTGAGAGCTATCTCCACCTGTATTCCCTCATTGTACTGAGAGCTATCCCCCCTACCTCCTGTATTCTCACTTGTATGAGAGCTATCTTAACCTGTAATTCCCTCACTGTAGAGACTATCCCATCCATAACCCTTATTCCCTCATTGATAGAAGCTATTCCCTACCTGTATTCCTCATTGTACTGAGAGCTATCCCCTACCTGTATTCCTCACTTGTATGAGAGCTATCTCCCCTACCTGTATTCCCTCCTTGTATGAGAGCTATCTCCTATCCCTGTATTCCTCTGTACTGGAGAGCTATTCCCATAACCCTGTATTATCTCACTTGTACTGAGAGCTATCTCCCTACCTGTATTCCCTCACTGTAATGAGAGCTATCTCCCCTACCCCTGTATTCCCCTCACTTGAACTGAGAGCTATCTCCTCTACCCTGTATTCCCTCACTGTACTGAAGCTATATCTGCCTAACACTGTAATTCCATATATGTACTGAGAGCTATCCCTAACCTGTATTCCTCACTTGTACGTGGAGCTATCTGCCATACCCTGTATTCCTCATTGTACTGAGGAGGCTATCCTCATACCCTGTATCCTCACTTGTACTGAGAGCTATCCATACTGTATATCTCACTTGTCTGAGAGCTAATCTCCTCCCCTAACACTGTATTCCTCACTGTACGAGGCTATCTCCATATACCTGTATCCCTCTGTACTGAGAGCTATTTCCCATACCCTGATTCCCTCACTGTACTGAGAGTATCTCCCCTACCCACTGTATTCCCTCACTTGTTCTGAGAGCTATCCCCCTACCCGTATCTCACTTGTACTGAGAGCTATCTCCCTACCCCTGTATCCCTCACTTTACCTAGAGCGCTATCCCCTACCTGTATTCCTCACTTGTACTGAGAGACTTTCCTACCCTGGTATTCCTCACTGTATGAGAGCTATCCCCTCCACCTGTATCCTCCTTGTCTGAGAGCTATCTCCCCTACCCTGTTTCCCCACTTGGATTGAGAGCTATATCCCATACGCTGTATTCCCATCTTGTACTGAGCTATCTCCCCTACCCTTATCCCTCACTTTGTATGAGAAGCTATCTCCCTACCCTGTATTCCTCAACTTGTACTGAGAGCTATCTTCCCTACCTTATTCCCTCACTGTACTGAAGCTATCTCCCCCTACCTGTATTCCCTCACTTGTACCTGAGAGCTATCTCCATACCTGTAAGTTCCCTCACTTGTACTGAAGTATCCCCCCTACCCTGTTCCTCATGTTACTGAGAGCTATTCCACCCTGTAATTAACTCACTTGTCTGAGAGCTATCCCCTACCCCTGTATTCTCCGTCATGTACTGGGAGCATCCCCATACCCTGTATTTTCCCTACTTTATGAGCAGCTATCCCCTCCCTGTATTCCTCACTGTACTGAAGCTACCCCACCCCTGTATCTTTGTACTGAAGCTATCTCATACCCTGTAATCCCTCACTTGTAACTGAGATATCTCCCTACCACTGTTTCCTCATTGTACTGAGAGCTTCTCCCCTACCCCTGTATTCCCTCACTTGTAACTGAGAGCTATCTCCCTACCCCTGTATTCCCTCACTGTACTGAGAGCTATCTCCCTACCCGTATTCCTCCTTGATGAGACTATCCCCCTACCCCGGTATTCCTCACTTGTACTGAGAGTATCCCTAACCCCTGTATCCCTCACTTGTTCTAGAGAGCTATCTCCATACCTGTATTCCTCACTTGTACTGGGAGCGTATCTCCCTACCCTGTATTCTCCTTTACGGAGAGCTATCCCTCCCTGTATTCCCTCATTTTGTATCTGAGAGCTATCTCCCTACCTGTATTCCTCACTTGTACTGAGAGTATCCCCCTACCCGTTTCCTAATTGTACTGAGAGCTTATCCCCCTACCTGTATTCCTCACTGTACTGAGAGATATCTCGCCTACCCCTGTTTCCCTCACTGGTACGAGAGCTATCTAACTACCTGATCCCAACCCCTCACTTGTACTGAGAGCTATCCCCCCTACCCCTGGTATTCCCTCACTTGTACTGAGAGCCTATCTCCCCTACCCCTGGTTTTCCCTCAACTTGTACTGAGGCTATCCCCCTACCCCTGTCCCCACTCTACGCTCACTGTATTCCTCACTTGACTGAGAGCTATCCCCCTACCCCTGTATTCCCTCACTTGTACTGAGAGCTATCTCCCCCTACCCCTGTATTCCCTCACTTGTACTGAGAGCTATCTCCCTACCCCTGTATTCCCTCACTTTGTACTGAGAGCTATCTCCCCTACCCCTGTATTCCCTCACTTGTACTGAGAGCTATCCCCCTACCCCCTGTATTCCCTCACTTGTACTGAGAGCTATCCCCCCTACCCCTGTATTCCCTCACTTGTACTGAGAGCTATCTCCCCCTAACCCTGTATTCCCTCACTTGACTGAGAGCTATCTCCCCTACCCCTGTATTCCCTCACTTGTACTGAGAGCTATCCCCCATACCCCTGTATTCCCTCACTTGTACTGAGAGCTATCTCCCCTACCCCTGTATTCCCTCACTTGTACTGAGAGCTATTCCCCCCCTACCCCTGTATTCCTCACTTGTACTGAGAGCTATCCCCCCTACCCCTGTATTCCCTCACTTGTACTGAGAGCTATCCCCCCTACCCCTGTATTCCCTCACTTGTACTGAGAGCTATCCCCCTACCCCTGTATTCCCTCACTTGTACTGAGAGCTATCTCCCCTACCCCTGTATTCCCTCACTTGTACTGAGAGCTATCTCCCTACCCCTGTATTCCCTCACTTGTACTGAGAGCTATCCCCCCTACCCCTGTATTCCCTCACTTGTACTGAGAGCTATCCCCCCTACCCCTGTATTCCCTCACTTGTACTGAGAGCTATCCCCCCTACCCCTGTATTCCCTCACTTGTACTGAGAGCTATCCCCCCTACCCCTGTATTCCCTCACTTGTACTGAGAGCTATCCCCCCTACCCCTGTATTCCCTCACTTGTACTGAGAGCTATCCCCCCTACCCCTGTATTCCCTCACTTGTACTAAGAGCTATCTCCCCAACCCCTGTATTCCCTCACTTGTACTGAGAGCTATCTCCCATACCCCTGTATTCCCTCACTTGTACTGAGAGCTATCCCCCCTACCCCTGTATTCCCTCACTTGTACTGAGAGCTATCCCCCCTACCCCTGTATTCCCTCACTTGTACTGAGAGCTATCTCCCATACCCCTGTATTCACTCACTTCTACTGAGAGCTATCTCCCCCTACCCCTGATCCCTCACTGTATGAGAGCTATCTCCAATACCCCTGTATCCCTCACTTGTACTGAGAGCTATCTCCCCATACCCCTGTATTCCCTCACTTGTACTGAGAGCTATCTCCCATACCCCTGTATTCCCTCACTTGTACTGAGAGCTATCCCCACCCCTTATCCCCACTGTACTGGGCTATCCCCCTACCCTTCCCTCACTTGTACTGAGGAGCTATCCCCCTACCCCTGTATTCCCTCACTTGTACTGAGAGCTATCCCCCCTACCCCTGTATTCCCTCACTTGTACTGAGAGCTATCCCCCCTACCCCTGTATTCCCTCACTTGTACTGAAGAGCTATCCCCCCTACCCCTGTATTCCCTCACTTGTACTGAGAGCTATCCCCCCTACCCCTGTATTCCCTCACTTGTACTGAGAGCTATCTCCCATACCCCTGTATTCACTCACTTGTACTGAGAGCTATCTCCCCCTACCCCTGTATTCCCTCACTTGTACTGAGAGCTATCTCCCATACCCCTGTATTCACTCACTTGTACTGAGAGCTATCCCCCCTACCCCTGTATTCCCTCACTTGTACTGAGAGCTATCTCCCATACCCCTGTATTCACTCACTTGTACTGAGAGCTATCTCCCCCTACCCCTGTATTCCCTCACTTGTACTGAGAGCTATCTCCCATACCCCTGTATTCCCTCACTTGTACTGAGAGCTATCTCCCATACCCCTGTTTTCCCTCACTTGTACTGAGAGCTATCCCCCCTACCCCTGTATTCCCTCACTTGTACTGAGAGCTATCCCCCCTACCCCTGTATTCCCTCACTTGTACTGAGAGCTATCTCCCATAACCCTGTATTCCCTCACTTGTACTGAGAGCTATCTCCCCTACCCCTGTATTCCCTCACTTGTACTGAGAGCTATCTCCCCTACCCCTGTATTCCCTCACTTGTACTGAGAGCTATCTCCCCTACCCCTGTATTCCCTCACTTGTACTGAGAGCTATCTCCCCTACCCCTGTATTCCCTCACTTGTACTGAGAGCTATCTCCCCTACCCCGGTATTCCCTCACTTGTACTGAGAGCTATCCCCCCTACCCCTGTATTCCCTCACTTGTACTGAGAGCTACATCCCCTACCCCTGTATTCCCTCACTTGTACTGAGAGCTATCCCCCCTACCCCTGTATTCCCTCACTTGTACTGAGAGCTATCCCCCATACCCCTGTATTCCCACACTTGTACTGAGAGCTATCCCCCTTACCCCTGTATTCCCTCACTTGTACTGAGAGCTATCTCCCCTACCCTTGTATTCCTCACTTGTACTGAGAGCTATCTCCCCTACCCCTGTATTCTCTCACTTGTACTGAGAGCTATCCCCCCTACCCCTGTATTCCCTCACTTGTACTGAGAGCTATATCCCCTACCCCTGTATTCCCTCACTTGTACTGAGAGCTATCTCCCCTACCCCTGTATTCCCTCACTTTTACTGAGAGCTATCTCCCCTACCCCTGTATTCCCTCACTTGTACTGAGAGCTATCTCCCATACCCCTGTATTCCCTCACTTGTACTGAGAGCTATCTCCCCTACCCCTGTATTCCCTCACTTGTACTGAGAGCTATCTCCCCTACCCCTGTATTCCCTCACTTGTACTGAGAGCTATCTCCCCTACCCCTGTATTCCTTCACTTGTACTGAGAGCTATCTCCCCTACCCCTGTATTCCCTCACTTGTACTGAGAGCTATCCCCCCTACCCCTGTATTCCCTCACTTGTACTGAGAGCTACATCCCCTACCCCTGTATTCCCTCACTTGTACTGAGAGCTATCTCCCCTACCCCTGTATTCCCTCACTTTTACTGAGAGCTATCTCCCCTACCCCTGTATTCCCTCACTTGTACTGAGAGCTATCTCCCCTACCCCTGTATTCCCTCACTTGTACTGAGAGCTATCTCCCCTACCCCTGTATTCCCTCACTTGTACTGAGAGCTATCTCCCCTACCCCTGTATTCCCTCACTTGTACTGAGAGCTATCTCCCCTACCCCTGTATTCCCTCACTTGTACTGAGAGCTATCCCCCCTACCCCTGTATTCCCTCACTTGTACTGAGAGCTATCCCCCCTACCCCTGTATTCCCTCACTTGTACTGAGAGCTATCCCCCATACCCCTGTATTCCCACACTTGTACTGAGAGCTATCCCCCTTACCCCTGTATTCCCTCACTTGTACTGAGAGCTATCTCCCCTACCCTTGTATTCCCTCACTTGTACTGAGAGCTATCTCCCCTACCCCTGTATTCCCTCACTTGTACTGAGAGCTATCCCCCCTACCCCTGTATTCCCTCACTTGTACTGAGAGCTATCTCCCATAACCCTGTATTCCCTCACTTGTACTGAGAGCTATCCCCCCTACCCCTGTATTCCCTCACTTGTACTGAGAGCTACATCCCCTACCCCTGTATTCCCTCACTTGTACTGAGAGCTATCTCCCATACCCCTGTATTCCCTCACTTGTACTGAGAGCTATCTCCCCTACCCCTGTATTCCCTCACTTGTACTGAGAGCTATCTCCCCTACCCCTGTATTCCCTCACTTGTACTGAGAGCTATCTCCCCTGCCCCTGTATTCCCTCCCTTGTACTGAGAGCTATCTCCCCTACCCCGGTATTCCCTCACTTGTACTGAGAGCTATCCCCCCTACCCCTGTATTCCCTCACTTGTACTGAGAGCTACATCCCCTACCCCTGTATTCCCTCACTTGTACTGAGAGCTATCCCCCCTACCCCTGTATTCCCTCACTTGTACTGAGAGCTATCCCCCATACCCCTGTATTCCCACACTTGTACTGAGAGCTATCCCCCTTTCCCCTGTATTCCCTCACTTGTACTGAGAGCTATCTCCCCTACCCTTGTATTCCCTCACTTGTACTGAGAGCTATCGCTGTTTCATTTGGGGTGACCCCGTTATTATGTTATTCAAGTTTAGGGGGTGTAGCTTCAAAGCTGTAAGTGTGGCAGCAGTTTGAAAATCTTCCCTGTCAAAGTCAATGGGAAAATTGGGGGGTTCGGAGCGGCGCCACAAAAAGACGGGGGGCGGGATCACTTAGAAAAGCACAAGCAACCTGCTCCGCTATAGGGCGAAGAAGTGTGCCGAGTTTGGGTGTTGTACCCCTAAAACTGTAGGAGGCGTAATGTTAAGAATAAGAAGAAGAATAAAAAGTGGAAGAATGAGCTGACGTCGAAGAACAGTCTGTGGGTTTTTCAACCCAACATAATTATTCCAACCACAACTCCCCTTCCATTTCACTGCAAGAGCAAATATACCCCCATACGCCCGATATATACCGTCTCATAGTCAGCGACTGTAGGTTCTCCTTGTCACACCCTAGAAACCACAGAACTTTATCTAAGGGGGAATGGGAGGCTCTTAACCTTTTTACTGCCAACAACGTATGGGATACGTTGTGGCAGAAAAAGGGCTTAACTGCCAACGACGTGTCCCACATGTCATCGGCATTTGGAGGTTTCTCTCTGCAGCGGTGGCATGTGCTGACGCTGCAGAGAGTTTCTAGCATTGACAGCCCCCTGGGCAACAAGCCAGGGGGGCTGTCATGTGGGTTCTGCGACGCGATCATCGCAGGACCGTTCTAGAAGCAGCAGACGTGATCGCATTGCATCTGCTGCTTCCTGCTTCCCCCCAATGCTGCGCCCACTGCTGCCTGGAGGACAGGGACAGGTGTTTTGTGGTTTTTTTGCACTTACACACACACTTACATACATTTATACACACTTACATACATTTACACACACTTACAGCGCAAAATTTAGCAGTTTTTTTACTTTGTTTTTTTTCATTTTTCACACTTATATACACTTATATACACTCATATACACACTTACACACTGTCACACAACTTTTACACATGTACACACATGTATACACAAACACTATTTTTTGGGTTTTTTATTTTTATTTTACCACTTTGTGTTTAGTTTCTTTTACCTAAAAACTGTTTATTTTGACAGTGTGACTATTGGATCAGATATTCTCACCACTAATTACACTGTCATGTGACTTATTTTGTTGTTTCACCGATTTGCTAAATTTTTGTGGTTTTATCGCATTTTATCCCTGTATAAGTGTTCCTAATCTGTTTTTAGCATGGCTTTGCCAGGTGTAACTTTGGTGTACAAAAATAACTTTACCTATTTTGAATTCATAAGAATGTGTACTTTCCAAAACAATATGGTTTTCTGGGGGGTCACTGTATAGTTAGGGGGTGTTACAGCATATAATAAGCTGACAGGGGGCTCTGTACAAAAGCTGAGTTGGCAGGCGAGAAATCCATATGCGCTATTTTCATTTTGGGGTCAGTACATACCACAGACTTTGGTATAGCTATGCATATTGGGCATCAAACTGTTCAGTAGACCTTAGGTGTTCCTATTTGGGGTGATTTGCCTTTGTATGCAAGAAATTGTGTGAGATAAATGCGGCAAATTGCAACATTTTCAGGCGATTTTATGAAATGTCTTAACTTTAGGAAAGCTTTGCAGATTGGTACTTTGGTGAAGAAAGGACTCTTTACCCTTGTTAGATTTGTCAGAATGTGTACTTTCCAAAAATATATGGTTTTGTGGGGGTCTCTGTATAGTTAGGTGAAGTTTCGGCACATTATACACTGACAGGGGGCTCTGTGTGCAAAAGCTGAGTTGGCAGGTGAGAAATACATATGCGCTATTTTCATTTTAGGTTCAGTACATACCGCAGACTTTGGTATATCTACGCATATTGGGCATCAAACTGTTCAGTAGACCATAGGTGTCCCTTTTTGGGGTGATTTGCCTTTATCTGATCTTTATCAAGAAATTGTGAGAGATAAATGCAGCAAATTGCAACATTTTTATGCGGTTTTCTAAATGTCATAGAAATTTGCAAACTTAGGAAAGCTTAACAGCTCGGTACTTTGGAGCAAAAATAAATGTTTACCCATTATAGATTCGGGGGGATGTGCACTTCCCAAAAATATATGGCTTTCTGGGGTGAGTGTACTTTTTTTGTAGCATTATCCCACATAAAGGATGTAAATGTGTTGATTTTGCAGGAGCTGAAATGATAGATCATATGGGGGCCCCTACATGCAACATACTGTACTTAGGTAAGCCTATACATATTGGGCATCAAACTGTTCAGTGGACCCCTGGCGTTCAAATTTAGGGTGTTTTATCTTGGTACCTAACACTATGTGGGAGATAAGATGCTGCAAACTGGAAGCTTTGAGGGGATTTTTGGAAATGTCATCAAAATTCCTAACTTTAGAAAAGCTGTGTGGCTTGGTACTTTGGAGTAGAAAGACATGGGTACCCATTTCAGATTTGGGGGAATGTGTACGTTCCAAATATATATGACTTTCTGGGGTAAGCGTACTTTTTACTAGCTTTATCCCACATAAATTATGTAAATGTGTTGATTTTGCTGGAGCTGAAATAACAGAAATGATAGATCATAAGGGGGTATGTTCACATTGGGGCCCCTACATGCCACATACTTAGGTAAACCTATACATATTGGGCATCAAACTGTTCAGTGGACCCCTGGCGTTCAAATTTAGGGTGTTTTATCTTGGTACCTAACACTATGTGGGAGATAAGATGCTGCAAACTGGAAGCTTTGAGGGGATTTTTTGAAATGTCATCAAAATTGCTAACTTTAGATAAACTGTGCGGCTTGGTACTTTGGAGTAGAAAGACACAGGTACCCATTTTAGATTTGGGGGAATGTGTACTTTCCAAATATATATGACTTTCTGGGGTAAGCGTACTTTATACTAGCTTTATCCCACATATAATGATGTAATGATGCTGGAGCTGAAATAACAGAAATGATTGATCATATGGGGGTATGTTCACATTGGGGCCCCTACATGCCACATACTTAGGTAAACCTATACATATTGGGCATCAAACTGTTCAGTGGACCCCTGGCATTCATATTTAGGGTGTTTAATTTGGTTACTTTATGACCTGTAGGAGATAAGATACTAAAGACTGGAAGCTTTGAAGTGATTTTTTTACAAATTTACAATCAGGGCGACTTGATAGTTTGGAGTAGACAGACAACTGCTGGGAGTTTTTGACCTATACAAGTGAGAAATCTCCATAAAACTATATATATTTGGTATTGGCACATTCAGGAGACATGGGATTTTCCAAATCAGTTGTATATTCGTGCGTAAAATAATTTTTGTTTCTAGTATGTGTGTTTATATTATGGAATATTTGATTTTTTTTTCATTTTTAGACATTTAGAAGCCTATATCTTGTTACAGAATTGGAATTACACTAAAATTCTACCATATTTTGAAAGCTTAGGTTGTTCTGAAAAAAACGATATATTGTTTGTAAACTAAAAGTGCCCCCCGAGGAAAGGCCCCTAAAGTGAAACAGTGCAAAATGTTCAAAAACTGTCTGGCAATACAAGTTCTGCTTTGACCAAAATGGCTGGCAGTAAAAGGGTTAAAACACTGAGGGATGGCACCTTATTATAAGGTTTGCTGACCCCAGGTACCATTTATTTGCACTATAACTAAAATCCATAAATCCCTACATCAGCCACCAAGACAGCCCTTTATTTCTGTATGCTTCAGGCTCAGGTTAAAACATAGTTAAAGAAAATGATAATACATAAAAATCCACCAAGTTTGTAAAGTGGCTCCCAAGGGATTTGCTATAGACAGTAAATTAATGGAAGTTTAACTTTAGAGCAACAAGAAAAGATCTCCCCAGTGGCTGTGCCTATATTCATTCTACTGTGCAAATCCTCTCTCTGCTCTCTATAAAATGAGGGTTGGATGAGCCGGGCCCCTTACTCTGTTCTACACACACAGCCCAACCCTGGGGCCCCTGTGTCTCTCTGTGCCACTGACTGTTACTGGGGCAAATCCTCTCTCTGCTCTCTATAAAATGAGGGTTGGATGAGCCGGGCCCCTTACTCTGTTCTACACACACAGCCCAACCCTGGGGCCCCTGTGTCTCTCTGTGCCACTGACTGTTACTGGGGCAAATCCTCTCTCTGCTCTCTATAAAATGAGGGTTGGATGAGCCGGGCCCCTTACTCTGTTCTACACACGCACTGATGCTCTACCTTGTTCTGGATACATTGAGTTTTCTGGAGAATCATGGCTGTATCCAATTCCCTAAAAGAACTGATCTATCTGATAATGCTGTGTGTTAGACCCTGCAGATCTGGGCTACTGACTGCCAACCCTGCCTGTCATCTTGAGATCGTTAAAATATATGAGGAATATGAATATATTAAGGAAGGTGATATCATGATTGGAGGAATGATGTCTGCTAGTCAGGCCAACACACCAAACCACAAACAAAGAATAATTGATTGTGATGAGTAAGTTTCCCTTCATACTAAGAGCTAATAAAGGGATAACTCACAGGGTGTCAGTTGTTTGTATCTGTGCCAGGCAAATATTTGCATTGTTAAAATGAGGTCTATCTACTGGCATATAGTCTGCTGGCTCTGTCACTCTTGGCCCCCTCTGGTACTACCAAATATAAAGGATAAAGATTAATTTTTATCCAAAACACATTTTCCCTACACAGTCAGAGGCAGAAGGAAAACATAAATGCCTTGGGCCCAACATTTCAGCAGAGGCTGTAGTTGGAGGCAAACCTTTTGGTTAAACATAAACCTAATAGTTACTGTGATTTACTGCCCAATTTCTATTTGACATATATTACAAATATCAGCTTTGATTAGTGCTATGTAACTGGTTATATTCCAGCCCTGATTTATTTTAACCAGCTGTGCCTGACCCCAGCTGTGGTACTGAATTAGATATAACCTTTATATTATCTATTATAGCCCCCAGACTGCCCTTATCTTTAGGGCATTTGATAGGGGTGACAGTTAAGACATTTGCTCCATATACCAGTGCCCCTTATTAGAACCCTTTGGCAGGAATTTCCAGCCACTGAAGCTGAGAAGCCATCGGGCCATATGGCCTTGTGATGCAGGGAGCCATTAGGGTACTGATCAGGACCGGCCAAGTCATCATGATGTCAATAGTATCCAAATATTCAATATCCATATTGACCTGTTTGTGCTTGAGTTCTCTTATTTCATATATACCCATTCCCTGTATGTGTAACTTTTGCCACTTTTTAAGCACAAAGTTTCTGCCTTCAGACGGCTGCAAACAGCAGACTAGGGGTGAGTGAATCTGTCCCGTTTTATGCAAAAAATGTTTCTTATGAGCGCAAATTTTTTCTCACTTCGAATGCAGTAAAGTCAATGGGTGTTTTATTTCTCACATTTATATTATAATAATATTTTTTCATGATTGTTTACCTTTAACTTTTAGTATGTCGTAGAGACTAATATTCGGAGACAATTTGCAAAATTCCTTAAATCTTTTCATTATTTAAGTTTTTATTCAGCAGCTCTCCGTTTTGAAGTTTCAGCAGCTATCTGGTTACTAGGGTCCAAATTACCTTAGCAGCCAAGGAGTGGTTTGAATGAGAGGCTGGTATAGGAATGGAAAAGGGCCCAAAAAGAAAAAGAATTTATAGAAAGTAACAATAACAACAATTACGGCCGCACAGAGCAATAGTTTTTGGCTTCCGAGGTCAGTGATCCCCATTTGAAAGCAGCAAAATTCTCTTAAGAAAAATGACTTTTATTTCAGCCGGCACCAGTGGAAAAATAAAGGCAGTTTTCTTTCAGCAAACCATTTAGAAACACAAAAGAGATTTCTTTAGTGAGATTACAATAGTGGCAGTGTTACCAACCTTGGCACAGGCACAGTAAGGGGCACATTTACTCAAACTCTATTATTTCTTATGGTTTTTTAATTTTGAAGTTTAACTAAAATGATTTCCTCGAATGTCTGACATTTACTAAAAAAAAATCCAGTAGGGAAAGTCCATGCAATAAAAAGTCTACTTTATTGAACAACAGAATCAAGAATTCAAAATGTTTTGAGACAAAAGAAAGATCTTTCAGGAAAGGGAAGGAACCTCTGCCATTGGCTTCTCCATGAACTCGGCAAGTTTTAGCTGGAGAATTGCCCCATTTGGATTTTTAGCCATTTTGACCCATAGTAAATCTAAAATAAAAAAAAACAAAAAACGGGACTTTTGTACAATTGTTGAGAATGAGCTGATCTGTGTAAATCTGGCTCCCTGTTCTCTGTTCCTGCAATTGGAGTTGGGAGCAATAAGCACAGTTTCCCAGCACTGAACAAGTCTGTCCCTTTATCCCCATGTCTGATTCCTGTGCCATATAATGATGGGAAAATGCCATCATTATCTCTATATGTAAGGTACCAGCAAGGGGCCTGACACAGTGCTGGGAATCAGCATTCTCATTGGTCACTTCTCTTGCATTTAAAATTAGGTTTTTGGTCAGTAGAATTCTCACTGGTGAATTTTCTTGCATTTATAATTATGTTTTTCAGCACCTTCTACAGCAAAACTATTGGGCGCAGAAATGCTTTAAGGGCTTTTTCATACAATGTCAGTCTGATGTTACTTTTAGATCATCACATGTAAACTTACAATCAATATCCGAACGTTCGTGGGAAGAAAACTGAAATGTGAATGTGTATGGCCAACTTATAGGCTCCTACACGTGGGCATTTCCCCTGCATTCTCCTGTGGTGGATTCTCCAGCTTTTCACTGCAGAGGAGCCCAGGGAGATATGTGATCCATTCATTCTTATCAGTCCTTCTGACCCAGGCGCATCCAAGCACCAAACACAGGTGGGGGCATCATGTTGTATTCCTCCTGCATTCGGCACTTACATGCACCTGTGTCAGTACCAATAAAGAATGGATTGGGTTTCATCCTGTGCTCCCCCCGAGGAGGAATAATCCACCGCTGGAGAATGTGGGGCAAAACGCCCATGTGTAAGAGCCCTAATAGGGGTAGTGCTGTAATTGTGCTTTAGATATGAGCAGCTTGAGCAGATTCCTGCTATTTCTTTTACCAGGCCAAGTCCCCAGCAATACAGATATCTTGTGGAATTTTTATTTCTTGTCAAGGAAATTAATGAGAATCCAGCCCAGTTACCCAACAAAACCCTGGGATACCATATCCATGATTCCTGTGGAAACCCACAAAGGGCACTAATGAGCCTGTTTAAGATATTATCTGGTACCAGGGAACCAGTCCCTAATTACTCCTGTGTGCAAAAGAGAAATATTGTTGGCTTTATAGGGGATTTATACTCTGAACCAACTGTATCTGTGGCACTTATTCTGGGAGTGCTTGGATATCCCCAGGTGAGAAACGTTGGGAATTAGTACCTGGGCTGGAGGGGAGCCAACTGCTAAAACTGAAAATATGGGGAGTATTTTAGTAGCACAAGAAAGAACAGTAGTTATGAGTTAATTTATTAGGACACGTTTCATGCCTATAGCAGCACTAACTCACAGGCTAATGGTCACACCCCTATACAGCTCTATTTAAAAGGGTTGTGGCAGGGTTGCCATCAGAAACCATGGGGCCCCTTACAACAACATTTTCTGGGGCCCCCCCTTCCTCCCATGACCCTTCCCCCAGTGATCCCTCCCATCAGTTCAAAGGACACACAGACATTGGTATCCAGGGCCCCCTAAAACATTGTTAGTCAGGGCCCCCCTAAAACATTGGTAGCCAGGGGTTATATTTTGCATTGGTACCAGGGCAGGGACCCCATAAAACATTGCTAGCCAGCCCAGGGTTCCCTAAAACATTGCTGGTTCTCCCCCAGTGTCCTCATACTATGGCCCACTCCCCACTGCTTTCTGCTCCCCCACTGCTTCTTCCTGCTCCCCCTTACATCCTCCAGCTCCCCCCAGCATCCTTCAGCTCCCCCCATCATCTTCCCCAGCATCCATTGGTTGTGGCCAATACATGAAATACATTTTCCACTTGGAAATAAATGTATCCTCATTGCTAATTAATTTGGGATATTTTTGGATGTGGGACATTTTTGGCTGTAGTTCTACATGTCCTGTCAAGTAGATTGGCCTCAAACCTGTTTGCAGGTGTACAGGTTAATGAAGTTTCTGACTTACTGTCACTTAAATAAACACAAATATTATATAGTCGCAAAAGTATTGTACAATACGCCGCACAAGTCACACATGGCGTTTTTCCGCAAATCCCATTTTCATGGTGTTTAGCGCGACATAGCAAAAAAGCCGCGTATTTTCGCTAGAATAGCTTGCGTTTTTTGCGCAACTCTGTGCCAACAAAGTATTTTTCAGAGAAGTTTTTGCCCTTGATCCCCCTCCTGCATGCCACTGTCCAGGTCATGGCACCCTTTAAACAACTTTAAAATCAGTTTTCTGGCCAGAAATGGCTTTTCTAGGTTTTAATGTTCGCCTTCCCATTGAAGTCTATGGGGTTCGCAAAGTTCGCGAATATTTGCGGGTTTTGGTGTAAGTTCGCGAACATGTTTGCGAACTTTTTTTTTTAGGTTCGCTACATATAAATAAAACCCCAAAAAGCAAGTTCAGGCAGAAGCATAGACAGCTATGTGCAGGCTGGGAACAGAGAGACACAGACAGGAAGGTGGGAGGGGTATGTCAGTCAGTGCTGTGACCACTTCCTGTGGGAGAATAAAGAGACACGCCCACCCTGCATTTCAGTCCAGCTTCTGAAGTGAATAGATCTCTCTGTAGGTCTGATATAATGACTTTTTTAGGAGGTAAAATGCATTCAAAACATTTTTTTCTGCATTATTACATATTTTGAGGAAGGGTGAATAGTATAACTAAATATGAATGTTATATAAAATATCTCCTTTAAAAATCTGAATGTAGCAACAGCCAAAGGAAAAAAAATAACTAAAACACCAGCACCCCTTTTGTTCTTTAACCCTTTAAGTGCCAGCAGAATTTCACATTTTGGTTCCCCTCAGTGCCAGATGTTTTCTTAACATTTTGTGCGCTCTCATTTTAGAGGCATTTACTGGGGGGGGGGTTAAGTTTAGGTAGGCAAACTATATATTGTTTTTTTCCAGGAGAACCTGAGCTTTCCAAACCTGAGTTTTTGTGTATTTCAACTTCTGGAACAAGATTGAAATACAAAAAAAAAAAGAAAAAAAGAAAAATGCTATTTTTCATGATATAGGGATTTATACCAGAAACATATTTTATTTTATGGACAAAAATTCAACTGATTTGGAAAGCCTCATGTCTCCCGAACGTGCCAATACCTGATATGTATAGTTTTATTGAGATTTCTGACTTCTATAGATCAAAAACTCCCAGCAGTAAATTACCATATTTTCAAAGCATTACAGCAGAATACGGCATACTTTACATTCCAAAGCCAAAAATCCTGAAACACCCTAAATATGAAAGCCAAGGGTCCACTGAATAGTTTGATGCCCATTGTGCATAGGATCAGCACTGTATCTGGCATTTAGAGACCCCAAAATGAAGTTAGTGCATACAAAGTGAATATGCTGCAATATAAGCTACCGCCATGTGCATTATGTGCCATAAGACCCCCTAACAGTAAGGAGACCCTAGAAAACCATACATTTTCCGAAAGTACACAGTCTGACAAAACAAAAATGGGTAAATACAACTTTCTACTGCAAACTACCAAACTACAAAGCTATGCTAAACAGAACAGTTTTTATGACATTTCTGAAAATCAAAACAAAGCTTGCATTTTACCACATTATGTACCCCCACATTTTGTAACATATCAACATAAAACTTTCTAAATATGAACGCCAGGGGTCTACTGAACAGTTTGATGCCCTATATGCATATATTGGCCAAACTACGTGCCATACAGGGGCACCCAAATAAAAATAGTGCATATCAACTTTCACATAAGATTCTCTGGCTCATGCAGTTTTTGCACCCGGTATGTGAATTATGTGCTATAAGACCCCCTAACAGTATGGAGACCGAGAAAACCATACATTTTCCAAAAGTACACATTCTGACAAAACAAAAATGGTTAAATACAACTTTATACTGCAAACTACCAAACTACAATGCTATGCTAAACAGAACAGTTTTTGTGACATTTTTTTTTGCCTAGTAATATCTGCAGTGAGAATCACAGTTTGAATATTCAGGCTTGGGCAAATAAGTTTTACAGACAAAGTCAAGCGAACAACAGCTATTCATAACTGAAAATGCAATAGAATGGCTAAAAATGCAATAAAATACCTAAAAATGCACCAAAATCACAGAAAATGAAGTAAAAATACCAAAATAATACATAAAAGTTATTGCCAGTGCGGTTAGCGAATACAATATCTGTAATGGCAATAAAACATTTTTTTCAGGCAAGAATAAAAATGATGCGATAAAAAAAATTTACAAAATTACATAAGTGTGTGTATACACTAGGTAAAACATGTGTATGTGTGTGCAAGTAAGTGTGAGTGCTGTAAGTGCTTTTAATGTGTGAAGCCCCCCAACCCCCCCAAAATGTATGTGTGTTATAATGTAATAAGTGTGTGTATGTGTGTTTGTGTGTGTATGTGGCACTTACCTGGGGTCAAGAAGCTGAAGATCAAAGGAGACGCAGGGACAGCAGCTGCAGTAAAGGATTGGTGAGTGGGCAGTGCAGGAAGAGGGGGAGCAGAGGGGGGAGCGGAGGAAGGGAGCAGTGAAAGCCAGACACATGCATTGCTATGGGGCCCCTGGGCAATCGCGTCACAGAGGCCACTCGTTCCCCTCATGTGCTCATTGTCTAGGGACTGGGAAATGAGCAGGGAGCGAAGGAGCGGCTTGAAAAGCTGCTCCTCGGCTCCCAAAGCCGGAAGTGCAGCAGGACGTAGAATCTACGTCCTGTGGCACTTAGGTACTTTTATACGTAGGATGTAGATTCTACGTCCTGTGGCACTTAAAGGGTTAAAGAGAGGAGAATTCCCACCTATGCCTTTTCTTGCTGTTGCTTTAATCAAGCTTTGACTTTGCAGACCTGTTTCCATTGCTGAGTTTCTGCACTCAAAAAGTCAGGGAGTCAGACCACCAGAAGGAATACAGGAGTGGGGTAGGCAGGTCAGTCACTTACTGATGAGGGAAAGAAGGGAAATAACAAAGGATGAATTTTGATGGATTTGGAAAGAAACATACTGTGCTCTGGGCAAAGAGACTGTGTCACCTTCTTTCCTTATTTACAGATCAGTTACGGGGCTACAGACCCTTCCCTCAGTGACAGAGTCGCCTTTCCATACATTTATCGGACAGTACAGAGTGATGAGGAGGAATATATTGCTTTGTGCAAATTACTCAAATATTTTGGCTGGAACTGGGTTGGGATTATTCAGTTTGACGATTACATTGGATACCAAAATCATCAACTGCTGGTAAAATATCTCTCTAGAGAAGGCATCTGTGTTGCATTTACAGTAAAATTAGCACCAAATCTTAATGGGAATGCACTGAAAGAGATAATTATTCAAAAATCCTCAACCGATATAATTATTATTTGTGGAGATGTGGGTGTACTCAGTTCCCAAGCATTATATGAAGTACGTGACTCATTAAGTAAAAAGACATTTATCTTTTTATCTAAATGGTTAAATTATTTGGATGTCATAAAAGTTCCTTTGGAGTATTTTAGTGGGAGTTTGCTGTTTGCACAGAAAGGAATAAGAGACCAATTTGACCCCAGATTCAAAGAGTTCTCAGACAGTTTCCACCCATCAAAATACCCAGAAGACAATTTACTTGAAGATATCTGGTTGTGGCAATTTTTCTGTTTGTCAAAAGATGAATCTAAAAATGAATACCATGAACTTATGTTACATTTTCCTCATAATTGCTCATCCGGAAAGGAAAAACTTACAGATATTTCCAGTTATATAAATCTCTATCACTCTCCCAGCCTGATGTATGCAGTGGAAATGATGTCTCTGGCACTGACCCATATGCACAACTCCCTTCCCAAGCAATCTTTCCAGAATAACAAAATGTATAAATTCCAGGTAAACTGCACTGTTTTTATATGTAGATATTATGGGTATGGGACCTGTTATCCAGAATAGTTGGGACCTGGGGCTCTTTCCATAATTTGGATCACTGTGCCTTAAGTTTACTAAAAAATGATTGAAATATTAAAGGGGACCTGTAACCCAGACATAAAAAGCTGATTTATAATTTTATTTATTATAAAAGTCCTTTTCAAATTAAACATAAAACCCAAATTCATTTTTTTAATTAAATCATCCATACCCGATATACTTTCCCTTCAGCACTTCCTAAATATCACCCAGATGGCAAATGCATAAGATTTTGGGGGGATACAAAGCTTTGCCTTAATAACAGTGTTCACAAAATGGCGCCGGTCTGCTGGCTGTGACTGTAAATTCCAAGACTGAAGGAAAGGAAATTCAATAATTTATATAGTGTAAGTAAAGTTTTTTATGGTCTACTAACATGATACAAATGGATTTGGAATTATTTATTAGGGTGGCAGGTCCCCTTTTATAAAACCCAATAGGATTGTCTTGCCTTCAATAAGGATTAATTATATTATATCCTAGCTGGGATCAAGTACAGGTACTGTTTTATTATTACAGAGCAAAGGGAATCATTTAACCATTAAATAAACCCAATAGGGCTGTTCTGCCCCCAATAAGGGGTAATTATATCTTAGTTGGGATCAAGTACAGGTACTGTTTTATTATTACAGAGAAAAGGGAATCATTTAACCATTAAATAAACCCAATAGGGCTGTTCTGCCCCAATAAGGGGTAATTATATCTTAGTTGGGATCAAGTACAGGTACTGTTTTATTATTACAGAGAAAAGGGAATCATTTAACCATTAAATAAACCCAATAGGTCTGTTCTGCCCCAATAAGGGGTAATTATATCTTAGTTGGGATCAAGTACAGGTACTGTTTTATTATTACAGAGCAAAGGGAATCATTTAACCATGAAATAAACCCAATAGGGCTGTTCTGCCCCCAATAAGGGGTAATTATATCTTAGTTGGGATCAAGTACAGGTACTGTTTTATTATTACAGAGAAAAGGGAATCATTTAACCATTAAATAAACCCAATAGGGCTGTTCTGCCCCCAATAAGGGGTAATTATATCTTAGTTGGGATCAAGTACAGGTACTGTTTTATTATTACAGAGAAAAGGGAATCATTTAACCATTAAATAAACCCAATAGGTCTGTTCTGCCCCAATAAGGGGTAATTATATCTTAGTTGGGATCAAGTACAGGTACTGTTTTATTATTACAGAGAAAAGGGAATCATTTAACCATTAAATAAACCCAATAGGGCTGTTCTGCCCCAATAAGGGGTAATTATATCTTAGTTGGGATCAAGTACAGGTACTGTTTTATTATTACAGAGAAAAGGGAATCATTTAACCATTAAATAAACCCAATAGGGCTGTTCTGCCCCAATAAGGGGTAATTATATCTTAGTTGGGATCAAGTACAGGTACTGTTTTACTATTGCAAAGAAAAAGAATATTATTTTTAAAAATTAGTATTATTTGATTATAATGGAGTCTATGGGAGACACCTTACCTGTAATGCAGAGTTTTCTGGATGACAGGTTTCCAGATAATGGGTCCTGTTCTAGTAATTGGTTATCATTGGATTTTTACTTTCTCACATAAACCAACTCCCTTGCTCCATGGTCTCTGCCATTATTTTAAACATTCCATCATTGAGGGATGGAGAGGCTGTGGGGAGGATATTAAATAAATTATAAATAAAGTTGCTAAGACTCAGTTTCCTGTAAGTGTTCGGCCACAGCTTTATTGAATGTTAAACCTGGTAAACGTCCTTGCCCCGTTATAACCAAAATGTAGGATATGCCCAGATGCCAGCCACCGCAACCCCGGTGGGCATGTAAATGCATCCTATTAAACATACCCCAAAGGGCAAGGACCAAATTCTAAATACCTGCCCACAGCTATGACAATATACCAAAAATATCAAACAGATACCACATTTGGAATATACAAACAAACTCCACAAGTACACAAATAAAATACAGTATAATAACAAAACAAAAATTAATCTAACATTGTGCATAACAATAATATACAGGTAGCATTCAACCACAACAAAAAGTTGAGGTGGGGTGGGATGATCAGTCGCCATTTTGGGTGCCAGACATGCTGCCAGGTGCCTGCACAGTGCTCCAGGTGCCCGTGACCATGAAGGAAAAGACGGGTAAGGTGTTCCTTATTAGCACTTACAACCAATCCTGCACCCCCATGTAGCAGCTCCCAGGGTTCTCTCTGCTCCCAGCACCTCCCCACAGTCCCAGGCACCCTTTGTTCACCATTTTGATGCCAAGGGGGAAATTGTATACTGTATTTTAGATACTGGTTTCAACCCTTTCTCCATAGGTCCTTCTTCTAACAGCTAAACAAGAAAAAGAGCAAATCAGTGGTTCACCCTCCCAGTTTATTCCAGTTTTCACACAGGTACAGGGCAACAATCCCAAGCCTAATGGTTTAACACTTTTCCTGCCAAGCACTTATTCTATAAAGAAAAGTCTCTAACTGCCAAACACATATTTAATACAGTTAGGGGGAGATTTACTAATCCACGAATGGTCCGAAGGCGTCTGAATGCGTTTTTTTCGTAATGATCTGTATTTTTATGACTTTTTCGCCGCTGTCGCGACTTTTTTGTATGTCCCGCGTTTTTTTGTCACCGTCGCAACTTTTTCGTATATTTTCAGCGACTTTTTCGTCGATGTCGCGAAAAAATCAGATTAGTTTTTCTGCCGTTTACTATCGCTCAACACGAAAAAATTCAAAAAATCATGATGACGACGAAAAATCACGACAAATACGGAAAATCACAAAGGTGACGAAAAAGTTGCAAAATTTTGGTTTAAAATACGATTTTTTTCCCTTTCGGGATTTGGATTCGTGGATTAGTAAATCTGCCCCTTAGAGTGTTTCCCACTGCCCCAATGGCTTTTTCCACCACTGCAGACAGTAACTAGTTATGCCAGCCCCTGGAGAAGGAGCTTTCAAGCAGTAATCACAATCCGATTTGTGCCTGCTACTTGTCCTGCTCCTTTTTCCCCTAGTGGTCATAAGCATTATGGGCCAATAACATGTAGGGACCTGGTAAATTGTGCCCTTTCTCACTGGCTGTCCAGTTAATTGGACAGCTATAAAAGGTCCTTATATAATGGGAAGTAAGCCCCTTTCCCTGGGTCATAGCATGATCCTTTGCAGTTCACAGTTTGGCCATAAGGTGGCACTGTGGCAAAGTATAAAAGGCTGAGTAGCCATGAGGCTAGAGGCCATTTGAGAAAGCTCTCCACCTGAGCAAGCAGGTGGGGAGATTGTGGTGGAACCTGGGTATAGGTAGGCCCAGACAGGTCACACCGCTCCTATAATAGATTGCACTAGGTGCGATAGACAGGCAGGGCCAGCTAGTGAGCAGTTTTTGGCTCCGACAAGGATTTGAAGAGGGATTATTATCCCATGTGTAATACTGCCCAGAGTATTGTTACCAGTGTACAGACCTAGGGTTAGATAGTTGATCGTCTAGGTTCCACTGGGAGCACATAAGCTGAAATCTGGGGCTAACCCATTGTGCCCTGTGGGGAGAGAGTCATTATGATCATTTGTCCTGAGTACTGTCTGACCTGTGAGATGCTACTACCTGCATATTGTACTTGTTGTTACTCACAGGCTGTGTAAATAAACAGTTCATGTTCAATGTTAAGAACCACTGGCGCCCATTTATTGAGAGTTATAGTAACACAACCACCTGGCCTCCATATCAAGTGAGGGCTCACACCTGAGGTAATAAGTCTCATTCTGGGTAATATATGGTGTGGTTTATGGTAACCATCAAGCTAATTTACCATAAGCTTACAAACACATAATATGCTAATAGCAAAATAGATACATGGGCATGCCCAGTACCAGGAAACTAAGAAGTGTAGGCTATAAAGCTATAGAGAATGTTAACCCCACAGGTTCCTACAGTAATTTTAGTGATTTTCTTATTACCTATTAGTCATGTCAATAAACAAAATAAATTGTATGGCTAAAATTATCTTGAATGCATCATCTTCTAACCTGTAAAAAATGAGGAAAACACTATGTTGGCCAAACAGGTAGAACATATATATATATATATATATATATATATATATATATATATATATATATATATATATATATATATATATATACAGTGGAGGAAATAATTATTTGACCCCTCACTGATTTTGTAAGTTTGTCCAATGACAAAGAAATGAAAAGTCTCAGAACAGTATCATTTCAATGGTAGGTTTATTTTAACAGTGGCAGATAGCACATCAAAAGGAAAATCGAAAAAATAACTTTAAATAAAAGATAGCAACTGATTTGCATTTCATTGAGTGAAATAAGTTTTTGAACCCCTACCAACCATTAAGAGTTCTGGCTCCCACAGAGTGGTTAGACACTTCTACTCAATTAGTCAACCTCATTAAGGACACCTGTCTTAACTAGTCACCTGTATAAAAGACACCTGTCCACAGAATCAATCAATCAAGCAGACTCCAAACTCTCCAACATGGGAAAGACCAAAGAGCTGTCCAAGGATGTCAGAGACAAAATTGTAGACCTGCACAAGGCTGGAATGGGCTACAAAACCATTAGCAAGAAGCTGGGAGAGAAGGTGACAACTGTTGGTGCGATTGTTCGAAAATGGAAGGAGCACAAAATGACCATCAATCGACCTCGCTCTGGGGCTCCACGCAAGATCTCACCTCGTGGGGTGTCAATGATTCTGAGAAAGGTGAAAAAGCATCCTAGAACTACACGGGAGGAGTTAGTTAATGACCTCAAATTAGCAGGGACCACAGTCACCAAGAAAACCATTGGAAACACATTACACCGCAATGGATTAAAATCCTGCAGGGCTCGCAAGGTCCCCCTGCTCAAGAAGGCACATGTGCAGGCCCGTCTGAAGTTTGCCAATGAACACCTGAATGATTCTGTGAGTGACTGGGAGAAGGTGCTGTGGTCTGATGAGACCAAAATAGAGCTCTTTGGCATTAACTCAACTCGCTGTGTTTGGAGGAAGAAAAATGCTGCCTATGACCCCCAAAACACCGTCCCCACCGTCAAGCATGGGGGTGGAAACATTTTGCTTTGGGGGTGTTTTTCTGCTAAGGGCACAGGACAACTTATTCGCATTAACGGGAAAATGGACGGAGCCATGTATTGTGAAATCCTGAACGACAACCTCCTTCCCTCTGCCAGGAAACTGAAAATGGGTCGTGGATGGGTGTTCCAGCACGACAATGACCCAAAACATACAGCAAAGGCAACAAAGGAGTGGCTCAAGAAGAAGCACATTAAGGTCATGGAGTGGCCTAGTCAGTCTCCGGACCTTAATCCAATAGAAAACCTATGGAGGGAGCTCAAGCTCAGAGTTGCACAGAGACAGAAACCTTAGGGATTTAGAGATGATCTGCAAAGAGGAGTGGACCAACATTCCTCCTAAAATGTGCGCAAACTTGGTCATCAATTACAAGAAACGTTTGACCTCTGTGCTTGCAAACAAGGGTTTTTTCACTAAGTATTAAGTCTTTTTTTGTTAGAGGGTTCAAAAACTTATTTCACTCAATGAAATGCAAATCAGTTGCTATCTTTTATTTAAAGTTATTTTTTCGATTTTCCTTTTGATGTGCTATCTGCCACTGTTAAAATAAACCTACCATTGAAATGATACTGTTCTGAGACTTTTCATTTCTTTGTCATTGGACAAACTTACAAAATCAGTGAGGGGTCAAATAATTATTTCCTCCACTGTATATATATATATATATATATATATATAAATATCTAGATTGTAAGCTCTACGGGGCAGGGACTTCCATCCTCTTGTGTCTTTGACTCTTAACTTATTACAACTGTTACTGTATCTTGTATTTATTTGTATTTGTTCTTATACTTTGTATTTATCTATTATTATCTTAATAACCCCCTGTTTGTATTAATGTATTCTACTGTACAGCGCTGGGTACATAAGTAGCACTTTATAAATAAAGATATACATAAATCTAAAACTACCTCAAATAACTTATGTGGTAAAACATTTTCATGAATATGCTTTTGGCAGTTCAAACTTTTCCTTAGGGGATAAATAGAGGCGGGGTTTAAGTAAAAAAAAAAATCAGCCAGGATTCAAAATGAATTTCTTGACAGCTACCAGAATGCCATTAGGTTTATAGTAACAATGTGTATATTTTTAGCCCTGTTCTTGTGCTTTGTTCTGTCTTGTTTATTATTAAAGGGGTTGTTCACCTGCGAGTTAACCTTTAGCATGGTGTAGAGCAGTGATCCCCAACCAGTGTCTCAGGGGCAACATGTTGCTCCCCAACCCCTTGGATGTTGCTCTCAGTGCCCCCAAACCAGGGAGTTATTTTTGAATTCCTGACTTGGAGGCAAGTTTTGGTTGAATAAAAACAAGATTTCCTACCAAATAAAGCCCCTGTAAGCTGATAGGGTGCATAGAGGCCCCTAATAGCCAATCACAGCCCTTATTTGGCTCCTCCAGGAACTTTTATGGTGCTTGTGTTGCTCTCCAAGTCTTTTAACATTTGACTGTGGCTCGGGAGTAAGAAAGGTTGGGGATCCCTGGTGTAGAGAGTGCTATTCTAAGACAATCTGCAATTGGTCTTCATTTTTTATTATTTGTAGTTTTTTTTTTTTTAGTTATTTTACATTTTGTTCTACAGCTCTCCAGTTTGGTGTTTCAGCAGCATCTGGTTGCTAGGGCCCAAATTACCTTAGCAACCAGAGAGCGATTGGCATGAATGAATGAAATATGAATAGGAGAGGACCTGAACAGAAAGATAAGTTATAAAAAGTAACAATAACAATAAAACTGGAGCCTCACAGAGCAATAAGTTTTTGGCTGCCGGGGTCAGTGACCCTCCATTAGAAAGCTGGAAGGAGACCAAAGAAGAAGGGAAATAATTCAAAACTATAAAAAATAAAGTAATAAAAACCCAATTGATAAGTTATAGAATTGGCCATTCTATAACATGCTAAGTCAACTTAAACGTGAATGAACACTTTAATAAAGTTGTAAATACATTTTACTTGAACTTTTGCACACTGGTGGGAGTTGCTTTGTGAGTTCCTGCCCTACATTTATGGTTTTTATGTAAAGAATCAAAGCCCATTAACCAACACTAACCAACAATGTTACTGCATTCTGTAAACACACAACTTACAACAATAGCAATAGGTTTGGAGCATCCCGTTCTTTTCCAAAGCATCTTATTGGTATTGTGCCATTTCTATTTGAATAAAGGCTGTTTCTAATTATGGCATTGATTTATTGTCCTTTATGGGCAAACAAGCTCCCTTATCCACCATACAGCAATCAAAAAGGATAATAAATACATATTTAAAGTAAAATAAAAATTCACCTGATGTGTGCCAACCTTCAAACAGATGGATTTTTGCTAAGTGCTAAAAAGATCAAAAGAGGCAAAACTTATAATACTTTCTGCATTGGGCATGGAAAAAAGGGGCATGTCAGTGAGATTAATATTATTATATATTATTAATGAGGCTGATAAACTTTAATTTTTTTGAAAATAAAGAAATACATTTGTGACTATCCCTATTGATATTCCTGGTGACAGCTTTTGCTGGATTGTTTTATCTGGCAACTTTTCACTGTTATTTTATTAAATAAAACCCCAGTATTCTGGGTTTCAGACAATACTCAGGCGACTATTTGAGTTTGCATTTTTTTTCCTAAAATTTAGATATTTTCTCATAAAAACAATATTTAAAAAGGGTAAAGCTGCCTACAGAATGCAATAAAATGAACATTTATAAAAGCCATGTTGGCAAATACAAGGCTGAATGAGTTATATGGAAATGTAATCCAAGTAGACTGTAATGCACAATAAATAGACATAAGAGTATAAAAATGTGTAAAAGATCACGTTAAACTAAAAAACTTAAATCATAACATTTAGATATGCTGTTTACCCAGCAAATGGAACACTACTCACCGTCTCTCTTCTCACGTGTCCAGATTCCCCATCCCTTTCTGTCTGTACTGCTCCCCTGTTGGTGCATGAACCATTGTGGTTTCTTCTAGGATAGAAAATTACATAGGCCTCATAATACAGTGCCCACATCAGTGATAAGGTGTTTGGCAATAATATTGTATGTTGCACTTTATAGTTACATCACCATCTGAAAAACGTCTCATACACAAGGAATGGAAGCCCTGCGTTATCTTTTAATGAAAAAGGAGAGCTTGTTAATCAATATGAGATTGTGAATCTACAGTTCAGTTCGAGTGGCAATTGGTCTTGGAACATTGTTGGAAATTATGTACCCTGGGCTCTTCCAGACCAAAGATTAATATTAACACCAGAAAATATCATATGGAAAACACTAAGGAATAAGGTCAGAAACCACTTCTTCCATCTGCCCCCCAATCTGAATTCAGAAACACCAAATAAACCCTTTCTGTTTTTGAAAAAGCGCATGGTATAATCCAGGGTATAATAAGAGTCATTAAGAGTCAATAAATAAACTTCCAACTCTTTCTTAAAATTATTTATGAAATAATTTGCCACTGTAAGGCCCACTTATTATGTAACAATGCAAGAACACCACCTAGACTTCGTTCTTCATTTATCAGAAGAGATTTAATCTTTTACATCGATGGGGAGACAATGTACAATGGAATATTGTGCATGAAACCTCCAAGTTGTTTACACTGTATCATGCCTTTTTATACCCTTCAGTGGGCGATTTCCAAAGGCCCCCACTGCCCCCAAGTATTGTCCAATCAGAGTCCAATGTTCCCCTGTTATCTATCCATCCTTCGGGAATCTTCTCCTCACGTTTGACCACGCGTGATTCTAGAAGTTTCTGGACATCTGGGGCCCTTCGATAGCATGAGATGACGATGTATGATTCAGCACATAGCAATTAATCATTCCTTATCTGTAAACAACTTACATAAGTGTACAAAACAACTTATTTTAAATGTATAAACTTTTACTGTAATTTGTGCTAGTTTTAGGCCTTAAACTTACTTGTAGGCCTGAAGCTTAAACACCTATATTTAAACCTGTCCTCACACCACTGAACATATAACATAAAACATTATCATCATCATTAATTTATATAGCACCACCAAGTTACATAACACTTTATATTCATTTATTAAAAAAACAGTAATGTAATAAAAAAGGGTTATGAAATAAAAATTGGATAGAGGGCCTACATACACTAAGGGGCACATTTACAAAAGCATGAACGCTCGAGCGTTCATGCGAACGCTATGAGCGTATTTTCACCGATTTTTTCGGGCGTCCGCATGACTTTTTCGTACTGTGCACGACGTTTGCACGATAAAATTGGAAAGGTTTTACCGCTGTTTACAATTGTTCGGTACGAAAATTTCGGGACTTTCGGATCGCCAATACGTTATTATCGTGACTAATACAATTTTTTCTTAAGCATTTTCGTGATATTTGAAGTCTTACAAAGTTTTAGTTTCCAATACGATTTTTTCCCATTCGGGATTCGGATTCGTGGGGTGGTGGGTGGGTACCCAGACTGGGCTTTTATTAAAACTAAATTAAAGCCAAGCAAAAAGACCCGCCCAACACACAGAGGGGAGGAACATAGCAGGCAAAGCTACATTGCCATCCCATATGTTGCTGGAACATCAGAAAACATGGGAAATTTTTCAACAAACATTGCATTCCTGTGTTTTTAAAACCCAGCAACTCTCTGAGACAGAAGTTAAGGTTTTGATTAGAAATAAAGCAGACAGCAGGAAATTATCCCACAGCATAACTTTACCTCATCATTAGAAACCACAAGAAATAACTTTATTTAAACAAAATTACTTTAAATTCCTAATAAAAGTCAAGACTCTATATCACCTTCTCTGATGCACATATTAACACCTTCAATCTCCTCCTCATCTGGCCAAGAAGCAAGGAAATCCTGTATTTCCTCATCCGACTTGTGCTTCCAGAACTAATGCAGTCTCTGCCCACTGGTATCACAGGACTTGCAATCCTCCGCTGAGTGACCATAAGCATGGCACTTTCGACTAAAAGCTGGCATTCCATTAAAGTGACTATCAAGGCTGACATTCCCCAAACATCTCACCGGAGGATACATAAGGCTGAGAACAATCCTTAGCAAGATGACGGATCACCACAGATCTGACCTGATTTGCAGACATCAGCACCATGACCATTTCCTGCAAAACACCGATATTCCAATAAAATAGACATCCAGGTTTCCATTCCTAAGTCAAAACCTAGCAGAACCTGTATGTGGATGTCCAAATACCAAGCTCATTCAAAACATGCCCAGCAAAAAAGAATTCTTGTAATATCTCCACAAAACTGCTTCAATTTCTCCAAGAGGCACAAAAGGCAAATAAGACTTTATTTTTCAAGTCACCTCCTCATTAAAATGGGGACTAATCTTGAACCCCACTAACGGTACATCATCTGCTGCCAAATCTTTAGGAAAATTGAGAAGATCCCTTCACAGTCAAAGGTCAAAGAATTTCAGCTCTCCAAGAATCACATCAATGACATAAGGCAGCCACTTCTCCACAATCAGATCTTCTCCCAGAGTAATAATCCAGATGGAATTTTTCACAACTCAGGACTCTCGTCTGCATCCATATCATTAGTAGCATTCCCAGCAAGGTCTTCACTGGAGTGAGGGGACCACCTTCCATTGCCTGCAAAATGGCCTCCCCCCAATAGCAGCAATGGGCTTAAGGTTGTTCTCTCACAACTACCGATGCCCAAAAGGTTGTGGTTGTGTATGAAGGCACCTAGTGACTAAGACACTTGATCTGAGCCCAAGGGCCAACTGTTTTTTTTTTATTGAAAAATATACTTTATTATATATATATATATAATATAAATATACAAAAAACAAACATTTTCTCTTTGCATTCATTCATTACTTTGCATTATACTTTCAAAATAAAGCAATGGATGTAGGGGGGAGTGGATGGGGGGTGGGAGATGGGGAAAGGATGTGGAATTTGACATGCCCAAAGCTTTATTTTCCACTTAATCTTAGACAACAAGGGAGGGATGGGGAGAAGGAGAGGGTTAGTTAGTCCTCTTCTTCCTCAAGGCTGTCCCGGATGTTGTAGTCCTGGAGCAGACTGTGGATCAGTCTGCGGCAGTCTTGGATTGTCATCCTCTCTCTCCTCAGAATGAGGCAGTTTCTGGAATACCACAAAATGTCCTTAAAAGAGTTCATAAGGCACCAGGCTTCCTGAATTGCCCCTTCCGTGTGAGTGCCCTGGAAAAGCCCGTAAAGCACCGCATGGTGCGTAAGGAGATTTCTGGGCACACAGTCTTTGAGTTCATGTTCCAGGGCATCAAGCAGGACCTGAGCAAATTGGCAATCCCAAAAAGTGTGCAAAGATGTTTCCTCATAAATTATGCACCGTGGGCAATGCCAACTGTTGGTGCACCTAAAGAGCCTACACCAAAGTGCATGAAAAGTAATGTGGTCTATGCTATCCAGTGTAGTGAAGAGTGCTCAGACTTATACATTGGGGAGACCAAACAACCTCTCTATAAAAGAATGGCCTGATATAGAAGGGCCAACTACTCAGGACAAGACCCAGCAGTCTCTTTACATCTCAAGGAAAAGGGACACTCTTTTGAGGACAATAACATTCTTATTTTGGACTGAGAAGAGAGATGGTTTGAAAGAGGTGTGAATTTTGTATTGCCATGCCGCAATAAAGTCTGTCATTCTATTTGAGAATGAATGTGTGTAGGTAAAAGTGAAGATGGGCACACAACTGCAACGTAAATGCATAAAAATGAGCATAATGAATCTTGAAATTTATTAATACATATAAATGCTAAGGATTTATCCTCATATGATGTACCAGAGGTATAAGTAAATGAATGCAGGGCAAGGTACAAAATTTGCACCTAGGGTCCCCCAACAGCCTGCCCCTACTACTCAGAACAGTAGCTGAATGCACACTCCTACCTGCAACCCCCCATCACCGCACGTTCCTGTAGTTGCACCCCCTACCCCTCCAGTAGTTACACCAGTGCAAATTATTGGTGGAACCCTCTCTATAAAATGCATAAATCTTTTGATTCCTCTCCAATCTATTTGGCCTCAATACTACTCTTAAATGTTTCCAAGTTGTTTCTTTTCATCCCAAGGTCCCAAGAGCTCAGTGCTCTAGCAGCTGTCCCCCCGGCTTTTGGAAGGCAATGAAGGCTGGAATATTGACTTGCTGCTATGAATGTGTCCAGTGCCCTGAGGGAGAGATCTCAAATAGAACTGGTATATAATATAAATGTACAATACAACCAATGGTTTCCCAAATATGTAACAGCACTGGAACAGCATGGAACCAAGAGTAGTAACCACTATGATTGCACTAAGTATTGTGTACTTTAGTCCCTAGGCTTCTTACAATCTGTTCCTCAAAAACATATAAGGACTGATGGAACATAATTAAAATTACAAATGAGTAATATAATTTATACTAGTAAATGTGTGCTGCCTTTCTGAGACTTGTATCTATTAAGTGACACTTTATTCCTTTTATGTACATATCCATTCACTTTTCCATCTATATCAAAGATATTTTTTCTTTAACCATGCTAACATAATTCTATGTGTGCCAAAGAAGCTATTGCAATTTGTAATGCAAAATACAATTCTCTGTCCATTTGTTCACTCAATGGCTTAGGATTACAGCCTCCCCTTGTGGTATACAATACCCCCAGCTAACATAATTGTCCACTGACTTTGAAGGCACCATGCTGTGTTGTGCAGAAACCTGAGCTCACAAACAGCTGAGCTAGAGTCCACCACAATCCTCTATGGGAACAAAGTTCTTCTTCATGGCATAGGACCCATCTGACAGTGAGTCAATCGGGAACACTTTAGAACTGGGCCCCTTTGGAAGACACAGAGGGATGGAAGGAGAGGCCAGGTTACCAGGGCATCAGAAAGACACTCCTGGCAACTCTAAGAGCAGAATGTTTGGGTTTTAAACTGGCAAATTGGCTCAATTCCTGCAAGGAGTACAATAGCATTCTCTGCACTTGCAATGTGGCCCACTTATACCTCTCTAGTGCTGTAGGGGGGACAGCCTTAGGCAGCATTAGGGCTAGGAACACCCCTGCACACAGGCACCACAAAACAGAGATTTGCACAGCCCCCCTATTCCTATTACTGACCCAATCATATCCATTTAAATGTACCATTTTTTTAATTGACATTATACTCTTACATGTTTTCTTTTTGTGTTATCTTTACAGACAGTGAAAGCTGCATCCCATGCCCCAAAATGGAATGGTCCAACAAGAAAAGGACCCAATGTATTGCAAAAATGGAAGATTTGCTTGTATACGCCAATGTGATTTCCGTATTTTTTTCAGCTTCCTCTGTTTTATTTTTTCTTACAACTCTACTGATACTGGGAGTTTTTATTGCACACAGGGAAACCCCCATAGTGAGAGCCAACAACCGGAGCCTGAGCTTCCTCCTCCTTGTCTCCATCAAGCTGAGCTTCCTCAGTGTGTTTCTGTTCCTCGGTCGCCCTGTGGATATAACCTGCATGCTGCGCATCATCACTTTTGGAATCACCTTCTCCATAGCTGTCTCTTCTCTCCTGGCCAAGACTATCATGGTTTGTGTTGCTTTCAAAGCCACCAAGCCAGGGAGCTCATGGAGAAAATGGCTGGGAGTCAAACTGTCCAATTCTGTAGTCTTGTTCTGCTCATCCATTCAAATAATCATCTGCATGACTTGGTTGGCCATTTCTCCTCCCTTTCAGGAACTGGACATTCACACTTCCCCTGGAACCATCATCATTCAGTGCAATGAGGGCTCAGCTATTGGCTTTTACTCAGTTATTGGGTATATGGGGCTTCTGGCAGCTGTTAGTTTTGTTTTAGCATTTTTAGCTCGGAGCTTACCGGACAGTTTTAATGAGGCCAAGTACATCACTTTCAGCATGCTGCTCTTCTGCAGTGTTTGGATCACAATGATCCCGGCCTATCTGAGCACCAAAGGCAAAAACACTGTGTGTGTGGAGATATTTGCCATACTCACCTCAAGCGCGGGCCTTTTAGCCTGTATATTTCTGCCCAAATGTTATATCATTCTGTTTAGGTCTGCAATGAACACAAAATCTAATTTATTAGGAAACAGGCAGTATCAGTACTGATCTTTCAAGCAATGAGTGAAAAATATAATGATCAGCTTTGTTTAGGTAATGCTGCCATTTGTTTATATTTGTGTTTTGCTTAAATAGAAACAGATAAAAATCTAGTAACCAATTATAATCACATAACTACTAATCCTTATGATTTGTGCAAATGTCAAAATCACACAATCTTTTCTATACAAAAAAAAAAAACAAATAAGGGGTTCTTTTTTCAAGGTAGTTTTTATGGATTAAACAATAAATCACATAATGATTCACAGTGTCAATAATTTTACTTAGTGCAGACCTTAAGGTACATGCCAGGAGAACATGGAGAAAACATAATTGCATTAGCTGAAGAGGAGAGAGTGAAAGCAGGTTGGAAGGGTCCAACACTGGCAACAATAACACTGGAGCTAACAAAGGAGCACAGCTCTGTCATTGTGTCACTGAGCGCTCAGTCTAGGGGGCACATATACAGCCATGGGCCCCAGATCTTATGGAATTTAGTGGGGACATCTCTTTGGCATAGATCAGCTGTTCTACCTTACAAATATCTCGTATCATTATGAGCCATGAGAGGAGTCAAAATTCCTCCAGTTTTCGATGATTAACCATTTGGCCATGAGCAGTGCCTCTTAGAGAAAGAGTTTGGTACTGGTTAAGTTTGAGATCCTGCATCACAGCAAGAATACAAAACTTGGGTGTGATCCATAAGTCCAGTATCCAGGGTATGTAATATTCTCAGCCAGTATGGAGCAATCTTATCACAAAACTACATCATATGTATAAAGGTACCTTTCTCTAGTGCGCACCTTATACATAGATCTGGAATATGTGCGCTGATATGATCAGGGGTGTACTATGCCCTATGAAAAATATATGTTTGCATCAACCACAATCTGTAATTTAGAGATAACAGTTGGGGGGCTTCTTGAGCCCCCTCCCACTCCTTATCTAGACAGTGCCAACCTTGCTTTCCTATTTACTCCTAAGCATCTCTATGGGGTTCTCATGAACTTCCTGCTGTAATCTGGCATACAACATTGTGATGAGGCCTTTAGTATGGCCTTTATTGATGTTTGTTAAAAAGGGGGGGCGTGAAGACGTTAAGGACAAGGAATGTATGTATAGTTTTAGGAGCTTGAGTAAGCCTGTGACAATTCAACCATTGGGATGGCAAGGCCATGCCTCCCCTCGTGAGATACCAAACATTAGAGCTGACAGATTTAAGGGGCGTGCTGTGGTGGTGCCACCTGTTCCCTTCATTCTATCAAGTTGGTAATTTAAAACCATATTGACGTCCCCCCGCAAATAAAGGATTTGGGGTGCTAGAAATATAAATTCTGTTAAGGCTTATGGGAGAAATGTTCAGCTGGAATTGGTTATTGTGGGGAGGGCTTAAGTTTTGGAACTGGAGATATTAAGCTGATAATGGCTGTAAAGGACCAATGCCACCAAAAATTGTTTTAAAGGTGTCAACGTATGTGTGTGACAACATTTTTTAAAAATTGTTTATGGGTCTTACAGACAGGTGTTTTACCTGCATTTCCCTGTGCTGGATCTTACATGAGTCTCAGCAGGACTGCGTTTCTTTTTGTGTTCCCCTGCGCTCGAACACATGAAAGGTCCAGCGAGGAAAACGCATATACAAAATGCTTGTCTGTATGAGTGTGGTAACTGTCGTTGCATATAGATACTTAACATTTGTAGCCTCCCCAAACATAAAAAAAATCACCATCCACCTATGGTTGCCATAGTTCCCTTCAGTTTTCTGCACTTAGGCATTTTAAGGACTTTCAGTTCTATTTTTTTGTCTCTGGCAAAATGTATTTTTATAATTTTTTTGTATAGCTATTAAGACCAATAACCAGCACTCAGGCAATTGATCTACAACGCAAGCCAAGTATACTGCCTTGTGCAGGGGTAGGATGTCATGAATAATTTTTTTCCATAGGACAAGATAGGAGGCCTAGTTGCTTTCCATGTTAAGAGGATTCCTTTTTTAGCATTATAAAGCATTTGCAAATAGACCCATCTCTGGTACATCTTGAGTGAGAGGCTCAGTATGGCCCATTAAACATAATTTGGGGGAGTATATGTATATGTAGGGGAGAGCAAACCTAGTGTGTATAACATTTAATACATCCTTCCAGAAGTGTTGTATATGCATTATATCTAACAGTCTGACCTGGAACTGGGTCGGAAAAGCATGCTGTAGCTGGATATATCTGAAAAGCATATGGAGTGATAGTAGATATGTAGCCTTGAGCTCCTGAAAGGCTTCAGTTGTCCCCTACCCACCCCATGCTCTAAGTATTTATTTCCCATAGAAGCCCACAGTCTTGCTTCTGGGAGTGATTGGAAATGTGCTTTGTATTTTCCTAAGGGACGTACATGTGGACCATGTATCTGTCCGGGGCAATCTTTATTGAGATATAACCCAAAGATATAAACGCCCACATTCTTTGAGACAGTCTTGGAGAAGTTTGAGCTCTCCCCTCTTTACAAGTGGTTGGCTAATTTAACTTAATACTACTTGTCATTGAACAAGTTGCAAAGATTTAGAGACAACTAGAACTGACATAAATAAACTGCAGACAGATTTACCTCCTGTTTGTCAATAAAGTGGTTAAGAAATTAGATAAAAATCTAGCTAAGTATAAGTATTGCTTTTAAGGAGAGACATTGGCTTGGTCAGGGGAGATTATCAGGACAAAAGGCTCTACAGTTGGCTCTACAGGGATCTACTGATTCTCAGGCCAGAGGGCACAGTCACAGGTATAAACCTAAAGGGCAAACCTCCTGGAGGATGTAATGTTTTCTATCCACACATATACTGACTGGTCACATTTTACACTTCACCATTGAAAGTAAATAGGTGAAATGTGATTGGCTGTTGGTGGCTTTGCCCACTTTTTTCTAACTTTGAATGGCAAATACCCAGTGACTAACTCTGAAAAGTTTAACAACCCTGGAAATAATACCTAAATAATGGCATCAGTTTAAAAATAAACCAATAAAATTTAAAGGGTGGAAATGGATTGGCTGTTGGTGTTGTTTTAACCCTGAATATGTAGGCAGCCAGTGACTGACTGTGCAAAGTTTGGGAACCCTGACATAAATAGTGTGAGAAAGGCAGAATTTTAAATTTAAACCAAAAAAAATCAATAGGTGAAGTCTGATTGGCTGTTGGTGGCTCCACCTACTTTATAAAACATAAAAATGCAGTCCTAGTGACCCTGGTGTTAATACTGTGAGAAAGGCAGCAGGTTGAATTTCCCCATTGAAAATCAATAGTTAAAATCTGATTAGCTATTGGTGGCCCCACCCACTTTTTGTAGCCTTGAGTCCGTACTCACCCTGTGACTGACTGTGCAAAGTTTGGGAACTCTGGCATCAAACCAATAAAATTCAATAGGTGAAATCTGATTGGCTGTTGGTGGCTCCGCCCACTTTTTTTAAACCTAAAAATTCAGTCCCCTAGTGACCCTGGTGTGAATACTGTGAGAAAGGCAGCAGGTTGAATTTACCCATTGAAAATCAATAGTTAAAATCTGATTAGCTGTTGGTGGCTCCACCCACTTTTTCTAACTCTGAATTGCAGTTACCTGGTGACTAGCTCTGCAAAGTTTGGTGACCTTAGTATTAATATTTAAAGAATGACTGCAGCTTAAATTTAAACATGTTAAGTCTATTGGTGAAATCTGATTGTCTGTAGTTGGCGCTGCCCACTTTTCTAAACTTGGAAAATAGTCACCTAGTGACAAACTGTGCAAAGTTTGGGGACCCTGGCATTAAACATGTGAGAATGGCAGCAGTTAAAATTTCCCCACTGCAAACAATGACAGAAATGTGATTGGCTTTTGGTGGCCCCACCCACTTTTTCTAACCTAGAGTCACCCAGTGAAAAGATTGGGAACCCTGGCATCAAACCAATACAATTCAATGGATTAAATCTGATTGGCTGTTGGTGGCTCCGTCCACTTTTTCTAACCTTGAACCACAGTTGCCTGGTGCATAACCCTGCAAAGTTTGGGGACCCCGGCGTTATTACTGTGAGAATGGCAGGAGGTTGGATTTCCCCATTGAAAGTCAACAGGTAATATCTGATTGGCTGTTGGTGGCACCACCCACTTTTTTTAACCTTGAACTACAGTTGCCTGGTGCGTAACCCTGAAAAGTTTGGGGACCCCGGCGTTATTACTGTGAGAATGGCAGCAGGTTGGATTTCCCCATTGAAAGTCAACAGGTAATATCTGATTGGCTGTTGGTGGCACCACCCACTTTTTTTAACCTTGAACTACAGTTGCCTGGTGCGTAACCCTGAAAAGTTTGGGGACCCCGGTGTTATTACTGTAAGAATGGCAGCAGGTTGGTTTCTGCCAAGTCAATAGGTAAAATCTGATTGGCTGTTTACAGCTCCACCCATATTTGGGCATCCAACAATCATCATATTTTCATTCAGGCTGAGCCCATGACTATGTCATTCAAGTTTGGGGAGTGCAGCCTCAAAGCTGTAAGACTGGCAGCAGTTTCAATTTCCCCATAAAAGCCAATGGGTGAAATTTGATTGGCTGTTGTTGGCCCCTCCCACTTTACGTTTTTTTAAAAAAAACTTGAATGCGTAGTCACCCAGTGACTGACTGTGCAAAGTTTGGGAACCCTGGCATCAAACCAATAAAAATCAATAAGTGAAATTTGATTGGCTGTTGGTGACTCTGCCCACTTTTCAAAACTAAAACTGCAGTCCCCTAGTGACCAAGTGTAAAAAGTTTGGGGACCCTGGGGTTAATACTGTGAGTATGGCAGCAGGTTGGCTTTCCGCCAAATCAATAGGTAAAATCTGATTGGTGTTTCACAGTTCCGCCCACTTTTGGGCATCCAATAATCATCCTATTTTCATTCAGGCTGAGCCCATGACTGTGTGATTCAAGTTTGGGGAGTGAAGCCTCAAAGCTGTAAGATTGGCAGCAGTTTCAATTTCCCCATTAAAGTCAATGATTAAAATTTGATTGGCTGTTTTTGGCCCCTCCCACTTTGGGGGTCATCCAACAAATGTTGCTGCTTCATTCGGGGTGACCCCATGATTATGTTATTCAAGTTTGGGGGGTGCAGCTTCAAAGCTGTAAGTGTGGCAGCAGTTTGAAAATCTTCCCTGTCAAAGTCAATGGGAAAATTGGGGGGTTCGGAGCGGCACCACAAAAAGATGGGGGGCGGGATCAGTTAGAAAAGCACAAGCAACCTGCTCTGCTATAGGGCGAAGATGTGTGGGGAGTTTGGGTGCTGTACCCCTAAAACTGTAGGAGGCGTAGCATTTAGAAAATGGGGGGCACTAAGAAGAAGAAGAAGAAGAAGTGGAAGAATAAGCTGAAGTCGAAGAACAGTCTGTGGGGTTTTCAACCCAACATAATTAGTCCAACCACAACTCCCCTTCCATTTCACTGCAAGAGCAAATATACCCCCATATGCCCGATATATACCGTCAGCGACTGTAGGTTCTCCTTGTCACACCCTAGAAACCATAGAACTTTATCTAAGGGGGAATGGGAGGCTCTTAAAACACTGAGGGGCGGCACCTTATTGTAAGGTCTGCTGACCCCAGGTACCATTTATTTACACTATAACTAAAATCCATAAATCCCTACATCAGCCCCCAAGGCCTCCCTTTATTTCAGCCACTGATTCTCTTTCTTAATCAGTTGGTGTATTTGTGGGCCACACATAGATCTTGTTCAAGCCTTGTTGTTTTCATTTGTTTATTTGTGACCATGAAAATTCCTTTCCTACTACGTTTTTGGCTGATCCTTGCCCTTAATCTGATCAGTATTTTGCAGGATGAACATCAGGACCTGTAGCCCTAGTATGTGGTTAACGCAGTCTGGGCCCATAAGAACATAATATACAGATACAGCCAAGTTCTTTTACTATGTTGTCACGTAAAAAAAATACCAAATTTACCAGCAGGTGGCGCATGGTCTATGGAGTTTTCTACTGTGTTTTGCTGGCAAGTCTTTGCACTCTAGCTCCATCTAGAGGCAGGATTTAACACTTAATATATGGAGTCTGGACATGGTGAGACAAAATGTGAAAACTTGCTGCCTGCATCTGTATGCTTCAGGCTCAGGTTAAAACATAGTTAAAGAAAGTGATAATACATAAAAGTCCACAAAGTTTATATAGTGGTTCCGAAGGGATTTGCTATAGACAGTAAATTAATGGAAATTTAACTTTAGAGCAACAAAAGAACAGAACAACAAGAACAGATCCCCCGGTGGCTGTGCCTATATTCATTCTACTGTGCAAATCCTCTCTCTGCTCTCTATAAAATGAGGGTTGGATGAGCCGGGCCCCTTACTCTGTTCTACACACACAGCCCAACCCTGGGGCCCCTGTGTCTCTCTGTGCCACTGACTGTTACTGGGGCAAATCCTGTCTCTGCTCTCTATAAAATGAGGGTTGGATGAGCCGGGCCCCTTACTCTGTTCTACACACACAGCCCAACCCTGGGGCCCCTGTGTCTCTCTGTGCCACTGACTGTTACTGGGGCAAATCCTGTCTCTGCTCTCTATAAAATGAGGGTTGGATGAGCCGGGCCCCTTACTCTGTTCTACACACACAGCCCAACCCTGGGGCCCCTGTGTCTCTCTGTGCCACTGACTGTTACTGGGGCAAATCCTCTCTCTGCTCTCTATAAAATGAGGGTTGGATGAGCCGGGCCCCTTACTCTGTTCTACACACACAGCCCAACCCTGGGGCCCCTGTGTCTCTCTGTGCCACTGACTGTTACTGGGGCAAATCCTCTCTCTGCTCTCTATAAAATGAGGGTTGGATGAGCCGGGCCCCTTACTCTGTTCTACACACACAGCCCAACCCTGGGGCCCCTGTGTCTCTCTGTGCTACTGACTGTTACTGGGGCAAATCCTCTCTCTGCTCTCTATAAAATGAGGGTTGGATGAGCCGGGCCCCTTACTCTGTTCTACACACACAGCCCAACCCTGGGGCCCCTGTGTCTCTCTGTGCTACTGACTGTTACTGGGGCAAATCCTCTCTCTGCTCTCTATAAAATGAGGGTTGGATGAGCCGGGCCCCTTACTCTGTTCTACACACACAGCCCAACCCTGGGGCCCCTATGTCTCTCTGTGCCACTGACTGTTACTGGGGCAAATCCTCTCTCTGCTCTCTATAAAATGAGGGTTGGATGAGCTGGGCCCCTTACTCTGTTCTACACACACAGCCCAACCCTGGGGCCCCTGTGTCTCTCTGTGCCACTGACTGTTACTGGGGCAAATCCTCTCTCTGCTCTCTATAAAATGAGGGTTGGATGAGCCGGGCCCCTTACTCTGTTCTACACATGCACTGATGTTCTACCTTGTTCTGGATACATTGAGTTTTCTGGAGAATCATGGCTGTATCCAATTCCCTAAAAGAACTGATCTTTCTGATAATGCTGTGTGTTAGACCCTGCAGATCTGGGCTACTGACTGCCAACCCTGCCTGTCATCTTGAGATCATTAAAACATATAAGGAATATGAATATATTAAGGAAGGAGATATCATGATTGGAGGAATGATGTCTGCTAGTCAGGCCTATACACCAAACCACAAGCAAAGAATAATTGACTGCAATGAGTAAGTTTCCCTTCATACTAAGAGCTAATAAAGGGATAACTCACAGGGTGTCAGTTGTTTGTATCTGTGCCAGGCAAATATTTGCATTGTTAAAATGAGGTCTATCTACTGGCATATAGTCTGCTGGCTCTGTCACTCTTGGCCCCCTCTGGTACTACCAAATATAAAAGATAAAGATTAATTTTTATCCAAAACACATTTTCTCTACACAGTCAGAGGCAGAAGGAAAACATAAATGCCTTGGGCCCAACATTTCAGCAGAGGCTGTAGTTGGAGGCAAACCTTTTGTATCATGCCGATACAAAGAAATCATTATAAAAATAAGATGGAGTAGAACCTCATTAGCTTCAAGGATGGCTAATGCGGGACAGGAATTTTAAGGAGGACACAAGGGGGCTGATTTACTTACCCACGAACGGGTCGAAATGAGTCCGATTGCGTTTTTTTTCGTAATGATCGGTATTTTGCGATTTTTTCGTATGTTTTGCGATTTTTTCGGATTCTTTACGAATTTTTCGTTACCAATACGATTTTTGCGTAAAAACGCGAGTTTTTCGTATCCATTACGAAAGTTGCGTAAAAAGTTGCGCATTTTTCGTAGCGTTAAAACTTACGCGAAAAGTTGCGCATTTTTCGTAGCGTTGAAACTTACGCGAAACTTTGCACCTTTTAAGTTTTAACGCTACGAAAAATGCGCAACTTTTCGCGTAAGTTTTAACGCTACGAAAAATGCGCAACTTTTTACGCAACTTTCGTAATGGATACGAAAAACTCGCGTTTTTACGCAAAAATCGTATTGGTAACGAAAAATTCATAAAGAATCCGAAAAAATCGCAAAACATACGAAAAAGTCGCAAAATGTTCGTTTTCAAGTCGGAACTTTTCCAATTCGGGTCGGATTCGTGGGTTAGTAAATCAGCCCCAAGGAGTAGAAGAGGCGTTAGTGCACAGATAAGATTAAGTTGTTTTTCAAACCGTGTATTTCATAAGGTGCAAGCTATTCAAGGGCACTATTTGGGAAAAATAACTATTATGGGATGTTCAAACTTTGCTGTTTGCTGTTACAAAATGGAGATACATTTCTAAAATGGAGTATGATATGCTAAGCATCAAAGAGTACCAAACTTATCAAAATACATGCATATATGATTATATCGATATGACAATATAAGATATTATATCAAACCTTACAGATAGGGGTGACAGTTAAGACATTTGCTCCATCTACCTGTGCCCCTTATTAGAACCCTTTGGCAGGAATTTCCAGCCACTGAAGCTGAGAACCCATCGGGCCATATGGCCTTGTGATGCAGGGAGCCATTAGGGTACTGATCAGGGCCGGCCAAGTCATCATGATGTCAATAGTATCCAAATATACAATATCCATATTGACCTGTTTGTGCTTGAGTTCTCTTATTTCATATATACCCATTCCCTGTATGTGTAACTTTTGCCACTTTTTAAGTACAAACTTTCTGCCTTCAGACGGCTGCAAACAGCAGACTAGGGGTGAGTGAATCTGTCCCGTTTCGCTTGGCTGAAAAATGTCTTATATGCAAAAAAAAATTCTCACTTTCTGTAGTAATGTCAATGGGTGTTTTTTTTTCACTTTTAAATTATAAAAATATTTTTCATGATTGTTCCCCTTTAATATTTAGTATGGCATAGAGACTAATATTCTGAGACAATTTGCAAAATTCCTTAATTTTTTTTCATTATTAGTTGTGTTTTAATTATTTCAGTTTTTATTCAGCAGTTTTCCAGTTTACATTTTCAGCAGCTGTCTGGTTTCTAGGGTCCACATTTTAGCTGGTGATTTGTTGGATTTGGATTTTTAGCCATTTTGACCCATAGTAAATCTAAAAAAAAAATAAAAAAAAATTGTTACTTTTGTACAATTGTTGAGAATGAGCTGATGTGAGTAAATCCGGCTCCCTGTTCTCTGTTCCTGCAATTGGAGTTGGGAGCAATAAGCACAGTTTCCCAGCACTGAACAAGTCTGTCCCTTTATCCCCATGTCTGATTCCTGTGCCATATAATATTATCTCTATATGTAAGGTACCCCCCAGGGCTGCCATCAGAAATCATGGGGCCCCTCACAAGAAAAATTTCTGGGCCCCCTCCTCCTCCTATCCTCCCCCACCCCTCCCGCTTGCCTGCCTGCTTGCTTCCTCCGGCTGCATGCCCTGTTTTGCCGCTGCAGCTACTCTTTTATTAGGTTGCACTCCATGCGTGCTGATGTCACACCTACTCATGGGGCCCAACCAATAAAATTACCCACTGACCACCAAGGAACCAATGGCCTGTAACTTTTTAAAGGGTCCCATGCTTAAAAACTGTATAACGGCCGTGCCCCCTTTAAAGCCACGATCGTCCGGGCCCGGGACAACTGTCCCCCCTGTGCCCCCCTGATGGTGGCCCTGAAGGTCCCAGCAAGATGCCTGACACAGTGCTGGGAGCAGTCTCATTGGTCAGTTCTCTTGCATTTATTATGAAGGTTTTTATCAGTAACCAACAACCCTTGGTTTGATATCCCTAGAGTATGTATAAGAATCTCATGGAATACACTGCAGCACAAAATGTTTTATCAGTGGGGCAATTTTGTTTTCTCTCCCACTTCCTGAAGGGAAAGGGTAAAGGAGACTTTCTGGTAAAATAATTGCATCCTGGAGAACATCAAGCCTGTTGGTTATATTTCCTTACCTCCACTTCCTCTTTGCTTCCACCTGAGGAACAAGGTGGGTTTGTGCTGTGAGCCCAGGGCAGGGGCCCAGGCCCAGTTTAAGTCAGGGAACAGGGCCCCGTGAATGAGGCATTAGATAGTGGCAGGTGTAGCTCTCTTTATAGTACCACTCTAGGGGTGTAAGGCAGTTAGGGTTGGGCCCTGTACCAGTACCACTCTAGGGGTGTAAGGCAGTTAGGGTTGGGCTCCTGTACCAGTACCACTCTAGGAGTGTAAGGCAGTTAGGGTTGAGCCCCCGTACCAGTACCACTCTAGGGGTGTAAGGCAGTTAGGGTTGGGCTCCTGTACCAGTACCACTCTAGGGGTGTAAGGCAGTTAGGGTTGTTCCCCCGTACCAGTACCACTCTAGGGGTGTAAGGCAGTTAGGGTTGGGCCCCTGTACCAGTACCACTCTAGGGGTGTAAGGCAGTTAGGGTTGGGCTCCTGTACCAGTACCACTCTAGGGGTGTAAGGCAGTTAGGGTTGGGCCCCTGTACCAGTACCACTCTAGGGGTGTAAGACAGTTAGGGTTGTCCCCCGTACCAGTACCACTCTAGGGGTGTAAGGCAGTTAGGGTTGGGCTCCTGTACCAGTACCACTCTAGGGGTGTAAGGCAGTTAGGGTTGGGCCCTGTACCAGTACCACTCTAGGGGTGTAAGGCAGTTAGGGTTGTTCCCCCGTACCAGTACCACTCTAGGGGTGTAAGGCAGTTAGGGTTGGGCCCTGTACCAGTACCACTCTAGGGGTGTAAGGCAGTTAGGGTTGTTCCCCCGTACCAGTACCACTCTAGGGGTGTAAGGCAGTTAGGGTTGGGCTCCTGTACCTGTACCACTCTAGGGGTGTAAGGCAGTTAGGGTTGGGCCCCTGTACCAGTACCAGTCTAGGGGTGTAAGGCAGTTAGGGTTGGGCCCCTGTATCAGTACCACTCTCTGGGTGTAAGGCAGTTAGGGTTGGGCCCCCATACCAGTACCACTCTAGGGGTGTAAGGCAGTTAGGGTTGAGCCCCGTACCAGTACCACTCTAGGGGTGTAAGGCAGTTAGGGTTGGGCCCCTGTACCAGTACCAGTCTAGGGGTGTAAGGCAGTTAGGGTTGGGCCCTGTACCAGTACCACTCTAGGGGTGTAAGGCAGTTAGGGTTGGGCCCCCGTACCAGTACCACTCTAGGGGTGTAAGGCAGTTAAGGTTGGGCCCCTGTACCAGAACCACTCTAGGGGTGTAAGGCAGTTAGGGTTGGGCCCCTGTACCAGTACCACTCTAGGGGTGTAAGGCAGTTAAGGTTGAGCCCCGTACCAATACCACTCTAGGGGTGTAAGGCAGTTAGGGTTTGGCCCCCATACCAGTACCACTCTAGGGGTGTAAGGCAGTTAAGGTTGAGCTAGAAAGAGCAGTTCTGAGCTCCTACATAGGAGTGGCAGTTTTGGAGGTAAGTCTACCAGGCCATATTGCCTGTAGTGTAGGGATCCCAGTGAACCAGTGAAGGAGTCAGGATAGAGAATTCCCTGAGGGGATCCACTACGGGGTGTGGCAGAGGGGAAGTGAGATTCCTGCCAAGTCTGTACTCAGGGGAGTGTCAGTCTGTATTACACTCTATGGGCCCGATTCACTAAAGTGCGCTAAAATTTATCGCATCCTTTTTTGCGTTAAATAACTCGTGCGATAAGTCGCCATTTTCGCATGCGGTATTTCTCGCGCTAGTTTTACCGCATGCGTTAATTTCCGCGCTGAAAAGAATATGATCACATGATTCACTATAACTTAGGCGCGCTAAATATTGCATTAGGATATGTGAAAATTAACACCTACTTCAGGCAGGCGATAATTATAGAAAAGTACAGTAAATGAGCTTTTGGCAATAAAATATGGACTTACAGTGTTATTTATTCAGTCTGTGTTTCCCCTAGAGTGACGCAGCGGCCAGTTTGCAGCAAAATGTTCATTTTTAATACAGTAATTTTCCGCAAGTATTGGCGTGTATGGCTAACATGGCGTGCGTTCATTTGCGTGAGTATTTATATTTGGCTACAAGTGATGAAATGTTTCGCCAGGCATGGATTCGCAGCAAATTTTTGGACGTGCGGCGAATTTTTCCGCGGCAGATTTTTTCATGCGTTTCGCAAAACAACCCGCCAATGGCAAAACGCATGAAAAAATTTGCCACACAAAAATTCACCGGACGTCCAAAAATTTATACAAGCATCAAAAAATAATAGTCACGGGCAACAATTTTTTTGCCCGCACAACATTTTTCTTTCGAAAGATTTGCTAATTTTTCACTAAAGAAACCAGAACACATTCGCTCATCACTAGTGGCTACTATTTATAAGCATCTACTATTTATATGCTACCATTTATATGCTACCATTTATATGCGGCGACAATTTTTATACACTATTTCTAAGCTACTATTCATATGCGGCGACTATTCACTTGAGTTATTTAGCGCATGTACCGGCAAATACCGCATTGAAATAGTCTTCGCGAGTTAAATAACGCATGCAATATCGCGCATAAAATAGCGCAAGTATGCTTATAGTGAACTGTGCGAAAAGTCTAGAAAATTAAGATGCGATAACATTTTTACCGCACACTATAAATAGCGCACGTTTTATCGCACTTTAGTGAATCAGGCCCTATATGTGGTGTTGCCTGTACCACTGGCCTCTGAGAAGCTGTATTGTGAGTAACCCTGTGGGGGTTCAATAAACAATTGTTATTTTGTTGCTTTCAGGAACCCCTGGTGCCCTCTGTTTTTATTTTTCAGCAAGAGAGGTGTAGTTGCGCAACACCCTCACCTTCCTCTTCTGGGTTAGAGAGTACAGTGTAACCCATGTTCTACTGGTACTGGTCCAGGAAGGCAGCTATTGAGGTGAAACAGAGGTGTTAAGAAAACAGTAAGATGCCTGACACAGTGCTGGGAATCAGCATTTTTATTGGTCAGTTCTCTTGCACTTAAATTTAGGTTTTTGGTCAGTATTTGGTGATTTTTCTTGGGTCTATAATTGTTTTTCAGCAAAACTAGTGGGTGCAGAACCCTTTAATGTCTTTATCCTACAATGTCAGTCTGAATGCTAGTTTCAGATCATTGCATTTAAACTTACAATCAATATCTGAACGTTCGTGGGAAGAAAACTGAAATGTGAATGTGTATGGCCAACTTATAGGCTCCTACACGTGGGCATTTCCCTGCATTCTCCTGTGGTGGATTCTCCAGCTTTTCACTGCAGAGGAGCCCAGGGAGAAATGTGATCCATTCATTCTTATCAGTCCTTCTGACCCAGGCGCATCCAAGCACCAAACACAGGTGGCGCATCATATTGTATTCCTCCTGCATTCGGCACTTACATGCACCTGTGTCAGTACCAATAAAGAATGGATTGGGTTTCATCCTGTGCTCCCCCCGAGGAGGAATAATCCACCGCTGGAGAATGTGGGGCAAAACGCCCATGTGTAAGAGCCCTAATAGGGGTAGTGCTGTAATTGTGCTTTAGATATGAGCAGCTTGAGCAGATTCCTGCTATTTCTTTTACCAGGCCAAGTCCCCAGCAATACAGTTATCTTGTGGAATTTTTCTTTCTTGTCAAGGAAATTAATGAGGACCCAGCCCGGTTACCCAACAAAACCCTGGGATACCATATACATGATTCCTGTGGAAGCCCACAAAGGGCACTAATGAGCCTGTTTAAGATATTATCTGGTACCAGGGAACCAGTCCCTAATTACTCCTGTGTGCAAAAGAGAAATATTGTTGGCTTTATAGGGGATTTATACTCTGAACCAACTGTATCTGTGGCACTTATTCTGGGAGTGCTTGGATATCCCCAGGTGAGAAACGTTGGGAATTAGTACCTGGGCTGGAGGGGAGCCGACTGCTAAAACTGAAAGTATGGGGAGTATTTTAGTAGCAAAAGAAAGAACAGGCTGAATAGAAAGTGCAAAAAGTTAACAATGTGAGACTCCCAAAAATAGCAGTAGTTATTGTGGTTAAAAGTTCATTTATTAGGACACATTTCATGCCTATAGCAGCACTTACTCATGGGCTAATGGTCACACCCCTCGCAACAAAATTTTCTGGGTTCCCCTTTCTCCCACACCTTGCCCCCCAATGGACCCTCCCTCAGCAACCCCTCCCATCAGTACAAAGGACAACAGACATTGGTAGCCAGGACCCCTAAAACATTGGTAGCCCCACAGCATCTTCCTGCTTCCTGCAGCTCCCCCTCCTGCTGCATCCTGTTGCTATGTCCTCCAGTTCCCCCGGTGCATCCACACTTTTATAAGGTTGCGCCCCATGCATACTGACATCACACGTACGCACAGGGTGCAACCACCAATGACAGGGCTCGTAATTCTTTAACCATTTTCCTGCCAAAGACGTATGGGATACGTCGTGGCAGGAAAAGGCTTTAACTACCAAGGACGTGTCTCGTACGTGTTTCGTTGGGCAACGAGCCAGGGGGGCTGTCATGTCGGTCCTGCTGCTTGGTCCCCACTTCCTGCTTCCCCCCAGTGCCGCAGCCCGCTGATGAGGACTGCAGCAGGAGGACCAGGACTGTGATCCCTGCTTCAGGACAGGTAAGGTGGGTGTTTTTGCACTTACACTCACTTACACACACTTACACACACTTACAGCACAGAATTTAGCAGTTTTTTAGTTTTTTTCATTTTACACAGTTATATACACTTATATACACTAATATACACACTTTCACATTGTCAATACTTTTTTTTCTTTTTCCTAAAAACTGTTTATTTTGACAGCATGACTATTGGATCAGATATTCTGACCACTAATTACACTGTCATGTGACTTATTTTGTTGTTTCACTGATTTGCACAATTTTTGTGGTTTTATTGCATTTTTATCCCTGTATAAGTGTTCCTAATCTGTTTTTAGCATAGCTTTGCCAGGTGTAACTTTGGTGTACAAAAATAACTTTACTTATTTTGAATTTATCAGAATGTGTACTTTCCAAAACTATATGGTTTTCTGGGGGTCTCTGTATAGTTAGGGGGGGTTACAGCACATAATACACTGACAGGGGGCTCTGTGCAAAAGCTGAGCTGGCAGGTGAGAAATCCATATTCGCTAATTTCATTTTGGGGTAAGTACATACCGCAGACTTTGATATATCTATGCATATTGGGCATCAAACTGTTCAGTAGGCCTTAGGTGTTCCTATTTGGGGTGATTTGCCTTTGTACATAAGAAATTGTGTGAGATAAATGCGGCAAATTGCAACATTTTTAGGCGATTTTCTAAAATGTTATAAAAATCTGCAAACTTAGAAAAGCTTTACGGCTTAGTACTTTGGAGCAAAAAGAAATGTGTGCCCATTTTCGATTCGGGGGAATGTGTACTTTCCAAAAATATATGGCTTTCTAGGATGAGCGTACTTTTTACTAGCTTTATCCCACATAAAGGATGTAAATGTGTGATTTTGCAGGAGCTGAAATGATCATATGGGGGGTATGTTCACATTGGGGCCCCTACATGCCACATACTTAGGTAAACCTATACATATTGGGCATCAAACTGTTCAGTGGACCCCTGGTGCACTGGAGCAGTGCTTTGGAAATTTGATAGTGTACTGCTGGGAGATTTTGACATATAGAAGTGAGAAATCTCCATAAAACTATTTATATATTTGGTATTGGCACGTTCAGAAGTAATGGGACTTTCCAAATCAGTTGTATTTTCATGCAAAAAATAATCTTTGTTTCTGGTGTATGTGTTTATATTATGGAAAATAGATATTTTTTAGATATTTAGAAGCCAATATCTTGTTACAGAATTGGAATTATGCCAATTCCTCCATATTTTGAAAACTTAGGTTGTCCTGTAAAAAATGATACAGGTATCGGACCCCTTATCCGGAAACCCATTATCCAGAAACCTCCGAATTACGGAATGCCCGTCTCCCATAGACTCCATTTTAATCAAATAATTCAGAATTTCAAAACTGATTTCCTTTTTCTATGTAGAAATAAAACAGTACCTGTACTTGATCCCAACTAAGATATAATTACCCCTTATTGGGGGCAGAACAGCCCTATTGGGTTTATTTAATGGTTAAATGATTCCCTTTTCTCTGTAATAATAAAACAGTACCTTGTAATTGATTCCAACTAAGTTATAATTAATCCTTATTGGGGGCAGAACAGCCCTATTGGGTTTAATTCATGTTTTATTGATTTTTTAGTAGACTTAAGGTATTGAGATCCAAATTACGAAAAGACTTATCTGGAATACCCTTGGTCCCGAGCATTCTGGATAATGGGTCCTATACCTGTATATAGTTTTCCTGGGTAAACTAAAAGTCCCCCCGAGGAAAAGCCCCTAAAGTGAAACAGTACAAAATGTTCAAAAACTGACAGTAAAAGTTCCACTTTGTTCAAAACAGCTGGCAGTGAAAGGGTTAATACTGCTCTTACCCTTTCAGTTAATGATTCCACAGAGTCTGCTCCAATGAGGACACCCCTGGCAGGCTGGAAAGGAGGTTGTCCATTAATTTCTGGAACATGCCTGGTGCAATGCAAACACCAAACTGCAGTCTAGTAGCTTCAAATGCTCCTTTGTGTGTGATAATTGTTTGTGCATCAGCAGCTGCATTATCCGCCGGCAACTGCTGGTATGCTTGCGCTAAATCAAGTTTGGCAAATAACTTCCCCTTAGCCAAGGTGCCGAGAATTTGATTGACAGCAGGAATTTGGATGTTCCTGTAATGCCTTGTTGATTGTGCATTTATAGTCGACACATATCCTCACTTCTCCATTTGGCTTCAGTGCAGCCAATATTGGGGAGGCCCAAGTTGGGGGGGTTACTGGAATTAGTGCTCCTTGTTGCATTAAGCATCTATTTTTGAATGGAGAGCAAATGGTACAGGCCGTGGCTTCATGCCTATGGGGACAACTTTGGGATCCATGATATTGGTGAGCCCTTAAACCCAGGCCGTCTTCAAATACGCTGCTAAAGTCTTTGATGAGCGCTTGCAAAGCGTCTGCTATTGCGTAATTTACTCCGGTTAACTGAATGCCCAGGGGCTCAAACCTCTCTACTCCTAATAACCTTGCTCTTTGTCCCTTAGTAATGATGAGGTGTAGTTTGTCCTTTTCATAGTGGACTTTAACAAACCATTTGCCCACAACATCCACAGGCTTTTTATTGTTATCAACAAGTCTAACGTCACATGGTAAAATAGGTGGGCAATTAGTGGGTCATAATGCATGGAAGGTTTCCCCTGAAATTAAGGAATAGTCACAGCCTGTATCTACCTCCATTCTATACTTAGATCCTTGTAGTATTACTATATGGGTTGCATTCCCAGATAGAGTTGCTCTGGATTGCTTGGGTCTCTGTAGATTATCAGCTGGGTGGCAGACTCTCTGTATGTGGCCATGACACTTGCATTTGTGACACACAGCATTTTGTAAATGACAGTTGCCACGCAGGTGACCTCCCTCACAACTATGGCACAATACATTTGCTGGGTCTGATACTTGTGCTAATGCAGGCTGTAGTTTAACGCCAGGCATGTTATACACTTGATGCATCTATGGTGCAATAACTGAACTGGGTGAGGCCTGTATTTCCTTGGAATGCACAGAAAGGGGCTGTGGGAGCACTGCAAGGCTAAATAGAATATACAAATACAATGGAAGTGCAACTGATCTGGCCAAATTAACTACAAGCATACAGAAAGAGAGGGGGATTGATCAATGCATATTTCCTGGTCCCCTGTTTTATAAGTAAATTGTCTATTCTAGTGCATGCATTTTCAAAAAACAGGGGTTTTTAAGTTACAAAATTATGATCATAAGATTGGTAAGCCACCATACCACGTCAAGGTAAACCCCGTATGGTGGTCCTATCTATTTACCTCTGGTCATATTTTTCAAAGGCTGGCACGCCTGTGCAATGTTGCCATTCTTGACCTTGGGGATGGTTTGAGTCAGAGGACAGATTGCTTATTCAAGAACTATAAAAAAATTAATTAGGAAGACCAATTGCAAAGTTGCTACAAATAGGCCATTCCATAACATACTAAAAGTTAACTTAAAAGTGAACCACCCCTTTAGATGTGTTTACGTTAGTTTTATATAGAGAGAGGCAGTGGGTTCTGACATCGCAGGCACATTATATACAGTGAGACGCAGTCTGTATTTACAAAACCAGCACATTATATACAGTGAGACGCAGTCTGTATTTACAAAACCAGCACATTATATACAGTGAGACGCAGTCTGTATTTACAAACCAGCACATGATAGGTTTGATTCACTAAAGGTCGATAAGTTTTATTGCACGTTTTTTTGCGTTAAAATTGCCGCGAAAAAAACCGCACGATTCCCTACAGTAATAATGCATGCGTTAAGTTGCATATTGTGGGCGTTAAATTTTGCACTACCGCGTGCATTATTTTTACCGCATTGCGTTAATTTGCACGCAGACAAAATACTAACGCATTATTCACAAACACTAAGATGTGCTAAATATCACATTTGTCTGTGCGAAAATTAACACCTACTTGAGGCAGGCGGTAATTATAGAAAAGTACAGTTAATGAGATTTTGGCAATAAAATATGGACTTTATGCAGTGTTATTTATTCAAGTTTGTGCTGGCCCTAGAGTGATGCAGCCTCCACTTTGCAGGGAAATGGTCATTTTCATAAAAGTAGTTTTAAAAAATTACGTGTATGGCTAATATGGCATGTGTTTTTTCGCACACGGCGACTATTTGTACGCGCTGCATTCATTAGCGTGCGTTGCGTCAAATACCGCATGAAAATAGTCTTTGCAACTTAAATAATGCACACAGCATCGCGTCTAAATAAACGCAAGTATGCTTTTAGTGAATCATGCGTTAAGATGTGAAAAATTAGACTGATAAAAGTTTTAACGCTCGCTGTAAATAGCGCACATTTTACCGACATTTAGTGAATCGGCCCTTATATGCAGTGAGATGCAGTCTGTATTTACAAAACCAACACATTATATACAGTGAGAGGCACTGGGTACTGACAACCCAGGTACATTATATACAGTGAGACGCAGTCTGTATTTATAAAACCAGCACATTATAGGCAGCGAGAGGCAGTTGGTACAGATGCCAAATATTCAGGCCCTGGCACTATAACACTGGCACTGATACAAAGCACTGGTCTCACTGTAACTAGAAATGAACAAAACAATGACAAAAGTAAAAAAAATAGTAAGTGCAAAAAAACCACCACAACAACAAATATATAAAAGCACAATGAGCTTTTTTAGGGGGAAAGAGTTAACTTACCATCCATCTGTTGGATAGTTGATAGGCATATTATAGATGTCAGGTAGGCAAAAAACAATTAATTTCAGCTAGTGATTCAGCCTTTAAAACTGTATAGTACCTCTGTATCGTACCTATGTATAGCACCTGTGTATAGCACCTGCCTACAGTACCTGTGTATAGTGCCTGTGTATAATACCTGGGTAAAGTACCTGTGTATAGTACCTGGGTATAGTGCCTGTGTATAGTATCTGTGTATAGTGCCTGGGTATAGTGCCTGGGTATAGTGCCTGTGTATAATACCTGGGTAAAGTACCTGTGTATAGTACCTGGGTATAGTGCCTGTGTATAATACCTGGGAGTAGTACCTGTGTATAGTGCCTGTGTATAGTAGCTGTGTATAGTACCTGGGTATTGTACCTGTGTATAGCACATGTGTATAGAACCTGTGTATAGTGCCTGGGTATAGTACCTGTGTATAGTGCCTGTGTATAGTACCTGTGTATAGTGCCTGTGTATAGTACCTGTGTATAGTGATGGGCGAAAAGTTTCGCCAGGCATGGATTCGCGGCGAATTTCCGCGTTTCGCCATTGGCGGATTGTTTCGCGAAATGGATGAAAAATTTAGCCGCGGAAAAATTCGCCGCACGTCCAAAAATTGTTGCCGGCGTCAAAAAATAATAGTCGCTGGTGACAAAAAAAAATAGCCGTGGGCGACGAAATAATAGCCGCGTGCGCTGAAACAATAGCCGTGCGACAAAACAATAGCCGCGAGCGACAAAACAATAGCCGCGAGCGACAAAACAATAGCCGTGCGACAAAACAATAGCCGCGGGCGAGGAAACAATAGCCGTGCGACAAAACAATAGCCACGTGTGACGAAACAATAGCTGTGCGACAAAACAATAGCCGCGTGCGATGAAACAATAGCCGTGCGACAAAACAATAGCCGCGGGCGACGAAACAATAGCCGCGCAACAAAATAATAGCCGCAGGAGACAATTTTTTTTGTCGCATGACATTTTTGCCGTTTCGCGAATTTTTGCCGTTTCGCGGATCTTTTGAAAGATTCGCAAATTTTTCGGCGAAGCGAAACGGAACAGATTCGCTCATCACTACCTGTGTATAGTGCCTGTGTATAGTACCTGTAAATAGTACCTGTGTATAGTACCTGTGTATAGTACCTGTGTATAGTACCTGTGTATAGTACCTATGTATAGTGCCTGTGTATAGCACATGTGTATAGTACCTGTGTATAGTACCTATATATAGTGCCTGTGTATAGCACATGTGTATAGTACCTGGGTATAGTACCTATGTATAGTGCCTGTGTATAGCACATGTGTATAGTACCTGGGTATAGTGCCTGTGTATAGTACCTGTGTATAGTACCTATGTATAGTGCCTGTGTATAGCACATGTGTATAGTACCTGTGTATAGTGCCTGTGTATAGTAACTGGGTATAGTACCAGTGTATAGGAACTGGGTATAGTACCTGTGTATAGTACTTGTGTATAGTACCTGTGTATAGTACCCTGTGTATAGTAGCTGTGTATAGTGCATGTGTATAGTAGCTGTGTACAGTACCTGTGTATAGTACCTGTGTATAGTGCCTGTGTATAGTGCCTGTGTATAGTACCTGTGTATAGTGCCACTGGCAAAAAACAATTAATTTCAGCTAGTGATTCAGCCTTTAAAACTGTATAGTACCTCTGTATCGTACCTATGTATAATACCTGGGTATAGTACCTGTGTATAGTACCTGTGTATAGTGCCTGTGTATAGTACCTGGGTATAGACCTGTGTATAGTGCCTGTGTATAGTACCTGTGTATAGTACCTGTGTATAGTACCTGTGTATAGTACCTGTGTATAGTGCCTGTGTATAGTACCTGGGTATAGTACCTGTGTATAGTACCTGTGTATAGTACCTGTGTATAGTGCCTGTGTATAGTGCCTGGGTATAGTACCTGTGTATAGTACCTGTGTATAGTACCTGTGTATAGTACCTGGGTATAGTACCTGTGTATAGTGCCTGTGTATAGTACCTGGGTATAGTACCTGTGTATAGTACCTGTGTATAGTACCTGTGTATAGTGCCTGTGTATAGTACCTGTGTATAGTACCTGTGTATAGTACCTGTGTATAGTACCTGTGTATAGTACCTGTGTATAGTGCCTGTGTATAGTACCTGGGTATAGTACCTGTGTATAGTACCTGTGTATAGTACCTGGGTATAGTACCTGTGTATAGTACCTGTGTATAGTACCTGTGTATAGTGCCTGTGTATAGTGCCTGGGTATAGACCTGTGTATAGTGCCTGTGTATAGTACCTGTAAATAGTACCTGTGTATAGTACCTGTGTATAGTACCTACGTATAGTGCCTGTGTATAGTACAGGTATAGGACCCATTATTCAGAATGCTTGGGACCAAGGGTATTCCGGATAAGGGGTCTTTCCGTAATTTGGATCTCAATACCTTAAGTCTACTAAAAAATCAATAGAACATTAATTAAACCCAATAGGATTGTTTTGCATCCAATAAGGATCATTTATATCTTAGTTGGGATCAATTACAAGGTTTTGTTTTATTTCTACATAGAAAAAGGAAATCAGTTTTAAAATTCTGAATTATTTGATTAAAATGGAGTCTATGGGAGACGGGCTTTCCGTAATTCGGAGCTTTCTGGATAACGGGTTTCCGGATAAGGGGTCCGATACCTGTACCTGTGTATAGTACCTATGTATAGTGCCTGTGTATAGCACATGTGTATAGCACATATGTATAGTAACTGTGTATAGTGCCTGTGTATAGTGCCTGTGTATAGTACCTGTGTATAGTACCTGTGTATAGTACCTGTGTATAGTGCCTGTGTATAGTGCCTGGGTATAGTGCCTGGGTATAGCACATGTGTATAGTAACTGTGTATAGTACCTGTGTATAGCACATGTGTATAGTACCTGTGTATAGTGCCTGGGTATAGTGCCTGTGTATAGCACATGTGTATAGTACCTGTGTATAGTGCCTGTGTATAGTAACTGGGTATAGTACCTGTGTATAGTGCCTGTGTATAGTAACTGAGTATAGTAACTGAGTATAGTGCCTGTGTATAGGAACTGGGTATAGTACCTGTGTATAGTACCTGTGTATAGTACCTGTGTATAGTACCTGGGTATAGTGCCTGTGTATAGTACCTGTGTATAGTACCTGTGTATCGTGCCTGTGTATAGTACCTGTGTATAGTGCCTGGGTATAGTGCCTGTGTATAGTGCCTGGGTATAGTGCCTGTGTATAGTGCCTGTGTATAGTACCTGTGTATAGTACCTGGGTATAGTGCCTGTGTATAGTGCCTGTGTATAGTGCCTGTGTATAGTACCTGTGTATAGTGCCTGTGTATAGTACCTGTGTATAGTGCCTGTGTATAGTGCCTGTGTATAGTACCAGTGTATAGTACCTGGGTATAGTGCCTGGGTATAGTACCTGTGTATAGTACCTGTGTATAGTACCTGGGTATAGTGCCTGTGTATAGTACCTGTGTATAGTGCCTGTGTATAGTGCCTGTGTATAGTACCTGGGTATAGTACCTGGGTATAGTGCCTGTGTATAGTACCTGTGTATAGTACCTGTGTATAGTACCTGGGTATAGTACCTGTGTATAGTACCTGTGTATAGTACCTGGGTATAGTGCCTGTGTATAGTACCAGTGTATAGTACCTGTGTATAGTACCTGGGTATAGTACCTGTGTATAGTACCTGTGTATAGTGCCTGGGTATAGTACCTGTGTATAGTAGCTGTGTATAGTACCTGGGTATAGTACCTGGGTATAGTACCTGTGTATAGTGCCTGGGTATAGTACCTGTGTATAGTGCCTGGGTATAGTACCTGGGTATAGTGCCTGGGTATAGTGCCTGGGTATAGTACCTGTGTATAGTACCTGTGTATAGTGCCTGTGTATAGTACCTGTGTATAGTACCTGTGTATAGTGCCTGTGTATAGTACCTGTGTATAGTGCCTGGGTATAGTGCCTGGGTATAGTACCTGGGTATAGTGCCTGTGTATAGTACCTGTGTATAGTACCTGTGTATAGTGCCTGGGTATAGTGCCTGGGTATAGTGCCTGGGTATAGTGCCTGTGTATAGTACCTGTGTATAGTACCTGTGTATAGTGCCTGTGTATAGTACCTGTGTATAGCGCCTGGGTATAGTGCCTGGGTATAGTACCTGGGTATAGTGCCTGTGTATAGTGCCTGTGTATAGTACCTGTGTATAGTACCTGTGTATAGTGCCTGTGTATAGTACCTGTGTATAGTGCCTGGGTATAGTGCCTGGGTATAGTACCTGGGTATAGTGCCTGTGTATAGTACCTGTGTATAGTACCTGTGTATAGTGCCTGGGTATAGTGCCTGTGTATAGTACCTGGGTATAGTACCTGTGTATAGTACCTGTGTATAGTGCCTGTGTATAGTACCTGTGTATAGTGCCTGGGTATAGTACCTGGGTATAGTGCCTGGGTATAGTACCTGTGTATAGTGCCTGTGTATAGTACCTGTGTACAGTGATGAGCGAATTTCGCGGAACGGCAAAAAGTTTGCGAAACTAATCTGTCGCACGGGTAAATTTTCATTGCGCGGAGTAAATTTTGTCGCGTGGTGTAATTTCTGCGTGCGCGGCGAAATAAGTCACGCGCCATAGTTTTCCATCACACGGCGGAATTTTTCGTCGCATGGCCAAAATTTTTCGTCACAAAAGCTTATGTGCACAATTAAGTCACATTCTACAGGTGGTTTTGTTTGTGGGTTGCACCTTTTTCACTGGGAGCAACATCCAAGGGGTTGGTGAGCAGCATGTTGCCCCCGAGCTGATGTAGAGAGTGATATTCTGAGACAATTTGTATTAACGCACGATTCACTAAAAGCATACTTGTGTTAAGTTAGACCCGATGCTGCTTGCCATTTTGCCAGTTTCTTTAAAAAATGGCTGTGATTTTTTACATTACTTCTGGTTGACAGGTAATGTTATCTACTACTGCACTAAAAAAGTACCTTAATGTACCATCTATATTTTATTACTATTACTATTTTACTACTAGCTTACAAACACAGCCACAACTAATAATAAATATGAACAGATACCATCTGGGTGCTTTGTATCCCACATTTACATGAATATACTGTATATTTTTGTGTAAATGCAATGAATCTAAAATACTATGTAATGTTACACGACTTCTAGTACCATCTGATCAGTAGTTAAATGAAATAAAATCCAAATGTTGAAGATAGAAAACAAACAATTTAATATAAAATAAAAAAGCACAATGGTGCTCAGTATAAACTATATACAAGGAGGAGGAGGAGGAGGAGAAGCAGCAGCAAATACTGCCTCCTTAATCTCCCTAATCTCCTGCCTCATTAGGGCCATCTCCTGCCTCATTAGGGCCATGTCCTGGCTCAGTTGGGCCATGTCCTGGCGTGTTTGGCACACCTCCTGCCGGACCTCTTGCAGCACATCCAAAAAGAGGTTTGCGCCTCCGGTTTGAGTAGCAGCATCTTGTGCTGCTGGGAGTGCTACCACTGCCTCCTCCTCTTCCGGCAGCTGGGGAGCCTGTGCAGGAGACGGTGGTGCCTCTGGTGGACCTGCCGCATCTGTTGCCTCCCCCCCATTTGCACCCTGATCCACCTGGAGCCATTTATCTGGCAATGAAAGAATTTCAGTTTGAGAAATACAGCACTTGCTTTTGTACAGAACAAATGATACAGGCTGAGATGTGTCATGTAACTACAGGAAAACCATTATCTATAAGCATGGCAGGTATGGGGCGGGGACATCTATAAGCATGGCAGGTATGGGGCGGGGACATCTATAAGCATGGCAGGTATGGGGCAGGGCATCTGTAAGCATGGCAGGTATGGGGCAGGGTATCTGTAAGCATGGCAGGTATGGGGCAGGGCCTCTATAAGCATGGCAGGTATGGGGCAGGGCATCTATAAGCATGGCAGGTATGGGGCAGGGCCTCTATAAGCATGGCAGGTATGGGGCGGGGACATCTATAAGCATGGCAGGTATGGGGCAGGGCATCTATAAGCATGGCATGTATGGGGCAGGGCATCTATAAGCATGGCAGGTATGGGGCAGGGCATCTATAAGCATGGCAGGTATGGGGCAGGGCATCTATAAGCATGGCAGGTATGGGGCAGGGCATCTATAAGCATGGCAGGTATGGGGGGGGGCATCTATAAGCATGGCAGGTATGGGGCAGGGCATCTATAAGCATGGCAGGTATGGGGCAGGGCATCTATAAGCATGGCAGGTATGGGGCAGGGTATCTATAAGCATGGCAGGTATGGGGCAGGGCCTCTATAAGTATGGCAGGTATGGGGCAGGGTATCTATAAGTATGGCAGGTATGGGGCAGGGCATCTATAAGCATGGCAGGTATGGGGCAGGGTATCTATAAGTATGGCAGGTATGGGGCAGGGCATCTATAAGCATGGCAGGTATGGGGCAGGGTATCTATAAGTATGGCAGTTATGGGATGGGCAACACCATTAAGAGATAATCTCTATTTAAATAACCTGCAATTATGGCTATTGTTCCAATCCTAATGTTAAAGTATTTTCACAAACACATTTTTGCTCAAAAATAGCAAATTAAATAGGAAACAAGTGAGTTAATGGTAATTAAGAAGAAAAATCTTTTATTCATTTTAAAAAAAATCTACCTTCCACTTTTCCCCTCAGCTCATCCACTAGGTCAGCGTGACGCCGCTTCACGTCCCTCCATAGGCGCTGCAAGACGCGGACACTAAGTTGGACCTGGTAGTACCGTCTGAGGCGCCACCGCAGTCTCCTCATTATCCCCCTGCGGATGGACTGGATCCCGGGAGTACCTGCTGGGATGTTGTCATAGCCCTCCTGGTGCAGGAAGGACACAAAGAACCACAGCTGCACCTCATCCATATTGCCAGGTCCTGCCATGTCCGACGTCTTGCAATGTATTCCAGTCCTAATGGTCACAGGGCAGGGCACCAGGTATTTATACTAGGGACACACCCTTTTGATGCACGCGTGCGCAGATTATTGTGCGAGTGACAAATTTGGCACACAACGTACATTTGTTCGCGCAAACATATATTTGGTCGTGAAGATGTACATTTGGTCGCGCAAGCGTTAATTTGGTTGTGTAGGTGTACATTTGGTCATGCAAGCGTATATTTGGTCGTGTAGGTGTACATTTGGTCGCGCAAGCGTATATTTGGTAGTGTAGGTGTACATTTGGTCGCGCAAACGTATATTTGGTCATGAAGATGTACATTTGGTCGCGAAAATTTACATTTAGTCGTGCAAGCGTATATTTGGTTGTGTAGGTGGACATTTGGTCATGCAAGCGTATATTTGGTCGTGTAGGTGTACATTTGGTCGTGCAAACGTATATTTGGTCGTGTAGGTGTACATTTGGTCGCGCAAGCGTATATTTGGTTGTGTAGGTGGACATTTGGTCATGCAAGCGTATATTTGGTCGTGTAGGTGTACATTTGGTCGTGCAAGCGTATATTTGGTCGTGCAAGCGTATATTTGGTCGTGTAGGTGTACATTTGGTCGCGCAAGCGTATATTTGGTCGTGTAGGTGTACATTTGGTCGTGCAAGCGTATATTTGGTCGTGTAGGTGTACATTTGGTCGCGCAAGCGTATATTTGGTTGTGTAGGTGGACATTTGGTCATGCAAGCGTATATTTGGTCGTGTAGGTGTACATTTGGTCGTGCAAGCGTATATTTGGTCGTGCAAGCGTATATTTGGTCGTGTAGGTGTACATTTGGTCGCGCAAGCGTATATTTGGTTGTGTAGGTGTACATTTGGTCGTGCAAGCGTATATTTGGTCATGTAGGTGTACATTTGGTCGCGCAAGCGTATATTTGGTCGTGTAGGTGTACATTTGGTCGTGCAAGCGTATATTTGGTCGTGCAAGCGTATATTTGGTCGTGTAGGTGTACATTTGGTCGCGCAAGCGTATATTTGGTCGTGTAGGTGTACATTTGGTCGTGCAAGCGTATATATTTGGTCGTGTAGGTGTACATTTGGTCGCGCAAGCGTATATTTGGTTGTGTAGGTGGACATTTGGTCATGCAAGCGTATATTTGGTCGTGTAGGTGTACATTTGGTCGTGCAAGCGTATATTTGGTCGTGCAAGCGTATATTTGGTCGTGTAGGTGTACATTTGGTCGCGCAAGCGTATATTTGGTTGTGTAGGTGTACATTTGGTCGTGCAAGCGTATATTTGGTCATGTAGGTGTACATTTGGTCGCGCAAGCGTATATTTGGTTGTGTAGGTGTACATTTGGTCGTGCAAGCGTATATTTGGTCGTGTAGGTGTACATTTGGTCGTGCAAGCGTATATTTGGTCGTGTAGGTGTACATTTGGTCATGCAAGCGTATATTTGGTCATGTAGATGAACATTTGGTCGCGCAAACATATATTTGGTCATGAAGGTGTACATTTGGTCGCGAAAATGTACATTTAGTCGTGCAAGCGTATATTTGGTCGTGTAGGTGTACATTTGGTCGCGCAAACGTATATTTGGTTGTGTAGGTGTACATTTGGTCGTGCAAGCGTATATTTTGTTGTGTAGGTGTACATTTGGTCGTGCAAGCGTATATTTGGTTGTGTAGGTGTACATTTGGTCGCGCAAGCGTATATTTGGTCGTGTAGGTGTACATTTGGTCTCGCAAACGTATATTTGGTCGTGAAGATGTACATTTGGTCGCGCAAGCGTATATTTTGACGTGCATGTGTGAATTTTTACGCACAGGCCTCTAGTTTGACACGTAAGTGACAATTTTGACTATTCTGCTATTGTATTGAATGGGCCTCAGAACCATTATGCTTTTTTGGCTTGCACCTCCATTAAATAATTCAATTAATTATAATGAAATGCAAGCCTTCAATACAAGTACATTATTAGGAGCCTTAACAGACCCCAAACCAGAAGAAATTTGATGATTTTGCGGCAGCAGCAGCAGGAACTTTATTATTATGTTGGGTTGTTCTTCGACTTCAGCTGATTCTTTCGCTTTTTCTTCTTATTCTTAGTGCCCCCCATTTTCTAAACGCTACTCCTCCTACAGTTTTAGGGGTACAGCACCCAAACTCCCCACACTTCCTCACCCTATAGTGGAGCAGGTTGCTTGTGCTTTTCTAAGTGATCCCGCCCCCTGTCTTTTTGTGGCGCCGCTCTGAACTCCCCAATTTTCCCCTTTGACAGGGAAGATTTTCAAACTGCTGCCACTCTTACAGCTTTGAAGCTACACCCCCCAAACTTGATTAACATAATAATGGGGTCACCCCGAATGAAACAGCAACATTTGTTGGATTACTTAAAGTCAACAACAGCCAAATTTCACCCATTGACTTTTATGGGGAAACTGAAACTGCTGCCAATCTTATAGCTTTGAGGCTACACCCCCCCAAACTAGAAGTAATGGGGTCAGCCTGAATGAAAATATGAGGATTGTTGGATGCCTAAAAGTGGGCGGAGCTGTGAACAGCCAATTACATTTTACCAATTGACTTGGCGGAAATCCAACCTGCTGTCATTCTCACAGTTTTAACCCCAGGGTCCCCAAACCTTCCACAGTTGGTCTCTAGGGGACTGCAGTTTTAGTTTTTAAAAGTGGGTGGAGCCACAAATGCTTTAGAAGGTAAGTATCACATTTGGTTATATTTCCACAAATTTATCACCATATTATAAATGTATTTCTATAGATGTCACCAAATATATCCTTATTTATAATAAACTTGTGTGAAGTAAATTATTTTTTTTAAATTGTTTATTTATTTACCATCAATTAATATTGCAATTACTTAGCTTCAAAATGTTCCACATATAATTGTCCACTACATAGGGACTAAATAACTTTTAATGTACAGTTACTCCTGCCGCTATTGCTAATCTCAGCCTGTTACTGAGCACCTATAAAATGATCGACAGCATTTATCACTAAACACCTTTACATGATTGGCAGCATTTATTGGCTTGAGAACAAATCATATCAACATGCTTGATTTTTAAATTACAATAAAGTGACGATACCAGTATTTAATATCTCCTTCTTCGGGCAGAACAAACACGCATACAGTCGCAAATGGCCCTGATTAATAATATCCCGGCATATAGCCATATATCAATTAAGTTTCAAACTCCGGTGTCTGTCGCTGAAAACGAAATGGACGGACGCTAGTAATGAACACCGATTTCTGCTCAACTCAAACATTGAACGTCTTTGTTTGGGGGCCCAGCGGACTGAACAACAGCTATACAAAGTACTATGAGGCACCACATTGATTAAGCGATGCCTGACGGTAAGTGAGACACTTGGTGCACTTGATATCTTTCTTCATAAATTACATTTCCTTGCAAATAGACAATGGAGTTGATGCGTTCATACTCAATGTCACTTCAATTAAACACCTTGTGCCCGCATATGAGTTTACTAGAAGGCAGAGACAATATCATCACTTTATGCCTTGTGCTTACATACCAACGTTTTTTACCTCAGCACAGGCAGTTGGCAATACGATGCTTCTACATTCGAAAAGGGGAGGAGGGGGAAGGGAGTTTACCAATGCATCAAACTATAACTCCCCCACCTCCTCCGTAAAAATCAAATGACCCAAACTAAATTACCAATTAGAGCTTACATACAATTAAATATTTGGAATTGAAGCTTTTTGCCTACATACCACTGATTTTTACCTCGGCATAAGTTTTTCAATTCCACGACGCTTCTCTAATAAAAGAGCTTCCCATTACAACAGCATAGATCTCTCACTTTTAAAATCAAATGGCAATTATCGCCAGCAGCTGATCTTGGTTCTAACCTCGTGCCTACATACCATCACTGTTTTACCTCAGCACAGGCTTTTGGATTAAATGGCGCAGGAGTAGCAACAATATAATTAGGAGCCATTTCCAGCCCCATAGTAGATGATACTTGCAGGCAGAGCAACATTGCAAATAGCCTTGATAGGCCATAAATTAGAAGAAATAAGATGATACTGTAGCGGCAGCAGCAGCAGGTTATTTGAAAACAACAGACCACAAATTAGAAGACATTGGTTGATATTTTAGCAGAAGTAGCAACGATATAATTAGGAGCCATTTCCAGCCCCAAAGTAGATGATATTTTGCAGGAATAGGCACAATATACAGTGGTGTGAAAAACTATTTGCCCCCTTCCTGATTTCTTATTCTTTTGCATGTTTGTCACACAAAATGTTTCTGATCATCAAACACATTTAACTATTAGTCAAAGATAACACAAGTAAACACAAAATGCAGTTTTTAAATGAGGGTTTTTATTATTTAGGGAGAAAAAAAATCCAAACCTACATGGCCCTGTGTGAAAAAGTAATTGCCCCCTGAACCTAATAACTGGTTGGGCCACCCTTAGCAGCAATAACTGCAATCAAGCGTTTGCGATAACTTGCAACGAGACTTTTACAGCGCTCTGGAGGAATTTTGGCCCACTCATCTTTGCAGAATTGTTGTAATTCAGCTTTATTTGAGGGTTTTCTAGCATGAAACGCCTTTTTAAGGTCATGCCACAACATCTCAATAGGATTCAGGTCAGGACTTTGACTAGGCCACTCCAAAGTCTTCATTTTGTTTTTCTTCAGCCATTCAGAGGTGGATTTGCTGGTGTGTTTTGGGTCATTGTCCTGCTGCAGCACCCAAGATCGCTTCAGCTTGAGTTGACGAACAGATGGCCGGACATTCTCCTTCAGGATTTTTTGGTAGACAGTAGAATTCATGGTTCCATCTATCACAGCAAGCCTTCCAGGTCCTGAAGCAGCAAAACAACCCCAGACCATCACACTACCGCCACCATATTTTACTGTTGGTATGATGTTCTTTTTCTGAAATGCTGTGTTACTTTTACGCCAGATGTAACGGGACACGCACCTTCCAAAAAGTTCAACTTTTGTCTCGTCGGTCCACAAGATATTTTCCCAAAAGTCTTGGCAATCATTGAGATGTTTTTTAGCAAAATTGAGACAAGCCATAATGTTCTTTTTGCTTAAAAGTGGTTTGCGCCTTGGAAATCTGCCATGCAGGCCGTTTTTGCCCAGTCTCTTTCTTATGGTGGAGTCGTGAACACTGACCTTAATTGAGGCAAGTGAGGCCTGCAGTTCTTTAGATGTTGTCCTGGGGTCTTTTGTGGTCTCTCGGATGAGTTGTCTCTGCGCTCTTGGGGTAATTTTGGTCGGCCGGCCACTCCTGGGAAGGTTCACCACTGTTCCATGTTTTTGCCATTTGTGGATAATGGCTCTCACTGTGGTTCGCTGGAGTCCCAAAGCTTTAGAAATGGCTTTATAACCTTTACCAGACTGATAGATCTTAATTACTTTTGTTCTCATTTGTTCCTGAATTTCTTTGGATCTTGGCATGATGTGTAGCTTTTGAGGTGCTTTTGGTCTACTTCTCTGTGTCAGGTAGCTCCTATTTAAGTGATTTCTTGATTGAAACAGGTGTGGCAGTAATCAGGCCTGGGGGTGACTACACAAATTGATATTGAAATTGAAAATTGAAATTGATAAACCACAGTTAAGTTATTTTTTAACAAGGGGGGCAATCACTTTTTCACACAGGGCCATGTAGATTTGGAGTTTTTTTTCTCCCTTAATAACATAAAACTTCATTTAAAAACTGCATTTTGTGTTCAATTATGTTATCTTTGACTAATAGTTAACGGTTTTTGATGAGCAGAAACATTTAAGTGTGACAAACATGCAAAAGAATAAGAAATCAGGAAGGGGGCAAATAGTTTTTCACACCACTGTAATTAGGAGCCATTTCCGGCCACAAAGTAGATGATATTTTGTAGGAGAAGAAATTAGAATTTAAGAAAGAGTAGCAACATTGTAAAGAGCCTTGATAGGCCACAAATTAGAATATATGACATGAGATGATATAGTGGCAGCAGCAGCAGCAGGTAGATAATTAGGGGAGTATAAGGCAGCAACTGAGAGAGGAGGGTACCTCTGGGAGGAGAGGAGGCTAGTCCCTGATGTCAGCAATGGGCACATGGATATCCCCGTTTATCCATGCCTCATTCATTTTTTATAAATGATAGCCTATCCATGCTGCCAGTGGATAGGCGTGTCCGCTTCTCAGTGACCACCCCACCTGCGGCACTGAAGACACGCTCTGACAGGACACTGGCAGGGGGGCAAGCCAGCACCTCCAGAGCGTATTGTGCCAGTTCTGGCCACTGGTCGAGCCTCGACACCCAAAAATTCATGGGGTCATCATCAGTGTGCATGGCGTCCTGCACACTCACAGACCCCATGTAGTCAGCCAATCTCCAGCCATTGTTGTTGGTGACTTAGGTTGCTAACCTGGCCTGCTGCTGCCTGTCGAGGCTCAAAGAAGCTTCTCCACACACCCATTAGATTCCCACCACCTCTACCTGCGCTGCTGCTGCTGCTGCTAGACTCCTGTCTCTGCTGAATGTGTGGAGTAGTGGAGGCCTGAGTGTCAGGCTGGGGGAAGGCCTCCATCAGCTTGGTGCACAGAGCCCTTTTCAACTGACCCACCCTCCTCTCTCTCTGGCTGGGTAAAAGGAACTGCACCATCTTTTCCTTGTACCGTGGGTCAATCATTGTAGCCACCCAGTAATCCTCCCGGTCTTTAATGGCGCAGATCCAGGAATCGCTCCGGAGGCATGTCTGCATATGGGCAGCCATGTAGAAGAGGTGTCCCCGACCAACCTCTTCTTGACTGCCCTGGACATGCAGCAGGTCATCTCCTGCCTCCTCCCCCTGCTCTGTGTCTTCCCAGCTGCGGAAAATAGCTGGGGTGGTAGGGTGGCATGGGCCCTGCTCCCCCTGCTCTGCAGGCACCCAGTCCTCCTCTCTTTCATCCTCCTCATTAGGCATGTCCTCCTCATCATGCCTCGCAGCCCCTTCCACCTGCCTACGGGGCCTGCACTCCTCCTCCTCCTCAGGCACGTCACCCTCCTCTAGCAGGCCATCCAACGTGCGCTTGAGGAGGAAAACCAGGGGTATAATGTCACTCACACACGCATTGTCCCTGCTAACAAAGCGTGTGGCTTGCTCAAAGGGGGCAAGTACCCGGCAGAGCTGTCTCATCTGCTGCCACTGCTCTGTACTAAAATAGCCCAAATTTGCCCCCTGAGTACCCCTGGCACTGTGCTCCAGCAGGTAGTTTCTGACCGCCCAGCGCTGCTCTACAAGGCGCTCCACCATGTGCAGGGTAGAATTCCAGCGCGTCGGCAGGTCACAGATCAGCCGGTGGGGTGGCAAACTATGTTGACGAGCTGGCGGTAGGGGACCTACGGAAGTGGCCACATACCCTATGTGCCTTCTCCAGCACAACTCCCAACCCTGAGTAGCTCTTCAGGAAGTGCTGAACCACAAGGTTGAGAGCATGTGCGAAGCAAGGCACGTGGGTCAGACGGCCTAGGTGGAGGGCGGCCAGCAGGTTGCGAGAATTGTCGCATACCACATTCCCTGCTTGGAGCTGGCGGGGAGTGAACCACCGCTGCACCTGAGTCTGGAAGGCGGCATGGAGCTCAGGTGCAGTATGACTCCTCTCTCCAAGGCAGAGGAGTTGCAGCACAGCCTGGCAGCGCTTGTACTGCACTGAAGCGTAACTGCGGGGACTCTTCAGGGGTGGCTCATCCATAGTGGAGGAGAAGGAGGAAGTGTCCATGTGCGGTTTGCCCTTTACCCCATGGGGAGGCACCTCTAGCCTGAGGGGAGTCCTACTGCCTGCACCCTCCCCAGCACTCATGAGGGTGACCCAGTGGGAAGTATAGGATATATACCGCCCCTGCCCATGCCTGCTGGTCCAGGTGTCTGTGGTGCAGTGCACCCCCAACAGCATAGTCGAGGGACAGGGACACATTATCCACCACCTGCTGGTGGAGGGCAGGGACGGCCTTCCTGGCAAAATAATGGCAGCTGGGGATCCGCCAGTTAGGGGCAGCGCAAGCCATCAGCTCTCAGAAGGGGGCTGTGTCAACCAGCTGATAGGGCAGCAAGCTTTGCCAGGCCGGCATTGAGCCTCTGCACTTGGGGGTGGCTGGAGGAGGTGCCTTGTGGCCAAGGAACTGGGGGAGGGAGACCTGCCGGGACAGGGGCTGTGCAGGGGATGGCAATAAGGAGGAGGAGGAGACAGAGGGGGCTGCAGAAGAGGCAGAGCTGCACAGTGGCCGCCTCCAACTATGAGCCTCAGAATCCTCTTCCCTTGCTACAGGGATTGGGGAGCTAGCACCTGTTCCCTGGGGAATGGGAGGAGGTGGACAGGAAGCACTGCTGCCACCCGGTGCCCTGCCACTTTGGTGCTGCTCCCACGTCATCCTGTGATGACGTTTCATATGGGAACTTAATGCTGATGTTCCCATATGTGACCCTGTCTGCCCCCTATGTACTTTCTGTCGGCAAAGGTGACAGACTGCTACCAATGGGTCTGTACTCTGGCACGTAAAAAATGCCCACACTGCTGAAGTGCGGGCCACCACCCTGCCTGCTGTGGAGGGCTGGGGACCTGAAGGCTGAAGGTCCCTGCCCATACGCCCAGATTCTGTGGACCCAGGTGCAGTGCTGCCCTGTTGCCTACCCCCCCTAGCAGTGGTTGGTGGGGTCTTCTGCTTCTTTGGGGCCGGCACTTCATCTAATCATTAACAACAACACACAGCTCCCCCTCTGAACTGCTGCTGCTATCCTCCTGAGCCGGCACGAAGGATCTGTCCCCATCATCCTCAACATCCTCCCCCAGACCAGACCCTGCATCATATGTGGCATCCACATCCACATCTGGCTCATCAGCCTGCTGCCCTGCCATTAGGGGACCCAGCCCAACATCCCCTACAGCTGATGTGGTGTGCTGTGCCACATACTCCTCCTCCTCAACAGACAGGAATGCCCCCCCATACCTGTCTGATCATCAAAAAGATCCTGGGTGCCTGGGCTGAAGTCCACCTCAGGATCAAATAATAAGGGGGATAGCATGCCCCTTATCACTGAGCTAGCAGGTGATGCCACCTCCTGCTGCTCACTAGAGTCTGCAGCAGACGAGGTAGCCTGGGTGAGCCAGTCCATAACTGCCTCTGCCTGCTGCGACTGAATAGGTTGTGAAGTGGTGGCAAAGAAATCTGGCAAAGTCTTGCGACTGCCAGTTGCCCCACTGTGACCTGCCACCTGCTGCTGTTGCAGTTGCTGCTGCTGTGACTGCTGCCCTATATTGCCCAGACTGGGCATAGCACGTGTGCTAGGCTCTTGCCCACAGCCAGCACCATGGCTTCTCACACCTAAAACACCCTTACCTCCCACCCCACTCTTCCTCCCACCCTCACCACCCATACCACCCTTCCTCCCACCCTCACCACCCACACCACCCTTCCTCCCACCCTCACCACCCACACCACCCTTGCCTCCCATCCCACCCTTCCTCCCTCTCCCATGCCCCGTCATCCTGGACCAATTAAAAAAGAAAAAAAAATAGGGGGGGTTGGATATTTGGGGGAAGGTAGGGATAAATAAATAAAAGACTAAACCCCAGACGTGTGCACCCACAAGGGATACACACACACAAACAAAGACAGACAAACGTAGCCCTAACAAGGGCTCTTGGGTCTCACAGGGGAGCAGGCAAGCAGAAGAGGGAAAGCAGTGAACTGAAATCCACAACTTCCACTTGCACTGACTCACAGAAAGCTCTAACAAATCCTACCTCTAGCTAAACAGACAACACTTCACACACCTCAGCTCCTACTCTATCCACTACCAAAAACACACTTTTTTTGGTGCGGCCATAACTCCATAAACTTTACATTCTCTCGCATTTTCATGCGTATATCGGCTACATGTGCCTGCACCCGAGCATATCCCATTCATTTGGGTGCAGGAACAGGTAGCAGACGTAGGGCTGAATTTTCGGCAAGCGTTTTTCCGCTGGCCGAAAATTTCAGCCCTACGCCTCGTCTGGCATTAGCCTTACTTAGAAAAAAAACATGGCTGAACTGCCAACAGTTGGGAGGAAGGAAAGGATAGACAGGCAATGCTAGGGGAAACAATTATTAGCAGAACCAGATGACACATATCAGTTTTTACATGTAATAGCGCCATCTAGTGATCATACATTAACAGTCAATCAATAACAGAAAGGTTAAAGGAAAATTCCCACCTGAGCAGAATACAGGAGTGGGGTAGGCAGGTGGAAAGAAACATACTGTGCTCTGGGCAAAGAGACTGTGTCACCTTCTTTCCTTATTTACAGATCAGTTACGGGGCTACAGACCCTTCCCTCAGTGACAGAGTCGCCTTTCCATACATTTATCGGACAGTACAGAGTGATGAGGAGGAATATATTGCTTTGTGCAAATTACTCAGATATTTTGGCTGGAACTGGATTGGGATTATTCAGTTTGACGATTACGTTGGATACCAAAATCATCAACTGCTGGTAAAATATCTCTCTAGAGAAGGCATCTGTGTTGCATTTACAGTAAAATTAGCAACATATGTTAAACAGAATGCCTTGAAAGGTATAATGATAAATAAATCCTCAACCGATATAATTATTATTTGTGGAGATGGGGGTTCACTCATTTCTGAAGCATTATATGATGTCCGTCGCTCATTAAGTAAAAAGACCTGTATCTTTTTATCTAAATGGTTAAATCATTTGGATGCTGAATATGGTGTTTTTTTGGAGTATTGTGGTGGGAGTTTGCTGTTTGCGCAGAAAGGAATAAGAGACCAATTTGACCCCAGATTCAAAGAGTTCTCAGACAGTTTCCACCCATCAAAATACCCAGAAGACAATTTACTTGAAGATATCTGGTTGTGGCAGTTTTTCTGTTTGTCAAAAGATGAAGTTAAAAATGAATACCATAAATCTTTCTCTATTTTTCTTTATAATTGCTCCTCCGGAGAGGAGAAACTTACAGATCTTCCCAGTTATCTGAATCTCTATCACTCTCCCAGCCTGATGTATGCAGTGGAAATGATGTCTCTGGCACTGACCCATATGCACAACTCCCTTCCCAAGCAATCTTTCCAGCATAACAAAATGTATAAATTCCAGGTAAACTGCACTGTTTTTATATGTAGATATTATGGGTATGGGACCTGTTATCCAGAATGGTCGGGACCTTTGGTCTTTCCATAACTTGGATCACCATGTCTTAAGGCTACTAAAATATGATTTATACATTAAAGAGGACCTGTAACCCAGACATAAAAAGCTGTGTAATAAAAGTCCTTTCAAAATTAAACATAAACCCAAATTCATTTTTTTATTAAATCATCCAAACCTGATATAAATGTATTTAAAACTCTGAGGCATAGAGGCGGGGCAGGCAATTTATGATTGACAGATCAGATTTTTAATTACAATTACTTTAAATTTCCATTCAGTACTAAATATCACCCAGATGGCAAATGCATAAGATTTTGTGGGGAAACAAAGCTTTGCCTTAATAACAGGGTACACAATATGGCGCCCGCCTGCTGGCTGTGCCTGTAAATTCTAAGACTAAAGGAAAGTGTAAGTAAAGTTTTTTATCGTCTACTAACAAGATACAAACGGATTTGGAATTATTTATTAGGGTGGCAGGTCCCCTTTTATAAAACCCAATAGGATTATTTTGCCTCCAATAAATATTAATTATATCCTAGTTGGGATCAAGTACAGGTACTGTTTTATTATTACAGAGAAAAGGGAATCATTTAACCATTAAATAAACCCAATAGGGCTGTTCTGCCCCCAATAAGGGGTAATTATATCTTAGTTGGGATCAAGTACAGGTACTGTTTTATTATTACAGAGAAAAGGGAATCATTTAACCATGAAATAAACCCAATAGGACTGTTCTGCCCCAATAAGGGGTAATTATATCTTAGTTGGGATCAAGTACAGGTACTGTTTTATTATCACAGAGAAAGGGAATTATTTTAACATAAAATAAACCCAATAGGGCTGTTTATTGAATGTTAAACCAGGTAAATGTCCTCGCCCCGTTAAAACCAAAATGTAGGATATGCCCAAATAAAATATAGTATAATAACAGAACAAAGACTAATTCTATAACATGCTAAAAGTTTACATAAAGGTGAACGAACCCTTTAATAAAGTCGTATACAATTCAGCTGCAGCCTCAGGGAATGGTACAGCTAGAAGCATGGTGGCATTTCCATCCTGCTTTTCCATTGGTGGATTGATTACCAGTGGTAGTTGGCTCTCTCATTCATTGTGTGATTGACTTATATGCCTTTAAAGTTTGTGCTACCTTTGTACATTTAGCTTATGACTGTGTTTGCAGTAACACAAAACACATAAAGACCATTTCTCTCTTGTATTAATAAATTTTACTTGAACTTGATTACTACATTTATGGTAATCATGTCCCCTCGCAAGCGCCTCTTTTCCAGAGAAAACAACCCCAACCTCGACAGTCTCACCTCATGGTTTAAATCTTCCATCCCCTTTACCAGTTTAGTTGCAGTCTCTGCACTCTCTCCAGCTCATTAATATCCTTCTTAAGGACTGGAGCCCAAAACTGCCCTTGAATTAATGCCCTTTTTATACAAGACAGCACTTTATTTGCTTTAGTAGCCACAGAATGACACTGAATGGAATTAGACACCTTGTTCTCTACAAACCCCCCCAGATTCTTCTCCATTAAGGATCCCCCCAACACACTACCATTCATTAGATAGTTCGTTTATATTATTCCTACCAAAATGCATAACTTTGCACTTTTTTTGCAAAATTATGTGAAGAGGTTTGGCAATCACAGCGCTCAGCTCATTTAATACCCTGGGATGAATCCCATCCGGTCCTGGACCTTTGTTTACCTTTACATGTTCAAGTCTCTTTTGAATTTCCTCCCGAGTGACCCATGCGTCAGTAGCTAAATTACTAGAACTGAGAATATTAAAAGGGAAGCCTTCATTATCTGGCTCCTCAGATGTATAGACAGATGAAAAATAGCTGTCCCAGCTAACTTGAATGCTTTAAAAGCACATTTTTTCTTACCAACCTCGACACTAACACTTTTATTCAGCCATAAAGGTTTTGCTTTGCGATGCCTCTCCTTGCTTACAAGGGGAATATACTGTTGTGTATACCTGCAAAGCAATGTTTTAAAGATGTTCCATTTCCCTTCTGTGCCTAACCCCATGAAAAGCCTTTCCCAGCTGACACATTGCAGAGATGCCCTTATACTGGCAAAGTCTGCACATTTAAAATCGAGCATTTTAGTTACTCCCTTATAGCGCTGTCTCTGTAGCATTATCTCAAAGGAGACCATGTTGTGATCACTGTTCCCCAAATGCTCACCCACACAAATGTTAGAGATGAGTTCAGTATTATTAGATATTACCGGGTCCAAAATAGAGTCATTCCTAGAAGGTTCTTAAACTGCCAGAAATAAAAAGTTGCCATTTAGCATATTTACAAACCTACTAGCTTTTTCTGACTTAGCCACCCCATTACTCCAGTCAATGTCCAGATAATTAAAGTCCCCCATAATAACAACTTGACCCAGTTTTGAAGCCTCCTCCATTTGCAACAATAGCTGGGCCTCATCCCCCTCATCTATACGGGGTGGTTTATAGCATACACCAATGATCATTTTCTTTGTGACCTTCAGCCCTACTGAAATTTCTACCCAAAGAGATTCAACGTTTTCATTGGTAATGTCTATATTACATGGCTTTAAATCTGACTTTACATAAAGACAAACCCCTCCACCCTTTTTAATCTCTCTGTCCCTCCTAAAAAGTGTATAACCATTTAAATTCACGGCCCAGTCGCATTTTTCATCCCACCAGGTCTCAGTGATACCAATTAAATCATAATTTTCATCAATACATGCAATAGCCTGCAGCTCCCCTAATTTACCTGACAAGCTTCTTGCATTACCCAGCATGCATCAGAGATTACTACTTCTCCCTCTGATGTTTACATTAGCTAATGGAGAGTTAGAGCTAAGGTGAAAATGAGTCTGTTTCCCTTGTAACAATGGAAATGTAATCCAAGTAGACTATAATGCACAATAAATAGATATAAGAGTATAACAAATGTGTAAAAGATCACATTAAAGAATAAGTAAACCTTTTCACTTATTACTTAAGTTTTTACTCTTTGTCCCAGCATTCTGTCTGACCTGGCTCCTGAGTTAGAAGTTGATTGTTTCCTTTGCTTTCTTGTGCAGAGTGAAGCCCCACCCCTACTTCCTGTTCAGTTCCCTTATCACTTCGACTACTGTAGTCAAAGTGGAGAGCCTTCTGTGCATGCCTAAAGGCACTAAACAGGAAGTGGGGGCGGGGCTTCACTCTGCACAAGGAAGCAAAGGAAACAATCAACTTCTAACTCAGGAGCCAGGTTAGAAAGAATGCTGGGACAAAGGTAGGTAATTCTGGGGGCTGTTTAGAGTAATTTTACTGATAGAAAACAAAGGTTTACTTTACTAAATCATAACATTTAGATATCCTGTTTACCCAGCAAATGGAATACTACTCACAGTCTCTTCTCACGTGTCCAGATTCCCCATCCCTTTCTGTCTGTACTGCTCCCCTGTTGGTGCATGAACCATTGTGGTTTCTTCTAGGATAGAAAACTACATAGGCCTCATAATACAGTGCCCACATCAGTGATAAGGTGTTTGGCAATAATATTGTATGTTGCACTTTATAGTTACATCACCATCTGAAAAACGTCTCATACACAAGGAATGGAAGCCCTGCATTATCTTTTAATGAAAAAGGAGAGCTTGTTAATCAATATGAGATTGTGAATCTACAGTTCGACCCTAGTTGGTCTTGGAACATTGTTGGAAATTATGTACCCTGGGCTCTTCCAGACCAAAGATTAACATTATCACCAGAAAAAATAATATGGAAAACCCCAAGGAATAAGGTCAGAAACCACTTCTTCCATCTGCCCCCTAATCTGAATTCAGAAACACCAAAAAAACTTTCTGTTTTTAAAATGGCGCATGGTATAATCCAGGATTAACTTTGTACTATGAGCATTAAGTCAGGTACTTTCCTTCTGAATAAATAAACTTTCAACTCTTTCTTAAAATCATATATAAAATAATTGGTCACTGAACATATAACATAAAACATTATCATCATCATTAATTTATATAGCACCACCAAGTTACACAGCCCTTTATATTTATTTATTTAAAAAAACAGTAATTTCATAAAAAAGGGTTATGGAATAAAAATTGGATAGAGGGGCTACATACACATAAGGTTGATAAAAATAATAACTGAATTTTTAGTAGGACAGATCAGGGAGAGATGCAAAGAAGTTCTGAAAACTGGTGGGTACCCAGACTGGGCTTTTATCAAAATTAAATCCAAGTCACACAAAAAGACCCGCCCAACACACAGAGGGGAGGAACATAGCAGGCAAAGCAACATTGTCATCCCATATGGTGCTGGAACATCAGAAAACATGGGAAATTGTTCAACAAACATTGCCTGTGTTTTTCAACACAGAATTTAAGGTTTCGATTAGAAATAAAGCAGACAGCAGGAAATAAACCCACAGCATAACTTTACCTCATCATTAGAAACCACAAGAAATAACTTTATTTAATCAAATTACTTTAATTCCCAATAAGTCAAGACTCTATATCACCTTCTCTGATGCACATATTAAAACCTTCAATCTCCTCCTCATCCGGCCAAGAAGCAAGGAAATCCTGTATTTCCTCATCCGACTTGTGCTTCCAGAACTAATGCAGTCTCTGCCCACTGGTATCACAGGACTTGCAATCCTCCGCTGAGTGACCATAAGCATGGCACTTTCGACAAAAAGCTGGCATTCCATTAAAATGACTATCAAGGCTGACATTCCCCCAAAAAAATCTCACCAAAGGAAACATTCTTTTTTTTTTAATTAGCTTTGAACTTGGATGTACAGGTCCCAAGCTCGTTGAGAATCTTTCCTGCAAATACCAATTTGTCACAAAAATTACCAAGGGCAAGCTCAATCTCCCTTAGAGGTACCAAGGGAAAAAAGGACCACTAATACCGTCTCTTCCAGAAAATGCAAAAAAAAAGTCTTTAGCCAGCCAAACAAACATCCTCCTTGTTGTCAGAATCTGCAAGAAACTGGTGAAAACACCCTCACCAATGATGGTGACATTAACCACCCCACTCCTAGGGTAGTCCTGGATTGCCAATATTTCCTCCTTCCTCACTCAGCTGAATTCACCCATGATGATGTTTACCAGGCACCCAATGACTGGGGCACTCACTTGGTCTGAGCCAAAAGGCCAAGACAGAAGTTAAGGTTTCAACTCAGTAATGAAGTGACAATGCAGGATAAACCCACAATCACAACACAACATCATTAGAAACCAAACTTTTATTTTCCAATAAAAGGAAACTTTAATACATATCAAACAAAAAACAATTTACTTAAACTTCTTAATAAAATCCAGAACTTTCTTTCTCACCTCTTTTTCAGAAAATCTAGCAAGGTCCACTCTCTTCCAAAAAACTTCCTTATCCTCTTCAGGCCAAGTCTCAAAAAAGGGGTCTGTTTAACTAAAGTGGCTTAAATTTAGTGGGAGATTTTAGACACAGAATAAACGGCAAATATGTTATGGGTGGGGGGCGTGGCTGACTGCCTAACAGAATGGTCGCATAGTCCTGTAGCTCCGCTGCAGACCTGTGGAATATATAGACAGAGATTGCAATTACAATGGGCAAACATGGCAAAATGAAAGATATTCCGAAAGATGATCCAAAACTACGCAAACTTACCGAATCGCAGAAACTTCTGAAGAAATTCCTGATGCCATCCGATGGGGAAGAGGAGAGGTGCGCAATGAGGCCTAGCGCTCCCGAGGCGGGCGGGAACGACCCTGAGTCCGACGACGATTCATCCATATCTGAAAGAAACACAATTGCATACTTGAAAACTTTGCCTACCAAGCAGGACTTTGCAATTCTAGCTCAACAAATCCAAGCGACACTGAAGGAAGAAGTAGCAGACCTAAAGGCAGAAATAGCGTCACTACATATTAAAGCAGCGGAGAACGAAACGAAAGCAGAGACAATTGAAGTATCCGTTGACTCACTTATGTCGGTAACACAGATACAAGGTAAAGCAATTCAATCCCTAACTAGACGAATAGAAGATCTAGATAACAGGGGAAGGAGATGCAATCTGAGGGTCAGGGGCCTTCCTGAAACGGTCGACCCCGTAATACTTAAGCAAAAAGTCCAATCACTGTTGAACTTTATATTGAACAGGCCTGATGCTACTGAGATCCACATTGAGCGCGCTCATCGAGCTCTTCGGCCAAAGGGGCTAGCATCAGAAAAACCTAGAGATGTTATCTGCTGTCTGCTACACTTCATTGAAAAAGATGAAATACTCACTAAAGCTAGACAAATGAAGAATGTAAAGTTTGAAAACTCGGATATCACCATCCTGCAAGACCTGTCTTGGTACACGCTACAGCAAAGATGTATGCTAAAGCCACTCACCGACATGCTAAAAGAAAAGAAAACACTATTTCGCTGGGGGTTCCCTTTCAGCTTACAAGCTACAATAGCGGGGAAGCTACACACTATTACAAATCCGACTGATATACAGACCTTTCTCCAAGCCTGCGGAACGCCAGAAATCTCGCTATCCGAATGGGTTAAATTTGTACAGCTGCCAGAACCAATTCCGCTACCTACTAAAGAGGCCTGGACAGAAGTATCTACTCCAAAAGCTAAAAGGAAAAGACCCAGGCAAATCCCAGACAAGCTAGGGAACCCCCCAGAGGATATGGAACCCGGTTGACTTTGGTAACTATGGTCTCACTTAACTACTATCTCCATTTGTCTGCGAAAGTTCTTGAGCACTATAGCTCATAATTTATTATGCCACAATGCCTACATTTAAACCAAGCAATCCCCATTATCCCGCTTTAGGGAATTGTTAGGGCCACAGAGGCTGCGCGGCATCTCCGAAAGGCTCATCCTCCCTCCCCCGGATAAAATGGGCCCGCCACTAGACCGGCCTTCTGCAGGCAGAAGCCGCACGGCAAAATACCCATTTGTTTATGTGTATAACTCTATGTACCACTATGCTATTTTCAGTCAATCCGGAACCTATCCGGACGAGTTACGGTTAATGCGGAAAATGTGTAAATGTTCAATACTTGATATCTTTGTATATAGTTCACGGCAAACCCTAACTGTCTTTCCTTTTCTTTGTCATGGAAACACTCGGTATGGCATTAATACTACAGGCGCATGGATATTATTGTACGTATATTGCTTTTTAGATTCCCCTAGCTATGATGGCAAGTAATTTAAAGGTAATTTCTTTAAATGTGAATGGTTTAAACACGCCGGAAAAAAGAAAGCAACTAGTTTATATTTTACGGAAACAAAAAGGGGATATTAATTTCCTGCAAGAAACACACTTTAGGAAAGAAGCTCCCCCAATGCACAAGCTGGGCACATTTTCCCAATGGTTCCATAGCAATAACCCCCTACAGAAAACGAAAGGAGTAGCAATAGCCATTAGGAACAATGTAGACTTTCAACTTCAGGCAACCCTTTCTGACCAGAATGGGAGATACATAATAATTAAAGGATTACTTTTCCACACACCTTGCACCCTAGGAAGTGTATACCTACCTAATATCAAACAACAAAAATTCTTATCTCACTTAGTACCCAAGATAATGGATTTCGCAGAAGGCATTACTATCATCGGGGGTGACCTTAACCTAGCTCTTAATCCCCACCTGGATAACTCCAAAGGGGTCACGAACCATACAACAAAAGTACTTAAAGAGATACATAAAAACTTGCAATCACTCAGACTAATTGACTCCTGGAGATATCTCAATCCCACTATGAAACAATTTACCTTCTACTCACATGCCCAAAATAGCTATTCCCGAATTGACCATATATTTATCTCCCAACATCACCTCCAATGGCTAAAGCAAACCACTATAGATAATATCACTTGGTCAGACCATGCTGCTATATCAGCATCCCTGTCTATCCCTAATAGAACTAAAACAGTTTGGAGCTGGAGGTTAAATGACAACCTTCTAAAAGACCCTGAATGCAAAAAAGAAATCCAGGACAATATTGAAGATTACAAAAACACTATAGCCAGAGACCCTACCCCCCATCAATTTAAATGGCAAGCCCTAAAATGTTTAATCAGGGGACTGTTAATTAAACATGGTGCCAAGCTGAAAAAACTTAAACAAGCTGCTATAGATAAACTACATGCGGAAATCCAACATCTGGAACTGACACATCAGGCACAATTGGATAGGGACAGTCTGAAAGCCTTAACTAGTAAAAGACTAGAGCTAAAACAATACCTTAATCTCCAGACCAAATTTGCCATGGTTAAACTCAAACAAAAATATTACGAAATATGGCAATAAATCCGGGAAATTACTAGCCAAGGCTCTCAAAAACAGACAAACAAATCAGTATATTCATAAAATTAAAGATTCTAAAGGTGAGCTGCAAGTTCTACCTGAGAAAATAGCACATATATTCAAGAGCTTCTATGAAGACCTCTATAATATTCCGCAAACATATAAACAGGAGACTCTGACTCTCAAAATTAAAGAATACCTAACCAAACATCCTCTTCCGAAATTGGAAGCACCAGTCATAGCAAACCTTTGTGCCCCCTTCCAACTGCAAGAGGTATTAGAAGCTATTAAACATATACAACCACACAAAGCCCCAGGTCCTGACGGATTCTCGGGACAATTCTACAAACAATTTGCCCTCACCCTTAGTCCGTTGTTTCTAAATTTTATTAATGATATAGATCTCACCCGCCCCCTAGACAAGGAGTTTCTCTCCGCTAACATATCTGTAATTCATAAGCAAGGTAAAGACCCATCTAATTGTAGTAGTTATAGACCTATCTCTCTCCTTAACATTGATCTGAAAATATATACAAAAATTATTGCTAGTCGGCTCAATCCCCTCCTACCCCAGCTCATACATAGAGACCAAGTAGGATTTGTGAAGGGTAGAGAAGGGAAGGAAAATACTATGAAAATACTACATTTAATTGCGATTGCCCAAAAACAACACCTACCCTCGCTACTCCTATCAACAGATGCAGAAAAAGCATTCGATCGGGTTAATTGGGAGTTCTTGAAACAGATGCTAGAAGGCCTGGGACTCACTAATGCTTTTAGGGACAAAATAATGGCACTTTACTCAACTCCCACGGCCCAAATAAAGGTAAACGGTATTAGATCAGAAACATTCTCTATACACAATGGGACTAGGCAGGGATGCCCACTATCTCCCCTATTATATGTATTATGTATGGAACATCTCCTGATAGCACTCAGGGCTAATCAAAATATTAGTGGTCTGACAATTGGGGACAATGAGTATAAAGCGGCAGCATTTGCAGATGACCTACTACTGTTTATAACGAAACCACATATTTCTATGCCTAATATTGTGAAAGAGCTACATCTCTATGGAGAAATATCCAATTATAAGGTTAATATGTCCAAGTCAGAGGTGTTACCCATTTTCCTGTCAAAGCAGCTTGAAACATTACTGAAATCGAACTTCTCCTTTAAATGGCAAAGGGACAAGCTTTGTTACCTAGGGATATATGTACCCAGAAACCTAAATGAAACCTTCCAATGTAACTATAGGCCCCTATTGAACACAATTGCTAAATTACTCAAGGATTGGGATCTCAAGCATTTCACTTGGACTGGTAGAATTAGCATAATCAAAATGACTGTGCTTCCAAAAGTCTTATATCTCTTTCAAACTCTCCCGATCAACATACCGGCAAGCTTCTTTAAATCTCTAAATTCAACTGTCAGTAGTTTTATCTGGTGCAAACAACGTCCTAGATTACGGAAAAGCATCTTATATCTTCCTAAAAATCTTGGAGGCCTAGGTCTACCCGATTTTACCACGTATTATCAAGCAAGTTTACTAGCTAAATTAATGGAACATGCCCAGCCTGGCATTAGTAAACAGTGGAAATCTCTAGAGGACTACTGGGCTAAACAACCATTACAAAATATTATTTGGAACAAGAACAACCCCAAACTACCCCATATAAGTAACAACCCACAGATTCAAGCCATCTCCACATTCTGGAAACTTTTCAATCTGAAATCTCAAATAGTCCCATACCCATCCCCTCTGTATCCGCTCAGCTCCAACCCAGAATACCCTCCTGGATTAACCGACGATGGTCTACCCCATGCATTCGGATTACAAAATTTACAACTAAGACACATCCTGGACTCACCCACTCAACCTGCCACGATACACTCAACCACTTCCCATTGGTCTGGGAGAGACCACTGGAGACTCATCCAACTCAAACATTTCCTCCACAAAAATCCGGACCTACATAAAGCCAACCGGACCCTCACTGCTTTTGAAAAAATCTGTGATACCCAAGCACCAATAAACCATCTGATCTCTATATTATACAAGCTAGTTCTTTCCACAAAATACCCAAACTTACCTTATTTTACACGAGCCTGGAATGAGGAACTTTGTTTGGACCTGCAAGAAAAAGAATGGGGAAAAATTTTTAGGTTAATAGCGAGATGCTCTATCAGTAACAGATACCAAGAAAACTCCTACAAAATACTCTCGAAATGGTATAGAACCCCACTCCAACTCTGCCGAATGCACCTGTTAGCGAATGACACCTGTTGGAGATGTAACTCTTCACAGGGGTCACTCACCCATATTTGGTTTACATGTCCAAAACTGTCACATTTCTGGAATGATATACAATCTATCTGCCAGGAGATCCTGGGCTGCCGAGCACCACTGACTCCTCAATTAGTATTACTATATCATATGGATACACCTGAATATATTTTTAAACACAGTCTCTTACTGCAGATGATTCTTGCAGCAAAGGTTCTTATCCCCAGACACTGGAGAGACGAAAATCCTCCTACCGTTGAGGAATGGTTTGCAGTTATGAATGAAATATACACAATGGAAGAAATTACATCCTCCATCCATGAGAAACAACAGAAGTTTGTGTTGTGTTGGCAGCCCTGGCTCTCCTACCTAAGCTCTTACAATAGCCTATGATTAATATTGTATTTAGCTCCATGCCATACCGAGTCAATGTAAGATTATCACATTGTTACTTACCTTGAAAATGCCGTGTAGTTCTCTTTGGTTCCCTTTTCTTTCATCTCCCTCCCTGCTCTCCTCTCCTCGAACCCTCCTGAACATGGCCTTCTGATGGTCTTTGGGTCCTTCTTCTCCCCTTCCTCACCGGTCTACTTTTCTCCTCCTTCCCTATCACCTTATATTACTCATTGTTTATAACTAAGGACATCTGATTGTAAGCATCTGCTACGATTTACATGACAACAATGCTGTAACTATATTGTGAGTTACTCAATAAAGATATGTTGAAATACAAAAAAAAATGTTATGGGCACTTTATTAAACGGGGACAAATATAATATTGCAATTATTCTGGCAACAAAACATTGGATTGGCAGTTATCCCACTCGCCAGAAAATACGCTACGTACTAATTAACGCAAGTTTTATTATTCAGCAAAATGGGCTAAAGACAAAATTGTCGCCAGAATATTTGCAAAAATTTAACCCATATAGCATATGAAAATATAGAATACCATATCAATGAAGGCTAAATAATTAGACATTACTCAGTTCAAAAGTACAAAAATAAAACAACTTTTATTAGAACTATAAAATTTTTAATATAAAACTCTAAAAACTTAGGGCTTGCTGCCCATAAACTGATCCACTTTCTGCTCCACTCTGGCCAACTGGGCCTTCATGGAGGCAAGGTCCTCCTGTATGGACCGAAGAGTGAGGTCAATCCTTGAAGGTGATGTTTGTGTCCCCATCTCTTCGGTCTGAGGACTTGCCTCTTCCCAGTCTTCGGCCAGGGGAGCAAAATGGGCCTGGGGAGAGCCTGGGGTGAGAACTCCAGGGCCAGGGGAGAGGAGTCCAGGGCCCGGGGAGAGTTCAGGGCCTGGGGAGTGTCCGGGGCCTGGGGAGTGTCCGGTGGTGTAGCCGCTGGGGGGCCTCTGGAGTCTTGGGGGCCTCTGCATCCTCAGGGGCCTTTGCAGCCTCGGGGGCCTTTGCAGCCTCGGTGGCCTCTGCAGCCTCTGGAGCCTGGGGGCCTGGGGTTGGGCCTCTGGAGGGTGAAGAGGCGCTACATCCAGCTCTGTGAGATAGTATTACAAGATGCTATTTAAATATATTATACATATATATATATATACATTCATACACAGAGGGCCACCATCATAAATAACGGGGCACCTCACAACAACATTTTTTTGGCTCCCCTCCTCCCATGCCCCCAATGGCCCCTCCCCCTATGAACCCTCACATCAATACAAAGGACACACAGACATTGTTAGCCAGGGCCCCCTAAAGCATTCGTGGCCCTTCCCCAAATGACTCACACTATGGGCCGCTCCCTGCTGCTTCCCCCCTGCTTTAAACTTATTTATGCATATGTTTTTGAAAATAGGTGTGTGTATATATATATATATATATGTGTGTGTGTGTGTATATCTATTTTTTTTTCAAAATGCCACAACATATTTAAAATTCCCTCTTTATTGTGAACTTTATTGTTTGTTTTTGAAACAACATGCATATATACATATATATATATATATATATATATAGAATATACATTTCTTACATTTGTACTTTTAGTTCAAATTACTTGCAAAATCTTTTAATTAACGTATTCTGTAAAACCATAATAAAGTACAATAATTACCTTCCCGCTATTTCAGCGATCAGATCAAAATTCCTGCACTTCAGGTCCGACCAAATGCGCTGAAGAAGCGGAGGTCCATTTCAAAGGCAAACCTGTCGCACAACCTCTCTATGAGATTGCGCAGGATTGCTCTCTTCCTCTCATGGACCCCTATGATGCCCAGAGGCAGACTGAGCGCAGGATGAAGCACACGATGTAGCGCCTCTCCTCTGGTAAAAGCTCAGAAACCCCAGGCATGTTGTCACCAGATGTGTCTGTAGACTCTTTGTGTGACTGCAGGCTCTATGACACAAAATGGCCATTTTGTGTCATAGAGCCTGCAGTCACACAAAATGGCCACAAGTCGCGCGTGTCACGAAATTACAACATCGCAACCAAACAGTCACATATAAATAGTCGCCACATGTAAATAGTCGCCGCGTATAAATAGTCATGCAAAAAAATGCACGCCATGTTAGCCATACATGCCGTAAACTTACTGTACTAAAAAATGACCATTTTCCTGCAAACTGGAGGCTGCATAACTCTAGGGCCAACACAGACTTGAATTAATAACACTTCAAAGTCCATATTTTCTTGCCAAAAGCATGTTAAATGTACTTTTCTATAATTATCGCCTGCCTCAAGTAGGTGTTAATTTTTGCATAGACTAATGCGATATTTAGCGCATCTAAGTGTTTGCGAATCATGCGATCGTATTAATTTCTGTGCGCAAATTAACGCATGCGATATGCGACTTAACGCACGCGGTAATACTGTGGTGAATCGCACGTTAATTTTCGCATTTCTTTTAACGCAAAAAAGTGCGCGATAAAACTTATCGACCTTTAGTGAATCAACCCTCTAGACTCACCAGCTGAACTTCCCAGCTGTTGGAAGATCAGCAATCTTTTTTTCTGTGGATCAGAAAAGGCTCATCAAAAACAACTGCAACTTCATCATCAAGAGTCACAGCAGGAACTTGGACAACATCTTCTTCAGAAGCATCACCCACCTTCTTTCTCTGAGGACAAATTAAAGATGGCTGACCTCCAAGCAGAAGTTACAACACTTAGGCTGAGAACAATGCTTAGCTAGATGAGAAGGATCACCACAGATCTGACTTGATTTGCAGACATCAGCACCATGACCATAGGTCCGACATTTCCAAATGGCATTCCATTAAAATAGACATCCAGGTTTACATTCCTAAGTCGAAACCTAGCAGAGAAAGCTGACCTTTCTCAAAAATCACTTTGAACCTGTACTTGGATGTCCAAATAACAAGTTAGTTCAAAACACGCCCAGCAAAAGAGACTTGGATTATCTCCACAAAACTGCCTCAATTTCTCCAAGATGCACAAAAGTTAAATAAGACTTTATTACTAAAGTCACCTCATAATAGGGAGTAATCTTAAACCCCACTAACGGTACATCATCTGCTGCCAAATATTCAGGAAACTTGAGAATATCCCTTAACAGTCAAAGGATAAAGAACTTCAGCTCTCCAAGAATCACATCAACAACATGAGGCAGCCGCTTCTTCACACTCTGATCTTCTCCTACAGTAATAATCCAGATGGAATTTTTCACCCGAGTAAAACTCAGAACTGAGTTCTCGTCTGCATCCATAGCATTAGTAGCATTCCCATCAAGGACTTCACTGGAGTGAGGTGTCCGCCTCCTATTGCCCACAGAATGGCCTCCCCCCAATAGCAGCAATGGGCTTAAGGTAGTTCTTTCACAACTACCGATGCCCAAAGGCCGAGTTGTGTCTGAATGCACCTAGTGACTAGACACTTGATCTTAGCCAAAAGGCAGAGACAGAAGTTAAGGTTTCAACTCAGTAATAAAGTATCACAAGGAACTTCTCCTCCTCCGCAAAATGGGGCAAGATCTTGAAGCCGCTCAAGCGAGGATCGTTCGAAAACTCCTCCAGGATTCCTACGAAGCTACGGTAGACGCCCTCGCCATCGAAGGTGACATCGTATACGCCTCTCTTAGGGTAGTCCTGGATCGCAAGGATTTCCCTCTTCGCGACTCTGCCGAACTCCTCCAAAATGACCTTCACGACATAGGCCAAGCTTTTCTCCAGATTCTCAGGATCCGCTGCAATGATTCGGACTGAGTGCTTCACTCGGAAGAACACAGGAACTGAACCATCTTCCGCAGCCATTGTAGTACACTCCCAGCTTCCCCCTCAGAGTAGGGTTACCACTGTAGCGTATGGTGATCGCCCCCCCATTGCCCGGAATAGAACACCCCCTGATAGTAGCATGTGGCTTAACACTATGTGCCGATGCCACAAGGCCAAGGGGCGATGTCTCCGAGCACCTCCGGCTAAGACCTACACTTGATCTTAGCCAAAAGGCTGAGACAGAAGTTAGTGCACCTAAAGAGCCTACACCAAAGCACATGAAAAGTAATATGGTCTATGCTATCCAGTGTAGTGAAGAGTGCTCAGACTTATACATTGGGGAGACCAAACAACCTCTCTGTAAGAGAATGGCCTGATATAGAAGGGACAACTACTCAGGAGAAGACCCAGCAGTCTATTTACATCTCAAGGAAAAGGGACACTCTTTTGAGGATAGTAACATGCTTATTTTGGACTGAGAAGACATATGATTTGAAAGAGGTGTGAATTTTTTATTGCCATGCCACAATAAAGTCTGTCATTCTAGCTGAGAATGAATGTGTGTAGGTAAAAGTGAAGATGGGCACACAACTGCAATGTAAATACATAAAAATGAGCATCATGAACCTTGAAATGTATTAATACCTATAAATGTTAAGGATTTATCCCCATATGATGTACCAGTGGTATAAGTAAATGAACGCAGGGCGAGGTACAAAATTTGCACCTAGGGTCCCCCACCAGCCTGCCCCTACTACTCAGAACAGCAGCTGCATGCACACACCTACCTGCAACCCCCATCACCCCATGTTCCTGTAGTTGCACCCCCTACCCCCCCAGTAGTTACACCAGTGCAAATTATTGGTGGAACCCTCTCTATAAAATGCATAAATCTTTTGATTCCTCTCCAATCTATTTGGCCTCAATACTACTCTTAAAAGTTTCCAAGTTGTTTCTTTTCATCCCAAGGTCCCAAGAGCTCAGTGCTCTAGCAGCTGTCCCCCCGGCTTTTGGAAGGCAATAATGGCTGGAATATTGACTTGCTGCTATGACTGTGTCCAGTGCCCTGAGGGAGAGATCTCCAATAGAACTGGTAAATAATATATATGTACAATACAACCAATGGTTTCCCAAACATGTAACAGCACTGGAACAGCATGGAACCAAGAGTAGTAACCACTATGATTGCACTAAGTATTGTGTACTTTTGTCCCTAGGCTTCTTACTATCTGTCAGCTGTTCCTCAAAAACATACAGTGTAAGGAATGATGGAACATCTTGCTTAAAATTACAATTGAGTAATATCATTTATATTATTTTATTTAGTAAATGTGTGCTGCCTTTCTGAGACTTGTATCTATTAATTGACAATTTATTCCTTTAATGTCCATATCCATTCACTTTTTCATCTCCATCAAAGATATTTTTTCTTTAACCATGCTAACATAATTCTATGTGTACCAAAGAAGCTATTGCACTTTGTAATGCAAAATACCATTCTCTGTCCATTTGCTCAGTTAGGGTGGAATGTGGGATGAATGGCTAATACAGCAGTGATGCCCCCTAGCTTAATGAAACACAAAGTAGGGTTTAATTTGATCATCTGTAAGCAACTTAATCTGAGGCACCTGGATGATTTGGAAGAATGCATTTATGACCCTCATTATTTTAGTATACCCCTGAAAATTCAGGTCTCAAAAGATGTAAAAAATTATAAACTGATAATTACACCCACCGTTTTAGCCATGACTCACCTCAGGCAGCAACGCAAGTTACCAGGGCATCAAAAAGATACTCCTGGCAACGTTAAAGAGCAGAATGTTTGGGTTTTAAACCAGCAAACTGGTTCCTCTGCTGCAGGGAGTACAATAACACTCTGCACTTGCAATGTGCCCCCCTATACCTCTCTAGTGCTGTAGGGGGGGCAGCCTTAGGCAGCATTAGGGCTAGAAACAACCCTGCTCACAGGCACCACAAAACAGAGACCTGCACAACCTTCCTATTTCTATTACTGACCCAACCATATCCATTTAAATGTACCATTTTTTAATTGATATTATACTCTTACATGTTTTCTTTTTTGTTACCTTTACAGACAGTGAAAGCTGCATCCCATGCCCCAAAATGGAATGGTCCAGCAAGAAAAGGATCCAATGTATTGCAAAAATGGAAGATTTTCTTGTAAACACCAGTGCGTTTGCTGTATTTTTTTCAGCTTCCTCACTTTTATTTTTTCTTACAACTCTACTGATACTGGGAGTTTTTATTGCACACAGGGACACCCCCATAGTAAGAGCCAACAACCGGAGCCTGAGCTTCCTCCTCCTTGTCTCCATCAAGCTGAGCTTCCTCAGTGTGTTTCTGTTCCTCGGTCGCCCTGTGGATATAACCTGCATGCTGCGCATCATCACTTTTGGAATCACCTTCTCCATAGCTGTCTCTTCTCTCCTGGCCAAGACTATCATGGTTTGTGTTGCTTTCAAAGCCACCAAGCCAGGGAGCTCATGGAGAAAATGGCTGGGAGTCAAACTGTCCAATTCTGTAGTCTTGTTCTGCTCATCCATTCAAATAATCATCTGCATGACTTGGTTGGCCATTTCTCCTCCCTTTCAGGAACTGGACATTCACACTTCCCCTGGAACCATCATCATTCAGTGCAATGAGGGCTCAGCTATTGGCTTTTACTCAGTTATTGGGTATATGGGGCTTCTGGCAGCTGTTAGTTTTGTTTTAGCATTTTTAGCTCGGAGCTTACCGGACAGTTTTAATGAAGCCAAGTACATCACTTTCAGCATGCTGCTCTTCTGCAGTGTTTGGATCACAATGATCCCGGCCTATCTGAGCACCAAAGGCAAAAACACTGTGTGTGTGGAGATATTTGCCATACTCACCTCAAGCGCCGGCCTTTTAGCCTGTATATTTCTGCCCAAATGTTACTTCATTCAGTTTAGATCTGAAATGAACACAAAATCTAATTTATTAGGAAACAGGCAGTATCAGTACTGATCTTTCAAGCAATGAATGAAAAATATAATGATCAGCTTTGTTTATAAAATGCTGCCATTTGTTTATATTTGTGTTTTGCTTAAATAGAAACAGATAAAACTCTAGTAACCAATTATAATCACATAATAGACCTCTAATCCTTATGATTTGTGCAAATCTCAAAATCACACAGTCTGTTCTATACAAAAAAAAACAAATAAGGGGTTCTTTTTTTAAGGTAGTTTTGTTTGAGTAAACAATAAATCATATAATGATTCACAGTGACAATAATTTTACATAGTGCAGGTATTAAGGTACATGCCAGGAGAACATGGAGAAAACATAATTGCATTTGCTGAAGAGGAGAGAGTGAAAGCAGGTTGGAAGGGTCCAAAACCGGCAACAATAACACTGGAGCTAACAAAGGAGCACAGCTCTGTCATTCTGTGTCACTGAGCGCTCAGTCTAGGGGGCACATATACAGCCATGGGCCCCAGATCTTATGGAATTTAGTGGGGACATCTCTTTGGCATAGATCAGCTGTTCTACCTTACAAATATCTCGTATCACTATGAGCCATGAGAGTCAAAATTCCTCCAGTTTTGGATGATTAACCTTTTGGCCATGAGCAGTGCCTCTTAGAGAAAGAGTTTGGTACTGGTTAAGTTTGAGATCCTGCATCACAGCAAGAATACAAAACTTGGGAGTTCTATTGGTAGGGATCTATAAGTCCAGTATCCAGGGGATCTAATATTCTCAGCCAGTATGGAGCAATCTTATCACAACACCACATCATATGTATAAAGGTACCTTTCTCTAGCGCGCACCTTATACATAGATCTGGAATATGTGCGTTGCTATGATGTAGTCTATCAGTGGTGTAGTATGCCCTATGAAAAATATATGTTTGCATCAACCACAATCTGTAATTTAGAGATATCAGTTGGGGGGCTTCTTGAGCCCCCTCCCACTCCTTATCTAGGCAGTGCCAACTTTGCTTTCCTATTTACTCCTAAGCATCTGTAGGGATCCATAGGGTTGACTAGTCCAGGACAGGCACTGTTGCCTAAGAGTAGGGCCACGGTTTAGACATAGGAGGCAGGTAGTGTGTGAACCCTAATCCAGAGTTGCCGTGGGGCCTGAGGGCTAGAGGTGTTCAGCCTGAAGAGTGTGGTATCCAAGCTGACTGTTCCAGAGAGTGGGCAACAGAACTGATGGCACTGATCCTGCCCAGGTTCAAGAGGAGTTGGGAGAAGCAGATGTGCCCCCTCTCTGTGCTGTCCTCAGAGAAATGCTATGCTAAACTGATGTATGTGAGTATATTGCAATAACCCTGCATATTGATTGTCTCTGACAATAAACCAGTTCTACTGTTCAACTGCAACAACCTTCTGGCACCCATTTGTTATTCTGCACTGCACACAGCTACAGTGGGTTGTAGTTGCACTACACCATAGCTCCGTCTGGTCACTTCCACATAGCAAAGGCCCATCCTGAAGGATTGAGCCGCGTGTACCCCATGCTTAAGACGTATCTAGCCATGCTGTTGGCTTGGTTACAGCTAAGAAAGGGTTACACATCTCTATGGGGTTCTCATGAACTTCCTGCTGTAATCTGGCATACAACATTGTGATGAGGCCTGTAGTGTGGCCTTTATTGATGTTTGTTAAAAAGGGGGGGCGTGAAGACATTAATGACAAGGAATTTATGTATAGTTTTAGGAGCTCGAGTAAGCCTGTGACAATTCAGCCATTGGGATGGCAAGGCCATGCCTCCCCTCGTGAGATACCAAACATTAGAGCTGACAGATTTGAGGGGCGTGCTGTGGTGGTGCCACCTGTTCCCTTCATTCTATCAAGTTGGTAATTTAAAACCATATAGAAGTCCCCCCCGCAAATAAAGGATTTGGGGTGCTAGAAATATAAATTCTGTTAAGGCTTATGGGAGAAATGTTCAGCTGGAATTGGTTATTGTGGGGAGGGCTTAAGTTTTGGAACCGGAGATATTAAGCTGATAATGGCTGTAAAGGACCAATGCCACCAAAAATTATTTTAGAGGTGTCGACGTATGTGTGTGACAACATTTTTTAAAAATTGTTTATGGCTCTTACAGACAGGTGTTTTACCTGCATTTCCCTGTGCTGGATCTTACATGAGTCTCAGCAGGACTGTGTTTCTTTTTGTGTTCCCCTGCACTCGAACACATGAAAGGTCCAGTGAGGAAACCACATGTACAAAATGCTTGTCTGTATGAGTGTGGTAACTGTCGTTGCATATAGATACTTAACATTTTTAGCCTCCCCAAACATAAAAAATCACCATCTGCCTATGGTTGCCATAGTTCCCTTCAGTTTTCTGCACTTGGGCATTTTAAGGACTTTCAGTTCTATTTTTTTGTCTCTGGCAAAATTAATTTTTATATTTTTTTTTGTACAGCTATATAACCAATAACCGTACACGGTTATAACCAGCACCCAGGCAATTGATCTACAACCCAAGCCAAGTATACTGCCTTGTGCAGGGGTAGGATATCATTAATAATTTTTTTCCATAGGGCCAGGGTTGGAGGCCTAGTTGCTTTCCATGTTAAGAGGATTCCTTTTTTAGCATTATAAAGCATTTGCAAATAGACCCATCTCTGGTACGTCTTGAGTGAGAGGCTCAGTATGGCCCATTAAACATAATTTGGGGGAGAATATGTATATGTTGGGGAGAGCAAACCTACTGTGTATAACATTTAATACATCCTTCCAGAAGTGTTGTATAAGCATTATATCTAACAGTCTGACCTGGAACTGGGTCAGAAAAGCATGCTGTAGCTGGATATATCTGAAAAGCATATGGAGTGATAGTAGATATGTAGCCTTGAGCTCCTGAAAGGCTTCAGTTGTCCCCTACCCACCCCATGCTCTAAGTATTTGTAGCCCTCTTTTACTACTGCATGAGATCTAGCACGCATTCACCTGCGTGTGGCGCTACAGGAGCCCTGTGCCCCTGCTATATGGAAGGGCAGGTACACTGATAACTGGCGTGCCCCCACCCAGGGTCAGGACAGGTTGGACTGCGGTACCCCTCCCTGGGAAACTTCTCTGATCCACAACACACAAACACAGGAAAGGTTGATGGATTTATTGGCGGACGCTATACCTTTAAATTAGCAGAGATAGATACAGCCTGCCAGCCAGGGGCAACCTCACTCACATAACATAGCTGGTACTTTCTGAACTGCTGAGGGGAATCCCCCACTTATGTGGCAAGTGCTTCAGAGTCTTAGAACTCCCTTTGGCTTTCCGTGCCCTGAGAAGAGCACGCTTTGTTCTTCAGAGCCCTGTACAGGACCCCCTTTCCTTCCGCACCCTAAGAGAGCGCGCTTTCTGCCACTGGGGGGGTTCCCAATTACTTTATTATACAGAGCACTGTGTGAGCTACCAACACCTTGCTTGTCTATCTGCTTCCTCGTTCCCAGCAGCACCCTCTTCTCTCACTTCCTTCCTGTCAGCTCACACAGGGGGTGGGGGCTCCTCCTCCTTCACTTCCTTCCTGTCAGCTCACACAGGGGGTGGGGGCTCCTCCTCCTTACACAGTAACAGCACAGAGGGGAGACAAGTATACACAGCTCCCCTACATTCTCCCCCTGCTTAAAAACTGTCACCTCCTGGCTGACAAACAATAAAAAAATATAACCAAGTAATGCAATAACATGAAGCATACAAAGTCTTCAGGCCTGCTTTAGCTCACAGGGCCTATTTACATAACCACTAGCTGAAAAGGAACTGCATGCAACATACTCAACCTTATACTTACCAAGGCACATTTCATAAACTGAATCAATAATAGTCTAGTCCTGGTGGTGCAAACACCGGCAGCATATTTACCAGATTGGACACCGCCCCTACCCAGGCATGGTAAAGTCCAGCTTGTGGTACATAAGAAGGATTTCCCAGCGTATCATAAGTCAGTACAGGTGGGGGCTGCCGAACTCGTGCACCCCGTCTCACCTCTCTCGGGGGGAGTCCTCTAGCTGAATCCTCATTAGAAGGGTTTCCATCACTCAGCAACAACCTCTGGTTTGTCTCAGACCTTGGTACAAACTCCGGGGATGCAGGATTCAAATTATCCCTGACAGGAATAGGCCAGTCCTCAGAAGGAAGAGAGTCACTCTGAGTTACATCATTGCCACCCTCATCAGGTTCAGGCATTTGAGCATCCATAGGGGTCTGTTGAACCGTAGGTGGGATTTCCGTGGCATTGGGGAAGTCAGAAGTACCCTCCATTTGACCCTCCTCAATGTCAATACCCGTAGAAACATCACTTGCTTGAGATACAGGGAGTAAGTGATTTCTATGCCAGGCTTTTACTCGACCCTCTGGTCCCTTTATCTTGTACACCGGAATCCCAGGCAGCTTGCTCACCACATCGAATAGTTCATTTCTCCAACGGTCAGCCAGCTTATGCTTCCCAGGCACTCCTAAATTCCTTAGTAACACTTTGTCACCTGGAAGTAACTCTCTGTACTTGACTTTATGATCATACCTCCTTTTGTTATTGGCATTCAACTTGCTAACATTCTCTTCAGCCAAACGATAGGCAGTATTCAAGCCTTCCCTCAATCGGGAAACGTACTGAAAGTGGTCCCGATGACTCACTCCATCTGTAGATACACCCAGCTGGACATCAAGGGGCAACCTTGGCTCCCTCCCAAACATCAAGAAGTATGGAGAGAAACCAGTGCTATCATGCCGAGTACTGTTATAAGCATGCACCATAGCCTCCACATGCTTGCTCCAGCTCTTTTTATCCTCCACTGGCAGGGTACCTAGCATGTCCAACAATGTCCGGTTAAATCTCTCAGGAAGGGCATCTCCCTGGGGGTGATAGGGAGTAGTTCGGCTCTTTTCAATATGTAACAGTTGCAAAAGCTCTTTAATAAGACGGCTCTCAAAGTCTCTGCCTTGATCAGAATGTAATCTACTTGGCAACCCGTAGTGAATGAAAAACTTCTCCCATAGTACTTTAGCGACTGTGGAGGCTTTTTGGTCCTTGGTGGGGAAAGCTTGGGCGTACCTGGTATAGTGATCGGTGACTACCAGAACATTACCGATGCCCCTCGAATCATTCTCAATACAAAGAAAGTCCATGCACACCAAGTCCATGGGCTCTGAACTTTTAAGGTGACCCATGGGGGCAGCGAGGACCGGAAGTGTCTTCCTTTGCAGACACCTTAGGCACTTCCTGCAGTAACTTGCAACTGCATCTCTCATTTTAGGCCAGAAAAAGCGGTTTTGGACCAGCCCGTAAGTCTTCTCCATTCCAAGATGTTCATGGTGATCATGCAGACTCCTTAACACCATGTTCCTGAATTTAAGGGGCAACACTAATTGCCGCCTCCCAGGGTGATTATGATATGGTATCAACCGGTATAACAGTCCTTGTTCCACACAGAACTTCCCCCAGTCACGTTGGAAAAATTCATACCCTCCTGGCAAACTCTTCTTGAGCAAAGCAGGATTTCTGCTGTTAACCGCTCTCCACAGGGGCCCTATCACAGGATCAGTTTTCTGGCTTTGAACCATGTCCTTGTGACTGATTAACTTGGATTCTCCCCCTACTAGAGCAATGGGACAGCAGTACATAGGTGGTACAGACTCCGGCCCTCCACCAACAGAATCTACGACCCTCAACTCAGAAAAAGCCACTTTGTCATCCACTACAGCAGCTGTAGCACAGTAGGCCTTCATACCGATGCTGGGTATCTCTTCCCACTCCCCATCATCCTCCAGGGCAGGCAGACCCGGTCGTCTAGAGAGAGCATCCGCTCCTATATTCCTAGGCCCTGGTTTGTACTTGAGGGTGAAAGAGTAGTTTGACAGTGCAGCTAACCAACGGTGCCCTGTGGCATCAAGTTTAGCAGTAGTCAAAATATATGTGAGAGGGTTATTATCTGTTCGTACTTCAAACTCTACTCCATATAAGAAGTCATGCAACTTGTCCACAATGGCCCACTTAAGAGCCAGGAATTCCAGTTTATGCACAGGATAATTCTTTTCACTGGGTGCCAAACTCCTACTAAGATAGGCCACTGGCCGCAGCCCTTCTGGGTACCTCTGGTGTAGGACACCTCCCAACCCTTCATAACTGGCATCAACATGGAGGACATATGGTCTGTGAGCATCTGCATAAGCCAATACAGGGGCTTCTGTCAGCCTTTTCTTTAACTGAACAAAGGCCTCTTCACAGGCTGAAGTCCACTTATCACCAAAAGGGGCTTTAGCATCTCTTTTTGTCCCTTCACCATGCACATTAGAAAGCCTCAACAATTCATTTAATGGGTGGGCCACTCTTGAATACCCCTCTACAAATCGCCTGTAGTAACCACAAAACCCGAGAAATGATCTCAGCTCAGTGACATTTTGGGGTTTGGGCCAGGTTACCACCGCTTCAATCTTGGCCGGGTCAGTTCCTATTCCTTCTGTAGAGACCACATGGCCTACATAGGTTACTGAGGAGCGGCAAAACTTACATTTGTCGATTGACAGTTTTAGTCCTTCGGCTATTAATCGGTCAATCACATTCATCAGACGCTGCTCATCCTCCTCTAGGGTAGTCCCAAACACAATGATATCATCCAGATACACCAGGCACTCTCGGGGTGACAGGTCCCCCAACATCTTCTCCATAAGTCTCTGAAAGGTAGCTGGGGCCCCACAAATACCTTGGGGCATCCTTGTGAACTGGTAAAAACCCAAGGGGCATATAAATGCAGTCTTTTCCTGATCCTCAGATGCCATAGGTACCTGGTAATAGCCAGAGCGTAAGTCCATTACAGTGAACCATTTGCTACCATTAAGGGCTTCCAGAGTCTCCTCAATTCGAGGTAGAGTGTACTGGTCAGGTACAGTGCGTCTATTTAAAGTAGGATAATCCACGCACAACCGGATTGAGCCATCCTTTTTCCTCACGATGACTATAGGGGAAGCATAGGGGCTCCGACTGTCAGCAATAATTCCTCGCCTTTTCATTTCCTGTAAGGTGCGCTGGAGATCCTCCCGGTCCTTGGGAGGGACTCTCCTAGGCCGCTCTCTAAATGGAGTGGAGTCGGATAAGCAGATAGTGTGCTGGGTACTTTTAGCACACCCTACATCCATTTCGTCTGTTGAAAAGACTTGTCTGCGTTCTAGTAAACCGTTACTCAGCCTCTGCTTCCACTCCTCAGAAACAGGGGAATCCCCAAAATCAAATGCCAAGTTTGATACAGAAGCAGATACTGGGGTGGACTGAACCTCAGCAAGGTCAGAAACCTCATGAACGGGGTAGCAATACGCCAACTCCTGTTTAGGCCGGATTACTACAGCATATGGAGAGATATTTTGAACAGTTACTTGAGCAACTAGAGGTATTTTCTTGCCCCACTCTTTCTTCTCCGGGACAACTTTCCACCCATTCTGGACCACTGCCTCGGAGGGGCTTTCAACCAGCACACATCTATAGCCTTTCATCATCTCAGGTTTTACATCAGTTAGTGCTCTCACAGTCCTAATGGACCCCGGAGGAATCTCAACAGTTTGCCCAGCAACATGGCGTAACAACCCATACTTGTAAGTAACTGTGAAGGTGTTGCAGACAACCTCTGGACCACGGTCAGAATACCTAGGGGCTTTTGTCACAGTGACTGAAGGGTTTAGGGTAGTCCATACCTCACTAACATTTGTTCCCAGAATGATGGGAGCAGCGTTAGGGTTTCCTGTATCTGGGCAGACCACAGCATCAACTTCCTGGGACAGAGGCAGTGTACCATGGCACCTCGGCATGGTTATAGTCACTTGTAGCAATCCATGTAGGGGGTAGGCCTGCTGATTCAGCCCCCACAATTCTAAACCTCTAGCGGGCTGTAAAGGTTTGTGGGATAGATGTTGCAGGTAATAACTATAGTGGATTATTGTGACCTGTGATCCGGTATCAAACAAAGCTTGTACTGGCTGCCCATCTAACAGGATGTCTACCAAGGACTTAGGGCCCACCATGTTTCTGTCCTTTGTCGCAGAGGGTTTTGTAACCTTGTTGGGGTAGCTACTTGGCTTCCCACATGACATTGTCTGCACTGCATTAGGGGAAAATTTCTCAGGACAGTCTTTAACAAAATGCCCCTCCTGGCCACACCCGAAACAACTGGTAGGGGTAGTGGCAGGTACCCCCTTATGCCACTCTGATGGGAACCTTTTCCGGATTGGGGTTATTGATGGTACACCCTTTCCAGGTAGCTTAATATCCTTCGAGGTAGGTAAAGCGGGGTTCTGCTTTGGTACCCGAGAGGTACCAGCAAAGCTTCGGGTTGCCTCCTCTTGCTTAATCACTTTCATCAGGTCAATAAAGCCGGTATCTCTTTTATCCCTCAGGAGTATCTGCAACGTGGAATACATGGGGAAGAATGGGGACATCCCCTTTAGTAATTGTTTTAGACGTAGTGTATCTACTTCCTCTGCTGTAATCACTTTTTTTGACAAGAGATTCCGCAGCATATTCTCTAGACGGAGGGTGAATGCAGATACATCCTCAGAAGACTTCTGTCTCATCTGTTTAAAGTCAGCCAATAACTGGTCAGGGTCCTCATGCTTCCCATATGCTGAAGTGAGGATACCAATTATGTCCATAGCATTGTAATTTTTGTGACTGGCTTTAAAATTTAACACAATACTAGCTGCAGGGGGATGGACATGCTCCATAATTCGCTGCCTCTTGGTTTGTTCTGAGCAGGCCCACTCATCTAATGCTTGTAGTGCAGACTCCTTCCATGTCTCAAACCCCTCTTCCCCTGTAGGAACCGGCTCTATGCCTGAAAATGTCTTTAGCTTTTTATAGTGGCTCAGCTGCAAGCCCTGAGCCAATGCCTCTGTCATTTGGGTTATTGCGTCAGTCAAGGGATGCTCTGAAATGCTGACATCCTTAGCTTCACTGGTCTCAGTTACAAGCGGTTCTTGCTTTACTGCGTGCTGCACATTGCAGGGTAGTGACGGCAGCAGCCTCCTTTTTCTACTGGTGTAGCCTGCATCTGGACTGGGTGCTTCAACTTTCCAGGGGGCAACAACAGCCTGGGGGTACACCAGGGGGCACCCTACCGATAAATCACCCGCAGGGAACACAGCATATGGCCCCACTTCTGAATTTAGTGGATCACTCACTTTGAAAAGCAGGACTGCATAACCGTCCATGGTTGATCCTTCATCTGCTATCAGATGTGCACCCTCCAAATGTCTGTATTTAGACAGGTTACTCTCTAACATTTCCAGTGTAACTTCAGGTGGTACACGATCAATGGCAAATACATGGTCTGGGTTCACCTTTTCCTTTAGGGCCCATTCATAGACCTGGGTTGGCGTTATTAATGGCATATCTGCAGTGATTTCTGCTTCGCTCTCAGCAGTGCCTCCAAATGTAGCCCTCTTTTACTACTGCATGAGATCTAGCACGCATTCACCTGCGTGTGGCGCTACAGGAGCCCTGAGCCTCCGCTATATGGAAGGGCAGGTACACTGATAACTGGCGTGCCTCCACCCAGGGTCAGGACAGGTTGGACTGCGGTACCCCTCCCTGGGAAACTTCTCTGATCCACAACACACAAACACAGGAAAGGTTGATGGATTTATTGGCGGACGCTATACCTTTAAATTAGCAGAGATAGATACAGCCTGCCAGCCAGGGGCAACCTCACTCACATAACATACAGTAGGTGGTACTTTCTGAACTGCTGAGGGGAATCCACCACTTATGTGGCAAGTGCTTCAGAGTCTTAGAACTCCCTTTGGCTTTCCGTGCCCTGAGAAGAGCACGCTTTGTTCTTCAGAGCCCTGTACAGGACCCCCTTTCCTTCCGCACCCTAAGAGAGCGCGCTTTCTGCCACTGGGGAGGATTCCCAATTACTTTATTATACAGAGCACTGTGTGAGCTACCAACACCTTGCTTGTCTATCTGCTTCCTCGTTCCCAGCAGCACCCTCTTCTCTCACTTCCTTCCTGTCAGCTCACACAGGGGGTGGGGGCTCCTCCTCCTTACACAGTAACAGCACAGAGGGGAGACAAGTATACACAGCTCCCCTACATATTTATTTCCCATAGAAGCCCACAGTCTTGCTTCTGGGAGTGATTGGAAATGTGGGAGCTTTGCATTTTCTGAAAGGGGCGTACCTGTGGACAATGTGTCTGTCTGAGGGTAATCTTTATTGTGATATAACCCAAAAATATAAACGCCCCCATTCTTTGAGTTTTGGAGAAGTTTGAGCTCTAATTGAACTTAATGCTATTTGTCATTGAACAAGTTGGCAAATATTTAGAGAAAACAAGAACTGACACCAATAAACTGCAGACAGATTTACCTCCTGTTTGTCTCATAAAGTGGTTAAATTATATAAAATCTAGCTAAGTATAAGAAAAAACTCATTGCTTTTAAGGAGAGAAATTGGCTTGGTCAGGGGAGATTATCAGGACAAAAGGCTCTACAGTTGGCTCTACAGGGATCTACTGATTCTCAGGCCAGAGGGCACAGTCACAGGTATAAACCTAAGGGCTCTGGTACACGGGGAGATTAGTCGCCCGCGGCAAAACTCCCTGCTCGCGGGCGACTAATCTCCCCGAGTTGCCTTCCCTCTGCCATCCCACCGGCGAACATGTAAGTCGCCGGCGGGATGGCAGACGCGGCGGCGCGATTTCGCGCAAATCGCCGAAAAAGACTCGCGAGGCTTTTTCGGCGATTTCCCGAAATCGCCTCGCCGCGTCTGCCATCCCGCCGGCGACTTACATGTTCGCCGGTGGGATGGCAGAGGGAAGGCAACTCGGGGAGATTAGTCGCCCGCGAGCAGGGAGTTTTGCCGCGGGCGACTAATCTCCCCGTGTACCAGAGCCCTAAAGGGCAAACCTCCTGGAGGATGTAATGTTTTCTATCCACACAAATACTGACTGGTCCAGAAAAAATGCTTCTCAGCAAAGGTTCAATTTTGTTCCAACACAACCACCTAATCTTTTGGGAACCCTACATGACTTTTATATCTTTAATCTAGTACTGAATTTGAAAAACCATTTCAAGGCTAGAAAGGGAAGTTTGAGAACAAACTTCATGTTGGGTTGGAAAACATGAAGACACTGAATTAAATCTGATCTGTTGTTGGCTCCACCCACTTTTTCTAACCTTTGACCCACAGTTATATAGTAAAAACCACTGTGCAAAGTTTGGGGACCCTGGTTTTAATAGTGTCTGAATGGCAGCAATTTAAATTTCCCCACTGAAAGTCAACGAGTGACATCTGATTGGCAGTTAGTGGCTCTGCCCCCTATTTCTAGCCTGGAACTGCAGTTAGGGACTTTCTCTGCAAGGTTTAGGGACCCTAGGATTAATAGTTAGAGAATGGCAGTTTAAATTTCAACCAATAAAAGTCAGTGGGTGTGCCCACTTTTTCTAACCTTGAGTCGAAATCACCCAGTGACAAACAGTGGGCACCCTGGCATTAATAGTGTGAGAATGACAGCATTTAAAATTTAAACCAATACAATTCAGTGTATGAAATCTGATTGGCTGTTAGTGACCCAACCCAATTTTCCTGAAAGTAAATAGGTGACATGTGATTGGCTGTTGGTGGCTCCGCCCACTTTTTAAAACCTAAAAATGCAGTCCCCTAGTGACTCTGGTGTTAATACTGTGAGAATGACAGCAGGTTGAATTTCCACATTGAAAATCAATAGTTAAAATCTGATTAGCTGTTCGTGACTCCACCCACTTTTTCTATTATATTTAAAGAATGGCAGCAGTTTAAATGTAAACATATGAAGTCTATAGGTGAAATCTGATTGGCTGTCATTTGCCCCACCCACTTCTCTAAACTTGGAACATAGTCACCCAGTGACAAACTGTGTAAAGTTTGGGGGACCCTGGCATTAAACATGTGAAAATTTCCCCACTGAAAACAATAAAAGAAATGTGATTGGCTTTTGGCAGCCCCGCCTACTATTTCTAACCAAGAGTCACCCAGTGACTGACTGTGCAAAATCTGGGAACCCTGGCATCAAACAAAAAAAAATTTAAATAGGTGAAATCTGATTGGCTGTTGGTGTCTCCACCCACTTTTCCAAAACTAAAACTGCAGTCCCCTAGTGACCAACTGTGAAAAGTTTGGGGACCCCGGGGTTATTACCATGAGAATGGCAGCAGGTTGAATTTCCCCATTGAAAGTCAATAGGTAAAATCTGATTGGCTGGCACCGCCCAATTTCTCTAACCTTGAACTGCAGTTACCTGGTGCCTAACCCTGCAAAGTTTGGGGACCCCGGTGTTATTACTGTGAGACTGGCAGCAGGTTGGATTTCTGCCAAGTCAATAGGTAAAATCTGATTGGCTGTTCACAGCTCTACCCACATTTGGGCATCCAATAATCATCACATTTCCATTCAGGCTGATCCCATGACTGTGTGATTCAAGTTTGGGGAGTGTAGCCTCAAAGCTGTAAGACTGGCAGCAGTTTCAATTTCCCCATAAAAGTCAGTGGGTGAAATTTGATTGGCTGTTGTTGACCCCTCCCACTTTGCCAAAGTGTAAGAACAGTCTGTGGGATTTTCAACCAAACAAAATTAGTCCAACCACAACTCCCCTTCCATTTCACACCCCTACACTGTCTCATAGTCAGCGACTGTAGGTTCTCCTTGTCACACCCTAGAAACCACAGAACTTTATCTAAGGGGGAATGGGAGGCTCTTAAACACTGAGGGGCGGCACCTTATTATAAGGTCTGCTGACCCCAGGTACCATTTATTTACACTATAACTAAAATCCATAAATCCCTACATCAGCCCCCAAGGCCTCCCTTTATTTCAGCCACTGATTCTCTTTCTTAATCAGTTGGTGTATTTGTGGGCCACACATAGATCTTGTTCAAGCCTTGTTGTTTTCATTTGTTTATTTGTCACCATGAAAATTCCTTTCCTACTACATATTTGGCTGATCCTTGCCCTTAATCTGATCAGTATTTTTCAGGATGAACATCAGGACCTGTAGCCCTAGTATGGGGTTAACACAGTCTGGGCCCATAAGAACATAATATACAGATGCAGCCAAGTTCTTTTACCATGTTGTCACATAAAAAAATACCAAATTCACCAGCAGGTGGCGCATGGTCTATGGAGTTTCCTACTGTGTTTTGCTGGCAAGTCTTTGCACTCTAGTACCATCTAGAGGCAGGATTTAACATGGAAAATGGAAAATTTTACATAAAATATGGAGTCTGGACGCTGTGAGACAAAATATGAAAACTTGCTGCCTGCATCTGTATGCTTCAGGCTCAGGTTAAAACATAGTTAAAGAAAATGATAATACATAAAAATCCACAAAGTTTGTAAAGTGGCTCCAAAGGGATTTGCTATAGACAGTAAATTAATGGAAGTTTAACTTTAGAGAAACAAGAAAAGAACAACAAGAACAGATCCCCCCGGTGGCTGTGCCTATATTCATTCTACTGAGCAAATCCTCTCTCTGCTCTCTATAAAATGAGGGTTGGATGAGCCGGGCCCCTTACTCTGTTCTACACACACAGCCCAACCCTGGGGCCCCTGTGTCTCTCTGTGCCACTGACTGTTACTGGGGCAAATCCTCTCTCTGCTCTCTATAAAATGAGGGTTGGATGAGCCGGGCCCCTTACTCTGTTCTACACACACAGCCCAACCCTGGGGCCCCTGTGTCTCTCTGTGCCACTGACTGTTACTGGGGCAAATCCTCTCTCTGCTCTCTATAAAATGAGGGTTGGATGAGCCGGGCCCCTTACTCTGTTCTACACACACAGCCCAACCCTGGGGCCCCTGTGTCTCTCTGTGCCACTGACTGTTACTGGGGCAAATCCTCTCTCTGCTCTCTATAAAATGAGGGTTGGATGAGCCGGGCCCCTTACTCTGTTCTACACATGCACTGATGCTCTACCTTGTTCTGGATACATTGAGTTTTCTGGAGAATCATGGCTGTATCCAATTCCCTAAAAGAACTGATCTATCTGATAATGCTGTGTGTTGGACCCTGCAGATCTGGGCTACTGACTGCCAACCCTGCCTGTCATCTTGAGATCATTAAAACAAAAGAGGAATATGAATATATTAAGGAAGGAGATATCATGATTGGAGGAATGATGTCTGCTAGTCAGGCCCATAGACCATACCACAAGCAAAGAATAATTGACTGCAATGAGTAAGTTTCCCTTCATACTAAGAGCTAATAAAGGGATAACTCACAGGGTGTCAGTTGTTTGTATCTGTGCCGGGCAAATATTTGCATTGTTAAAATGAGGTCTATCTACTGGCATATAGTCTGCTGGCTCTGTCACTCTTGGCCCCCTCTGGTACTACCAAATATAAAAGATAAAGATTAATTTTTATCCAAAACACATTTTCTCTACACAGTCAGAGGCAGAAGGAAAACATAGGTTTCTGCCTTCAGACGGCTGCAAACAGCAGACTAGGGGTGAGTGAATCTGTCCCGTTTCACTTGGCTTAAAGATTTCTTATATGCAAAAAAAAATTCTCACTTTTTGCAGTAATGTCAATGGGGTTTTTTTTGTCACTTTTATATTATAAAAATATTTTTAATGATTGTTCCCCTTTAAAAAATTTTAAAATTGTTGGATTTGGCTTTTTAGCCATTTTGGCTCATAGTAAATCTAAAAAAAAAATCGTGACTTTTGTACAATTGTTGAGAATGAGCTGATCTGTGTAAATCTGGCTCCCTGTTCTCTGTTCCTGCAATTGGAGTTGGGAGCAATAAGCACAGTTTCCCAGCACTGAACAAGTCTGTCCCTTTATCCCCATGTCTGATTCCTGTGCCATATAATGACGGGAAAATGCCATCATTATCTCTATATGTAAGGTACCAGCAAGGGGCCTGACACAGTGCTGGGAATCAGCAGTCTCATTGGTCACTTCTCTTGCATTTATTATGAAGGTTTTTATCAGTAACCAACAACCCTTGGTTTGATATACCCTAGAGCAGTGCTGTCCAACTGGTGGCCCGTGACCCCACTCTGTGTGGCCCCCCACCTGTCTGGCTGCTTTGATAACTTACCTTTGTGTAAGCTTTAAATGGTATCAGTACTGGCCCCCTGCATGGTTCACACCTCAGATTGTTCATCCCCTGCAGTGTTCACAACTCAGGCTCAGGCTGTAATCACCCACATTGTTCACCTGTTCACACCTCAGACTGTAGGAGCAGTGGCAGCATTGTGTCACTGTAGGCTGCCTGTGTGTGCCATAATCTGCCTGCCCTATGCTGCCTGTGTGTGCCATACAAGAAAACAGTAAGATGCCTGACACAGTGCTGGGAATCAGCATATTTATTGGTCAGTTCTCTTGTACTTAAATTTAGGATTTTAGTCAGTATTTGGTGATTTTTCTTGAATCTATAATTGTTTTTCAGCAACTTCTATGGCAAAACTAGTGGGTGCAGAACCCCTTTAATGCCTTTATCCTATAATGTCAGTCTGAATGTTACTTTTAGATCATTGCATGTAAGCTTACAATCGATATCCAACGTTCGTGGGAAGAAAACTGAAATGTGAATGTGTATGGACAACTTATAGGCTCCTACACGTGGGCATTTCCCCTGCATTCTCCTGTGGTGGATTCTCCAGCTTTTCACTGCAGAGGAGCCCAGGGAGATATGTGATCCATTCATTCTTATCAGTCCTTCTGACCCAGGCGCATCCAAGCACCAAACACAGGTGGCGCATCATGTTGTATTCCTCCTGCATTCGGCACTTACATGCACCTGTGTCAGTACCAATAAAGAATGGATTGGGTTTCATCCTGTGCTCCCCCCGAGGAGGAATAATCCACTGGAGAATGTGGGGCAAAATGCCTGTGTGTAAGAGCCCTAATAGGGGTAGTGCTGTAATTGTGCTTTAGATATGAGCAGCTTGAGCAGATTCCTGCTATTTCTTTTACCAGGCCAAGTCCCCAGCAATACAGTTATCTTGTGGAATTTTTCTTTCTTGTCAAGGAAATTAATGAGGTCCCAGCCCGGTTACCCAACAAAACCCTGGGATACCATATCCATGATTCCTGTGGAAGCCCACAAAGGGCACTAATGAGCCTGTTTAAGATATTATCTGGTACCAGGGAACCAGTCCCTAATTACTCCTGTGTGCAAAAGAGAAATATTGTTGGCTTTATAGGGGATTTATACTCTGAACCAACTGTATCTGTGGCACTTATTCTGGGAGTGCTTGGATATCCCCAGGTGAGAAACGTTGCTACTTTCATTTGCTAAAACTCCTTCCCAGGTCAGTTAATCAAAGACGATGCAAAGCATCATGGGAATTAGTACCTGGGCTGGAGGGGAGCCGACTGCTAAAACTGAAAATATGGGGAGTATTTTAGTAGCACAAGAAAGAACAGGCTGAATAGAAAGTGCAAAAAGTTAACAATGTGAGACTCCCCAAAAAAGCAGTAGTTATTGTGGTTAAAAGTTCATTTATTCGGACACATTTCATGCCTATAGCAGCACTTACTCATAGGCTAATGGTCACACCCCTATATATCTCTATTTAAAGGGGTTGCAGCAGGGCCGCCATCAGAAATCACAGGGCCCTTCACAACAAAATTTTCTGGGTTCCCCTTCCTCTCACACCCTGCGCCCTAATGTCCACTCCCCCAGTGACCCCTCCTATCAGTACAAAGGACAACAGACATTGATAACCAGGAACCCCTAAAACATTGGTAACCTCCCAGCATCCTCCTGCTTCCTGTGGCTCACCCACCAGCATCTTCCTGTGGCTCCCCCTCCTGCTGCATCCTCTTGCTATGTCCCCCAGCTCCCCGGTGCATCACTCACATCACAAGTATGCACAGGGCACAATCAATTGAATTACCCACTGACCACCAATAACAGGGCCCATAATTCTTTAACCTTTCACTGCCAGCCATTTTGAACAAAGTGGAACTTCCAACTGCCAGACAGTTTTTGAACATTTTGCACTGTTTCAATTTAGGGGCTTTTCCTCGGGGGGACTTTTAGTTTACCCAGGAAAACTATATATTGTTTTTTCAGGACAACCTAAGCTTTCAAAATATGGTGAAATTTTTATTTAATTCCAATTGTAACAAGATATAGGCTTCTAAAGGTCTAAAAAAATTAAAAAAAAAATATTTTCCATTATATAAACACATACACCAGAAACAAAAAATATATTATGCATGAAAATACAACCAATTTGGAAAGTCCCCCATGTCTCCTGAACGTGCCAATACCAAATATATATAGTTTTATGGAGATTTCTCACTTGTATAGGTCAAAAACTCCCAGCAGTACACTACCAAATTTCCAAAGCACTGCTCCAGAAAGCTGCATACTTTAGATTTCAAGGTCAAAAATTCCACTAACAGAAGGTTTATCCAAGAAAATTATATATTATATATTATTTTTAGAAAGAACAGATTCTGTGGAATCCAGAACAGGTAGAACTGTCTGTCTACTCCAAACTACCAAGTCGCAATGCTTCCTAAAGTTATTGGTTTTTATCAAAATTTGTGAAATTTCTAAAAAAATCGCTTCAAAGCTTCCTGTCTATAGTATCTTATCTCCTACAGGCCATAAAGTAACCAAATAAAACACCCTAAATATGAATGCCAGGGGTCCACTGAACAGTTTGATGCCCAATATGTATAGGTTTACTTAAGTATGTGGCATGTAGGGGCCCCAATGGAAACATACCCCCATATGATCTATCATTTCTATCATTTCAGCTTCTGCAAAATCAACACATTTACATAATTTTGTGTGGGATAAAGTTAGTAAAAAGTACACTCACCCCAGAAAATCATATATTTTTGGAAAGTACACATTCCTCCAAATCTAAAATGGCTATCCATGTCTTTCTACTCCAAAGTACCAAGCCGCAAAGTATTTCTAAAATTAGCAAGTTTGATGACAATTCCAAAAATCTACTCAAAGCTTCCATTTTGCAGCATCTTATCTCCCACATAGCATTAAGTACCAAGATAAAACACCCTGAATTTTAAAGCCAGGGGTCCACTGAACAGTTTTATGCCCAATATGTATAGGTTTACCTAACTATGTGGCATGTAGGGGCCCCAATGTGAACATACCCCCATATGATCTGACATTTCTGTCATTTCAGCTTCTGCAAAATCAACACATTTACATCATTTTATGTGGGATAAAGTTAGTAAAAAGTACACTCACCCCAGAAAGTCATATATTTTTGGAAAGTGCACATTCCCTGAAATCTAAAATGGGTAACCATGTCTTTCTACTCCAAAGTACCAAGCCGCAAATGTTTCCTAAGTTTGGCGATTTTATGACATTTCCAAAAATCACCACAAAACTTCCAATATGGAGCATCTTATTTTCTATAGGTCATTAGGTACCAAGATAAAACACCCTAAATATGAACCCCAGAGGTCTACTGAACAGTTTGATGCCCACTGTACTTAGGTTAATCAAAGCACATGGTACTTAGAGACCCCAAAATATACCTTGTGCACACTAATTTCATGGTTTACCTTTATCTAATTCATAAACACATGGCAGTTTTATGCAGGATAGAAACTGCAGAAATGTAGGGTAATCCCTGAAAACCATATATTTTTGGAAAGTACATGTTCAAACAAATCCAACATGGGTAAAGAGTCCTTTTTACACCAAAGTACCAATCTGCAAAGCTTTCCTAAAGCTAGTGGTTACTATGACATTTCAGCAATTTGCCGCATTTATCTCACACAATTTCTTGCATACAAAGGAAAATCACCCCAAATAGGAACACCAGAGGTCTACTGAACAGTTTGATGCCCAATATGCATAGATTTACCTAATTATGCGGAGTACAGGGGCACCAAAATGGAAATAGTGCATATGAATTTTCATGAATGACGTTTCGGCTTGTGCAGTTTTTGCACCCCATATGTGTATTATGTGACACAAGACCCCCTAACAGTACAGAGACCCCAGAAAACCATACATTTTCTGAAAGAACACATTTTAACAAAACAAAAATGGGTAAATACATCTTTCTACTGCAAACTACCAAACTACAAAGCTATGCTAAACAGAATGGTTTTTATAACATTTCTGAAAATTTTCACAAAGCTTGCATTTTGCCCCATTATGTACCCCACATTTCATAACGTACCAACATAAAACACCCTAAATATGAACACCAGGGGTCTACTAAACAGTTTGATGCCCAATATAAATAGATTTACCAAACTATGTGGGGTACAGAAAAAGCGAAATTGAAATACAGAAGACAAAATATCCATGTGCAAGACAAGTAACAAAGAACAATATGAAATGCAATAAAATTGCTAAAATCCCCCCCAAAAACTAAAATCAATGTTTTTTTTCCTAGTGATATCTGCAGTCAGAATCACAGTTTGAGTATTCTGGCTTGGGCAAGTGAACAACAACTATGCATTACTGCAAATGCAATAAAATGGCAAAAATGCAACAAAATGACTAAAAATGCACCAAAATCACAGAAAATTTAATAAAAACACCAAAATAATACACAAAAGGTATTGCACAGTGCGGTTAGCAAATACGTTATCTGCAATGGCAATAAAACATTTTTTTCAGGCAAGAAAAAAAAACGATACGATAAAAAAAAATTACTAAATTACGTAAGTGTGTAAGTGTGTGTGTACACAAGGCAAAATGTGTTATGTGTGCATGTGTGTGTGCAAGTAAGTGTGAGTGCTGTAAGTGCTGTGAATGTATGAAACCCCCAACCCCCTCCCAAAAATGTATGTGTGTGTGTATAAGTGTAAGTATAAGTGTGTATTAGTGTGTGATTGTGCGTTTGTGTTTGTGTCTGGCACTTACTTCGGGTCATGAATCTGTAGATCACTGGAAGGACACAGGAGAGACACAGGCACAGCAGCTGCACTGAAGAGAGTGGTTGGAAGTGGTTGGAACAGGAAGCGTGGGGAGCAGAGGGGCAGCACAGGAAGGGAGAGATGCTGCAAACTGATTTTTGGAAATGTTATCAAAAATGCCAAATTTAGGAAAGCTTTGTGGCTTGCTACTCTGGAGTAGAAAGACATGGGTACCCATTTTGAATTCAGGGGAATGTGTACTTTCCAAAAATATATGGCTTTCTGGGGTGAGTGTACGTTTTGTAGCTTTATCCTACATAAAATGATGTAAATGATTTTTCAGAAGCTGGAATGACAAAAATGATAGATCATATTGGGGTATGTTCACATTGGGGCCCCTACATGCCACATACTTAGGTAAATCTATGCATATTGGGCATCAAACTGTTCAGTGGACCCCTGGCATTCATATTTAGCAAGCTTTATCTGGTTACTGTATGACCTGTAGGAGATAAGATACTATAGACAGGAAGCTTTGAAGCGATTTTTAAGAAATTTCACAAATTTTGATAAAAAACAATAATTTTAGGAAAGCATTGCAATATGGTTGCAACAGTTTTACCTATTCTGGATTCCCCAGAATCTGTTCTTTCTAAAAATGTATCAGTTTCTTGGATAAACCTTCTTTTACTGGAATTTTTGGCCTTGACATCTAAAGTAAGCAGCTTTCTGGAGCAGTGCTTTGGGAATTTGGTAGTGTACTGCTGGGAGTTTTTGACCTATAGAAGTTAGAAATCTCCATAAAACTATATATATTTGGTATTGGCACGTTCAGAAGACATGGGACTTTCCAAATTGGTTGTATTTTGATGCATAAAATAATTTTTTTTTCTGGTGTATCTGTTTATATTATGGAAAATATTATTTTTTTCAAATTTTTTAGATATTTAGAAGCCAATATCTTGTTACAGAATTGGAATTACAAAAATCCACCATATATTGAAAGCTTAGGTTGTCCTGAAAAAAACAATTTATATAGATTTCCTGGGTAAACTAAAAGTCCCCCCGAAGAAAAGACCCTAAAGTGAAACAGTGCAAAATATTAAAAAACTATCTGACAGTAAAAGTTCCTCTTTGTTCAAAATGGCTGGCAGTGAAAGGGTTAATACTGTTCTTACCTTTTCAGTTAATGATTCCACAGAGTCAGCTCCAATGAGGACATCATCAAAATATGGCACCACTCCTGGCAGGCTGGAAAGGAGGATGTCCATCAATTTCTGGAACATGCCTGGTGCAATGCAAACACCAAACTGCAGTCTAGTAGCTTCAAATGCTCCTTTGTGTGTAATAATTGTTTGTGCAACTGCTGGTATGCTTTTGGCATCTATTTTTGAATGGAGAGCAAACGTTACAGGCCGTGGCTTCATGCGTATTGGGACAACTTTGGGATCAATGATATTGGTGAGCCCTTAAACCCAGGCCATCTTCAAATACACTGCTGAAGTTTTTGATGAGCGCTTGCAAAGCGTCTGCTATTGCGTAATTTACTCCGGTTAACTGAATGCCCAGGGCTCAAACCTCTCTACTCCTAATAACCTTGCTCTTTGTCCCTTAGTAATGATGAGGTGTAGTTTTCCTCTGTCTTTTTCATAGTGGACTTTAACAAAACATGTGCCCACAACATCCTCAGGCTTTTTATTTTAATCAACAAGTCTAACATCACATGGTAAAATAGGTGGGCAATTAGTGGGCCATAATGCATGGAGGGTTTCCCCTGAAATTAAGGAATAGTCACAGCCTGTATCTACCTCCATTCTACACTTAGATCCTTGTAGTATTACATCAGTGTATTTCTTTTTGCCCATTGGCTGATTTAAAACACTATTTATAATTGCAGAGACATTTTACTATATGGGTTGCATTCCCAGATAGAGTTGCTCTGGATTGCTTGGGTCTCTGTAGATTATCAGCTGGGTGGCAGACTCTCTGTATGTGGCCATGACACTTACATTTGTGACACACAGCATTTTGCAAATGACAGTTGCCACGCAGGTGACCTCCCTCACAACTATGGCACAATACGTTTGCTGGGTCTGATACTTGTGCTAATGCAGGCTGTAGTTTAACATCAGGCTTGTTATACACTTGATGCAGCTCTGGTGCAATAACTGAACTGGGTGAGGCCTGTATTTCCTTGGAATGCACAGATACAGCCTCATAAGCAAGTGCTTCCTCCTGGGCCAAAGCGAAGGTTAGGTTGTGCCTTGCTAGCAGCCTTCTTTGCACTGCTGCATCCCTGACCCCACACACAAGATGGTCCCTTAGCAAGGATTCCAAGCTGCTGCCAAAATTACAACTTTCTGCCTATCTGTGCAGCTCTGCTATATAGGCAGCAATACTCTCATCCGGCTGCTGGCTGCATCCGTTAAAGTACAACCTCTTAACAGTCTCAGATATGGTGGGTGCAAAATGATTTTTAAGCTGCTTAATAATTTCCTCAAATGAGCAGTCACTGGGTTTAGTGGGGGACCATAGGCGGAGGGTGACTTTTTTGGGGAGGCTAAATATTGGCCATACATAGACTGACCTAAAGCTAATGTGAGAAAAAATGAACCTCCTAATTACCTCATGCAGTTCCCACTGACTTCCAAGGATTCTGTGCAAAAGTACGGGTGGGGGTGCTTTTTTTAACCCTAAAATGCTTAGGATGTAAAAGTATTCATACGTGCACTTCTGTGAGGGGTTCTCCATCCATTTGTGTTTGTGATCAGTTAGCTTAAAGGGATAGTTCCCCTTTAAATTCACTTTTAATATAATGTAGACTGACATTCTGAGACAATTTGCAATTGGTCCTATTTTATTATCTATTTGGTTGTTAGGGTCTTATTTACCCTAGCAACCAGGTAGAGGTTTAAACAAGAGATGGGAATATGAATAGTTAAGGGGCCTTCATGGAAAAATAAATAATAAAAAAATGACAATAATAATAACATTATAGCCTCGAAGAGCAATACTTTTTGGCCCCCATTTGAAAGCTGGAAAGAGGCAGAAGAGAAAGGCAAATTATTCAAAAACTACAAAAAAATTAATTAGGAAGAGCAATTGCAAAGTTGCCAAGAATAGGCCATTCTATAACATACTAAAAGTGAACATAAAGTGAATGTGTTTATGTTAGTTTTATAGAGAGAGGGTACGTGATAGGCATATTATAGATGTCAGGTCAGGCAAAAAAAATGTAATTTCAGCTAGTGATTCAGCCTTTAGAACTGTATAGTACTGGTGTATAGTACCTGCATATAGTACTTGCGTATAGTACCTGCATATAGTACCTGTGTATAGTACCTGCGTATAGCACCTGCGTATAGTACTTGCGTATAGCACTTGCGTATAGCACCTGCATATTGTACCTCTGTATAGTACCTGTGTATAATACCAGCATATAGTACCTGTGTATATTGCCTGCGTATAGTACCCGGGTAAAGCACCTGTGGGAGTGGGATGAAATCTGCAGCAAATGTTCAGAGTTGCTTCTCAGGTAAAGTTACAGCTGCAGATTCTTCTTTCAGTCTTCATTTCTGCACTGCCTTCAGTTTGTAATATCTCCCGAGCCCTGTCTGCATCTGTGCCTTGATTGGTTAATTTTACTGGTTGTCAAAAAAGCTGTGCTCTGATTGGAGAATCCACAAGAAGAAAGATCCAATCAGAGCACAACAGAACCGGCTTGCAGGAACAGAAGATTTCCAGGACAGTGCAGAAACGGAGTGAGGTTTTTTGTTTTGTTCAATGTGCCAAGCAGGTTTGGGGAGGCTTAGCCTCTAGCCTTATTGAAAATCTGCCTATGTGAGGGACACCAGAGAGCGCACAATCTCATAAGTCTTTGAGCCTCTGACACTCAGCAGCACTGCATGTCTCTGCACAGGGTTTGTCACATTATTTGCTTCTAGAAAGAAATGCAATCTCTCTGCATAGGAATCCCAGGAGGAAGGCCTGGCAATGTCTTCTATGTGGCCCAGGGACCCCATTATGGAACAATAAAGTCTCAAGGTTTTTCTTTACTCACTGACTTGTAGATTTTTTAATGCGTTAATCCCATCCTCGTCGCCAGTGTTATGTTCTGAACTCAGTATTATAAAGAGATTCACAGCAGCTGGTAGTGGAACAAGCTTTACTTAGAACAAAACATGGCTGAACTGCCAACAGTTGGGAGGAAGGAAAGGATAGACAGGCAATGCTAGAGGAAACAATTATTAGCAGAACCAGATGACACATATCAGATTTTTCATGTAACAGCACCATCTAGTGATCATACATTAACAGTCAATACACAACAGAGAGGTTAAAGGAAAATTGCCACCTGTGTCTTTTCTTGCTGTCAGAGAGTCAGACTGCCAGCAGGAATACAGGAGTGGGGTAGGCAGGTCAGTTACTTACTGATGAGGGGAAGAAGGGAAATAACAAAGGATGAATTTTGATGGATGTGGAAAGAAACATACTGTGCTCTGGGCAAAGAGACTGTGTCACCTTCTTTCCTTATTTACAGATCAGTTACGGGGCTACAGACCCTTCCCTCAGTGACAGAGTCGCCTTTCCATATGTTTATCGGACAGTACAGAGTGATGAGGAGGAATATATTGCTTTGTGCAAATTACTCAAATATTTTGGCTGGAACTGGGTTGGGATTATTCAGTTTGACGATTACGTTGGATACCAAAATCATCAACTGCTGGTAAAATATCTCTCTAGAGAAGGCATCTGTGTTGCATTTACAATGAAATTAACAACAGATTTTAAACAGATACTTATTAGGAAATCTTCAACCGATATAATCATTATTTGTGGAGATGTGGGTTTATTCAGTTCTCAAGCATTATATAATGTCCGTCACTCATTAAGAAAAAAAACATTCATCATTTTATCTAAATGGTTAAATCATTTGGATGTCATAAAAGTTCCTTTGGATCTTTTTAGTGGGAGTTTGCTGTTTGTGCAGAAAGGAATAAGAGACCAATTTGACCCCAGATTCAAAGAGTTCTCAGACAGTTTCCACCCATCAAAATACCCAGAAGACAATATACTTGAAGATATCTGGTTGTGGCAATTTTTCTGTTTGTCAAAAGATGAATCTAAAAATAACTTCCAAAAATTTATGGAACATTTTCTTTTTAATTGCTCTGGAAAGGAAAAACTTACAGATCTTCCCAGTTATCTGAATCTCTATCACTCTCCCAGCCTGATGTATGCAGTGGAAATTATGTCTCTGGCACTGACCCATATGCACAACTCCCTTCCCAAGCAATCTTTCCAGAATAACAAAATGTATAAATTCCAGGTAAACTGCACTGTTTTTATATGTAGATATTATGGGTATGGGACCTGTTATCCAGAATGGTTGGGATCTGGGGGTCTTTCTATAATTTGGCTACTAAGGCTACTAAAAAATGATTTATACATTAAAGGGGACCTGTCTCCCAGACATAAAAAGCTGTGTAATAAAAGTCCTTTAAAAATTAAACATAAACCCAAATTCATTTTTTAATTAAATCATCCATACCTGATATAAATGTATTTAAATATCCAAGGCATAGAGGCGGGGCAGGAAATATATGATTGACAGATCATATTTTTTAATTACAATTACTTTAACTTTCCATTCAGCACATCACCCTGATGGCAAATGCATAAGATTTTGGGGGGAAACAAAACTTTGCCTTAATAACAGGGTACACAAGGTCTGAAGGAAAAAGAAATTCAAAAATTTATACAGTGTAAGTAAAGTTTATTATGATCTACTAACATGATACAAACGGATTTGGAATTATTTATCAGGGTGGCAGGTCCCTTTTAATCAAACCAAATAGGATTGTTGAATAAACTAAAATGAATAATGTGACTAATGGTGGATACCATTCCTTTTGCCAACATTTTTTGTAGTCCAGCACAATTGTTTTTAACAATTCATGGTGGCAACTTAATTAGTTCTAATTATCTGTATACTGTGATTGGTCAATATTTCTAGAATGTGATTGGCTACTTTTGCTTTAATAGTGTGTGTTTTTGAATTGTAATTCAGCGTATGACTAAGTACCCACTTGGTACGAAACGCGTAAGGCTTTTTGGTATTGTGTATGGACATGATAAACTAAAAATGTATTTACTCTAAATTGAGATGCTTTGAAATACTATTTTTTGGTGATCCGGAGTGCCAGCCTATATTTCCAGTGTAAATTTTCAATTGGCTCCCTAAGCTGAAGTTCTGGGGCTTGAGCACCCTTCTATCATTGCCCAACTGGCTTTTTGTTGAAGTGCAACTCACACTGATGGTTGAAGGCCTCTTTGGGGTGCTGATATTCGTACTTCAACACAATTTGAAGGTCCATAGAGAACCCTAGCCCCATAAAGTTTGGTTTGTCCCACCCTAGGCTTATACTCGAGTCAATAAATTTTTTCCAGTTTTCTTAGGTAAAATTAGGTACCTCGGCTTATATTCGGATTGGCTTAAACTTGAATATATACAGTAGCTAACATTATTTTGAATGCATCATCTTCTAACCTGTAAAAAATGAGGAAAACAGTAAGTTGACCAAACAGGTAGAACTCTAAAATATATGTAAATATAAAAATATAAAACTACACTGAATATGCTTTTGGCAGTTTAAACTTTTAATTACTCTGTGGGATAAAGTGGGTTTCTTTAAATAATACATGGTGGTTTCATTAGGTTTGACTAACAATATGTAAGAATGAGTATATTTTTTTGTTGTGCTTTCTCCTGATTTGTTTACTATTAAAGGGGTTGTTCACCTGTTTGGTGTTTAGCAGCTATCTTGTTGCTAGAGTCCAAATGACCTTAGCAAACAGAATGTGATTTGCATGAATAAATGAAATATGAATAGGAGAGGACCTGAACAGAAAGATATGTTATAAAAAGTGACAGTTACAATAAAACTGGAGCCTCACTGAGCAATAGGTTTTTGGCTACTTGGGTCAGTGACCTCCCATTAGAAAGCTAGAAAGACTCTAAAGAGGAAGGCAAACAATTCAAAACTATAAAAATGAAATAATGAAACCCTATTGATAAGTTGCTTAGAACTGGCCATTCTATAACATGCTAAAAGTTAACATAAAGCTGAGCAAGCCCTTTAATAAAGTTGTGTACAATTCAGCAGCAGCCTCAGGGGCTGGGAATGGTACAGCTAGAAGCATGGAGGCATTTCCATCCTGCTTTTCCATTAGTGGATTGATTCCCAGTGGTAGTTGGCTCTCTCATTCATTGTGTTATTTACTTTTATAATGTTTCTAATTACCGCATTGTTTTATGATCATTACTGGGCAAACAAGCTACCTTATCCACCGTGCAGCATTCAAAAAGGATAATAAATACATATTTACAATAATTATGAACTGATAAGAAAAATAAAAATTCACCTGATGTGTCCCAACCTTCAAACAAGAGGATTTATTGAAATTCAAGATTGTGAGAAAATTGAGTGGAAAAAAAAATCAGAGACAAAACTTATGGGGCTTTTTGCATTTGTTGTGGGGAAAAGGGGCAAGTCAGTGAGATTAATATTATTTCATACATTTCCAATGAGGCTGATAAACTCCAATGTTTTAAAAATAAATAAACACATTCGCTTGAGACTATTCTTATTGATATTCCTGGTTATTTTTACAAAACCTTGACTTGAAAGCTTTTACTTGCAGTTGTAGTTATATCTGGTGACTTTTTACAGTTCTTTTATTTAATAAATCCCCATTATTTTGAATTTCAGACAATTTGAGTTCGCATTTTCTTAGTGCAAACAGCATAAAAACAATATTTAAAAAGGGTAAAGCTGCCTACAGAATGCAATAAAATGAACATTTATAAAAGCCATGTTGGCAAATACAAGGCTGAATGAGTCCCTGGAAAATGTAATACAAGTAGACTGTAATGCACAATAAATAGAGATAAGAGTATAAAAAGTGCATAAAAGATCACGTTAAACTTAAAAATTTAAATTATAACATTTAGATGGAAATAATGGAATACTACTCACAGTCTCTCTCATGTGTCCAGATTCCCCATCCCTTTCTGTCTGTACTGCTCCCCTGTTGGTGCATGAACCATTGTGGTTTCTTCAAGGATAGAAAACTACATAGGCCTCATAATACAGTGCCCACATCAGTGATAAGGTGTTTGGCAATAATATTGTATGTTGCACTTTATAGTTACATCACCATCTGAAAAACATCTCATACACAAGGAATGGAAGCCCTGCATTATCTTTTAATGAAAAAGGAGAGCTTTTTAATCAATATGAGATTGTGAATCTACAGTTCGGTGCTGGTCACAATTGGTCTTTAAACATTGTTGGAAATTATGTACCCTGGGCTCTTCCAGACCAAAGATTAATAGTAACACCAGAAAAAATAATATGGAAAACTCCAAGGAACCACAAGGTCAGAAACCACTTCTTCCATCTTCCCCCCCAATCTGAATCTGGTTCAGAAACACAAAAAAAACCCTTTCTGTTTTTGAAATGGCGCATGGTATAATCCATTAGCTTTGTACTATGAGTATTAAGTCATGTACTTTCCTTCTCAATAAATAAACTTCCAGCTCTTTCTAAAAATTATATATGAAATCATTTGTCACTGAACATATAACATAAAACATTATCATCATCATAATTATTGTTAATTTATATAGCACCACCAAACTACACAGCATTTATATTCATTTATTTTTTGGAAAAAAAAACAAAAACCCCCCAGTAATTTAATAAATAAAGGTTGTGGAATAAAAATTGGATAGAGGGCCTACATACACATAAGGTTGTTGAAAATAATAAATGAATTTTTAGTAGGACAGATCAGGGAGAGATGCAAAGAAGCTCTGAAAACTGGTGGGTACCCAGACTGGGCTTTTATCAAAACTAAATTAAAGTCACGCAAAAAGACCCACCCAACACACAGAGGGGAGGAACATAGCAGGCAAAGCAACATTGTCATCCCATATGGTGCTGGAACATCAGAAAAACATCAATTTGTGTTTTTGAAACCCAGCAACACTCTGTGAAAGAAGTTGGTGCACCCTAAGTAAATGTCAGAAATTTGTAGAAATGAGTTTATTAGAAAAATAAAAATATGAGAGTTTTCGTAAGTCTCCCCTATGACAACAAGTATTAATGTATTAACGAGAAGTGCATTTAGTTTCCCATTCTGAGAATCCTCAACTTGTTAAAGATCTCTTGAGATGCTTGTATTCCATGCCCTTCTACTCAGCATTGGTTTTCACTATTTAAGCCCAATGGTGTAGAGTTCATATAACCCCCCAGTTTATGTTCCAGAGGGTGGTGGGAATCAAACAGCTAGTGTTCAGGATCCCCCCCACTTTGATGAATATTACACACTACAAAATACCAGCTCGTTGTCTTTCACATCTTCCCTTGTAAACTTGATGTTTTTGTCCACTGAGTTTGTGTTCAGTAAAGGCAAGAACCTTATACACATGGGTTTTGCAAAGAACAAACTAGTTATGGGCTCAGCCTTGTTCTGTTGCAGAGGGCAATGTCTTGTTTCAGCCATTTACTGACTGATTAATTTGCCTTTATTGTGGGTATGCAATGGAGTTCTGAATGTGCTGTTCTGTGTTACCAACGTAGGGTGCTAAAAATTATAGTCAAGTATTTAGTGATGTAATATCACTATTGCCATTGCCAGAGTGGTAAATGAAACTTGTTATTGAAAATATGAAATTTGTTATTATCTTTGTAATTATATGTTATACAGTCTATGTGGATTCAGTGTTGTTTTGTATTTCTATAGAAGCAGGACAGCTAAGTGTAACCTGGCTACCTCAGGTGAATGTTATATTGCCATGCCGCAATAAAGTCTGTCATTCTAGCTGAGAACTAATGTGCGTAGGTAAAAGTGAAGATGGGCACACAAGTGTAATGTAATTACATAAAAATGAGCATCATGAACCTTGAAATCCATTAATACATATAAATGTTAAGGATTTATCCCCATATGATGTATCTAATTACCAGTGGTATAAGCAGATGAATGCAGGGCGAGGTACAAAATTTGCACCTAGGGTCCCCCTACCGGCCTGCCCCTACTACTCAGAACAGCAGCTGCATGCACACACCTACCTGCAAACTCCCATCAATGCATGTTCCTGTAGTTGCACCCCCTACCCCCCTAGTAGTTACACCAGTGCAAATTATTGGTGGAACCCTCTCTATAAAATGCATAAATCTTTTGATTCCTCTCCAATCTGTTTGGCCTCAATACTGTTCTTAAATGTTTCCAACTTGTTTCTTTTCATTAGGTCCCAAGAGCTCAGTGCTCTAGCAGCTGTCCCCCCGGCTTTTGGAAGGCAATAATGGCTGGAAAATTGACTTGCTGCTATGAATGTGTCCAGTGCCCTGAGGGAGAGATCTCCAATAGAACTGGTAAACAATATACCGTATATGTACAATACAACCAATGGTTTCCCAACTATGTAACAGCACTGGAGCAGCATGGAAGCAAGAGTCGTAACCACTATGATTGCACTAAGTATTGTGTACTTTTGTCCCTAGGCTTCTTACTATCTGTCAGCTGTTCCTCAAAAACATATAAGGAATGATGGAACAGCTTGCTGGGGTTTTAAAACTGAAATCTGGCACTTCTGCTGCAGGGAGTGCAATAACCCCCCTATACCACCCCAGTGCTGTAAAGGTGCGCATGTGGGGCCGAGGGGGGACAGCCTTAGGCAGCATTAGGGCTAGAAACAAACCTGCTCACAGGCACCACAAACAGAGACCTGCACAGCCCTCCTATTCCTTTATCTGACCCAACCCAACCAATCTATTTAAATGAACCGCTTTTTTCCATTGATATTGAACTCTTAAATTATTTCCTTTTTTTTACCTTTACAGACAGTGAAAGCTGCATCCCATGCCCCAAAATGGAATGGTCCAACAAGAAAAGGACCAAATGTATTGCAAAAATTGAAGATTTTCTTGTATACACCAATGTCATTTCTGAATTTTTTTCAGCTTCCTCTGTTCTATTTTTTCTTACAACTCTACTGATACTGGGAGTTTTTATTGCACACAGGGAAACCCCCATAGTGAGAGCCAACAACCGGAGCCTGAGCTTCCTCCTCCTTGTCTCCATCAAGCTGAGCTTCCTCAGTGTGTTTCTGTTCCTCGGTCGCCCTGTGGATATAACCTGCATGCTGCGCATCATCACTTTTGGAATCACCTTCTCCATAGCTGTCTCTTCTCTCCTGGCCAAGACTATCATGGTTTGTGTTGCTTTCAAAGCCACCAAGCCAGGGAGCTCATGGAGAAAATGGCTGGGAGTCAAACTGTCCAATTCTGTAGTCTTGTTCTGCTCATCCATTCAAATAATCATCTGCATGACTTGGTTGGCCATTTCTCCTCCCTTTCAGGAACTGGACATTCACACTTCCCCTGGAACCATCATCATTCAGTGCAATGAGGGCTCAGCTATTGGCTTTTACTCAGTTATTGGGTATATGGGGCTTCTGGCAGCTGTTAGTTTTGTTTTAGCATTTTTAGCTCGGAGCTTACCGGACAGTTTTAATGAGGCCAAGTACATCACTTTCAGCATGCTGCTCTTCTGCAGTGTTTGGATCACAATGATCCCGGCCTATCTGAGCACCAAAGGCAAAAACACTGTGTGTGTGGAGATATTTGCCATACTCACCTCAAGCGCGGGGCTTTTAGCCTGTATATTTCTGCCCAAATGTTATATCATTCAGTTTAGATCTGAAATGAACACAAAATCTCTACTTGGTAACAGGCAGTATCAGTACAGAAATTAATGAAAATTACACTGATCAGCTTTGTTTAGGTAATGCTGCCATTTGTTTATATTTGTGTTTTACTTAAATATAGATAGATAAAAATTTAGCAACCAATTATAATCACATAATACACTAGAGGTGTATGAAATTATTTGTGCAAAATCAAATGTTAAAAATCACACAATCTGTTTTATATAAAATAATTATGCAGACTTTTGCATAAGGGGTTCTTTTTTTAATTCAGGTAGTTTTTTGGGTTTTTTTTGTTTTAGTAAACAATAAATCACATATTGAGGTCTGTGCAGGTCTTAATGAACATACTGGGAGAGCATGGAAAAATACCTACATAAGCTGAAGAGGAAAGAGTAAAAGTAGGTTGAAGGGGTCCAAAAAGGGTCCAAGCATCTTGCTGTAATCTGGCATACAACCTGGCATAGTATGTATGTTAAAAAGGGGTGTGTGGAGAAATTAAGGACATGGCATTTATAAGATCTCGAGTAAGCCTGTGGCAATTCAACCATTCAACCATTGAAGATGGAATTGTTTCTTTAGTTAGGCAGACGAGACAGGTTTCCCTTCTTGCCATACATCCTCCAGGACAGTGATTCCATACCTCTAACAATTAAGTATAAACCCGAGCTTATCAAGGTTACATCTTCCCTAAAATCCAGTTTAAAGGATTTAAATTTAAATCATTGTGTCCAAAGGGAGTGCAGAATCTTGTGGTAAGACTTTTCACCCAGGTGGCCAAGTGTCTCAGTTGAGCTGCTAAATAATATATAAGTAAATACATATCTCGGAGAGCCAGACCCATTTCAGATGTAGGGCCCATTAGTTTTTCTAATGTCAATCTAGGACTAGACTGAGCTAGATTACTAATTGGTGAAAGATAACATTCAATTTTTAGAAATACATTTTTAGAACCCAAATTTGGTCCAACAAGTTCAACCCTTCCAAGTGAACCCAGCACACACAAACCCATACTGACCCATCTATACACTCACATACAGACCCACACTGACCTATCCACTCACATACAGACCCACACTGACCTATCCACTCACATACAGACCCATACTGACCTATCCACTCACATACAGACCCATACTGACCTATCTATCCACTCACATACAGACCCATACTGACCTATCCACTCCCATACAGACCCACACTGACCTATCCACTCACATACAGACCCACACTGACTTATCCACTCACATACAGACCCACACTGACCTATCCACTCACATACAGACCCATACTGACCTATCCATACACTCACATACAGACCCACACTAACCTATCTATCCACTCACATAAAGACCCATACTGACCTATCTATCCACTCACATACAGACCCACACTGACCTATCTATCCACTCACATACAGACCCACACTGACCTATCCACTCACATACAGACACACACTGACCTATCTATCCACTCACATACAGACACACACTGACCTATCTATCCACTCACATACAGACCCATACTGACTTATCCACTCACATACATACCCACACTGACCTATCTATCCACTCACATACAGACCCATACTGACCTATCCACTCACATACAGACCCATACTGACTTATCCACTCACATACAGACCCACACTGTCCTATCTATCCACTCACATACAGACCCACACTGACCTATCCACTCACATACAGACCCATACTGACCTATCCACTCACATACAGACCCACACTAACCTATCTATCCACTCACATACAGACCCATACTGACCTATCCACTCACATACAGACCCATACTGACCTATCTATCCACTCACATACAGACCCATAGTGACCTATCCACTCACATACAGACCCACACTGACCTACCTATCCACTCACATACAGACCTACACTGACCTATCTATCCACTCACATACAGACCCACACTGACCTACCTATCCACTCACATACAGACCCACACTGACCTATCCACTCACATACCGACCCACACTGACCTATCTATCCACTCACATACAGACCCACACTGACCTATCCACTCACATACAGACCCATACTTACCTATCTATCCACTCACATACAGATCCACACTGACCTATCTATCCACTCACATACAGAACCACACTGACCTATCTATCCACTCACATACAGACCCACACTGACCTATCCACTCACATACAGACCCATACTTACCTATCTATCCACTCACATACAGATCCACACTGACCTATCTATCCACTCACATACAGAACCACACTGACCTATCTATCCACTCACATACAGACACACACTGACCTATCTATCTACTCACATACAGACCCACACTGACCTACCTATCCACTCACATACAGACAGACCCATACTGACCTATCTATCCACTCACATACAGACCCACACTGACCTATCTATCCACTCACATACAGACCCACACTGACCTATCTATCCACTCACATACAGACCCACAGTGACCTATCTATCCACTCACATACAGACCCACACTGACCTATCTATCCACTCACATACAGACCCACACTGACCTATCTATCCACTCACATACAGACCCACACTGACCTATCTATCCACTCACATACAGACCCACACTGACCTATCTATACACTCACATACAGACCCATACTGACCTATCTATACACTCAAATACAGACTCACACTGACCTATCCACTCACATACAGACCCATACTGACCTATCCACTCACATACAGACCCACACTGTCCTATCTATCCACTCACATACAGACCCACACTGACCTATCCACTCACATACAGACCCATACTGACCTATCCTCTCACATACAGACCCACACTGTCCTATCTATCCACTCACATACAGACCCACACTGACCTATCCACTCACATACAGACCCATACTGACCTATCCACTCACATACAGACCCACACTAACCTAACTTTCCACTCACATACAGACCCATAGTGACCTATCTATCCACTCACATACAGACCCATACTGACCTATCTATCCACTCACATACAGACCCATACTGATCTATCCACTCACATACAGACCCATACTGACCTATCTATACACTCACATACAGACCCACACTGACCTATCTATCCACTCACATACAGACCCACACTGACCTACCTATCCACTCACATACAGACCTACACTGACCTACCTATCCACTCACATACAGACCCACACTGACCTATCTATCCACTCACATACAGACCCACACTGACCTATCTATCCACTCACATACAGACCCACACTGACCTACCTATCCACTCACATACAGACCTACACTGACCTATCTATCCACCCACATACCAACCCACACTGACCTATCTATCCACTTACATACAGACCCACACTGACCTATCTATCCACTCACATACAGATCCACACTGACCTATCTATCCACTCACATAGAGACCCACACTGACCTACCTATCCACTCACATACAGACAGACCCATACTGACCTATCTATCCACTCACATACAGACCCACACTGACCTATCTATCCACTCACATACAGACAGACCCACACTGACCTATCTATCCACTCACATACAGACCCACACTGACCTATCTATCCACTCACATACAGACCCACACTGACCTATCTATCCACTCACATACAGACCCATACTGACCTATCCACTCACATACAGACCTATACTGACCTATCCACTCACATACAGACCCATACTGACCTATCTACTCACATACAGACCCACACTGACCTATCTATCCACTCACATACAGACCCACACTGACCTATCCACTCACATACAGACCCATACTGACCTATCCACTCACATACAGACCCACACTGACCTATCTATCCACTCACATACAGACCCACACTGACCTATCTATCCACTCACATACAGACCCACACTGACCTATCTATCCACTCACATACAGACCCACACTGACCTATCTATCCACTCACATACAGACCCATACTGACCTATCCACTCACATACAGACCCATACTGACTTATCCACTCACATACAGACCCACACTGACCTATCTATCCACTCACATACAGACCCATACTGACCTATCCACTCACATACAGACCCATACTGACTTATCCACTCACATACAGACCCACACTGTCCTATCTATCCACTCACATACAGACCCACACTGACCTATCCACTCACATACAGACCCATACTGACCTATCTATCCACTCACATACAGACCCATACTGACCTATCTATCCACTCACATACAGACCCATACTGACCTATCTATCCACTCACATACAGACCCATACTGACTTATCCACTCACATACAGACCCACACTGTCCTATCTATCCACTCACATACAGACCCATACTGACCTATCTCTCCACTCACATACAGACCCATACTGACCTATCTGTCCACTCACATACAGACCCACACTGACCTATCCACTCACATACAGACCCATACTGACCTATCCACTCACATACAGACCCATACTGACCTATCCACTCACATACAGACCCATACTGACCTATCCACTCACATACAGACCCATACTGACCTATCTATCCACTCACATACAGACCCATACTGACCTATCTGTCCACTCACATACAGACCCACACTGACCTATCTATCCACTCACATACAGACCCATACTGACCTATCCACTCACATACAGACCCACACTGACCTATCTATCCACTCACATACAGACCCATAGTGACCTATCCACTCACATACAGACCCATACTGACCTATCCACTCACATACAGACCCATACTGACCTATCTATCCACTCACATACAGACCCATACTGACCTATCTGTCCACTCACATACAGACCCACACTGACCTATCTATCCACTCACATACAGACCCATACTGACCTATCCACTCACATACAGACCCACACTGACCTATCTATCCACTCACATACAGACCCATAGTGACCTATCTATCCACTCACATACAGACCCATACTGACCTATCTATCCACTCACATACAGACCCATACTGACCTATCCACTCACATACAGACCCATAGTGACCTATCTATCCACTCACATACAGACCCATACTGACCTATCCACTCAGATACCGACCCACACTGACCTATCTATCCACTCACATACAGACCCACACTGACCTATCCACTCACATACAGACCCATACTGACCTATCCACTCACATACAGATCCACACTGACCTATCTATCCACTCACATACAGAACCACACTGACCCATCTATCCACTCACATACAGACCCACACTGACCTATCCACTCACATACAGACCCACACTGACCTATCTATACACTCACATACAGACCCATACTTACTTATCTATACACTTACATACATAAACTATTTATTTCAACATTAATACTAAGTTTTAGTATCACAATAGTCTTGGATATTATGCTTGCTCAAGAAATCATCCAAGCCTCTCTTAAAGGCATTAACAGATACTGCCACAGACAGAGCTGGACAGCAGAGCTGATTACCCAAGGGTGCCATTTATTTACACTATACCAAAAATCCATAAATCCCTACATCAGTTTCCAGAGCTTCCCATTATTTCTGCCACTGATTCTCTTTTTTAAGTAGTTGCTGTCTTTTTGGACCACTTTTTGCAACCCATAGGTCATAGGTCAAACCTTGTTGTTTTCATTTGCTCATTTGTGACAGTGAAAATTGCTGTCTGCCCTTTACTTTCTGCAAGATAGAAGAGCTAATAAAGGGATAACTCACAGGTGTCAGTTGTTTTTATCTGCACCAGGCAAAAAAAAAAAAAATAGAAAAAGAGGTGCAGGACCACAGGCGTCAACCCATTTAGTTACTCCATTAGTATCTCGATAAAGTCAAAAAGTATCTGCACACTCCAAAAGTAAAAATGAGAAATGTATTAAATACAAAATTACACAACAAACAATGTGCATCAGCCCAACATGTTTCAACCCATAATGGGTCTTCATCAGGAGCTAAAAAATAAGGGCACCTGCTTGTTATGTTATTTTATATTTAATAAATTCTCATTTGTACTTTTGGAGTGTGCGGATACTTTTTGAATTTATCTTGACTACATTTTTGGGCCAATGATCAGGACCAGTAACCTGAGTATGTGGCAAACACAGTCTGGTCCTATAACAACATAATATCTGCTTTAGGCCCAGGTTCTAATATAGTTAAAAAGAAAAAGATAATACATAAAATTCACAAAGTATGCACAGGTTTCTGAGGGATTTGCAATAAACTTCCAATAATTTCTGTGTATCTTTAGAGCAACAATATTATCAGATCCCCCAGGTGCCGGTGCCTATATTCAAGGTACTTTCAAATCCTTTGTTTCTGTTCCTATAAAATGAGGGTTGGATGAGCCGGGCCCCTTACTCTGTTCTACACACACAGCCCAACCCTGGGGCCCCTGTGTCTCTCTGTGCCACTGACTGTTACTGGGGCAAATCCTCTCTCTGCTCTCTATAAAATGAGGGTTGGATGAGCCGGGCCCCTTACTCTGTTCTACACACACAGCCCAACCCTGGGGCCCCTGTGTCTCTCTGTGCCACTGACTGTTACTGGGGCAAATCCTCTCTCTGCTCTCTATAAAATGAGGGTTGGATGAGCCGGGCCCCTTACTCTGTTCTACACACACAGCCCAACCCTGGGGCCCCTGTGTCTCTCTGTGCCACTGACTGTTACTGGGGCAAATCCTCTCTCTGCTCTCTATAAAATGAGGGTTGGATGAGCCGGGCCCCTTACTCTGTTCTATACATGCACTGATGCTCTACCTTGTTCTGGATACATTGAGTTTTCTGGAGAAAAAATGGCTGTATCCAATTCCCTAAAAGAACTGATCTTTCTGATAATGCTGTGTGCTGGACCCTTCAAATTTGGGCTACTGACTGCCAACCCTGCCTGTCATCTTGAGATCATTAAAACACATGAGGAATATGAATATATTAAGGAAGGCGATATCATGATTGGAGGAATGATGACTACTAGTCAGGCCATTAAACCAGACCACATAAAAAGAACATTTTACTGCCATGAGTAAGTTTCCCTTCATACTAAGAGCTAATAAAGGGATAACTCACAGGGTGTCAGTTGTTTGTATCTGTGCCGGGCAAATATTTGCATTGTTAAAATGAGGTCTATCTACTGGCATATAGGCTGCTGGCTCTGTCACTCTTGGCCCCCTCTGGTACTACCAAATATAAAAGATAAAGATTAATTTTTATCCAAAACACATTTTCTCTACACAGTCAGAGGCAGAAGGAAAACATAAATGCCTTGGGCCCAACATTTCAGCAGAGGCTGTAGTTGGAGGCAAACCTTTTGGTTAAACATAAACCTAATAGTTACTGTGATTTACTGCCCAATTTCTATTTGACATATATTACAAATATCAGCTTTGATTAGTGCTATGTAACTGGTTATATTCCAGCCCTGATTTATTTTAACCAGCTGTGCCTGACCCCAGCTGTGGTACTGAATTAGATATTACCTTTATATTATCTATTATAGCCCCCAGTCTGTCCTTATCTTTAGGGCATTTGATAGGGGTGACATTTAAGACATTTACACCATATACCTGTGCCTGGCAAGAATTTCCGGCTTCTTTCTGTTACATAAAAATGGTTACAATTTTCTCACAAAGAATTTCTCTTTAACCCTTCAGTATCCTTATTTGCATATGTGGATGTATGTCAAATCTTTCACAAAGGATTTAGGGTGCTTCTGGATTGCAATTATCAATGCAATAAAATTCACCTATGGGAATTCCACCGAACAAAAACTTCATTATTAATGCAAAACAATTCACGAGTGAGAATGCTGATTCCCAGCACTGTGTCAGGCATCTTACTGTTATCTTACATATAGAGATAATTATGGCATTTGTATTAACTATGATTGATTGGGGGGATTTTCACTTCTACTTTACTAATAGTGTGATTCCTGTGAAATGAAGAAGCAACACAGACAAGGATCAGGAGTTTAACCAAAAGCAGATGGAAGAGTCTTAATTCCCTGTTATTAGAGTAAAGCGCATTCCAAATGTACAAGCAGCCTCTGCAGCCAACAGGGAAACAATAGGCAACTTTTTTCTTCCCTACTGTGGCCCTGGCTTGTTATACAGGTATAGGACTAGAGATGTAGCGAACTAATTCGCGCGAACATCGAGTGTTCGCGAACGCGGAAGTTCGCGAACTTTCGGCGTATGTTCGCAATTTGTGTTTTTCACTGTCAGAGGAGTTGTTTTCACATGAGTTTGTTGAACTGAGTGATGCACAACCATTATTGCCAGAAGAAGATGAAGGAGATGAGGACGTTACACCAGATATCATAATTCAGGCAACACAACAGAGATGGACATAAGGTGTGATGAGGTCCCCGCTGCTGCTGCCTTCTGTGAGCTGTCAGAAGAAAATTGATGCATCTGAGGAGAATAATGATGAGGAGATTGATGTTTTGTGGGTGCCCACAACAAGAGAGCAAGAGGAGGATAGTTCAGATGGAGAGACGGAGAGTCAGAGAGGCAGGAGGAGAATAAGACTTAGAAGAAGCAGGGACAGCTCGCAGGGAACAGTAGGGCAACAACATGAATCGGCACCTGTGGTCAGCCAGCCAACGCACCCGCCAACTTCTACTGTTACTGCTAGAAAGCCCACATCAAAAGGCTCAGCAGTGTGGCATTTTTTTAATGTGTGTGCCTCTGACAAAAGCGCTGTAATTTGCAATGAGTGCAGTCAGAAACTGAGTCTTGGGAAGCCCAACACCCACTTAGGTACAACTGCTATGCGAAGGCACATGAACGCCAAACACAAAGCACTATGGGAGCAACACCTCAAAGGCAGCAGCCCTCCACCTGCTCCAGCATCTTACTGCTCTACCTCTGCTGTCCTTGACCCGTCTCAACCACCCTCCACTTCGCCTTCCACCTTGACCACCAGTTCCTGCTCATCTGCCCCCAGCCAAGTTTCTGTGAGGGCCATGTTTGAGCGTAAGAAACCAATGCCTCCGAGTCATCCCCTTGCCCGGCGTCTGACAGCTGGATTGTCTGCACTCTTAGCCTGCCAGCTTTTACCATACCAGCTGGTGGACTCTGAGGCTTTCCACCAATTTGTAGCAATTGGGACACCGCAGTGGAAGGTACCCAGCCGCAATTTTTTTTTCACAGAAGGGAATACCACACCTGTACCAGCATGTGCAGAGCCAAGTCACCGCATCTCTGTCATTTAGTGTTGGGGCAAAGGTCCATATGACTACTGACACATGGTCCTCCAAGCATGGTCAGGGCAGGTATGTCACCTACACTGCCCACTGGGTGAACCTGGTGATGGCTGGGAAGCAGGGAATGCGTGGTTCAACAACAGTGGAGTTGGTGTCACCGCCACGGGTTGCATGCGGGTCGGCCACCACCTCTACTCCTCCTTTGCTGTCTAACTCGTCTTCTAAGTCATCTTCTAACTCGTCTTCTAACTTGGCTTCTTCCTCGGCTTCTTCCTCCTCTGCTGCTGTGTCCTCCTCCACACCTGTGCACCCCCAGCTCCACATAGGCTATTCGACGTGCCAGGTATGCCGTTGTCATGCTGTCTTGGGCATGACGTGCCTGGAAAGCAGAAACCATACCAGATCTGCACTCCTGTCATCTCTGCACTTACAGGTCGATCGGTGGCTGACCCCACACCAACTGAAAATCGGAAAAGTGGTGTGTGACAACGGAAGCAATCTGTTGGCAACACTTAGACTGGGCAATTTAACACATGTGCCCTGCATGGCACATGTTTTAAATTTGATAGTCCAACGGTTTGTCTCGAAGTACCCAGGATTGCAGGACATTCTCAGGCAGTCCAGGAAGGTGTCTGGCTATTTCAGACGTTCCTACACAGCCATGGCATGCCTTGCTGACATTCAGCGGCGGCACAAGTTGCCAGTCAGGCGTTTAATTTGCGACAGCCAGACTCGCTGGAATTCCACGCTAATGATGTTTGAACGTCTGCTGCAACAACAAAGAGCCGTCAATGAATACCTATTTGAACTGGGTGGTAGGACTGGATCTGCAGAGCTGGGGATTTTTTTCCCCCGTTACTGGGTGCTTATGCGCGACGCCTGCAGGCTGATGCGCCCTTTTGACGAGGTCACAAATATGGTTAGTCGCACTGAAGGTACCATCAGCGACCTAATACCCTTTGCTTTTTTTCTTGAGCGTGCCGTGCGACGAGTGACAGATGACGCTGTAGACCAACGTAACCAAGAGCATGATTTCTGGGCGGAATCACCAGAACGTTCCCAGGCACCTGCTGCAACGCAGGGAGAGGTGTCAGAAGTGGAGTCAGAGAAGGAAGGTGGCTTTGTAGAGGCGGAAGACCAACAGGAGCAGGCTTCCCAGGGGGGTTGTGGTCACCTTTGGGGAACCCTGGTCTTGTACGTGGCTGGGGGGAGGAGACGGTGGTGGATGAGGATGTAGTCCTTGATAACGAGGAAGGGGAGATGGATACCTCTGCATCCAACCTTGTGAGAATTGGGTGTTTCATGCTGTCATACCTGTTGAAGGACCCCCGTATCAAGAGGCTTAAGGAGAAGGACCTGTACTGGGTGGCAACGCTACTAGACCCTCGTTACAAGCATAAAGTGGCAGAAATGTTACCAACATACCACAAGTCCGAAAGGATGCTGCATTTTCAAACCAGCCTGCAAAACATGTTGTACAATGCTTTTAAGGGTGATGTCACTCCACATTCCAGGGGCAGAGGTGCCGGTAATCCTCCCATGAGCACACCTGCAAGGACAATGCACTTTGGCCACTCTGTAACGTCAGACATGCAAAGTTTTTTCAGTCCAAGGCAGCGCCAGGACCCTTCTGGATCCACCCTCTGAGAATGCCTCGACCAGCAGGTAGCGGACTACCTGGCATTAACTGCATATATTGACACTCAGAGGAGCGATGAACCCCTGGACTACTGGGTGCGCAGGCTCGATCTGTGGCCAGAGCTGTCACAATTTGCCATAAACCTGTTGTCTTGCCCCGCCTCAAGTGTCCTCTCAGAAAGGACCTTCAGTGCAGCAGGAGGGATTGTAACTGAGAAGAGAACTCGCCTAGGTCACAAAAGTGTGGATTACCTGACCTTTATTAAAATGAATGAGGCATGGATCTCGGAGGGTTACTGCACGCCGGAAGACTTGTTTTGACTGCCCATGCAGCTGTCCTTCTCTGCACGCAACTTGACACCATACACAGCTGTCCTTTAGCGTCCTCCTCCACCACCGTATAAACTAGGGTGCAAATCCTACTGGTTTCATTTTAAGCCAAACTTTTTGGACAGGTAAATCATTAATTTTTCTGTCTTCTGTGCTTGTTACGCTATCTTAGTTTTTTGAAAGGTTCTGTCTGGGGCATGGTTGTGATACCATTTATCTAACATATTTTTTCTGTCTTCTGTGCTTGGCATGCTATCTTCATTTTTTTAAAGGTTCTGCCATGGGAATTGTTGTGATATCATTTATCTAACATATTTTTTCTGTCCTCTGGGCTTCAGTGGCTGCGACAACAAAAAACATAATTTTTTCAACATTTATCTAACATATTTTTTCTGTCCTCTCCTCTGTGCTTCAGTGGTTGCGACAAAAAAAAAATGTACACATTCCTGAATTTTCAGGGTTCTGCAACAGCGGCAAAATCGTATCTTTTATGTTCACCGCAGGTGATCAATAAAGTAGGACAAAACTGGGCGCACACTGCAGAATCAGTGTTTTTTGGTTCACGTCACTGTACATTGAATTACCTCTGCCTGACCGTGCACGTGCGCACAAGCACGGTGACTGCTAAACACACCACTACAGAAATATTCCCACCGACAGGACGAACGTTCGCACTTTTCGGCGAAACATTTTTTTTGAGGTTCGCTACATCCCTATATAGGACCCGTTATCCAGAATTTTAGGGACCAAGGGTATTCTGAATAAGGGATCTTAATGTAATTTGGCTCTCCATAACTTAAGTCTACTAAAACAGTAAAACATTAATTAAACCCAATTGGATGGTTTTGCCTCCAATAAGATTTATTTACATCTTAGTTGGTATCAAGTACAGGTACTGTTTTATTATTACAGAGAAAAGGGAATCATTTAACCATTAAATAAACCCAATAGGGCTGTTCTGCCCCCAATAAGGGGTAATTATATCTTAGTTGGGATCAAGTACAGGTACTGTTTTATTATTACAGAGAAAAGGGAATCATTTAACCATTAAATAAACCCAATAGGGCTGTTCTGCCCCCAATAAGGGGTAATTATATCTTAGTTGGGATCAAGTACAGGTACTGTTTTATTATTACAGAGAAAAGGGAATCATTTAACCATTAAATAAACCCAATAGGGCTGTTCTGCCCCAATAAGGGGTAATTATATCTTAGTTGGGATCAAGTACAGGTACTGTTTTATTATTACAGAGAAAAGGGAATCATTTAACCATTAAATAAACCCAATAGGGCTGTTCTGCCCCCAATAAGGGGTAATTATATCTTAGTTGGGATCAAGTACAGGTACTGTTTTATTATTACAGAGAAAAGGGAATCATTTAACCATTAAATAAACCCAATAGGGCTGTTCTGCCCCAATAAGGGGTAATTATATCTTAGTTGGGATCAAGTACAGATACTGTTTTTTTACTACAGAGACAAAGGAAATCAGTTTTAAAATTCTGAATTACTTGATTAAAATGGAGTCTATGAGAGACAGGCTTTCTGTAATTCAGAGCTTCCTAGATAACAGGTTTCCTATTGGGTTTATTTAATGGTTAAATGATTCCCTTTTCTCTGTAATAATAAAACAGTACCTGTACTTGATCCCAACTAAGATATAATTACATGAAAAGGGAAAAAACCCACTAAGAATGTTCTGCCCCCAATTAGGGGTAATTATTCTTAGTTGGGATCAAGTACAGGTACTGTTTTATTATTACAGAGAAAGGGGAATCATTTAACCATCAAATAAACCCAATAGGGCTGTTCTGCCCCAATAAGGGGTAATTATATCTTAGTTGGGATCAAGTACAGGTACTGTTTAATTATTACAGAGAAAAGGGAATCATTTAACCATTAAATAAATCCAATAGGGCTGTTCTGCCCCAATAAGGGGTAATTATATCTTAGTTGGGATCAAGTACAGGTACTGTTTTATTATTACAGAGAAAGGGGAATCATTTAACCATTAAATAAACCCAATAGGGCTGTTCTGCCCCCAATAAGGGGTAATTATATCTTAGTTGGGATCAAGTACAGGTACTGTTTTATTATTACAGAGAAAAGGGAATCATTTAACTATTAAATAAACCCAATAGGAATGTTCTGCCCCCAATAAGTGGTAATTATATCTTAGTTGGGATCAAGTACATTTATATTTTATATTTATATTCCAGATTTTTCTATAGATTTCATTGAGGGAAATCATGTGATGCAAGTTTTTCTTCTGAGATTGACTCTGATACTATGTGGCTTATGGCACGTAAATCATAAATTATAATTGTTAGTGTGTTGGTAACTAGAAGCTGCTGATATCAACACCTGCTTCATTTCTGTCAGCTAAATTACTAGAGATGGTAAAAGTGAAATGGGTGAGTTAAGCAATAATATTGTATGTTGCACTTTATAGTTACATCACCATCTGAATAATGTCTCATACACAAGGAATGGAAGCCCTGCGTTATCTTTTAATGAAAAAGGAGAGTTTGTTAATCAATATGAGATTGTGAATCTACAGCTCAGTTCTGGTAGCAATTGGTCTTGGAACATTGTTGGAAATTATGTACCCTGGGCTCTTCCAGACCAAAGACTAATAGTAACATCAGAAAAAATAATATGGAAAACCCGACGTAATAAGGTCAGAAACCACTTCTTCCGTTCTTTAATTGTGTGTGTAGGTGCAGATTTATGTACATGGGTATGATTGTATGTAACCTTAGTTAATCTAACACAAAGCCTTACCTACCAATGCACTGAAGGGATTTCTGATGATAGACAGATTCAGAGCTTGAAAAATGGCATCCACCAAACCTATCCATATCCATATGTTCCAATACTGCCTACTTCTAGCTGTTCTCCCATCTGCCCCCCCCCCCAGTCTGAATCTGTCACCAGTTAGGTTCGGAAACACAAAAAAATCTTTCTATCTTTGAAATAACAAAGGTTATAGCTTTATGCTATGAGTATTAATAATCATGCACTTTCTTTCTCAATAAATAAGCCTCCAACTCTTTCATAAAATTACATATGAAATCATTTATGTCACTGAACATATAACGTAAAACATTATCATCCCAATCATCATTAATTTACACAGTATTTATATTAATTTATAAAACAAATCAGTAGTTTAATTAAAAAGGGATACAAAATAAAAACTAGATGGAGGGCCTATATACACATAGGGTGGGCAGAGGAGTAGGACAGACTGTACAGGAATAGAACCAGGAAAAACTGGGGCAAGAGGGGTGAGGTAGGTTCCACAGAGCAATTGCCAGGACAATAAAAGCCTTGTAAAGAAAAATGGCTGACAGGCTGACTAATAAACCTTCTGGGTTGTGATGGGAAAGCCAAGTGAAATATCACCATGAACTTGTTGGCTGCTCCCCCGGCCCAGTAGATCAGTCAGAGCAGCCAGTAACCAGGAGCTTCTTGCTTTGATTCCCAGCAGAGCATTACTGGTGCACTAAGGTCAACATTTGAGTTTTCCCAGTGAGGCCCTTGATGTTGGTTTGTTGGTGCATTCAGTTTCTGGTTCTTTTCCACCATCATCATCTACATCATCAATTTTTTATGATAGATTTTGATAAACTTGCAAAGTTGAATCTCATTTTTTTGTTATCCTTTTATATAGATTTCCTGCGATGAATGGATAACTGACATAAGTAAATTAATTACTGAAAGAAGTAAAAAGACAGACACTTTACAGATATATAGAACCACTTACTATTATCTATCCTTCCCTCTATTTCTTCTGTTTCTTCTCATATAGAATTGAGTTATGGCTATGGTATAGGCATACGAGGCAAATGGTTGGGTGAGCAGGAGGGCCCACTAACACCTGGGCCCACCGGGAGCTTTCCTGGTATCCTGGTGGGTCAGTCCGACACTGAATTCATCTTCCTAAAAATTTGCACCTAGGGTCCCCCCACCGCTGCTGCATGCACACTCCTACCTGCAACCCCCCATCACTGCATGTTCCTGTAATTGCCCCCCGCAGTAGTTACACCAGTGCAAATTATTGGTGAAACCCTCTCTATAAAATACATACATTTTTTGATTCCTCTAAAATCTATTTGGCCTCAATACAGTTCTTAAATGTTTGCAAATTGTGTTTCTTTTCATCCCAAGGTCCCAAGAGCTCACTGCTCTAGCAGCTGCCCCCCCGGCTTTTGGAAGGCAATAAAGGCTGGAATATTGACTTGCTGCTATGAATGTGTCCCGTGCCCTGAGGGAGAGATCTCCAATAGAACTGGTAAACAATATATATGTACAATACAACCAATGGTTTCCCAAACCTGGAAGAGCATGGAACCAAGAGTAGTAACCACTACTGCCCTCACTAAAGTAGCGAATGACTTACTCGCTGCGAAAGCAAAGGGCCACTACTCTCTCTTAATCCTGCTTGACTTTTCTGCAGCTTTTGACACTGTTGATCAATCGCTCTTGCTGTATACCTCAAGTATTAGGGGTACCTCAAGGCTCTGTTCTTGGACCCCTTCTGTTTTTAATCTACACCACTGGTCTGGGTCAACTACTCAGCTCCTTTGGATTTCATTTCATTTCACTCAAATTTTCACTCCCTTCTTGACTCATTTCAGTCTGGCTTCCACCCCCACCACTCTACAGAAACTGCCCTCACTAAAGTAGCGAATGACTACTTGCTGCCAAAGCAAAGGGCCACTACTGTCTCTAAATCCTGCTTGACCTTTCTGCAGCTTTTGACACTGTTGATCATTTTCTCTTGCTCCATATCCTATCCTCATTGGGGATTTGAGATAAGACTCTATCTTGGCTCTCCTCCTATCTTTCCAACCGTTCCTTCAGTGTCTCCCATTCGGCCTCCATCTCTACTCCTCAGCCTCTTTCAGTTGGGGTACCTCAAGGCTCTGTTCTTGGACCCCTTCTATTTTCAATCTACACCACTGGTCTGGGTCAACTAATCAGCTCCTTTGTATTTCATTCATTTGTATTTCATTTCACTAAAATTTTCATTTATATGCAGACGATACCCAAATATACCTCTCCTCCCCAGACCTGCCCTCGCTCCTAGCTCGTGTCCAACTGTCTAACTGAAAATTCTGCCTTCATGTCCTCTTACCACCTAAAAATCAACATGACAAAACCGAGCTGGCTCACAGCTACCCCAAAACAGAGACCTTCTCAGCCTTTCTATTCCTATTATCAACTCAACAATATAAATTCAAAGGTTTTTTTTAAATTTATTTTTATCTTAAATCCTTTTTCTTTTTGTTACCTTTACAGACAGTGAAATCTGCATCCCATGCATCATCACTTTTGGAATCACCTTCTCCATAGCTGTCTCTTCTCTCCTGGCCAAGACTATCATGGTTTGTGTTGCTTTCAAAGCCACCAAGCCAGGGAGCTCATGGAGAAAATGGCTGGGAGTCAAACTGTCCAATTCTGTAGTCTTGTTCTGCTCATCCATTCAAATAATCATCTGCATGACTTGGTTGGCCATTTCTCCTCCCTTTCAGGAACTGGACATTCACACTTCCCCTGGAACCATCATCATTCAGTGCAATGAGGGCTCAGCTATTGGCTTTTACTCAGTTATTGGGTATATGGGGCTTCTGGCAGCTGTTAGTTTTGTTTTAGCATTTTTAGCTCGGAGCTTACCGGACAGTTTTAATGAGGCCAAGTACATCACTTTCAGCATGCTGCTCTTCTGCAGTGTTTGGATCACAATGATCCCGGCCTATCTGAGCACCAAAGGCAAAAACACTGTGTGTGTGGAGATATTTGCCATACTCACCTCAAGCGCGGGGCTTTTAGCCTCTATATTTCTGCCCAAATGTTACACAATACTGTTAAGAGCAGAAATGAATGTGAAAATACATTTACTTGGAAATAAAGACATATAGGGGTTGAATCACTAAAGTGTGTTAAAACGAGCACTATTTATAGCATGCGTTAAAAAATGTTATCGCTTCTTCATGGGCGTCCACAGAAGGGGGCAAGAGGGGGCACTTGCCCCCCCCTGGAAAAGTAGCAAAAAAAACAAAAACCTTACTCCGTTTCTGCACTTTCCCCTCAAGCCCGTTTTTGCTGTGCTCCGATTTGATCTTTCTTCTTGTGGATTCACCAATCAGAGCACAGCTTCCTTGACGGACAGTAAAATTGACCAATCAGAGCACAGATGCACACAGGGATCGGGAGATTTTGCAAACTGGAAACAGAAATAAAGACTGAAAAGATGAATCTGCAGCTGTAACTTTACCTAAGAACCAACTCTCAACTTTTGCTGCAGTTTTCATCCCACAGGTACTATACAGTTCTAAAGAATCACTAGCTGACATTAAATTGTTTAATTTATAATCTATCCCCTACCCTAACACATGGAGGGTAAGTTAACTCTTTCCCTCTGAAAAAGCTCATTGTGAGTTTATAAATGTGTTGTTGTTTTTTGCACTTACTATTTTTTTTTTTTTTTGTCATTGTTTTGTTCATTTATAGTAAGTTACAGTGGGGCCAATGTTGTGTATCCGTGCCAGTGTTATAGTGCCAGGGCCTGAATATCTGCCCTCAGTACCCACTGCTCCTCACTGTATATAATGTGCTGGGTTTGTAAATACGGACTGCATCTCACTGTATATAATGGGGAGTCAGTACCCACTGCCTTTCTTGCTATAAAACTAACATAAACACATCTAAAGGGGTGGTTCACTTTTAAGTTAACCTTTAGTATGTTATAAAATGGCCTATTCCTAGCAACTTTGCAATTGGTCTTCCTAATTAATTTTTTTGAATAATTTGCCTTTCTCTTCTGCCTCTATACAGATTTCAAATGGGGGCCAAAAAATATTGCTCTGCGAGGCTACAATTTTATTATTATTATAATTTTGTATTACTTATTTTTCCAAGTAGGCCCCTTAACTATTCATATTCCCATCTCTTGTTTAAATCACTACCTGGTTGCTAGGGTAAATAAGACCCTAGCAACCAGATAGCTGCTGAAATACCAAATGGAGAGCTGCTGAACAAAAAGCTAAATAACTGAAAAACCATTAAAAATAAAAGTGAATTCGAATGCGAACTACCCCTTTAAGCTAACTGATCCCAAACACAAATGTTTGCAGATCCCCTAACAGAAGTGCGCGTATGAATACTTTTACTACTAATACTAAACATTTTAGGGTAAAAAAAAAAAGCACCCCCACCCGCACTTTTGTACAGTATCCCTGGGAGTCAGTGGGAACGGCAAGAGGTAGTTGGGAGGTTAACTTTTTATGCCAGCAGTGAATCCACTAAGTGTCACATTAGCTGTAGGTCAGTCTGTGTATGGGCCATATTTAGCCTCCCCTAGTATCATCCTGCAAAAAAAAAAATATATATATATATTTATCTGTTGCAGGATGATGCTAGCTTACTTGCCCCCCCTTGGAAAATTTTCTGCGGACGCCCATGCGCTTCTTATTTTTTGCAACTTACAGTAAAGCACAATTCACTAAAAGAACTGGCGTCATAATTTAGACGCAATGTTCTTAGCGTTACTTAACTCACGATGAGCATTTTTTTTTTTGCGTTATTTCCCGCTGCGTGCGATATTAGAGCACATTTTAACGCACGTAACCATTACTTTCGGAAAACTACTTTTCTGAAAATCACCATTTCCCTGCAAACTGGCGGCTGCATCTCTCTAGGGCCAACACAGACTTGAATAAATCCCACTGCTAAGTCCATATTGTGTTGCCAAAAGCTCAAGAACCACAATTTTCTTTAAGTACCGCCTGCCGCAAGTAGGTGTTAAATTTTCGCACAGACTAATGCGATATTAGCCCATTTAGTGCTTCATATGTGTTTGTGAATCATGTGTTAGTATTATAGCTATGCGAGAATTAACGCAATGCGAGGTAAATAACGTGTGTGATAGTGCGTTTTAACGCATGCAAAATGACTTTGATGAATCGGTACTTATTTATAAGTATTTATAAGTGTTATCGCACTTTAGTGAATCGGCCCCATAATATTTTTTAAAATATATGTAACAGTGTATAGAGAGTTATGCATCTTATCTTTTGTATACCCTACAGATAAATAGAGTTCTATTGCTGTGATAATGTTATTGAAGTTTATTGTTGGGTAGTTTAAATCATATTATTGACTTTGCTGCTTATTTTGAAATAATTATTGGCAAAGAAAATGATTTCTTTAAAACCAACCTTCCTTTACTAGGTTTAACAATCCTAATAACTAACTCAATCTTTTACTAGGTTTAGAAATCACCTCTACTTTTACCCTAGGTGTATCAGTGCCTACAGCTCTAATGAGATGATTTATACATTTTCAAGATCGTGCTTTGGTACAATTTGTGTAAATAAAGCTTGGTTACATTTTTTTTTCCCCATAAACAGAATTGTAAAAAAATTGAAATCCTACCAACTAAAAGCTGCTTCAAAATGTGGGGAAAAAATACATTTATAAAAAAAATAGAGATCTCAAAAATGTTTAAATCAGCCACTAAATGTCTTCTTATTCTTCTAATTAACCTAGCTTCCTCATTGGTCCCTCCCTAATGGTCTGGTCCTCTTTTAGTCCCACCCACGTTACCTTTACCCTAGATCTAGCAATCCTATTAACAGTTAAGCTGGCCATACACGCACCGATAATATCATATGAAACCTCATTTCGTACGATATTTGGTGCGTATATGGCAAGTTGGTGAGTCGACCGATATCACAGGAGTCTGCTGATATCGGTCGGCTCGCTGAACGGACCGGTTTAAAGATTTTGATCGGGCGCCATAGAAGGCGCCTGAGCAAAATCTGTCTTCGTGCAAGATCGTACAACCCTCCACTAACCGTTCAGGGCTGAAACGGCAGATAAGGAGGTAGAAATCCTATTGTTTCTACCTCCTTATCTGCCATTTCAGCCCTGAACGGTTAGTGGCGGGTTGTACGATCTTGCATGAAAGATCTAAAATCGCCACGTGTGTGGCCACGTTAAATCTGCCTTTACCCAGGAATACCAGTCCCACTAACTCTATAATCTTATTTTCTGAATAGCTGGAAAGATAATGCTCCATACAGAAGGGGGCAGGAGGTTTCTGTAGCGTTGCTAACTGACCCCTTGTATGCGTGGAAAGAAATTCCTACAGTGACCACAAGTGCTGATGTTTAAACCACTAAATTTATGCCAAAATGTTATATAATCAGGAGTAGAAGAACCCCGATTTTTGTATCTAAGGTGAGATCCCCAATATACCCAACTATCTTTCTGTTTCCCACACAGGATTAAATTGGAATAAGCTCACTGGTACCAGATAGAATCCTCAATATGTTCTACATAGAGTTTCTTGGGTTTCTGCAAGAAAGGTTGGGCAACTTGGTTGGATTTTTGTTAATTTCCATAATGACAAAAACAAAATCCACTGAGAAAGTGAACATTTGGTGTATAAGTGTTATGGCCCATACCTGGTGCACTCTTACCTTCCAGTTTGCGCCTGTATGTTACCTGACCACTTAAATTGTAAGCTCTATGGGGCAGGGACATCCTTCCTACAGTGTCTCATACTACATGGCACTATCTATGTGTATTTATATTTATTTATTGTATTTATTCTAACACTTGTCCTCCCTGTATGTAATTGTGTATATGGTAAGACTGTACAGCACTGCATATCCTTGTAGTGCTTTATAAATAAAGTTATACATACATACATACATACATATGGAGAAAATAATTAGTATCTACAGATCATATAATATACTGTAATCCTTTCTTGGCACACTCCTGTGTGGATCTTTTCTTGGTGGTTATTTGTGTTTGGCATCCAGCAGTCCTGAGCCTCTTTGCATTTGAAAGTTACTGGGAATTGGGGTTTATAGCACAGTGCCTCCACCTAGTGGGCACTGATGAGCACATCCCAGGGGAATTCTATTACGAAAAATAATACAAAAATTGCAGTAACCAAGATAATTTATATAAAAGATGAAATAAGCATGAAACAGTATATTTTATAACCAGTTATCCTGCCGTGGGGAACCCGTGTGGCCTATCAGGCCCTGGCATAGTCTCTCAATGTGCCACAGTCCCACACTCTCTCAGTGGACCATGCACTTGCTCAGTTCAGTCCCTGGCAATATTTTCCTTTCCCAAGAGTTTTTTAATACACCAGGTAATGCTACCTGCCCCTTTGGATAAGGCAGTTGCTCCCGCGTAGCTGGCTCACAATTAACACCTGTCCTCACATAGGGAACACACAAGGATGGCAGCAGGCACCCACAGGCTACTGAGCATGGATGCTGAATGCTCTATCTATGTGGCTGTAGCTCAAGGCTTGCCCCAAGCCAAACACACTGTAGCTCTTTTACTTTCTCCACTGTGCTCTCACTCACTTTGCTGCTATCTCCTTCCCTGGATCTTCTATGTTTTGTAACCCCTGCAATTATTTTGGGAGATTTCAATTGCCATATAGATGACCCCTCTCAGTCCTGGCCAGCTTGATTTCTCCATCTAACCTCCTCCTTTGGTCTCCTGCAGTGGGACTTATACAGCTACCCATAAGGATGGTCATTTCCTAGATCTTTTCCAAAAATCTATATCTATCTGCCTTTAACAGTGAGCCTTTTGCTCTTTCAGATCATCATCTTATCTCTTTTTCTATCTCGCACGTGTCTCCTTCTCCTTCTACTAACGCTCAGCCTAAAACCCTGATTATTGATATGGTCGATATAACTGCTCTCTCTAACTCTCTCAGTTCTTACCTCTCCTCCTTCTGTGCTTCCTCTGATCCTGATTTACTGGAAACCTACAGATTTATTTTATCATGCTCAGCCAAAACACAGTCATGCCCACAATCCCCGTCCTTGGCTTAACTCTTTTGCTTTCCTGTGCATGATCTGCTGAGCCCTTGCAAAAGCTGACTTCCTCCACTATAAATTCCGTATGGTGTGTATCAATGCTGCCCTATCCCAGGCCAAGCAAGCATAGTATAATACACTTAAAATAATAATAATAAATCAAACCCACAAAGCTTATCAATCGTATCTGAACATACACCCCAGGACTTTGCTGACTTCTTTAAAAGCAAAGTCAATGCTATCCCAAACAATTTTCCCAACCTTCAGATACCGGTCATCTCAACCTTCCTAAATCTCCTCTTTCTGTATTCAGCTCCTTTGATCTTGTTTCTCAGCTTCTCCGTTCCTCTTTGCCTACTCCCTGCTCACTGGGCCCTATGCCCTCATCACTATTAAAACATTGTGCCCCTGCCTTTACTCCAGCTCTAACTCACATATTCAATTCCTCTCTGATTTCTGGTAATTTTCCCTCTCTAGTACTTTCCCCCCTCTCCAAACAAGCATGTGTCAAACCCACTCTTAAAAAGGCTACACTGGACCTGTCCTGCCTATCTAACTATAACCCAGTCTCTCTCCTGCCCCTAGCCTCTAAACTCATGTCACTAACTTCCTCTGCACCCATAATCTGCTGGACCCTATGCAGTCTGGTTTTCGGCCTGTTGAAAGATACTTGTCTGACCAAGGATTTAAATGGACATTCAACCCTCCTTTTTCTTCCTACATAGGAGGTGCTTAAGGAAGAATGATATGAATAGTTTGCAGAATTCTTGATTTTATGTTCTTACAAGAATGGTCAACAAGGCTTACTCATCACCACCTTCATGACAGAAGTAGCAGCCATTATGAATGCCATTTGACCTCAGTATCCAATGATCCTGAGGATCCCTTCACTCATATTTACACCATCAGCCTTGCTTACTCAAAAGGTTGACACCATTAAAGCTCCTCCTGGTGAGTTTGATACCAAAGACTTATATGAGGCAAGTTCAAAGTCTTGCTAATACTTTCTGGAACAAATGGAAGAAGCTGACAAACAGAACATTGAACCTGGCAACATTGTTCTTATGAAAGGCTCTCAGATCAAAGGCAATGAATGGCCTTTCGAACTGATCACCAGAGTGGTCCTAAGTGAGGATGGGAAGTCCAAAAAATGGAGGTGAAAGTCTCAAAGCAGAATGAGACTAAACATTACCTTAGACCTATATCTGAACTAATTCTATTGCTCTTTTCCTAAGAACTTTTAAATGGGTGATTTCTTCAATATCAGACAGGGAGTGTTTTATTGTTTTTTTTGTGCCACCTAGTGGTTGCTTAATGCTTATATTGCTTTAAAAAATGTCCTTTTCAGCTTACCATACTTTACCATGTGTAATACAAGAAAATGTTCATTATAGCAGCCATCTTAGCTGTGTTAACAGCTTATTAAACAATCTGCATTAATCCTACCCCACCCAGCCCTGTGGAAGCATCGTTGGTAGGTAATATCTATCCCTAACCCCTAGGTTATTAATACAAGCAGTTATTTTCTTGTTTTTGCCTTACCCTTTACTAATAAACTGAAGCCTACCAACCTGTCTCAGTGAGTTGATGGAGGGAGGAGTTTATCTGTATGTCAAACTACACCCTGCCCCAGGGTAATACGTAGTGAGGGCAGAACAAAGGGTGCTAATGTTTCAAAAATCAAAATCTCCATAATAAAATATACATTCATTGAAAAATTTTTATATAGTATGCTGTTATGGATACTTAAGAACTATGATGTCATATAGCACCAATTTTAATAGAGTGGAGGAGAGTATTTAAGTTGCATAATAAAATCATTGTACAGGTATAGGACCCGTTATCCAGAATACTCGGGACCAAGGGTATTCTGGATAAGGGGTCTTTCTGTAATTTGGATCTTCATACCTTATGTCTACTAAGAAATTAATAAAACATTAATTAAACCCAATAGGATTATTTTACATCCAGTAAGGATTCATTATATCTTATTTGGGATCAAATACAAAGCACTGTTTTATTTTTACAGAGAAAAAGGAAATCAATTTTAAAAATCTGAATTATTTTATTAAAATGGGGTCTATGGGAGACAGGTTTTCTGTAATTCGGAGCTTTCTGGATATCAGGTTTCCAGAAATGGGATCCCATACCTGTACTATACTTGAGGAAGGTCCTAATAAGGACCAACATGGAAATGGACAAGATGTGATTTGCTGCAGGTCCAGCTTTGCTAAGTAGGCACTTAGAGAATCATTATTTTACAAAACACAAGAAGTTGGCATTTTAATTTTGCATCAAACACTGAGTGGCCCCACGCCCAAGCATTTTAGCAACACGATTAATAAAGTCAAATGGCAGGTGACCGGACCACTGATAATGGCACCAATGATTGCCGAAGTAATCAGAAATGTCATAAATTGTGTTGCACATAAATGAACTCATTGTTTATAACTCTGTTTTATAGACTCTAGGCATATGTAATCAAATCAGTGGGCAGAGAGATAGGATAGATACTCTGTAGATAGATAATGAAAATCTATCCACATATAGATTGACTCAGCTTGGTGGAAAAAGTAAAAGGTGCTTCCCAAGATCACCCAGCAGTTTTCATAACCGAAGCCTCTCCACAGCAATATACTGTATTGTGTTTAGTACGTAAAAAGAAAACAAACTATTAACAGACATTTTTTTTATTTGCAGGCTCCAAACATGAATACTTGTTTTGCATTACTTTGATAAAAAGAGTAACTAATCATTTCTGTAAAAGGATAAATTGTTTCATTAAAAAAAACAGTATGATCCTATACACTGTAGCTGTTATCAGGCTTTCATACGAATTATATATGATTTTGTATTTAATTTGGGTCTACAGAATATTGAATAACATTTGGGCAGAAATATACAGGCTAAAAGGCCAGCGCTTGAGGTGAGTATGGCAAATATCTCCACACACACAGTGTTTTTGCCTTTGGTGCTCAGATAGGCCGGGATCATTGTGATCCAAACACTGCAGAAGAGCAGCATGCTGAAAGTGATGTACTTGGCCTCATTAAAACTGTCCGGTAAGCTCCGAGCTAAAAATGCTAAAACAAAACTAACAGCTGCCAGAAGCCCCATATACCCAATAACTGAGTAAAAGCCAATAGCTGAGCCCTCATTGCACTGAATGATGATGGTTCCAGGGGAAGTGTGAATGTCCAGTTCCTGAAAGGGAGGAGAAATGGCCAACCAAGTCATGCAGATGATTATTTGAATGGATGAGCAGAACAAGACTACAGAATTGGACAGTTTGACTCCCAGCCATTTTCTCCATGAGCTCCCTGGCTTGGTGGCTTTGAAAGCAACACAAACCATGATAGTCTTGGCCAGGAGAGAAGAGACAGCTATGGAGAAGGTGATTCCAAAAGTGATGATGCGCAGCATGCAGGTTATATCCACAGGGCGACCGAGGAACAGAAACACACTGAGAAAGCTCAGCTTGATGGAGACAAGGAGGAGGAAGCTCAGGCTCCGGTTGTTGGCTCTCACTATGGGGGTTTCCCTGTGTGCAATAAAAACTCCCAGTATCAGTAGAGTTGTAAGAAAAAATAAAAGTGAGGAAGCTGAAAAAAATACAGCAAATGCACTGGTGTTTACAAGAAAATCTTCCATTTTTGCAATACATTGGGTCCTTTTCTTGCTGGACCATTCCATTTTGGGGCATGGGATGCAGCTTTCACTGTCTGTAAAGTTAACAAAAAAAGAAGAGATTTAAGAATATATCAATTAAAAAATGGTACATTTAAATGGATATGGTTGGGTCAGTAATAGGAATAGGAATATGAGGGCTATGCAGGTCTCTGTTTTGTGGTGCCTGTGATCAGGGGTGTTTCTAGCCCTAATGCTGCCTAAGGCTGTCCCCCCTACAGCACTAGAGAGGTATTGGGGGGCCACATTGCTAGTGCAGAGAGTGTTATTGTACTCCCTGCAGGAGAGGAGCCAGTTGTCTGGTTTAAAACCCAAACATTCTGCTCTTACAGTTGCTAGGAGTGTCTTTTTGATTCCCTGGTAACTTGCATTGCCCTCTGAGGCAAGTCATGGCTAAAACGGTGGGTGTAATTATCGGTTTATTATTTTTTACATCATTTGAGACCTGAATTTTCAGGGGTATACCAAAATAATGAGGGTCATAAATGCATTCTTCAAATCATCCAGGTGCCTCAGATTACATTGCTTACAGAGGCTCAAATTAAACCCTACTTTGTGTTTCATTAAGGGGCATCCTTATAAAGAAACACTGCTGTATTAGCCACTAATCCCACATTCCACCCTAACTGAGCTTTTGGTTGGGCCTTCAGTGCAATATACTGCAGGGGAGAAAACAGGCATTCTGTCAATATCACCCCCTATCTGGCCTTCAGACCTGGCCTCTCCTTCCATCCCTCTGTGTCTTCCCAAGGGGCCCAGCTCCCAAGTGTTCCCAATTGACTCACTGTCAGATGGGTCCTATGCCATGAAGGAGAACTTTGTTCTCATAGGGGATTGTGGTGGACTCTGCACAACACAGCATGGTGCCTCCAAAGTCAGTGGACACTTATGTTAGCTGGGGGTATTGTATACCACAAAGGGAGGCTGTAGTTGTAAGCCGTTGAGTGAACAAATGGACAGAGAATGGTATTTTGCACTAAGTGCAATAGCTTCTTTGGTACACATAGAATTATGTTAGCATGGTTAAAGAAAAATATCTTTGATGTAGATGAAAAAGTGAATGGATATGGACATTAAAGGAATAAATTGTCAATTAAAAGATACAAGTCTCAGAAAGGCAGCACACATTTACTAAAAATAAAAAATTATATAAATGATATTACTCAATTGTAATTTTAAGCAAGATGTTCCATCAGTCCTTATATGTTTTTGAGGAACAGCTGACAGATAGTAAGAAGCCTAGGGACAAAAGTACATAATACTAATTGCAATCATAGTGGTTACTACTCTTGGTTCCATGCTGTTCCAGTGCTGTTACATGTTTGGGAAACCATTGGTTGTATTGTACATATATATTGTTTACCAGCTCTATTGGAGATCTCTCCCTCAGGGCACTGGACACATTCATAGCAGCAAGTCAATATTCCAGCCTTCATTGCCTTCCAAAAGCCGGAGGGACAGCTGCTAGAGCACTGAGCTCTTGGGACCTTGGGATGAAAAGAAACAACTTGGAAACATTTAAGAGCAGTTTTGAGGCCAAAAAAATTGTAGAGGAATCAAAAGATTTATGCATTTTATAGAGAGGGTTCTACCAATAATTTGCACTGGTGTAACTACTGGGGGGGTAGGGGGTGTAACTACTGGGGGGTAGGGGGTGCAACTACAGGAACATGGGGTGATGGTGGGTTGCAGGTAGAAGTGTGCATGCAGCTGCTGTTCTGAGTAGTAGGGACAGGCTGGTGGGACCCTAGGTGCAAATTTTGTACCTTGCCCTGCTTTCATCTACTTATACCTCTGGTACATCATATGAGGATAAATCCTTAGCATTTATAGGTATTAATACATTTCAAGGTTCATGATGCTCATTTTTATGCATTTACGTTGCAGTTGTGTGCCCATCTTCACTTTTACCTACACACATTAATTCTCAGCTAGAATGACAGACTTTATTGCGGCATGGCAATACAAAATTCACACCTCTTTCAAACCATCTGTCTTCTCAGTCCAAAATAAGAATGTTACTGTCCTCAAAAGAGTGTCCCTTTTCCTTGAGATTTAAATAGACTGCAGGGTTTTGTCCTGAGTAGTTGGCCCTTCTATATCAGGCAATTCTCTCACAGAGAGGTTGTTTGGTCTCCCCAATGTATAAGTCTGAGCACTCTTCACTACACTGGATAGCATAGACCATATTACTTTTCATGTGCTTTGGTGTAGGCTCTTTAGGTGCACCAATTTCTGTCTCTCCCTTTTGGCTAAGATCAAGTATCTTAGTCACTAGGTGCACTGAGACATAACTCAGACTTTGGGCATCGGTAGTTGTGAAAGAACTACCTTAAGCCCATTGCTGCTTTTGGTGGGAGGCCATTCTGCAGGCAATGGAAGGCGGACACCTCACTCCAGTGAAGTCCTTGCTGGGAATGCTACTACATGGATGCAGATGATACCCGGGTGAAAAATTCCATCTGGATTATTACTATAGTAGAAGATCAGAGTGTGGACAAGTGGCTGCCTCATGTTGTTGATTCAATTCTTTGACCTTTGACTGTGATGTGATCTTCTCAAGTTTCCTGAAGATTTGGCAGCAGAGTCCTGATGATGTGCCTTTAGGGGGGTTCAAGATTATTTTAATGAGGAGGTGATTTTAATAATAAAGTCTTATTTGCCTTTTGTGCATCTTGGAGAAATTGAGGCAGTTTTATGGAGATATTACAAGTCTCTTTTGCTGGGCATGTTTTAAACGAACTTGTTATTTGGACATCCAAGTACAGGTTCAAAGTGATTTTTGAGAAAGGTCGGCTTTCTCCTGCTAGGTTTCGACTTAGGAATGTAAACCTGGATGTCTATTTCAATGGAATGCCGGTGTTATGCAGAAAATGTTGGACCTATGGTCATGGTGCTGATGTCTGCAAATCAGGTCAGATCTGTGGTGATCGTTCTCATCTTGCTAAGGATTGTTCTCAGCTTAAGTGTTGAAACTTCTGCTTAGAGGTTGGCCATCTTTATGTAATTTGTCCTCAGAGAAAGAAGGTGGGTGATTCTTCTGAAGAAGATATTGTCCAAGTTCCTTCTGTGGCTCTTCATGATGAAGTTGCAGTTGTTTTTGATGAGCCTTTTCCAATGAGCAGAAAAAAAGATTGAGAAAATTGCTGTTGATCGTCCAACAGTCGGGATGTTCAGCTGGTGAGTCAAGGTCACTTACGAGAGGTGAAGTCATGTTTGATTTCTGGAAGCAGAGGTCTAACGAGGAGTTGAACTGTTTTTTTGAGACTTGGCCTGAAGAGGATAAGAAAGCTTTTTGAAAGAGAGTGGACTTTGCTAGATTTTCTGAAAAAGAGGTGAGAAAGAAAATTCTGGAGTTTATTAAGAAGTTTAATTAAATTGTGTTTTGTTTGATATGAATTAAAATTTCCTTTTATTGAAAAATAAAAGTTTGGTTTCTAATGATGTTGTGTTGTGATTGTGGGTTTATCCTGCATTGTCACTTCATTACTGAGTTGAAACCTTAACTTCTGTCTCGGCCTTTTGGCTCAGACCAAGTGAGTGCCTGAGTCACTGGGTGCCTGGTAAACATCATCATGGGTGAATTCAGCTGAGTGAGGAAGGAGGAAATATTGGCAATCCAGGACTACCCTAGGTGTGGGGTGGTTAATGTCACCATCATTGGTGAGGGTGTTTTCTCCAGTTTCTTGCAGATTCTGACAACAAGGAGGATGTTTGTTTGGCTGGCTAAAGACTTTTTTTGCATTTTCTGGAAGAGACAGGATTAGTGGTCCTTTTTTCCCTTGGTACCTCTAAGGGAGATTGAGCTTGCCCTTGGGAATTTTTGTAAAAATTGGTATTTGCAGGAAAGATTCTCAACGAGCTTGGGACCTGTACATCCAAGTTCAAAGCTAATTTAAAAAAAAAAGAATGTTTCCTCCGGTGAGATGTTTGGGGAATGTCAGCCTTGATAGTCATTTTAATGGAATGCCAGCTTTTTGTCAAAAGTGCCATGCTTATGGTCACTCAGCGGGGGATTGCAAGTCCTGTGATACCAGTGGGCAGAGACTGCATTAGTTCTGGAAGCACAAGTCGGATGAGGAAATACAGGATTTCCTTGCTTCTTGGCCGGATGAGGAGGAGATTGAAGGTGTTAATATGTGCATCAGAGAAGGTGATATAGAGTCTTGACTTATTGGGAATTAAAGTAATTTGTTTAAATAAAGTTATTTCTTGTGATTTCTAATGATGAGGTAAAGTTATGCTGTGGGATTATTTCCTGCTGCCTGCTTTATTTTTAATTGAAACCTTAACTTCTGTCTCAGAGTGTTACTGGGTTTGAAAAACACAGGAATGCAATGTTTGTCGAAAAATTTCCCATGTTTTCTGTTGTTCCAGCACCATATGGGGTGACTATGTAGCTTTGCCTGCTATGTTCCTCCCCTCTGTGTGTTGGGTGGGTCTTCTTGTGTGACTTGGATTTAATTTTGATAAAAGCCCAGTCTGGGTACCCCCCAGTTTTCAGAGCTTCTTTGCATCTCTCCCTGATATGTCCTACTAAAAATTCAGTTATTATTTTTAACAACCTTATGTGTATGTAGCCCCTCTATCCAATTTTTATTTCATAAGCCTTTTTTTTAATTAAATTACAGTTTTTTTAAAATAAATGAATATAAAGAGCTGTGTAAATTAATGATGATGATAATGTTTTATGTTATATGTTCAGTGACAAATTATTTCATATATGATTTTAAAAAAGAGTTGAAAGTTTATTTATTGAGAAGGAAAGACTTTGAAAAACAGAACATTTGTTTGGTGTTTCTGAATTCAGATTGGGGGGCAGATGGAAGAAGTGGTTTCTGACCTTATTCCTTGGGGTTTCCCATATTATTTTTTCTGGTGATAATGTTAATCTTTGCTCTGGAAGAGCCCAGGGTACATAATTTCCAACAATGTTCCAAGACCAGTTGCCACTTGGATCAAACTGTTCAGTCACAATCTCATATTGATTAACAAACTCTCCTTTTTCATTAAAAGATAACGCAGGGCTTCCATTCCTTGTGTATGAGATGTTTTTCAGATGGTGATGTAACTATAAAGTGCAACATACATTATTATTGCCAAACACCTTATCACTGATGTGGGCACTGTATTATGAGGCCTATGTAGTTTTCTATCCTAGAAGAAACCACAATGGTTCATGCACCAACAGGGGAGCAGTACAGACAGAAAGGGATGGGGAATCTGGACACATGAGACTGTGAGTAGTGTTCCATTTTCTGGGTAAACAGCATATCTTAATGTTAAGATTTAACCTTTTTAGTGCCACAGGACGTAGAATCTACGTCCTGTGTATCAAAGGACCAAAGTGCCACAGAATCTAGATTCTACGTCCTGCTGCACTTCCGGTTTTGGGAGCGGAGGAACGGCTTTTCAAGCCGTTCCTTCACTCCCCACTCGTTCCCCAGCCTCCAGACAATAGTCAGAGGTGGGGAACGAGTGGCCCCTGGGTAGCGATTGCCCAGGGGCCACATACAACTCACCTGCCATCCACGTGGTTTTCTGTGCAGCTCCTCTCTGTTCTGCAGCTTCCCCCTCTGGCCCCCCTGCTTCCTGCCCCACCCCCTCACATGAGCTGATGCTGCTGTGCCAGATCGAGTTTCTCCTGCAGATCCTGATCTTCTAGACCCCAAGTAAGTGGCAAATACACACACAAACACACAATCACACATTTATTACACTAATACACACTTATACTCACACTTACACACACACACATGCATTTTTGGGAGGTTTTCAAACATTCATCACTTACAGCACTTAGAGAAAACTCACACTTGCTTGTACACTCGCACACATGCACACAAAACACATTTTACACACATGTACACACACTTACACACTTATGTAATTTTGTAATTTTTTTTTTTTCTAATCGCATCGTTTTTATTCTTGCCTGAAAAAAATGTTTTATTACCATTGCGGATAGTGTATTCGCTAACCGCACTGCGCAATACCTTTTGTGTATTATTTTGGTGTTTCTACTACATTTTCTATGATTTTGGTGGATTTTTGGGTATTTTACTGCATGTTTAGCCATTTTATAGCATTTTCAGTTATGCATAGTTGTTGTTCGCTTGACTTTGTCTGTAAAACTTATTTGCCCAAGCCAAAATACTCAAACTGTTATTCTGCCTGCAGATATTATTAGGCAAAAAAAAAATGATTTTAGTGATTTTTTTTTATCTTTATCAATTTTATTGCTTTTTACATTGTTCTTTGTTACTTGTCTTTGCACATGGACATTTTGTCTGCTGTATTTTAATTTGGCATCCACTGTACCCCACATAGTTTGGTAAATCTATTCATATTGGGCATCAAACTGTTCAGTAGACTAGTGGCGTTCATACTTAGAGTGTTTTATGTTGGTACGTTACTAAATGTGGGGTACATAATGGGGCAACATGCAAGCTTTGTGACGATTTTCAGAAATGTCACAAAAACAGTTCTGTTTAGCATAGCTTTGTAGTTTGGTAGTTTGCAGCAGAAAGTTTTATTTACCCATTTTTGTTTTGTCAGAATGTGTACTTTCGGAAAATATATGGTTTTCTAGGGTCTCTTTACTGTTAGGGGGTCGTATGGCACATAATACACATACCGGGTGCAAAAACTGCATGAGCCGAAGCATCTTATGTGAAAATTCAAATGCACTATTTTTACTTGGGTGCCCCTGTACCCCACATAGTTTGGTAAATCTATGCATATAGGGCATCAAACTGTTTAGTAGACCCCTGGGGTTCATATTTAGAATGTTTTATGTTGATACGGTACAAAATGTGGGGGTAAATAATGGGGTAAAATGCAAGCTTTGTGACAATTTTCAGAAATGTCATAAAAACCTTTCTGTTTAGCATAGCTTTGTAGTTTGGTAGTTTGCAGTAGAAAGATGTATTGACCCATTTTTGTTTTGTCAGAATGTGTACTTTCGGAAAATATATGGTTTTCTAGGGTCTCTGTACTGTTACGGGGTCTTATGCTGCAAAATACACATACCGGGTGCAAAAACTGCATGAGCCGGAGCGTCTTATGTAAAAATTCATATGCACTATTTTTACTTTGGTGCCCCTGTACCCCACATAGTATCGTAAACCTATGCATATAGGGCATCAAACTGTTCAGTAGACCCCTGGCGTTCATATTTAGAATGTTTTATGTTGATACGGTACAAAATGTGGGGGCACATAATGGGGTAAAATGCAAGCTTTGTGACAATTTTCAGAAATGTCATAAAAACCGTTCTGTTTAGCATAGCTTTGTAGTTTGGTAGTTTGCAGTAGAAAGATGTATTTACCCATTTTTGTTTTGTCAGAATGTGTACTTTTGGAAAATATATGGTTTTCTAGGGTCTCTGTAATGTTAGGGGGTCTTATGCTGCAAAATACACATACCGGGTGCAAGAACTGCATGAGCCGGAGCGTCTTATGTGAAAATTCATATGCACTATTTTTACTTGGGTGCCCCTGTACCCCACATAACTTGGTAAATCTATGCATATAGGGCATCAAACTGTTCAGTAGACCCCTGGGGTTCAAATTTAGAATGTTTTATGTTGATACGGTACAAAATGTGGGGGTACATAATGGGGTAAAATGCAAGCTTTGTGACGATTTTCAGAAATGTCATAAAAACCGTTCTGTTTAGCATAGCTTTGTAGTTTGGTAGTTTGCAGTAGAAAGATGTATTTACCCATTTTTGTTTTGTCAGAATGTGTACTTTCAGAAAATATATGGTTTTCTACGGTCTCTGTACTGTTAGGGGGTCTTATGCCGCATAATGCACATGCCGGTAGCTTATATTGCAGTGTATACACTTTGTATGCACTAACTTCCTTTTGGGGTCTCTAAATGCCAGATACAGTGCTGATCCTATGCACAATGGGCATCAAACTGTTCAGCCGACCCTTGGCTTTCATATTTAGGGTGTGTTTTCTTGGTACCTAATGTTATGTGGGAGATAAGGTGCTTGAAAGTGGAAGATTTGATGTGATTTTAAGGTATTTCACCAAAACTAGCAATTTTGGGAAAGCACTGCGACTCTGTAGTTTGGAGTAGAAAGACATGGGTACCAATTTTGAATTCGCCCGAATGTGTACTTTCCAAAAATATATGGTTTTGGGGGATCAATGTATTTTTTTGTGTTTTTACCCCACAGAAAATGCAGTAAACGTGTTGAATTTTCAGTAGCTAAAGAGACCTCTGGGGCAATCTCTATGCACTAATGTCCTTATGGGGTCTCTAAATGCCAGATACAGTGCTGATCCTTTGCACAATGGGCATCAAACTGTTCAGCTGACCCTTGGCTTTCATATTTAGGGTGTGTTTTCTTGGTACCTAATGTTATGTGGGAGATATGGTGCTTGAAAGTGGAAGATTTGATGTGATTTTCAGGTATTTCACCAAAACTAGCAAGTTTGGGAAAGCACTGCAACTCTGTAGTTTGGAGTAGAAAGACATGGGTACCAATTTTGAATTCGTCCGAATGTGTACTTTCCAAAAATATATGGTTTTGGGGGGTCAATGTATTTTTTTGTGTTTTTACCCCACAGAAAATGCAGTAAATGTGTTGAATTTTCAGTAGCAAAAGAGATCTCCTGGGCAGTTTGTATGTACTAACTTCCTTTTGGGGTTTCTAAATTCCAGATACATCGGTGATCCTATGCACAATGGGCATCAAACCGTTCAGTGGACCCCTGGCTTTCATATTTAGGGTGTGTTTTCTTGGTACCTAATGTTATGTGGGAGATAAGGTGCTTGAAAGTGGAAGATTTGAGGTGATTTTTTAGAATTTTCATAATTTTTTATAGAAAATGCTAAATTCAGTAAAGCATTGCCGTTTGGTACTTAGGAGTTGGAAGACATAGTTACCCATTTCGGATTCGTCAGAATGTGTAGTTTTCAAAAATGTATGGTTTCCTGGGGTAAACCTAATGTTCCAGTATTTTTGGCTTTGGAATATAAAGTATGCCGTATTCTGCTGTAATGCTTTGAAAATTTAGTAATTTACTGCTGGGAGTTTTTGATCTATAGAAGTCAGAAATCTCAATAAAACTATACATATCAGGTATTGGCACGTTCGGGAGACATGAGGCTTTCCAAATCAGTTGAATTTTTGTCCATAAAATAAAATATGTTTCTGGTAGAAATCCTTATATCATGAAAAATAGCATTTTTTTTTTTTTGTATTTCAAGCTCTATATCTTGTTCCAGAAGTGGAAATACACAAAAACTCAGGTAGATTTGGAAAGCTCAGATTCTCCTGAAAAAAACAATATATAGTTTGCCTACCTAAACTTAACCCTGCCCCCAGTAAAAGCCCCTATATTGAGAGAGCACAGAATGTTTACAAAACGTCTGGCACTGGGGGGAACTGAAATGACGAATTCGGCTGGCACTTAAAGGGTTAAGTTTTTTAGTTTAACGTGATCTTTTACACATTTTTTATACTCTTACTCTTGTGTCTATTTATTGTGCAGTATAGTCTACTTGGATTACATTTCCATATAACTCATTCAGCCTTGTATTTGCCAACATGGCTTTTATAAATGTTCATTTTATTGCATTCTGTAGGCAGCTTTACCATTTTTAAATATTGTTTTTATGCTGTTTGCACTAAGAAAATATCTCAATTTTAGGGAAAAAATGCAAACTCAAATAGCCGCCTGAATATTGTCTGAAACCCAGAATACTGGGGTTTTATTTAATAAAATAACAGTGAAAAGTTGCCAGATAAAACTATGCAAGTAAAAGCTGGCCCATGATGCAGGGATAACCATTTACTAGAACAGGACCCATCTGGAAACCTGTCATCCAGAAAACTCTCATAGACTCCATTATAATCAAATAATTCTAATTTTTAAAAATGATATTCTTTTTATCTACAATAGTAAAACAGTACCTGTACTTGATCCCAACTAAGATATAATTACCCCTTATTGGGGCAGAATAGTCCTGTTGGGTTTATTTAATGGTTAAATGATTCCCTTTTCGCTGTAATAATAAAACAGTACCTGTACTTGATCCCAACTAAGATATAATTACCCCTTATTGGGGCAGAACAGCCCTATTGGGTTTATTTCATGGTTAAATGATTCCCTTTTCTCTGTAATAATAAAACAGTACCTGTACTTGATCCCAACTAAGATATAATTACCCCTTATTGGGGCAGAACAGCCCTATTGGGTTTATTTCATGGTTAAATGATTCCCTTTTCTCTGTAATAATAAAACAGTACCTGTACTTGATCCCAACTAAGATATAATTACTCCTTATTGGGGCAGACAGTCCTATTGGGTTTATTTAATGGTTAAATTATTCCCTTTCCTCTGTAATAATAAAACATTACCTGTACTTGATCCCAACTAAGATATAATTACCCCTTATTGGGGGCAGAACAGCCCTATTGGGTTTATTTAATGGTTAAATGATTCCCTTTTCTCTGTAATAATAAAACAGTACCTGTACTTGATCCCAACTAAGATATAATTACCCCTTATTGGGGGCAGAACAGCCCTATTGGGTTTATTTAATGGTTAAATGATTCTCTTTTCTCTGTAATAATAAAACAGTACCTGTACTTGATCCCAACTAAGATATAATTACCCCTTATTGGGGGCAGAACAGCCCTATTGGGTTTATTTAATGGTTAAATGATTCCCTTTTCTCTGTAATAATAAAACAGTACCTGTACTTGATCCCAACTAAGATATAATTACTCCTTATTGGGGCAGACAGCCCTATTGGGTTTATTTAATGGTGAAATGATTCCCTTTCCTCTGTAATAATAAAACATTACCTGTACTTGATCCCAACTAAGATATAATTACCCCTTATTGGGGCAGAACAGCCCTATGGTTAAATGATTCCCTTTTCTCTGTAATAATAAAACAGTACCTGTACTTGATCCCAACTAAGATATAATGACCCCTTATTGGGGGCAGAACAGCCCTATTGGGTTTATTTAATGGTTAAATGATTCCCTTTTCTCTGTAATAATAAAACAGTACCTGTACTTGATCCCAACTAAGATATAATTACCCCTTATTGGGGGCAGAACAGCCCTATTGGGTTTATTTAATGGTTAAATGATTCCCTTTTCTCTGTAATAATAAAACAGTACCTGTACTTGATCCCAACTAAGATATAATTACCCCTTATTGGGGGCAGAACAGCCCTATTGGGTTTATTTAATGGTTAAATGATTCCCTTTTCTCTGTAATAATAAAGCAGTACCTGTACTTGATCCCAACTAAGATATAATTACCCTTTATTGGGGGCAGAACAGTCCTATTGGGTTTATTTAATGGTTAAATGATTCCCTTTTCTCTGTAATAATAAAACAGTACCTGTACTTGATCCCAATTAGGATATAATAAATCTTTATTGGAGGCAAAATAATCCTATTGGGTTTTATAAAAGGGGACCTGCCACCCTAATAAATAATTTCAAATCCGTTTGTATCATGTTAGTAGACCATAAAAAAAACTTTATTTACAATATATAAATTATTGAATTTCCTTTCCTTCAGAGTTGGAATTTACAGTCACAGCGAGGCGCCATATTGTGTACCCTGTTATTAAGTCTAAGATTTTTTCCCCCCCAAAATTGTATGCATTTGCCATCTGGGTGATATTTAGTAATTGTAATTAAAAATCCGATCTGTCAATCATAAATTCCCTGCCCCGCCTCTATGCCACATATATTTAAATGCATTTATATCAGGTTTGGATGATTTAATAAAAAAATGAATTTGAGTATATGTTTAATTTTGAAAGGCCTTTTATTATACAGATTTTTATGTCTGGGTTACAGGTTCCCATTTTTTAGTAGCCTTAAGACACGGTGATCAAAATTATAGAAAGATCCCCAGGTCCCGACCATTCTGGATAACAGGTCCCATACCCATAACATCTACATATAAAAACAGTGCAGTTTACCTGGAATTTATACATTTTGTTATTCTGGAAAGATTGCTTGGGAAGGGAGTTGTGCATATGGGTCAGTGCCAGAGACATCATTTCCACTGCATACATCAGGCTGGGAGAGTGATAGAGATTCAGATAATTGGGAAGAGCTGTAAGTTTTTCCTCTCCGGAGGAGCAATTATAAAGAGAATAAGAGACAGATTCAAGGTATTCATTTTTATCTTCATCTTTTGACAAACAGGAAAATTTCCACAACCAGATATCTTCAAGTAAATTGTCTTCTGGGTATTTTGATGGGTGGAAACTATCTGAGAACTCTATGAATCTGGGGTCCAATTGGTCTCTTATTCCTTTCTGCGCAAACAGCAAACTCCCACCACAATAATCCAAAAAAACACCTTCTGAACTTTCCAAATGATTTAACCATTTAGATAAAAAGATACAGGTCTTTTTACTTAATGAGCGACGGACATGATATAATCCTTCAGAACTGAGTGTACCCCCATCTCCACAAATAATAATTATATCGGTTGAAGATTTCATAATAAGTGTCTGTTTTGGTGCATTCGCTTTAGGAGTTCTTGCTAATTTTATTGTAAATGCAACACAGATGCCTTCTCTAGAGAGATATTTTACCAGCAGTTGATGATTTTGGTATCCAATGTAATCGTCAAACTGAATAATCCCAATCCAGTTCCAGCCAAAATATTTGAGTAATTTGCACAAAGCAATATATTCCTCCTCATCACTTTGTACTGTCCGATAAATGTATGGAAAGGCGACTCTGTCACTGAGGGAAGGGTCTGTAGCCCCGTAACTGATCTGTAAATAAGGAAAGAAGGTGACACTGTCTCTTTGCCCAGAGCACAGTAAGTTTCTTTCCACATCCATCAAAATTCATCCTTTGTTATTTGCCTTCTTCCCCTCATCAGTAAGTGACTGACCTGCCTACCCCACTCCTGTATTCCTGCTGGCAGTCTGACTCTCTGACAGCAAGAAAAGGTACGGGTGGGAATTTTCCTTTAACCTCTCTGTTGTGTATTGACTGTTAATGTATGATCACTAGATGGCGCTGTTACATATAAAATCTGATATGTGTCATCCAGTTCTGCTAATAATTGTTTCCCCTAGTATTGCCTGTCTATCCTTTCCTTCCTCCCAACTGTTGGCAGTTCAGACATGTTCCACTACCAGCTGCTGGGAATCTCTTTTATAATACTGAGTTCAGAACATAACACTGGCGACGAGGATGGGATTAATGCATTAAAAAATGTACAAGTCTGTGAGTAAAGAAAAACCTTGAGACTTTAGTGTTCCATAATGGGGTCCCTGGGCCACATGGAAGACATTGCCAGGCCTTCCTCCTGGGATTCCTATGCAGAGAGATTGCATTTCTTTCTAGGAGCAAATAATGTGACAAACCCTGTGCAGAGACGTGCAGTCCTGCTGAGTGTCATAGGCTCAAAGACTTATGAGATTGTGCGCTCTCTGGTGTCCCTCACATAGGCAGATTTTTAATAAGGCTAGAGGCTGAGCCTCCCCAAACCTACTTGGGTTTAAAAAAAACAAAAACAAAACAAAAAAACCTCAATCCGTCAGTCAATACAGATTGCGTCTCACTGTATATAATGTGCCTGGGATGTCAGTACCCACTGTGTCTCAATGTATATAATGTGCTGGTTTTGTAAATATAGACTGCATCTCACTGTAAATAATGTGCTGGTTTTGTAAAAACAGACTGTATCTCACTGTATATAATGTGCCTGAGGTGTCAGTACCCACTGCCTCTCTCTCTATAAAACTAACGTAAACACATCTAAAAGGGTGGTTCACTTTTAAATTAACTTTTAGTATGTTATGGAATGGCTTATTCTTAGCAACTTTGCAATTGCTCTTCCTAATTAATTTTTTTATAGGTCTTGAATAATTTGCTTTTCTCTTCTGCCTCTTTCCAGCTTTCAAACGGGGGCCAAAAAGTATTGCTCCGCAAGGCTATAATGTTATTATTATTGTCATTTTTTTATTACTTATTCTTCCATGTAGGTCCCTTAACTATTCATATTCCTATCTCTTGTTTAAACCACTATCTGGTTGCTAGGGTAAATAAGACACTAACAAACAGATAAATAATAAAATAGGACCAATTGCAAATTTGTCTCAGAATATCAGTCTACATTATATTAAAAGTGAATTTAAAGGTGAACTACCTCTTTAAGCTAACTGATCACAAACACAAATGGACGAAGAACCCCTCACAGAAGTGCTCGTATGAATGCTTTTACATCCTAAGCATTTTATGGTGGAAAAAAGCCCCCCCACCTGCATTTTTGCACAGAATCCTTGGAAGTCAGTGGGAACTGCATGAGGTAATTGGGAGGTTAATTTTTTCTAACATTAGCTTTAGCTCAGTCTATGTATGGCCCATCTTTAACCTCCCCAAACAAAAAAGTCACCCTCCACCTATGGTCCCCCACTAAACCCAGTGACTGCTCATTTGAGGAAATTATTAAACAGCTTAAAAATCATTTTGCACCCACCATATCTGAGACTGTTAAGAGGTTCCACTTTAACGGACGCAGCCAGCAGCTGGAGTATTGCTGCCTATATAGCAGAGCTGCACAGATTGGCAGAAAGTTGTAATTTTGGCAGCAGCTTGGAATCCTTGCTAAGGGACCGTCTTGTGTGTGGGGTCAGGGATGCAGCAGTGCAAAGAAGGCTGCTAGCAAAGCACAACCTAACCTTCACTTTGGCCCAGGAGGAAGCACTTGCTTATGAGGCTGCATCTGTGCATTCCAAGGAAATACAGGCCTCACCCAGTTCAGTTATTTAACCAGAGCTGCATCAAGTGTATAACAAGCCTGATGTTAAACTACAGCCTGCATTAGCACAAGTATCAGACCCAGCAAAAATACTGTGCCATAGTTGTGGGGGAGGTCACCTGCGTAGCAAATGTCATTTCCAAAATGCTGTGTGTCACAAATGTAAGTGTCGTGACCACATACAGAGAGTCTGCAGCCCAGCTGATAATCTACAGAGACCCAAGAAATCCAGAGCAAATCTATCTGGGAATGCAACCCATATAGTAAAAATGTCTCTGAAATTATAAATAGTGTTGGAAATCAGCCAATGGGCAAAAAGAAATACACTGATGTAATACTACAAAGATCTAAATGTAGAATGGAGGTAGATACAGGCTGTGACTATTCCTTAATTTTAGGGGAAACCTTCCATGCATTATGGCCCACTAATTGCCCACCTATATCTAGTATAAATAAATTTAAAGCAACTGGACTTGTTTGGTAATCATTTAAGATGTTTCACTACTCATCCGAGCAGCTTCTTCAGTTCAACTGACTGGTATGGGAAGTCCTCAGCATATATACTCTTCCACTAATCCAATCACAATGGCACTATGTAACTCTTCCACTAATCCAATCACAATGGCACATTGTAACTCTTAAGAAAGGTGACATCTGAAACTCACAGAGGTGTGAATGCTGTGGAGTTACTTTGAAAGGATTACCAAAGTATCATGCAACTCTTCAAACAGGTGTTACTTGTTAGAGTTGCATGAATGGATGTGTGAAGAGTTCTGAAACTGTCGGGGTACAGATGTTAGAACAGCATTGTATGTAGCAGACAGATGGTGTCGAAGTCCCCGGCCTCTGTTTAGGGATGGTTTCTCCACTTTGACATGAATGGCCTCTTTTACACCTCTTTCAAACCAGCGGTCTTCTTTGTCCAAAATTTGGACGTTGCTATTTTCAAAGGAGTGTCCCTTGTCTTTTAGGCGTAGAAATACAGCAGAGTCCTGGCCTGCAGAGTTCCCCCCCCTATGCTGAGCCATTCACTTGGAGAGCAGTTGCTTTGTCTCCCCAATGTAAAGGTCTGTGCACTCCTCACTACACTGGGCTGCGTATACAACATTGCTTTGTTTTTCCTTTGGTGTTGGATCCTTTGGGGGTACAAGTTTTTGTCTCAGTGTGTTGCTAGGTTTGAAAAACACAGGGATGTGGTGTTTGTTGAAAATTCTCCTGAGTTTCTCCGACACTCCTGCTACATATGGGATGACTATATTGTGCCTTCTCTCTGCCTCAGGATGGTTATTCCTTTTGGTGTTCCTGTTGGGCTTAGTTGCTGTTGTTTTGACAAAGGCCCAGTCTGGGTAGCCACAAGCTTTGAGTGCTCCTTTGAGATATTTACATTCCTTGTCCTTGGACTCTGTATCAGTTGTCACACTTTCTGCCCTGTGGTGTAGAGATCTAATGACACCTAGTTTGATCAGTGTGAGTGGGTTTCCTGTATACTTCTGTTTTCGAGATACCCCCCTCTTGAATGGATATCAAACAGTCCAAAAAAGCAAGTTTGTTCTCATGGACATCCTCCCTTGTGAACTTGATGTTGTTGTCCACTGAGTTAATGTGTTTTGAAAAGGCCGCCACTTTGTTGGATCTGATTTTAATCCACGTGTCATCTACATACCTGAACCAGTGACTTGGTGTAGTTCCATTGAATGTGAGTAGGGCCTTCCTTTCCACTTCCTCCATATACAATGGTGAACCCATTGCACAGCCATGTTTTTGCCTGTAAAATTGGTCCTTGTATTTGAAGTATGTGGTGTTAAGGCACAAATCTAATATATTATCTAATATATATCTAATATTTTGTTGCGAGGGGCCCCGTGATTTCTGATGGCGGCCCTGCCACAACCCCTTTAAATAGAGCTGTATAGGGGTGTGACCATTAGCCCATGAGTAAGTGCTGCTATAGGCATGAAACGTGTCCTAATAAATGAACTTTTAACCACAATAACTGCTGCCTTTTTTGGGAGTCTCACATTGTTAACTTTTTGCACTTTCTATTCAGCCTGTTCTTTCTTGTGCTACTAAAATACTCCCCATACTTTCAGTTTTAGCAGTCGGCTCCCCTCCAGCCCAGGTACTAATTCCCAACGTTTCTCACCTGGGGATATCCAAGCACTCCCAGAATAAGTGCCACAGATACAGTTGGTTCAGAGTATAAATCCCCTATAAAGCCAACAATATTTCTCTTTTGCACACAGGAGTAATTAGGAACAGGTTCCCTGGTACCAGATAATATCTTAAACAGGCTCATTAGTGCCCTTTGTGGGCTTCCACAGGAATCATGGATATGGTATCCCAGGGTTTTGTTGGGTAACCGGGCTGGATTCTCATTAATTTCCTTGACAAGAAAGACCAATTCCACAAGATAACTGTATTGCTGGGGACTTGGCCTGGTAAAAGAAATAGCAGGAATCTGCTCAAGCTGCTCATATCTAAAGCACAATTACAGCACGCCCCTATTAGGGCTCTTACACATGGGCGTTTTGCCCCACATTCTCCAGCAGTGGATTATTCCTCCTCGGGGGGAGCACAGGATGAAACCTAATCCATTCTTTATTGGTACTGACACAGGTGCATGTAAGTGCCGAATGCAGGAGGAATACAACATGATGCCCCCACCTGTGTTTGGTGCTTGGATGCGCCTGGGTCAGAAGGACTGATAAGAATGAATGGATCACATTTCTCCCTGGGCTCCTCTGCAGTGAAAAGCTGGAGAATCCACCACAGGAGAATGCAGGGAAATGCCCACGTGTAGGAGCCTATAAGTTGGCCATACACATTCACATTTCAGTTTTCTTCCCACCAACGTTCGGATATTGATTGTAAGTTTAAATGCAAAGATCTAAAACTAGCATTAAGGCTGACATTGTAGGATAAAGACATTAAAGGGGTTCTGCACCCACTAGTTTTTTCTTAGAAGTTGCTGAAAAACAATTATAGACGCAAGAAAAATCACCAAATACTGACTAAAAACCTAAATTTACCGTATATACTCGAGTATAAGCCGATCCGAATATAAGCCGAGGTACCTAATTTTACCTAAGAAAACTGTATGGACTCGAGTATAAGCCTAGGGTGGGCTTAAATAATATTACAATTACATGATGCTGAGAAGTGCATGATGCCCATGACTAGACAGGCCCAAAAATCTCTTTGGAGTGAAGCATCTGGCACTTGAGCCTCCTGGTGCACAGCCCTGATAGTGGATCTACCTACCAAATCTTGCACCCAAGAGGTCCAGCTTACCGAGGCAAACGCTCCTCTTGGTCACTGTGTCCGGATTGTGGCATAGGAGCGCACCTGAGGCAGGTTGCACTGTTGACAGCCATGTTATAGGCTATGTTAGCAAAAGAGATTAATTCAGAGAGTTGTCTGTAGCCCTGCCTTTATACCCTCACGTCTGCATGACAATGGGTCCCCATCTACTCTGAGTTTCTCACAGCATGGAACCAATCAGAAGAGCTCCAGGACAACAGTCACTTTCATTCATGCCTGTGAAATTAGCTTCTGTTGCCAAACGCAGCAATGGGCTGCTTGTGCTGCAGCTTAGCCCCGAAGTAGCGGCGGGTGTTTACCGTAGGCTGTGAGCGGGGCTGGTTGAAGCTGCTGGGGACCGAGCGTAGCGGTAGCGGTACATCGCGCACAGCGGGGGGTGGGGCGTCTGAGCGGTACTTGCGTGCTTCCACGAGGGGGGGTCGGCGGCGGGGGTACGAACGAGCCGGCAGCTGGAATCCTCAGACAGAGCGGATTCTCGCACGGAATCTGCCATAGGAGCGCACGTCAAAGAGAGGTTTTAGTGGTACAGCGCACACAGCAATGAGGTGGTTTGTGCGAGGAGGGGTTGGTGGCGGGTAGTGATGAGCGAATCTGTTCGGTTTCGCTTCGCCGAAAAATTCGCGAATCTTTGAAAAGATCCGCGAAACGCGAAAAATTCGTGAAACGGCGAAAATGTCGTGCGACAAAAAAAATTATTATTTCGTCGCCCGCAGCTATTATTTTGTCGCACGGCTATTGTTTCGTTGCACGCGGCTATTGTTTCGTCGCCCGCGGCTCTTGTTTCGTCGCCCGCGGCTATTATTTTGTTGCCCGCGACTATTCTTTTTTGACGCCGGCGACAATTTTTGGACGTGCGGCGAATTTTTTCGCGGCGAAATTTTTCATCCGTTTCGCGAAACAGTCCGCCAATGGCGAAACGTGGAAATTCGCCGCGAATCCATGCCTGGCGAAACTTTTCGCCCATCACTAGTGGCGGGGGTTGCACGTGGACATCCACGGGGTATACATCTTATCCATATACGCGAGTATAAGCCGAGGGTGACTTTTTGAGCACATTTTTGGTGCTCAAAAACTCGGCTTATACTCGAGTATATACGGTAAGTGCAAGAGAACTGACCAATAAAAATGCTGATTCCCAGCACTGTGTCAGGCATCTTGCTGTTTTCTTAACATGGATGAAGCAGCCGGACGAAGCAAGCAGGCAGGCGAGCGGGAGGGGTGGGGAAGAATGCTGAGGGGAGCTGGATGATGTTGTGGAAGACGCTGGGGGGAGCTGGATGATGTTTGGGAGGATGGTGAGGGGAGCTGAAGGATGTTGGAGAGGACATTGAGGGGAGCTGAAGGATGTTCGGGAGGACGATGAGGAGAACTGAAGAATGTTGGAGACGACACTGAGGGGAGCTGAAGGATGTTGGGGAGGATGCAGAGGAGAGCTGAAGGATGTTGGGGAGGATGCTGAGGGGAACTGAAGGATGTTGGGATGACGATGAGGAGAACTGAAGGATGTTGGAGAGGACACTGAGGGGAGCTGAAGGATGTTGGGGAGGACGCAGAGGAGAGCTGAAGGATGTTGGGGAGGATGCTGAGGGGAACTGAAGGATGTTGGAGAGGACGGTGAGGAGAACTGAAGGATGTTGGAGAGGACACTGAGGGGAGCTGAAGGATGTTGGGGAGGACGCAGAGGAGAGCTGAAGGATGTTGGGGAGGATGCTGAGGGGAACTGAAGGATGTTGGGGAGGACGCAGAGGAGAGCTGAAGGATGTTGGGGAGGATGCTGAGGGGAACTGAAGGATGTTGCAGAGGACGGTGAGGAGAACTGAAGGATGTTGGAGAGGACACTGAGGGGAGCTGAAGGATGTTGGGGAGGACGCAGAGGAGAGCTGAAGGATGTTGGGGAGGATTCTGAGGGGAGCTGAAAGATGTTGGGGAGGACGCTGAGGGGAACTGAAGGATGTTGGGGAGGACGCTGAGGGGAGCTGGAGGATGTTGGGGAGGATGGTGAGGGGAACTGAAGGATGCTGCAGTGGAGAGTGGCCCATATTATGGGGACACTGGGGGAGGACTACCAATGTTTTAGGGGGTCCCTGCCCTAGCATCAATGCAAAACTTAACCCCTGGCTACCAGTGTTTTTAGGGGGCCCTGGATACCAGTGTATGTGTGTCCTTTGTACTGATGGGAGGGTTCACTGGGGCAGGGGCCATTGGGGAATGGGGCATAGGAGGAGAAAATTTGTTGTGAGGGGCCCTGTGATTTCTGTTGGCAGTCCTGGGTACCTTACATATAGAGATAATGATGGCATTTTCCCGTCATTATATGGCACAGGAATCAGACATGGGGATAAAGGGACAGACTTGTTCAGTGCTGGGAAACTGTGCTTATTGCTCCCAACTCCAATTGCAGGAACAGAGAACAGGGAGCTAGATTTATACAGATCAGCTCATTCTCAACAATTGTACAAAAGTCGTGATTTTTTTTTTTAGATTTACTATGGGTCAAAATGGCTAAAAATCCAAATCCAACAATTCGCCAGCTAAATTTTGGACCCTAGAAACCAGATAGCTGCTGAAACTTCAAACTGGAGAGCTGCTGAATAAAAACTGAAATAATTAAAAAAACAATTAATAATAAAAAAAATTAAGGAATTTTGCAAATTGCCTCAGAATATTAGTCTCTACGCCATACTAAACATTAAAGGGGAACAATCATGAAAAATATGTTTATAATATAAAAGTGACAAAAAAAACACCCATTGACATTACTGCAGAAAGTGAGAAAAACCTTTTGCATATAAGAAGCGAAACGGGACAGATTCACTCTCCCCTAGTCTGCTGTTTGCCAGGCCCGGATTTGTGGCGAGGCCACAAAGGCCCGGGCCTAGGGCGGCACGATTTTAGGGGTGGCGTGCCGCCCCGCAGCAACGAAATTTTAACATTTAATGGCCATATGGAGCAACGGGGACTTCTCCCCACTGCTCCGTATAGAAGTTTAAATGGCCGCGCATGCGCACTTGTGTCGGCACAGCGCGGCAGGGAGCTTTGTTTGTGCATGCGCACCGGGGAGAGGGTGGGGGCGCAAATGGGGGCGGCCTCGGGGCGGGTGGGTTTGAAATCCGGCGCTGCTGTTTGCAGCCGTCTGAAGGCAGAAACTTTGTGCTTAAAAAGTGGCAAAAGTTACACATACAGGGAATGGGTATATATGAAATAAGAGAACTCAAGCACAAACAGGTTCAATATGGATATTGAATATTTGGATACTAATGACATCATGATGACTTGGCCGGGCCTGATCAGTACCCTAATGGCTCCCTGCATCACAAGGCCATATGGCCCGATGGGTTCTCAGCTTCAGTGGCTGGAAATTCCTGCCAAAGGGTTCTAATAAGGGGCACTGGTATATGGAGCAAATGTCTTAAATGTCACCCCTATCAAATGCCCTAAAGATAAGGACAGTCTGGGGGCTATAATAGATAATATAAAGGTAATATCTAATTCAGTACCACAACTGGGGTCAGGCACAGCTGGTTAAAATAAATCAGGGCTGGAATATAACCAGTTACATAGCACTAATCAAAGCTGATATTTGTAATATATGTCAAATAGAAATTGGGCAGTAAATCACAGTAACTATTAGGTTTATGTTCAACCAAAAGGTTTGCCTCCAACTACAGCCTCTGCTGAAATGTTGGGCCCAAGGCATTTATGTTTTCCTTCTGCCTCTGACTGTGTAGAGAAAATGTGTTTTGGATAAAAATTAATCTTTATCCTTTATATTTGGTAGTACCAGAGGGGGCCAAGAGTGACAGAGCCAGCAGACTATATGCCAGTAGATAGACCTCATTTTAACAAATATTTACCTGGCACAGATACAAACAACTGACACCCTGTGAGTTATCCCTTTATTAGCTCTTAGTATGAAGGGAAACTTACTCACTGCAGTAAAATATTCTTCTTTTGTGGTCTGGTGTATGGGCCTCACTAGCAGACATCATTCCTCCAATCATGATATCTCCTTCCTTAATATATTCATATTCCTCTTTTGTTTTAATGATCTCAAGATGACAGGCAGGATTGGCAGTCAGTAGCCCAGATCTGCAGGGTCCAACACACAGCAATATCAGAAAGATCAGTTCTTTTAGGGAATTGGATACAGCCATGATTCTCCAGAAAACTCAATGTATCCAGAACAAGGTAGAGCATCAGTGCATGTGTAGAACAGAGTAAGGGGCCCGGCTCATCCAACAATTATTTTATAGAGAGCAGAGAGAGGATTTGCCCCAGTAACAGTCAGTAGCACAGAGAGACACAGGGGCCCCAGGGTTGGGCTGTGTGTGTAGAACAGAGTAAGGGGCCCGGCTCATCCAACCCTCATTTTATAGAGAGCAGAGAGAGGATTTGCCCCAGTAACAGTCAGTGGCACAGAGAGACACAGGGGCCCCAGGGTTGGGCTGTGTGTGTAGAACAGAGTAAGGGGCCCGGCTCATCCAACCCTCATTTTATAGAGAGCAGAGAGAGGATTTGCCCCAGTAACAGTCAGTGGCACAGAGAGACACAGGGGCCCCAGGGTTGGGCTGTGTGTGTAGAACAGAGTAAGGGACCCGGCTCATCCAACCCTCATTTTATAGAGAGCAGAGAGAGGATTTGCCCCAGTAACAGTCAGTGGCACAGAGAGACACAGGGGCCCCAGGGTTGGGCTGTGTGTGTAGAACAGAGTAAGGGGCCCGGCTCATCCAACCCTCATTTTATAGAGAGCAGAGAGAGGATTTGCCCCAGTAACAGTCAGTGGCACAGAGAGACACAGGGGCCCCAGGGTTGGGCTGTTTGTGTAGAACAGAGTAAGGGGCTCATCCAACCCTCATTTTATAGAGAGCAGAGAGAGGATTTTCCCCAGTAACAGTCAGTGGCACAGAGAGACACAGGGGCCCCAGGGTTGGGCTGTGTGTGTAGAACAGAGTAAGGGGCCCGGCTCATCCAACCCTCATTTTATAGAGAGCAGAGAGAGGATTTGCCCCAGTAACAGTCAGTGGCACAGAGAGACACAGGGGCCCCAGGGTTGGGCTGTGTGTGTAGAACAGAGTAAGGGGCCCGGCTCATCCAACCCTCATTTTATAGAGAGCAGAGAGAGGATTTGCCCCAGTAACAGTCAGTGGCACAGAGAGACACAGGGGCCCCAGGGTTGGGCTGTGTGTGTAGAACAGAGTAAGGGGCCCGGCTCATCCAACCCTCATTTTATAGAGAGCAGAGAGAGGATTCGCACAGTAGAATGAATATAGGCACAGCCACCGGGGAATCTGTTCTTGTTGTTCTGTTCTTGTTGTTCTAAAGTTAAACTTCCATTAATTTACTGTCTATAGCAAATCCCTTCGGAGCCACTTTACAAACTTTGTGGATTTTCATGTATTATCACTTTCTTTAACTATGTTTTAACCTGAGCCTGAAGCATACAGATGCAGGCAGCAAGTTTTCACATTTTGTCTCACCATGTCCAGACTCCATATATTAAGTGATAAATCCTGCCTCTAGATGGTGCTAGAGTGCAAAGACTTGCCAGCAAAACACAGTAGAAAACTCCATAGACCATGCGCCACCTGCTGGTGAATTTGGTATTTTTTTTTACGTGACAACATGGTAAAAGAACTTGGCTGCATCCGTATATTATGTTCTTATGGGCCTAGACTGCATTAACCACATACTAGGGCTACAGGTCCTGATGTTCATCCTGCAAAATACTGATCAGATTAGGGGCAAGGATCAGCCAAAAATGTAGTAGGAAATGAATTTTCATGGTGACAAATAAACAAATGAAAACAACAAGGCTTGAACAAGATCTATGTGTGGTCCACAAATACACCAACTGATTAAGAAAGCCTTGGGGGCTGATGTAGGGATTTATGGATTTTAGTTATAGTGTAAATAAATGGTACCTGGGGTCAGCAGACCTTATAATAAGGTGCCCTCCCTCAGTGTTTTAAGAGCCTCCCATTCCCCCTTAGAGAAAGTTCTATGGTTTCTAGGGTATGACAAGGAGAACCTACAGTTGCTGACTATGAGACGGTATATATCAGGCGTATGGGGGTATATTTGCTCTTGCAGTGAAATGGAAGGGGAGTTGTGGTTGCAATAATTATGTTGGGTTGAAAAATCCACAGACTGTTCTTCTTATTCTTAGCGCCCCCATTTTCTAAACGCTGCTCCTCCTACAGGTTTAGGGGTACAACACTAAAACTCACCACACTTCTTCGCCCTATAGCGGAGCAGGTTGCTTGTGCTTTACTAAGCGATCCCGCCCCCCGTCTTTTCGTGGCGCCACTTCGAACACCTCAATTTTCCCATTGACTTTGACAGGGAAGATTTTCAAACTGCTGCCACACTTACAGCTTTGAAGCTACACCCCCCAAACTTGAATAACATAATAATGGGGTCACCCCAATAAAACAGCAACATTTGTTGGATGACCTAAAACTGGGAGAGGCCAACAACAGCCAATCAAATTTCACCCATTGACTTTTATGGGGAAATTGAAACTGCTGCCAGTCTTACAGGTTTGAGGCTACACCCCCCAAACTTGAATCACATAGTCATGGGCTCAGCCTGAATGAAAATATGATGATTTCTGGATGCCTAAATGTGGGCGGAGCTGTGAACAACCCATCAGATTTTACCTATTGACTTTGCGGAATTCCAACCTGCTGCCATTCTCACAGTAATAACTTTGCAGGGTTAGGCCCAGGCAACTGTGGTTCAAGGTTAAAAAAAATGGGCAGTGACAGTCAATCAGATTTTACCTATTGACTTTCAATGGGGAAATGCAACCTGTTGTCATTCTTACCGTAATAACCCCGGGGTCCCCAAACTTTTCACAGTTGGTCACTAGGGGACTGCAGTTTTAGTTTTGAAAAGTGGGCGGAGCCACAAAGACCCAATCATATTTCACCTATTGAATTTTTTTTGTTTGATGCCAGGGTTCCCAAACCCACAGTCAGTCAGTGGGCAGAACCACCAACAGCCAATCACATTTTACCTATTTACTTTCAATTGTGAAGTGTAAAATGCTGTCAGTCTCATAATTTTTTTTGGCATGAGTCACTGGGGGACTGCAGTTCAAAAATAGAAAAAGTGGGTTGGGACTCTAACAGCCAATGAGATTTCACCCATTGAATTTTATTGGTTTGAATTTTAAATGCTGTCATTCTGCCACTATTTATGCCTGGGGGCCACTGTTTGTCACAGGGTGACTTCAACTCAACCACCAATCACAATTTACCTATTGACTTTTATTGGTTCAAATTTAAACTGGCGTTCTTTAACTATTAATCCTAGGGTCCCTAAACCTTGCAGAGATAGTCCCTAACTGCAGTTCCAGGCTAGAAATAGGGGGCAGAGCCACCAACTGCCAATCAGATGTCACTCGTTGACTTTCAGTGGGGAAATTTAAATTACTGCCATTCAGACACTATTAAAACCAGGGTCCCCAAACTTTGCACAGTGATTTTTACTATATAACTGTGGTCCAAGGTTAGAAAAAGTGGGCGGAGCCAACAACAGATCAGATTTCATTCAGTGTCTTCATGTTTTCCAACCCAACATGAAGTTTGTTCTCAAACTTCCCTTTCTAGTCTTGAAATGATTTTTCAAATTCAGTACTAGAATAAAGATATAAATGTCATGTAGGGTTCCCAAAAGATTAGGTGGTTGTGTGGGAACAAAATTGAACCTTTGCTGAGAAGCATTTTTTCTGGACCAGTCAGTATATGTGTGGATAGAAAACATTACATCCTCCAGGAGGTTTGCCCTTTAGGTTTATACCTGTGACTGTGCCCTCTGGCCTGAGAATCAGTAGATCCCTGTAGAGCCAACTGTAGAACCTTTTCTCCTGATAATCTCCCCTGACCAAGACAATTTCTCTCCTTAAAAGCAATGACTTCTTTCTTATACTTTTTTTAATCACTTAATCATTTTTAATCACTATAGACTTGTCTTGAAACAAACAGGAGGTAAATCTGTCTGCAGTTTATTGGTGTCAGTTCTAGTTGTCTCTAAATCTTTGCCAACTTGCTCAATGACAAATAGCATTAAGTTAAATTAGCCAACCACTTGTACAGAGGGGAGGGCTCAAACTTCTCCAAGACTGCCTAAAAGAATGTGGGCGTTTATATCTTTGAGTTATATCTCAATTTTTTAAAAATAAAAAAAATAATGTAAAAATTACCCCCGGACAGACACATGGTCCACAGGTGCGCCCCTTTCAGAAAATGCAAAGCTCCCACATTTCCAATCACTCCCAAAAGCAAGACTGTGGGCTTCTATGGGAAATAAATACTTGGGGTGGGTAGGGGACAACTGAAGCCTTTTCAGGAGCTCAAGGCTACATATCTACTATCACTCCATATGCTTTTCAGATATATCCAGATACAGCATGCTTTTCTGACCCAGTTCCAGGTCAGACTGTTAGATATAATGCATATACAACACTTCTGGAAGGATGTATTAAATGTTATACACAGTAGGTTTGCTCTCCCCTACATATACATATACTCCCCCAAATTATGTTTAATGGGCCATACTGAGCCTCTCACTCAAGACGTACCAGAGATGGGTCTATTTGCAAATGCTTTATAATGCTAAAAAAGGAATCCTCTTAACATGGAAAGCAACTAGGCCTCCAACCCTGGCCCTATGGAAAAAAATTATTAATGATATCCTAACCCTGCACAAGGCAGTATACTTGGCTTGGGTTGTAGATCAATTGCCTGAGTGCTGGTTATAACCGTGTACGGTTATTGGTCTTAATAGCTATACAAAAATAACTTTGCCAAATATAGAACTGAAAGTCCTTAAAATGCCTAAGTGCAGAAAACTAAAGGGAACTATGGCAACCATAGGTGGATGGTGAGTTTTTATGTTTGGGGAGGCTACAAATGTTAAGTATCTATATGCAACGACAGTTACCACACTCATACAGACAAGCATTTTGTATATGCATTTTCCTCGCTGGACCTTTCATGTGTTCGAGCACAACACAAAGAGAAATTCAGGCCTGTATTTCCTATATGACTTACCTGTGCCACAAAGAGTACAGCCTAATAGGAAATACAGGCCTGCATTTCTTCCTGTGCTGAAACACATGAAAGATCCAGCACAGGGAAATGCAGGTAAAACACCTGTCTGTAAGAGCCATAAACATTTTTTTAAAAAATGTTGTCACACACATACATTGACACCTCTAAAATATGTTTTGGTGGCATTGGTCCTTTACAGCCATTATCAGCTTAATATCTCCAGTTCCAAAACTTAAGCCCCCCCCACAATAACCAATTCCAGCTGAACATTTCTCCCATAAGCCTTAACAGAATTCATATTTCTAGCAACCCAAATCCTTTATTTGTGGGGGGGGGCTTCAATACAGTTTTAAATTAATAACTTGATAGAGTGAAGGGAACAGGTGGCACCACCATAGAATGCCCCTCAAATCTGTCAGCTCTAATGTTTGGTATCTCACTAGGGGAGGCATGGCCTTGCCATCCCAATGGTTGAATTGTCACAGGGTTACTCGAGCTCCTAAAACTATACATAAATGCCTTGTCCTTAATGTCTTCACGCCCCCCCTTTTAACAAACATCAGTAAAGGCCCTACTGAAGGCCTCACCACAATGTTGTATGCCAGATTACTGCAGGAAGTTCATGAGAACCTCATAGAGATGCTTAGGAGTAAATAGGAAAGCAAAGTTGGCACTGTCTAGATAAGGAGTGGGAGGGGGCTCAAGAAGCCCCCCAACTGATATCTAAATTACAGATTGCGGTTGATGCAAACATATGTTTTTCATAGGACATACTACACCCCTGATAGACTACATTATATCAACGCACATATTCCAGATCTATGTATAAGGTGCACGCTAGAGAAAGGTACCTTTATACATATGATGTGGCGTTGTGATAGGATTGCTCCATACTGGCTCAGAATATTAGATTCCCTGGATACTGAACTTATAGATCCCTGCCAATAGAACGCCCAAGTTTTGTATTCTTGCTGTGATGCAGGATCTCAAACTTAACCAGTACCAAACTCTTTCTCTAAGAGGCACTGCTCATGGCCAAAAGGTTAATCATCCAAAACTGGAGGAATTTTGATCCTTCTACTTTCCTCTCATGGCTCATAGTGATACGAGATATATGTAAGGTAGAACAGCTGATCTTTGCCAAAGAGATGTCCCCACTAAATTGCATAAGATCTGGGGCCCATGGCTGTATATGTGCCCCCTAGACTGAGCGCTCAGTGACACAGAATGACAGAGCTGTGCTCCTTCTTTAGCTCCAGTGCTATTGTTGCCGGTTTTGGACCCTTCCAACCTGCTTTTACTCTCTCCTCTTCAGCAAATGCAATTATGTTTTCTCCATGTTCTCCTGGCATGTACCTTAACCCATTGAGTGCCACAGGATGTAGAACAAGCTCCTTTGCTCCCCACTCATTTCCCAGCCCCTAAGCAATGAGCAGAGGTGGGGAATGAGTGGCCCCTGGGGTGCAATTGCCCAGGGGCCCCTACGTGCCTGACATTTCCAGCTCCCCCCTCCCCACCCTCTGCACTCTCATGCAGCTCCAGTTCCTGGGTCCCTCCTCCCACCTCCAGAACGATCTGTGTGACTGCTTCTCCCAGTTAGGTGTCAAAAATCACACAAACACACACATTACACTAATACACACTTATACTTACACACACATACATTTTAGGGGGGTTTACATTCACAGCACTTACAGGATTTACACATACTTGCTCACACACGCATACAACATGCATTTTGGCAAGTGTACACACACACACTTATACACGTACACAATTTTGTGGAAATTTTTTTATTGCATCTTTTCTTTCTTGCCTGAAAAAATATTTGATTGCCATTGTGGATAGCATATTGGCTGACCGCACTGTGCAATACATTTTGTGTATTATTTTGGTGTTTTTATTACATTGTGATTTTGGTGTATTTTTTCATTTTCTTGCACTTTTAGCCATTTTATTGCATTTTCAGTTATGCATAGTTGTTGTCTAAGTTGCCCAATACAAAATACTCAAACTGTGATTCTGAGCACAGATTTCTGAATCTGATATCAGAATCTGCAGACTGCAAAAAAACCCCATTGATTTTAGTGATTGTTTCTTAGATTTTAGCAATTTTATTGCATTCCACATTGTTCTTTGTTACTTGTCTTTGCACATGGACATTTTGTCTGCTGTATTTCAATTTGGCTTCCTCTGTACCCCACATAGTTTGGTAAATCTATGCATATAGGGCATCAAACTGTTCAGTAGATCCCTGGCATTCATACTTAGAGTGTTTTATGTTGATATGTTATGAAATGTGGGGTACATAATGGGGCAAAATGCAAGCTTTGTGATGATTTTCAGACATGTTATAAAAACTGTTAAGTTTAACATAGCTTTGTAGTTTGGTAGTTTGCAGTAGAAAGATGTATTTACCCATTTTTGTTTTGTCAGAATGTGTACTTTTGGAAAATACATGGTTTTCTAGGGTCTCCATACTGTTAGGGGGTCTTATGGCACATAATACACGTACCTGGTGCAAAAACTGCACAAGCCGGAGCGTCATATGTGAAAATTCATATGCACTATTTTTATTTGGGTGCCCCTGTACGCTACATAGTTTGGTAAATCTATGCATATAGGGCATCAAACTGTTCAGTAGACCTCTGGCGTTCACATGTAGAAAGTTTTATGTTGAAATGTTACAAAATGTGGGGTACATAATGAGGTAAAATGCAAGCTTTGTGACAATTTTCAGAAATGTCATAATAACCATTCTGTTTAGCATAGCTTTGTAGTTTGGTAGTTTGCAGTAGAAAGATGTATTTACACAGTTTTTTTTGTCAGAATGTGTACTTTAGGAAAATAGATGGTATACTAGGGTTTCTGTACTTTTAGGGGGTCTTATGGCACATAATTTACATATCAGGAGCTTACAGTACACTGCAGCATTCAGAGCTTCAGAGGTGAAAATTCATATGCACTATTTTTACTTGGGTGCCTCTGTACCCCACATAGTTTGGTAAATCTATGCATACTGGACATCAAATTGTTCAGTAGACCCTTGGAGTTCTCATTTAAAATGTTTTAGGTTGATATGTTACAAAATGTGGGGGTACATAATGGGGCAAAATGCAAGATTTGTGACAATTTTCAGAAATTTCATAAAAACAGTTATGTTTAGCTTTATAGTTTGGTAGTTTGCAGTAGAAAGATGGATTTACCAATTTTTGTCAGAATGTGTAAAATATATGGTTTACTAGGCTCTCTGTAGTGTTAAGGGGTCTTATGGCACATAATAAACATGCCGGTAGCTTATATTTTAGGTATTGCACTTTGTATGCACTAACTTCCTATTGAGGTCTTTAAATGTGAGATACATTGGTAATCCTATGCACAATGGGCATCAAGCTGTTCAGCGGACCCTTGGCTTTCATATTTAGGGTGTGTTTTCTTGGTACCTAATGTTATGTGGGAAATAAGAATGTAAAAATAATGAGATTTTCAGGTGTTTCATCTAAACCGCCAATTTTGGAAAAGCATTGCTACTCTGTAGTTTAGAGTAGAAAGACATGGGTGCCCGTTTTGAATTCACGCTAATGTGTTCTTTCCAAAAATATATGGTTTGGGGGGGGGTCAATGTATTTTTTGTGTTTTTACCCCACAGAAAATGCTGTAAATGTGTTGAATTTTCAGTAGCTAAAATATTATTCAAATTGCCGGTGGATAGTTGCTCGCCAAAGTCAATCACACATCATTTAAAAAGGATGATTAATTGAATATGTTAAAACTGCCACTCAAATTAAAGTGCACTTAAATATGGAGTGTGAGGATTGTGTAAACAGAAACTAAGTCTGGAGATACTGAGCAGAGTACTTCATTTATTGCCCACTGGTCGACAAAGGCATTTAACCGACCAGCACACAACCACCAGGGTGTACTTCACTCGAATGCGGGAACACACCAGCACCCAAAACAATACCTCTGCTAACAAGTTCCTTCCAAACACTGCTTCCTGGACTTATAAATGACTAATTTGGCCAAACCCAGGAGCAAATTGGAGAGAAGGTCTTTTTCTCGATTGTCCCAGGACACTGGGTGTCCAAAAATAAAAGCATGAGGGGAAATATAACCAGAACTGCAGGTGGAGTTTCCTCAAAAGAGCTAAAAGAAGTTGCAGTTTGGTACATAAAAACTAAATATGAATGGACAAGCAGTCAGGGAGTCTGTAAAATGAGCCAAATACTCTCCTGTGCTCAGTGCACCATGGAGCACTCTCCAACTCAGGTCTCCAGTGGGTCTGGGCACCAAGCTAGAATAAAGGGCTTGCCACTGGGGTCTCTTGCCCTCTTTGAGCACCCACCTTCAGATGGTATCATAGCGGGAGACGAGGGCAAGGAAGGGTACGGTGTGGAACATGAGACAGTACAGTAGCTTTCTTGAGATGTCACAAAAGCGTGTCAAGGTAAAATTCTCCAACTGGCTCAGGTGGGGGAAGGAGGAGCCTGAGGGGATTGACAGATTTTAGGTGCCATTATTATGGCCTGAGGTGGAGAATTCCAGTGGGAATGTGGCTCTCCAGCATGTAAAACCTCATCAATGAAAGTGTGAGAGCCAGAGGAGATGGTTTCCTTGATTAGACGGTTTGGTACGGTTTGGGACCATTCGCTGCATAACTTCCTGAGTTTGCACCCAATCTATTATCTCAAAATCCAGGAGATACCCAGCTCTGGTTAACTGAGCCCAGAAAAGGCAGTGGCAGATGCTAGTGGATTCTAACATCCTAGTCTTTAAAGGATTGTAAAGTAAGGGCTCAGTTAGAATGTCCTCCCCTTGAATTACTCCTTCCCTTAATACGGAGACCATGCTCCAGGTTTTTTAGAGTCTCTTGGTAGTATGCCGGTAATGGTGAGAGGTTTTTTAGGAATACTTCAGGTTCAATGACAAATAATTTTTGATTATACCCCATGTTGCATACCTGGTGATAAAAGCTGGATGCCATAGTACACCACTGTAGAGCAGGGTCTGTGTAAACATATCTCTGTATCTGCTGGAGACAGAATGTGTGCACTTGGGAGCATATGCACATAATTTCCTGCCCACCCTCTCTCAATGGGAGGCTTGAAATACCTACAGATACCCAGTGCTTTCCCATCCAGAGAAAGCCCAGTAACCTTCTCTGGATCTTAACAATTCATAATAATTCATAATAATTCTTGAGTTGGGACTAAGGCACACCAGCCGGTACCAGAGCTGAGAGGCCACAAGCTGGTTGATCACTAATGCCCTCCTCCTCAAAGAAAGCACTTTAGCAAGACCCTTCCATTTTCCAATACAGATGAGGACACACTCCTCAAGTTCACTGAAATTCAGTGAGACAGGGGACTCCTCAGCTGACAGGTAGACTAAATATTTGATGCAGATTGTCCACTTCTAGAGGACCTTCCAGAAGGCCTGAACTTTTGGACTAGTTGATCCGAGCAGATGAGGCAGCAGAGTAGATCTCTTGGCACTCTTGTGCTCACTCAAGATCAGATAGGTCTTGGGCCACAAGGATTACATCATCTGCATAGGCTGAAAAAACCCCTTTCATATCTGGTTCTTTGAGCACCAGCCCTATAAGTCTTTTCCTTAGGAGACACAGGAAGGGTTCAATGGACAGTGCATACAGTTGTCCTGACAAGGTGCATCCTTGCCAAACTCCTCTTCTAAAGGTCAGAGGTGCAGTTAAAGACCGATTGATTTTTACTAGACACTCTACAGAGGTGTACAGCGTTTTCAGGTAGCCTACACAATTTGGACCAAAAACCATAGGCTTGCAGAGGTATTGGTGATCCACCCTGTCAAATACCTTCTCTTGATCTAGGGAGAGAAAGGCAAGGTATAGACCAGCCCTCCGAGCAGAATACAGCAAATCTCAGACCAGAAAAAAATTATCAAAAAATCTCAAGTTGGGGACTGTGTAGGACTGATCTGGATGAATCACCTCAGCCAGAACAGACTTGAGTCTGAGTGAGATAGCTTTGGTTACAATCTTATAGTCTGTGCTGAGCAAGGAGACTGGATGCCAGTTCCTAATAGGATGGAGATCCCCCTTCTTTGGTAGTAGTGACAACACTGCCTGACAGCATAAAAGTGGCAAATCACCGGACTCAAGGGCTTCAGTTAGGACCCTTTGGAAATCAGGTCCCAGAGTATCCTAGAAAAACTGAAAGAACTCTATGGTCAGTCCATCTAGCCCCAGAAATTTATTGTGGGGCATTAGGTGGGAGAGAGCTCATCTAGAGTGATAGGTTTCTCCAATCTCTCTCTTCTCCTTTTGCTGACTACTGGAAGCCCTTCCCATAGTTCCTTGCAGGCATCTGGAGAAAAAAGTTTTTAATAGAAGGATCGAGCTCTGTCCCGGATAGCCTCTGGATCCTCAAGGGGGGTGCCATCGTCATCAAGGAGGCAGTGATTTGTTTTTGGTTCCTCTTCTTCTTAATAGGATGGAGATCCCCCTTCTTTGGTAGTAGTGACAACACTGCCTGACAGCATGAAAGGGGCATCTCACGGGTCTCAAGGGCTTCAGATAGCACCCTTTGGAAATCAGGTCCCAGAGTATCCTAGAAAAACTGAAAGAACTCTATGGTCAGTCCATCTAGCCCCAAAGATTTATTGTGGGGCATTAGGTGTGAGAGAGCTCATCTAGAGTGATAGGTTTCTCCAATCTCTCTCTTCTCCTCTTGCTGACTACTGAAAGCCCATCCCATAGTTCCTTGCAGGCATCTGGAGAAATGGGATCTGGAGAAAAAAGTTTTTAATAGAAGGATCAAGCTCTGTCCCGGATAGCCTCTGGATCCTCAAGGGGTGTTGCTGTCTTCATCAAGGAAGCATGTGATGTTTTTGGTTCCTCTTCTTCTTTTCCAGAGCATAGAAGAAGCGCAAGCCACGTTCCAAGTCACAGAGTAACTGCATTTGGCTTTGTACATAGGCACCACAAGCCTGTAATTGTTTGATGTTACACAGAGTCTTCTTCTTTTCTATGTATTCCTGCTGCAGGTTTTGGTCTTCACATCCCAACAGCTTTTGCTCAAGATCAAGCAACTCCTCATTCAATGCCTCAGTCTCTGAGTTGTGCTGCCTGCTCACACTCTTAGTTTACTCTTGACACAAGAGTTTTAGGTGAACCTTGCCTACATCCCACCACTGACTCAAAGTGGCAAATTCATCCTGAAAACCCCTCCAGTCCATCCATATTTCCTGGACCGACTTTGCAAACTCCTCATCCTCCAATAACATCTTATTAAAGTGCCAATAAGCAGCTTTGGCCAGTGACAGTGCATCTGCCACTATCACAGAGACACAGTTGTGGTCTGAAAATGGAGCCAACCTAATGGTACTGCACCTGGCTCGTGACATGAGATGTTTCGATATATATATACTATCGCTCCGGGACTGAGAAACATGACCATTTCTCACCCTGACATAGATGAAAGTTCTTGTGCCTGGGTGCCGTTCTCTCCAGATGTCAACCAAGGAGAAGCAGCCAATGAGTTCCCACAGTGCTGACTCCGATGAGTCCCTTTTCTCTAGGTGTAATTGAAATCACCCCTGTAATCAAGGCTTCATCTGAGTCAATTGTCTCCACGTACGTTGACAAACTTTCAAAGAACCGTGTTCTCTTTGGTCCGGTAGTTGGGGCTTATATGTTTATAAGGTTGTATGTGTTATTCGAGTTCTGGACCCAGAGATATAACACATGGCCTGGGATGACAGATATAGCACTGAGTACCTCAGGCTTGAAGGATTCAGAGAATAGGGTCACCACCCCACATGAAGTCCATGTGAGGTGGTTAAAAAAGACCTTACCCTTCCACTCCAGATGTCAGGTTGATTCAAGCTCTGGAGTGGTATGGGTCTCTTGAAGAAAACTTACAGAGTATCTTCCTTGGATAAGGAAGGAGAGTACCTGAAACATGCAAACAAATAAATAAGGTTGAGGAGACTGCCTCATACAGACAAAAGCAAACAAAAGGAATTCTGGGAATGAATTCCAAACTCTGAAAAAAATCCCATTTACATGGGTTTATCCTATAGGCTACAGCTCCCCCACTGGGTTTGAAGCTGAAGCCAGGATAATAGCTGATCAGATTCCCAACTACAGACCGGTTTCACCTTTTTGAGGCTCATCAGTGTAGTGCAGGGTTTTCTGATCAGCTTAGGTAGAGTCACCATGTGGTTCTACAAACAAATAAAAAAGGTTGAGGAGACTGCCTCATACAGACAAAAGCAAACAAAAGGAATTCTGGGAATGAATTCCAAACTCTGAAAAAAATCCCATTTACATGGGTTTATCCTATAGGCTACAGCTCACGCACTGGGTTACATGCGGAAAGGCTCAAGACTTTATATTAAGTGTACTTATACTCAAGGCCATTATTGTGTATTAGGAAGTGCTTTAGCCCTCACAGAGGCCTAGTGAAACAAACACTTTTTGTGGAACTTAATGATACAGAGATATTCTACTGTGCCATAGTTATTGGCCTCTTTTATGACCCCAATATAATGTCTCACAGAACAGATTATTAAAGGCAAATCATGCCAATTCTCCAGGGCCATACACAGTTTGTTATCCAATTTTACACCAAGGTTGCTCTCAAGAAACCTTTTGAGTTCCTCAGCAGGGATGAGAGGGGCAGAAGAATTTGCCACACCTGTTTCATCCTCTTCTACAATATTATCCTGATCCCTGGGCTCTTCCTGGCTGAGGGATTGATAATGTCTCTCCTCCACTTGAGCTTTGAGGATATCTGCAGGTGATGTTGCAGGAATCATCATTTGAAAAACCTGCAATTGTTCAGGTGCTCTTTTGATTTCTCCTGCAACACCTTCAGAGGTGTCTGGGGCAGCAGATGGAATCAGCTCCTCCACAACAGGGGGAGCTTTAGAAGCTCGATAGTCAGCCTCTGCCCTTTCTACTGCCTCCTAATCACTCCGGATGGCAATAACATTGGGGTCAGTGGAAAGTAAGGGAGGAAACTGGGTGAAACTAAAATTCCATTTTAAATAAAATAAATCAACTCAAAACTTCTCAAAATTCACCCATCCAGTGGCCAACACCTTCACACATCAAATGAAAACAAAAATCTTCTCTTAGACAGGGATTTCTCTGCTTTATTTGAGCTTAAACAGAGAGCTTGCTTTTTTGTGGCTTTACTCCTTCAGTAGCTAATTTGTATGCACTAACTTCCTTTTGGGCAGTATTCCAAATGATCCTATGCACAATGGGCATCAAACTGTTCGGTGGACCCTTGGCTTTCATATTTAGGGTGTGTTTTCTTGGTTCCTAATGTTATGTGGGAGATATGATGCCTGAAAGCGGAGGCGATTTTTTCGAATTTTCATAATTTTTTATAGGAAAGCATTGCCGTTTTGGAAGACATAGTTACCCATTTCGGATTCGTCAGAATGTGTACTTTTAAAAAATATATGATTTCCTGGGGTAAACCTAATGTTCCAGGATTTTTGGCTTTGGAATCTAAAGTATACTGCATTCTGCTGTAATGCGTTGAAAATTTGGTGATTTACTGCTGGGAGTTTTTGTTCAATAGAAATCTGAAATCTCCATAAAACTATACATATCAGATATTGGCATGTTCAGGAGACATGAGGCTTTCCAAATCGGTTGAATTTTTGTACACAAAAACTCAGGCAGATTTAGAAAGCTCAGGTTCTCCTGAAAAAAAAGAGAAAGTTCGCCAGCGCTTAGTTTGCCTTTAAAAATAATTTTTACAAAAAATGAGGTGTTAGTACCACACTTTGGCCAAAATATGTAAGCTCACGTGCCACATCAAGGCCCCTCATTGTACGTGAGTCCTACACTGTCTAATGACTTTGAGTCTGTGATGCAATTAAAATAAAGTCCCTCAGAAAACAATGTGACTGAGTAGTAAGACCTATTGCACCTACCTTTAGCTCAAACAGGCTCTAGTGGGAAAGCAGGGAGCTTTTAAGCCCCAGCTACATATTTTGGCCAAAGTGTGGTACTAACACCTCATTTTTTGTAAAAATTATTTTTAAAGGCAAACTAAGCGCTGGCAAACTTTCTTTCTCTTTGTGTATAATTAATGGCTTTTTATCGTTTATAGCAGCTGGTCAACTCCAGATTGTGGGTTAGACCGAGCGCTGGCACAATAGTGTGTTTCTAGCAGCTGGTCAACACTACAGTGTGGGTTAGAACGAGCGCTGGCGATTTCTTTCTGTGTTTTGTGTACAAATTGTAGCCAAATTTTGCTTCTAGCTGCTATGTAACCTTTAAACCAATGAATCACTTTCATGTGTGTGCTAATGAGCTGGGGCTTAAAAGCTCCCTGCTTTTCCACTAGAGCCTTTTTGAGCTAAAGGTAGGTGCAACAGGTCTTACTACTCACTCACATTGATTGCTGGGGGACTTTATTTTAATTGCATCACAGACTCAAAGTCATTAGACAGTGTAGGACTCACGTACAATGAGGGGCCTTGACGTGGCATGTGAGCTTACATATTTTGGCCAAAGTGTGGTACTAACACCTCATTTTTTGTAAAAATTATTTTTAAAGGCAAACTAAGCGCTGGCAAACTTTCTTTTTCTTTGTGTATAATTAATGGCTCCAGTTTGAGGGTTAGACCGAGTGCTGGCACAATAGTGTGTTTCTAGCAGCTGGTCAACGCTACAGCATGGGTTAGACCGAGCGCTGGCAATTTCTTTCTGTGTCCTGAAAAAAAAGTTTGCCTACCTAAACTTAAACCCCCCAGTAAATGCCCCTAAAAGAAGAGAGCACAGAATGTTTACAAAACATCTGGCACTGAGGGGAATTGAAATGTGAAATTCTGCTGGCATTTAAAGGGTTAAGATCTGCACTATGTAAACTTATTGACACTGTGAATCATTATGTGATTTATTGTTTACTCTATCAAAACTAACAGAATTAAAAAAAAAACTTATTTTTTTTATATAGAACAGATTGTGTGACATTTGCACAAATCATAAGGATTAGGGGTCTATTATGTGATTATAATTGGTTACTAGATTTTTATCTGTTTATATTTAAGCAATACACAAATATAAACAAATGGCAGCATTACCTAAACAAAGTTGAGCGTGACATTTTTCATTCAGTACTGATACTGCCTGTTTCTGAATAAATTAGATTTTGTGTTCATTTCAGACCTAAACTGAATGATGTAACATTTGGGCAGAAATATACAGGCTAAAAGCCCCGCGCTTGAGGTGAGTATGGCAAATATCTCCACACACACAGTGTTTTTGCCTTTGGTGCTCAGATAGGCCGGGATCATTGTGATCCAAACACTGCAGAAGAGCAGCATGCTGAAAGTGATGTACTTGGCCTCATTAAAACTGTCCGGTAAGCTCCGAGCTAAAAATGCTAAAACAAAACTAACAGCTGCCAGAAGCCCCATATACCCAATAACTGAGTAAAAGCCAATAGCTGAGCCCTCATTGCACTGAATGATGATGGTTCCAGGGGAAGTGTGAATGTCCAGTTCCTGAAAGGGAGGAGAAATGGCCAACCAAGTCATGCAGATGATTATTTGAATGGATGAGCAGAACAAGACTACAGAATTGGACAGTTTGACTCCCAGCCATTTTCTCCATGAGCTCCCTGGCTTGGTGGCTTTGAAAGCAACACAAACCATGATAGTCTTGGCCAGGAGAGAAGAGACAGCTATGGAGAAGGTGATTCCAAAAGTGATGATGCGCAGCATGCAGGTTATATCCACAGGGCGACCGAGGAACAGAAACACACTGAGGAAGCTCAGCTTGATGGAGACAAGGAGGAGGAAGCTCAGGCTCCGGTTGTTGGCTCTCACTATGGGGGTGTCCCTGTGTGCAATAAAAACTCCCAGTATCAGTAGAGTTGTAAGAAAAAATAGAACAGAGGAAGCTGAAAAAAATACAGAAATCACATTGGCGTATACAAGAAAATCTTCCATTTTTGCAATACATTGGGTCCTTTTCTTGTTGGACCATTCCATTTTGGGGCATGGGATGCAGCTTTCACTGTCTGTAAAGGTAACAAAAAAAGAAAAGATTTAAGAGTACAATATGTATGTATAACTTTATTTATAAAGCGCCACAAGGGTACGCAGCGCTGTACAGTCTTACAGAATACAAAATTACACACAGGGAGGACAAGTGACATAATAAATAAATACAATAAATACATATATGTATATATATATATATATAAGTGCCATGTGGTATGAGACACAGTAGGAAGGAGGTCCCTGCCCCGTAGAGCTTACAATCTGAGTGGTTGGGTAACATACAGGCACAAACTGGAAGGTAAGAGTGCATCAGGTATGGGCATTTGCCCTTAAGCGCAGGACTGGGCAAAATAATGTTTTAGTGAGCTGAGTTTTTTCTTAAAGAGAGTGGGTGAGTTTTCCCTACGGAGGGATTCAGGGATAGAGTTCCAGAGGTAAGGAGCAGCGAGATAGAAAGGTTTAAGATGAGAGAGCGCAGTGGGTGTGGATGGTGTAAAGAGACGGAGGCTCTGAGAGGAGCGGAGGAGACGACCAGGAACATGTAGGGAGACCAGTGAAGAAATGTAGTGAGGAGCAAAGGAGTGAAGGGCTTTGAATGTCAGCAGAAGGATTTTGTAAGCTATCCTTTGCTTGACAGGCAGCCATGCTAGTGAGCTTAATTGAGGCTGAGCAGGATCCCTCTTAGGAGAGAGCAGGAGGATCCTGGCAGCAGAGTTTAAGATTGATTGCAGGGGAGAGAGGTGGGAGTCTGGGAGGCCGGTTAGTAGGAGATTGCAGTTATCTAAGCGGGAAAGGATAAGGGCATAGATTAGTGTTTTAGCTGTTGCTTGTGAAAGAAAGGGGCGTATCTTGGCAATATTGCGGAGGAAAAAGCGGCAGGTTTTGGCAGTGTTATTAATATGGTTAGAGAAGGAGAGAGACTGGTCAAAGATAACCCCAAGGCAGCGTGCAGAATTTACAGGGTTGATGGTCATGCCATCAATAGTAATGGTGAAAGGAGGAGGAGGGCCAGGTTTGGGCGGGAAGACCATGAGCTCTGTTTTAGCTAGGTTAAGTTTGAGCTGGCGTCAGTTCATCCAGGAGGAGATAGCCAGGAGGCAGTTACCAATCTGGGTTTGGACATCAGCAGTTAGTGCAGGGGTGTCTAAATATATCTGGATGTCATCTGCATATAGGTGGTATTTAAGACCAAAAGAAGAAATAAGGTCTCCTAGAGAGAGAGTGTACAGGGAGAACAGCAGGGGACCAAGCACAGAGCCCTGAGGCACCCCCACACTAAGCGGAACCGGGGTAGAGGATTTGTTAGTAATTTAAAAAATGGTACATTTAAATGGATATGGTTGGGTCAGTAATAGTAATAGGAATGGGGGGCTGTGCAGGTCTCTGTTTTGTGGTGCCTGGGAGCAGGGGTGTATCTAGCCCTAATGCTGCCTAAGGCTGTCCCCCTACAGCACTAGAGAGGTATCGGGGGGGCCACATTGCAAGTGCAGAGAATGCTATTGTACTCCCTGCAGCAAAGGAGCCAATTTTCTGGTTTAAAACCAAAACATTTTTGCTGAAACGGTGGTTGTAATTATCGCTTTATTTATTTATTTATTTTTTACATCTTTTGAGACCTGAATTTTCAGGGGTATGCTAAAATAATGATTGCTTACAGATGATCAATTTAAACCCTACTTTGTGTTTCATTAAGCCGGGAGGCATCCTTATAAAGGTTTATTACATATTAGAAACACTACTGTATTAGCCATTCATCCCACATTCCACCCTAACTGAGCTTTCATTTTGGCCTTCAGTGCAATATACTGCAGGGGAGAAAATGGGCATTAAATAATTTGTCATTATTCATCTTACATGTTTATTGCAAAACTTCAATTAAATGTTTTAACAGCAAAAAAAAAAAAAAAGTTGTCGTTGGGAAAACGTCAATTTACCGCCAGAATCATTTTTGTCGGCAAAAGTAGTGCCTATTGTGAAATTATGTCAGTCTTCCAACTGATTCAGAGACGGGAACCGCCTATTTCCTGAATTTGACGGATTACCGACATTTCCAAAAGCGCACAACACTTTCGCTAAAACAACATCATCCAACACTTTTGTGAATCCCCCCCATAAAATTATGTTAGCGCGGTTAAAGAAAAAATATCTTTGATGTAGATGAAAAAGTGAATGGATATGGACATTAAAGGAATAAATTGGCAGTTAATAGATACAAGTCTCAGAAAGGCAGCACACATTTACTAAAAATAAAATAATATAAATTATATTACTCAATTGTAATTTTAAGCAAGATGTTCCATCGGTCCTTATATGTTTTTGAGGAACAGCTGACAGATAGTAAGAAGCCTAGGGACAAAAGTACACAATATTTAGTACAATCATAGTGGTTACTAATCTTGGTTCCATGCTGTTCCAGTGCTGTTACATGTTTGATAAACCATTGGTTGTATTGTACATATATATTGTTTACCAGTTCTATTGGAGATCTCTCCCTCAGGGCACTGGACACATTCATAGCAGCAAGTCAATATTCCAGCCTTCATTGCCTTCCAAAAGCCGGGGGGACAGCTGCTAGAGCACTGAGCTCTTGGGACCTTGGGATGAAAAGAAACAACTTGGAAACATTTAAGAACTGTATTGAGGAAATAGATTGGAGAGGAATTAAAAGATTTATGCATTTTATAGAGAGGGTTCCACCAATAATTTGCACTCGTGTAACTACTGGGGGGGGGGGTAGGGGGTGCAACTACAGGAAAATGTGGTGATGGGAGTTTGTAGGTAGGTGTGTGCATGCAGCTGCTGTTCTGAGTAGTAGGGGCAGGCCGGTGGGGGACCCTAGGTGCAAATTTTGTACCTCGCCCTGCATTCATTTACTTATACCACTGGTACATCATATGAGGATAAATCCTTAGCATTTATATGTAGTAATACATTTCAAGGTTCATGATGCTCATTTTTATGCATTTACGTTGCAGTTGTGTGCCCATCTTCACTTTTACCTACACACATTCATTCTCAGATAGAATGACAGACTTTATTGCGGCACGGCAATAAAAAATTCACACCTCTTACAAACCATCTGTCTTCTCCGTCCAAAATAAGAATGTTACTGTCCTTAAAAGAGTGTCCCTTTTCTTTGAGATGTAAATAGACTGCTGGGTCTTGTCCTGAGTAGTTGGTCCTTCTATATCAGGCCATTCTCTTACAGAGGTTGTGTGGTCTCCCCAATGTATAAGTCTGAGCACTCTTCACTACACTGGATAGCATAGACCACATTACTTTTCATGTGCTTTGGTGTAGGCTCTTTAGGTGCACCAACTTCTCTTTCGACCTTTTGGCTAAGATCAAGTGTCTCATTCACTAGGTGCATTCAGACACAACTCGGCCTTTGGACATTGGTAGTTGTGAAAGAACTACCTAAAGCTCATTGCTGCTATTGGGGGGGAGGCCATTCTGCAGGAAATGGGAGGCGGACACCTCACTCCAGTGAAGTCTTTGCTGGGAATGCTACTACTGATATGGATGCAGACGAGAGCTCAGTCCTGAGTTTTACTCGGGTGAAAAATTCCATCTGGATTATTACTGTATGAGAAGATCTGAGTGTGGAGAAGCAACTGTCTCATGTTGTTCATGTGATTCTTGGAGAGCTGAAATTCTTTGACCTTTGACTGTGAAGGGATCTTCTCAAGTTTCCTGAAGATTTGGCAGCAGAGTCTTCATGATGTGCGGTTAGTGGGGTTCAAGATTATTCCCTATTTTATTGAGGATGTGACTTTACTAATAAAGTTTTATGTGCCTTTTGTGCATCTTGGTGAAATTGAGGCAGTTTTGTGGAGATATTACAAGTCTCTTTTGCTGGGCGTGTTTTGAACTGACTTGAGAAATGTTGGCTTTCTCCTGCTAGGTTTCAACTTAGGAATGTAAACCTGGATGTCTAATTAAAAGGAATGCCGGTGTTTTGCAGGAAATGTTGGACCTATGGTCATGGTGCTGATGTCGGCAAATCAGATCAGATCAGTGGTGATCCTTCTCATCTTGCTAAGGATTGTTCTCAGCCTAAGTGTTGTAACTTCTGCTTGGAGGTCGGTCATCTTTATGTAATTTGTCCTCAGAGAGAGAAGGTGGGTGATGCTTCTGAAGAAGATGTTGTCCAAGTTCCTGCTGTGGCTCTAGATGATGAAGTTGCAGTTGTTTTTGATGAGCCTTTTCTGATGAGCAAAAAAAAAGATTGAGAAAATTGCTGTTGATCGTCCAACAGAGGGGAATTTCAGCTGGTGAGTCTAGGTCTCTTACGAGAGGTGAAGTCTTGTTTGATTTCTGGAAGCAGAGGTCTAACGAGGAGTTGAACTGTTTTTTTGAGACTTGGCTCGAAGGGGATAAGAAAGATTTTTGGAAGAGAGTGGACTTTGCTAGATTTTCTTAAAAAGAGGTGAGAAAGAAAATTCTGGAGTTTATTAAGAAGTTTAAGTAAATTGTGTTTTGTTTGATATGTATTAAAATTTCCTTTTATTGAATAATAAAAGTTTGGTTTCTAATGATGTTGTGTTGTGATTGTGGATTTATCCTGCATTGTTCATTACTGAGTTGAAACCTTAACTTTTGGCTCAGACCAAGTGAGTGCCTGAGTCACTTGGTGCCTGGTAAACATCATCATGGGTGAATTCAGCTGAGTGAGGAAGGAGGAAATATTGGCAATCCAGGACTACCCTATGTGTGGGGTGGTTAATGTTACCATCATTGGTGAGGGTGTTTTTCTTCAGTTTCTTGCAGATTCTGACAACAAGGAGGATGTTTGTTTGGCTGGCTAAAGACTTTTTTTGCATTTTCTGGAAGAGACAGTATTAGTGGTCCTTTTTTCCCTTAGTACCTCTAAGGGAGATTGAGCTTGCCCTTGGTAATTTTTGTAAAAATTGGTATTTGCAAGAAAGATTCTCAACAAACTTGGGACCTGGAAATCCAAGTTCAAAGCTAATTAAAAAAAAAAAGAATGTATCCTCCGGTGAGATGTTTGGGGAATGTCAGCCTTGATAGTCATTTTAATGGAATTCCAGCTTTTTGTCAAAAGTGCCATGCTTATGGTCACTCAGCAGAGGATTGCAAGTCCTGTGATACCAATGGGCAGAGACTGCATTAGTTCTGGAAGCACAAGTCGGATGAGGAAATACAGGATTTCCTTGCTTCTTGGCCAGATAAGGAGGAGATTGAAGGTGTTAATATGTGCACCAGAGAAGGTGATATAGAGTCTTGACTTATTGGGAATTAAAGTAATTTGTTTAAATATAGTTATTTCTTGTGGTTTCTAATGATGAGGTAAAGTTATGCTGTGGGATTATTTCCTGCTGCCTGCTTTATTTCTAATCAAAACCTTAACTTCTGTCTCAGAGTGTTGCTGGGTTTGAAAAACACAGGAATGCAATGTTTGTTGAAAAATGTCCCATGTTTTCTGTTGTTCCAGCAACATATGGGATGACAATGTTGCTTTGCCTGCTATGTTCCTCCCCTCTGTGTGTTGGGCAGGTCTTCTTGTGTGACTTGGATTTAATTTTGATAAAAGCCCAGTCTGGGTACCCCCCAGTTTTCAGAGCTTCTTTACATCTCTCCCTGATCTGTCCTACTAAAAATTCAGTTATTATTTTTAACAACCTTATGTGTATGTAGGCCCTCTATCCAATTTTTATTTCATAAGCCTTTTTTTTAATTAAATTACAGTTTTTTTAAATAAATGAATATAAAGTGCTGTGTAACTTGGTGGTGCTAAATAAATTAATGATGATGATAATGTTTTATGTTATATGTTCAGTGACAAATTATTTCATATATGATTTTAAAAAAGAGTTGAAAGTTTATTTATTGAGAAGGAAAGACTTTGAAAAACAGAACATTTTTTTGATGTTTCTGAATTCAGATTGGGGGGCAGATGGAAGAAGTGGTTTCTGACCTTATTCCTTGGGGTTTCCCATATTATTTTTTCTGGTGATAATGTTAATCTTTGGTCTGGAAGAGCCCAGGGTACATAACTTCCAACAATGTTCCAAGACCAATTGCCACTAGGATCAAACTGTTCAGTCAAAATCTCATATTGATTAACAAGCTCTCCTTTTTCATTAAAAGATAATGCAGGGCTTCCATTCCTTGTGTATGAGATGCTTTTCAGATGGTGATGTAACTATAAAGTGCAACATACAATATTATTGCCAAACACCTTATCACTGATGTGGGCATTGTATTATGAGGCCTATGTAGTTTTCTATCATAAAAGAAACCACAATGGTTCATGCACCAACAAGGGAGCAGTACAGACAGAAAGGGATGGGGAATCTGGACACGTGAGAAGAGAGACTGTGAGTAGTATTCCATTTGCTGGGTAAACAGCATATCTAAATGTCAAGATTTAAGTTTCTTAGTTTAACGTGATCTTTTACACATTTTTTATACTCTTATGTCTATTTATTGTGCATTATAGTCTACTTGGATTACATTTCCATATAACTCATTCATTTGCCAACATGGCTTATATAAATGTTCATTTTATTGCATTCTGTAGGCAGCGTTACTCTTTTTAAATATTGTTTTTATGCTGTTTGCACTAAGAAAATATCTCAATTTTAGGGGAAAAATGCGAACTCAAATAGTCGCCTGAGTATTGTCTGAAACCCAGAATACTGAGGTTTTATTTAATAAAATAACAGTGAAAAGTTGCCAGATAAAACTATGCAAGTAAAAGCTGTCGAATGATGCAGGGATTAGAGATGTAGCGAACTGTTCGCCGGCGAACTAATTCGCGTGAACATCGGGTGTTCGCGAACGCGGAAGTTCGCAATTTGGGTTCGCCTTGGCTGGCGCCAAATTTTGACCTCTCACCCCAGAGTCAGCAGATACATGGCAGCCAATCAGGCAGCTCTCCCTCCTGGACCACCCCCCCAACCCTGGACCACTCCCTTCCATATATAAACCGAAGCCCAGCAGCCATTTTACATTCTGCCTGTGTGTGTTTGAAGAGATAGTGTAGGGAGAGAAGCTGTGCAGGGATTTGAGGGAGAGTTTAGGTAGCTTTGCTGGGTCTGACTAGTGAATGTGATCTGCTTTCTACTGCTCTGTATTAGCAGCACATAGGGAGAGATTTGTGCAGGGATTTGAGGGAGAGTTTAGGTAGCTTTGCTGAGTCTGACTAGTGAATGTGATCTGCTTTCTACTGCTCTGTATTAGCAGCACATAGGGAGAGATTTGTGCAGGGATTTGAGGGAGAGTTTAGGTAGCTTTGCTGAGTCTGACTAGTGAATGTGATCTGCTTTCTACTGCTCTGTATTAGCAGCACATAGGGAGAGATTTGTGCAGGGATTTGAGGGAGAGTTTAGGTAGCTTTGCTGAGTCTGACTAGTGATCTACTTTCTACTGCTCTGTATGTAGCTGCTGTGGGCAGCTGTCCTGTGCTGATCATCTGCTGTAACCCAATAATCCTTGTAAGGACTGCTTTTATTTTCTGTTCTTTTCATTGTGTACTGCAGCTCCGTCTGTGTGTGTTGGAGACAGGTGTGCTGCTCCGAGTAGTGCACTAAGCAATAACCACCATTTAAAACATAATTTTTTTTTATTTGTCTTTTTTTACTTTGCTACTGTAATTTATAGAGCCCAGTGCTATTAGTCTAGCTGTGTTGGGGACTGGTGTGCTGCTCCTAGTAGTTCACCCCCAGCACCAACCAGAGATCACTTTTGTTTTATTATTATTTTTTTTTCATTTATCTTATTAGATATTAGATATAGATATTTATTTAGACATTCTGTCTAAAAATAACAATAGTAATTCCGTGTCCAGAAACATCACCCGAGTGACGTTTTTCCACCGGCAATACTACATCCACTACTGTATACTTTGCCATTGCAGGCCTTGTTGTTGCCACTGTCTTTTTCAACCAAGTGCCACCTAGCACCACCTAGCTGTGTGAGCTTTTTCACATTCTGTCTAAAAATAACAATAGTAATTCCGTGTCCAGAAACATCACCCGAGTGACGTTTTTCCACCGGCAATACTACATCCACTACTGTATACTTTGCCATTGCAGGCCTTGTTGTTGCCACTGTCTTTTTCAACCAAGTGCCACCTAGCACCACCTAGCTGTGTGAGCTTTTTCACATTCTGTCTAAAAATAACAATAGTAATTCCGTGTCCAGAAACATCACCCGAGTGACGTTTTTCCACCGGCAATACTACATCCACTACTGTATACTTTGCCATTGCAGGCCTTGTTGTTGCCACTGTCTTTTTCAACCAAGTGCCACCTAGCGCCACCTAGCTGTGTGAGCTTTTGCACATTCTGTCTAAAAATAACAATAGTAATTCCGTGTCCAGAAACATCACCCGAGTGACGTTTTTCCACCGGCAATACTACATCCACTACTGTATACTTTGCCATTGCAGGCCTTGTTGTTGCCACTGTCTTTTTCAACCAAGTGCAACCTAGCTGTGTGAGCTTTTGCACATTCTGTCTAAAAATAACAATAATAGTTCCGTGTCCAGAAACATCACCCAAGTTGTTGTTGTTTTGTAAAAATAAAAAAAATGCCAGGCAAAGGCAGGCCGCCACGCAGAGGCACTAGGGGCCATGCTGCTATGATATCCTGTGGCCCTAGGAAATTGCCCAGTTTTCCGAAGGCACTTACCCTGAACTCCAAAAATGCTGAAGAGGTAGTTGACTGGCTTACACAGCACACCCCATCCTCTACCGTTTTTAACTTTGCCACAACATCCTCATCCTCCTCTGCTATGGGCACCCCACGTACCACTTCCTCCACCACCGCCGCCCCTTCTTCACTGGAGTCAGAGGAGTTATTTACTCATGAGTTTGTTGAACTGAGTGATGCGCAACCATTATTGCCAGAAGAAGAAGGAGATGAGGACATTACACCAGATATCATAATTCAGGCAGGCAACACAACAGAGATTGACATAAGGTGTGATGATGCATCTGAGGAGAATGATGATGAGGAGATTGAAATTTTGTGGGTGCCCACAAGAAGAGAGCAAGAGGAGGATAGTTCAGATGGAGAGACAGAGAGTCAGAGAGGCAGGAGGAGAATAAGACTTAGAAGAAGCAGGGACAGTTCCCAGGGAACAGTAGGGCAACAACATGAATTGGCACCTGTGGTCAGCCAGCCAACGCACCCGCCAGCTTCTACTGTTACTGCTAGAAAGCCCACATCAAAAGGCTCAGCAGTGTGGCATTTTTTTAATGTGTGTGCCTCTGACAAAAGCGCTGTAATTTGCAATGAGTGCAGTCAGAAACTGAGTCTTGGGAAGCCCAACACCCACTTAGGTACAACTGCTATGCGAAGGCACATGAACACAAGCACTATGGGAGCAACACCTCAAAGGCAGCAGCCAAACTCTAAGCCACCCTCCTTCTGCTCCAGCATCTTACTGCTCTACCTCTGCTGTCCTTGACCCGTCTCAACCACCCTCCACTCCGCCTTCCACCTTGACCACCAGTTCCTGCTCATCTGCCCCCAGCCAAGTTTCTGTGAGGGCCATGTTAGAGCGTAAGAAACCAATGCTTTCGAGTCATCCCCTTGCCCGGCTTCTGACAGCTGGATTGTCTGCACTCTTAGCCCGCCAGCTTTTACCATACCAATTTGTAGGAATTGGGACACCGCAGTGGAAGGTACCCAGCCGCAATTTTTTTTCACAGAAGGGAATACCACACCTGTACCAGCATGTGCAGAGCCAAGTCACCGCATCTCTGTCATTTAGTGTTGGGGCAAAGGTCCATATGACTACTGACACATGGTCCTCCAAGCATGGTCAGGGCAGGTATGTCACCTACACTGCCCACTGGGTGAACCTGGTGATGGCTGGGAAGCAGGGAATGCGTGGTTCAACAACAGTGGAGTTGGTGTCACCACCACGGGTTGCATGCGGGTCTGCCACCACCTCTACTCCTCCTTTGCTCTCTAACTCATCTTCTAACTCGTCTTCTAACTTGGCTTCTTCCTCCTCTGCTGCTGTGTCCTCCTCCACACCTGTGCACCCCCAGCTCCACATAGGCTATTCGACGTGCCAGGTACGCTGTTGTCATGCTGTCTTGGGCATGACGTGCCTGGAAAGCAGAAACCATACCGGATCTGCACTCCTGTCATCTCTGCACTCACAGGCCGATCGGTGACTGACCCCACACCAACTGAAAATCGGAAAAGTGGTGTGTGACAACGGAAGCAATCTGTTGGCAGCACTGAGACTGTGCAATTTAACACATGTGCCCTGCATGGCACATGTTTTAAATTTGATAGTCCAACGGTTTGTCTCGAAGTACCCAGGATTGCAGGACATTCTCAGGCAGTCCAGGAAGGTGTCTGGCCATTTCAGACCTTCCTACACAGCCATGGCATGCCTTGCTGACATTCAGCGGCGGCACAAGTTGCCAGTCAGGCGTTTAATTTGCGAAAGCCAGACTCGCTGGAATTCCACGCTAATGATGTTTGAACGTCTGCTGCAACAACAAAGAGCCGTCAATGAATACCTATTTGAACTGGGTGGTAGGACTGGATCTGCAGAGCTGGGGATTTTTTTCCCCCGTTACTGGGTGCTAATGCGCGACGCCTGCAGGCTGATGCGCCCTTTTGACGAGGTCACAAATATGGTTAGTCGCACCGAAGGCACCATCAGCGACCTAATACCCTTTGCTTTTTTTCTCGAGCGTGCCGTGCGATGAGTGACAGATGACGCTGTAGACCAGCATGACCAAGAGCATGATTTCTGGGCGGAATCACCAGAACATTCCCAGGCATCTCAGGGAGAGATGTCAGAAGTGGAGTCAGAGGAGGAAGGTGGCTTTGTGGAGGCAGAAGACCAACAGGAGCAGGCTTCCCGGGGGGCTTGTGGTCACCTTTTGGGGAGCCCTGGTCTTGTACGTGGCTGGGGGGAGGAGATGGTGGTGGATGAGGACGTAGTCCTTGATAACGAGGAAGGGGAGATGGATACCTCTGCATCCAACCTTGTGAGAATGGGGTCTTTCATGCTGTCATGCCTGTTGAAGGACCCCCGTATCAAGAGGCATAAGGAGAAGGACCTGTACTGGGTGGCAACACTACTAGACCCTCATTACAAGCATAAAGTGGCAGAAATGTTACCAACGTACCACAAGTCCGAAAGGATGCTGCATTTCCAAACCAGCCTGCAAAACATGTTGTACAATGCTTTTAAGGGTGATGTCACTCCACATTCCAGTGGCAGAGGTGCCGGTAATCCTCCCATGAGCACACCTTCAAGGACAATGCACTTTGGCCACTCTGTAACATCAGACATGAAAAGTTTTTTCAGTCCAAGGCAGCACCAGGACCCTTCTGGATCCACCCTCAGAGAACATCTCGACCGGCAGGTAGCAGACTACCTGGCATTAACTGCAGATATTGACACTCTGAGGAGCGATGAACCCCTGGACTACTGGGTGCGCAGGCTTGATCTGTGGCCAGAGCTGTCACAATTTGCCATAAACCTGTTGTCTTGCCCCGCCTCAAGTGTCCTCTCAGAAAGGACCTTCAGTGCAGCAGGAGGGATTGTAACTGAGAAGAGAACTCGCCTAGGTCACAAAAATGTTTATTTCCTGACCTTTATTAAAATGAATGAGGCATGGATCTCGGAGGGTTACTGCACGCCGGAAGACTTGTTCTGACTGCCCATGCAGCTGTCCTTCTCTGCACACCGCTTGACACCACACACAGCTGTCCTTTAGCGTCCTCCTCCACCACCGTACAAACTAGGGTGCAAATCCTACTGGTTTCATTTCAAGCCAAACTTTTTGGACAGGTAAATCATGAATTTTTCTGTCTTCTGTGCTTGTTACGCTATCTTAGTTTTTTGAAAGGTTTTGCCTGGGGCATGGTTATGATATAATTTATCTAACATATTTTTTCTGTCTTCTGTGCTTGTTACGCTATCTTAGTTTTTTGAAAGGTTTTGCCTGGGGCATGGTTGTGATACCATTTATCTAACATATTTTTTCTGTCTTCTGTGCTTGGTACGCAATATTCGTTTTTTTAAAGGTTCTGTCTGGGGCATGGTTGTGATACCATTTATCTAACATATTTTTTCTGCCTTCTGTGCTTGGCACGCTATCTTCATTTTTTTAAAGGTTCTGCCATGGGAATTGTTGTGATACCATTTATCTAACATATTTTTTCTGTCCTCTGGGCTTCAGTGGCTGCGACAACAAAAATACAAACTTTTTCAACATTTATCTAACATATTTTTTCTGTCCTCTCCTCTTTGCTTCAGTGGCTGCGACAAAAAAAAACATAATTTTTCAGGAATGTACACATTCCTGATTTTTCAGGGTTCTGCAACAGCGGCAAAATCGTATCTTTTATGGTCACCACAGGTAATCAATAAAGTAGGACAAAACTGGGCCCACACTGCAGAATCAGTGTTTTTTGGTTCACGTCACTGTACATTGAATTACCTCTGCCTGACCGTGCATGTGCGCACAAGCACGGTGACTGCTAAACACACCACTACAGAAATATTCCCACCGGCAGGACGAACGTCCTGGAGGTGACAAGCAACTAGTAAAAACTATTATTCGCTTACTTGACGGTATCATTAAAACTTTTTGCGGTTTTTTTCGTTGCAGTAAACGCAGCGTTTTGTCTTTGCATATAAACCGGCCGTAACCTTTACACGACTTGATTGGCATGTAGCCACCGGACGTTTTAAAGCAGTTTATTACACAAGTTTAGGAATGTAGTGTGATTTGTGCCCTTTACAGCACAAAACGCAACTCTGTGTCAACAACGTATTTTTGAGAGACATTTTTACCCTTGATCCCCCTCCGGCATGCCACTGTCCAGGTCGTGGCACCCTTTAATCAACTTTAAAATCAGTTTTCTGGCCAGAAATGGCTTTTCTAGGTTTTAAAGTTCGCCTTCCCATTGAAGTCTATGGGGTTCGCAAAGTTCGCGAACGTTCGCACTTTTCGGCGAAAGTTCGCAAACAGGTTCGCGAACATTTTTTTTGAGGTTCGCTACATCCCTAGCAGGGATAACCATTTACTAGAACAGGACCCATTATCTGGAAACCTGTCATCCAGAAAACTCTCATAGACTCCATTAGAATCAAATAATACTAATTTTTAAAAATTATATTCTTTTTCTCTGCAATAGTAAAACAGTACCATGTACTTGATCCCAACTAAGATATAATTACCCCTTATTGGGGGCAGAACAGCCCTATTGGGTTTATTTAATGGTTAAACGATTCCCTTTTCTCTGTAATAATAAAACAGTACCTGTACTTGATCCCAACTAGGATATAATTACCCCTTATTGGGGCAGAACAGCCCTATTGGGTTTATTTAATGGTTAAATGATTCCCTTTTCTCTGTAATAATAAAACAGTACCTGTATTTGATCCCAACTAGGATATAATAAATCTTTATTGGAGGCAAAATAATCCTATTGGGTTTTATAAAAGGGGACCTGCCACCCTAATAAATAATTCCAAATCCGTTTGTATCATGTTAGTAGACTATAAAAAAAACTTTATTTACAATATATAAATTATTGAATTTTCTTTCCTTCAGTCTTGGAATTTACAGTCACAGCCAGCAGGCAGGCACCATATTGTGTACCCTGTTATTAAGTCTAAGCTTTATTTCCCCCCAAAATTGTATGCATTTGCCATCTGGGTGATATTTAGTAATTTAATTAAAAATCCAATCTGTCAATCATAAATTGCCTGCCCCGCCTCTATGCCACAGATATTTAAATACATTTATATCAGGTTTGGATGATTTAATAAAAAAATGAATTTGGGTTTATGTTTAATTTTGAAAGGACTTTTATTACACAGCTTTTTATGTCTGGGTGACAGGTCCCCTTTAAAGTATAAATCATTTTTTTTAGTAGCCTTAAGACACGGTGATCAAAATTATGGAAATATCCCCAGGTCCCGACCATTCTGGATAACAGGTCCCATACCCATAACATCTACATATAAAAACAGAGCAGTTTACCTGGAATTTATACATTTTGTTATTCTGGAAAGATTGCTTGGGAAGGGAGTTGTGCATATGGGTCAGTGCCAGAGACATCATTTCCACTGCATACATCAGGCTGGGAGAGTGATAAAGATCTAGATAACTGGGAAGATCTGTAAGTTTTTCCTCTCCAGAGCAATTATGAAGAGAATAAGAGACAGATTCAAGGTATTCATTTTTAACTTCATCTTTTGACAAACAGGAAAATTGCCACAACCAGATATCTTCAAGTAAATTGTCTTCTGGGTATTTTGATGGGTGGAAACTGTCTGAGAACTCTTTGAATCTGGGGTCAAATTGGTCTCTTATTCCTTTCTGCACAAACAGCAAACTCCCACCACAACAATCCAAAAAAACACCTTTTGGAGCATCCAAATGATTTGACCATTTAGATAAAAAGATACAGGTCTTTTTACTTAATGAGTGACGGACACCATATAATCCTTCAGAACTAAGTGTACCCCCATCTCCACAAATAATAATTATATCGGTTGAAGATTTTGTAATAAGTATCTGTTTTGGTGCATTCTCTTTAGGAGTTCTTGCTAATTTCATTGTAAATGCAACACAGATGCCTTCTCTAGAGAGATATTTTACCAGAAGTTGATGATTTTGGTATCCAACGTAATCGTCAAACTGAATAATCCCAACCCAGTTCCAGCCAAAATATCTGAGTAATTTGCACAAAGCAATATATTCCTCCTCATCACTTTGTACTGTCCGATAAACGTATGGAAAGGTGACTCTGTCACTGAGGGAAGGGTCTGTAGCCCCGTAACTGATCTGTAAATAAGGAAAGAAGGTGACACAGTCTCTTTGCCCAGAGCACAGTATGTTTCTTTCCACATCCATCAAAATTCATCCTTTGTTATTTCCCTTTTTCCCCTCATCAGTAAGTGACTGACCTGCCTACCCCACTCCTGTATTCCTGTTCCACTACCAGCTGCTGTGAATCTCTTTTATAATACTGAGTTCAGAACATAACACTGGCGACGAGGATGGGATTAATGCATTAAAAAATGTACAAGTCTGTGAGTAAAGAAAAACCTTGAGACTTTAGTGCTCCATAATGGGGTCCCTGGGCCACATAGAAGACATTGCCAGGCCTTCCTCCTGGGATTTCTATGCAGAGAGATTGCATTTCTTTCTAGGAGCAAATAATGTGACAAACCCTGTGCAGAGACGTGCAGTGCTGCTGAGTGTCATAGGCTCAAAGACTTATGAGATTGTGTGCTCTCTGGTGTCCCTCACATAGGCAGATTTTTAATAAGGCTAGAGGCTGAGCCTCCCCAAACCTACTTGGGACATTAAAAAAAAACCTCAACCCGTCAGTCAATACAGACTGCGTCTCACTGTATATAATGTGCCTGGGGTGTCAGTACCCACTGTCTCTCACTGTATATAATTTGCTGGTTTTGTAAATACAGACTGCGTTTTACTGTAAATAATGTGCCTGGGGTGTCAGTACCCACTGAATCTCACTGCATGTAATGTGCTGGTTTTGTAAATACAGACTGCGTTTCACTGTATACTGTATAATGTGCTGGTTTTGTAAATATAGACTGCATCTCACTGTAAATAATGTGCTGGTTTTGTAAAAACAGACTGTATCTCACTGTATATAATGTGCCTGAGGTGTCAGTACCCACTGCCTCTCTCTCTATAAAACTAATGTAAACTTTGCAATTGCTCTTCCTAATTAATTTTATTATAGGTCTTGAATAATTTGCTTTTCTCTTCTGCCTCTTTCCAGCTTTCAAATGGGGGCCAAAAAGTATTGCTCCGCAAGGCTTTAATATTATTATTATTGTCATTTTTTTTATTACTTATTCTTCCATGTAGGTCCCTTAACTATTCATATTCCCATCTCTTGTTTAAACCACTATCTGGTTGCTAGGGTAAATAAGACACTAACAAACAGATAAATAATAAAATAGGACCAATTGCAAATTGTCTCAGAATATCAGTCTACAGTATATTAAAAGTGAATTTAAAGGTGAACTACCCCTTTAAGCTAACTGATCACAAACACAAATGGACGAAGAACCCCTCACAGAAGTGCATGTATGAATACTTTTACATCCTAAGCATTTTATGGTGGAAAAAAGCACCCCCACCTGCAGTTTTGCATAGAATCCTTGGAAGTCAGTGAAAACTGCATGAGGTAATTGGAAGGTTAATTTTTTCTCACATTAGCTTTAGGTCAGTCTATGTATGGCCCATATTTAGCTTCCCCAAACAAAAAAGTCACCCTCCGCCTATGGTCCCCCACTAAACCCAGTGACTGCTCATTTGAGGAAATTATTAAGCAGCTTAAAAATCATTTTGCACCCACCATATCTGAAACTGTTAAGAGGTTCCACTTTAACAGACGCAGCCAGCAGCCGGATGAGAGTATTGCTGCCTATATAGCAGAGCTGCACAGATTGGCAGAAAGTTGTAATTTTGGCAGCAGCTTGGAATCCTTGCTAAGGGACCGTCTTGTGTGTGGGGTCAGGGATGCAGCAGTGCAAAGAAGGCTGCTAGCAAAGCACAACCTAACCTTCGCTTTGGCCCAGGAGGAAGCACTTGCTTATGAGGCTGCATCTGTGCATTCCAAGGAAATACAGGCCTCACCCAGTTCAGTTATTGCATCAGAGCTGCATCAAGTGTATAACAAGCCTGATGTTAAACTACAGCCTGCATTAGCACAAGTATCAGATCCAGCAAAAGTAATGTGCCATAGTTGTGGTGGAGGTCACCTGCGTAGCAACTGTCATTTCCAAAATGCTGTGTGTCACAAATGTAAGTGTTGTGGCCACATACAGAGAGTCTGCCGCCAAGCTGATAATCTACAGAGACCCAAGAAATCCAGAGCAAATCTATCTGGGAATGCAACCCATATAGTAAAAATGTCTCTGAAACTTTAAATAGTGTTGGAAATCAGCCAATGGGCAAAAAGAAATACACTGATGTAATACTACAAGGATCTAAGTATAGAATGGAGGTAGATACAGGCTGTGACTATTCCTTCATTTCAGGGGAAACCTTCCATGCATTATGGCCCACTAATTGCCCACCTATTTTACCATGTGACGTTAGACTTGTTGATTACAATAAAAAGCCTGTGGATGTTGTGGGCACATGGTTTGTTAAAGTCCACTATGAAAAAGACAGAGGAAAACTACACCTCATCATTACTAAGGGACAAAGAGCAAGTTTATTAGGAGTAGAGAGGTTTGAGCCCCTGGGCATTCAGTTAACCGGAATAAATTACGCAACAGCAGACACTTTGCAAGCACTCATCAAAGACTTAAGCAGCGTATTTGAAGACGGCCTGTGTTTAAGGGCTCACCAATATCATGGATCCCAAAGTTGTCCCAATACACATGAAGCCACGGCCTGTACCATTTGCTCTCCATTCAAAGATAGATGCCAAAATAGATTGCTTAGTGCAACAAGGGGCACTAATTCCAGTAACCCACCCAATTTGGGCCCCCCCCAATAGTGCCTGTACTGAAGCTAAATAGAGAAGTGAGGATATGTGTTGACTATAAATGCACAATCAACAAGGCATTACAGGAACATCCATATCAAATTCCTTCTTTTTGTAATTCCAATTCTGTAAAAAGATATTGGCTTCTAAATATATAAAAAATTAGAAAAAAATAATATTTTCCATAATATAAACACATACACCAGAAACAAAAATTATTTTATGCATGAAAATACAACCGATTTGGAAAGTCCCATGTCTCCTGAACGTGCCAATACCAAATATATATAGTTTTATGGAGATTTCTCACTTGTATAAGTCAGAAACTCCCTGCAGTACACTACCAAATTCCCAAAGCACTGCTCCAGAAAGCTGCTTAATTTAAATGTCAAGGCCAAAAATTCCACTAACAGTAAAATTATACATTTTTAGAAAGAACAGATTCTGGGGAATCCAGAATAGGTAGAACTGCCTGTCTACTCCAAACTATCAAGTCACAATGCTTTCCTAAAGTTATTGGTTTTTATCAAAATTTGTGAAATTTCTTAAAAATTGCTTCAAAGCTTCCAGTCTATAGTATCTTATCTCCTACAAAGTAACCAGATAAAACATGCTAAATATGAACACCAGGCATCCACTGAACAGTTTTATGTCTAATATGTATAGGTTTACCTACGTATGTGGCATGTAGGGGCCCCAATGGGAAGATACTTTCATATGATCTATTGTTTCTGTCATTTCAGCTCCTGCAAAATCAACACATTTACATCATTATATGTTGGATAAAGCTAGTAGAAAGTACACTCACCCCAGAAAGTCATATATTTTTGGAAAGTACACATTCCCTCGAATCTAAAATGGGTACCTGTGTCTTTTTACTCCAAAATATCAAGCAGCAAAGCTTTTTTAAAGTTAGCAATTTTGAGGACATTTCGGGTTCAGGGCCTTGAGCACCTGGGCCACTACTGGATATCGGTGAGCACACTCTTTTCCCTGCTTTCATGAAAACTGAATGAGAAATAGGAACCTTCTGATTTTGAGCGTTAGGCTCGGGGTCTTGATACCCAAGCCTCCATTATATATTGGGTATTTATCCTGCTCATTTTAGATATAGGATTTTTCACATGTTTATTTACTCATTTTTCATTTGATTATTTACTTTATTTGATTAGTAGTTTGTTTATTTATTACTTGTTTAGCCGGGAGGAGTCAAGTGGTTTTGTCCTTTGGGCATTCTCTTTTCTTTTCTTTGATGTTAAACTACAGCCTGCATTAGCACAAGTATCAGACCCAGCAAAAGTAATGTGCCATAGTTGTGGGGGAGGTCATCTGCGTGGCAACTGTCATTTCCAAAATGCTGTGTGTCACAAATGCAAGCATCATGGCCACATACAGAGAGTCTGCTGCCCAGCTGATAATCTACAGAGACCCAAGCAAGCCAGAGCAAATATATCTGGAAATGCAACCCATATAGTAAAAATGTCTCTGAAACTATAAATAGTGTTGGAAATCAGCCAATGGGCAAAAAGAAATACACTGATGTAATACTACAAGGATCTAAGTATAGAATGGAGGTAGATACAGGCTGTGACTATTCCTTCATTTTAGGAGAAACCTTCCATGCATTATGACCCACTAATTACCCACCTATTTTACCATGTGACGTTAGACTTGATAACAATAAAAAGCCTGTGGATGTTATGGGCACATGGTTTGTTAAAGTCCACTATGAAAAAGACAGAGGAATACTACGCCTCATCATTACTAAGGGACAAAGAGCAAGTTGATTAGGAGTAGAGAGGCATTCAGTTAACCGGAGTAAATTATGCAACAGCAGACGCTTTGCAAGCGCTCATCAAAGACTTTAGCAGCGTAATTGAAGAAGGCCTGGGTTTAAGGGCTCACCAATATCATGGATCCCAAAGTTGTCCCAATACACATGAAGCCACGGCCTGTACCATTTGCTTTCCATTCAAAAATAGGTGCCAAAATAGATTGCTTAGTGCAACTAGCGGCACTAATTCCAGTAACCCACTCAATTTGGGCCCCCCCAATAGTGCCTGTACTGAAGCCAAATGGAGAAGTGAGGATATGTGTTGACTATAAATGCACAATCAACAAGGTATTACAACATCCATATCAAATTCCTTCTTTTTGTAATTCCAATTCTGTAAAAAGATATTGGCTTCTAAATATATAAAAAATGAGAAAAAATAATATTTTCCATAATATAAACAAATGCACCAGAAACAAAAATTATTTTATGCATGAAAATACAACCGATTTGGAAAGTCCATGTCTTCTGAACATGCCAATACCAAATATATATAGTTTTATGGAGATTTCTCACTTGTATAGGTCAGAAACTCCCTGCAGTACACTACCAAATTTCCAAAGCACTGCTCCAGAAAGCTGTCAAGGCCAAAAATTCCACTAACAGTAAAATTATACATTTTTAGAAAGAACAGATTCTGGGGAATCCAGAATAGGTAGAACTGCCTGTCTACTCCAAACTACCAAGTCGCAATGCTTTCCTAAAGTTATTGGTTTTTATCAAAATTTGTGAAATTTCTTAAAAATCGCTTCAAAGCTTCCAGTCTATAGTATCTTATCTCCTACAAAGTAACCAGATAAAACATGCTAAATATGAACGGCAGGGGTCCACTGAACAGTTTAATGCCCAATATGTATAGGTTTAGCTAAGTATGTGGCATGTAGGGGCCCCAATGGGAAGATACTTTCATATGATCTATTGTTTCTGTCATTTCAGCTCCTGCAAAATCAACACATTTACATCATTATATGTTGGATAAAGCTAGTAGAAAGTATGCTCACCCCAGAAAGTCATATATTTTTGGAAAGTACACATTCCCCCGAATCTAAAATGGGTACCCATGTCTTTCTACTCCAAAATATCAAGCAGCAAAGCTTTTCTAAAGTTAGCAATTTTGATGATATTTCCATAAATCCCCTCAAAGTTTCCACTTTGCAGAATCTTATCTCCCACATAGCATTAGGTACCAAGATAAAACACCCTGAATTTGAATGCCAGGGGTCAACTGAACAGTTTGATGCCCAATATGTATAGGTTTACCTAAATATGTGGCATGTAGGGGCCCCAATGGGAACATACCCCCATATCATCTATTATTTCAGATAATGCAAAATCACACATTTACATCCTATATGTGGGATAATGCTACAAAAAAGTACACTCACCCCAGAAAGCCATATATTTTTGGAAAGTGCACATCCCCCCAAATCTATAATGGGTACACATTTTTTTTTATTCCAAAGTACCAAGCCATAAGGCATTTCTAAGTTTGCAGATTTTTATGACATTTCAGAAAATCACATAGAAATTATTCAATTTGCCGCATTTATCTCACACAATCTCTTATGTACAATGGCAAATCACCCCAAATAGGAACACCAGAGGCCTACTGAATAGTTTGATGCCCAATATGCATAGATATACCAAAGTTTGTGGTATATACTGACCCAAAAATGAAAATAGTGCATATGGATTTCTCGCCTGCCAACTCAGTTTTTGCATACAGAGCCCCCTGACAGTGTATTATGTGCTGTAACACCCCCTAACTATACAGAGACCCCCAGAAAACTATATAGTTTTTGAATATACACATTCTGATAAATTCAAAACAGGTAAAGTTAATTTTGTACACCAAAGTTACACATGACAAAGCTATGCTAAAAACAGATTAGGAACACTTATACAGGGATAAAAATGCAATAAAACCACAAAAATTGTGGAAATCAGTGAAACAACAAAAATAGTCACGCTGTCAAAATAAACAGTGTAAGTATGTATATTAGTGTATATAAGTGTGCAAAATGAAAAAAAACCTGCTAAAAAAGTGAGTGTAAGTAAGTGTGTGTAAGTGCAAAAACACCCACCTGTCCTGAAGCATGGATCGCAGTCCTGGTCCTCCTGTTGCAGTCCTGATCAGTGGGTGGTGGCACTAGGGGGAAGCTGGAAGTGGGAACCAAGCAGCAGATGGAATGCGATTGCCCTGTGCGTACTTGTGATGTCAGTATGCTCCCTCCCCCTCTGTGCCTGCATCTCCCGTGCTGCTGCCCATTCGTCTTCCGGCTTCCACCGAGCGGCATCCCCCTCCCTGTTTAAGCACATTCACTTTATGAAACATTATTATATAAGTGCCGTCGGTTAAGGATGTAAGTTTATTACCGCTCTGTTTCATGCAAAAAAAAAAAGTTATATCAATATATATATTTATTTTGTCACAGCAAATGGCGTAGGGATAGTCCTAGGCCATTTAAGCTCTGGGTTGTTTTATGGCTTCTACATGCCCACTGCGTTCGCAGTGGCCTGCATTCATTAACAAAACAGTTTAAGATGTTTAGAAAAGTTGAAATACATGGCAAGGACTATTTTTGAGGTTGTATTCTATAATAAAGCTGTGGCCAAACTCCACCCACACAATGGTGTCATTGTGTCTTTTGTCAGATAGGTGCAACGGGGCAATAGTGGGAAGGGAGGGAACACGTCTCCATAGTCTGCAGCAGGAAGGGGAGCCACAGGAAGCAGGAAGATGCTGGGGCTAAAAATCTTTTAGGGGGTCCTGGCTACCAATGTCTGTCATCCTTTGTACTGATGGGAGGGGTCACTGACGGAGGGTCCATTGGGGGCAAGGTGTGGGAGGAAGGGGAACCCAAAAAATTTTGTTGCAAAGGGCCCTGTGTTTTCTGATGGCAGCCCTGCCACAACCCCTTTAAATAGAGCTGTATAGGGGTGTGACCATTAGCCTGTGAGTAAGTGCTGCTATAGGCATGAAACGTGTCCTAATAAATGAACTTTTAACCACAATAACTACTGCTTTTTTTGGGAGTCTCACATTGTTAACTTTTTGCACTTTCTATTCAGCCTGTTCTTTCTTGTGCTACTAAAATACTCCCCATACTTTCCATTTTAGCAGTCGGCTCCCCTCCAGCCCAGGTACTAATTCCCGACTTTTCTTACCTGGGGGTATCCAAGCACTCCCAGAATAAGTGCCATAGATACAGTTGGTTCAGAGTATAAATCCCCTATAAAGCCAACAATATTTCTCTTTTGCACACAGGAGTAATTAGGGACTGGTTCCCTGGTACCAGATAATATCTTAAACAGGCTCATTAGTGCCCTTTGTGGGCTTCCACAGGAATCATGGATATGGTATCCCAGGGTTTTGTTGGGTAACCGGGCTGGATTCTCATTAATTTCCTTGACAAGAAAGAAAAATTCCACAAGATAACTGTATTGCTGGGGACTTGGCCTGGTAAAAGAAATAACAGGAATCTGCTCAAGCTGCTCATATCAAAAGCACAATTACAGCACGCCCCTATTAGGGCTCTTACACATGGGTGTTTTGCCCCACATTCTCCAGCGGTGGATTATTCCTCCTCGGGGGGAGCACAGGATGAAACCCAATCCATTCTTTATTGGTACTGACACAGGTGCATGTAAGTGCCGAATGCAGGAGGAATACAACATGATGCCCCCACCTGTGTTTGGTGCTTGGATGCGCCTGGGTCAGAAGGACTGATAAGAATGAATGGATCACATTTCTCCCTGGGCTCCTCTGCAGTGAAAAGCTGGAGAATCCACCACAGGAGAATGCAGGGGAAATGCCCACGTGTAGGAGCCTATAAGTTTGCCATACACATTCACATTTCAGTTTTCTTCCAACAAACGTTCAGATATTGATTGTGAGTTTAAATGCAATGATCTAAAACTAGCATTTAGGCTGACATTGTAGGATAAAGACATTAAAGGGCTTCTGCACCCACTAGTTTTTTCTTAGAAGTTGCTGAAAAACAATTATAGACGCATGAAAAATCACCAAATACTGACCAAAAACCTAAATTTAAGTGCAAGAGAACTGACCAATAAAAATGCTGATTCCCAGCACTGTGTCAGGCATCTTGCTGTTTTCTTAACACGGACGAAGCAAGCAGGCAGGTGAGCGGGAGGGGTTGGGGAGAATGCTGAGGGGAGCTGGATGATGTTGTGGAAGACGCTGGGGAGCTGGATGATGTTTGGGAGGATGGTGAGGGGAGCTGAAGGATGTTGGAGAAGACACTGAGGGGAGCTGAAGGATGTTCGGGAGGACGATGAGGAGAGCTGAAGGATGTTGGGGAGGATGCTGAGGAGAGCTGAAGGATGTTGAGGAGGATGCTGAGGGGAGCTGAAGGATGTTGAGGAGGATGCTGAGGGGAGCTGAAGGATGTTCGGGAGGACGATGAGGAGAGCTGAAGGATGTTGGGGAGGATGCTGAGGAGAGCTGGAGGATGTTGAGGAGGATGCTGAGGGGAGCTGAAGGATGTTGGGGAGGACACTGAGGGGAGCTGAAGGATGTTGGGGAGGATGCTGAGGAGAGCTGAAGGATGTTGGGGAGGATGCTGAGGGGAACTGAAGGATGTTGGGGAGGACACTGAGGGGAGCTGGAGGATGTTGGGGAGGATGCTGAGGGGAGCTGGAGTATGTTGGGGAGGATGTTGAGGGGAGCTGGAGGATGTTGGGGAGGATGCTGAGGGGAGCTGAAGGATGTTGGGGAGGATGCTGAGGGGAACTGAAGGATGTTGGGGAGGACACTGAGGGGAGCTGAAGGATGTTGGGGAGGATGCTGAGGAGAGCTGGAGGATGTTGAGGAGGATGCTGAGGGGAGCTGAAGGATGTTGGGGAGGACACTGAGGGGAGCTGAAGGATGTTGGGGAGGATGCTGAGGAGAGCTGAAGGATGTTGGGGAGGATGCTGAGGGGAACTGAAGGATGTTGGGGAGGACACTGAGGGGAGCTGGAGGATGTTGGGGAGGATGCTGAGGGGAGCTGGAGTATGTTGGGGAGGATGTTGAGGGGAGCTGGAGGATGTTGGGGAGGATGCTGAGGGGAGCTGGAGGATGTTGGGGAGGATGGTAAGGGGAGCTGGAGGATGTTGGGGAGGATGGTGAGGGGAGCTAAAGTATGTTGGGGAGGACGCTGAGGGGAGCTGAAGGATGTTGGGGAGGATGGTGAGGGGAGCTGAAGGATGCTGCAGTGGGGAGCAGCCCATAGTATGGGGGGGGCCCATAGTATGGGGGGGGACAATGGGGGAGGACCACTGAAGGGGAGCTGAAGGATGTTGGGGAGGATGCTGAGGAGAGCTGGAGGATGTTGAGGAGGATGCTGAGGGGAGCTGAAGGATGTTGGGGAGGACACTGAGGGGAGCTGAAGGATGTTGGGGAGGATGCTGAGGAGAGCTGAAGGATGTTGGGGAGGATGCTGAGGGGAACTGAAGGATGTTGGGGAGGACACTGAGGGGAGCTGGAGGATGTTGGGGAGGATGCTGAGGGGAGCTGGAGTATGTTGGGGAGGATGTTGAGGGGAGCTGGAGGATGTTGGGGAGGATGCTGAGGGGAGCTGGAGGATGTTGGGGAGGATGGTAAGGGGAGCTGGAGGATGTTGGGGAGGATGGTGAGGGGAGCTAAAGTATGTTGGGGAGGACGCTGAGGGGAGCTGAAGGATGTTGGGGAGGATGGTGAGGGGAGCTGAAGGATGCTGCAGTGGGGAGCGGCCCATAGTATGGGGGGGGCCCATAGTATGGGGGGGGACAATGGGGGAGGACCACTGAAGTTTTAGGGGGTCCCTGCCCTAGCATCAATGCAAAACTTAACCCCTGGCTACCAATGTTTTTAGGGGGCCCTGGATATCAGTGTATGTGTGTCCATTGTACTGATGGGAGGGTTCACTGGGGCAGGGGCCATTGGGGAATGGGGCATAGGAGGAGGAGGGGGCCCAGAAAATTTTGTTGTGAGGGGCCCTGTGATTTCTGTTGGCAGCCCTGGGTACCTTACATATAGAGATAATTATGGCATTTTCTCCCGTCATTATATGGCACAGGAATCAGACATGGGGATAAAGGGACAGACTTGTTCAGTGCTGGGAAACTGTGCTTATTGCTCCCAACTCCAATTGCAGGAACAGAGAACAGGGAGCCGGATTTACACAGATCAGCTCATTCTCAACAATAGTACAAAAGTTGTGATTTTTTTTTTTATATTTACTATGGGTCAAAATGGCTAAAAACCCAAATCTAACAATTCGCCAGCTAAATTTTGGACCCTAGAAACAAGTCGCCTTTTATGAGGAGGTGAGCAGGAACCTTGATGCTGGAATGGCAGTTGATGTCATCTACTTGGACTTTGCTAAAGCGTTTGATACAGTACCTCACAGAAGGTTAATGATCAAATTAAGGAATATTGGCCTAGAACATAATATTTGTAATTGGATAGAGAACTGGCTGAAGGATAGAGTACAAAGAGTGGTTGTAAATGGAACATTTTCTAATTGGACCAGTGTGGTTAGTGGAGTACCGCAGGGGTCAGTCCTTGGGCCTTTGCTGTTTAACTTGTTTATTAATGACCTGGAGGGGGGCATAGACAGTACTGTTTCTATTTTTGCTGATGACACTAAATTGTGCAAAACTATAAGTTCCATGCAGGATGCTGCCGCTTTGCAGAGCGATTTGACAAAATTAGATAACTGGGCAGCAAACTGGAAAATGAGGTTCAATGTTGATAAGTGCAAAGTTATGCACTTTGGTAGAAATAATATAAACGCAAACTATCTACTGAATGGGTGTGTGTTGGGGGTTTCCTTAATGGAGAAGGATCTAGGGGTTTTTGGTGATAACAAGTTGTCTAATGCCAGGCAGTGTCATTCTGTGGCTACTAAAGCAAATAAAGTGCTGTCTTGTATAAAAAAGGGCATTGACTCAAGGGATGAGAACATAATTTTGCCCCTTTATAGGTCCCTGGTAAGGCCTCACCTTGAGTATGCAGTGCAGTTTTGGGCTCCAGTCCTTAAGAAGGATATTAATGAGCTGGAGAGAGTGCAGAGACGTGCAACTAAACTGGTAAAGGGGATGGAAGATTTAAACTATGAGGTGAGACTGTCGAGGTTGGGGTTGTTTTCTCTGGAAAAGAGGCGCTTGCGAGGGGACATGATTACTCTGTACAAGTACATTAGAGGGGATTATAGGCAGTTGGGGGATGTTCTTTTTTCCCATAAAAACAATCAACGCACCAGAGGTCACCCCTTTAGATTAGAGGAAAGGAGCTTCCATTTGAAGCAGTGTAGGTGGTTTTTCACGGTGAGGGCAGTGAGGTTGTGGAATGCCCTTCCTAGTGATGTGGTAATGGCAGATTCTGTTAATGCCTTTAAGAGGGGCCTGGATGAGTTTTTGAACAAGCAGAATATCCAAGGCTATTGTGATACTAATATCTACAGTTAGTACTAGTGGTTGTATTTATAGTTTATGTATGTGAGTGTATAGATTGGTAGGTGTGGGTTAGGTGTGCTGGGTTTACTTGGATGGGTTGAACTTGATGGACACTGGTCTTTTTTCAACCCTATGTAACTATGTAACTATGTAAGATTGCGGCTGAAACTTCAAACTGGAGAGCTGCTGAATAAAAACTGAAATAATGAAAAAAACAACTAATAATAAAGAAAAATTAAGAAATTTTGCAAATTGCCTCAGAATATTAGTTTCTACGCCATACTAAACATTAAAGGGGAACAATCATGAAAAATATTTTATACTATAAAAGTGACAAAAAAAACACCCATTGACATTACTATAGAAAGTGAGAAAAAAAATTTCATATAAGAAGCGAAACGGGACAGATTCACTCACCCCTAGTCTGCTGTTTGCAGCTGTCTGAAGGCAGAAACTTTGTGCTTAAAAAGTGGGAAAAGTTACACATACAGGGAATGGGTATATATGAAATAAGAGAACTCAAGCACAAACAGGTCAATATGGATATTGAATATTTGGATACTGTTGACATCATGATGACTTGGCCGGGCCTGATCAGTACCCTAATGGCTCCCTGCATCACAAGGCCATATGGCCCGATGGGTTCTCAGCTTCAGTGGCTGGAAATTCCTGCCAAAGGGTTCTAATAAGGGGCACTGGTATATGGAGCAAATGTCTTAAATGTCACCCCTATCAAATGCCCTAAAGATAAGGGCAGTCTGGGGGCTATAATAGATAATATAAAGGTAATAGCTAATTCAGTACCACAGCTGGGGTCAGGCACAGCTGGTTAAAATAAATCAGGGCTGGAATATAACCAGTTACATAGCACTAATCAAAGCTGATATTTGTAATATATGTCAAATAGAAATTGGGCAGTAAATCACAGTAACTATTAGGTTTATGTTTAACCAAAAGGTTTGCCTCCAACTACAGCCTCTGCTGAAATGTTGGGCCCAAGGCATTTATGTTTTCCTTCTGCCTCTGACTGTGTAGAGAAAATGTGTTTTGGATAAAAATTAATCTTTATCTTTTATATTTGGTAATACCAGAGGGGGCCAAGAGTGACAGAGCCAGCAGACTATATGCCAGTAGATAGACCTCATTTTAACAATGCAAATATTTGCCTGGCACAGATACAAACAACTGACACCCTGTGAGTTATCCCTTTATTAGCTCTTAGTATGAAGGGAAACTTACTCATTGCAGTAAAATATTCTTCTTATGTGGTTTGGTCTATGGGCCTCACTAGCAGACATCATTCCTCCAATCATGATATCTCCTTCCTTAATATATTCATATTCCTCATGTGTTTTAATGATCTCAAGATGACAGGCAGGGTTGGCAGTCAGTACTTCAGATCTGCAGGGTCTAACACACAGCATTATCAGAAAGATCAGTTCTTTTAGGGAATTGGATACAGCCATGATTCTCCAGAAAACTCAATGTACCCAGAACAAGGTAGAGCATCAGTGCGTGTGTAGAACAGAGTAAGGGGCCTGGCTCAGCCAACCCTCATTTTATAGAGAGGAGAGAGAGGATTTGCACAGTAGAATGAATATAGGCACAGCTACCGGGGGATCTGTTCTTGTTGTTCTGTTCTTGTTGCTCTAAAGTTAAACTTCCATTAATTTATAGCAAATCCCTTCGGAGCCACTTTACAAACTTTGTGGATTTTTATATTCATCATTTTCTTTAACTATATTTTAACCTGAGCCTGAAGCATACAGATGCAGGCAGCAAGTTTTCATATTTTGTCTCACCATGTCCAGACTCCATATATTAAGTGTTAATTCCTGCCTCTAGATGGTGCTAGAGTGCAAAGACTTGCCAGCAAAACACAGTAGAAAACTCCTAGACCATGCGCCACCTGCTGGTGAATTTGGCATTTTTTTTACGTGACAACATGGTAAAAGAACTTGGCTGTATCTGTATTTTATGTTCTTATGGGCCCAGACTGCGTTAACCCCATACTAGGGCTATAGGTCCTGATGTTCATCCTGCAAAATACTGATCAGATTAAGGGCAAGGATCAGCCAAAAATGTAGTAGGAAAGGAATTTTCATGGTCACAAATAAACAAATGAAAACAACAAGGCTTGAACAAGATCTATGTGTGGCCCACAAATACACCAACTGATTAAGAAAGAGAATCAGTGGCTGAAATAAAGGGAGACCTTGGTGGCTGATGTAGGGATTTATGGATTTTAGTTATAGTGTAAATAAATTGTACCTGGGGTCAGCAGACCTTATAATAAGGTGCCCTCCCTCAGTGTTTTAAGAGCCTCCCATTCCCCCTTAGATAAAGTTCTGTGGTTTCTAGGGTGTGACAAGGAGAACCTACAGTTGCTGACTATGAGACGGTATATATTGGGCGTATGGGGTATATTTGCTCTTGCAGTGAAATGGAAGGGGAGTTGTGGTTGGACTAATTATGTTGGGTTGAAAATCCCACAGACTGTTCTTCCACTTCAGCTCATTCTTCCGCTTCTTATTCTTCGCGCCCCCCCTTTTCTAAACGCTACTTCTCCTACAGTTTTAGGGGTACAACACCAAAACTCCCCACACTTCTTCGCCCTATAGGGGACCAGGTTACTTGTGCTTTACTAAGCGATCCTGCCCCCCGTCTTTTTGTGGTGCCGCTTCGAACACCTCAATTTTCCCATTGACTTTGACAGGGAAGATTTTCAAACTGCTGCCAATCTTACAGCTTTGAAGCTGCACCCCCCAAACTTGAATAACATAATAATGGGGTCACCCCAATGAAACGGCAACATTTGTTGGATGACCTAAAAGTGGGAGGGGCCAACAACAGCCAATCAAATTTCACCCATTGGCTTTTATGAGGAAATTAAAACTGCTGCCAATCTTACAGCTTTGAGGCTACACTCCCCAAACTTTAATCACACAGTCATGGGCTCAGCCTGAATTAAAATGTGATGATTTCTGGATGCCTAAATGTGGGCGGAGCTGTGAACAGCCCATTAGATTTTACCTATTGTCTTTGCGGAATTCCAACCTGCTGCCATTCTCACAGTAATAACTTTGCAGGGTTAGGCACCAGGCAACTGTGGTTCAAGGTTAAAAAAAGTGGGCGGTGACAGTCAATCAGATTTTACCTATTGACTTTCAATGGGGAAATCCAACCTGTTGTCATTCTTACGGTAATAACCCCGGGGTCCCCAAACTTTTCACAGTTGGTCACTAGGGGACTGCAGTTTTAGTTTTGAAAAGTGGGCAGAGCCACAAAGACCCAATCATATTTCACCTATTGAATTTTTTTTGTTTGATGCCAGGGTTCCCAAACCCACAGTCAATCAGTGGGCAGAACCACCAACAGCCAATCACATTTTGCCTATTTACTTTCAATTGTGAAGTGTAAAATGCTGTCAGTCTCATAATTTTTTTGGCGTTAGTCACTGGGGGACTGCAGTTCAAAAACAGAAAAAGTGGGTTGGGACTCTAACAGCCAATGAGATTTCACCCATTGAATTTTATTGGTTTAAATTTTAAATGCTGTCATTCTCCCACTATTTATGCCTGGGGGCCACTGTTTGTCACGGGGTGACTTCAACTCAACCACCAATCACAATTTACCTATTGACTTTTATTGGTTCAAATTTAAACTGGCGTTCTTTAACTATTAATCCTAGGGTCCCTAAACCTTGCAGAGATAGTCCCTAATGGCAGTTCCAGGCTAGAAATAGGGGGCAGAGCCACCAACAGCCAATCAGATGTCACTTGTTGACTTTCAGTGGGGAAATTTTAATTGCTGCCATTCAGACACTATTAAAACCAGGGTCCCCAAACTTTGCACAGTGGTGTTTACTATATAACTGTGATCCAAGGTTAGAAAAAGTGGGTGGAGCCAACAACAGATCAGATTTAATTCAGTGTCTTCACGTTTTCCAACCCAACATGAAGTTTGTTCTCAAACTTCCCTTTCTAGTCTTGAAATTATTTTTCAAATTCAGTACTAGATTAAAGATATAAATGTCATGTAGGGTTCCCAAAAGATTAGGTGGTTGTGTGGGAACAAAATTGAACCTTTGCAGAGAAGCATTTTTCTGGACCAGTCAGTATACGTGTGGATAGAAAACATTACATCCTCCAGGAGGTTTGCCCTTTAGGTTTATACCTGTGACTGTGCCCTCTGGCCTGAGAATCAGTAGATCCCTGTAGAGCCAACTGTAGAGCCTTTTGTCCTGATAATTTCCCCTGACCAAGCCAATGTCTCTCCTTAAAAGCAATAAGTTCTTTTACTTAGCTAGATTTTTATATTATTATTTTAATCACTTTATTGACTTGTGTTGAGACAAAGAGAGTAGTAAATCTGTCAGTTCTAGTTGTCTCTAAATCTTTGCCAACTTGTTCAATGACAAGTAGTATTAAGTTAAATTAGCCAACTACTTGTAAAGAGGGGAGAGCTCAAACTTCTCCAAGACTGTCTCAAAGAATGGGGGCATTTATATTTTTGGGTTATATCTCAATAAAGATTACCCTCAAAGAGACACATGGTCCACAGGTGTGCCCCTTTCAGAAAATGCAAAGCTCTCACATTTCCAATCACTCCCAGAAGCAAGACTGTGGGCTTCTATGGGAAATAAATACTTAGAGCATGGGGTGGGTAGGGGACAACTGAAGCCTTTCAGGAGCTCAAAGCTACATATCTACTATCACTCTATATGCTTTTCAGATATATCCAGCTACAGCATGCTTTTCTGACCCAGTTCCAGGTCAGACTGTTAGATATAATGCATATACAACACTTCTGGAAGGATGTATTAAATGTTATACACACTAGGTTTGCTCTCCCCAACATATACATATTCTCCCCCAAATTATGTTTAATGGGCCATACTGAGACTCTCACTCAAGATGTACCAGAGATGGGTCTATTTGCAAATGCTTTATAATGCTAAAAAAGGAATCCTCTTAACATGGAAAGCAACTAGGCCTCCAACCCTGGCCCTATGGAAAAAAAATATTAATGGCATCCTACCCCTGCACAACGCAGTATACTTGGCTTGGGTTCTAGATCAATTGCCTGGGTGCTGGTTATTATTATTATTATGGTTATTGGTCTTAATAGCTATACAAAAATAACTTTGCCAGAGACAAATATAGAACTGAAAGTCCTTAAAATGCCTAAGTGCAGAAAACTAAAGGGAACTATGGCAACCATAGGTGGATGGTGAGTTTTTATGTTTGGGGAGGCTACAAATGTATCAAAAGTATCTATATGCACATATTCCAGATCTATGTATAAGGGGCGCGCTAGAGAAAGGTACCTTTATACATATGATGTGGTGTTGTGATAAGATTGCTCCATACTGGCTCAGAATATTAGCTTCCCTGGATACTGGACTTATAGATCACTGCCAATAGAACCCCCAAGTTTTGTATTCTTGCTGTGATGCAGGATCTCAAACTTAACCAGTACCAAACTCTTTCTCTAGGAGGCACTGCTCATGGCCAAAAGGTTAATCATCCAAAACTGGAGGAATTTTGATCCTTCTACTTTCCTCTCATGGCTCATAGTGATACGAGATATATGTAAGGTAGAACAGCTGATCTATGCCAAATAGGGATGTAGCGAACTGTTGGCCGGCGAACTAATTCTCGTGAACATCGGGTGTTCGCAAGTCCGGAAGTTCACGAACTTTCCGCGTATGTTCTCAATTTGGGTTCACCTTAGCTGGTGCCAAATTTTGACCTCTCACCCCAGACCAGCAGATACATGGCAGCCAATCAGGCAGCTCTCCCTCCTGGACCACACACCCCCTTGACCACTCCCTTCCATATATAAACTGAAGCCCAGCAGCCATTTTACATTCTGCCTGTGTGTGTTTGAAGAGATAGCATAGGGAGAGAAGCTGTGCAAGGATTTGAGGGAGAGTTAAGGTAGCTTTGCTGAGGCTGACTAGTGAATGTGATCTGCTTTCTACTGCTCTGTATTAGCAGCACATAGGGAGAGAGCTGTCCAAGTGTGCAGTGATTTGAGGGAGAGTTTAGGTAGCTTTGCTGAGTCTGACTAGTGATCTACTTTCTACTGCTCTGTATGTAGCTGCTGTGGGCAGCTGTCCTGTGCTGATCATCTGCTGTAACCCAATAGTCCTTGTAAGGACTGCTTTTATTTTCTGAGTACTGATACTCTAGTGTTCTTTTCATTGTGTACTGCAGCTCTGTCTGTGTGTGTTGGAGACAGATGTGCTGCTCATAGTAGTGCAGCAGCACCAACCACACATGTACATCATTCTTTTTTTTTGTATTTTTTTACTTTGCTACTGTAATTTATAGAGCCGAGTGCTATTAGTCTAGCTATGTTGGGGACTGGTGTGCTGCTCCTAGTAGTTCACCCCCAGCACCAACCAGAGATCACTTTTGTTTTATTATTATTATTTTTTTTATCTTATTATTTAGATATTAGATATATATATTAGATATATATATATATATATTATAGATATTTAGATATTTATTTAGACATTCTGTCTAAAAATAACAATAATAAATCCGTGTCCAGAAACATCACCTGAGTGACGTTTTTCCACCAGCAATAATATATCCACTACTGTATACATTGCCATTGCAGGCCTTGTTGCCAGTGTCTTCTTCAACCAAGTGCCACCTAGCTGTGTGAGCTTTTTCACATTCTGTCTAAATAACAATAATAATTCCGTGTCCAGAAACATCACCCAAGTTGTTGTTGTCTTGTAAAAATAAAAAAAATGCCAGGCAAAGGCAGGCCGCCACGCAGAGGCACTAGGGTCCGTGCTGCTATGATATCCTGTGGCCCTAGGAAATCGACCAGTGTTCCGAAGGCACTTAACCTGAACTCCAAAAATGCTGAAGAGGTAGTTGACTGGCTTACACAGCACACCCCATCCTCTACCATTTCTAACTTTGCCACAACATCCTCATCCTCCTCTGCTATGGGCACCCCACGTACCACTTCCTCCACCACCGCCACCCCTTCTTCCCTGGATGAGTCAGAGGAGTTGTTTTCACATGAGTTTGTTGAACTGAGTGATGCGCAACCATTATTGCCAGAAGAAGATGAAGGAGATGAGGACATTACACCAGATATCATAATTCAGGCAGGCAACACAACAGAGATTGACATAAGGTGTGATGAGGTCCCCGCTGCTGCTGTCTTCTGTGAGCTGTCAGAAGAAATTGATGCATCTGAGGAGAATGATGATGAGGAGATTGATGTTTTGTGGGTGCCCAGAAGAAAAGAGCAAGAGGAGGATAGTTCAGATGGAGAGACGGAGAGTCAGAGAGGCAGGAGGAGAATAAGACTTAGAAGAAGCAGGGACAGCTCGCAGGGAACAGTAGGGCAACAACATGAATTGGCACCTGTGGTCAGCCAGCCAACGCACCCACCAACTTCTACTGTTACCGCCAGAATGCCAGCATCAAAAGGCTCAGCAGTGTGGCATTTTTTTAATGTGTGTGCCTCTGACAAAAGCGCTGTAATTTGCAATGAGTGCAGTCAGAAACTGAGTCTTGGGAAGCCCAACACCCACTTAGGTACAAGTGATGTGTGACAATGGAAGCAATCTGTTGGCAGCACTGAGACTGGGCAATTTAACACATGTGCCCTGCTTGGCACTTGTTCTAAATTTGATAGTCCAACGGTTTGTCTCGAAGTACCCAGGATTGCAGGACATTCTCAGGCAGTCCAGGAAGGTGTCTGGCCATTTAAGATGTTCCTACACAGCCATGGCACACCTTGCTGACATTCAGCAGCGGCACAAGTTGCCAGTCAGGCGTTTAATTTGCGACAGCCAGACTCGCTGGAATTCCACGCTAATGATGTTTGAACATCTGCTGCAACAACAAAGAGCCATCAATGAATACCTATTTGAACTGGGTGGTAGGACTGGATCTGCAGAGCTGGGGATTTTTTCCCCCGTTACTGGGTGCTTATGTGCGATGCCTGCAGGCTGATGCGCATAAGCACCCAGTAACTTAGTTGCTTAGTTTCAGTGAAGAGTTATGAAACTAAGCAACTAAGCCCAACAGGAACACCAAAAGGAATAACCATCCTGAGGCAGAGAGAAGGCGCAATATAGTCACCCCATATGTAGCAGGAGTGTCGGAGAAACTCAGGAGAATTTTCAACAAACACCACATCCCTGTGTTTTTCAAACCTGGCAACACACTGAGACAAAAACTTGTACACCCAAAGGATCCAACACCAAAGGAAAAACAATTCAATGTTGTATACACAGTCCAGTGTAGCGAGGAGTGCACAGACCTTTACACTGGGGAGACAAAGCAACTGCTCTCCAAGCGAATGGCTCAGCATAGGAGGGCGAACGCTACAGGCCAGGACTCTGCTGTGTTTCTACACCTAAAAGACAAGGGACACTCCTTTGAAAATAGCAACGTCCAAATTTTGGACAAAGAAGAGCGCTGGTTTGAAAGAGGTGTAAAAGAGGCCATTCATGTCAAAGTGGAGAAACCATCCCTAAACAGAGGCGGGGGACTTCGACACCATCTGTCTGCTACATACAATGCTGTTCTAACATCTGTACCCCGGCAGTTTCAGAACTCTTCACACATCCATTCATGCAACACTAATAAGTAACACCTGCTTTGAAGAGTTGCATGATACTTTGGTAATCCTCTCAAAGTAACTCCACAGCATTCACACCTCTGTGAGTTTCAGATGTCACCTTTCTGAAGAGTTACATAGTGCCATTGTGATTGGATTAGTGGAAGAGTATATATGCTGAGGACTTTCCATACCAGTCAGTTGAACTGAAGAAGCTCCTCGGATGAGTAGTGAAACGTCTTCCAAACAAGTCCAGTTGCTTTAAATTTATTTATACCAGATATACCATGACCTGGATGAATGAAAATCTTCATAGACATTACACTGATACACACTTATACTTACACACACATACATTTTAGGGGTGTTTTACACATTCACAGCACTTACAGCATTCACACATACTTGTACACACACACATACAACATACATTTTGGCAAGTGTACACAAACACTTATACACTTACTCAATTTTGTGGAAATTTTTTTATTGCATCTTTTCTTTCTTGCCTGAAAAAAATGTTTTATTGCCATTGTGGATAGCATATTGGCTGACCGCACTGTGCAATACATTTTGTGTATTATTTTGGTGTTTTTATTACATTGTGATATTGGTGTATTTTTTCATTTTATTGCATTTTAGCCATTTTTATTGCATTTTCAGTTATGCATAGTTGTTGTTACAGAGTTTGTCTGTAAAACTAATTTGCCCAAGCCAAAATACTCAAACTGTGATTCTGACTGTGATTACAGATTGCGGTTGATGCAAATCAGAATCTGCAGACTGCAAAAAAAACCCATTGAATTAAGTGATTTTTTGTTAGATTTTAGTGATTTTATTGCATTTCACATTGTTCTTAGTTACTTGCCTTTGCACATGGACATTTTATCTGCTGTATTTCAATTTGGCTTCCTCTGTACCCCACATAGTTTGGTAAATCTATGCATATTGGGTGTCAAACTGTTCAGTAGACCCCTGGCGTTCATATTTAGAGTGTTTTAGGTTGATATGTTACAAAATGTGGGTATATAATGGGGCAAAAATGCAAGATTTGTGACACTTTTCTGAAATTTCATAAAAACCGTTATGTTAACATAGTTTGGTAGTTTGCAGTAGAAAGATGTATTTACCAATTTTTGTCAGAATGTGTAAAATATATGGTTTTCTAGGGTCTCTGTACTGTTAGGGGGTCTTATGGAACATAATAAAAAAAGCTGGTAGCTTATATTGCAGCGTATGCACTTTGTATGCACTAACTTCCTTTTGGGGTCTCTAAATGCCAGATACATCGGTGATCCTATGCACAATGGGCATCAAACTGTTCAGTGGACCCTTGGCTTTCATATTTAGGATGTGTTATCTTGGTACCTAATGTTGTGTGGGAAATAAGGTGCTTGAAAGTGGAAGGTTTAATGTTTTTTTCAGGTATTTCATCTAAACCACCAATTTTGGAAAAGCATTGCGATTCTGTAGTTTAGAGTAGAAAGACATGGGTGCCCATTTTGAATTCACCCGAATGTGTACTTTCCAAAAATATATGGCTTTGGGGGGAGTCAATGTATTTTTTTGTATCTTTACTCTACAGAAAATGCAGTAAATGCGTTGAATTTTCAGTAGCTAATATATTATTCAAATCGCAGGCGGGTAGTTGCTCATCAAAGTCAATCACACATCATTTAAAAAGGAGATGATTAATTGAATGTATTAAAACTGTCACTCAAATTAAAGTGCACTTAAATATGGAGTGTGAGGATTGTGTGAACAGAAACCAAGTCTGGAGATACTGAGCAGAGTAATTAATTTATTGCCCACTGGTCGACAAACGCATTTAACCAATAAGCACACCCCACCAGGGTGTACTCCACTCAGATGCGAAACAATACCTCTGCTAACAGAGGTCCTTCCAAACTCTGCTTCCTGGACTTATAAATGGTTAATGCTAAACCCAGGAGCAAAATGGAGAGAAGGTCTTTTTCTCGATTTTCCCTGGACACTGGGTTTCCAAAAATAAAAATATGAGGGAAAAATGTAACCAGAACTGCAGGTGGAGTTTACTCAAAAGAGCTAAAAGAGGTTGCAGTCTGGCACATAAAAACTAAATATGAAACAGGGGCTCTCCTTTGTCACAGAATGGACAAGCAGTCGGGTAGTCTGTAAAGTAAGCCAAATACTCTCCTGTGCTCAGTGCACCATGGAGCATTCTCCAACTCAGGTTTCCAGTGGGTCTGGGCACCAAGTTGGAATAAAGGGCTCACCACTGGGGTCTCTCGCCCTCTTTGAGCACCCGCCTTCAGATTGTATCATAGCAGGAGACGAGGGCAAGGAAGTGTACGGTGTGGACCATGAGCGAGTACAGTAGCTTTGTTGAGATGTCACAAAAGCATGTCAAGGTAAAATTCTCCTCAAGGAGGAACCTGAGGGGATTGACAGATTTTAGGTGCCATTATTATGGCCTGAGGTGCGGCATTCCACTGGGAATGTGGCTCTCCAGCATGTAAAACCTTATCAATGAAAGTGTGAGAGCCAGAGGAGACGGTGTCCTTGATCTCCTTGATAAGACGGTTTGGGACTCTGGTGGTACACAATTCCATTTGCTGCATAACTTCCTGAGTTTGCACCCAATCAATTATCTCAAAATCCAGGAGATCCCCAGCTCTGGTTAACTGAGCCCGGCAAAGGCGGCAGCGGATGCTGGTGGATTCTAACATCCTAGTCTTTAAAGGATTGTAAAGTCAGGGCTCAGTTAGAATGTCCTCCCCTTGAATTACTCCTTCCCTTAACATGGAGACCATGCTCCAGTTTATGCACACAACTCCCTGCCCACCCTCTCTCAAGGGTAGGCTTGAATCACCTGCAGATACCCAGAGCTTTCCCATCCAGAGAAAGCCCAGTAATCTTCTTTGGAAATTAACAATGAATTCTCGAGTTGGGACTAAGGCACACCAGCCGGTATCAGAGCTAAGAGGCCACAAGCTGGTTGATCACCAATGCCCTCCCCCTCAAAGAAAGCACTTTAGCAAGACCCTTCCATTTTCCTCGACGGATGAGGACACGCTCCTCAAGTTCACTGAAATTCAGTGAGACAGGGCACTCCTCAGCTGACAGGTAAACTCCTAAATATTTGATGACCATGGTTTCCCATGGGATGTCTTGAAAAGCAGGAGGCAGATTTTCCACTTCTAGAGGACCTTCCAGAAGGCCTGAAGTTTTGGACCAGTTGATCCGAGCAGATAAGGCAGCAGAGTAGATCTCTTGGCACTCTTGTGCTCGCTAAAGATCAGATAGGTCTTGGGCCACAAGGATTACATCATCTGCATAGGCTGAAAAAAACCCTTTCATATCTGATTCTTTGAGCACCAACCCTGTAAGTCTTTTCCTTAGGAGACACAGGAAGGGTTCAATGGACAGTGCATACAGTTGTCCTGACAAGGTGCATCCTTGCCGAACTCCTCGTCCAAAGGTCAGAGGTGCAGTTAAAGACCAATTGATTTTTACTAGACACTCTGCAGAGGTGTACAGCGTTTTCAGGTAGCCTACAAAATGTGGACCAAAAACCATAGGCTTGCAGAGGTATTGGTGATCCACCCTGTCAAATGCCTTCTCTTGATCTAGCGAGAGAAAGGCAAGGGATAGACCAGCCCTCCGAGCAGAATACAGCAAATCTCAGACCAGAAAAACATCAAAAAGTGTCCAGCCAGGGACTGTGTAGGACTGATCTGGATGAATCACCTCAGCCAGAACTTGAGTCTGAGTGAGATCACTTTGGTTACTATCTTATAGTTCACAGTTGTACTGCACTTGGCTCGTGATATGAGATGTTTTGATATATATCCTATCAATCCGGGACTGAGAAACATGGCCATTTCTCACCCTGACATAGGTGAAGGTACTTGTGCCTGGGTGCCGCTCCCACCAGATGTCAACCAAAAAGAAGCAGCCAATGAGTTCCCACAGTGCTGACTCCGATGAGTTCCTTTTCTTGAGGTGTAATTGAAATCACCCCCATAATCAAGGCTTCATCTGAGTCAATTGTCTCCGCATACATTGACAAACTTTCAAAGAACCATGATCTCTCTGGGGATTATATGTTTATAAGGTTGTATGTGCTATTTGAGTTCAGAACACATGGCCTGGGATGACAGATATAGCACTGAGTATCTCAGGCTGGAAGGATTCAGAGAATAGGGTCACTACCCCACATGAAGTCCATGTAAGGTGGTTAGAAAAGACCCTACCCTTCCACTCCTGATGCCAGGTTGATTTAAGCTCTGGAGTGGTATGGGTCTCTTGAAAGCTTACAGAGTATCTTCCTTGGATAAGGAAGGAGAATATCTGAAACATGCGGAAAGGCTCGAGACTGTATTAAGTGTGCTTATACTCCAGGCCATTATTGTGTATTAGGAAGTGCTTTAGCCCTCACAGAGGCCTGGTGAGACACACAATTTTTGATGATATAGAGATATTCTGCTGTGCCATAGTTTTTGTCCTCTTTTATGACCCCGATAAAATGTCTCAAAGAACAGATTATTAAAGGCAAATCATGCCAATTCTCCAGGGCCATATGCAGTTTCTTCTCCAATTTTACACTAAGGTTGCTCTCAAGAAACCTTTTGAGTTCCTCAGCAGGGATGAGAGGGGCAGAAGAATTTGTCACACCTGTTTCATCCTCTTCTACAATATTATCCTGATCCCTGGGCTCTTAAAGGCTGAGGGATTGATAATGTCTCTCCTCCACTTGAGCTTTGAGGATATCTGCACATGATGTTGCAGGAATCATCATTTGAAAAACCTGCAATTGTTCAGGTGCTCTTTCAATTTCATCTGCAACACCTTCAGAGGTGTCTGGGGCAGCTGATGGAATCAGCTTCTCGACAACAGGTGGAGCTTTAGAGGCTCGATAGTCAACCTCTGGCCTTTCTACTGCCTCCTTATCACGCCGGATGCCAATAACATTGGGGTCAGTGGAAGGTAAGGGAGGAGAGACCTCCACATGGAATCACTCACCTTCTGGGTGAAACTAAAATTCCATTTTAAATAAAATAAATCAACTCAAAACTTCTCAAAATTCACCCATCAAGTGGCCAACACCTTCACACATCAAAAGAAAACAAAAAATCTTCCCTTGGGCAGGGATTTCTCTGCTTTATTTGAGCTTAAACAGAGAGCTTGTTTTTTTGTGGCTTTACACCTTTAGTAGCTAAAGAGATCTCTGGGGCAATTTGTATGTACTAACTTCCTTTTCCTTGGGCAATATTCCAAATAATCCTATGCACAATGGGCATCAAACTGTTCGGTGCACCCTTGGTTTTCATATTTAGGATGTGTTTTCTTGGTTCCTAATGTTATGTGGAAGATATGATGCCTGAAAGCGGAGGCTATTTTTTCAAATTTTCATAATTTTTTATAGGAAAGCATTGCAGTTTGGTACTTGGGAGCTACCCATTTCGGATTCAGCAGAATTTGTTCTTTTTAAAAATATATGTTTTCCTGGGGTAAACCTAATGTTCCAAGATTTGGAATCTAAAATATACTGTATTCTGCTGTAATGCTTTGAAAATTTGGTGATTTACTGCTGGGAGTTTTTGTTTTATAGAAATCTGAAATCTCCGTAAAACTATACATATCCGGTATTGGCACGTTTGAGAGACATGAGGCTTCCAAATCAGTTGAATTTTTGTACACAAAAACTCAGGCAGATTTAGAAAGCTAAGGTTCTCCTGAAAAAAAGTTTGCCTACCTAAACTTAAACCCCCCAGTAAAAGCCCCTAAAATGAGAGAGCACAGAATGTTTACAAAACATCTGGCACTGAGGGGCCTTTCCTCGGGGGGACTTTTAGTTTATCCAGGAAAACTATATATTGTTTTTTCAGGACAACCTAAGCTTTTAAAATATGGTAGAATTTTTGTGTAATTCCAATTCTGTAGCAAGATATAGGCTTCTAAATGTCTAAAAAAAAAAAAAAAAAATCTTATTTAACATAATATAAACACATGCACCAGAAACAAAAATTAGTTTATGCATGAAATTACAACTGATTTGGAAAGTCCCATGTCTCCTGAATGTGCCAATACCAAATATATATAGTTTTATGGAGATTTCTCAATTGTATAGGTCAAAAACTCCTAGCAGTACACTACCAAATTTCCAAAGCACTGCTCCAGAAAGCTGCATACTTTAGATTTCAAGGCCAAAACTTCCACTAACAGAAGGTTTATCCCAGAAAATTATACATTTTTAAAAAGAACAGATTCTGAGGAATCCAGAATAGGTAGAACTGTCTGTCTGCTCCAAACTACCAAGTCGCAATGCTTTCCTAAAGTTATTGGTTTTTATCAAATTTTAAAAAAAAATCACTTTAAAGCTTCCAGTCTATAGTATCTTATCTCCTACAGGTCATAAAGTAACCAAATAAAACACCCTGAATATGAACGCCAGGGGTCCGCTGAACAGTTTGATGCCCAATATGTATAGGTTTACTTAAGTATGTGGCATGTAGGGGCCCCAATGTGAACATACCCCATATGATCTGTCATTTCTGTCATTTCAGCTTCTGCAAAATCAACACATTTACATCATTTTATGTAGAATAAAGCTACAAAAAGTACGCTCACCCCAGAAAGCCATATATTTGTGGAAAGTACACATTCCCCCGAATCTAAAATGGGTACCCATGTCTTTCTACTCCAAAGTACCAAGCCGCAAAGCTTTTCTACAGTTGGCAATTTTGATGATATTTCCAAAAATCCCCTCAAAGCTTCCACTTTGCAGCATCTTATCTACCACATAGCATTAGGTACCAAGATAAACCACCATAAATTTGAATGCCAGGGGTCCACTGAACAATTTGCATGTAGGGGCCCCAATGTGAACATACCCCCATATAATCTATCATTTCTGTTATTTCCACTTCTGCAAAATCATTTTGTGTGAGATAAAGCTAGTAAAAAGTACACTCACCCCAGAGAGTCATATATTTTTGGAAAGTACACATTCCCCCAAATCTAAAACGGGTACTTTTGTCTTTCTACTCCAAAGTACCAAGCCGCAAAGCTTTCCTAAATTTGGCAATTTTGATAACATTTCCAAAAATCCTGTCAAAGCTTCCAGTTTGCAGCATCTTATCTCCCACGTATCATTAGGTACCAAGATAAAACACCCTGAATTTGAATGCCAGTGGTCCACTGAACAGTTTGATGCCTAATATGTATAGGTTTACCTAAGTATGTGGCATGTAGGGGCCCCAATGTGATTATACCCCCATATGTACTGTAATTTCTGTCAAAAATCAACACATTTACATGCTTTATGTGGGATAATGCTACAAAAAAATACGCTCACCCCAGAAAGTCATATATTTTTGGAAAGTACACATTCCCCTGAATCTAAAATGGGTACCCATTTCTTTTTACTCCAAAATACCAAGCTGCAAAGCTTTCCTAAGTTTGACAATTTTTATGACATTTCCAAAAATCACCTCAAAACTTCCATATTGCAGCATCTTATTTTCTACAGGTCATTAGGTACCAAAATAAAACACCCTAAATATGAACCCCAGAGGTCTACTGAACAGTTTGATGCCCACAGTATATAGGTTTATCAAAGCACATGGCACTTAGAGACCCCAAGATATACCTTGTGAACACTAATTTCATGGCTTACATTTACCTAATTCATAAACACATGGCATTTTTATGAGGGGTAGAAGCTGCAGAAATGTAGGGTGACCCCTAAAAACCATATCTTTTTGGAAAGTACACATTCTGATAAATCCAACATGGGTAAAGAAGACTTTCTACGCCAAAGTACTAATTTGGAAAGCCTTCCTAAAGTTGATGGTTTTTATGACTTTTCTGAAAAAGGCCTAAAATTGTTGCAATTTGCCATATTTATCTTACAGCATTTCTTACATATAATGACACATCACCATAAATATGAATGCCAGGGGTCTACTGAACAGTTTGATGCCCAATATGCAAAGATTTACCAAAGTATGTGGTGTATAGAGGCACCCAAATGAAAAGAGTGCATAGGAATTTTCTCACCTGCCAACTCAATTTCTGCAAAAAAAGCCCAATGACCGTGTATTATGTGCCGTAAGACACCCTAACTGTACAGAAAAACCCAGAAAACCATATATTTTTGGAAAGTACACGTTCAGACAAATCCAACATGGGTAAAGAGTCCTTCCTACACCAAAGTACCAATCTGCAGAGCTTTCCTAAAATTAGTGGTTTTTATGACATTTCAGAAAATCGCATAAAAATGCTGCAATTTGCCGCATTTATCTCACACAATTTCTTGCGTACAAGAAATGCGTATTAAAATGGAGTCTATGGGAGGCATTCCATAATTCTGAGCTTTCTGGATAACGGGTTTCTGGATAAGGGATCCCATACCTGTACCAAAAATGTAGGTACTACATTGTTGGCATATAACTGCTTTTTTTAAAACAACGTAGTACCTACGATTTTGGCAGGGAAAGGGTTAAAGGGTAAAGATCTGCACTATGTAAATTTATTGACACTGTGAATCATTATGTGATTTATTGTTTACTCTATAAAAACTCTACAAATATAAACAAATGGCAGCATTACCTAAACAAAGCTGATCATTACAATTTTCATTCATTGCTTGAAAGATCAGTACTGATACTGCCTGTTTCCTAATAAATTAGATTTTGTGTTCATTTCAGACCTAAACAGAATGATGTAACATTTGGGCAGAAATATACAGGCTAAAAGGCCCGCGCTTGAGGTGAGTATGGCAAATATCTCCACACACACAAAATTGTGTAAATCGATGAAACAACAAAATAAGTCACACAACAGTGTAGTTAGTGGTTAGAATAATAGATCAATAGTCATGCTGCCAAAATAAAATTTTTAGGGAAAAAAAACTAAAGACAAAGGGGTAAAAAAAAAGTAAAAAAAATAAAGAGCACTTACCAGCAGAAGGTCTCAAGGATCGCAGGCAGGCAGTCCTCTCTGCAGTCCTCGCAGCACAGGAAGTGCGTGGGCGGAGCCAGGAGCAGGGGAACAGACAGTACAAGCAGCAGACGCATGTGATTGGTCTGCTGCTTGTAGCTAGGTCCTGCGATGTGATTGCATCGCTGTACCAACTTGCCAGCCCCCTTGGCTCGTTGCCGAGGGGGTCGGGGGCACAGCTGACTCTCTGTACCGGGCGGCTTTTGCCGCCAGCTCAGAGAGAATGACACTAGTACAGCTATAGGACCTGTTATCCAGAATGCTCGGGACCAAGGGTATTCCGGATAAGGGGTCTTTCTGTAATTTAAATCTCCATACCTTACGTCTACTAAAGAATCAATAAAACATTAATTAAACCCTATGGGATTGTTTTACATCCAATAAGGATTATTTATATCTTAGTTTGGATCAATTACAAGGTTCTGTTTTATTACTACAGAGAAAAAAGAAATCAGTTTTAATATTTTGAATTATTTTATTAAAATGGAGTCTATGGGAGGCATTCCATAATTCGGAGCTTTCTGGATAACGGGTTTCTGGATAAGGGATCCCATACCTGTACCAAAAACGTAGGTACTACGTCGTTGGCATATAACTGCTTTTTTTTTAAAACAACGTAGTACCTACGGTTTTGGCAGGGAAAGGGTTAAAGGGTAAAGATCTGCACTATGTAAACTTATTGAAACTGTGAATCATTATGTGATTTATTGTTTACTCTATAAAAACTAACAGAATTAAAAAAAAAACTTATTTTTTTTATATAGAACAGATTGTGTGATTTTGACATTTGCACAAATCATAAGGATTAGAGGTCTATTATGTGATTATAATTGGTTACTAGATTTTTATCTGTTTATATTTAAGCAAAACACAAATATAAACAAATGGCAGCATAACCTAAACAAAGTTGAGCATGACATTTTTCATTCAGTACTGATACTGCCTGTTTCTGAATAAATTAGATTTTGTGTTCATTTCAGACCTAAACTGAATGATATAACATTTGGGCAGAAATATACAGGCTAAAAGGCCCGCGCTTGAGGTGAGTATGGCAAATATCTCCACACACACAGTGTTTTTGCCTTTGGTGCTCAGATAGGCCGGGATCATTGTGATCCAAACACTGCAGAAGAGCAGCATGCTGAAAGTGATGTACTTGGCCTCATTAAAACTGTCCGGTAAGCTCCGAGCTAAAAATGCTAAAACAAAACTAACAGCTGCCAGAAGCCCCATATACCCAATAACTGAGTAAAAGCCAATAGCTGAGCCCTCATTGCACTGAATGATGATGGTTCCAGGGGAAGTGTGAATGTCCAGTTGCTGAAAGGGAGGAGAAATGGCCAACCAAGTCATGCAGATGATTATTTGAATGGATGAGCAGAACAAGACTACAGAATTGGACAGTTTGACTCCCAGCCATTTTCTCCATGAGCTCCCTGGCTTGGTGGCTTTGAAAGCACCACAAACCATGATAGTCTTGGCCAGGAGAGAAGAGACAGCTATGGAGAAGGTGATTCCAAAAGTGATGATGCGCAGCATGCAGGTTATATCCACAGGGCGACCGAGGAACAGAAACACACTAAGGAAGCTCAGCTTGATGGAGACAAGGAGGAGGAAGCTCAGGCTCCGGTTGTTGGCTCTCACTATGGGGGTGTCCCTGTGTGCAATAAAAACTCCCAGTATCAGTAGAGTTGTAAGAAAAAATAAAACAGAGGAAGCTGAAAAAAATACGGAAATCACATTGGCGTATACAAGAACATCTTCCATTTTTGCAATACATTGAGTCCTTTTCTTGTTGGACCATTCCATTTTGGGGCATGGGATGCAGCTTTCACTGTCTGTAAAGGTAACAAAAAGAAAAAGGATTTAAGAGTATAAATAAAAAAAACATTTGAATGGATATTGTTGAGTTGATAATAGGAATAGGAGAGCTGAGCAGGTCTCTGTTTTGTGCTAGCTATGAGCAGGGGTGTTTCTAGCCCTAAAACCACCTGAGGCCCCCCATACGTACCTTTACAGTGCTGGAGAGGTATAGGGGGGCCACATCACTAGTGCAGAGAGCGCCACTGTACTCCCTGCAGTAGGAGAGCCAAATTCCTAGTTTAAAATCCAAAAATTCTGCTCTTAAAGTTACCAGGAGTGACTTTTTGCTCCTTCTAGTAACTTGTGGGGGGGGGGGGGCGCTGCCACCCAAGTCATTGCAGCAGTGTGTGTATATCATATCTGTAACCTATTAAAGAATTTTACCAAATTGGCATATACACATCAGTAAAAATTCCTTTTTACATTAAACCGATTTTTTGTAATTGTCTGCATCCTCCCTGAGAAATCACCTGACAGGAAATAATGCAGTTCTAATGGTAATGCCTATTCATTGGTTGATCTAGTATGTATATGAATGGGGCCTATTATTCAGAATGCTTATGACTTTGGGTTTTCTGGAAAAGGGATCTTTCTGTAATTTGGAACACCATACCTTTACTCTACTAAATATTATTTAAATATTAAATAAACCCGACGGAACTGTTCTGCCCCCAATAAGGGGTAATTATATCTTAGTTGGGATCAAGTACAGGTACTGTTTTATTATTACAGAGAAAAGGGAATCATTTAACCATTAAATAAACCCAATAGGGCTGTTCTGCCCCCAATAAGGGGTAATTATATCTTAGTTGGGATCAAGTACATGTACTGTTTTATTATTACAGAGAAAAGGGAATCATTTAACCATGAAATAAACCCAATAGGACTGTTCTGCCCCAATAAGGGGTAATTATATCTTAGTTGGGATCAAGTACAGGTACTGTTTTATTATTACAGAGAAAAGGGAATCATTTAACCATTAAATAAACCCAATAGGACTGTTCTGCCCCCAATAAGGGGTAATTATATCTTAGTTGGGATCAAGTACAGGTACTGTTTTATTATTACAGAGAAAAGGGAATCATTTAACCATTAAATAAACCCAATAGGGCTGTTCTGCCCCCAATAAGGGGTAATTATATCTTAGTTGGGATCAAGTACAGGTACTGTTTTATTATTACAGAGAAAAGGGAATCATTTAACCATGAAATAAACCCAATAGGGCTGTTCTGCCCCAATAAGGGGTAATTATATCTTAGTTGGGATCAAGTACAGGTACTGTTTTATTATTACAGAGACAAGGGAATCATTTAACCATTAAATAAACCCAATAGGGCTGTTCTGCCCCCAATAAGGGGTAATTATATCTTAGTTGGGATCAAGTACATGTACTGTTTTATTATTACAGAGAAAAGGGAATCATTTAACCATTAAAAAAACCCAATAGGGCTGTTCTGCCCCCAATAAGGGGTAATTATATCTTAGTTGGGATCAAGTACAGGTACTGTTTTATTATTACAGAGAAAAGGGAATCATTTAACCATTAAATAAACCCAATAGGGCTGTTCTGCCCCAATAAGGGGTAATTATATCTTAGTTGGGATCAAGTACAGGTACTGTTTTATTATTACAGAGAAAAGGGAATCATTTAACCATGAAATAAACCCAATAGGGCTGTTCTGCCCCCAATAAGAGGTAATTATATCTTAGTTGGGGTCAAGTATAGGTACTGTTTTATTATTACAGAGAAAAGGGAATCATTTAACCATTAAATAAACCCAATAGGGCTGTTCTGCCCCCAATAAGGGGTAATTATATCTTAGTTGGGATCAAGTACAGGTACTGTTTTATTATTACAGAGAAAAGGGAATCATTTAACCATGAAATAAACCCAATAGGGCTGTTCTGCCCCAATAAGGGGTAATTATATCTTAGTTGGGATCAAGTACAGGTACTGTTTTATTATTACAGAGACAAGGGAATCATTTAACCATTAAATAAACCCAATAGGGCTGTTCTGCCCCCAATAAGGGGTAATTATATCTTAGTTGGGATCAAGTACAGGTACTGTTTTATTATTACAGAGAAAAGGGAATCATTTAACCATGAAATAAACCCAATAGGGCTGTTCTGCCCCCAATAAGGGGTAATTATATCTTAGTTGGGATCAAGTACAGGTACTGTTTTATTATTACAGAGAAAATGGAATCATTTAACCATGAAATAAACCCAATAGGGCTGTTCTGCCCCCAATAAGAGGTAATTATATCTTAGTTGGGGTCAAGTACAGGTACTGTTTTATTATTACAGAGAAAAGGGAATCATTTAACCATTAAATAAACCCAATAGGGCTGTTCTGCCCCCAATAAGGGGTAATTATATCTGAGTTGGGATCAAGTACAGGTACTGTTTTATTATTACAGAGAAAAGGGAATCATTTAACCATGAAATTAACCCAATAGGGCTGTTCTGCCCCAATAAGGGGTAATTATATCCTAGTTGGGATCAAGTACAGGTACTGTTTTATTATTACAGTGAAAAGGGAATCATTTAACCATGAAATAAACCCAATAGGGCTGTTCTGCCCCCAATAAGGGGTAATTATATCTTAGTTGGGGTCAAGTACAGGTACTATTTAAGTATTATATAGAAAAGGGAAATCATTTTTTAAAAATGATTTATTTGATTAAAATGCAGCCTATGGGAGATAGCCTTGATGTAATTTGGATCTTTCTGGATAATGGGTTTCTTAATAATAATTCCTAATTGGGAAAGATTTGGGAATGCGAAATTTGTTGCAGCTTATCGCACTACTTTTTTCTCACAAGTACCTTTACCTCAATTAGGCGGTTTATCTCCTGAATTTTCACCTCAGTTTTGTGTAAAAAAATGTGTGATTGCAAAATTCTGAATTTTGCTGCAAATCCATGCCTGGCGAAGAAAATTTGCTCATCACCGTTCATGATCAGATAAAAAGTTACTTGAAGTGTTCAGACCATATTTAAGTTGTCAACATGAACTGTGCCATAAAGCTGTGCTATTTATGTGGGTTAATCGAGGTGCTACCTGCAGCTCATCCTAAAATTGTATAAATAAGACCTCTGGTGAAGCAGTTCTGAGATGGACACCACAGGACACCACAGGGCACACTACAGTTTTGGTGGCATAGTCATAGTCATAGTTTTGGAGAGCAGAGTCAAATGTGACTCCTACAGTAGACAGCGAGCTTGTGGAACTGGGGTTATATTAATATTTTCCATGCAGACAGGGATGTCAGGCAGGGAAACAGGGAGCGAGAAGACATGAATGCAGTGATTGCAGTTAGACAGTTGGAGACATGATTTAGGAGCGAGGGCAGGTCTGGGGAAGAGAGGTATTTTTGGGTATCGTCTGCATATAAATGCAAAATATAAATGAAATGAAATCCAAAGGAGCTGATTAGTTGACCCAGACCAGTGGTGTAGATTGAAAATAGAAGGGGTCCAAGAACAGAGCCTTGAGGTACCCCAACTGAGAGAGGCTGAGGAGTAGAGGTGGAGGCCAAATGGGAGGATAGGATATGGAGCAAGAGAAAGTGATCAACAGTGTCAAAAGCTGCAGAAAGGTCAAGCAGGATTTAGAGACAGTAGTGGCACTTTGCTTTGGCAGCGAGTAAGTCATTCGCTACTTTAGTGAGGGCAGTTTCTGTAGAGTGGTGGGGGCGGAAGCCAGACTGAAATGAGTCAAGTAGGGAGTTAGATGAAAATTTGAGTGAAATGAAATGAAATCCAAAGAAGCTGATTAGTTGACCCAGACCAATGGTGTAGATTGAAAATAGAAGGGGTCCAAGAACAGAGCCTTGAGGTACCCCTAATACTTGAGGTATGAGAGATTGATCAACAGTGTCAAAAGCTGCAGAAAGGTCAAGCAGGATTAAGAGACAGTAGTGGCCCTTTGCTTTGGCAGCGAGTAAGTCATTCGCTACTTTAGTGAGGGCAGTAGTGGTTACTACTCTTGGTTCCATGCTCTTCCAGGTTTGGGAAACCATTGGTTGTATTGTACATATATATTGTTTACCAGTTCTATTGGAGATCTCTCCCTCAGGGCACTGTACACATTCATAGCAGCAAGTCAATATTCCAGCCATTATTGCCTTCCAAAAGCCGGGGGGACAGCTGCTAGAGCAGTGAGCTCTTGGGACCTAATGAAAAGAAACACAATTTGCAAACATTTAAGAACTGTATTGAGGCCAAATAGATTTTAGAGAAATCAAAAAATGTATACATTTTATAGAGAGGGTTTCACCAATAATTTGCACTGGTGTATCTACTGGGGGGGCAATTACAGGAACATGCAGTGATGGGGGGTTGCAGGTAGGTGTGTGCATGCAGCAGCTGTTCTGAGTGTAGTAGGGGCAGGCCGTTGGGGGGACCCTAGGTGCATATTTTTAGGAAGATGAATTCAGTGTCGGACTGACCCACCAGGATACCAGGAAAGCTCCCGGTGGGCCCAGGTGTCAGGGTGCCCTCCTGCTCACCCAACCATTTGCCTCGTATGTCTATACCATAGCCATAACTCAATTCTATATGAGAAGAAACAGAAGAAATAGAGGGAAGGATAGATAATAGTAAGTGGTTCTATATATCTGTAAAGTGTCTGTCTTTTCACTTCTTTCAGTAATTAATTAACTTATGTCAGTTATCCATTCATCGCAGGAAATCTATATAAAAGGATAACAAAAAAAATTTGATTCAACTTTGCAAGTTTATCAGAATCTATCATAAAAAAATTGATGATGCAGATGATGATGGTGGAAAAGAACCAGACACTGAATGCACCAACAAACCAACATCAAGGGCCTCACTGGGAAAACTCAAATGTTGACCTTAGTGCCCCAGTAACGCTCTGCTGGGAATCAAAGCAAGAAGCTCCTGGTTACTGGCTGCTCTGACTGATCTACTGGACTGGGGGAGCAGCCAACAAGTTCATGGTGATATTTCACTTGGCTTTCCCATCACAACCCAGCAGGTTTATTAGTCAGCCTGTCAGCCATTTTTCTTTACAAGGCTTTTATTGTCCTGGCAATTGCTCTGTGGAACCTACCTCACTCCTCTTGCCCCAGTTTTGCCTGGTTCTATTCCTGTACAGTCTGTCCTACTCCTCTGCCCACCATATGTGTATACAGGCCCTCCATCTAGTTTTTATTTTGTGTCCCTTTTTAATTAAACTACTGATTTGTTTTATAAATTAATAGAAAGTGCTGTGTAAATTAATGATGATTGTGATGATAATGTTTTACGTTATATGTTTAGTGACATAAATGATTTCATATATAATTTTATAAAAGAGTTGGAGGCTTATTTATTGAGAAAGAAAGTGCATGACTATTAATACTCATAGCATAAAGCTATAGAAAGGATTTTTTTGTGTTTCTGAACCTAACTGGTGACAGATTCAGACTGGGGGGGCAGATGGGAGAAAAGCTAGAAGTAGGTATTGGAACATATGGATATGGATAGGTTTGGTGGATGCTATTTTTCAAGCTCTGCATCTGTCTATCATAAGAAATCCCTTCAGTGCATTGGTAGGTAAGGCTTTGTGTAAGATTAACTAAGGTTACATACAATCATACCCATGTACATAAATCTGCACCTACACACACAATTAAAGAACGGAAGAAGTGGTTTCTGACCTTATTACGTCGGGTTTTCCATATTATTTTTTCTGGTGTTACTATTAATCTTTGGTCTGGAAGAGCCCAGGGTACATAATTTCCAACAATGTTCCAAGACCAAATGCGACCAGGACCGAGCTGTAGATTCACAATCTCATATTGATTAACAAACTCTCCTTTTTCATTAAAAGATAACGCAGGGCTTCCATTCCTTGTGTATGAGACGTTTTTTAGATGAAGATGTAACTATAAAGTGCAACATACAATATTATTGCTAAGCTTGTAGACAGAAAACTATAAATAATGATAATCTGATAAAACTGATAACTGATAACTCACTCCCATTTCACTTCTACCATCTCTAGTAAGTTTACTATCTCTAGTAATTTAGCTGACAGAAATGAAGCAGGTGTTGATATCAGCAGCTTCTAGTTACCAACACACTAACAATTATAATGTATGATTTACGTGCCCTAAGCCACATAGTATCAGAGTCAAAAACTTGCATCACATGGTTTCCCCCAATGAAATCTATAGAAAAAAATCTGGAATTAAATTAGGAGAAATTTCTCAATGAAAACATCTTATAATTCAATTCCAGATTTTCCTATAGAGCCAGATACAATTCAGTGAGAAAAACATATCTCACTGTTAGTTACATGAATACTCTATGTCTATGGGAAAAAAATGGAACTGAATTAAAAGAAAATGGAAAATTACATCCTTCTTACCGTGATTTTTCTTTCCTGCCCATCCTCTATGTCAGCTACATATGGGTTAGCTCCTCCCCTTTGACAGGAAAAAAAAATTGCGAAATGACGAAGAATTTGTGAAACGTCTTAGCTGAGCCCCCATTTTGACGCGACTGCACCCTTTTTTTATGCATCCGTGCCCATTTTTAGGCCAACCGTGCCTATTTTGACGAATTTTCAGCGGCAAATTTTCATGGGAGTTTCACGAAACAATTCGCCAATGGCGAAATGCAGAAATTTGTTATGAATCTATGCCTGGTGAAAACATTCGCTCATCATTACAGAAAACCCTACTTTATCAAAAATGTTAAAGCCTTCCCACTTTGTTATGCTGGAGCATTAAGGTCCAGCATAGAAAGGGTTAGGCTTTCAATTTAGAAAGTATCTTTGGATCTTTGGACAGCAGGGGGTAATTCACAAATACCCCCTAAAAGAGGGTGAAGATGGACTGTCTGGCTAGAGGACTGTGAGGTGGGAAGATCCAGACAGGGCCAAATGAATCAACAAGGTAACTAAATTATCCTACCTGTGCTACAAGGGAATCATTTAACCATTAAATAAACCCAATAGGGCTTTTCTGCCCCAATAAGGGGTAATTATGTCTTAGTTGGGATCAAGTACAGGTACTGTTTTATTATTACAGAGAAAAGGGAATCATTTAACCATTAAATAAACCCAATAGGGCTGTTCTGCCCCAATAAGGGGTAATTATATCTTAGTTGGGATCAAGTACAGGTACTGTTTTATTATTACAGAGAAAAGGGAATCATTTAACCATTAAATAAACCCAATAGGGCTGTTCTGCCCCCAATAAGGGGTAATTATATCTTAGTTGGGATCAAGTACAGGTACTGTTTTATTATTACAGAGAAAAGGGAATCATTTAACCATGAAATAAACCCAATAGGGCTGTTCTGCCCCCAATAAGGGGTAATTATATCTTAGTTGGGATCAAGTACAGGTACTGTTTTATTATTACAGAGAAAAGGGAATCATTTAACCATTAAATAAACCCAATAGGGCTGTTCTGCCCCAATAAGGGGTAATTATATCTTAGTTGGGATCAAGTACAGGTACTGTTTTATTATTACAGAGAAAAGGGAATCATTTAACCATTAAATAAACCCAATAGGGCTGTTCTGCCCCCAATAAGGGGTAATTATATCTTAGTTGGGATCAAGTACAGGTAATATTTTATTATTACAGAGAAAAGGGAATCATTTAACCATTAAACCCAATAGGGCTGTTCTGCCCCCAATAAGGGGTAATTATATCTTAAATGGGATCAAGTACAGGTACTGTTTTATTATTACAGAGAAAAGGGAATCATTTAACCATTAAATAAACCCAATAGGGCTGTTCTGCCCCAATAAGGGGTAATTATATCTTAGTTGGAATCAAGTACAGGTACTGTTTTATTATTACAGAGAAAAGGGAATCATTTAACCATTAAATAAACCCAATAGGGCTGTTCTGCCCCAATAAGGAGTAATTATATCTTAGTTGGGATCAAGTACAGGTACTGTTTTATTATTACAGAGAAAAGGGAATCATTTAGCCATTAAATAAACCCAATAGGGCTGTTCTGCCCCCAATAAGGGGTAATTATATCTTAGTTGGGATCAAGTACAGGTACTGTTTTATTATTACAGAGAAAAGGGAATCATTTAACCATTAAATAAACCCAATAGGGCTGTTCTGCCCCCAATAAGGGGTAATTATATCTTAGTTGGGATCAAGTACAGGTACTGTTTTATTATTACAGAGAAAAGGGAATCATTTAACCATGAAATAAACCCAATAGGGCTGTTCTGCCCCCAATAAGGGGTAATTATATCTTAGTTGGGATCAAGTACAGGTACTGTTTTATTATTACAGAGAAAAGGGAATCATTTAACCATTAAATAAACCCAATAGGGCTGTTCTGCCCCCAATAAGGGGTAATTATATCTTAGTTGGGATCAAGTACAGGTACTGTTTTATTATTACAGAGAAAAGGGAATCATTTAACTATGAAATAAACCCAATAGGGCTGTTCTGCCCCCAATAAGGGGTAATTATATCTTAGTTGGAATCAAGTACAGGTACTGTTTTATTACTACAAAGAAAAAGGAATCATTTTTAAAATTCAGATTTTTTTTATTAAAATGGAGTCTATGGGAGACAGGCTTTCTGTAATTTTGGGCTTTCTGGATAACAGGTTTCCGGATAAGGGATCCCATACCTGTATTTCCTCTTCTGTTTCCTTTTCCTTTTGGCTTATAATAGCTAAAGTAATGGAAATGTAGGTAAAAGAGTAAACAGTGAAGAGATGCGAAGAAAAGGTGAGAAAATAATGAAAACAGGATAAAAGAACTTTGAATAGAGCATGGGATAAAAAGAGAATGGAAGAACAAGTAAAAAAGAAAGTAATGACAAGTGGGATAATGTAGAAAATGAAAGAGCCAAAGTAAAAGATTAGTTTAAAATAGAGAGTATAATTAAAGGGAGGAGAAAATAATGAATATATACAGAACAGAATGTGGATAGTGGGATAGAGATACAGGGAATAAGGAGATACCAACAGAGAAATGGTGGGTAGCAAAATGGTAACAAAATACGAGAGTAAAAGAAGAAATATTTAATAATTAGAGAACAATAGATGGGAAGCAAAAGCCACCATTTTGATGAGCTGGAAAGAGTGCAACTAAACTAGGAAAAGGAATGGAACAATTAACCCTTTCACTGCCAAGTGAATTTAAAGCTTCTGGTTCTCTTATTGCCAGAACATTTTGACCATCTTGTACGTCAGGATGAAATTTCTAAAAAATCCCCTCAAAGCTTCCTATTCTAAGCATCTTATCCCCCACATATCATTAGGTACAAAGATAAAACACCCTACATTTCAATGCCAGGGGTCCACTAGCCAGTTTGTTGCCCAATGTGCAGAGATTTACCTAAGTATGTGGCATGTAGGGGCCCCAATGGGAACATACCCCCATATGATCTATCATTTCTGTCATTTCCGTTACTGCAAATTCAAAAAATTTGATGTGGGTAACACTAAAAATAGTAAGTTCAACCCAGAAAGCCATACTGTATCATTTTGAAAATTTTACATGACACGGGGAGGTTGCAATCATGGTCCCCTTTCTCCTAACCAACACCCCTATCTACCCCCCCACAAAACCAAACACAGACCTGTATTTTCTGGGTGGAAAGGCTGCAGCTTATTTTATTGATAACATAACAAATTGTAATCAATGTTTCATTCCAATACACTTTACACCAATTACATAAACATAGTTATATAACATTTAGCCGCTGAAGGCTGCATTACAATTCTTACTATTATAATAACTTAACCTTAAATTAACCTTGGACAACTGAAGAACCCTTTCAAGCCTGTGACTAAGCCTCAACAACCAAACTTTCCCACCTCCTGTGCCTACTATGCCTGCTTCCCCCCAAAGCCTAGCCCCCAGGCCTGCCCCTCCAGAAAAGCACCTGTCCCTTAATCTATTTAGCCCCTAGGGCAGCTCCACCACGCTTAATCAAACCAATACCCACTTATTACCTACCCCTAAACCCCTTGATCCAGGGCGGGTTGGCGGGAACACTGTCCTCTCCCTTCAGCTGCCACGAGGTAATGGATGCCTTATTCTGGCTTCATTTATTTATATAGCCTCTTTCTCCTCCCACCTGCTGCTTTATTACTACAACTCCCATCATCCTATACACCAGCTTCCTATGGGTCCCAATTCACCCCCCTTGTCATGGCCTCGCGCTGCTCCACCTGTTCCAGGCTCACTCTTCCGGGCTACTTTCTGACAAATACAAAATGGGTAAAGATGTCTTTCTACCCCAAACGAACAAACTGCAAAACTTTCCTAAAGTTAGTCATTTTTATGACTTTTCTGAAAATTGTCTAAAAATGTTATCTTGCACAAGTTTTTACATACAAATCACCCTAAATATGAATACCAGAGGTCTACTGAACATTTTGAATACTACATTGAAAAAGGGAACGAGAGGTTCCAAAAACGTCTGTATCCTTCTCACTGGTTACTCCAATAAACCTTCATGGAGGCAGTTTTTTTGCACCTACTGAATCATGAGTGACTTCCTTGTTTGTATTTTGCGATTAATATGTCTATAGCCGGAAGCCATGGCTTTTAGGAATACGCACTTGAAGTTACCTTTACTATAGACTCTATCTTGGATAGCACAACTGATTTTTTCTTTTTGGACTACTGAACAGTTTGATTCCCAATATGCACAGATACACTAATGAATGTGACCAGTAGGGACCTCACATACAAATAGTGCATATGAATTTTCTCACCTGCTAATTTGGCTTCTACAAACAGAGCCCCCGACTACAAATTATGTATCATGAGACCCTCTGTCTCTACAAAGACTCCCAGAAAACCATATACAGTGGTGTGAAAAACTATTTGCCCCCTTCCTGATTTCTTATTCTTTTGCATGTTTGTCACACAAAATGTTTCTGATCATCAAACACATTTAACTATTAGTCAAAGATAACACAAGTAAACACAAAATGCAGTTTTTAAATGAGGGTTTTTATTATTTAGGGAGAAAAAAAATCCAAACCTACATGGCCCTCTGTGAAAAAGTAATTGCCCCCTGAACCTAATAACTGGTTGGGCCACCCTTAGCAGCAATAACTGCAATCAAGCGTTTGCGATAACTTGCAACGAGTCTTTTACAGCGCTCTGGAGGAATTTTGGCCCACTCATCTTTGCAGAATTGTTGTAATTCAGCTTTATTTGAGGGTTTTCTAGCATGAACCGCCTTTTTAAGGTCATGCCACAACATCTCAATAGGATTCAGGTCAGGACTTTGACTAGGCCACTCCAAAGTCTTCATTTTGTTTTTCTTCAGCCATTCAGAGGTGGATTTGCTGGTGTGTTTTGGGTCATTGTCCTGCTGCAGCACCCAAGATCGCTTCAGCTTGAGTTGACGAACAGATGGACGGACATTCTCCTTCAGGATTTTTTGGTAGACAGTAGAATTCATGGTTCCATCTATCACAGCAAGCCTTCCAGGTCCTGAAGCAGCAAAACAACCCCAGACCATCACACTACCACCACCATATTTTACTGTTGGTATGATGTTCTTTTTCTGAAATGCTGTGTTACTTTTACGCCAGATGTAACAGGACACGCACCTTCCAAAAAGTTCAACTTTTGTCTCGTCGGTCCACAAGGTATTTTCTCAAAAGTCTTGGCAATCATTGAGATGTTTTTTTGCAAAATTGAGACGAGCCATAATGTTCTTTTTGCTTAAAAGTGGTTTGCGCCTTGGAAATCTGCCATGCAGGCCGTTTTTGCCCAGTCTCTTTCTTATGGTGGAGTCGTGAACACTGACCTTAATTGAGGCAAGTGAGGCCTGCAGTTCTTTAGATGTTGTCCTGGGGTCTTTTGTTGCCTCTCGGATGAGTTGTCTCTGCGCTCTTGGGGTAATTTTGGTCGGCCGGCCACTCCTGGGAAGGTTCACCACTGTTCCATGTTTTTGCCACTGTGGTTCGCTGGAGTCCCAAAGCTTTATAAATGGCTTTATAACCTTTACCAGACTGATAGATCTCAATTACTTTTGTTCTCATTTGTTCCTGCATTTCTTTGGATGTTGGCATGATGTCTAGCTTTTGAGGTGCTTTTGGTCTACTTCTCTGTGTCAGGTAGCTCCTATTTAAGTGATTTCTTGATTGAAACAGGTGTGGCAGTAATCAGGCCTGGGGGTGACTACAGAAATTGATATTGAAATTGAAAATTGAAATTGATAAACCACAGTTAAGTCATTTTTTAACAAGGGGGGCAATCACTTTTTCACACAGGGCCATGTAGATTTGGAGTTTTTTTTCTCCCTTAATAACATAAACCTTCATTTAAAAACTGCATTTTGTGTTCAATTATGTTATCTTTGACTAATAGTTAACGGTTTTTGATGAGCAGAAACATTTAAGTGTGACAAACATGCAAAAGAATAAGAAATCAGGAAGGGGGCAAATAGTTTTTCACACCACTGTATGTTTAGAAAATACACACATACATGTTCTGATGAGACCAACATGGCTAAAGACGTCTTTCCACACCAAACTACCAAACAAATGCAGGAATAGCAAAGATTAATACATGGGAGCACTTACCGCTAAGCCCAAGTGTGCTACACGCAGACCCACTCCCAAAGGGTCCCCAATGCAGACTACATAGAAAAAATAGCGGAGCACCACGGGGATAAAAAATAAAATTAAGTCTTTATTCCATCCAATATAAAACGCACATGTATATCGCAAGGGACCTAACGCTTAACGCGTTTCGTGGCCACTTCCTCAGAAGCATTATAAGTCCCTAAGAGGAAGGGGTTTTTTAAACACCCATACTAATTAGCCCCAATTACATATAAGAACATATTAACCCTTCCCGTCCCTTTTAAATAACAAGAAAGATATTACAAACTACCAAACTACTAGGGATGTAGCGAACTGTTCGCCGGCGAACTAATTCGCGTGAACATCGGCTGTTCGCAAGTCCGCAAGTTCGCGAACTTTCCGTGTATGCAATTTGGGTTCGCCTTAGCTGGTGCCAAATTTTGACCTCTCACCCCAGAGCCAGCAGATACATGGCAGCCAATCAGGCAGCTCTGCCTCCTGGACCACCTTTCCCCCGGACCACTCCCATATATAAACCGAAGCCCAGCAGCCATTTTACATTCTGCCTGTGTGTGTTTGAAGAGATAGCATAGGGAGTGAAGCTGTGCAGGGATTTGAGGGACAGTTTAGGTAGCTTTGCTGAGTCTGACTAGTGATCTACTTTCTACTGCTCTGTATGTAGCTGCTGTGGACAGCTGTCCTGCTGATCATCTGCTGTAACCCAATAGTCCTTGTAAGGACTGCTTTTATTTTCTGATTACTGTTACTCTTCTTTTCATTGTGTACTGCAGCTCCGTCTGTGTGTGTTGGAGACAGGTGTGCTGCTCATAGTAGTGCAGCAGCACCAACCACACATTCACATCATTTTTTTTATTTGTGTTTTTTTACTTTACTACTGTAATTTATAGAGCCCAGTGCTATTAGTCTAGCTGTGTTGGGGACTGGTGTGCTGCTCCTAGTAGTTCACCACCAGCACCAACCAGAGATCACTTTTGTTTTATTATTATTATTTTTTTTTATCTTATTATTTAGATATTAGATATATATATTATATATATATATATATATATATATATATATATATATATATATATATATATATTAGATATAGATATTTAGATATTTATTTAGACATTCTGTCTAAAAATAACAATAATAATTCCGTGTCCAGAAACATCACCTGAGTGACGTTTTTCCACCAGCAATACTATATCCACTACTGTATACTTTGCCATTGCAGGCCTTGTTGCCCACTGTCTTTTTCAACCAAGTGCCACCTAGCTGTGTGAGCTTTTTCACATTCTGTCTAAATAACAATAATAATTCCGTGTCCAGAAACATCACCCAAGTTGTTGTTGTTTTGTAAAAATAAAAAAAATGCCAGGCAAAGGCAGGCCGCCACGCAGAGGCACTAGGGGCCGTGCTGCTATGATATCCTGTGGCCCTAGGAAATCGACCAGTGTTCTGAAGGCACTTACCCTGAACTCCAAAAATGCTGAAGAGGTAGTTGACTGGCTTACACAGCACACCCCATCCTCTACCGTTTCTAACTTTGCCACAACATCCTCATCCTCCTCTGCTATGGGCACCCCACGTACCACTTCCTCCACCATCGCCGCCCCTTCTTCGCTGGATGAGTCAGAGGTTTTCACATAGTTACATAGTTACATAGTTACATAGGGTTGAAAAAAGACCAGTGTCCATCAAGTTCAACCCATCCAAGTAAACCCAGCACACCCAACCCACACCTACCAATCTATACACTCACATACATAAACTATAAATACAACCACTAGTACTAACTGTAGATATTAGTATCACAATAGCCTTGGATATTCTGATTGATCAAGAACTCATCCAGGCCCCTCTTAAAGGCATTAACAGAATCTGCCATTACCACATCACTAGGAAGGGCATTCCATAACCTCACTGCCCTCACCATGAAAAACCACCTACGCTGCTTCAAATGGAAGCTCCTTTCCTCTAATCTAAAGGGGTGACCTCTGGTGCGTTGATTGTTTTTATGGGAAAAAAGAACATCCCCCAACTGCCTATAATCCCCTCTAATGTACTTGTACAGAGTAATCATGTCCCCTCGCAAGCGCCTCTTTTCCAGAGAAAACAACCCCAACCTCGACAGTCTCACCTCATAGCTTAAATCTTCCATCCCCTTAACCAGTTTAGTTGCACGTCTTTGCACTTTCTCTGAGTTTGTAGAACTGAGTGATGCGCAACCATTATTGCCAGAAGAAGATGAAGGAGATGAGGACGTTACACCAGATATCATAATTCAGGCAGGCAACACAACAGAGATGGACATAAGGTGTGATGAGGTCCCCGCTGCTGCTGTTTTCTGTGAGCTGTCAGAAGAAATTGATGCATCTGAGGAGAATGATGATGAGGAGATTGATGTTTTGTGGGTGCCCAGAAGAAGAGAGCAAGAGGAGGATAGTTCAGATGGAGAGACGGAGAGTCAGAGAGGCAGGAGGAGAATAAGACTTAGAAGAAGCAGGGACAGCTCGCAGGGAACAGTAGGGCAACAACATAAATCGGCACCTGTGGTCAGCCAGCCAACGCACCCACCAACTTCTACTCTTACCGCTAGAAAGCCCGCATCAAAAGGCTCAGCAGTGTGGCATTTTTTTAATGTGTGTGCCTCTGACAAAAGCGCTGTAATTTGCAATGAGTGCAGTCAGAAACTGAGTCTTGGGAAGCCCAACACCCACTTAGGTACAACTGCTATGCGAAGGCACATGAACGCCAAACACAAAGCACTATGGGAGCAACACCTCAAAGGCAGCAGCCAAACTCTAAGCCACCCTCCTTCTGCTCCAGCATCTTACTGCTCTACCACTGCTGTCCTTGACCCGTCTCAACCACCCTCCACTCCGCCTTCCACCTTGACCACCAGTTCCTGCTCATCTGCCCCCAGCCAAGTTTCTGTGAGGGCCATGTTTGAGCGTAAGAAACCAATGCCTCCGAGTCACCCCCTTGCCCGGAGTCTGACAGCTGGATTGTCTGCACTCTTAGCCCGCCAGCTTTTACCATACCAGCTGGTGGACTCTGAGGCATTCCACAAATTTGTAGCAATTGGGACACCGCAGTGGAAGGTACCCAGCCGCAATTTTTTTTCACAGAAGGGAATACCACACCTGTACCAGCATGTGCAGAGCCAAGTCACCGCATCTCTGTCATTTAGTGTTGGGGCAAAGGTCCATATGACTACTGACACATGGTCCTCCAAGCATGGTCAGGGCAGGTATGTCACCTACACTGCCCACTGGGTGAACCTGGTGATGACTGGGAAGCAGGGAATGCGTGGCTCAACAACAGTGGAGTTGGTGTCACCGCCACGGGTTGCATGCAGGTCTGCCACCACCTCTACTCCTCCTTCACTCTCTCACTCATCTTCTAACTCGTCTTCTAACTTGGCTTCTTCCTCGGCTTCTTCCTCCTCTGCTGCTGTGTCTTCCTCCACACCTGTGCACCCCCAGCTCCCCATAGGCTATTCGACGTGCCAGGCACGCCGTTGTCATGCTGTCTTGGGCATAACGTGCCTGGAAAGCAGAAACCATACCGGATCTGCACCATCAGCGACCTAATACCCTTTGCTTTCTTCCTGGAGTGTGCCGTGCGACGAGTGACAGATGAGGCCGTAGACCAGCGTGACCAGGAGCAGGAAGAGCATGATTTCTGGGCGGAATCACCAGAACAAGCCCAGTCACCTGCTGCAATGCAGGGAGAGGTGTCAGAAGTGGAGTCAGAGGAAGGTGGCTTTGTGGAGGCGGAAGACCAACAGGAGCAGGCATCCCGGGGGGCTTGTGGTGACCTTTTGGGGACCCCTGGTCTTGTACGTGGCTGGGGGGAGGAGACCGTGGTGGATGACATAGTCCTTGATAACGAGGAAGGGGAGATGGATACCTCTTCATCCAACCTTGTGAGAATGGGGTCTTTCATGCTGTCATGCCTGTTGAAGGACCCCCGTATCAAGAGGCTTAAGGAGAAGGACCTGTACTGTGTGGCAGCGCTACTAGACCCTCTTTACAAGCATAAAGTGGCAGAAATGTTACCAACGTACCACAAGTCTGAAAGGATGCTGCATTTCCAAACCAGCCTGCAAAACATGTTGTACAATGCTTTTAAGGGTGATGTCACTCCACATTCCAGGGGCAGAGGTGCCAGTAATCCTCCCACGAGCACACCTGCAAGGACAATGCACTTTGGCCACTCTGTAACGTCAGACATGCAAAGTTTTTTCAGTCCAAGGCAGCGCCAGGACCCTTCTGGATCCACCCTCAGAGAACGCCTTGACCGGCAGGTAGCGGACTACCTGGCATTAACTGCAGATATTGACACTCTGAGGAGCGATGAACCCCTGGACTACTGGGTGCGCAGGCTTGATCTGTGGCCAGAGCTGTCACAATTTGCCATAAACCTGTTGTCTTGCCCCACCTCAAGTGTCCTCTCAGAAAGGACCTTCAGTGCAGCAGGAGGGATTGTAACTGAGAAGAGAACTCGCCTAGGTCACAAAAGTGTGGATTACCTGACCTTTATTATAATGAATGAGGCATGGATCTTGGAGGGTTACTGCACGCCAGAAGACTTGTTCTGACTGCCCATGCAGCTGTCCTTCTCTGCACGCCACATGACTCCACACACAGCTGTCCTTTAGCATCCTCCTCCGCCACCGTACAACCTAGGGTGCAAATCCTACTGGTTTCATTTTAAGCCAAACTTTTTGGACAGGTAAATCCTGAGTTTTTCTGTCCTCTGTGCTTGGTACGCTATCTTAGTTTTTTTAAAGGTTCTGCCTGGGGAATGGTTGTGATATCATTTATCTAACATATTTTTTCTGTCCTCTGTGCTTTGTACACTATCTTAGTTTTTTTAAAGGTTCTGCCTGGGGAATGGTTGTGATATCATTTATCTAACATATTTTTTCTGTCCTCTGTGCTTGGTACGCTATCTTAGTTTTTTTAAAGGTTCTGCCTGGGGAATTGTTGTCATATCATTTATCTAACATATTTTTTCTGTCATCTGTGCTTGGTACGCTATCTTAGTTTTTTTAAAGGTTCTGCCTGGGGAATTGTTGTGATATCATTTATCTAACATATTTTTTCTGTCCTCTGTGCTTGGTATGCTATCTTAGTTTTTTTAAAGGTTCTGCCTGGGGAATGGTTGTGATATCATTTATCTAACATATTTTTTCTGTCCTCTACACTTGGTATGCTATCTTAGTTTTTTTAAAGGTTCTGCCTGGGGAATGGTTGTGATATCATTTATCTAACATATTTTTTCTGTCCTCTGTGCTTGGTACGCTATCTTAGTTTTTTTAAAGGTTCTGCCTGGGGAATTGTTGTGATATCATTTATCTAACATATTTTTTCTGTCCTCTGTGCTTGGTACGCTATCTTAGTTTTTTTAAAGGTTCTGCCTGGGGAATGGTTGTGATATCATTTATCTAACATATTTTTTCTGTCTTCTGTGCTTGGTACGCTAACTTAGTTTTTTTAAAGGTTCTGCCTGGGGAATGGTTGTGATATCATTTATCTAACATATTTTTTCTGTCCTCTGTGCTTGGTACACTATCTTAGTTTTTTTAAAGGTTCTGCCTGGGGAATGGTTGTGATATCATTTATCTAACATATTTTTTCTGTCCTCTGTGCTTTGTACACTGGGGAATGGGTTCGCAAACTTTTTTTGTGAGGTTCACTACATCTCTACAAACTACTGCAAAGCTATGCTACAATAAGGGTAAAATTAAACCACACAAAAATTGTGCAAAACAATGATAATAATAATAATTGATCCAACAGCATGATTAGTGGTCAGAATACTTGACCCAGTAGTGATGCTGCTAAATAAACATTCATTTCACCCTTGTGTCTTTTGAGTTAACTTAAAAATGAAGTAAAAGAAAGGTTAAAAATCTGTCAGTGTATGCACGTGTGTACACTTGTAAAAGTTGTGTAACAGTGTGTAGGTGTTCATGTAAATGTGCAATTGTATGCAAAAGTCTGAAAAAAAGGAACCCCCCTCGGCAAACTGCCCAAAAAGCATCAAACAGCAGCATAATGCAAACTTTAGGGAATAAGTGTGTAAATGCCCACTCACTTTTTGCAGCAGGAGGTCTTCTGGCAGCAATGAAAGGTCCCTCACAATGCTGAAGAGTCCTGATGTTGCAGAATCTGAGCAGCAAAAAGTGAGTGGGTGGAGCTAGGGAAGGAGCAGAACAAGCAGCAGACAGAGATCAGATCGCATCCCAGGACCAACATGACAGCCCCCCTGGCTCCTTTGCAAAACAATTCGCCAATGGTGAAATGCGCAAATTTGCTGCAAATCCATGCCTGGTGAAAAAATTCACTCATCACTATGTATTAGATATGTGTTTGGAAGTTAGAGGCTTCTCCTGCCAGCACGTACTGTATAGAATACGTGCTTGGCAGGTAAAGCCATAAACCACCAGGCTTGGGATTGTTGCCCTGCACTTGTGTGAAAACTGGACTACTTGGGACCTGCGGAATTTGGGGGGTGAACCACTGATTTTAATTTGGAAAGCTGTCAGAGAAAGAACCTACGGAGAAAGGTATTTAAAATAAAGTATACAATTTCCCCCTCTTCTCCATCCCTTAATGATGGAAGTTTAAAATAATGACAGAGACACTGGAGTGAGGGAGTTGGTTTATGTGAGAAAGTAAGAATCCAATCAGGCAGAGATAACTAGTTACTAGTAATATTTAAATATAAAAACAGTTTACCTGGAATGTATACATTTTGTTATTCTGGAAAGATTGCTTGGGAAGGGAGTTGTGCATATGGGTCAGTGCCAGAGACATCATTTCCACTGCATACATCAGGCTGGGAGAGTGATAGAGATTCAGATAACTGGGAAGATCTGTAAGTTTCTCCTTTTCGGAGGAGCAATTATGAAGAAAATGAAAGATAAATTCATGGTATTCATTTTTAGATTTATGTTTTGACAAACACGAAAATTTCCACAACCAGATATCTTCAAGTAAATTGTCTTCTGGGTATTTTGATGGGTGGAAACTGTCTGAGAACTCTTTGAATCTGGGGTCAAATTGGTCTCTTATTCCTTTCTGTGCAAACAGCAAACTCCCACTAAAATACTCAAAAAAACCACCCCCTACAGCATCCAAATGATTTAACCATTTAGATAAAAAGATAAATGTCTTTTTACTTAATGAGCGACGGACATCAAATAATGCTTGGGAACTGAGTGCACCCACATCTCCACAAATAATAATTATATCAGTTGAGGATTTCCTAATAAGTCTCTGTTTTGGTGCATTCTCTTTAGGAGTTGTTGTTAATTTTATTGTAAATGCAACACAGATGCCTTCTCTAGAGAGATATTTTACCAGCAGTTGATGATTTTGGTATCCAACGTAATCGTCAAACTGAATAATCCCAATCCAGTTCCAGCCAAAATATTTGAGTAATTTGCACAAAGCAATATATTCCTCCTCATCACTTTGTACTGTCCGATAAACGTATGGAAAGGCGACTCTGTCACTGAGGGAAGGGTCTGTAGCCCCGTAACTGATCTGTAAATAAGGAAAGAAGGTGACACAGTCTCTTTGCCCAAAGCACAGTATGTTTCTTTCCACATCCATCAAAATGCATCCTTTGTTAGTTCCCTTCTTCCCAGGGGCGATTCTGGACATATCGCCGCCTGAGGCGGCTCCTGGATGCCGCCCCCCCCCCACTCCCCAGCGCTTACCTTCTGAGCGCAGGAGCAATTGCGCTCTCTGCACTAGAAGAGCCGAATTTCCGGTTTAAAAACCGCCCCTGGTAACTGGGGTGCTTCTGCTGCCTGAGGCAAGTTTCTCAACTCGCCTAATGGCAGAAGCGCCCCTGCTTCTTCCCCTCATCAGTAAGTGACTGACCTGCCTACCTCACTCCTTCAGACTCCCTGACTTTTTGGGTGCAGAATAGAAATGAGTGAAATTGGCTGTTGCTCCATCCGAGGGATCTTTGTATAGAGCCACCACATCACCATATTCACATGTACATTTTTGAATGAGACATTCTATATAACAATCATATTTCTGTAACCCTTTCTTGGCACACTCACTTATTTGGGGTGTATACTTAATTAAAACTTTTTAGAGTTCTTTTGGCAAATGTGAAAGATACTGGGAACTGGGCTTTAAGGGCAGTGCCGGCTTCTAGTGGACACTGAGGAGCACAACTCAAGGGGATTTCCACTAGGAGCACTTTGCAGCAGGGATAACTTTATATAAATGTGGAAATAGAATGTAAAACAACTTTATGGATAACTGATTATCTGGCCCTGAGGAAGCCATGCAGTCTATCCACTCCTGGCACAGTCCCTTTAGGTGCCCAGTTCCAGCTTGGATCTGGATAGATCCCAACCCTTTTATTCAGTTCAGTCCCTTCCCCACGAGCTCTCTGTTCCCAGCCTGCACATAGCTGCCTTATGCTGCTGACTGTTCTTGCTTTTTGGGGGTTTTATCTATTTAACAGCGCTGTGTTTTTTCCCTGTAACTCCCTGTATTGTGTGATATAGTGTTTCTACACATCAGTATCAAGTTCTCCAATTCATTATCAACATGCAGAGACACTATAGGGTTGATTCACTGAAGTGCGACAACGCTTATAGCATGCTTTTTTGTGTTAAAATTGATCCAAAAAAACCACTCGATTCGCTAAAGTATTATCGCATGAGTTAAGTCGCATATCGCATGCGTTAAATAGCGCACAACTGAATGCATTAATTTTAACGCATTGCATTAATTAGCGAATGAAAATAATAGTAACACATGATTCACAAACACTTAGGCGCGCTAAATATCGCATTAGTCTGTGCGAAAATTAACCCCTACTTGAGGCAGGCGGTAATTATAGAAAAGTACAGTTAATGAGCTTTTGGCAACACAATATGGACTTTGCAGTGTTATTTATTCAAGTCTGTGTTGGCCCCAGAGTGATGCAGCCGCCAGTTTGCAGGGAAATGGGCATTTTCAGAGAAGTAGTTTTACGAGCGTAACGGTGTGTATGGCTAATATGGCGTTCGCGCAAAAAGTAGCGTACCTGCGTTAATTAGCTTGTGTTGTGTCAAATACCGCACGAAAATAGTTTTCGCAACTTAAATAACGCAAACAGCATCACGTTTAACTTAACACAAATATCCTTTTAGTGAAACATGCGTTAAGACGTGAATAATAAGATGCAATAAAATTTTTAACGCATGCTATAAATAGTGCTCGTTTTAACGCACCTTAGTGAATCAACCCTTATATCATTGGATGCAGGGAGAAAAAACAACACAGCCGCTGTTGTTGTGGAGTTGGAGAACTTGATACATAGGGACATAGTAAGTTAGGTTGAAAAAAGACATACGTCCATCACGTTCAACCATAATGCCTGTATATAACCTGCCTGACTGGTAGTTGATCCAGAGGAAGTTCTGTTTGTCACATCACCAGGTTATAATAATAGTGAAGTGCCACCGGCTCTCTTCTGACTCAGGAGAAACATTCTGCATAGGAAGTGAAGGAAAGGGGAGGAGCTAAAGTTGATTTTTGCTTGTCTTGCAGATACTAGGGCTGAAAGGTATGCAAAAAGATTTTTACCACAAAACCATATTAAACTATGTGAAAAATCAAGCTATATCGTATGTCCCTTTCAAAAATGGCTGTTCATTTAATCAACACTGTTTGCTGCTATCAGGGTCGGGGGCACGTGTACGTCCACGGGGGCAGTGAGCAAAGTGCAACTTTGAGCACAGACTTCGTAATTTTCCCCCCAGAATTCCAATGTAATTAAGGTTGCAATGTGGCTACTGCAATTTGGAAAATTTATTGTAACTGCACAGAAATCATAGACAATTACGCGGAAGTCTGCGTGGCGCCATTTCCAGTGTTCAACATGCAAGTAATGTCTGTGCCCAATGCTTTTGGAGCGTGTGTGCTTCGCCTATTGATGCTGGATATAAAGGGACCCTTCACATCAACAGGTAATTTCAGTAATTGCCCGTGGCATCGAGGCCTTACTCCTTATTTTTAATGTATTTTATATGATATTGACCACAATATTTCATTTATTTGTCTATGTTATGATGATATACTGTACAGTATTAGGAAGCACTGCCTTTTTAACTATTTCCCTTACCATCGATTGTATTACAACAGTAGTTAGTACCCTGAACTGCCTGACGGCAGAGATGTGTGAGAACATAGACTTCCTTTTAAGGAATGAAATGTGATCCTATTCAGATCAGTCAAATCTTTGATATGTTTATGTTATGGTAATGATATAATAATATATTAGGGATCAGTGAACGCACTGACAACATTTTTGGCGCCAAATTCACATTTAAAAAGCACCTCCTGGTTTGTTTGCATTGCCCAAGCTGGTTCTACGTTTTCTGATCCTTGCTAAAGCCTTATCTCGCTTGCCTTGCTGGTTATGACCTTCTGCCTGTATTTTGACTCCTGAATCTCTGCTGCCTGCCACCGACTTTTGCCTGACTTGACCTTCCCTCCGCCTGATCCCTTCTGTACTCTACTTCCTGCTTTACAGCTCTCTAACCTCTTAGTTAGTCAGTGACTTTAGTGGGGGCCACATGGGACATAACTGTTCAGTTAGTTTGATCCTGATCCTTAGCATGCAGATAAGGTTCAAAAGCAAACAGGTATGTCCCATATGGCCCCTCTCATGTCACTGATTACTGACTTTTAACTGGTTAGAGAGCTGCATAGGAGAAAGTTAAGTTCTGGCTATTATGTTAGACATCCGCACACTCCAGTCTTTATATATTGCATCTTCAGCTACAGTAACTGACTGTAACTAATTTTATTTTTACACTGAACTATTCCTTTGAATAGAGCTGTACAGAGGTGTGGCCATTAGCCTATGAGTAAGTGCTGCTATAGGCACGAAATGCGTTAGGCCCATTGTCTATGTCCTGATAAATTAACTTACTGTACATTACCTACTGCTTTGATTTTTTTTACATTACCTACTGCTCAGATTGTTACCTCTTTGAACTTTCTATTCAGCCTGTTCTTTCTTGTGCTACTAAAATACTCCCCATATTTTTAGTTTCAGCAGTCGGCTCTCCTCCAGCCCATGTCTATACATCTGAGGAGCCAGATAATGAAGGCTTCCCTTTTAATATACCCAGTTCTAGTAATTTAGCTACTGACGCATGGGTCACTCGGGAGGAAATTCAAAAGAGACTTGAACATGTAAAGGTAAACAAAGGTCCAGGGCCGGATGGGATTCATCCCAGGGTATTAAATGAGCTGAGCGCTAATTTTTCAGAATTCGTTGAGGTCTGGCTTGGTGCCGAGAGACTGGCGGATTGCTAATGTGGTGCCGTTATTTAAAAAGGGATCTCGTTCTCAGCCTGAAAACTATAGGCCTGTTAGTCTGACATCAGTAGTAGGAAAGCTTCTGGAAGGGGTAATAAGGGATAGGGTACTTGAATACATTGCAGTTCACAATACTATTAGTTTGTGCCAGCATGGGTTTATGCGTAACAGATCTTGCCAGACTAATTTAGTCGCCTTTTATGAGGAGGTGAGCAGAAACCTTGATGCTGGAATGGCAGTGGATGTCATCTACTTGGACTTTGCTAAAGCGTTTGATACAGTACCTCACAGAAGGTTAATGATCAAATTAAGGAATATTGGCCTAGAACCTAATATTTGTAATTGGATAGAGAACTGGCTGAAGGATAGATTACACAGAGTGGGGGTAAATGGAACATTTTCTAATTGGGCCAGTGTGGTTAGTGGAGTACCGCAGGGGTCAGTCCTTGGTCCTTTGCTTTTTAACTTGTTTATTAATGCCCTGGAGGGGGGCATAGAGAGTAATGTTTCTATTTTTGCTGATGACACTAAATTGTGCAAAACTATAAGTTCCATGCAGGATGTGCCGCTTTGCAGAGCGATTTGACAAAATTAGATAACTGGGCAGCAAACTGGAAAATGAGGTTCAATGTCGATAAGTGCAAAGTTCTGCACTTTGGTAGAAATAATATAAACGCAAACTATCTACTGAATGGGAGTGTGTTGGGGGGATCCTTAATGGAGAAGGATCTAGGGGTTTTTGTAGATCACAAGTTGTCTAATTCCAGGCAGTGTCATTCTGTGGCTACTAAAGCAAATAAAGTGCTGTCTTGTATAAAAAAGGGCATTGACTCAAGGGATGAGAACATAATTTTGCCCCTTTATAGGTCCCTGGTAAGGCCTCACCTTGAGTATGCAGTGCAGTTTTGGGCTCCAGTCCTTAAGAAGGATATTAATGAGCTGGAGAGAGTGCAGAGACTGCAACTAAACTGGTAAAGGGGATGGAAGGGTTAAACTATGAGGTGAGACTGTCGAGGTTGGGGTTGTTTTCTCTGGAAAAGAGGCGCTTGCGAGGGGACATGATTACTCTGTACAAGTACATTAGAGGGGATTATAGGCAGTTGGGGGATGTTCTTTTTTCCCATAAAAACAATCAACGCACCAGAGGTCCCCCCTTTAGATTAGAGGAACAGAGCTTCCATTTGAAGCAGCGTAGGTGGTTTTTCATGGTGAGGGCAGTGAGGTTGGGGAATGCCCTTCCTAGTGATGGGGTAATGGCAGATTCTGTTAATGCCTTTAAGAGGGGCCTGGATGAGTTTTTGAACAAGCAGAATATCCAAGGCTATTGTGATACTAATATCTACAGTTAGTATTAGTGGTTGTATATATAGTTTATGTATGTGAGTATATAGATTGGTAAGTATAGGTTGTGTGCTGGGTTTACTCGGATGGGTTGAACTTGATGGACAATGGTCTCTTTTCAACCCTATGTAACTATGTAACTATGTAACTATGTACTTATTCCCATGATGCTTTGCATGTTCTGTGATTAACTGATCTGTGAAGGAGTTTTAGCAAATGAATGATGTTTCTCACCTGGGGATATCCAAGCACTCCCAGAAAAAGTGCCATAGATACAGTTGGTTCAGAGTATAAATCCCCTATAAAGCCAACAATATTTCTCTTTTGCACACAGGAGTAATTAGGGACTGGTTCCCTGGTACCAGATAATATCTTAAACAGGCTCATTAGTGCCCTTTGTGGGCTTCCACAGGAATCATGGATATGGTATCCCAGGGTTTTGTTGGGTAACCGGGCTGGGTCCTCATTTATTTCCTTGACAAGAAATAAAAATTCCACGAGATAACTGTATTGCTGGGGACTTGGCCTGGTAAAAGAAATAACAGGAATCTGCTCAAGCTGCTCATATCTAAAGCACAATTACGATCCCTTATCCGGAAACCCATTATCCAGAAAGCTCAGAATTACAGAAAGCCAATCTCCCATAGACTCCATTTCAATCAAATAATTCAGAATTTTAAAATGGATTTCATTTTTCTCTGTAATAATAAAATAGTACCTGTACTTGATCCCAACTAAGATATAATTACCCCTTATTGGGGGCAGAATAGCCCTATTGGGTTTATTTCATGGTTAAATGATTCCCTTTTCTCTGTAATAATAAAACAGTACCTGTACTTGATCCCAACTAAGATATAATTACCCCTTATTGGGGCAAAACAGCCCTATTGGGTTTATTTCATGGTTAAATGATTCCCTTTTCTCTGTAATAATAAAACAGTACCTGTACTTGATCCCAACTAAGATATAATTACCCCTTATTGGGGGCAGAATAGCCCTATTGGGTTTATTTCATGGTTAAATGATTCCCTTTTCTCTGTAATAATAAAACAGTACCTGTACTTGATCCCAACTAAGATATAATTACCCCTTATTGGGGCAAAACAGCCCTATTGGGTTTATTTCATGGTTAAATGATTCCCTTTTCTCTGTAATAATAAAACAGTACCTGTACTTGATCCCAACTAAGATATAATTACCCCTTATTGGGGGCAGAACAGCCCTATTGGGTTTATTTAATGGTTAAATGATTCCCTTTTCTCTGTAATAATAAAACAGTACCTGTACTTGATCCCAACTAAGATATAATTACCCCTTATTGGGGGCAGAACAGTCCTATTGGGTTTATTTAATGGTTAAATGATTCCCTTTTCTCTGTAATAATAAAACAGTACCTGTACTTGATCCCAACTAAGATATAATTACCCCTTATTGGGGGCAGAACAGCCCTATTGGGTTTATTTAATGGTTAAATTATTCCTTTTTCTCTGTAATAATAAAACAGTACCTGTACTTGATCCCAACTAAGATATAATTACCCCTTATTGGGGGCAGAACAGCCCTATTGGGTTTATTTAATGGTTAAATGATTCCCTTTTCTCTGTAATAATAAAACAGTACCTGTACTTGATCCCAACTAAGATATAATTACCCCTTATTGGGGCAGAACAGCCCTATTGGGTTTATTTAATGGTTAAATGATTCCCTTTTCTCTGTAATAATAAAACAGTACCTGTACTTGATCCCAACTAAGATATAATTACCCCTTATTGGGGGCAGAACAGCCCTATTGGGTTTATTTAATGGTTAAATTATTCCTTTTTCTCTGTAATAATAAAACAGTACCTGTACTTGATCCCAACTAAGATATAATTACCCCTTATTGGGGCAGAACAGCCCTATTGGGTTTATTTAATGGTTAAATGATTCCCTTTTCTCTGTAATAATAAAACAGTACCTGTACTTGATCCCAACTAAGATATAATTACCCCTTATTGGGGGCAGAACAGCCCTATTGGGTTTATTTAATGGTTAAATTATTCCTTTTTCTCTGTAATAATAAAACAGTACCTGTACTTGATCCCAACTAAGATATAATTACCCCTTATTGGGGCAGAACAGCCCTATTGGGTTTATTTAATGGTTAAATGATTCCCTTTTCTCTGTAATAATAAAACAGTACCTGTACTTGATCCCAACTAAGATATAATTACCCCTTATTGGGGGCAGAACAGCCCTATTGGGTTTATTTAATGGTTAAATGATTCCCTTTTCTCTGTAATAATAAAACAGTACCTGTACTTGATCCCAACTAAGATATAAATAATCCTAATTTGATGCAAAACAATCCTATTAGGTTTAATTAATGTTTTATTGATTTTTTTTAGTAGACTTAAGGTATGGAAATCCATATTACAGAAAGACCCCTTATCTGGCATACCCTTGGTCCCTTATTCTGGATAATAGGTCCTATACCTGTACTATCCCTTTTAGGGCTCTTACACATGGGATTTTTTCTGGGCTTAAAACACAATACTGTATATTACTGTATAATATTATAACCACAATCATTTCTGAAGTTCTAAAATTTCGCATGAATTGCGTTCAGAAAGTCACAATATTTTCATGCTAAAAAGTTCATTAAGCCACGAAAACCTTTCTGGTTCTGGCTTTGGAAGCCTTCCATAGGACTCAACAGTTCTAGACAGATCAAACCAGGCAATAAGATAGTCCCTAGGAAAGTGTAACCAAAGCTTTAAAGAATCCGAAATGCTTGTAGTTTTTGCGCAAAATAGTTTTTTTTGTGGAAGTTTAACAAACTTTTTGCGTACATTCCGAAATGTTCTATAAGTTAAGAAAAAAAGTTAGAAAAATAAGAAATAAATAAATTATCTCAAAATTGTTTAGTAAATGGGCCCCTAAATATCTAAATTTTTCTAAATTAATATATAGGACAGCATGACATCATAAAGTCCAGTACATTTCTATGAATGTAAATACAAGTTAGGACCTGCTATCCAGAATGCTCGGGACCAAGGGTATTTTTCCGGATAAGGGGTCTTTCCGTAATTTGAATCTTCATACCTTAAGTCTACTAAGAAATCAATAAAACCTTAATTACACCCAATAGGATTATTTTAAATCCAGTAAAGATTATTTATATCATAGTTGGGATGAGTACAGGTACTGTTTTATTATTACAGAGAAAAGGGAATCATTTAACCATGAAATAAACCCAATAGGGCTGTTCTGCCCCCATTAAGGGGTAATTATATCTTAGTTGGGATCAAGTACAGGTACTGTTTTATTATTACAGAGAAAAGGGAATCATTTAACCATTAAATAAACCAATAGGGCTGTTCTGCCCCAATAAGGGGTAATTATATCTTAGCTGGGATCAAGTACAGGTACTGTTTTATTATTACAGAGAAAAGGGAATCATTTAACCATTAAATAAACCAATAGGGCTGTTCTGCCCCCAATAAGGGGTAATTATATCTTAGTTGGGATCAAGTACAGGTACTGTTTTATTATTACAGAGAAAAGGGAATCATTTAACCATTAAATAAACCCAATAGGGCTGTTCTGCCCCCGAAAAGGGGTAATTATATCTTAGTTGGGATCAAGTACAGGTACTGTTTTATTATTACAAAGAAAAGGGAATCATTTAACTCTCCTATGGGAGACTTTCCTTGGGCCGGGTTGGAGCTGCAGAGTGCCATTGAGCCCTATGGGTGACTTTCCTTGGGCCGGGTTTGAGCTGCAGAGTGCCATTGAGCCCTATGGGAGGCTTTCCTTGGGCCGGGTTGGAGCTGCAGAGTGCCATTGAGCCCTATGGGAGACTTTCCTTGGGCCGGGTTGGAGCTGCAGAGTGCCATTGAGCCCTATGGGAGACTTTCCTTGGGCCGGGTTGGAGCTGCAGAGTGCCATTGAGCCCTATGGGAGACTTTCCTTGGGCCAGGTTGGAGCTGCAGAGTGCCATTGAGCCCTATGGGAGACTTTCCTTGGGCCGGGTTGGAGCTGCAGAGTGAGATTGAGCCCTATGGGAGACTTTCCTTGGGCCGGGTTGGAGCTGCAGAGTGCCATTGAGCCCTATGGGAGACTTTCCTTGGGCCGGGTTGGAGCTGCAGAGTGCCATTGAGCCCTATGGGAGACTTTCCTTGGGCCGGGTTGGAGCTGCAGAGTGCCATTGAGCCCTATGGGAGACTTTCCTTGGGCCGGGTTGGAGCTGCAGAGTGCCATTGAGCCCTATGGGAGACTTTCCTTGGGCCGGGTAGGAGCTGCAGAGTGCCATTGAGCCCTATGGGAGGCTTTCCTTGGGCCGGGTTGGAGCTGCAGAGTGCCATTGAGCCCTATGGGAGGCTTTCCTTGGGCCGGGTTGGAGCTGCAGAGTGCCATTGAGCCCTATTGGAGGCTTTCCTTGGGCCGGGTTGGAGCTGCAGAGTGTCATTGAGCCCTATTGGAGGCTTTCCTTGGGCTGGGTTGGAGCTGCAAAGTGCCATTGAGCCCTTTTGGAGGCTTTCCTTGGGCCGGGTTGGAGCTGCAGAGTGCCATTGAGCCCTATGGGAGACTTTCCTTGGGCAGGGTTGGAGCTGCAGAGTGCCATTGAGCCCTAGGGAGACTTTCCTTGGGCCGGGTTGTAGCTGCAGAGTGCCATTGAGCCCTATAGGAGACTTTCCTTGGGCCAGGTTGGAGCTGCAGAGTGCCATTGAGCCCTACGGGAGACTTTCCTTGGGCCGGGTTGGAGCTGCAGAGTGCCAATGAGCCCAATGGGAGACTTTCCTTGGGCCAGGTTAGAGCTGCAGAGTTCCATTGAGCCCTATGGGAGACTTTCCTTGGGTCAGGTGTGAGCTGCAGAGTGCCATTGAGCCCTATGGGAGACTTTTCTTGGGCCGGGTTGGAGCTGCAGAGTGCCATTGAGCCCTATGGGAGACTTTCCTTGGGCCGGGTTGGAGCTGCAGAGTGCCATTAAGCCCTATGGGTGACTTTACTTGGGCCGGGTTGGAGCTGCAGAGTGCCATTGAGCCCTATGGGAGACTTTCCTTGGGTCAGGTTGGAGCTGCAGAGTGCCATTGAGCCCTATGGGAGACTTTCCTTGGGCCGGGTTGGACTGCAGAGTGCCATTGAGCCCAATGGGAGGCTTTCCTTGGGCCAGGTTGGAGCTGCAGAGTGCCATTGAGCCCAATGGGAGGTTTTCCTTGGGCCGGGTTGGAGCTGCAGAGTGCCATTGAGCCCAATGGGAGGCTTTCCTTGGGCCAGGTTGGAGCTGCAGAGTGCCATTGAGCCCTATGGGAGACTTTCCTTGGGCCGGGTTGGAGCTGCAGAGTGCCATTGAGCCCTATGGGAGACTATCCTTGGGCCGGGTTGGAGCTGCAGAGTGCCATTGAGCCCAATGGGAGGCTTTCCTTGGGCCGGGTTGGAGCTGCAGAGTGCCATTGAGCCCAATGAGAGGCTTTCCTTGGGCCAGGTTGGAGCTGCAGAGTGCCATTGAGCCCTACGGGAGACTTTCCTTGGGCCGGGTTGGAGCTGCAGAGTGCCATTGAGCCCTATGGGAGACTTTCCTTGGGCCGGGTTGGAGCTTCAGAGTGCCATTGAGCCTTATGGGAGACTTTCCTTGGGCCGGGTTGGAGCTGCAGAGTTCCATTGAGCCCTATGGGAGACTTTCCTTGGGCCGGGTTGGAGCTGCAGAGTGCCATTGAGCCCTATAGGAGACTTTCCTTGGGCCAGGTTGGAGCTGCAGAGTGCCATTGAGCCCTACGGGAGACTTTCCTTGGGCCGGGTTGGAGCTGCAGAGTGCCATTGAGCCCAATGGAAGACTTTGCTTGGGCCAGGTTGGAGCTGCATAGTTCCATTGAGCCCTATGGGAGACTTTCCTTGGGTCAGGTGTGAGCTGCAGAGTGCCATTGAGCCCTATGGGAGACTTTTCTTGGGCCGGGTTTGAGCTGCAGAGTGCCATTGAGCCCTATGGGAGACTTTCCTTGGGCCGGGTTGGAGCTGCAGAGTTCCATTAAGCCCTATGGGTGACTTTCCTTGGGCCGGGTTGGAGATGCAGAGTGCCATTGAGCCCTATGGGAGACTTTCCTTGGGTCAGGTTGGAGCTGCAGAGTGCCATTGAGCCCTATGGGAGACTTTCCTTGGGCCGGGTTGGACTGCAGAGTGCCATTGAGCCCTATGGGAGGCTTTCCTTGGGCCAGGTTGGAGCTGCAGAGTGCCATTGAGCCCAATGGGAGGCTTTCCTTGGGCCGGGTTGGAGCTGCAGAGTGCCATTGAGCCCAATGGGAGGCTTTCCTTGGGCCAGGTTGGAGCTGCAGAGTGCCATTGAGCCCTATGGGAGACTTTGCTTGGGCCGGGTTGGAGCTGCAGAGTGCCATTGAGCCCTATGGGAGACTATCCTTGGGCCAGGTTGGAGCTGCAGAGTGCCATTGAGCCCAATGGGAGGCTTTCCTTGGGCCGGGTTGGAGCTGCAGAGTGCCATTGAGCCCAATGAGAGACTTTCCTTGGGCCGGGTTGGAGCTTCAGAGTGCCATTGAGCCTTATGGGAGACTTTCCTTGGGCCGGGTTGGAGCTGCAGAGTGCCATTGAGCCCTATGGGAGACTTTCCTTGGGCCGGGTTGGAGCTGCAGAGTGCCATTGAGCCCTATAGGAGACTTTCCTTGGGCCAGGTTGGAGCTGCAGTGTGCCATTGAGCCCTACGGGAGACTTTCCTTGGGCCGGGTTGGAGCTGCAGAGTGCCATTGAGCCCAATGGGAGACTTTCCTTGGGCCAGGTTGGAGCTGCAGAGTTCCATTGAGCCCTATGGGAGACTTTCCTTGGGTCAGGTGTGAGCTGCAGAGTGCCATTGAGCCCTATGGGAGACTTTTCTTGGGCCGGGTTGGAGCTGCAGAGTGCCATTGAGCCCTATGGGAGACTTTCCTTGGGCCGGGTTGGAGCTGCAGAGTGCCATTAAGCCCTATGGGTGACTTTCCTTGGGCCGGGTTGGAGCTGCAGAGTGCCATTGAGCCCTATGGGAGACTTTCCTTGGGTCAGGTTGGAGCTGCAGAGTGCCATTGAGCCCTATGGGAGACTTTCCTTGGGCCGGGTTGGACTGCAGAGTGCCATTGAGCCCAATGGGAGGCTTTCCTTGGGCCGGGTTGGAGCTGCAGAGTGCCATTGAGCCCAATGGGAGGCTTTCCTTGGGCCGGGTTGGAGCTGCAGAGTGCCATTGAGCCCAATGGGAGGCTTTCCTTGGGCCAGGTTGGAGCTGCAGAGTGCCATTGAGCCCTATGGGAGACTTTCCTTGGGCCGGGTTGGAGCTGCAGAGTGCCATTGAGCCCTATGGGAGACTATCCTTGGGCCAGGTTGGAGCTGCAGAGTGCCATTGAGCCCAATGGGAGGCTTTCCTTGGGCCGGGTTGGAGCTGCAGAGTGCCATTGAGCCCAATGAGAGGCTTTCCTTGGGCCAGGTTGGAGCTGCAGAGTGCCATTGAGCCCTATGGGAGACTTTCCTTGGGCTGGGTTGGAGCTGCAGAGTGCCATTGAGCCCTATGGGAGACTTTCCTTGGGCCGGGTTGGAGCTGCAGAGTGCCATTGAGCCCTATGGGAGACTTTCCTTGGGCCGGGTTGGAGCTGCAGAGTGCCATTGAGCCCTATGGGAGACTTTCCTTGGGCCGGGTTGGAGCTGCAGAGTGCCATTGAGCCCTATGGGAGACTTTCCTTGGGCCGGGTTGGAGCTGCAGAGTGCCATTGAGCCCTATGGGAGGCTTCCAAAATCATGCACTGAAGGATGAAAGTCAGAAAGGTTTTCCTGCCGGGACTAATACTATTTTTTCGTAAGCATTTTTGTGATTTTTGGTATTATCAGAAATTATCATATCTAATCCAAATTTTACCCATTTCAGGATTCGTACTTTGATGAATTAGCCCCTATTTGTAGAACTACAAGATTGCTTCCCCTCGATTTGTTTTAGCACTAGATCTGATTGTAAGATTTTCCATGGTTTTTTGAAATAAAAAATAACAAAAGTGGTATAAAGGTGAAATAAAAAATAACAAAAGTGGTATAAAGGTGATACCTTATTGGCTAACTAAGATAATCATAGCAAGCTTTCAGAACATTTTAGGTAATCAGCTTGAAAAAGGAATTAGGATGCTCTGAAAGCTTGCTATGGTTATCTTAGTTAGCCAATAAGGTATCACCTTTATACCACTTTTGTTATTTTTTATTTCACCTTTATACCACTTTTGTTATTTTTTATTTCAAACGGGTTACCCTGTTACATTCTGACTGGCTAACACGGTACATCACCTTTTCCTCCATCTCAGATTGTTCAGTCTTTCTTTAAAATCTTTGCAACTTAAGTGTTTTGAATTTTATTAGGGAACAAATGGTTTTATATTCTGATATTTATCCTGTCACTCTTCTTTTTAACTTTTAATAATTCTGATCTGTTCATGTTTTTTCACTTGGTCATTCACACGTTCCAAAATGTCATCAGGGTTAGTGATGGACGAAATGTTTTGCCAGGCATGGATTCACGGCGAATTTCCGCGTTTTGGCATTGGCGGATTGTTTCGCGAAACGGATGAAAAAATTCACCACAAAAAAATTTGCCGCACGTCCAAAATTGTCGCCGGCGTCAAAAAAGAATAGTCGTGGGCATCAAAAGAATAGCTGCGCAACGAAATAATAGCCGCGGGCGTCAAAAGAATAGCCGCGCGACTAAATAATAGCCGTGCGGCGAAATAATAGCCCCGGGCGTCAAAAGAATAGCCGCGCAACTAAATAATAGCAGTGGGCGTCAAAAGAATAGCCGCGCAACAAAATAATAGCCGCGGGCGTCAAAAGAATAGCCGCGGGCGTCAAAAGAATAGCCGCGCAACAAAATAATAGCCACGGGAGACAAAAGAATAGCCGTGCGACAAAATAATAGCTGCGTGATGAAATAATAGCCGCGTGCGTCAAAAGAATAGCTGCGCGACAAAATAATAGCCACGAGAGACAAAAGAATAGCCGTGCGACAAAATAATAGCCGTGGGCGACAAAAGAATAGCCGTGCGACAAAATAATAGCCGCGGGCGTCAAAAGAATAGCCGCGTGATGAAATAATAGCCGCGGGCGTCAAAAGAATAGCCGTGTGATGAAATAATAGCCGCGGGCGTCAAAAGAATAGCCGCGTGATGAAATAATAGCCGCGGGCGTCAAAAGAATAGCCGCGTGATGAAATAATAGCCGCGGGCGACAAAAGAATAGTCGCGCAACAATTTTTTTTGCTGCGCGACATTTTCGCCGTTTCGCGGATTTCTTGAAGCCAAGCGGAACAGATTCGCTCATCACTAATCAGGGTACCTTGTGGTTGGTTTAATATAGCCTGCCTGTGGCTGCTCAGTGTTAAATCAGACTATTTTTTCTCTGGAATATTTATATGTAAATTTGAATTCACAAATGATTCCACATTTGAACGATTCCATTGTGTTTACCAAAAAATCCCTTGCACCCTCCCATATAACAAGCCGGGGCCACAGTAGGGAAGAAAAAAGTTGCCTATTGTTTCCCTGTTGGCTGCAGAGGCTGTTGGTACATTTGGAATGCGCTTTACTCTAATAACAGGGAATTAAGACTCTTCCATCTGCTTTTGGTTAAACTCCTGATCCTTGTCTGTGTTGCTTCTTCATTTCACAGGAATCACACTATTAGTAAAGTACAAGTCAAAATCCCCCCAATCAATTATAATTAATACAAATGACATAATTATCTCTATATGTAAGATAACAGTAAGATGACTGACACAGTGCTGGGAATCAGCATTCTCACTGGTCAATTCTTTTGCATTGATAATGAAGTTTTTGGTCAGTAGAATTCCCATTGGTGAATTTTATCGCATTTATAATTACGTTTTTGGCAACTTCTATAGAGAACTAGGGGGCACAGAGGGACAGTGTATGCGTTGGGTTTACATCCCCTTACTAAATTGACTGTGACTGGCGGAATGCTCTGCTGCTTTTTGTGTTGCTTATCATCTCCATTTTTATTAGCTATGATTGATAGGAGTGTTTAGACTTGTACCTTACTAATGGTATAAATTGAAGTTACTATGTGGATGTATAATAATGGTCTGTGGAATATATATGTATTGGTATTGTGATTTTCAAAACCATTAATAAATAATAATACTGATAATATAATAAAATAATAATAATAATCAATTTGAACTTCCTGTGGGTATTATTTCCCCTTTTGATAAATAGGAATACATCCACATATGCAAATTATTATATGGAAGGGTTAAAGAGACTTTTTTTTGCCATTTTTATGTAACAAAAAGAGGCTGGAAATTCCTGCCAAAGGGTTCTAATAAGGGGCACTGGTATATGGAGCAAATGTAAATGTCACCCCTATCAAATGCCCTAAAGATAAGGACAGTCAGGGGGCTATAATAGATAATATAAAGGTAATATCTAATTCAGTACCACAGCTGGGGTCAGGCACAGCTGGTTAAAATAAATCAGGGCTGGAATATAACCAGTTACATAGCACTAATCAAAGCTGATATTTGTAATATATGTCAAATAGAAATTGGGCAGTAAATCACAGTAACTATTAGGTTTATGTTTAACCAAAAGGTTTGCCTCCAACTACAGCCTCTGCTGAAATGTTGGGCCCAAGGCATTTATGTTTTCCTTCTGCCTCTGACTGTGTAGGGAAAATGTGTTTTGGATAAAAATGAATCTTTATCTTTTATATTTGGTAGTACCAGAGGGGGCCAAGAGTGACAGAGCCAGCAGACTATATGCCAGTAGATAGACCTCATTTTAACAATGCAAATATTTGCCCGGCACAGATACAAACAACTGACACCCTGTGAGTTATCCCTTTATTAGCTCTTAGTATGAAGGGAAACTTACTCATCACAGTAAAATATTCTTTTTATGTGGTCTGGTGTACTGGCCTGACCAGCAGTCATCATTCCTCCAATCATGATATCTCCTTCCTTAATATATTCATATTCCTCATGTGTTTTAATGATCTCAAGATGACAGGCAGGATTGGCAGTCAGTAGCCCAGATCTGCAGGGTCCAGCACACAGCATTATCAGATAGATCAGTTCTTTTAGGGAATTGAATACAGCCATGATTCTCCAGAAAACTCAATGTACCCAGAACAAGGTAGAACATCAGTGCATGTGTAGAACAGAGTAAGGGGCCCGGCTCATCCAACCCTCATTTTATAGGAACAGAAACAAAGGATTTGAAAGTACCTTGAATATAGGCACCGGCACCTGGGGGATCTGATAATATTGTTGCTCTAAAGATACACAGAAAATTATTGGAAGTTTATTGCAAATCCCTCAGAAACCTGTACAAACTTTGTGGATTTTATGTATTATCTTTTTTCTTTTTAACTATATTAGAACCTGGGCCTAAAGCAGATATTATGTTGTTATAGGACCAGACTGTTTGCCACATACTCAGGTTACTGGTCCTGATCATCAGCCAAAAATATAGTCAAGATAAAGTCAAAAAGTATCCGTATAGATAGGTCAGTGTGGGTCTGTATGTGAGTGGATAGATAGGTCAGTGTGGGTCTGTATGTGAGTGGATAGGTCAGTATGGGTCTGTATGTGAGTGGATAGGTCAGTGTGGGTCTGTATGTGAGTGGATAGATAGGTCAGTGTGGGTCTGTATGTGAGTGGATAGGTCAGTATGGGTCTGTATGTGAGTGGATAGATAGGTCAGTGTGGGTCTGTATGTGAGTGGATAGATAGGTCAGTGTGGGTCTGTATGTGAGTGGATAGATAGGTCAGTGTGGGTCTGTATGTGAGTGGATAGATAGGTCAGTGTGGGTCTGTATGTGAGTGGATAGATAGGTCAGTATGGGTCTGTATGTGAGTGTATAGATAGGTCAGTATGGGTCTGTATGTGAGTATATAGATGGGTCAGTGTGGGTCTGTATGTGAGTGGATAGATAGGTCAGTGTGGGTCTGTATGTGAGTGGATAGGTCAGTGTGGGTCTGTATGTGAGTGGATAGGTCAGTGTGGGTCTGTATGTGAGTGGATAGGTCAGTGTGGGTCTGTATGTGAGTGGATAGGTCAGTGTGGGTCTGTATGTGAGTGGATAGATAGGTCAGTGTGGGTCTGTATGTGAGTGGATAGGTCAGTATGGGTCTGTATGTGAGTGGATAGGTCAGTATGGGTCTGTATGTGAGTGGATAGGTCAGTGTGGGTCTGTATGTGAGTGGATAGGTCAGTATGGGTCTGTATGTGAGTGTATAGATAGGTCAGTGTGGGTCTGTATGTGAGTGGATAGATAGGTCAGTGTGGGTCTGTATGTGAGTGGATAGGTCAGTGTGGGTCTGTATGTGAGTGGATAGATAGGTCAGTGTGGGTCTGTATGTGAGTGGATAGGTCAGTATGGGTCTGTATGTGAGTGGATAGGTCAGTGTGGGTCTGTATGTGAGTGGATAGGTCAGTGTGGGTCTGTATGTGAGTGGATAGGTCAGTATGGGTCTGTATGTGAGTGTATAGATAGGTCAGTGTGGGTCTGTATGTGAGTGGATAGATAGGTCAGTATGGGTCTGTATGTGAGTATATAGATGGGTCAGTGTGGGTCTGTATGTGAGTGGATAGATAGGTCAGTGTGGGTCTGTATGTGAGTGGATAGATAGGTCAGTATGGGTCTGTATGTGAGTGTATAGATAGGTCAGTGTGGGTCTGTATGTGAGTGGATAGATAGGTCAGTATGGGTCTGTATGTGAGTGTATAGATAGGTCAGTATGGGTCTGTATGTGAGTGGATAGATAGGTCAGTATGGGTCTGTATGTGAGTGGATAGATAGGTCAGTATGGGTCTGTATGTGAGTGTATAGATAGGTCAGTGTGGGTCTGTATGTGAGTGGATAGATAGGTCAGTGTGGGTCTGTATGTGAGTGGATAGATAGGTCAGTATGGGTCTGTATGTGAGTGTATAGATAGGTCAGTGTGGGTCTGTATGTGAGTGGATAGATAGGTCAGTATGGGTCTGTATGTGAGTGTATAGATAGGTCAGTATGGGTCTGTATGTGAGTGGATAGATAGGTCAGTATGGGTCTGTATGTGAGTGTATAGATAGGTCAGTATGGGTCTGTATGTGAGTATATAGATGGGTCAGTATGGGTCTGTATGTGAGTGTATAGATAGGTCAGTGTGGGTCTGTATGTGAGTGGATAGATAGGTCAGTGTGGGTCTGTATGTGAGTGGATAGATAGGTCAGTATGGGTCTGTATGTGAGTGGATAGATAGGTCAGTGTGGGTCTGTATGTGAGTGGATAGGTCAGTGTGGGTCTGTATGTGAGTGGATAGGTCAGTGTGGGTCTGTATGTGAGTGGATAGATAGGTCAGTGTGGGTCTGTATGTGAGTGGATAGATAGGTCAGTGTGGGTCTGTATGTGAGTGGATAGATAGGTCAGTGTGGGTCTGTATGTGAGTGGATAGATAGGTCAGTGTGGGTCTGTATGTGAGTGGATAGATAGGTCAGTGTGGGTCTGTATGTGAGTGGATAGATAGGTCAGTGTGGGTCTGTATGTGAGTGGATAGATAGGTCAGTGTGGGTCTGTATGTGAGTGGATAGATAGGTCAGTGTGGGTCTGTATGTGAGTGGATAGATAGGTCAGTATGGGTCTGTATGTGAGTGGATAGGTCAGTGTGGGTCTGTATGTGAGTGGATAGGTCAGTATGGGTCTGTATGTGAGTGGATAGGTCAGTATGGGTCTGTATGTGAGTGGATAGATAGGTCAGTGTGGGTCTGTATGTGAGTGTATAGATAGGTCAGTGTGGGTCTGTATGTGAGTGGATAGATAGGTCAGTGTGGGTCTGTATGTGAGTGGATAGATAGGTCAGTATGGGTCTATATGTGAGTGGATAGATAGGTCAGTGTGGGTCTGTATGTGAGTGGATAGATAGGTCAGTGTGGGTCTGTATGTGAGTGGATAGATAGGTCAGTATGGGTCTATATGTGAGTGGATAGATAGGTCAGTGTGGGTCTGTATGTGAGTGGATAGATAGGTCAGTGTGGGTCTGTATGTGAGTGGATAGATAGGTCAGTGTGGGTCTGTATATGAGTGGATAGATAGGTCAGTATGGGTCTGTATGTGAGTGGATAGGTCAGTGTGGGTCTGTATGTGAGTGGATAGATAGGTCAGTGTGGGTCTGTATATGAGTGGATAGATAGGTCAGTGTGGGTCTGTATGTGAGTGGATAGATAGGTCTGTATGTGATTGTATAGATAGGTCAGTATGGGTCTATATGTGAGTGGATAGATAGGTCAGTGTGGGTCTGTATATGAGTGGATAGATAGGTCAGTGTGGGTCTGTATGTGAGTGGATAGATAGGTCTGTATGTGATTGTATAGATAGGTCAGTATGGGTCTATATGTGAGTGGATAGATAGGTCAGTATGGGTCTGTATGTGAGTGGATAGATAGGTCAGTGTGGGTCTGTATGTGAGTGGATAGATAGGTCAGTGTGGGTCTGTATGTGAGTGGATAGATAGGTCAGTATGGGTCTGTATGTGAGTGTATAGATAGGTCAGTGTGGATCTGTATGTGAGTGGATAGATAGGTCAGTGTGGGTCTGTATGTGAGTGGATAGATAGGTCAGTGTGGGTCTGTATATGAGTGGATAGATAGGTCTGTATGTGAGTGTATAGATGGGTCAGTATGGGTTTGTGTGTGCTGGGTTCACATGGAAGGGTTGAACTTGTTGGACCAAATTTGGGTTCCAAAAATGTATTTCTAAAAATTGAATGTTATCTTTCACCAATTAGTATTGCTCAGTCTAGACCTAGATTGACATTAGAAAAACTAATGGGCCCTACATCTAAAGTGGGTCTGGCTCTCCGAGATATGTATTTACTTATATATTATTTAGCAGCTCAACTGAGACACTTGGCCACCTGGGTGAAAAGTCTTACCACAAGATTCTGCACTCCCTTTGGGCACAACGATTTAGATTTAAATCCTTTAAACTGGATTTTAGGGAAGATGTAACCTTGATAAGCTCGGGTTTATACTTAATTGTTAGAGGTATGGGATTACTGTCCTGGCGGATGTATGGCAAGAAGGGAAACCTGTCTCGTCTGCCCAACTAAAAAAACAATTCCATCTTCAATGGTTGAATTGCCACAGGCTTACTCGAGATCTTATAAATGCCATGTCCTTAATTTCTCCACGCGCTCCTTTTTAACATACATACTAAAGGCCTCATCACAATGTTGTATGCCAGATTACAGCAAGATGCTTGGACCCTTTTTTGACCCCTTCAACCTACTTTTACTCTTTCCTCTTCAGCTTATGTAGGTATTTTTCCATGCTCTCCCAGTATGTTCATTGAGACCTGCACTATGTAAATGTATTGACATTGTAAATCAATATTTGATTTATTGTTTACTCAAAAAAACCCCAAAAAACTACACAAATTAAAAAAATATTTCTGTACTAATCAGTACTGATACTGCCTGTTTCCAAGAAGAGATTTTGTGTTCATTTCAGTTCTAAATAAAATTACATAACATTTGGGCAGAAATATACAGGCTAAAAGCCCCGCGCTTGAGGTGAGTATGGCAAATATCTCCACACACACAGTGTTTTTGCCTTTGGTGCTCAGATAGGCCGGGATCATTGTGATCCAAACACTGCAGAAGAGCAGCATGCTGAAAGTGATGTACTTGGCCTCATTAAAACTGTCCGGTAAGCTCCGAGCTAAAAATGCTAAAACAAAACTAACAGCTGCCAGAAGCCCCATATACCCAATAACTGAGTAAAAGCCAATAGCTGAGCCCTCATTGCACTGAATGATGATGGTTCCAGGGGAAGTGTGAATGTCCAGTTCCTGAAAGGGAGGAGAAATGGCCAACCAAGTCATGCAGATGATTATTTGAATGGATGAGCAGAACAAGACTACAGAATTGGACAGTTTGACTCCCAGCCATTTTCTCCATGAGCTCCCTGGCTTGGTGGCTTTGAAAGCAACACAAACCATGATAGTCTTGGCCAGGAGAGAAGAGACAGCTATGGAGAAGGTGATTCCAAAAGTGATGATTCGCAGCATGCAGGTTATATCCACAGGGCGACCGAGGAACAGAAACACACTGAGGAAGCTCAGCTTGATGGAGACAAGGAGGAGGAAGCTCAGGCTCCGGTTGTTGGCTCTCACTATGGGGGTGTCCCTGTGTGCAATAAAAACTTCCAGTATCAGTAGAGTTGTAAGAAAAAATAGAACAGAGGAAGCTGAAAAAAATACAGAAAATACATTGGTGTATACAAGAAAATCTTCCATTTTTGCAATACATTGGATCCTTTTCTTGTTGGACCATTCCATTTTGGGGCATGGGATGCAGATTTCACTGTCTGTAAAGGTAACAAAAAAGGAAAATAGATTTAAGAATACAATATCAATCAAAAAAATGGGTCTATTTAAATGGATATGGTTGGGTCAGAAACAGGAATAGGGGGGCTGTGCAGGTCTCTGTTTTGTGGTGTCTGTGAGCAGGGGTGTATCTAGCCCTAATGCTGCCTATGGGGTCCCCCCATTTGTATCTTTACAGTGTTGAAGGGGAATGGGGGGTGCATTGCTAGTGCAGAGAGTGCACTAGCACCCAAAAATTCTTCTCTAAAAATTGCCAGGTGAAAAGTTTCTCCCGTCACTATTCCTTATATGTTTTTGAGGAACAGATGGCAGATTGTAAGAAGTTAAAAAAGAGAAAAACCACCCCCTTCCTATCAGATGTACAATATTAAAAGTTACCCTTGAGAGCTTTGATTGCAACTATATATATATATATATATATATATATATATATATATATATATATATATATATATATATATATATATATATAATTCATTAACCAATCTAGGAAAGGGCCTAATAATTATAAAAGTGCAGGTGCCTAAATAAATGCAGAATTTCAACAACCACAATTTATCTGCATAAAAAATTACTAAATTGCTAATATAAAGTGCTTGTGCTTCAATGCTGAATGGATCAATTAAAAAAATGCTGTTTATAAATAAATCACACTATATACATTAATTCATTGATCTCCAAATTCTGATTAAGGATAACGGATATGTGATATCTGAGCATTCAGCTTTCTTTTAGACAGAGGAGAAACTGCACACAGACACCATGCTTCTCTTCCTTCAGGAAGTCTCAACTTTATTAACACTTCTGCATTAACAAACAGACATTGTGTCACATGACACCAGATCAGTGGGAGATCTGTATGAGAGCACATATATTATTGCATATCTTAACAGAAAACCATAATTACGTTTGCAGAAAGAAAATAGATTTAAGGTGTGGAGATATCCCAAATGTAAACCATCTCACTTTTTGGCTAACTAGGCCCTGGGTTGCCACAAAGCAAAGAAAGGCAGGAACCAAGGGATGCGGTCTCAAATTTACCTTGCCTATCACTTGTGTAGAAAGCGAGGTTATTCTAAAATCTGCAAACCCTGAAGGACCATGGAGGGAAAACAGCAGTAAGATAAAGTATCAAGGAGGATACAATTCAAAACTACAACCTTAAAAATTCAATCAGCTTTGACCACCAATTTAGACGCCCACCATACCCAACTCATTACCTCAACTCAGATAGTAAGAAGCCTAGGGACAAAAGTACACAATACTTAGTGCAATCATAGTGGTTACTACTCTTGGTTCCATGCTGTTCCAGTGCTGTTACATGTTTGGGAAACCATTGGTTGTATTGTACATATATATTGTTTACCAGTTCTATTGGAGATCTCTCCCTCAGGGCACTGGACACATTCATAGCAGCAAGTCAATATTCCAGCCATTATTGCCTTCCAAAAGCCGGGGGGACAGCTGCTAGAGCACTGAGCTCTTGGGACCTAATGAAAAATACAAACTGCAAATATTTAAGACAGTATTGAGGCCAAATAGATTGGAGAGGAATCCAAAGATTTATGCATTTTATAGAGAGGGTTCCACCAATAATTTGCACTGGTGTAACTACTGGGGGGGTAGGGGGTGTAAATACAGGAACATGCGGTGATGGGGGGTTGCAGGTAGGTGTGTGCATGCAGCTGCTGTTCTGAGTAGTAGGGGCAGGCCGGTGGGGGACCCTAGGTGCACATTTTGTACCTCGCCCTGCATTCATCTACTTATACCTCTGGTACATCTAATGAGGACAAATCCTTAACATTTATAGGTATTAATGCATTTCAAGGTTCCTGATGCTCATTTTTATGTAATTACATTACACTTGTGTGCCCATCTTCACTTTTACCTACACACATTAATTCTCAGCTAGAATGACAGACTTTATTGCGGCATGGCAATATAAAATTCACCTGAGGTAGCCAGGCTACACTTAGCTGTCCTGCTTCTAGTTGGGTTTGGGTGCTGTTAATGGCTACTTGTCCTACTTATAAATACAGAGAAAAGATTGTGCCCATGGATATATTTATATATATATTTATTCTCAAATACACATGTACATTAAGGGGCACATTTACTAACCCACGAACGGGCCGAATGCGTTCTATTGCGTTTTTTTCGTAATGATCGGTATTTTGCGATTTTTTCGGAAAATTGTCGCGAATTTTTCGTTGCCATTCCGAATGTTGCGCAAAATCTGGAGATTTTTTCATAGCGTTAAAACTTGTGCGAAAAGTCTCGCCTTTTTCGTAGCCATTCCGAAAGTTGTGCAAAATGTTGCGATTTTTTCGTAGCGTTAAAACTTGCGTGAAAAGTTCGCAGCTTTCGCGCCGAGTACGAAACATTCGGATTCATTCAAGCTTCAGTATGGTGACTTTTCTTGGGCCAGGTTTGAGCTGCATGGTGCCATTGAGTCCTATGGGAGGCTTCCAAAATCATGCTAAGTCTGAAAGTTTCGGCCGCCGGTTACGAGCACTCAATATGAAAAAGTCGCGACAAGATACGAGCGAATCGTAATGGCTACGAAAAACTTGCGTTTTTTTGCGCAAGTCATAATGGCTACGAAAAACTTGCGTTTTTTCGCGCAAATCGTATTGGTAACGAAAAAGTCGCGATAATTTCCGAAACGTCTTAAAGGCGCCGAAAAAAATCGCAAAAAATACGAAAAAGTCGCAAAATATTCGTTTTCCAATCAGAATTTTTCAATTCGGTTGGAATTCGTGTCTTAGTAAATCAGTCCAGTTGTTTTAGACTTAATTCTACTAGTTACTGTATATCATGACCTGGATGAATGAGAATCTTCAAAGAAATATTCATATATATGATTTTAAGAAAGAGTTGGAAGTTTATTTATTGAGAAGGAAAGTACATGACTTAATACTCATAGTACAAAGCTAATCCTGGATTATACCATGCGCCATTTGATAAACAGAAAGTTTTTTTTCTGTATATCTGACTGGTGACAGATTCAGATTGGGGGGCAGATGGAAGAAGTGGTTTCTGACCTTGTTCCTTGGGGTTTTCCATATTATTTTTTCTGGTGTTACCATTAATCTTTGGTCTGGAAGAGCCCAGGGTACATAATTTCCAACAATGTTCCAAGACCAATTGCCACTTGGATCGAACTGTAGATTCACAATCTCATATTGATTAACAAGCTCTCCTTTTTCATTAAAAGATAACGCAGGGCTTCCATTCCTTGTGTATGAGATACTTTTCAGATGGTGATGTAACTATAAAGTGCAACATACAATGTTATTGCCAAACACCTTATCACTGATGTGGGCACTGTATTATGAGGCCTATGTAGTTTTCTATCCTAGAAGAAACCACAATGGTTCATGCACCAACAGGGGAGCAGTACAGACAGAAAGGGATGGGGAAACTTGACATGTGAGAGAGACTGTGAGTGGTATTCCATTTGCAATGTTTAATGTGATCTTTTGCAAACTCCTACACATACAACTCATATGTCTGTTTATTGTGCACTTGGATTACATTTCCATATACTGTATATACTCGAGTATAAGCCTAGTTTTTCAGCACCCAAAATGTGCTGGAAAAGTCACCCTCGGCTTATACTCGAGTCGGGTGCTATGGGTCCCTCTAGACTAGCACCCTCTCTCCTTTGTGTGCAAATTAGGCCCCCCACAACCAGACCCTTCAGTGCCTGTTGTTTTGTTGACCCTCTTCTCCACAGAGCTAGTTTACTGTTTTTCTTTGAAATAAATATTTAAAAACATATACCCCACTGATGCCTCAATTAATGTAACTTTATTGGTATTTATTTTGATTATTAAAACTTAGCAGTAGCGGCTGCATTTCCCACCCTAGGCTTATACTCGAGTCAATAAGTTTTTCCAGTTTTCTTAGGTAAAATTAGGTACCTCGGCTTCTATTCGGATCGGCTTATACTCGAGTATATATGGTAACTCATTCAGCCTTGTATTTGCCAACGTGGCTTTTATAAATGTTCATTTAATTGCATTCTGTAGGCAGGTTTACCCTTTTCAAATTTTGTTTTTATGCTTTTTGCACTTTGCTCAAAACAATGCAAACTCAAATAGTCGCACGAGTATTGTCTAAAACCCAGAATACTGGGTATTTATTGACAGCAAGTAAAAGCTGTCAAGGTTGTATAGAAGTCACCAGGAATATCGATAAGAATAGTCTCGAGCGAATGTATTTATGTATTTTTAAGTCTCACAAGTTTTGTCTCTGATTTTTTTTTTCATGACAAAAAAATCCACCCGTTTGAAGGTTGGCACACATCAGGTGAATATTTATTTTACTTATCAGTTCATAATTATTGTAAATATGTATTCATTATCCTTTTTGATTGCTGTATGGAGAATAAGGGAGCTTGTTTGCCCATAAAGGATAATAAATCAATGCCGTAATTAGAAACAGCCTTTCAGTTTAAATAGAAATGGCACAATGCCAATAAGATGCTTTGGAAAAGAACGGGATGCTCCAAACCTTTTGCTATTTGCTAAGTTGTGTGTTTACAGAATGCAGTAACATTGTTGGTTAGTGTTGGTGCCTGTCACAATGGGCTATGATTCTTTACTTAAATCACATAAAAGCAGGGAAGGAACTTTAAAAGCAACTCCCACCAGGAGTATAAAAGTCTTTATGTGTTTTGTGTTATAGCAAACACAGTCACAATCTAAATGTACAAAGGTATGCACAAAACTGCAGTTTTATTGTTACTATTACTTCTATTTTTGTTCAGCTCCTATCCTATTCATATTTCATTCTTTCATTCCAATTACTCCCTGGTTACTAATGAAGTTAGGACCCTAATAGCCAAACATGTTCTGGAACACCAAACTGGAGAACTGCAAAATAAAAAGTAACCATCCACGCTAAGATACAAGGCCGCCAAGCGAACGGATTTTCTGCCGATATCCCCACCTACGGATGGTCGATATCGGGCTAATTCGGTCATTTGGCCCTGGGGACGACGGGTATAGGCTTCCGTCAGTTCGGGGCCCGCGGTCAATGCCATCCCTGATCTGACTGATTTTCAAACCTGCCTGATCGATGAAGTGGAGAGAAGCCAGAGAGTTTGTATTAAGGGTAAAGGCAAACTCGTAGGCAGACTTTAATATTCACATATATTGTAGCGTTCTATCTGTTTACCCAACATACTGTGTTCCTAATTTTTTACAGATTAGATTTGTTTATCATTTATATGACTAAAAATTAACATCCTAAGCTGATGCAGAGGAAAACACTCTAACTGTCAAGTGTGTATTAGATATGTACTTGGCAGTTGGAGACTTTTCTTGCCAGCACGTATAGAATACGTGCTTGGCAGGTAAAGCGTTAAACCATCAGGCTTGTGATTGTTTCCCTGCACTTGTATGAAAACTGGAATAAACTGGGACTTGCAGAATTGAAGGGTTAACTACTGATTTCATCTTGGTAAGCTGTCAGAGAAAGAACCTATGGAGAAAGTGTTGAAACCAGTATTTATAAAAAAAAGTATACAATTTCCCACTCTTCTCCATCCCTTAACGATGGAATGTTTAAGATAATGACAAAGACCATGGAGCGAGGGAGTTGGTTTATGTGAGAAAGTAAGAATCCAATGAAGCAGGGATAACCAATTACTAGTAATATCTACATATAAAACAATGCAGTTTACCTGGAATTTATACATTTTGTTATTCTGGAAAGATTGCTTGGGAAGGGAGTTGTGCATATGGGTCAGTGCCAGAGACATCATTTCCACTGCATACATCAGGCTGGGAGAGTGATAGAGATTCAGATAACTGGGAAGATCTGTAAGTTTTTCCTTTCCGGAGGAGCAATTATAAAGATAATGAAACATAAATTCATGGTATTCATTTTTAGATTTATGTTTTGACAAACAGGAAAATTGCCACAACCAGATATCTTCAAGTATATTGTCTTCTGGGTATTTTGATGGGTGGAAACTGTCTGAGAACTCTTTGAATCTGGGGTCAAATTGGTCTCTTATTCCTTTCTGCGCAAACAGCAAACTCCCACCAAAATACTGCAAAAAAACACCCTTTAGAGCATCCAAATGATTTAACCATTTAGATAAAAATATAAATGTCTTTTTACTGACTGAGTGATGTATATCATATAATGGTTTAAAATGGAATTCACCAACATTTCCACAAATAATAATTATATCAGTTGAGGATTTTTCGATAGTTATACTTTTAATTACATTCTCTTTAAGATTTATTGCTAATTTTATTGTAAATGCAACACAGATGCCTTCTCTAGAGAGATATTTTACCAGCAGTTGATGATTTTGGTATCCAACGTAATCGTCAAACTGAATAATCCCAACCCAGTTCCAGCCAAAATATCTGAGTAATTTGCACAAAGCAATATATTCCTCCTCATCACTTTGTACTGTCCGATAAACGTATGGAAAGGCGACTCTGTCACTGAGGGAAGGGTCTGTAGCCCCGTAACTGATCTGTAAATAAGGAAAGAAGGTGACACAGTCTCTTTGCCCAGAGCACGGTATGTTTCTTTCCACATCCATCAAAATTCACCCTTTGTTATTTCCCTTCTTCCCCTCATCAGTAAGTGACTGACCTGCCTACCCCACTCCTGCATTCCTGCTGGCAGTCTGACTCCCTGACTTTATGAGTGCAGAAATCAGTAATGGAAACAGGTCTGCAAAGGCAAAGTTTTCATTACATTTTACCCCTTAAAAATGTGATATCAGACCTACGGAGAGATCTTTTCACTTTAGAAGTTAGACAGAAATAAGGGGTCTTTTCATTCTCCCACAGGAACTCTAGAAGGAAACCCCTCCCACCTTCCTGCCTGTCTCTCTGTTCCCAGCCTGCACATAGCTGTCTTATGCTGCTGACTGATCTTGCTTTTTGGGGGTTTTATTTATATGTAAGTTCCTGCATCTATTAATCAATTTTAGAAGCTATATAAACTGTATGTAGGGACCTATAGGGTTAACAATCCCTATAGCTTTAAACCCTACACTTCCTTATTTTACTGTTTCTGGGCAGAGACCCATGTAACAGATTTTGCTATTTACATGTTGTACATTATTGGCTCATAGGTATGACCACTACTCTGCCTGCCCTATGCTGCCTGTGTGTGCCATACTCTGCCTGCCCTATGCTGCCTGTGTGTGCCATACTCTGCCTGCCCTATGCTGCCTGTGTGTGCCATACTCTGCCTGCCCTACTCTGCCTATGTGTGCCATACTCTGCCTTCCCTACCCTGCCTGTGTGTGCCATACTCTGCCTTCCCTACCCTGCCTGTGTGTGCCATACTCTGCCTGCCCTATACTGCCTGTGTGTGCCATACTCTGCCTGCCCTATGCTGCCTGTGTGTGCCATACTCTGCCTTCCCTACCCTGCCTGTGTGTGCCATACTCTGCCTTCCCTACCCTGCCTGTGTGTGCCATACTCTGCCTGCCCTATACTGCCTGTGTGTGCCATACTCTGCCTGCCCTACCCTGCCTGTGTGTGCCATACTCTGTCTGCCCTATGCTGCCTGTATCTGCAATACTCTGCCTTCCCTATGCTGCCTGTGTGTGCCATACTCTACCTGCCCTATGCTGCCTGTGTGTGCCATACTCTGCCTGCCCTATGCTGCCTGTGTGTGCCATACTCTGCCTGCCCTATGCTGCCTGTGTGTACCATACTCTGCCTGCCCTATGTTGCCTGTGTGTGCCATACTCTGCCTGCCCTACCCTGCCTGTGTGTGCCATACTCTGCCTGCCCAATGCTGCTTCCAAGACTGGTAACCATTCAGCTCTGAGGGGAAGTGATAAATAGCTCTTGGTCACCTAAACACACTACCCGAGCTACAGGTTGTGAGGAGGGAGATGGGTCAGTGTTCTAGAGACTTTTCTAAAGTATATTGTGAGATTTCCAGTTACTGAGTCTGATTTCTGACTGCCCTGGCCCATTTGTGCTGCAGCATTCAGAATCCCCAGAGCTAGTTGTGTCCTATGTGACTGAGCACTCAGAGTGTTTGTGAGATTTCCAAAAATCATTGTTTGGGAGTAAATATTATTCCCTTGTGTTCCCTTCCCTATGTATTCCCTTAATAGGAAAGATGGGCAGGCGGGGGATTAAACTTTAGATGTCAGTCAAGAATGGTTGGACCCTCCCACTCTTCTCTGCTCAGAACACAATCTGCCTGTCAGAACTGAGCCAAGTTAAGCAGATTCCCGTTCATGATAGTTCCCCTTTAATGAATCGGGGCCATTGTTACCCCTTTGAACTTTCTATTCAGCCTGTTCTTTTCTTGAGCAGTCGGCTCAGTCTGAATTATTATTGAATTATTCTTGCTTCTTCTAAGTATGGTGATCCTTTCTATTTTATGTGGAAACAGTTGATACTGCAGCTACAACTCACTGATGCTGTGTGCAGAGTAAAATAGATATAATGGACACCAGAAGGTTGTTTGCTGATGAAGAAATAGTAACTGGGTTTATTACCCAAGACAATTCAATGCACAGGGTTGATAATACTCACACTTGCAGAAATTTACAGTAGGACACTCTGAGGACAACATGAGAGGATGCCCACCAGTTTATCCCACCTCTAATGAGTCTGGTCAGCTCGGCACCACTGTGGAGGACAGTCTGGATAGATACTCAGTCCTCAGGTTGAATACCTTAGTTGTATTAGGATCCCAACAGCCCACTATGGAACAGGGGTAAAATACTAGCCTGTCTGCTATGTCTTAACCGTGGCCCTGACACTTAGGGGTATATTTATCATGCTGTGTAAAAAGTGGAGTAAAACATTACCGGTGATGTTTCTCATAGCAGCAACATCAGATGCTTTGCTTTGATTTTCTAACTGTTGAAATCTAATTGCAGATTGGTTGCCCTGGGCAACATCACCGGTAATGCTCCACTCCACTTTTTACACAGCATGATAAATATACCACCAAGGCAACAGTGCCTGAATGGAAGGGTACTTCCAGCTACTTCTCCTGGTTGGAGGCAAAAGCTGCTCTTGCTTCCTTCCCTCTCTATCTCACTTTCCTAGAAAGTGCTCTATGGAGTGTAACTATCTAACTGGTCCTCATTCATGGGGTCCCTGTCCCCTGATTTCTCCAGAGTATAGATGGGTACTCTTGGGTAGAATTGTCTTTACTGGGGCCCTGTTGATCCCAGGCTCAGTGGACCTTCCACCTGAGACACAAAGACAGCCAAAGAGGAAGACCCACCCCTTTGCCAAACTCTATATTGGATTACTAAGGGTGGAGTCAACCTGTAAACCAACAATATGCAAAACTCCAAACTGATACATGGGTCTTTGCCCAGTGACAGCATTCACTATGAGGTTGTAGGGTTTAAAGCCATAGGGGCATGTTAACCCTATGGGTCCCTACACTTGTCTCCAGTGTTACTTTTTGTGAAAGCACCTGAGGAAGAAGGTGCATCCTCAGAAACATTGTGTGCAGAGAAGTCAATAAACAAAAAAGTTATTAGCACATTTGCTTTGTTGGAGTGCCATCTGTTATACTTTTCTTTATTTTCTACATGTTCTTGTACCCTAGGGCAAAAGAGATCGCAGATTTGCAAGCATTTTTACACCAGATTGGGATTCACTGTTTATCCACTTACTTTTTCCGATGATGCTTTGCAAGTTCTGTGATTAACTGACCTGTGAAGAAGTTTTAGCCAATGAAAGTAGCGACGTTTCTCACCTGGGGATATCCAAGCACTCCCAGAATAAGTGCCACAGATACAGTTGGTTCAGAGTATAAATCCCCTATAAAGCCAACAATATTTCTCTTTTGCACACAGGAGTAATTAGGGACTGGTTCCCTGGTACCAGATAATATCTTAAACAGGCTCATTAGTGCCCTTTGTGGGCTTCCACAGGAATCATGTATATGGTATCCCAGGGTTTTGTTGGGTAACCGGGCTGGATTCTCATTAATTTCCTTGACAAGAAAGAGAAATTCCACAAGATATCTGTATTTCTGGGGACTTGGCCTGGTAAAAGAAATAGCAGGAATCTGCTCAAGCTGCTCATATCTAAAGCACAATTACAGCACTACCCCTATTAGGGCTCTTACACATGGGCGTTTTGCCCCACATTCTCCTGCGATAGATTATTCCTCCTCGGGGGGAGCACAGGATGAAACCCAATCCATTCTTTATTGGTTCATACTGACACAGGTTTCCAAATGCAGAAAGCATAAATGGCATAAATGTTTTTGCTTTATGGTTAAAAATGTGCTACAAAACATTTTTGTCCCATAAGGAAGACAAGCTTCCCATGTAGAGCAGGAGATAATGACAGAGGAGCAGAGGGAGGAGCCTGCACCTAGTGCCCCTGAGCCACAGGTTGAGGAAAATGTAGAGGCAGTGAAGCCTGGTGAAGGTAATTATTTTTCACATAGAAATGTATGTTACTATCCCAGTAATGCCTTGGGGCGCCCCAACAAAAGATCCTGCGCTGGCCCCAGGCTGCTCAGAAGCTCCATACACTTAACTATGGTAAATCTTTGCGTATTGGACATCAAACTGTACAGTAGACATCTGGCATTCATATTTATGGTGATGTGTCATTGTATGTAAGAAATGTTATAAGATAAATGCAACAATAAATTGCAATGCATTTTCATAGAAACCACTAATTTTAGGAAAGCTTTGTAGGGACCCATAGGAACTAAGCTCCCTATGGCTTTAGCCCTACACTGTGCTAACTGCTGTTACTGAGCAGATTGTAATGTTGCCACTTTAGTTATGTGTCACTATGCACTTATTGGCCCTTAGTTAGGATGACCACTTCCTGCACACTGTAATATAGTGATTTGCAGGGTGTGGGCACTTCCTCTTTGGCATTCCTATCCTTCAGAACAGGTTGCACATTGAGCCTGGGTTCTCAACTGGGCCCAGAAGTCTGTGCCCTAGAGGAAGCCAATCCATCTAGTGATTCTAAGTCGGGGATCAGGGACCCCATGAATGAGGTGTAGTCATTTGCAGGTTAGACTCTGTTATAGCACGCTTTAGGAGTGTGACTTAGTTCAGGGCTATTTAGTATGAGCAGCTATACGCTCCCACATAGGAGACTATAGAGGGTTTAGTACACCCAAGGCTCTGCTGCCTTACTGTAGGGACCGCAGTGTCAGACATAGGATTTAGGCTGTTATTAACCCCTGAACCACCGTCGCTGTAGGGATCCGGTCCAGATAAGGCAGACACTACCTTTGGGACTCCTGGCTATTCCCTATACTCCATAGTGGTGCCATACTATTCCTGCTATCTGCAACTGCATTTGACAATGCTATTCTACCTCAATGCTGTGAGTATTAACCCTGCATATACTGTGTACCATCAATAAACCAAGTTGTAGTTCAACGCAAAAGAACCTCTGGCGTCCATAATTACTTATATACACGTTGTGGCAGTAGAGAGTTCTAGTTCTGCAACACCTCTCAAGTGTAATTCTTCCGTTTTGCGAAGGCCCAGCCTGTGTGTTGGAGTCACATGTGCCCGTGCTCATACCTACTAGCCGGTACTGGCAATTATTAGCCAGAATAGGGTTACAGCTTTATAGATTGGTACTTTGGTGTAGAAAGGCTTCTTTACCTGTGTTGGATTTGCCAGAATGTGTACTTTTCAGCTTCTACCCCACATAAAACTGCCATGTGTTTATGAATTAGGTAAAGGTAAGCCATGAAATTAGTGTGCATAAGGTATATTTTGAGGTCTCTAAGTGCCATGTGCTTTGATAAACCTATGTACAGTGGGCATCAAACTGTTCAGTAGCCCCCTGGGGTTCATATTTAGGGTGATTTTTATCGCTACCTAATGACCTGTAGTAAATAAGATGCTGCAAAGTGGAAGTTTTTAGGTGATTTTTGGAAACGTTATAAAAATCGGCAAACTTAGGTAAGCTTTGCAGCTTTGTACTTTGGAGTAGAAAGACATGGGTACCCATTTTAGATTTGGGGGAATGTGTTCTGTCCCAAAATATATTCAGGGGTGAGCGTACTTTTTTGTAGCTTTATCCCACATAAAAACATGTAAATGTGTTGATTTTGCAGAAGCTGAAATGACAGAAATGATAGATCATATGGGGGTATGTTCATATTGGGGCCCCTACATGCCACATACTTAGGTAAACCTATACATATTGGGCATCAAACTGCTCAGTGGACCCCTGGCGTTCATATTTAGGGTGTTTTATTTGGTTACTTTATGACCTGTTGCAGATAAGATACTATAGTATCACAATAAAGTTTCACAAATTTTGATAAAAACCAATAACTTTAGGAAAGCATTACAACTTGGTAGTTTGGAGTAGACAGACAGTTCTACCTATTGTGGATTCCCCAGAATCTGTTCTTTCCAAAAATGTATAATTTTCTGGGATAAACTTTCTGTTAGTGGACATTTTGGCCTTGAAATCTAAAGTATGCAGCTTTCTGAAGCAGTGCTTTGGGAATTTGGTAGTGTATGATGGGGGTTTTTGACCTATACATGTGAGAAATCACCATAAAACTATATATATTTGGTATTGGCACATTCAGGAGACATGGGATTTTCCAAATCAGTTGTATTTTCCTGCATAAAATAATTTTTGTTTCTAGTATCTGTTTATATTATGGAAAATAAGATTTTTTTTTCATGTTTTTTTAGACATTTAGAAGCCTATATCTTGATACAGAATTGGAATTATACAAAAATTCTACATATTTTGAAAGCTTAGATTGTTCTGAAAAAAAAATATATATTGTTATCCATGGTTAACTAAAAGTCCCCCTGAGGAAAGGCCCCTAAAGGGCAAGGCAATACAAGTTCCGCTTTGACCAAAACGTCTGGCAGTGAAAGGGTTAATACCTGGACAAACAGTATACACATGTTAATGGCTTTAATGAACCTTAAACGATTAACAGGTGAAGACAATATTATTTATAATCATTTGAGCAATAAAAAAAAATATTTATGGGAGGATGTCATTAATAAAACAGTAGTTAAAAGAAAAGTTTTCAAATATGTTTTACATTTACAATTTATATAAAGAATACCACTTTAAATATGAGAAAATGCATGTGTTTTCATATACTACATTCCACCTTAAATGCACCAGTCTTGTCCAGCTTTATAAATATAAACACAGGAAGGGCAAACTATGTTAAAGTTCAATAAAACTGATTTTAGACCAGATAGAATTGTTTGTATAATGTAAAGCAGCAGCTCACTATACCTTCTGTAAAATCCCCCCCCCCAATCTTCCCCGCAGGTTTATGTTTAACCAAAAGGTTTGCCTCCAACTACAGCCTCTGCTGAAATGTTGGGCCCAAGGCATTTATGTTTTCCTTCTGCCTCTGACTGTGTAGAGAAAATGTGTTTTGGATAAAAATTAATCTTTATCTTTTATATTTGGTAGTACCAGAGGGGGCCAAGAGTGACAGAGCCAGCAGACTATATGCCAGTAGATAGACCTCATTTTAACAATGCAAATATTTGCCTGGCACAGATACAAACAACTGACACCCTGTGAGTTATCCCTTTATTAGCTCTTAGTATGAAGGGAAACTTACTCATTGCAGTAAAAAAATCTATTTTTGTGGTCTGGTTCAATGGCCATACCAGCAGTCATCATTCCTCCAATCATGATATCGCCTTCCTTAATATATTCATATTCTTCATATGTTTTAATGATCTCAAGATGACAGGCAGGGTTGGCAGTCAGTACTCCAGATCTGCAGGGTCCAACACACAGCATTATCAGAAAGATCAGTTCTTTTAGGGAATTGGATACAGCCATGATTCTCCAGAAAACCCAATGCACCCAAACAAGGTAGAGCATCAGTTCATGACTCCATTCTTAGAACAGAGTAAGAGGGACTGTATCCTCCAACCCTCATTTTATAGAGAGCAGAGAGAGGATTCGCACAGTAGAATATATATAGGCACAGCCACCGGGGAGATCTGTTCATATTGTTGCTCAAAAGATAAACTTAGTTTACTGTCTATAGCAAATCCCTTTGGAATCTATGCAAACTTTGTGGACTTCTATGTATTATCTTTTTTTTAACGATATTAGAACCTGAGCCTGAAGCATACAGATGCAGACAGCAAGTTTTCATATTTTATTGCACCATGTCCAGACACCATCTTCTAAGTGTTAATTCCTGCCTCTAGATGGAGCTAGAGTGCAAAGACTTGCCAGTAAAACACAGTAGAAAACTCCATAGACCATGCGCCACCTGCTGGTGAATTTGGTATTTTTTTATGTGACAACATGGTAAAAGAACTTGCCTGTATCTGTATATTATGTTCTTATGGGCCCTGCCCATCCTCCTGCCTCTAGATGGTGCTAGAGCACAAGGAATTTCCAGAAAAACACAATAGAAAATACCATAGACCAGGGGTCTCAAACTTGCGGCCCGGGGGCCATTTGCGGCCCTTGGTACAATATTTTGTGGCCCACACCAACGCCTTCTCAAAAGCAATGAATGGATCGCGATTTTCATTGCGATTCAAGGGATAATGCAAGGCACGGCGGGCGGGAGCTGCTGATTGCGGAAATGACGTTATGCCATCATAACAGTTATTTTGGGAAGACGTTCTGTGTGCACAATTAGCTGCTAAGGAGCTAATTGTGCACACAGAACGTCTTCCCATAATAACTGTTATGATGGCATAACGTCATTTCCGCAATCAGCAGCTCCCGCCCGCCGTGCCTTGCATTATCCCTTGAAAACCAATTTTTTGTGAAATCCCTTATGCGGCCCAGCCTCATCCTGACTTTGCCTCCTGCGGCCCCCAGGTAAATTGAGTTTGAGCCCCCTGCCATAGACCATGCTGCACCCAGTTGCAAATTTGGTTCACCCGCTACCCCCGTATTAAAGCAGTTGCAAACCCAATCATGTTGCTGGTTCACTGTGACCCCTAGATTTGCTATAGAAGTTGTCAAAAAACATAATTATGGATGCAAGAAAATTTACAAATGAGCCTTCTACTGACCAATACCCCCATTATAAATGTAAGAGAAGTGACCAATGAGAATGCTGATTCCCAGCACTGTGTCAGGCCCCTTGCTGGTACCTTACATATAGAGATAATGATGGCATTTTCCCGTCATTATATGGCACAGGAATCAGACATGGGGATAAAGGGACAGACTTGTTCAGTGCTGGGAAACTGTGCTTATTGCTCCCAACTCCAATTGCAGGAACAGAGAACAGGGAGCCGGATTTACTCACATCAGCTGGGATTCTCATTGGGGGATTCTTTTGCAATTTAATGCAGCCGATGGCCCTAGAGCAGGGGTGGTCAAACTTTTTGGCTCAGGGGCCACATACTAACAGACAGGCCGGGACTGGGCTGGGATGGGCCGAACCAGGCCAGCATTATGCCATTTCCGCTTGTCACTCCCCAGACGCTAAGTCTTGTGTAATGAAACTTGTGGAGTCGTTGGGCTACCCTGCCCTAGAGATTAGATGAAAAGTTTTGGAAAAGTTTTATTGTGCAATATTGTTTTAAGAATACAACCCTGATGTTGCTGGACTACAGCTCCCAGCATGCCTCACCCTTCATTATACGTTACATTATTCTGGGATTTGTAGTCCAACAACAGCTGAGTAACGTTTGGTTGAGCCGCGCTGTGCCGCAGGGTTTAGTCTTTAATAGGAAGAGACATAACATGACAACATGGTAAAGGAACTTGGCTGCATCTGTATATTATGTTGTTATAGGTCCAAACTTTGTTTGTCACATACTCAGGCTACTGGTCCTGATGTTTATTCCCCAGAATACTAAGCTAAAGACAAGCATCAGCCAAAAATGGAGTCAAGGGAAGACAGCAATTTTCATGGTGACAAATAAACAAATGAAAACAACAAGACTTGAACAAGATCTATGTGTGGCCCACAAATACACCAACTGATTAAGAAAGAGAATCAGTGGCTGAAATAAAGGGAGGCCTTGGGGGCTGATGCAGGGATTTATGGATTTTAGTTATAGTGTAAATAAATGGTACCCTTGGGTAATCTGTAGTCAAAAACTAGAGAGTAGAGCCATCCTGCACCAAACCCCAATTTGATGAGATTGTATAAAGCTATTTTGAATTAGAGAATGGGATTATGAGAAAGTTAGCCACTTTGGTTTGTGTGTTTATCAAAGAGTAACTAAACCCATGTAACACAGAAAATTGCTTAACAACACCCAGTCTAATGAAGGAGTTTAGTTCTATGAACAATGGTGGCATTGTATGCTCTTTAGGGCTCTGACACACGGGGAGATTAGTCGCCCGCGACAAAACTCCCTGTTCGCGGGCGACTAATCTCCCCGAGTTGCCTTCCCCCGCCATCCCAACGGCGAACATGTAAGTTGCCGGCGGGATGGCACACGCGGCGGCGCGATTTCCCGAAATCGCGCCGCCGCGTGTGCCATCCCGCCAGTGACTTACATGTTCGCCGGTGGGATGGCGGGTCATGACAACTCGGAGAGATTAGTCGCCCGCGAACAGGGAGTTTTGTCGCGGGCGACTAATCTCCCCGTGTGTCAGAGCCCTAAATGCATTAAATGAGTTTGTTTGACTTAAGATAACAAAGATTCTTCCGTTTATCTTGAGCTATTTAAAGTACAAATCTAAGTGGCTTCATCTGTAACAGTGTTAGTATTTCAGAATTACAATGGCTCCTACCTTGTCAGGAGACCTTAAAGGAACAGTAACACCAAAAAAATGAAAGTGTATAAAAATAATTAATATATTATATGCTATTGCTCTGCACTGGTAAAAGTTGTGTGTTTTCTTCATAAACACTACTGCAGTTTATATAAATACCCTGCTGTGTAGACATGGGGGCAGCCATTTAAATTGAAAAAAGTAGAAAAGGCACAGGTTACTAAGCAGATAACAGATAAGTAGCAGATTCCCATTGTATTCTACACAGTTTATCTGGTATCTTCTTATGTAACCTGTGCCTTTTCTCCTTTTTTCAATTTAAATGGCTGCCCCCATGGCTACACAGCACCTATTTCTATTAACTATAGTATTCTTTCTGAAGCAAACACGCAACTTTTACCAGTGCAGGGCAACAGTACATTATATTTTAATTATTTTAAAACATTTTTATTTTTTAGTGTTACTGTTCCTTTAAAATAAGATTGTTGCCATCCCTCTGGGTTTTAAGAGCCTCGCATTCCCCTTTAAATAAAGTTCTATGGTTTTTAGAGTGTGACAAGGAGAACCAACAATCGCTGACTGTGAGATGCAAAAACATGGCAATGGAGTGTAGAGCGTTGGGGTATATTTGCACTTGCAGTGAAATGGAAGGGGAGTTGTGGTTGGACTAATCTTGAAATTATTTTTCAAATTCAGTACTAGATTAAAGATATAAAAGCCATGTAGGGTTCCCAAAAGTTTAGGTGGTTGTGTGGGAACAAAATTGAACCTTAGCAGAGAAGCATTTTTTCTGGACCAGTCAGTATATGTGTGGCTAGAAAACATTACATCCTCCAGGAGGTTTGCCCTTTATGTTTATTAGAGATGTAGCGAACTGTTCGCCGGAGAACTAATTCGCACGAAAATCGGGTGTTCGCAAGTTCGCGAACTTTTAGCGATGTTCGCAATTTTGGGTTCGCCTTAGCTGGAGCCAAATTTTGACCTCTCACCCCAGAGCCAGCAGATACATGGCAGCCAATCAGGCAGCTCTCCCTCCTGGACCTCCCCCGGACCACTCCCTTCCATATATAAACCGAAGCCCAGCAGCCATTTTACATTCTGCCTGTGTGTGCTTGATGAGTTAGCATAGGGAGAGAGCTGTGCAGGGGTTTGAGGGAGAGTTTAGGTAGCTTTGCTGACTAGTAATCTACTTTCTACTGCTCTGTATGTAGCTGCTGTGGGCAGCTGTCCTGCTGATCTCATCTGCTGTAACCCAATAGTCCTTGTAAGGACTGCTTTTATTTTCTGATTACTGTTACTCTTCTTTTCATTGTGTACTGCAGCTCCGTCTGTGTGTGTTGGAGACAGGTGTGCTGCTCATAGTAGTGCACTAAGCACCAACCACACATTCACATCATTTTTTTTTATTTGTGTTTTTTTACTTTGCTACTGTAATTTATAGAGCCCAGTGCTATTAGTCTAGCTGTGTTGGGGACTGGTGTGCTGCTCCTAGTAGTTCACCCCCAGCACCAACCAGAGATCACTTTTGTTTTATTATTATTATTATTTTTTTTTTATTTAACTTACTGTTCTTTAATGTGTCCAGTGCTGTTTGCTGTTGTTCATAGTAGTGCACCAAACACGTTACACATAGTAGTGACATTGCAATAAAATCACCTGAGCGATGTTTTTCCACCAGCAATAATATATTCCGTATCCACTACTGCGGCGTTTTGTCTTTGCGTGTGAACCGGCCGTAACCTTTACACGACTTGATTGGCATGTAGGCGCCGGGCGTTTTAAAGCAGTTTATGACACAAAAAAAACTTTAAAATCAGTTTTCTGGCCAGAAATGGCTTTTCTAGTTTTCTAGTTCGCCTTCCCATTGAAGTCTATGGGGTTCGCAAAGTTCGCAAAAGTTCGCACTTTTTGGCGGAAGTTCGCGAACGGGTTCGCGAACTTTTTTTGTGAGGTTCGCTACATCTCTAATGTTTATACCTGTGACTGTGCCCTCTGGCCTGAGAATCAGTAGATCCCTGTAGAGCCAACTGTAGAGCCTTTTGTCCTGATAATCTCCCCTGACCAAGCCAATGTCTCTCCTTAAAAGCAATGAGTTCTTTCTTATAATTAGCTAGATTTTCATCTATTTTTTTAACCACTTTATTGACTTGTCTTGAGACAAACAGGGTAGTAAATCTGTCTGCAGTTTAGTGAGTACACATCTTATTAATCTGACCATACCTCTTTGTTGGTTACTATGGATGCCAATAGCCTATACACCATTGTTATGACTCCAGCATTGTTTTATTGTTTCATTGCGCCACCTAGTGGTTTCTAAATGTATAAGTTTCGATTGCTTTAAAAAATGTCCTTTTCAGCTTACCGTACTTTACCATGTGACCGTGAGTAAAAAGGTTCATTATAGCTGCCATCTTTGCAGTGTTAACAGCTTAGTAATCAAGCTATGTTCATCCTACCCCATCCAGCCCTGCGGAAGCATCGTTGGTAGGTATTATCCACCCCTAACCCCTAGGTTATTAGTACAAGCAGATATTTTTCATGTTTAATTCAGGTATAACTGTTTATGTGCAGTCACTTCATGGCACTGCTATCAGTAACCCCCCAGGCATCTAGGCTTTACTCCTACTCGGATGCCTCTCATCTTTTATATGATTGTACATTATATGAACCACAATGTTTGTTTACTGTACTTGCTATGTTGTTATGCTGTATAGTAAATGCTGCCATATTTTCTGTTCCCCCAGTTTCACACCTTCCCCTTTGTTAATAAACTGAAGCCTACCAACCTGTCTCAGTGAGTTGATGGAGGGAGGAGTTTATCTGTATGTCAAACTGCACCCTGCCCCAGGGTAATATGTAGTGAGGGCAGAACAACCATTGTTTTCCATCCAAATGGTATTCAGGTGTGTGCTAAAGCTCTGTCTGAGTTTTAGATCTTGTTCTGTTACATAATTATTTCATATTTAAGGACACCTATTATTGTTAAGTATCTGGGATGGCTATGTGATCAAATGTTGCTCATTCATTTGTTAATATCTACAGGAGTGAATAGGAATCTTGAGAAAGCACATGTGCGCGAAACGCGTCGACATGGAAAGTGACTGCAGTGGGGATCCGTAGTGAGAGGAGGCGCCTCTTCTTAGACGCCATTAGCTTAGCTGCATTCGAAAGTGCGGCATGGATATATTTACACCACGTGCAGTTCAATTAAGTTCCCGGCTGGGGCATTCTTTGTACTTTTAAACACTCACTGTAAGCTATTGGTTTGTTTTAGAGCGCCAACTCACTTTTGTTAACTCAGTGAATATGAATGCCCAATATAGGTGGACCTGTTTCCTTCTACAAGAGGTAAATGGATGATCTTTGCCTTATTTGGCATGGTGCTGTCGATAGTTACTTTGTGTGAATACCTTAACTCCTTGTCTTTGCCGTAAAACCCAGCATGCAGTGCATAAATCGTTTCTTAAATGAGGCTTCTCATCCTCTGGGCTGGGGCAGTAAGTTTAATTATGTTTAATTTAGAAAATATTTCAAATCTAGTGATATTTTATTTGAAATTAATGTTTAATAGGATAGTAATAAGTATATGGCATAATTCTTTAGGATCATTTCACAATATCAAATACTTGCTGAGTGATGGCTCTCTATTTACTGCTCCCTAGTAAATATTGCTTTGTGTTCATCTCTGGTTTGAATAAAATGATGTAACATTTGGGTAGGAATATACAGAAGAGAAGGCCACAGCTTGAAGAGATGATGGCAAATATTTCCACTGCCACCATGTATTTGCCTTTGGTGCTCAGATAGGCCGGGATCATTGTGATCCAAACACTGCAGAAGAGCAGCATGCTGAAAGTGATGTACTTGGCCTCATTAAAACTGTCCGGTAAGCTCCGAGCCAAGAAAGCTACAATGAAGCTCACAGACGCCAACAGTCCCATGTAGGAGAGGACAATATAGAAGGCAACAACAGAACCCTCATTGCACAAAATTAAGATTTTGCCAGGTTCAGAATGTATGTTGTGCTCTACAAATGGGGGAGAACTGGCCAACCAGATAACACTAATTAATATTTGAATGACAGAACAAACAAAAACAATCCAATAAGCTACTTTGGCGCTGACGTATTTTCTCCAGGGACTGTCAGGCTTGGAGGCTTTGAAAGCCATGCAAACCATAATAGTCTTTGAAAGGACAGAAGACATGGCTATAGAAAAGGTGATTCCAAAGGAGGTTTGCCGGAGCATACAGGTGATATCCATAGGGCGACCGAGGAACAGAAACACAGAGAGAACGCTCAGCTTGATGGAAACAAGGAGAATGAAACTGAGATTGCGATTGTTGGCCTTTACTACTGGGGTGTCTCGGAATGAAATAAAGATTCCCAGTATAACTGTTGTTATTAAAATAAACACCACAGAAAGGACAATAAAGGCCAGAGTTAGGGGATCATCTTGATAAGAAAGAAACTCAGTCTGCTTCTCGATACACATGGTTTTCTCCTGGTTCGGCCATTCATAGTCTTGGCATTTTAAGCAGTTTTCCATATCTAAAAAAAAATAAAAGAAATCTTAATAATCTTGTGGCATTACTCACTTCTTCTACATGTATGCAAAAATGTGCATGGATGTGTGGTAAAATGTTGCATTTCAACATCAGCAAATATTTTCACAAAACGGTAGCAAAATGTCACTGGAGCTGGAGGAAGCAGGAGGATTCTGGGGTGGGGGGGCTGGAGGATGCTGTGGAAGATGCTGGGGGGAACTAGAGGACACTGGGGAGGATGCTGGGGGAGCTTCAGGATGCTGGGGGGGAGCTGCAGGATGCTAGGGAATGGAGCTGGAGGATGCTGGGGGGAGCTGGAGGATGCTGGGGAAGATGCTGGGGGGAGCTGCAGGATGCTGGGGGAGCTGGAGGATGCTGGGGAAGATACTGGGGGGAGCTGGAGGATGCTTGGGGGAGCTGCAGGATGCTGGGGAGGATGCTGGGGGGAGCTGGAGGATGCTGGGGAATGGAGCGGGAGGATGCTGGGGAGGATGCTGGGAGGAGCTGGAGGATGCAAGGGGGAGTGGAGGAAGCAGAGGGGAGCAGGCCATAGTATGAGGACTCTGAGGGAGGACCAGCAATGTTTTAGGGGGCCCTGGACTGGCTAGCAATGTTTTAGGGGGTCCCTGCCCTGGCACCAATGCAAAACATAACCCTTGGCTACCAATGTTTTAGGGGGGCCCTGGCTACCAATGTTTTAGGGGGCCCTGGCTACCAATGTCTGTGTGTCCTTTGTACTGATGGGATGGATCACTGTGGTTTGCATTCATGAAAACCACAAACAAAATATAAATTTATAAAACAAAAAAACCACAACAAACTCTAATAGAAAACTGCCATCTAAAAGCTGGCAAGGTCAGGTAAAAGTCAGTGGACCCTCCATTCATTCAAAAACATTCATAGAAACACTAGAAACATAACGGGAAGGATATGGAGGCTCATGAGAGGGCTGTTGTGAGGGTTGTGATTAATTGTACTTTCTGATACTCCTGGAAATCTATTTGTGCAACATTTATACCAATGACTAAAAAACAAAAAAGAGCAAAAAAAATGAAGGAAATTTCATTGTAATACCACGCATTATTTACCCCATGACTAGTTACCCGTTAAGTTGGAGATTTCCCCTTCTGAGCAACTGATACAATCATAGCAGCAGGGTGGCGCTGTTTTTCTTGGGACCTTTCTGGAGCCAGGGGGACAGTTGGCAGAGCACTGGGACTTAAGAGTCTACAAATTGGAAGGAAAATAATTCATAAAAATAGAATAATGGTCACTCGTTGGGTGGAAAAAGTTATATAATGTAAAGGGACACTAAAGTCTAAAAAAAGAACATGGCTAGAAATGTTTAGCAATGTGTTTTGAGCCCCTGTACCAGCCCAACATCCCCAAAGCTCTATAGAAATAAAGCCTCAAGCCTCTGAAGATGCCCACAGTAGCTCTCCATCTTTAGCCCAACTACTGCACATGCTCAGTCTGCTCTTGGCTGAGGTCAGTGACCTGAGCTTAGGGATCCACTCATGATATTCTTCTTTCCTATGCTTGCTCTACTCACTGCCTATTAACAGCTGTGATTACTTGTTGTTAGTGTGTATGCATGATTAATAGTGAATAGGCAGTGACTAGAGGGATAAGGAACCATAGTAGGACTTTAGTTCCATAGGAAGCAGCCAGAAAGGACTGTGATTGGTTAGTGTGTATGCATGATTAATAGTGAATAGGCAGTGACTAGAGGGATAAGGAACCATAGTAGGACTGTACTTACATAGGAAGCAGTCAGACAGGACTGTGATTGGTTAGTGTGTATGCATGATTAATAGTGAGTAGGCAGTGACTAGAGGGATAAGGAACCATAGTAGGACTGTACTTACATAGGAAGCAGTCAGACAGGACTGTGATTGGTTAGTGTGTATGCATGATTAATAGTGAATAGGCAGTGACTAGAGGGATAAAGAACCATAGTAGGACTGTAGTTCCATAGGAAGCAGCCAGAAAGGACTGTGATTGGTTAGTGTGTATGCATGATTAATAGTGAGTAGGCAGTGACTAGAGGGATAAGGAACCATAGTAGGACTGTAGATCCATAGGAAACAGCCAGAAAGGACTGTGATTGGTTAGTGTGTATGCATGATTAATAGTGAGTAGGCAGTGACTAGAGGGATAAGGAACCATAGTAGGACTGTAGATCCATAGGAAACAGCCAGAAAGGACTGTGATTGGTTAGTGTGTATGCATGATTAATAGTGAGTAGGCAGTGACTAGAGGGAAATACAAAGATACTTGTATAAGGAATTGTGAATCATCATAGCACAAAAACAAATAATTTTAATTAATTAGAAAATGTATTATGAATAAAAAATTTTTTCTTTTAATGCCTATTCGGCATTTATTACATAATAACTAACAATTGTTGAGGATCCTGATTACCTGGTTATTTGTGTTTTTCTTCCAAAATATCTTTTCTATCTGGATTTCAAGAGAACGTTCAGATCCTGACCAAACATATTCACCAACATATACTTGTCTTATTTCAAAGGTCAGATAACAATACCAGGAGAATATTTGGAACTTTACGGGGGAGTTTATCAGATTACTGAAATCTATCTCTCTTCCCGAGGCTTCAGTAAAGCGCACTTTCCTTAGATATTGGTGCAGCTGTAAAATAAAATGAAATATATCATTTATAAGATTAGAATAGTGATCTTTTCATGTTTAAGGATAACAAAAATGACGTTTACATAAATAAAGCTTTGCAGGTTGAATTCTGATATTGTGTGATGGATCCCCAAATTCTCATTTTATTGGGCAAAGTTTTTTTCTTTTGTAAACATTACTGAAGACACAAGTAAACCTTTTCCAATGTTTTGGCTGTGACGAACCCTCAAAATATTTGATAAAACATCTAATAATGACTATTTACTACAGAAGGGACCATGTTTAAAGTCATAAAGTCAATGGAAAATATATGATTGATGTAGGATTAAATGAAGATTATGAACGGCACACCAAATCCCAAAGACCTCTTGATTACATCAGCATTCTCCAATAAACTTATATAGTTACATAGGGTTGAAACTTGTCCATCAAGTTCAACCCATCCAAGTAAACCCAGCACCCACAAACCCACACCTACCAATCTATACACTCACATACATAAACTATATATACAGCCACTAATACTAACTGTAGGTATTAGTATCACAATAGCCTTGGATATTCTGATTGTTCAAGAACTCATCCAGGCCCCTCTTATAGGCATTAACAGAATCTGCCATTACAGCATCACTAGGAACTTGGGAATATATAGAATGCCACCATTTTAGTTCCAAGAATATATACTACCAGATAACAGCTAATGATCACTTATGCAAACTTATAGGTAAAACCACTTCATGGTGGCGTTAAATAAGGATTTAGAATTGTGTGGGGAATGACTTGTATTTATATTTTCTTTCATTACTGTTGGTTTCCCTTGATTTGTTGCAGTTTTTTCCCATTGTAGAGGGCATCATTGCCATCTTGCCAACCCTAATTACCTGAAGCAGGACATCTCCTCTCTACGCAGCTTCCAAGGGCTGGGGTGCTACAGAACCATAGAAACAGCATGTTCAGTTTACAGGTATGGGATCCATTGTCCGGAAACTATTATCCAGAAAGCTCAGAATTATGGGAAGGTCAACTCCCATAGACTCAATTTTAATCAAATAATTTAGATTTTTAAAACTGATTTTCTCTGTAATTATAACACAGTACCTTGTACATGATCCCAACTAAGATATAATTACCCCTTATTGGGGGCAGAACAGCCCTATTGGGTTTATTTAATGGTTAAATGATTCCCTTTTCTCTGTAGTAATAAAACAGTACCTGTACTTGACCCCAACTAAGATATAATTACCCCTTATTGGGGGCAGAACAGCCCTATTGGGTTTATTTAATGGTTAAATGATTCCCTTTTCTCTGTAATAATAAAACAGTACCTGTACTTGATCCCAACTAAGATATAATTACCCCTTATTGGGGGCAGAACAGCCCTATTGGGTTTATTTAATGGTTAAATGATTCCCTTTTCTCTGTAATAATAAAACAGTACCTGTACTTGATCCCAACTAAGATATAATTACCCCTTATTGGGGCAGAACAGCCCTATTGGGTTTATTTCATGGTTAAATGATTCCCTTTTCTCTGTAATAATAAAACAGTACCTGTACTTGATCCCAACTAAGATATAATTACCCCTTATTGGGGGCAGAACAGTCCTATTGGGTTTATTTAATGGTTAAATGATTCCCTTTTCTCTGTAATAATAAAACAGTACCTGTACTTGATCCCAACTAAGATATAATTACCCCTTATTGGGGGCAGAACAGTCCTATTGGGTTTATTTAATGGTTAAATGATTCCCTTTTCTCTGTAATAATAAAACAGTACCTGTACTTGATCCTGACTAGAATATAATTATTCCTTATTGAAGGCAAACCAATCCTGTTGGGTTTAATTCATGCTTTATTGATTTTTTTAGTAGACTTAAGGTCTACTACTAGACTGAAGATCCAAATTTTTCGGAATGCCCTTGGTCCCAAGCATTCTGGATAATGGGTCCTATACCAGTATTAGATTATTGCAGTTTCACAGCTAGCAGTCCCTCTCCATCATACAATCTCCTATTTCACTATTCATTTTCAAACAATCAAACACTTACCCCCAAATTTTTCCAGAATACCAAATCACAATTGAGCTTTTTATACTACAAATTTATTGAGCAAATATCCACTTCAGCAAATCTGCAAGTGAATCCTAGATTCAGTGCAACCTGTTGAGAATTTTCATATTATTTTTTAGCAAATTTTTTAGCAAATTCTACCTTATTTTTGTGAATGTTTTTATAAATATCTTTATGATATTTCCCAAATGAGGAAAGCATAATATGCTCCGCACGTGCCAATCCATTGACTGCTCTTTGCACTTGGAGAGTTGGATAACCTTCATCTGACCATTTTAAACCTGGGCAATTGCGATAAACTTTGTCATACACTTTCTGAAACAATCTGTCCTTCTCTTTATCATGCGTCAGACATGAACTTTGTACTGAGAATAAGTCATTCCGTAACACGTCTTCAGTAATTGCCAGAGAAAACTGGTTGAATTCTGTATTGTCTTCAAAAAAGTCTCTTGCTTCAGCAAACAGAAGGCTGCCATTAAATAGCCGGAGCGTCAACATTGAAACCCATATTGCCGGAACAACCAACGTCTTATCTTGAATTATTGTTTCTAGATAAGAGACTAATGAACGGCCACGGGAAACCCTACCACAGAAGATAATAACTTCTGCTGTAGATTGTTTAATGTGTTCTAAAGTTCTTCTATTTGTGTTTATATCCCCTGTCAGAGCGGCAATGAAATCAACGCAGGCGTTATGTTTGGTGATCTCAGTTCTGAGGTTTTTGCTCTGTTCATAGTCATCATCATCAACCAGAATAATCACCCAGGTCCATCCCAGATGTTCTACTAGTTCTGCTATAGCAACGTGCTGAACGTGATCATTTAGCCCTGTACTAACATAGTATGGATACAGGGTTCTGTCGCTGAGCGCGGGATTGGTGGCACCATAGCTGATCTGAAAACATAAAACATATTTAATTCAGACATAAGGAACTTTATAGCATAGAAGAGAAGCATCTAGGAGCCACGAGTCAGAGAGGACAGAAGATGAATTTAATGGATGTAAAAAGTATTGTAAAACAGCAAACAGGAAGGCTAAGATAGAAAATGAGGAACTGATTGTATCACAGATTAGGTCTAAACCCAACTGTAAATCCCCGCCCCCTAGTTCTCTATAGAAGTTGATGAAAAACATAATTATACATAGAAACCAATTCACCAATGAGAATTAAAAATGCAAGAGAAGTAACCAATGAGAATGCTGATTCCCAGCACTGTGTCAAGCCCCTTGCTGGTACCTTACATATAGAGATAATGATGCCATTTTCTCCCGTCATTATATGGCACAGGAATCAGACATGGGGATAAAGGGACAGACTTGTTCAGTGCTGGGAAACTGTGCTTATTGCTCCCAACTCCAATTGCAGGAACAGAGAACAGGGAGCCGGATTTACTCACATCAGCTGGGATTCTCATTGGAGGATTTCTTGCATTTTAATAGGGATTTGGGGGAAAGTTTTATTAGGCAATATTGTTTTAAGAATACAACCCTTATGCTGCTGGACTACAGCTCCCAGCATGCCTCACCCTTCATTATATGTTACATTATTCTGGAATTTGTAGTCCGGCAACAACTGATTAAAGTTTGGTTGAGCCGCGCTGTGCAGCAGGGTTTAGTGTCTCTTTAACAGTAATAATTAGGGATGCACAGAATCCAGGATTCGGTTTGGGATTCGGCCAAGATTCAGCCTTTTTCAGCAGGATTTGGAATTGGCGGAACCCATGCCTCTGGCTGAACCAAATCCAAATCCATAAAATCACACGACTTTTTGTCACATAAACATGGAAGTTGGAAATTTTTTGAAGTGTGCAAATGTGAATTAGAATTCGGATTTGGTTTGGTATTCGGCCGAATCCTAAAATAGTGGATTCGCTGCATCCCTAGTAATAGAACTGGAACAATTAACTGACTTACCTGTGAATATCCATACACACTCAGTAACTGGGCTATAGGCAGGGATGTGACTGGTGACACGTCTCCAATAAATCCAGCAATTTCCCCCTGGTCCCCACAGGAGTAATTAGGAACTGGTTCCCCAGGGCCAGATAATATCTGCAGGACACTCCCTATAGCGAGGCTGGGGTCCCCACAGGAATCATATACATGGTACCCCAGAGTGACGTTGGGTAACAGATCTGGGTCCTTGTTGATCTCTTCGATGATAAATAAGAAGGAAAGGATGTCTACATAGTGACTTTCAGTGGGACTGGAAAAGTATTGGGCCTGTTAATAAAAAGTTATATAGCAAGTGTTTCCAATATGTACTCATTCACCTATTGCTAAATGGTTAACCCCCAGCATCCACCCACAAGGCTAGAAGCCAGCAAACCCATTATATAAATATGAACTGTTAGAAGGTGCTGGTAATGAAACAGTCTTTCTTTGCAAATAGAAAATAATAATAATATATAATTAATATAGGCCAGTATGTAGGGTTGTTATACCTACATACAGGCCTATATTATTACTGACCTATGTGTAGGGGTTGGTCTTTGGGAAAGGAATTCAGGGGACTGTTGTTTGTCCTGATTTTTGATTCACTTTAGGTGGGGGAAAGGTAATAAAAGCAATAATATACTGCTGACACCTTAAACTACAGGTATAGGACCTGTTATCCAGAATGCTTGGGACCAAGGGTATTCCAGATAAGGGGTCTTTCTGTAATTTGCATCTCCATACCTTAACTCTACTAAAAAATCAATTAAACATTCATTAAACTCAATAGGATTGTTCTGCCCCCAATAAGGGGTAATTATATCTTAGTTGGGATCAAGTACAGGTACTGTTTTATTATTACAGAGAAAAGGGAATCATTTAACCATTAAATAAACCCAATAGGGCTGTTCTGCCCCAATAAGGGGTAATTATATCTTAGTTGGGATCAAGTACAGGTACTGTTTTATTATTACAGAGAAAAGGGAATCCTTTAACCATGAAATAAACCCAATAGGGCTGTTCTGCCCCAATAAGGGGTAATTATATCTTAGTTGGGATCAAGTACAGGATCAAGTTTGGAGCTTAATAAAAACTCACCCACGTTCTGTTCATTTCTATGGGATTTTTATTTATCAAATGGTGAGTTCTAACTTCTACCCTTTGAAAAATACGCTTCTAAAAATCCCATAGGAATGAATAGGACATGGATGAGTTTTTATGTATTAAGCTCCAAACTCACATATTGATAAATCTGCCCCATCGATTTAGTCTAAAACTGAAAACTCTCACTATACTGCATATGGGCAACTCTATGTATGCTTGAGAAGAATGTCTGTTTTGCTCTAGATCAGTGCTGTCCAACTTCTGCGGTGCCGAGGGCCGGAATTTCTCTTGCATACATGGTGGAGGGCCGCTAATGAAAGCCAGTTTTGGCCACTCCCCCATTTTAAACCACATCCCCTTCAAACCACACCCATTTTATCACAATGGTCACTGCAGCTCCAACCCGGCCCAAGGAAAGTCTCCCATAGGGCTCAATGGCACTCTGCAGCTCCAACCCGGCCCAAGGAAAGTCTCCCATAGGGCTCAATGGCACTCTGCATCTCCAACCCGGCCCAAGAAAAGTCTCCCATAGGGCTCAATGGCACTCTGCAGCTCCAACCCGGCCCAAAGAAAGTCTCCCATAGGGCTCAATGGCACTCTGCAGCTCCAACCCGGCCCAAGGAAAGTCTCCCATAGGGCTCAATGGCACTCTGCAGCTCCAACCCGGCCCAAGGAAAGTCTCCCATAGGGCTCAATGGCACTCTGCAGCTCCAACCCGGCCCAAGGAAAGTCTCCCATAGGGCTCAATGGCACTCTGCAGCTCCAACCCGGCCCAAGGAAAGTCTCCCATAGGGCTCAATGGCACTCTGCAGCTCCAACCCGGCCCAAGGAAAGTCTCCCATAGGGCTCAATGGCACTCTGCAGCTCCAACACGGCCCAAGGAAAGTCTCCCATAGGGCTCAATGGCACTCTGCAGCTCCAACCCGGCCCAAGGAAAGTCTCCCATAGGGCTCAATGGCACTCTGCAGCTCCAACCCGGCCCAAGGAAAGTCTCCCATAGGGCTCAATGGCACTCTGCAGCTCCAACCCGGCCCAAGGAAAGTCTCCCATAGGGCTCAATGGCACTCTGCAGCTCCAACCCGGCCCAAGGAAAGTCTCCCATAGGGCTCAATGGCACTCTGCAGCTCCAACCCGGCCCAAGGAAAGTCTCCCATAGGGCTCAATGGCACTCTGCAGCTCCAACACGGCCCAAGGAAAGTCTCCCATAGGGCTCAATGGCACTCTGCAGTTCCAACCCGGCCCAAGGAAAGTCTCCCATAGGGCTCAATGGCACTCTGCAGCTCCAACACGGCCCAAGGAAAGTCTCCCATAGGGCTCAATGGCACTCTGCAGCTCCAACCCGGCCCAAGGAAAGCCTCCCATAGGGCTCAATGGCACTCTGCAGCTCCAACCCGGCCCAAGGAAAGCCTCCCATAGGGCTCAATGGCACTCTGCAGCTCCAACCTGGCCCAAGGAAAGTCACCATACCGAAGCTTTAATGAATTCCGAAATGGTCGTAGTCTTTACGAAAAATATGCAATGATATTATTGTGGGCTTCACGAAAAGTTCTATAAATTAGAAAAAATGTGATAGTTTTTTTTTCTCAAAAAAAAATAAATTGTGCTTTAATGAATGGGCCCCTATATGTTCTACATATTCTAAGGTCTATAAATGAATGGGTGATTCAATATTTTCACATAACTGTAACAGTGTAAGAAAGAAGGACATTTAGAGAAAATAGTAATTAATATCTAAATAATCATAATACTGTAGCTGTCTGTAAGGCATGATATGTGGCCATGGCCTTGCTGGTACCTTACATATAGAGATAATGATGGCATTTTCCCGTCATTATATGGCACAGGAATCAGACATGGGGATAAAGGGACAGACTTGTTCAGTGCTGGGAAACTGTGCTTATTGCTCCCAACTCCAATTGCAGGAACAGAGAACAGGGAGCCGGATTTACTCACATCAGCTGGGATTCTCATTGGGGGATTCTTTTGCATTTCAATGCTGCCGCGGGCACTGGGGAGCCTGAAACATTTTATTGTGCGATATTGCTTTAAGAATACAACTCTGATGTTGCTGGACTACAGCTCCCAGCATGCCTCACCCTTCATTATATGTTACATTATTCTGGGATTTGTAATCCAGCAGTGTTTGGTTGAGCAGCGCTGTGCAGCAGGGTTTACATTTCTATGCCAAAAAAATACTTACTATGAATTCACTTTCATAAAAATCCCATAACCATAACATAAACATTGCAAAAATGTGCAGTGAGTATTTAAGGGGATATAAACCCTGCTTCACTGCGCTGCTCAACCAAACTTTACTCAGTTGTTGTTGGACTACTGATCAGGGTTGTATTCTTTAAGCAATATTGCACAATAAAATGTTTCCAAAACTTTTCCCCAAATCTTCAGGTCCAGCGACAGCTTTAAAATGCAAAAGAATCCCCCAATGAGAATCCCAGCTGATGTGAGTAAATCCGGCTCCCTGTTCTCTGTTCCTGCAATTGGAGTTGGGAGCAATAAGCACAGTTTCCCAGCACTGAACAAGTCTGTCCCTTTATCCCCATGTCTGATTCCTGTGCCATATAATGACGGGAAAATGCCATCATTATCTCTATATGTAAGGTACCAGCAAGGGGCCTGACACAGTGCTGGGAATCAGCATTCTCATTGGTCACTTCTCTTGCATTTATTACAAAGTTTTTTTATCAGTAACCAACAACCCTTGGTTTCATATACCCTATAATATGTATAAGAATTTCATGGAATACACTGCAGCACAAAATGTTTTAGCAGTGGGGCAATTTTGTATCTCTCCCACTAAAGGAGACTTTCTGGCAAATGAATTTCATCCTGGAGAACATCATATTTTCTTATCTCCCCAAGCCTACATGTTTCACCGATTGCCAGCACTTTATATGTGGATTTTGTGAATGCTTGGTATATGGGATTAGCGATAAAGAGAGTATAGTAGGGTTTTGGAATAAAACAAGTCTTGTAACTGCCACGCAGTATGTAATAAAGCAATAAATATAATTTTAAAAAATAATTCCAAATAAAGGAAATATTTAGAGAAATGCAGGGGACACTCTTACTTGATGCAGAGAGGTTTGTGCTTCCCATTGTGTTCTGGTATATAATATAATGCACTGTTAATAGAGAATACTCCTCCAATGATGATGTCTCCATCCTGCATGTATTTGTATTCATACTTGGGCTTGGTCAGGTGAATACGGCACTGTGAGTCTGACCCACTCATCTGGGTACTGCAGGGGGTTACCCATAGGGCTGCCAGGCACAACAGTACTTTTAGCTGATGGGATGAGAGACCTCTGGCAAAGAATAATGTAAAATGTAGCATTTCCTTTGTTCATAGCCACCACAATAAACACAGTTTCAGGGTATTTGAAATCTGTTGTTCTTTCAATTGTGCAAATGCATTTGATCCTCATGCCCTTTTTATACATATTCTCCGTCTGTGATATTTATCTTGTGCTGCTCATAAAGGAATCCAATAGCCACTGCCGGTTCCATTCTACAAATAAACACTGCAATTGTCTTAATAGGACATTGTTAAAAATATTTGTGCCTTTTTTTTCTGATTTACAGATAATCTTATCCTATGACATTCAAAATACAAATAACCTTCTGGTTTGAAGCAAGGCTTTTACTTCTATGGATTACAAATGCTCTATATGATCAGCCGAAATATAGGTTTTTGCTGAGAGGCAGATTTAGAGCAATTATGAATCATGTTTAAAGGGAAACTAAACCCAACCATAAAGCTGCCCCACTGCGCCCCCTAGTTTCCTATAGAAGTTGATGAAAAACATAATTACACATGGAAACCAATTCACTAGAATGAGAATTCTACTGACTGAAAACTTAATTAAAGATGCAAGAGAAGTGACCAATGAGAATGCTGATTCCCAGCACTGTGTCAGGCCCCTTGCTGGTACCTTACATATAGAGATAATGATGGCATTTTCTCCCGTCATTATATGGCACAGGAATCAGACATGGGGATAAAGGGACAGACTTGTTCAGTGCTGGGAAACTGTGCTTATTGCTCCCAACTCCAATTGCAGGAACAGAGAACAGGGAGCCGGATTTACTCACATCAGCTGGGATTCTCATTGGGGGATTCTTTTGCATTTCAATGCTGCCAATGCGGACACTGGGGAGCCTGAAAAGTTTTATTGTGCAATATATCATGGTTTATATGCATATTCATTGTTATACTACCACCTAGTGACCAAGGTCACATTGCAAGTTGTTTATTTAGTCTGTAGACCCTCCCATTCCCCTTCCTTATATGTGATGTTAGTTCCTCCCATCATGCCATTCCTGTTTCTGCTTGCCATGTGTGAGGAGCTACTCCAGGGGTTAGGAAAGGAATATTCTTTTTGACCTCTGGCATTTGTTCATCCAATCCAACATCTATATATTCACTCCAGCATTTATACATCTGCTCCAAATAAGTGCTATTCTGATACCTACTGGGAGCTGCTATGTGACTTGTGCTCTGATAAACTTTACTCACACTTTACTGCTGCACTGCAAGTTGGAGTGATATCCCCCCCCCTCACCCCCAGCAGCCGATCAGCAGAACAATTGGAAGGGAGCAAGATAGCAGCTCCCAGTAGGTATCAGAATAGCACTCAATAGTAAGAAATCCAAGTCCGGCTTGGGACTCCTCCAGTTACATGGGAGTAAGAGAAACAATAGGTTAGCTGAAAGCAGTTCTAATGTGTAGCACTGACTCCTTCTGAAAGCTCAGACTCAGGCACACTTTACTGCTGCGCTGGAAGTTGGAGTGATATCCCCCCCTCACTCCCAGCAGCCAATCAGCAGAACAATGGGAAGGGAGCAAGATAGCAGCTCCCAGTAGGTATCAGAATAGCACTCAATAGTAAGAAATCCAAGTTGGCCCAGAGATCTCTTTAGCTACTGAAAATTCAACACATTTACTGATTTTTTTGTCGGGTAAAAACACCTAAAAATATGTTGACCCCCAAATTTATATATTTTTGGAAAGTACACATCTGGGTGAATTCAAGATGGGCACCAAAGTCTTTTTATTCCAAACTAAAGAGTAGCAATGCTTTCCCAAAACTGGCAGTTTTGATGAAATACCTGAATATCGCAAATCTTCCACTTTCAAGCACCTTATCTCCCACATAACATTAGGTACCAAGAAAATACATCCTAAATATGAAAGCCAAGGGTCCACTGAACAGTTTGATGCCCATTGTGCATAGGATCACCAATGTATCAGGCATGTAGAGACCTCAAAAGGAAGTTAGTGCATACACATTGCCCCAGAGATCTCTTTAGCTACTGAAAACTTTTTGTGGGGTAAAAACACAAAAAAATAAGTTGACCCCCCAAAACCAGATATTTTTGGGAAGTACACATCCGGGTGAATTCAAGATGGGCACCAAAGTCTTTCTACTCAAAACTACGGAGTTGCAATGCTTTCCCAAAACTGGCAGTTTTGATGAAATATCTGAAAATCACATCAGACCTTCCACTTTCAAGCACCTTATCTCCCACATAACGTTAGGTACCAAGAAAACACACCCTAAATATGAAAGCCAAGGGTCCACTGAACAGTTTGATGCCCATTGTGCATAGGATCACCAGTGTATCTGGCATTTAGCGACCCCAAAAGGATGTTAGTGCATACATATATCATGGCATATAAATCAGGCAGTGTATTTTTTGGTAGTAGAAATAAATGTTGTAAAAGTGGGTAATAATTTAGTTGACCCCAGAAAACCTTATATTTTCGAAAAATACATACTCTGCCAAATATAAAATGGGTAAATATATCTTTGTATGGCAAAGCACCAAACAGCAAAGCTAAGCTAAATGTAGCAATTTTAATATAATTTCTGAAAATTGTACGCTGCAATATAAGCTCCCGGTATGTGTATTATGTGACACAAGACCCCCTAACAGTACGTAGACCCTAGAAAACCATACATTTTCCGAAAGTACACATTCTGACAAAACAAAAATGGGTAAATACATCTTTCTACTGCAAACTACCAAACTACAAAGCTATGCTAAACAGAACGGTTTTTATAACATTTCTGAAAATCATCACAAAGCTTGCATTTTGCCCCATTATGTACCCCAAAATTTGTAATGTATCAACATTCTAAATATGAATGCCAGGGGCCTACTGAACATGAAGTCACTGAATGAAAACTGATCTGTTATTGGCTGTAGGGACCCTGGTTTTAATAGTGTCTGAATGGCAGCAATTTAAATTTCCCCACTCAAAGTCAACGACAACTAACTGCAAAGTTTAGGGACCCTAGGATTAATAGTTAAACAACAGCAGCAGTTTAAATTGAAACCAATAAAAGTCTATAGGTGAATTGTGGTTGGTGGGTGTGCCCCTTTTTTTCTAACCTTGAGTCAAAGTCACACAGTAACAAACAGTGGGCGCCCTGGCATAAATAGTGTGAGAATTTTAAATTAAAACCAATGAAATTCAATGGATGAAATTTGATTGGCTGTTAGTGGCTCAACCCACTATTCATATTTTTGAACTGCAGTCCCCCAGTGACCAACTTTGCAAAGTTTGGGGACTAAGGTGTAAAAATTGTGAGGCTGACAGCATTTTACATTTCACCATTGAAAGTAAATAGGTGAAATGTGATTGGATGTTGGTGGCCCCACCCGCTATTACTAACTTTGAACTGCAAATACCCAGTGACTAACTTTACAAAGTTTAACAACATTAAACCATTAAATAATGGCATCAGTTTAAATATAAACCAATGGAATTTAATGGGTGGAAATGGATTGGCTGTTGGTGGCTCTGCCCTCTTTTCCTAACCTTTAACCTTTGTCCCCCAGTGACCAGCTGTGAAAGTTTGGGGACACTGGCATTAAACGTGTGAGAATGGCAGCAGTTAAATTTCCCCACTAAAATCAATTAAAGCAGTGCTGTCCAACTTCTGTGGTACTGAGGGCCAGAATTTGCCATACTCTGCCTTCCCTACCCTGCCTGCGTGTACCATACTTTGACTGAGTGTGCCATTGACTGATTGTGAAATCTGATGTGTGAAATCTGATTGGCTGTTTTTGACCCCCGCCCACTTTTCTAAACTTGGAACATAGTCACCCAGTGACAAACTGACATTAAACATGTGAGAATGGCAACAGTTAAAATTTCCCCACTGAAAACCATGAAAGAAATGTGATTGGCTCTTGGCGGTCCCGGAGTCACCCAGTGACTGTGCAAAGTTTGGGAACCCTGGCATCAAACCAATAAAATTCAATAGGTGAAATCTGATTGGCTGTTGGTGGCTCCACCCACTTTTTCAAAACTAAAACTGCAGTCCCCTAGTGACCAACTGTGAAAAGTGATACTGTGAGAATGGCAGCAAGTTGAATTTCCACAAGTCAGTAGGTAAAAACTGATTGGCTGTTCACAGCTCCACCCACATTTGGGCATCCAACAATCATTATATTTTCATTCAGGCTGACCCCATGATTATGGGATTCAAGTTTGGGGGGTGTAGACTTAAAGCTGTAAGATTGGCAGCAGTTTCAATTTCCCTATTAAAGTCAATGGGTGAAATTTAATTGGCTGTTGTTGGCCCCTCCTACTTTGGGATCATCCAACAAATGTTGCTGTTTTATTCGGGGTGACCCCATTATTATGTTATTCAAGTTTGGGGGTGTAGCATTAAAGCTGTAAGATTGGCAGCAGTTTGAAAATCTTCCCTTTCAAAGTCAATGGGAAAATTGGGGGGTTCCAAAATCCTCAGTCTTCCCCAAATACCACTTGTCCCTCCACATTCATTAAGGTCACATTTATACATTTACCCTTAGCTGTTAGTAGCTAGAGGTTATATTGTTCAGCCTGGTTATTTGTTTTAAGCCCTGTATGGATTCTAACACTTATAGAGAGGCCCAAAGAGCAAGACCAAGGGAAGGTTCAACTTGATATTGATGCCAATGGGAAAGGACCATGGAGGACTATACTATGTGCCCGTTGATGCACATCAGGCAGGTAACTGTAGTGCTACAGAATTGAGTGTTAATACTGTTTATGTGTTTCAGAAAATACAAGCAAGATGGTTTCTGGTTTGTTGAAGGAAAAAATGTAGAAGATCAGATGATCATGCCGCCGGTCCTGTCTGAATTCCTTTCAAGCCATCCAGTTCCTGTACCTTCTGGTGGCCATAACTGTTACAATTACAATCTTTCCTGCTATGATTGGTCTCAAGAAAGGAAAGCCCTGGAGCTATGAGCGCAGGGGCTGCATGACAAGGGATCCGAATAACCAGCAACCAGATTACACTGGGTTATGTTTAGAGATTGGCAGAACCAGGTTCAACTGTGATTAGGTGAGAAGGAAAGAGTTAAGGCCGGCCTGGGGGGGTGGAGAAAATGAGAGGGATGTGATGTCAGAAAAAGAGGACACTTACTTCTGTATCTTCTGAGCAGGTAGAAACATCCCACCCACCCTCCCCCTTTTTGCATATTTTGCAAGATGTCAGGAATTTCTCTTCTTTTTGTTTTCATATTATCTATTAATAACTGAATGTGGATGTTTCCCTGAATGCATTGTTATATTGTGCTTTCTGTATCTTTATACGGTATATAATTAAGAGTCAGCATTGTATTTAATTCATGTTAACTATGATTGCTTGACCAAGGGGGTCAGGAAGGAATTTTTTCCCTCTTGAGGCATAATTGGCACTAGCTTCGGGTTGGGTTTTTTGCCTTCCTCTGGATCAAAACAGTGGATATACAGTATGATAATATATTTTAGGTTTTACTTGTCACAGCAGTGGTAGGACCTTGCAAGAGTACCTTGCAAGAGTGCATTTTAGCAGAGGGAGGTTCTCTCCTGTGACTGCATGGTGGATTGATAGATACACACGCTACTACTGCTTGTGCTAGGTGACAGCCTGCTTGGAATTACTATCATCGAGACACTGCAGATCCAGGACCTTCTCTCATGGTTGGTAATGCAGCTCCTGCTGGTAGCAGAGTTTGGGGCCATCCTCTCTGTAGGTAGAGGCAGTCTAATACTCATTCAAGTCTTCAGCGAGGAACGAAAAAACATAGTAGCGACCTCTTATAGAATTATGGCTTTACAATATTGCCTTGGGTTAGGCTGGCAAGGTCCTATTTATTTGATAAAATCTGAATAAATGCTGTGGCCATTTTCTCCACCTCTGTCTCCTGGTGTTTTTATTAAGGTATGTAACAAGGGGGCTCAGTGGGGTGCCTCAAGGCGAAGGGTCAATTGAGGAGTCTCCTTGTCAAGATCATTCTTACCCTCCACTGACGTTCAGGGCCGATATGGAGATAGAAACAATAGGAATTCTATCCCTATCTGACAACGACTTCAACAGCGCCCAATCAAAATCTTTGGGCCGATATCCAAGGCTTTTGTGATATCGGTCGTCTCGTCCGAAACCTTGTTTCGTCCAATAATATCGGCGCATGTATGGCCAGCTTTACTGTCATTTGGACATCATCCAGCCTGGTTACATACAGAGCACAAAGCTTTGGGGCCCAGTAAGCAATGATACTGATCCGGGCCACCCAGAATAAAATGGCCCTCACTACATGGGGATGTGGAGGAAGCTTACTTTTTTGCCATTGACTAAGTGCGCTTGTGTACGAAACGTGTCAGGCATTATGCGTTTAATGGATCAATAAATCTGTTATTTTAAAGAGAATATCCTTGCTTTCTGGTGCTTTGGAGTCTTCTTGGTTATATGATTTATCTTCCCAGGCTACGGGTTCGGGGCTTCGGGCACCCGGACCAATTCTGGAACACAGTGAGTCTTCTCTAACCGATTTAACGTTTGACTGCGTGGAGAATCTGGTAACTTTTGAAAACGATTGACCCGGGGTATTCACACCTGGGTCTTTTTTGTACGTGGTATTTACTGGATTGACTAATTGAATAAGTCCATTGGTTTTCTCCTTGCACAACAAGTTTCATTTTTACTTTTTACTTACGTTCTTTTTGGATTTCTTTACTTTTTACCCCCCCCAACCCCATGGTCACAGGGTCTGCTGTATGTTAGTTACACCATTGCTTTAAAGAGACATCTATTGAACACCTGTACGTGTTCATCCGACACATTAGCTTGCCAAGGAACCAAAATATCTAATAAATTAAAGCCTTTTATTCAGGGTTCTTTAACTATAAAAAATAGACACAACAATTAGAAGCACTTTCAGAATAGAAAAGCAATGCCCTCGGTGCCTGTGTCTATATCTTCTCTCTCCGCTCTCTATAAAATGACGGCAGGATTAGCCACTTCCCTCGCTCTGCTCCACAGATGCTGCCAAACACTTCGCTCATTATTGGAGCCGCAGCCACCGACCTGCCGGGGGAAATGCTCCGTCTTGTCTTGTGGTTCATTATATTTCATGCAATGCTGGGAGACACTCCTGTAATAAAAATATTGTTCTATTTAACTGTAATGTGTGTGGGACCCTGCAAACCTGCCTGCCACCTGGAGATCATTAAATCGGCTGAGGAATATGAATATACTAAGGAAGGAGACATCATTATTGGAGGGGTGCTGACTGTCAGTATGTTTCAGCCAGAAGATTATTTCACAGGACTGACGTGTATCTAGTGAGTTGTGCTTTTTGCCAGTAAATACCCCACGGTCACGGTGCTACAGCCAACTCAAACAGTGCACCAAAGAGTTGGATAATATGTGATTTGGCCTCTCATTCTGCTAGAAAATAAAGAACTAAGGGCATAATGTAACAGGGGGAAAGTTGGCTGATCAGGGAACATTTACTGGTCACCTTTGCTATGGGCTACTAGGCAAAGCCAGTGCCTTATTGTTCATCCTGTACCATGATCCTTTTTCTTTTGCACCTTAGTACTTTTTTGGTTTCAGTAAGTCTTCTTGCAAACATCATTGTAACTCTATAATTGTAACACGTCTAAATGAATTTAGAATATATAAAACCTATATGATTTGTAGGCAAACATCCCCCGTTCTCAGCTTTTCCCTACAATTACTCTCACTAAGTTAAAGCTAAGACTAAACTGACTTGTGACTGACTCAGTGGAACTAACATGTATCAGACGCAGTGCCTGAATTGGGGAGGGATGTGGCAGTATGGCATCCCAACACTTCTGTTTATTTCACTAAATAGCAGCCCCTGGGATGTGAAATATCAGAATGCTGCAGTATTTTTTTTCCTCTGAGCAGCAGAACAACTTGCCCTTTGCACCTGGTGACTTATATACCGTATTTTCCGGCGTATAAGGCGACTTTTTAACCCAGAAAAATCTGGGTTAAAGTCGGGGGTCGTCTTATACGCCGGGTACTTGCTTGCAGGGCCCCCCAGCGTCCTCCACCACCCCTCCCACTCGCCTGATTCATCCGGCTTTAAAGGAATGGCTTTATCCACCACCCCTCACGCTCGTCTGGTGCTTCCTCCGGCTGCTTAGGTTGCGCCCCGTGCGCGCTGACGTGACGCGTATGCACAGGGCGCAACCAATAAAATTAACCGCTGACCACCAATGAGCCTGTAACGCTTTAAAGGGGTCAGTTGTTAATTTTATTGGTTGCGCCCTGTGCATACGCGTCACGTCAGTGCGCACGGGGCGCAACCTAAGCAGCCGGAGGAAGCACCAGACGAGCATGAGGGGTGGTGGATAAAGCCGTTCCTTTAAAGCCGGATGAAGCAGGGGTGGTGGAGGACACTTGGGGGAACTGAAGTATGTGGGGGAGGATGTGGGGGAGTTGAAATATGTGGGGGAGGACGCTAGGGGGAGCTGGATGATGTTGGGGAGGACAAGCTTTAGGACGCTGCGGGGGGGAGATTGAGGATATTTTAACTGCAAAAGTTGGGGGTCGTCTTATACGCCGGAAAATACGGTATCTTTAAAACATAACCAGTAACAATACAATCCGTCTCCATCCTTAGGAGAATTGCACACTGGTGATGAGCACATTTTTTCACGGATTTGCTGCAAAATTCTGCATTTTTTCATCTGCAAATTTGCAAAGAATCGCAGAGAAAAAAAAATGCCCATTGTATTTGGAAAGGAGAAGCTGCAACTTTTATTGTGGGGAGGGGGTTAAGGCTGAAGACAATGGTATTATTGCTGTATATTCTGTAAAAAGATTTACTGTATGTTACTGGGGAAAGGTAAGGGGAACATTTGCAGCCATCATTTATTTGCTTTGCACAGAGCAAATGGAAAGAGACCAGGGCACAGAAAATATGGGAGAGTTGTGCCAAAGGATTCAAGAGGTAGGGGTCTCATTCTGAAGAGAAAGGGGAAAATGGGAGATACAAAGGAAAGAGGGGTGCTAGCTGAAGAACAGGAAGAGGTAGAACAGTAAAATGTAAAGAAAATGTAAGAGAAATAAAGAAATTCCGGAAGAAAGACAATATAGTCAAAGAAATAGTTAAAGAAAGCAAATGCTCTGAAATGCTGGGTGTGTTTCAGAAATTCTTGGATGAAACAGGAGGCAGTGGGCAGTGTTGGACTGGCCAGGAGACCAGGAAAACTCCCGGTGGGCCCAGGTGTCAGTGGGCCCTCCTGCTTCTAACCATTTGGTCTAATTTATAGTCATTATTTATTTCTATATGGGAACAAAACAACTAAATATACAGAAGAATAGAATAGATTATAGTAAATAAAGATAAAAAACAAGGATTATATAGAGACTAAGTAAGAAGTGGATGAAAAATGGTTTGGAGATTGGACCCATGGTCTAGGTTTTCTGGTGGGCCCCTAGGGTCCCAGTCCGACACTGGCAGTGGGTCACAGTTAATGAAACAGATTCTAACATAAAAGATCAATATATGAATATCAATATGTATCAGTTCAATAAAAGTAAAACTGCTTGGTTGGAACTAGTAAAGACACTGCCGTGATAGGACTTAGATGAAAAGATTCCGTTTTTTTCTCTTTCAGTCCAAGTGCCCCAAATTACAAATACCTTGTGGATTTTCTTTATGTTATTGATGCACATAACAAGAATCCTCACATTTTGCCCAATGCAACTCTTGGCTACCGTATATACGATTCCTGCGGAGACCCGAGGAAGGCTATAAAGCATTTATTACAGATATTATCTGGTTCCAGGGAGCCCGTTCCTAATTACTCCTGTACAGGAGTGGGACAAACTGCTGGTGTTATTGGGGATCTCATCTCAGAAACCACCATACCCATAGCCCAGATTCTGACTGTTTTTGGTTATACTCAGGTGAGACATTATAATGATTAATATAATAGAGTGGGCCTCATTTATTAAAGGGGTGGTTCACCTTTAGGTTAAGTTGTCATAGACTATTGCTCTGTGAGCTTACAATTTTAGTATTATTGTATCTTTTTATTCCTTATCTTTCTATTAGGCCCAGTCCTATTAATATTCCTGTCTCTCATTCAAATCACTGCTTGGTTGCTAAGGTAAACAAGACCCTAGTAACCAGATAGCGGCTGCAATTCCAAACAGCAAGGCTGCTGAACAAAAAGGTTAATAACTGAAAAACCACAAAAACCAAGCATGCTGGCATGAAAAGGTTCTGCCTGTTGAGAATGTAGTAGCTGAGTTATTGCACAGATAGAGGTTTGTTTCTGCATCGGTGGGTACAAAGGGTCTGCAGAGAGTTGGGAGTGATGATCAACCCCTGGGCAACTAGCCGAGTGGGCTGTCATGTTGGTCCTCTGATGTGGCCATCGCAGGACTTACCTCCAACCAGCAGACCCGATTGGATCACATGTCTGCTGCTTGGCCTGATTCTTCCCCCCCACCCACACAGTTCCTGCTGCACAGCACTCTGCAGAAGGAATGGGCCAGAGGGACACCGGGAAAAAACCTGCCGGTCCCCACCAACCCAAAAACCCTTCTTGCAACTTATGCCCTTCACCCTCATGCCCTAAGAATGCGATGTGGCGTGTAATGCGGTTAGTGCCAGTTTGCTACTGGGGGGCCCTGGACACCCCAGTCTGACACTGCCCAGGACCCCCCTTCCAGCATTTATCCCTTCTCCAGAAATGGTAAGAAGGCTTTATTTACACACTTACATACATTTACACCCACACAACACACACTGTTGCTTTATTTTGCTTTTTTTTATCTTGCACAATTGCACCCTTATGTGCACACTTACATCACTGTCACACAACTTCAGAAGTGCACACAAATGCATACACAAACACTCACAAACAGTATTTATTTTTCCTTTTTTCCATTACCATTTTGTCAGTGTGACTTTTGGATCAGATATAATGATGAGCGAATGAGTCCCGTTTTGATTCGCCGACAAAACTTACAAATATTTTTATTTTATTTCTGTAACGGAGGCTCTCTACCCATCCATATTTATTTATATGAACTGGCGTGTATTTGTTCCTTGTCATTGTCTCAGGCTACACTATCTATATTTAATAGATTTGTTTAGCTATCTATTTGTGTAGCTGCACTTTTTGCATTATTTTATCTAGTGTTTTTTTAAAATGAATTGTCTAGTAGTCTGGCTTGCCACTTTTTTTGTTGAGGGACTGATGAAGATGCTGTGAGTAGTGATGAGTTAATCTGTTCCATTTCGCTTCGCCATAAAAATCGCAAAACGGCATGAAAATTTGCAAAACAGCGAAAAATTGGCGAAACGCATTTTTGTCCCCCGCGTCTATTTTTGTTGCCTGCGTCTATTTTTTTTACGCGACCGCACCTTTTTTTACGTGATCGCGCCCGATTTGACACAACTGCGTCCAATTTGACACGCAACAAAAAAAATTTCCGTGCAATGAATTTTTCCGCGGCTAATTTTCACGGAAGTTTCGCAAAACAATTTGCCAATGGCAAAATGCGGAAATTCGCTGCGAATCCATGCCTGGTGCAAAAAATTCACTCATCACCAGCTTTGAGAAAGTGTAAAGGCCAATAGCAGGAGTACAGGAGAAATAATATTAAGGGAATAATAAGCCTGTAGATTAAAGAAACAGTTGTGATCAAAGAAGAAAAAAGTGCAAGAAAATTGCAAAATTCTCTCTGTGCAGGTATCAGAATTATGCCGTCAGTATTCCCCCTTCTTTCTCTATTTACAGATCAGTTACGGAGCAACAGACCCGGTGCTGAGCAACAGAATCAACTTTCCATATTTTTTTCGCCCAACGGGAAATGATTACAGTTATTATTTGGTGATAAGCAAGATAGCCAAGTATTTCCATTGGGACTGGGTTGGGATCATTACATTCGATGACGACAGGGGAGAAAGCGATCACCAACTGCTGAAACAGTATCTTTCTAGTGAAAACATCTGCATCGAGTTTACACTAAAGATAACTAATATAATGCATAGGGACATGATAGCCAGAAAGACCTTAAAAAAATCAACAACCGATGTTGTTATTTTATGCGGGGCAGTTAATCTACAAATTGCATTACACTTTGATTTTCTATCTGACATGCTCAGTGAAAAGACATTTATTTTCACATCTAACTGGTTACATTATAATCATATTTTAGCATTTTCTCATAGATTGTTTCATTGCAGTTTGTTATTGATGCAAAATAAAGAACAATATCCAAAAAATTCCCCCTATGGCCCATTCTCGAAGCAATTCCACCCATCAAGATACCCCAATGACAAGTTACTCGAAAACATATGGATGCATTATCATTCCTGTTTGTCGAAAAATCGCCAAAAGAACGAGGCCTTTGAAAAAGCATTGAACCGGCGTCTGCACAATTGCTCTGGGCAAGAAAGTCTTTCGACAATTGATATGTTTAATAATGGATTTCATACTTTAAACATGGTCTTGGCCGTTGATATGTTGGTTACCGCAGTGCATTATGTGTATAATTCACTTGGTAATGGAATTTCTTGGGGGAACAGAAAGATGTTTAATTACAGGAACAAGGTAAGCTATACAATTGCTATAGATTTGCATTACTGACTATCTGTGTGTGATTGGGTATCTGTGTATATCTAGGAGAATTAATGAGGTTGCTCTAACAGGCAGTTATCACTGTATCAGTGCAACGCCCAGAGGCCTCCCCACAAATCTGGGCCTGTGCAAGTATCGGATCCCTTATCCAGAAACCCACTATCCAGAAAGTTCTGAATTACGGAAAGGCCATCTCCCATAGACTCCATTATAAGCAAATATTTCTAATTTTTAAAAATGATTTCCTTTTTCTCTGTAATTATAAAACAGTACCTGTACTTGATCCCAACTAAGATATAATTACCCCTTATTGGGGCAGAACAGCCCTATTGGGTTTATTTCATGGTTAAATGATTCCCTTTTCTCTGTAAAAATAAAACAGTACCTGTACTTGATCCCAACTAAGATATAATTACCCCTTATTGGGGGCAGAACAGCCCTATTGGGTTTATTTCATGGTTAAATGATTCCCTTTTCTCTGTAATAATAAAACAGTACCTGTACTTGATCCCAACTAAGATATAATTACCCCTTATTGGGGGCAGAACAGCCCTATTGGGTTTATTTAATGGTTAAATGATTCCCTTTTCTCTGTAATAATAAAACAGTACCTGTACTTGATCCCAACTAAGATATAATTACCCCTTATTGGGGGCAGAACAGCCCTATTGGGTTTATTTAATGGTTAAATGATTCCATTTTCTCTGTAATAATAAAACAGTACCTGTACTTGATCCCAACTAAGATATAATTACCCCTTATTGGGGCAGAACAGCCCTATTGGGTTTATTTAATGGTTAAATGATTCCCTTTTCTCTGTAATAATAAAACAGTACCTGTACTTGATCCCAACTAAGATATAATTACCCCTTATTGGGGGCAGAACAGCCCTATTGGGTTTATTTCATGGTTAAATGATTCCCTTTTCTCTGTAATAATAAAACAGTACCTGTACTTGATCCCAACTAAGATATAATTACCCCTTATTGGGGCAGAACAGCCCTATTGGGTTTATTTCATGGTTAAATGATTCCCTTTTCTCTGTAATAATAAAACAGTACCTGTACTTGATCCCAACTAAGATATAATTACCCCTTATTGGGGGCTAAATGATCCTATTAGATTTAAATTATATTTAAATGATTTTTTAGTAGACTTGAGGTATGGAGATCTAAATTACGGAAAAATCCCTTATCCGGAAAGCCCTGGGTCCCAAGCATTCTGGATAACAGGTCCCATACCCGTATTTGCTTTTTATCCTGCAAATAGGTACATCACTATCTGAAAAATATGTTTATCAGATATGGTCCAGATCAGGTTCTTTCTTTAAATGAACATGGAGAGTTTGTTTCTATATACCTGATCATGAATTTATACAGAAAGTCAGCGGAACAGACCGATTGGAAAATATTTGGAACCTACACCCCCTGGAAACCAGAACACCTGAAACTAGAGATCGCACAAGAATTAATACAATGGAAAAACAAAGATAACCAGGTCAGAAAATGACTCTTTCTTATTTCACTTTATCCAACAGAGGAGTTTGCCCAAATATAGAGACAAAATCATGTTATTCCCACCTTCATCCAAACAGACAAGCTACAAAATGTTACGTTTTTTTTTAAATATATTAGTGTATCTAATTATTGAATTATTTTTATTTGTTTAAAATTTATTAAGTTTAATATTTGTATGTGAGTAAACCACACTAAGGGGCCTAGTTATCAAAGTACGATCGCTCAACTAATTCGTATTTTTTCATACTGTGCGTATTTTCTGCGACTTTTTCATACATTTGCACAACTTTTTCGTACTTTGGACAAAATTTGTGCGACAAAACTGTATTTGTCGCAACGAGGCCAGGTTGGAGCTGCAGAGTGCCATTGAGCCCTATGGGAGACTTTCCTTGGGCCGGGTTGGAGCTGCAGAGTGCCATTGAGCCCTATGGGAGACTTTCCTTGGGCCGGGTTGGAGCTGCAGAGTGCCATTGAGCCCTATGGGAGACTTTCCTTGGGCCGGGTTGGAGCTGCAGAGTGCCATTGAGCCCTATGGGAGACTTTCCTTGGGCCGGGTTGGAGCTGCAGAGTGCCATTGAGCCCTATGGGAGACTTTCCTTGGGCTGGGTTGGAGCTGCAGAGTGCCATTGAGCCCTATGGGAGGCTTTCCTTGGGCCGGGTTGGAGCTGCAGAGTGCCATTGAGCCCTATGGGAGACTTTCCTTGGGCCGGGTTGGAGCTGCAGAGTGCCATTGAGCCCTATGGGAGACTTTCCTTGGGCCGGGTTGGAGCTGCACAGTGCCATTGAGCCCTATGGGAGACTTTCCTTGGGCCGGGTTGGAGCTGCAGAGTGCCATTGAGCCCTATGGGAGACTTTCCTTGGGCCGGGTTGGAGCTGCAGAGTGCCATTGAGCCCTATGGGAGACTTTCCTTGGGCCGGGTTGGAGCTGCAGAGTGCCATTGAGCCCTATGGGAGACTTTCCTTGGGCCGGGTTGGAGCTGCAGAGTGCCATTGAGCCCTATGGGAGACTTTCCTTGGGCCGGGTTGGAGCTGCAGAGTGCCATTGAGCCCTATGGGAGACTTTCCTTGGGCCGGGTTGGAGCTGCAGAGTGCCATTGAGCCCTATGGGAGACTTTCCTTGGGCCGGGTTGGAGCTGCAGAGTGCCATTGAGCCCTATGGGAGGCTTTCCTTGGGCCGGGTTGGAGCTGCAGAGTGCCATTGAGCCCTATGGGAGACTTTCCTTGGGCCGGGTTGGAGCTGCAGAGTGCCATTGAGCCCTATGGGAGACTTTCCTTGGGCCGGGTTGGAGCTGCAGAGTGCCATTGAGCCCTATGGGAGGCTTTCCTTGGGCCGGGTTGGAGCTGCCATTGAGCCCTATGGGAGACTTTGCTTGGGCCGGGTTGGAGCTGCAGAGTGCCATTGAGCCCTATGGGAGGCTTTCCTTGGGCCGGGTTGGAGCTGCCATTGAGCCCTATGGGAGACTTTGCTTGGGCCGGGTTGGAGCTGCAGAGTGCCATTGAGCCCTATGGGAGACTTTCCTTGGGCCGGGTTGGAGCTGCAGAGTGCCATTGAGCCCTATGGGAGGCTTCCAAAATCATGCACGAAAATTTTGTGACTTTTGAACATTATACGATATTATCGTGACTATTACGATTTTTTTGTAAGCATTTTCGTGATATTTGCGATCATCAGAAATAATTGTATCTAATCTGAATTTTGCCCATTTCAGAATTCAAACTCGTGAATTTATGAATCAGCCCCTTAGGGTCACATAACATTGTGAGCAATATGAGCATTACAAGCAATTATGAGATAAAGTCTGAGTTTTTCTTACTTCTAGATAATTTCAAGATTTACAAGTGGGCTTTCTCCAGAACTCAATTTTTTTCATTATTATTTTTAGAAAAATTCAAATTTTTCGAAAATAACTCCCATAATTCCTGATTTATTAAGGTTTAATTAACTTTTTTTTGGTAAAATAAAAATTCGACAGGTTTGATCTGTCGAGTCCCATTGAGCCCTATGGGAGACTTTCCTTGGGCCGGGTTGGAGCTGCAGAGTGCCATTGAGCCCTATGGGAGACTTTCCTTGGGCCGGGTTGGAGCTGCAGAGTGCCATTGATCCCTATGGGAGACTTTCCTTGGGCCTGGTTGGCAATTCAGAGTGCCATTGAGCCCTATGGGAGACTTTCCTTGGGCCGGGTTGGAGCTGCAGAGTGCCATTGAGCCCTATGGGAGACTTTCCTTGGGCCGGGTTGGAGCTGCAGAGTGCCATTGAGCCCTATGGGAGGCTTTCCTTGGGCCGGGTTGGAGCTGCAGAGTGCCATTGAGCCCTATGGGAGGCTTTCCTTGGGCCGGGTTGGAGCTGCAGAGTGCCATTGAGCCCTATGGGAGACTTTCCTTGGGCCGGGTTGGAGCTGCAGAGTGCCATTGAGCCGTATGGGAGACTTTCCTTGTGCCAGGTTGGAGCTGCAGAGTGCCATTGAGCCCTATGGGAGACTTTCCTTGGGGCGGGTTGGAGCTGCAGCGTGCCATTGAGCCCTATGGGAGACTTTCCTTGGGCCGGGTTGGAGCTGCAGAGTGCCATTGAGCCCTATGGGAGGCTTTCCTTGGGCCGGGTTGGAGCTGCAGAGTTCCATTGAGCCCTATGGGAGGCTTTCCTTGGGCCGGGTTGGAGCTGCAGAGTGCCATTGAGCCCTATGGGAGGCTTTCCTTGGGCCGGGTTGGAGCTGCAGAGTGCCATTGAGCCCTATGGGAGACTTTCCTTGGGCCGGGTTGGAGCTGCAGAGTGCCATTGAGCCCTATGGGAGACTTTCCTTGGGCCGGGTTAGAGCTGCAGAGTGCCATTGAGCCCTATGGGAGGCTTTCCTTGGGCCGGGTTGGAGCTGCAGAGTGCCATTGAGCCCTATGGGAGGCTTTCCTTGGGCCGGGTTGGAGCTGCAGAGTGCCATTGAGCCCTATGGGAGACTTTCCTTGGGCCGGGTTGGAGCTGCAGAGTGCCATTGAGCCCTATGGGAGACTTTCCTTGGGCCGGGTTGGAGCTGCAGAGTGCCATTGAGCCCTATGGGAGGCTTTCCTTGGGCCGGGTTGGAGCTGCAGAGTGCCATTGAGCCCTATGGGTGACTTTCCTTGGGCCGGGTTGGAGCTGCAGAGTGCCATTGAGCCCTATGGGAGACTTTCCTTGGGCCGGGTTGGAGCTGCAGAGTGCCATTGAGCCCTATGGGAGACTTTCCTTGGGCCGGGCTGGAGCTGCAGAGTGCCATTGAGCCCTATGGGAGGCTTTCCTTGGGCCAGGTTGGAGCTGCCATTGAGCCCTATGGGAGACTTTGCTTGGGCCGGGTTGGAGCTGCAGAGTGCCATTGAGCCCTATGGGAGACTTTGCTTGGGCCGGGTTGGAGCTGCAGAGTGCCATTGAGCCCTATGGGAGACTTTGCTTGGGCCGGGTTGGAGCTGCAGAGTGCCATTGAGCCCTATGGGAGGCTTCCAAAATCATGCACGAAAATTTTGTGACTTTTGAACATTATACGATATTATCGTGACTATTACGATTTTTTTGTAAGCATTTTCGTGATATTTGCGATCATCAGAAATAATTGTATCTAATCTGAATTTTGCCCATTTCAGAATTCAAACTCGTGAATTGATGAATCAGCCCCTTAGGGTCACATAACATTGTGAGCAATATGAGCATTACAAGCAATTATGAGATAAAGTCGGAGTTTTTCTTACTTCTAGATAATTTCAAGATTTACAAGTGGGCTTTCTCCAGAACTCAATTTTTTTACTTATTATTTTTAGAAAAATTCAAATTTTTCGAAAATAACTCCCATAATTCCTGATTTATTAAGGTTTAATTAACTTTTTTTTGGTAAAATAAAAATTCGACAGGTTTGATCTGTCGAGTCCCATTGAGCCCTATGGGAGACTTTCCTTGGGCCGGGTTGGAGCTGCAGAGTGCCATTGAGCCCTATGGGAGACTTTCCTTGGGCCGGGTTGGAGCTGCAGAGTGCCATTGATCCCTATGGGAGACTTTCCTTGGGCCTGGTTGGCAATTCAGAGTGCCATTGAGCCCTATGGGAGACTTTCCTTGGGCCGGGTTGGAGCTGCAGAGTGCCATTGAGCCCTATGGGAGGCTTTCCTTGGGCCGGGTTGGAGCTGCAGAGTGCCATTGAGCCCTATGGGAGACTTTCCTTGGGCCGGGTTGGAGCTGCAGAGTGCCATTGAGCCGTATGGGAGACTTTCCTTGTGCCAGGTTGGAGCTGCAGAGTGCCATTGAGCCCTATGGGAGACTTTCCTTGGGCCGGGTTGGAGCTGCAGAGTGCCATTGAGCCCTATGGGAGACTTTCCTTGGGCCGGGTTGGAGCTGCAGAGTGCCATTGAGCCCTATGGGAGACTTTCCTTGGGCCGGGTTGGAGCTGCAGAGTGCCATTGAGCCCTATGGGAGGCTTTCCTTGGGCCGGGTGGGAGCTGCAGAGTGCCATTGAGCCCTATGGGAGGCTTTCCTCGGGCCGGGTTGGAGCTGCAGAGTGCCATTGAGCCCTATGGGAGACTTTCCTTGGGCCGGGTTGGAGCTGCAGAGTGCCATTGAGCCCTATGGGAGACTTTCCTTGGGCCGGGTTGGAGCTGCAGAGTGCCATTGAGCCCTATGGGAGGCTTTCCCTGGGCCGGGTTGGAGCTGCAGAGTGCCATTGAGCCCTATGGGAGGCTTTCCTTGGGCCGGGTTGGAGCTGCAGAGTGCCATTGAGCCCTATGGGAGGCTTTCCTTGGGCCAGGTTGGAGCTGCAGAGTGCCATTGAGCCCTACGGGAGACTTTCCTTGTGCCGGGTTGGAGCTGCAGAGTGCCATTGAGCCCTACGGGAGACTTTCCTTGGGCCGGGTTGGAGCTGCAGAGTGCCATTGAGCCCTACGGGAGACTTTCCTTGGGCCGGGTTGGAGCTGCAGAGTGCCATTGAGCCCTACGGGAGACTTTCCTTGGGCCGGGTTGGAGCTGCAGAGTGCCATTGAGCCCTACGGGAGACTTTCCTTGGGCCGGGTTGGAGCTGCAGAGTGCCATTGAGCCCTATGGGAGACTTTCCTTGGGCCGGGTTGGAGCTGCAGAGTGCTATTGAGCCCTATGGGAGACTTTCCTTGGGCCGGGTTGGAGCTGCAGAGTGCCATTGAGCCCTATGGGAGACTTTCCTTGGGCCGGGTTGGAGCTGCAAAGTGCCATTGAGCCCTATGGGAGACTTTCCTTGGGCCGGGTTGGAGCTGCAGAGTGCCATTGAGCCCTATGGGAGGCTTTCCTTGGGCCGGGTTGGAGCTGCAGAGTGCCATTGAGCCCTATGGGAGACTTTCCTTGGGCCGGGTTGGAGCTGCAGAGTGCCATTGAGCCCTATGGGAGACTTCCAAAATCATGCACGAAAATTTTGTGACTTTTGAACATTATACGATATTATCGTGACTATTACGATTTTATTGTAAGCATTTTCGTGATATTTGCGATCATCAGAAATAATTGTATCTAATCTGAATTTTACCCATTTCAGGATTCAAACTCGTGAATTGATGAATCAGCCCCTTAGGGTCACATAACATTGTGAGCAATATGAGCATTACAAGCAATTATGAGATAAAGTCGGAGTTTTTCTTACTTCTAGATAATTTCAAGATTTACAAGTGGGCTTTCTCCAGAACTCAATTTTTTTCATTATTATTTTTAGAAAAATTCAAATTTTTCGAAAATAACTCCCATAATTCCTGATTTATTAAGGTTTAATTAACTTTTTTTTTGGTAAAATAAAAATTCGACAGGTTTGATCTGTCGAGTCCCATTGAGCCCTATGGAGCCTTAGAATAGTAGGGGAATAGAGTAGTCAGTGACAGCCTGTCTTTCAAGGACAAGTTAATCCCCTCAGTGTTTATAGTTTAACCCAGCTTCAAAGGGGAACTTAATCCCATATTTATCTAGTATAAATAAATCTAAAGCAACTGGACTTGTTTAGTAATCATTGAAGACGTTTCACTACTCATCCGAGCAGCTTCTTCAATTCACATATTGTTTTGAGTTTCACACTTTTCAAGGGGAAGTTTATCCCATCATTGTTTTGAGTTTCACACTTTTCAAGGGGAAGTTTATCCCCTCATTGTTTTGAGTTTCACACTTTTCAAGGGGAACTTTATTCCATCATTGTTTTGAGTTTCACACTTTTCAAGGGGAAGTTTATCCCCTCATTGTTTTGAGTTTCACACTTTTCAAGGGGAAGTTTTTCCCATCATTGTTTTGAGTTTCACACTTTTCAAGGGGAAGTTTATCCCATCATTGTTTTGAGTTTCACACTTTTCAAGGGGAAGTTTATCCCCTCATTGTTTTGAGTTTCACACTTTTCAAGGGGAAGTTTATCCCATCATTGTTTTGAGTTTCACACTTTTCAAGGGGAAGTTTATCCCATCATTGTTTTGAGTTTCACACTTTTCAAGGGGAAGTTTATCCCCTCATTGTTTTGAGTTTCACACTTTTCAAGGGGAACTTTATCCCCTCATTGTTTTGAGTTTCACACTTTTCAAGGGGAACTTTATCCCCTCATTGTTTTGAGTTTCACACTTTTCAAGGGGAACTTTATCCCATCATTGTTTTGAGTTTCACACTTTTCAAGGGGAAGTTTATCCCATCATTGTTTTGAGTTTCACACTTTTCAAGGGGAAGTTTATCCCATCATTGTTTTGAGTTTCACACTTTTCAAGGGGAAGTTTATCCCATCATTGTTTAGAGTTTCACACTTTTCAAGGGGAACTTTATTCCATCATTGTTTTGAGTTTCACACTTTTCAAGGGGAAGTTTATCCCATCATTGTTTTGAGTTTCACACTTTTCAAGGGGAACTTTATTCCATCATTGTTTTGAGTTTCACACTTTTCAAGGGGAAGTTTATCCCATCGTTGTTTTGAGTTTCACACTTTTCAAGGGGAACTTTATCCCATCATTGTTTTGAGTTTCACACTTTTCAAGGGGAAGTTTTTCCCATCATTGTTTTGAGTTTCACACTTTTCAAGGGGAAGTTTATCCCATCGTTGTTTTGAGTTTCACACTTTTCAAGGGGAACTTTATCCCATCATTGTTTTGAGTTTCACACTTTTCAAGGGGAAGTTTTTCCCATCATTGTTTTGAGTTTCACACTTTTCAAGGGGAACTTTATCCCATCATTGTTTTGAGTTTCACACTTTTCAAGGGGAAGTTTATCCCATCGTTGTTTTGAGTTTCACACTTTTCAAGGGGAACTTTATCCCATCATTGTTTTGAGTTTCACACTTTTCAAGGGGAAGTTTATCCCATCATTGTTTTGAGTTTCACACTTTTCAAGGGGAAGTTTATCCCCTCATTGTTTTGAGTTTCACACTTTTCAAGGGGAAGTTTATCCCATCATTGTTTTGAGTTTCACACTTTTCAAGGGGAAGTTTATCCCATCATTGTTTTGAGTTTCACACTTTTCAAGGGGAAGTTTATCCCCTCATTGTTTTGAGTTTCACACTTTTCAAGGGGAACTTTATCCCCTCATTGTTTTGAGTTTCACACTTTTCAAGGGGAACTTTATCCCATCATTGTTTTGAGTTTCACACTTTTCAAGGGGAACTTTATCCCATCATTGTTTTGAGTTTCACACTTTTCAAGGGGAACTTTATCCCCTCATTGTTTTGAGTTTCACACTTTTCAAGGGGAACTTTATCCCCTCATTGTTTTGAGTTTCACACTTTTCAAGGGGAACTTTATCCCCTCATTGTTTTGAGTTTCACACTTTTCAAGGGGAACTTTATCCCCTCATTGTTTTGAGTTTCACACTTTTCAAGGGGAACTTTATCCCCTCATTGTTTTGAGTTTCACACTTTTCAAGGGGAACTTTATCCCCTCATTGTTTTGAGTTTCACACTTTTCAAGGGGAACTTTATCCCATCATTGTTTTGAGTTTCACACTTTTCAAGGGGAACTTTATCCCATCATTGTTTTGAGTTTCACACTTTTCAAGGGGAACTTTATCCCATCATTGTTTTGAGTTTCACACTTTTCAAGGGGAAGTTTATCCCATCATTGTTTAGAGTTTCACACTTTTCAAGGGGAACTTTATTCCATCATTGTTTTGAGTTTCACACTTTTCAAGGGGAAGTTTATCCCATCATTGTTTTGAGTTTCACACTTTTCAAGGGGAACTTTATTCCATCATTGTTTTGAGTTTCACACTTTTCAAGGGGAAGTTTATCCCATCGTTGTTTTGAGTTTCACACTTTTCAAGGGGAACTTTATCCCATCATTGTTTTGAGTTTCACACTTTTCAAGGGGAAGTTTTTCCCATCATTGTTTTGAGTTTCACACTTTTCAAGGGGAAGTTTATCCCATCGTTGTTTTGAGTTTCACACTTTTCAAGGGGAACTTTATCCCATCATTGTTTTGAGTTTCACACTTTTCAAGGGGAAGTTTTTCCCATCATTGTTTTGAGTTTCACACTTTTCAAGGGGAACTTTATTCCATCATTGTTTTGAGTTTCACACTTTTCAAGGGGAAGTTTATCCCATCGTTGTTTTGAGTTTCACACTTTTCAAGGGGAACTTTATCCCATCATTGTTTTGAGTTTCACACTTTTCAAGGGGAAGTTTTTCCCATCATTGTTTTGAGTTTCACACTTTTCAAGGGGAAGTTTATCCCATCGTTGTTTTGAGTTTCACACTTTTCAAGGGGAACTTTATCCCATCATTGTTTTGAGTTTCACACTTTTCAAGGGGAAGTTTTTCCCATCATTGTTTTGAGTTTCACACTTTTCAAGGGGAACTTTATCCCATCATTGTTTTGAGTTTCACACTTTTCAAGGGGAAGTTTATCCCATCGTTGTTTTGAGTTTCACACTTTTCAAGGGGAACTTTATCCCATCATTGTTTTGAGTTTCACACTTTTCAAGGGGAAGTTTATCCCATCATTGTTTTGAGTTTCACACTTTTCAAGGGGAAGTTTATCCCCTCATTGTTTTGAGTTTCACACTTTTCAAGGGGAAGTTTATCCCATCAATTGTTTTGAGTTTCACACTTTTCAAGGGGAAGTTTATCCCATCATTGTTTTGAGTTTCACACTTTTCAAGGGGAAGTTTATCCCCTCATTGTTTTGAGTTTCACACTTTTCAAGGGGAACTTTATCCCCTCATTGTTTTGAGTTTCACACTTTTCAAGGGGAACTTTATCCCATCATTGTTTTGAGTTTCACACTTTTCAAGGGGAAGTTTATCCCATCATTGTTTTGAGTTTCACACTTTTCAAGGGGAACTTTATCCCCTCATTGTTTTGAGTTTCACACTTTTCAAGGGGAACTTTATCCCCTCATTGTTTTGAGTTTCACACTTTTCAAGGGGAACTTTATCCCCTCATTGTTTTGAGTTTCACACTTTTCAAGGGGAACTTTATCCCCTCATTGTTTTGAGTTTCACACTTTTCAAGGGGAACTTTATCCCCTCATTGTTTTGAGTTTCACACTTTTCAAGGGGAACTTTATCCCCTCATTGTTTTGAGTTTCACACTTTTCAAGGGGAACTTTATCCCATCATTGTTTTGAGTTTCACACTTTTCAAGGGGAAGTTTATCCCATCATTGTTTTGAGTTTCACACTTTTCAAGGGGAAGTTTATCCCATCATTGTTTTGAGTTTCACACTTTTCAAGGGGAAGTTTATCCCATCATTGTTTAGAGTTTCACACTTTTCAAGGGGAAGTTTATCCCATCATTGTTTTGAGTTTCACACTTTTCAAGGGGAACTTTATTCCATCATTGTTTTGAGTTTCACACTTTTCAAGGGGAACTTTATCCCATCATTGTTTTGAGTTTCACACTTTTTAAGGTGAACTTTATCCCATCATTGTTTTGAGTTTCACACTTTTCAAGGGGAACTTTATCCTATCATTGTTTTGAGTATCACACTTTTTAAGGGGAACTTTATCCCATCATTGTTTTGAGTTTCACACTTTTCAAGGGGAACTTTATCCTATCATTGTTTTGAGTATCACACTTTTTAAGGGGAACTTTATCCCATCATTGTTTCCAGTGAAACTTAAACAAATTGTTTTCCAAGAGTGCCACTGCTTCTAAAATGGTTGCTGGAGCAATTTCCTGTTTGGGAAAAGTAAAGAGGATTCATGGAAAAGAACTTGCATCTAAACTCGAATTTTTCGAGGTTTAGCAATGCTTTTAAACTCGAAAAATTCGAGATTTTCGAATGTAAACTCTCATTTTTCGTACAAATGTTTCAAGCATTATCGGGACTTTTTATGAATACAGCAATGATCCAGTTTCATACCATGTTGAGTTTAAACGTAGTAAATGTGCTGAAATGCCCAACTGGAGAGTAAAATAATTAATAAACTACCCATAAAATGAAGCCCAATTGCAAATTGTCTCAGAATAGCACTCTCTACATCATACTAACAGTAAACAACCCCTTTAACTATTGCCCTCTTCACATTGAGAACTAGTTAATATTTGTGATGAATTAGTATTCACAAACATTGCCGTCCCAGTAACCTTAGGGCAACTCTGTGAGTTCCTTCCACATTAACATCAGACAGTTCTAAATGAAAAATGCTTCAAATTCTGCCTCAGTATTACAGTAGTTTATTCCTTGTTTAAGGTCCCAAGAGCTCAATGTTCAGACAATTGTCCCCATGGATTCAGGAAGACCCCAAAGCCCAGAGCCCAGTCCTGTTGTTATGACTGTATCCTGTGTTCTGAGGGAGAGATCTCCAACACAACAGGTATACATTTATATTTGAGCTTTGTTTCTCAGACAGCTATCCCTTACTATTAATGTTTATTTCCCACACTAATCATTTTCTTACTAATTTGTGTTTAAACTTGTACTGTTTTATTATTACAGAGAAAATGGAATCATTTAACCATTAAATAAACCCAATAGGGCTGTTCTGCCCCAATAAGGGGTAATTATATCTTAGTTGGGATCAAGTACAGGTACTGTTTTATTATTACAGAGAAAAGGGAATCATTTAACCATGAAATAAACCCAATAGGGCTGTTCTGCCCCCAATAAGGGGTAATTATATCTTAGTTGGGATCAAGTACAGGTACTGTTTTATTATTACAGAGAAAAGGGAATCATTTAACCATTAAATAAACCCAATAGGGCTGTTCTGCCCCCAATAAGGGGTAATTATATCTTAGTTGGGATCAAGTACAGGTAATGTTTTATTATTACAGAGAAAAGGGAATCATTTAACCATTAAATAAACCCAATAGGGCTGTTCTGCCCCCAATAAGGGGTAATTATATCTTAGTTGGGATCAAGTACAGGTACTGTTTTATTATTACAGAGAAAAGGGAATCATTTAACCATGAAATAAACCCAATAGGGCTGTTCTGCCCCAATAAGGGGTAATTATATCTTAGTTGGGATCAAGTACAGGTACTGTTTTATTATTAGAGAGAAAAGGGATCATTTAACCATGAAATAAACCCAATAGGGCTGTTCTGCCCCAATAAGGGGTAATTATATCTTAGTTGGGATCAAGTACAGGTACTGTTTTATTATTACAGAGAAAAGGGAATCATTTAACCATTAAATAAACCCAATAGGGCTGTTCTGCCCCAATAAGGGGTAATTATATCTTAGTTGGGATCAAGTACAGGTACTGTTTTATTATTACAGAGAAAAGGGAATCATTTAACCATTAAATAAACCCAATAGGGCTGTTCTGCCCCAATAAGGGGTAATTATATCTTAGTTGGGATCAAGTACAGGTACTGTTTTATTATTACAGAGAAAAGGGAATCATTTTTAAAAATTAGAATTATTTGCTTATAATGGAGTTTATGGGAGATGGCCTTTCTGTAATTTGGAACTTTCTGAATAATGGGTTTCCGGATAACGGATCCGATACCAACACAGGTTTCTCCAGTGTGCTCTAAAGAAAATTGGCTGTGTCAGAACTAGGGGTAGGCAGGATTGGCACGTGCCTACGGTACAATGGTGGGGGGATTTGGTTGTGGTTCGAAACCTCAATTGTCTGGCAAAAAAAAGAGAAATTATGAAGTTTTAGTAAATCTGCCCCTAAATTTTTATTTAGAGTTCTTTGTGTTTATTTATATTTATTATTGTTTTGAGCACCGTTCTCCTGCAGCATGCTGCATACATAAAAAATATACATACAGGATTTAACTTTTTTTATTGTTTATTAGTTTTTCATCACTGTAGAGAGTAACTATTTTCTTTCTTTTTTTTGTCACCATAACAGACAGTGAAAAGTGCATCAGATGTCCATACAATGAATGGCCCAATGAGAAGAGGAATCAGTGTATTGCTAAAACAGAAGAATTCCTGTCGTATACTACCGACGTGATATCTGTGTGTTTTTCAGTAATTTCAGTCCTTTTTCTCCTTATAACTGTGATGATATTGGGAGTTTTTATTGCACACAGAGACACCCCCATAGTGAGAGCCAACAACCGGAGCCTGAGCTTCCTCCTCCTTGTCTCCATCAAGCTGAGCTTCCTCAGTGTGTTTCTGTTCCTCGGTCGCCCTGTGGATATAACCTGCATGCTGCGCATCATCACTTTTGGAATCACCTTCTCCATAGCTGTCTCTTCTCTCCTGGCCAAGACTATCATGGTTTGTGTTGCTTTCAAAGCCACCAAGCCAGGGAGCTCATGGAGAAAATGGCTGGGAGTCAAACTGTCCAATTCTGTAGTCTTGTTCTGCTCATCCATTCAAATAATCATCTGCATGACTTGGTTGGCCATTTCTCCTCCCTTTCAGGAACTGGACATTCACACTTCCCCTGGAACCATCATCATTCAGTGCAATGAGGGCTCAGCTATTGGCTTTTACTCAGTTATTGGGTATATGGGGCTTCTGGCAGCTGTTAGTTTTGTTTTAGCATTTTTAGCTCGGAGCTTACCGGACAGTTTTAATGAGGCCAAGTACATCACTTTCAGCATGCTGCTCTTCTGCAGTGTTTGGATCACAATGATCCCGGCCTATCTGAGCACCAAAGGCAAAAACACTGTGTGTGTGGAGATATTTGCCATACTCACCTCAAGCGCGGGCCTTTTAGCCTGTATATTTCTGCCCAAATGTTATATAATTATGTTTAGAACTGAAATGAACAAAAAATCTCATTTACTAGTAATGAAAAGCTGAAAATGTTATTTTAACGAATGGCATACATATTTCCAACAATGCCACAATTTAGCAGTACTTTACCTAATTATGCTTTTTGTTTATCAGATACAGACTATATAGAAGATGATTAGAAGAATGATAACCATTCTAGCAATGTGCTTAAGCAACTTCATCCTTTTAGACACATCTGCTCTGTGTATTTACTGCTGTATCCAAGGATTCAATTGCAGTCGTTTAAGCTCTTTGTGATTTAATCAGGATACACATGGTCTGTAAAAACAGACAACCCCTCTATATATTTATCAATAAAAATCTACTTAATAAAGAATTTGACTTTTGGCTCTCTCATTCAGAAAGGATTAATGTCTTTCCTTCATGCAGATGGAGCTTGTGTTTGACGCTTTTATATAGGCGTGAGGCCCAAAATTGGGTTAAATTACACAAGAACACAACCTGGATCATGTTGAAAAGAAATCAGATAAGCTGTAATTACATCGATGGGGAAGCAGTGTACGATTCAATATTGTACATTAAATTTCCAAATTGTTCACATTTTATTATTTCTATTTATACCCTTCAGTGGGGCATTTCCAATTGCCCCCACTGCTCCCATATATTGTCCAATCAAAGTCCAGTGTTCTCATTGTTATCAGTTCATCTTTCGTGATGTTTATCCTGATGCTTGACCTCATGTGATAACAGGAGTCTGGACTTTCCATAACATCATGTGACATCTGGGGGTGTTCCAATAATGTGGGTTCATGACAAATGATTCAGTATATCCCTAAAGTATTTGCAAATTAAAGGCAAATGAGCAATTACCTATCTGTAAACAACTTACATATAATAGTTTCTTTAAACTTCAGTCAGTTCAGGCCAAGAATATATCATAAGTAATGATGGGTGTAACAATTTGCCAGGCTTGGACTTGTGTAATGTTACCCCCAAGCCTCTTATTGGGGATCCCTGCTCTAGGGGATAGTGGCTCTTTAGGTGTTTGCTCCTTAAGTGGGTCCTCTGTAAGTGGAGTTATAAACCCAGGAGTTAAATGTTTAAATGTGATTCATGGGAACCTGTGACCTGGGAACTTGCTTTTAATATTGTCTGAATGGCAGCAATTTACATTTTCCCACTAAAAGTCAATGAGTGACATCTGATTGGCAGTCGGTGACTCCGTCCACTTTTTCTAACTTTGAACCGCAAGCACCCAGTGACTAACTTTGCAAAGTTTAACAACCCTGGAATTAATACTTAAATAATCGCATCAGTATAAATATTAACCAATGAAATTTAATGGGTGGAAACAGGTTGGCTGTTGGTGGCTCCACCCACTTTTCCTAACCTTTAACCCTCAGTGACAAACTGTGAAAAGTTTGGAGACACTGGTATTAAACGTGTGAGAATGGCAGCACTTTAAATTTCCCCATTAACATCAATGAAATAAATCTGATAGGCTATCTGTGGCTCCACCCACTTTTTTTAAAACCATGAATTATTGTCACCCAGTGACTAACTCTGCAAAGTTTGGGGACCCTGGCGTATATAGTATAAGAATGGCAGCATTTTAAATTTAAACAAAAAAAAATAGATGAAATTTGATTGGCTGTTGGTGGCTCCACCCACTTTTTCAAACCTAAAAATGCAGTCCCCTAGTAGGGATGTAGCGAACCTCAAAAAAAAAGTTCGCGAACCTGTTCGCGAACTTCCACCGAAAATTGCGAATATTCGCGAACTTTGCGAACCCCATAGACTTCAATGGGAAGGCGAACTTTAAAACCTAGAAAAGCCATTTCTGGCCAGAAAACTGATTTTAAAGTTGTTTAAAGGGTGCCATGACCTGGACAGTGGCATGCAGGAGGGGGATCAAGGGCAAAAATTGACACACGCCGTTTTTCGAAATGATCGGTAATTTTGCGACTTTTTCGTAATGTCCGGCGCTTTCGTAAAGTTATCGTAAGTTTTGCGACTTTTTCGGAGCTTTCGTAAAGTTATCGTAAGTTTTGCGACTTTTTCGGAGCATTCATAACGTTATCGTACGTTTTGCGATTTTTTCGGAGCATTCGTAACGTTATCGTAAGTTTTGCGATTTTTTCGGAGCATTCGTAACGTTATTGTAAGTTTTGCGATTTTTTCGGTGCCGGCGAACCCAAATTGCGAACATCACGAAAAGTTCGCGAATTTGCGGACTTGCGAACACCCAATGTTCGCGCGAATTAGTTCGCCGGCGAACAGTTCGCTACATCTCTATCCCCTAGTGACCAATTCTGAAGAGTTTGGGGACCCTTGTATTAGTACTGTGAGTCTGGCAGCAGGTTGAATTTCCCCATTGAAAGCCAGTAGATGAAATTTTATTGGCTGTTGGTGGCTCCACCCACTTTTTCCAACCTTGAACCGCAGTTACCTGGTGACTAACTCTGAAAAGTTTAGGGACCTTAGTATTAATATTTAAAGAATGTCAGCAGGTTCAATTTAAACCAATAAAAGTCTATAAGTAAAATCTGATTGGCTGTTGTTGGGCTCCAGTAGTCATCCACTGACAAACAGTGCAAAGTTTGGGAACCCTGACATTAAACCAATAAAATTCAATAGGTGAAATCTGATTGGCTGTTGTTGGCCCCGACCATTTTTTCAAACTTACAACTGCAGTCCCCTAGTGACCAACTGTGAAGAGTTTGGGGACCCTGGTGTTAATACTGTGAGAATGGCAGCAGGTTGGATTTCCAACATCCAACAAATATCATATTTTCATTCGGGGTGACCCCATTATTATGTTATTCGAGTTTGGGGGGTGTAGCCTCAAAGCTGTAAGTGCGGCAGCAGTTTGAAAATCTTCCCTGTCAAAGTCAATGGGAAAATTGGGAGCGGCGCCACAAAAAGACGGGGGGCATGGGGAGCACAAGCAACCTGCTATTGAACAAAGAAGTGTGGGGAGTTTGGGTGTTGTACCCCTAAAACTGTAGGAGAAGTAGCGTTTAGAAAATAAGAAGAAGAATAATCAGCTGAAGTGGAAGAACAGTGAGTGGGTTTTTCAAACCAACATAATAAGCCGTAGGCACCGCGGTCCCTTTGGGAGACTCTGAGCTGTTATTTTTTGAACAAAAGTTTCCCAAGCAGTTATGAGAGTGAGCCTTGTAATTATATAACCCCCAGGGACTCACCGAGCTGGATACTGAGGCGCCGGAGGGAGGGGGCGGCGGCATGAGTTATGTTATACATGGGGCTGTTTCTTGTAATTAGGCAAAGCCACTAAGGATTCCTTGTAGTTACAGCACAGGAAATTCTGAACTGAAGATTTTAACTCTTCCAGAAAATGAATAAATTGAATGGCCTGATTAGATTCTGATATTTCCCCCCCATTGTAACACTCAAATGTACAAAATTCCATGAAATGTATTATAGGAATTCACCAAATCCACTTTTGTGGATTCGACTGAACCCCCGAATCCTTCATAAAGGATTTGGCTGAATACTGAACCAAATCCGAATCCTAATTAACATTAGAACTTGCCCCACTTTGCTTTGCCGAAAAATGTGCAAATTGGCGAAGCGTCCAATAAAAAGATGATAACGTGCAACAATTCTTTTGACAAGTGAGATAATTCTTTTGACACACACAACAATTTTTGGACGCGCTGTGAATTTTTCTGTGGCAAATTTTGTTGCCCGTTTCGCAAAAAAATCCACCAGTGGCGAAAAGAGGCAATTTGGCACAAATCCATGCCTGACAAATTTTTTCACCCATCACTATATAAAAAGTCTATGTGCTACCTACAGCCCTAAGTCATATTTATCCTCTGCTTTGGTCTCTCCCTACCCTTTATTACTAGTGATGAGCGAATCTGTCCTGTTTAGTTTTGCCTACAAATTTGCAAAACGACAGCAAAATTTGCAAAACGGCGAAAAATTCACAAACCGTGTTTGTTGCTCAATTTTTTTGACAACCGTGTCTTTTTTTAACGCGCTGTGACTTTTTTTCATTTTAGGGGTTTTTGAAACATGAATGTCTAGTTATATATTACAAGATCCCAAATGTGTTTAACCTTATTAATATATTGCAGAGATGCCCTTATACTGCCATCTAGCTTCTACTCTCTTTATAATGGAGAAGGAAAAGCATTTTGGCATTTTACTGCCAATAGATCAGCCACAATAGTACAAGCTAGAACGCTATATTTATTCTGCAGGAACCTTTACCATACCCAAATAAAGAGCTGTAGAAGCTCCCTCTGTTTGTTTAAAATAGCAGCTGCCATTTTAGTTTAGTCTCAGTAATTTCCTGCTGCAGCTCTGGCTGCTCGTAGCTCAGATTATACAGCACAGTTGGGAGGGGGAGCAAATTGTGATGTGAGAGGGAGGAGAAAGGAGTGGGAGAGAGGAGGGAGCTGTGCAGACTCTTGTCAGTGCCCTGAAGGATTTTTCTGAGAGAGGAAGTCTGACACAGAAGAACATGTTTACACAAAAGAAGATAAGAAATCCTGTGTTCTTTTGATAGAGGACTCAGTGCAGCGTTTCTGAATTTTTATGGCTGTATTTACCTTTCTGAGAAAGCTTTCATTCGTTTTTGCCTTTACTTCTCCTTTAAAAAGAACTATACTAAGCCTACTATACCAGTGCTCTACTCGTTAGCCACACAGGCCCTTACATGCAGCTATTCTTTGCCAGATACCCATTGCATTTTTCCCTTTGCTTTATGGCTTGGCTCCCATTAGGTGACAGCAACAGGTGTCCCAATGTCTCCCACCAATATCAGGGTGTATGCTGGAGTGTCACCCTGTCCTTTCTTTGTGATAAAGAAAGCATGTGACTATACAGATTTTCCATTAGGATTTCAGTTCTGCGCACATTTATTTTTTCTGCTAATGAGCAGAGAAAATAATTCTAAATTATTAGTTTCAGAAAAGGCTGATGAACCCCCTGATGCCGGTGCCTATATTCATTCTATTGTGCAAATCCTCTCTCTGCTCTCTATAAAATGAGGGTTGGATGAGCCGGGCCCCTTACTCTGTTCTACACACACAGCCCAACCCTGGGGCCCCTGTGTCTCTCTGTGCCACTGACTGTTACTGGGGCAAATCCTCTCTCTGCTCTCTATAAAATGAGGGTTGGATGAGCCGGGCCCCTTACTCTGTTCTACACACACAGCCCAACCCTGGGGCCCCTGTGTCTCTCTGTGCCACTGACTGCTGCTGGGGCAAATCCTCTCTCTGCTCTCTATAAAATGAGGGTTGGATGAGCCGGGCCCCTTACTCTGTTCTACACACACAGCCCAACCCTGGGGCCCCTGTGTCTCTCTGTGCCACTGACTGTTACTGGGGCAAATCCTCTCTCTGCTCTCTATAAAATGAGGGTTGGATGAGCCGGGCCCCTTACTCTGTTCTACACACACAGCCCAACCCTGGGGCCCCTGTGTCTCTCTGTGCCACTGACTGTTACTGGGGCAAATCCTCTCTCTGCTCTCTATAAAATGAGGGTTGGATGAGCCCCTTACTCTGTTCTACACACACAGCCCAACCCTGGGGCCCCTGTGTCTCTCTGTGCCACTGACTGTTACTGGGGCAAATCCTCTCTCTGCTCTCTATAAAGTGAGGGTTGGATGAGCCGGGCCCCTTACTCTGTTCTACACACACAGCCCAACCCTGGGGCCCCTGTGTCTCTCTGTGCCACTGACTGTTACTGGGGCAAATCCTCTCTCTGCTCTCTATAAAATGAGGGTTGGATGAGCCGGGCCCCTTACTCTGCTATACACATGTACCTGGATCCTGGGGCCCCTGTGTCTCTCTGTGCCCCTGAATGCTGCTGGGGGAATGTTCTGATCTTCTGCTTTATATTGGCATATATGGGAGCAATGTTGGGAGTCACTGCTGTCTGTTATTCTGTGAAAGTGCTGATCTATCTGATATTCCTGTGTGGGGGACCCTACAGATTTGGGGTTCAACCCCTGAATCTTGCCTGTAACCTGCAGATCATTAAACCAGTGAAGGAGTATGAATACATACAGGAAGGAGACATTGTGATCGCAGGGGTGATGGCTTCACATTTCTATATGATAAATGTTACATTTCCGTGGGACAATTCCAGTAGATTCCTCTGTACTTTGTAAGTAGTATCTCTTATAGGCACTAAGGGAAAGAAGGGGATAATAGCAACCAGTAAAGGGGCCCCCTACTGATGGGTTGCTGGTAACCACTGGTATATTCCTGTGACGTTCTGATTATTACTAACAAATCACCAGATATTTTCAGATATTCCAGTAAACAGAAATGGTCACAAACCAACCAATGTAAAGTAGCTTCCCTTGGGTAACCCATGCTCTACTGGTACAGGTACAGAACCCGTTATCCAGAATGCCCGGGACCAAGGGTATTCCAGATAAGGGGTCTTTCCGTAATTTGGATCTCCATACCTTAAGTCTACTAAAGAATCAATAAAACATTAATTAAACCCTATGGGATTGTTTTGCATCCAATAAGGATTATTTATATCTTAGTTGGGATCAATTACATGGAACTGTTTTATTACAAAAGAGAAAAAGGAAATCAGTTTTAAAATTCTGAATTATTTGATTAAAATGGAGTCTATGGGAGACAGGCATTCCGTAATTCGGAGCTTTCTGGATAACGGGTTTCCGGATAAGGGATCCCATACCTGTACTAGTTCAAGAAGACAGTTATTGAGCCCAAAAGAGGTTACATTTTGGCACCCAAAAGCGTGGGGCTCGAAGGTTGAGCTGCTGGACAAGTAGAGAAAGATACTTGTTCCTTTCATAAAAGGAGCAAGGTAATTGGCCGTGGGTTCAGATTCTGAGGTTCTTGCCTGTTACTCCCATTGGCTGTAGTTACTGCCTGTCACCAAACCTTAATGTAAATATGACAGAAGGGGGTATAGTCAGACCTTATATTCAGACCCTACAGACACACATAACACATCTTATTGAATAGATTAATAACTGGAAAACATATTTTATTCTCTACCCATACTGGAGTCCAAGCTGTATCTGGTGCAATGTTTCTCTCAACTTAACAGTTGTTCTGAGAATTAACAGAAGGCTGACAAAGTCTTTACCATATTTCCATTAAAAACAAAAACAAAAAAGGTCTTAGAAACCTGTAATAGAAAACGAAGGTGTTGCTCACGTAACTTAATGCCGTAATTTGGGTCCCTAATACAAAAAGTCCTATCCCATATCTGCAAATTAAATGACCCAGTGTTATCGTGCTTCACCCAACACAAAGCCGGAGCATTCTACATCAAGAAATGGGTTAAATATTGACATTCCGCCTCTTTAACCCTTTTACTGCCAGCAGTTCTGAACAAAGTGGAACTTCTACTGCCAGACAGTTTTTGAACATTTTGCACTGTTTCACTTTAGGGGCTTTTCCTCGGGGGGACTTTTAGTTTACCCAGGAAAACTATATATCGTTTTTTTCAGGACAACCTAAGCTTTCAAAATTTGGTGGAATTTTTATGTAATTCCAATTCTGTAACCAGATATAGGCTTCTAAATATAAATTATAAATAAATAATTATATTATATTTATTATAAATAAATTATATTTATTATAAATAAATTATCAATAATAATTTCCATAATATAAACGGTTACACCAGAAACAAAAATTATTTTATGCATGAAAATACAACTGATTTGGAAAGTCCCATGTCTCCTGAACGTGCCAATACCAAATATATATAGTTTTATGGAGATTTCTCACTTGTATAGGTCAAAAACTCCCAGCAGTACCTACCAAATTCCCAAAGCACTGCTCCAGAAAGCTGCATACTTTAGATTTCAAGGCCAAAAATTCCACTAACAGAAGGTTTATCCCAGAAAATTATACATTTTTAGAAAGAACAGATTCTGAGGAATCCAGAATAGGTAGAACTGTCTGTCTGCTCCAAACTACCAAGTAGCAATGTTTTCCTAAAGTTATTGTTTTTTATCAAAATTTGTGAAATTTCTTAAAAATCGCTTCAAAGCTTCTGGTCTATAGTATCTTATCTCCTACAGGTCATAAAGTAACAGATAAAACACCCTAAATATAAATACCAGGGGTCCACTGAACAGTTTGATGCCCAATATGTATAGGTTTACCTAAGTATGTGGCATGTAGGGGCCCCAATGTGAACATACCCCAATATGATCTGTCATTTCTGTCATTTCAGCTTCTGCAAAATCAACACATTTACGTCATTTTGTGTGGGATAACACTACAAAAAAGTACGCTCACCCCAGAAAGCCATATATTTTGGGAAAGTACACATTCCCCCGAATCTAAAATGGGTACCCATGTCTTTCTACTCCAAAGTACCAAGCCGCACAGCTTTTCTAAATTAGCAATTTTGATGACAATTCCAAAAATCCCCTCAAAGCTTCCACTTTGCAGCATCTTATCTCCCACATAGCATTAGGTACCAAGATAAAACACCATAAATATGAATGCCAGGGGTCCATTAAACAGTTTGATGCCCAATATGTATAGGTTTACCTAAGTATGTGGTATGTAGGGGCCCCAATGGGAACATACCCCCATATGTACTGTCATTTCTGTAATTTCAGCTTCTGCAAAATCAACACATTTACATCATTATATGTGGGATAATGCTACAAGAAAAGTACACTCACCCCAGAAAGTCATATATTTTTGGAAAGTACACATTCCCCCGAATCTTAAATGGGTACTCATGTCTTTCTACTCCAAAGTACAAAGTTGCAAAGCTTTCCTAAAGTTGGCAATTTTGATAAAATTTCCAAAAATCCTCTCAAAGCTTCCAGTTTACAGCATCTTATCTACCATGTATCATTAGGTACCAAGATAAAACACCCTGAATTTGAACGCCAGGGGTCCACTGAACAGTATGATGCCCATAAGTGTGTTCTGCCCCCAATAGGGGGTAATTATATCTTAGTTGGGGTCAAGTATAGGTACTGTTTTATTATTACAGAGAAAAGGGAATCATTTAACCATTAAATAAACCCAATAGGGCTGTTCTGCCCCCAATAAGGGGTAATTATATCTTAGTTGGGATCAAGTACGGGTACTGTTTTATTATTACAGAGAAAAGGGAATCATTTAACCATGAAATAAACCCAATAGGGCTGTTCTGCCCCAATAAGGGGTAATTATATCTTAGTTGGGATCAAGTACAGGTACTGTTGTATTATTACAGAGAAAAGGGAATCATTTAACCATGAAATAAACCCAATAGGGCTGTTCTGCCCCCAATAAGGGGTAATTATATCTTAGTTGGGATCAAGTACGGGTACTGTTTTATTATTACAGAGAAAAGGGAATCATTTAACCATGAAATAAACCCAATAGGGCTGTTCTGCCCCAATAAGGGGTAATTATATCTTAGTTGGGATCAAGTACGGGTACTGTTTTATTATTACAGAGAAAAGGGAATCATTTAACCATGAAATAAACCCAATAGGGCTGTTCTGCCCCAATAAGGGGTAATTATATCTTAGTTGGGATCAAGTATGGGTACTGTTTTATTATTACAGAGAAAAGGGAATCATTTAACCATTAAATAAACCCAATAGGGCTGTTCTGCCCCAATAAGGGGTAATTATATTTTAGTTGGGATCAAGTACAGGTACTGTTTTATTATTACAGAGAAAAGGGAATCATTTAACCATTAAATAAACCCAATAGGGCTGTTCTGCCCCCAATAAGGGGTAATTATATCTTAGTTGGGATCAAGTACAGGTACTGTTTTATTATTACAGAGAAAAGGGAATCATTTAACCATTAAATAAACCCAATAGGGCTGTTCTGCCCCAATAAGGGGTAATTATATCTTAGTTGGGATCAAGTACAGGTACTGTTTTATTATTACAGAGAAAAGGGAATCATTTAACCATGAAATAAACCCAATAGGGCTGTTCTGCCCCAATAAGGGGTAATTATATCTTAGTTGGGATCAAGTACAGGTACTGTTTTATTATTACAGAGAAAAGGGAATCATTTAACCATTAAATAAACCCAATAGGGCTGTTCTGCCCCAATAAGGGGTAATTATATCTTAGTTGGGATCAAGTACAGGTACTGTTTTATTATTACAGAGAAAAGGGAATCATTTAACCATGAAATAAACCCAATAGGGCTGTTCTGCCCCAATAAGGGGTAATTATATCTTAGTTGGGATCAAGTACAGGTACTCTTTTATTATTACAGAGAAAAAGGAATTCATATTTAAAAATTCTAGTTATTTGATTATAATGGAATCTATGGGAGTTGGCCTTCCCGTAATTTGGAGCTTTCTGGATAATGGGTTTCTGCATAATGGATCCTATACCTGTACGTAAGACTTAATATTTAAGTAATGATAATAATCTTGTAAGTAAAGGTGATTTATTCATTATCTCAGACCAAATGAACAGGCTTACCGCTACTTGGTGGATTTTCGCTTCGCCATTGAGCAGATTAACAAGGATCCGACCCAGTTACCCAACCTGACCCTGGGGTACCATATATACGATTCCTGTGGGGACCCCCGGAAGGCTGTGAGGAGTGTATTACAGATATTATCTGGTACCAGGGAGCCGGTTCCCAATTACTCCTGTGTGGGAAAGAGACACATTGCTGGGTTTATTGGGGATCTCACCTCAGAGACAACTGTACCCATAGCCCAGATACTGACTCTCTATGGATATTCCCAGGTGAAAAAAAAAATATCACAAGTAACATAATCTTTTACCAATGTCTTTCAGCTAGTTACTACTAGTCACTACACTCACTAGTAGTGATGAGCGAATTTTTTCAGCAGGCATGGATTCGCAGCAAATTTCCGCATTTCACCATTGGTGCAAAACTTATGTGAAAATTTGCTGCGGAAAAATTTATCGTGTAAAAAGATTCCGCGGTCGTGTTAAAATTGGGCACAGGCATGTCAAAATTGGGCACGGTTGCATCATAAAAAGGCGTGGTTGCATCAAATTGGGCGTGGTCGCATAAAAAAAGTGAAGCAGGCAAAAAAAAGATGCTCGCGACAAAATTGCACGACAAATGCGTTTCTAAAATTTTTCACTGTTTCACGAATTTTCTTGTCGTTTCGCGAATTTTATGGTGAAGCGAAATGGGGAAGATTCACTCATCACTAGTCACTAGAGTTTTTGAGCTAAGGGTAGGTGCAACATGGTCTTACTACTCAGTCACATTGTTCACTAGGGGACTTGAATTTAACTGCATCACAGATTTATAATGTTAATAGGCAGTGTAGGACTCACATACAATGAGGGGCCTTGACTTGGCACGGGAGCTTACAAAGTGTGACGCTAACACCTCATCTTTTGTAAATATTAATTTTAAAGGCAAACTGAGCACTGGCAATCTTTCTCTTTCTTTTAATGTCTTAAAATTAGAGCTAAAGGCTGAAAAATGTATCTCAGCTTTCAATCTACTGCCCTTCCCCATCATGGTATAAGAAAATCATCCGCCCGCATTTCTGTTTGTTCTTTGGAGAACACAAGGATAGGGCTGATGTGTAACAACTGAATAAAACAAAGTTTTCATTCACAGATGATGCTTTTTTTTTATACCTGTATATGAAAACTATGATTAGTATCTGGTTTGGTTTTGAAATAAATTCCAAATCTGATGGATCTACTAAAGACATGAAGGGGGGATGATAGTATACCAAACCAATGTAAGAGTTTATATAAAGCCGGTATTGTTGTTGTGAAATTATTACATTGTCAGCAAAAAGGCCAACTTTGTGCTTTGTGCTCAATTCCCTTAACCTGTACTCCCTCGATTAGCGAATTTTCCCTTATTGCCTGAGCCAATGGTTCAATTATCATAACAAAAATCAAAGGTGGTAGGGGACACCCCTGCCTAGTGCCATTTGTAATCTAAAATTTAATTCAGATTTATACTATGTCAGGTTGATATGACTTTGAAGGCCATAAAAAAAAAGAATGTTGGTAAATTTGCCCCTTGTGTTATTCTGTGAAGCTGGTTGTAGTTTTGTGTCATCTCTCCAAATCTAGATCAGTTATGGAGCGACAGACATATCGCTCAGGGACAGAGCTGCCTTCCCGTACTTTTTCCGTACAGTACAAAGTGATGAAGCCAATTATTTTGCTTTAAGTACATTTCTGAGACATTTTGGCTGGACCTGGGTTGGAATAATTACATCTGATGATATCAGTGGAGAGAAAGAGCATCGCAGTTTGAGCAAATATCTCAACATGGAAGGCATCTGCATTGCGTATACAATAAAGATGAATAGCAACAACAAATATGCAATAAAATCAAAGCAATATAAAAGCACAGTTGAGGGATCCTCTACCAGTGTCATTATACTTATTGGAACGGTTTCTACCCTGTTTGTCACGGAATTACCTATTGAAAATCCCCTGTTCCAAGAAAAGACTTTGATCCTTTCACCTAATTGGGGGAATAACGATTTTGTTATTGCGTATGGCATGGAAATATTCAATCTCAGTTTGGTGTTCGTGCCCCATTACCATTATGATCTCGGGACTCCTGAAATGAGAAGATTTTTAGAGAATTTGCATCCATCCAAACTCCCACACGACAAGTTAACTGAAGATATCTTTATGATTTTTCATTTGTGTTTGTCAAAAGACCAAAATAAGAATGATTTGTACCAATATATTTACCTAAACACTCTCCGTAACTGCACTGGGCAGGAACGTATTACAGATCTTTACTATTTCAGTGGTCGAACCAACTCTCCCCCGGTGCATCTGGCAGTTGATATAATGTCTCAGGCACTTCATGAGATGTTGCTTATTAATAAATCCATGAATTACTCGTATAAGTACCAGGTAATTATCAAAATACAAGAAAACTGCCCTGTGCATGAGGTTTGTGATATAAGGGGCAGATTTATCCAAATGTGAGTTCAGAGCTTAATACATATGGGGCAGATTTACCGAAACACGATCATTTCTAATTTTTTTTCATTTTCAAATTCGACTAAACTCGTTTTCCCGAATGTCTAATATTTACTAAAAAAAAAGTGGCCAGAAAAAGCCGCTGTGAGAAAAGTTGTAAAAAATCCGGACTTTATTGAATTGTGGCTGCAACAATTTGAAAAAGTCGTGATTTACGGACGAAACCCAGGGAATTCTCTAAATTTTTGAGATGAAAAAAAGAACTTCAAGGAAAGGGACGTTTCCCATTGACTTGTACATGAATGCAGCAAGTTTAATCTAGTGAATTGTGATGAGTGAATCTGTCTCATTTCGCTTCGGTGAGAAATTTGTGAATCTTTCAAAAGAAATTTGTGAAACAGCAAAAATGTGCGTAAAAAAAAAATTGTCGCCTGAGACTATTCTTTTGATGCCCGCGACAATTCTTTTGATGCCCGAGACAATTCTTTTGATGCCCATGACAATTTTTGGACGGGCGGCAAATTTTTCCGTGGCAAATTTTTTCATCTGGTTCGCGAAACAATCCGCCAATGGCGAAACTTGCAAATTCGCTCTGAATTAATGCCTGCCTAAACATTTCACCCATCACTACTGGCGAATTGTCGAATTTGGATTTTTAGCTGTTTAAACACATAGGGGCCATGAATTTTCACTAGTTAAAAGCACGATTGGAAAAAATTTGCAGTAACAACGATAAATTCTGATGTGCGAAAATTGCGCTAAAATTCTTTTCTTGGTCGTACGAAAATATTGTGGTTGCGATACCAAAGCTTGAATGAATTCTGAAATGGGCGTAGTCTTTGTGAAAAATACGGCTTTTTCGTGGAAGTTAACAAAAGCCATGAAAAAGTTCTGCTATTTTAATGATAATGATAATATTATTGTGGTCATTACAAAAAGTTCTAAAAATTTGAAAAAATACGATTTTTTTTTTAAAAAAAATTGTGGTTTAATGAATGGGCCCCATAGTGTTTTCTCTCTGTGACTTTTTTAATAAAATTCAAATGAAGTTTAAAATTTGATGGTTAGTAGTGATTTTCGCTGCAGAAAAATTTGTTGCGCCAATTTTTCTTTTGTTGTGTGTCAAAAAAAGGCACATTCGCGTCAAATTGGCTGTGGTCGCGTAAGAAAGGGTGCAGTCATGTCAAATATGGTGCATTAGTGGCAAAAAAAGTGCAGCCGACAAAAAAAATAGACGCGGGAGACAAAAAAACATGCAACAAATGCATTTCGTGAATTTTTCACCATTTCGCGAATTTTCTTGCTGTTTTCGCTCATAACTAATGGTTAGTAAATGAGCACCTAAAACTCCCAACATTCTGTTCATTCCTATGGGATTTTACCAGCATACTTGAGGAGTTCTAACTTTCACCCATTGATGAATATACTTCTTTCTCTGTCTTGTTTGTATGTATAACTTTATTTATAAAGTGCCACAAGGACACGCAGCGCTGTACAATCTTACAGAATACACAATTACACACAGGGAGGACAAGTGTTATAATAAATACAATAAATAAGTATAAATACACAGGGAGTAAGTGCCATGTGGTATGAGACACAGTGGGAAGGAGGTCCCTGCCCCGTAGAGCTTACAGTCTAAGTGGTTGGGTAACATACAGGCACAAATTGGAAGGTAAGAGTGCACCAGGTATGGTCCCTGTCCCGTAGAGCTTACAGTCTAAGTGGTTGGGTAACATACAGGCACAGATTGGTAGGTAAGAGTGCACCAGGTATGGTGCCTGTCCCGTAGAGCTTACAGTCTAAGTGGTTGGGTAACATACAGGCACAGATTGGTAGGTAAGAGTGCACCAGGTATGGTGCCTGTCCCGTAGAGCTTACAATCTAAGTGGTTGGGTAACATACAGGCACAAATTGGAAGGTAAGAGTGCACCAGGTATGGTGCCTGTCCCGTAGAGCTTACAATCTAAGTGGTTGGGTAACATGCACACACAAACTGGTAGGTAAGAGTGCACCAGGTATGGTGCCTGTCCCGTAGAGCTTACAATCTAAGTGGTTGGGTAACATACAGGCACAAACTGGAAGGTAAGAGTGCACCAGGTATGGTGCCTGTCCCGTAGAGCTTACAATCTAAGTGGTTGGGTAACATACAGGCACAAACTGGAAGGTAAGAGTGCACCAGGTATGGTGCCTGTCCCGTAGAGCTTACAATCTAAGTGGTTGGGTAACATACAGGCACAAACTGGAAGGTAAGAGGCACCAGGTATGGGCATTTGCCCTTAAGCGCAGGACTGGGCAAAATAATGTTTTAGTGCTCCAGAAGGTACAGTCTGAGTTTTTTCTTAAAGAGAGTGGGTGAGTGTTCCCTACGGAGGGATTCAGGGATAGAGTTCCAGAGGGAAGGAGCAGTGAGATAGAAAGGGTTAAGCCGAGAGAGCGCAGTGGGTGTGGATATTTAACTCCCCTATTACTATAATACGAGACGGAAGCATAATGTAATATGTTTCCATTGAATCTATAAGAACTGAATGTGTGTTACTGCCTTATTGATACTGTCTGACTGGCGACGAGCGAATCTGTACTGATCCGTTTTGCAACTTTTTTGTCTCGGTGAGATTTTTGTCTCTGAACTTTATCACGGCAGATTTTTGCCGCAGTTTGGCGAATAATTCCGCCGATGGCAGAAATGCAGAATTCCGCTGCCAATCCATGCCTGGCCAAAAAAGTCGCTCATTGCTATGTCTGACAGGTCAGCAGTGTCCAAATGAATTGTGATTTAAATACGTGTCCATCTTATACAGGAGCTGCACCATTTCCTTAAAAAACATCAATACTCCACCCAAATTGGTCCAGTCTTCTTGTTTAATGAATATGGGGAGTACATCTCTGGGTTATGGATCTATAACTACATTTTAGCAGCAGATAGGCACCAAGACAAACAGCTTTTTGGTGAATTCTCACCATGGCGACCCTCACACCAGCAGCTCAACGTCACATTGTCTTTAATAAAATGGAAGTCAAATGACAATGAAGTAAGAATATCTTTTCTTTTACCCTTAAGCCTTTTAACATCAACACCATTGTAATCTGTTTTTCCCATGGGGCTAGCTATATTCTTCATTTCCCAGGGTGCCACAGTCATGTGATCTGTGCTCTGATGAATTTCAGTCACACTTTACTGCTGTGCTGCAAGTTGGAGTGATATCCCCCCCCCCTCACCCCCAGCAGCCGATCAGCAGAACAATGGGAAGGGAGCAAGATAGCAGCTCCCAGTAGGTATCAGAATAGCACTCAATAGTAAGAAATCCAAGTCCGGCTTGGGACTCCTTCAGTTACATGGGAGTAGGAGAAACAATAGGTTAGCTGAAAGCAGTTCTAATGTGTAGTGCTGGCTCCTTCTGAAAGCTCAGACACAATGCATTGAGATGGCACCTACACACCAATATTACAGCTACAAATACATTTGCTGATAAAATGTTAAATGACAGAGGGAATTATTTTCTGTGTAACAGTGTCATTTAGAGATAAACAGTGCCCCACAAACATCATGGCAGTGTCCCATTACTCATTTAACCATTAAATAAACCCAATAGGGCCGTTCTGCCTCCAATAAGGGGTAATTATATCTTAGTTGGGATCAAGTACAGGTACTGTTTTATTATTACAGAGAAAAGGGAATCATTTAACCATGAAATAAACCCAATAGGGCTGTTCTGCCCCAATAAGGGGTAATTATATCTTAGTTGGGATCAAGTACAGGTACTGTTTTATTATTACAGAGAAAAGGGAATCATTTAACCATTAAATAAACCCAATAGGGCTGTTCTGCCCCAATAAGGGGTAATTATATCTTAGTTGGGATCAAGTACAGGTACTGTTTTATTATTACAGAGAAAGGGGAATCATTTAACCATTAAATAAACCCAATAGGGCTGTTCTGCCCCCCAATAAGGGGTAATTATATCTTAGTTGGGATCAAGTACAGGTACTGTTTTATTATTACAGAGAAAAGGGAATCATTTAACCATTAAATAAACCCAATAGGGCTGTTCTGACCCCAATAAGGGGTAATTATATCTTAGTTGGGATCAAGTACAGGTACTGTTTTATTATTACAGAGAAAAGGGAATCATTTAACCATTAAATAAACCCAATAGGGCTGTTCTGCCCCAATAAGGGGTAATTATATCTTAGTTGGGATCAAGTACAGGTACTGTTTTATTATTACAGATAAGTAGGAAATCATTTTATATGATAAGTTATTGGCTTAAAATGGACTCTGTGGGAGGTTTCTGGATCTTTTTTAGAAGGGATCACAAACCTTTATATTGATAATATTTTGACATTTAATTACATTACAGAGTATTATTCTAAACGACTATGACCATTCTTACCAATTTCTGTGTATTTGTTATGGAATTTCTAGATCCCAAGAGCTCAATGTTCAGACAACTGTCTCCGCGGATTCAGGAAAGCAACAAAATGTGGAGCCCAGTCCTGCTGTTATGACTGTGTCCTGTGTTCTGAGGGAGAGATTTCCAACACATCTGGTATAAATACATGATGTTTGAAAATGTATTACAGCTTGAAAGTCAGAGAGTTGTATACAGAGAGAGCGAGAGAGAAACATGGAGAGAGAGAGGAAGAGGAGCAGAGAGAGAAATGGAGAGAGAAACAGAATTTTCTCCCTCAATTCCTTTTTTTTTCTTGGCTCCCCCTTTTGTTACTGAAAAAGTAATAAGTGATTTCATTGGCCAGTGTAAGGCTAGTAACTACCCATCTGTGTCATCAATTGTTCTTCTATCCGTTTGTAATTTAGTTTAAAAATGAAGAAAACATTTAAAAAATGTAGACATTGCCCCCAAAATAGTCAACTGATATAAGAATCTTCCTCTCTAAAGGTTCTGTTCAAGTGAAACCACTCCCCTTCCCCGTACGAATAGATCGAAATTAGTGATGGGCAAAATAATTTGTCAAAAAAAAATGCCCAGAGAGTAAAAAATAATGACTTGTCAAAAAAAAATTGTAGCGCATGACAATTTTTTTTTTGACGTGTGACATTTTCACTGTTTTGCAAATTGTTCACCATTTTGCAAATCTTTTGAAAGATTCGCAATTTTTTTGGCCAAGCAAAACTGAAGAGATTCGCCCATCACTAATCAGAATCCCTGCACTGTAGCTGTGTTTGGGCCTCATTAATTAATGAGGATTTGGGGATTTTTGTGGATAACATACTCTGCAACTCAGTTGCAGTAGCTACTAAAGCATATAAAGCGCTGTCTTCAAAATGGCATTGACACAAAGAATGAGAACATATTTTTGACATTTTATAGGTCCCTGGTAAGGCCTCACTATCACAACCTGTAAAGCAGGAACTCTGGGACTGTTTGATAGACCACACTCCTGTTAGGATCTGCTGGGGTTTGATCCCAGGACCTCCTGGTTGTTGGCTGCTCTCCCTAACCATTGAGCCAGGAGAGCAGACAGCAAGAGGTATTTGCCTTGTGTTTCCTTTCACCTTTTTCTGGGCTTGGTAACATCACCCCAGCAGCCTTATTGGCTAGTTGTGGTGAGCCAATCAGGGCTGACTCTGCCCTATTTAAGTCCAGCCCTCCTCACACTCGTCGCTTGAACATTGGTTAACATTAAGCACTGTGGCCTGTCCCTAGTTTGTGTTCCTATTCTGGCTCCTTAGTCTTGTTTCCTTGCTCCTTTGCACCTTTGTCTTGCTTCTGCTCCTGTTCTTGCTCCTTGCTCTTCACTCCTGATCTTTCCCTTTGCTCCTTGCTTATCCTGTCCTGTCCAGTCTATGCCCGCTCTGTCCCATCCTGTACTGTCTGGTCCTGTCTAGTCTATGCCCATTCCTTCCCATCCTGTCTGGTCTAGGCTATGCCCGCTCTGTCCCAGCTGGTCTAGTCTATGCCTGCTCTGTCCTGTCTACGCCTGCTCCATCCTGTAACAGCCCCTGCCTCAGGGACTCACCTTCCCATCTCTCACTGATAACAACTCCTTCAAGCAGGAGACCCCTACCAGGACTGGTCTTCACCAATGCCCATTTGGGGCCCCAGAACTTTCTGCTGCAGGACCTAACAGGGAGCCTAAACACGGCAGAATTTGATCCAAAGCGGAGTACCCAAGAGGGTCAGACAGAATCATGGTCAAAACAGACTTGGAGTCAGGGAAGGCAGTAAAGAATTAGAGTCAGAAACAAGCGTGTAGTCAATAATCAGAAGTGAAACAGGGACAAAAGTCTTAGGAAGGACTGTAAGAGCAAAGATTCAGCTTGGGAAAAAAATACAACTGAAAAGAGATGTGTGCCAATGCATTTCACACCATAACAAGAGGTATAAAGGTGCGCTGGTCTCCCAGGGCACCTCCCAGTACCCCCCTTTAAGAAGCATGGACCGTGGGCTCCCAAGGTTTCCCTGCAAACTTTATGTACAATGATTTAACTAGACGGGGAGTGTGAATGTGGCCAAAGATGTGACCTCTCCTTAGGACCAACCCCTTTAAAAGAATTAAATATTGAGTATAACTTACTTTACAGAAATCCACAATTGCTGGTGCCCCTTACCTGAAACTGGAGGAGGAGGAGCGAAGTCAGAGAAAAAAATATTCTTGACCACAAGAAGGATACATGGAAGGAGTTGGAGATGCTCTGAGGCAGGCCAAATTTAACACACACAGGGTTACCTTAAAGGGACACACAAGGGTTGATCTTGAAGGGACCAATAAGATGAGGAACAATTTAGAAGAGGGCACTTGAAGTCTAATATCCTTAGTTGACAGACAGACAGAATTTCCAATCTAAAACTACGGAGCAGGTCATCAATATTTACTGGCCACCAACTTCTGATGAGTAAAGGACTTCACTAGAGCTTGTTGGGCCTGAGCCCAGATGGTCTTCAAATCCCAGAGGGCAGATTCAGCAGGAGGCACATTTACTTTGGCAAATGCAGATAATAAAATGAAAGAATTGAGACCTCAAGTACACAAAATGGAGAAAACCTTTAAAGGAGTTAATCCCAAGCTGCAGGTATACCTTCAGTTCTCTCAATAGTGCCCTTAAGTCTCCCCATATTTCTCCTGTTCAGATGATCAGAAGCCAAATAAGAAGAAAAAACGTTGAGCTGTGTAAAGAAAGTTCCCATAATGCCTCACTCCTGCACCAAGACCCGTGTACATGCTCAGTTAGTTAGGCTATGAGTCAGCTTCCTTCTGATTGGCTCAGATCCACATTCCTAAGGGGGGGGGCGAGTTCTTAGCATTCTTTGGGGGAGGGGGAGCAGGAGAGAGCAGAGAGCTGCGTGTCTCTGGCAGAAGATAATAGAGATATTTTGATAGAGGACTCTGCAGTGTTTCTGTGAGTGCTTATGGCTGTATTTACATAGACCTTTCTGATAAAGCTTACTTAGTTTTTACCTTTCCTTCTCCTTTAAGAATTCATAGCACAAGATTCATGGACCAGGAAATGTTAAGACTTTGTGAGTTTGATGATTAGGCCGAGCTGTGATTAGGGCAACAATCTTTGAAAACCTCTCAATAAATCTTCAATAAAAGTTGACAAAACACAAAAAATGCTTCATTGCTTTCAACCCTCAGGAGTTGACCAGTCCAAGGCTGCAGATACTTTAGTAGGATATGTCTCATATCTCTCTATCTCTCTGAGAAATATCTCACTCATCACTACATATCATCTCTTCTGACTTTTATATATAAGATGAGCAAATCTGTCCCATTTTGCCATAAACTTTGTGTAAGAAAATTCACAAAACAGCGAAAAACTTGCGAAACGCATTTGTCGCACGCTTTTTTTTTGTCGGCCACAATTTTTTTGTCGCCCACGTCTATTTTTTGTTGCCCGCACTTTTTTTTTTACATGACCGCGCCCAATTTAACATGACTGTGCCTCTTTTTTGACGCGACCAAACCCTTTTTTGTGACACACAACAAAAAAATTCTGTGTGGCGAATTTTCGCAACCAATTTGACGTGGCCGTGCCTTTTTTTTACGTGACCGTGCCTGTTTTTGTCCCTACCACACCCTTTTTTTAGGCGGCCGCGCCCAATTTGATGCGACCGATGTTATGTGACCACGCCCCTTTTTCGACTCGCGACAAAAAAATCCGAACAAATTTTTCTGCACCAAATTTTCACGGAGGTTTCGTGAAACAATTCCCCAATGGAGAAATTGCGGAAATTCCCTGTGAATCCATGCCTGTTGTAAAAATTTGCTCATCACTAATGATATAACCTAGAAATGGAATATTGTGTTTGGGAAATTCACACTTTTTTAGTTTGGGGTAAAGGTTCTCTCTCGAGCATTGTAGAACAGGCACGACTTGAGAAACAAGAGAAGGAAAACACCAGAATTCTGAAGGTCTAAAGTAGGTCACAGAAGATATCATTGATGAAGCAGCATCCCATAAATCCAATGGCAGGACAAGGTCGATCCCTGTTGTTGGAGGCAGTTTTCCACTCATCTCCTTGGCAGATGTGAATAAGGTTGTAAGCCCCCTTGTATGTCTTGTTCAGATCATCAATGCACGGTCAAAGGACCCCAAAGGAAACCAGCTCAGAGGTCAATGGGACAGTCATATGGCCTAAAGGGAAGAAGGATCTCAGCATTTTTTCAAAAACATAGAAAATCTTTGTAACACTCGGACGGATAGAATCTTGGGTAACAGAAGAGACTGATAGAAAAAGAACAGGAGCTAAAGTTACAGGAGGAGCCCCAAATGAAGAGTTGCTCGGGGCTTATGCTTAGTGTAAAGTGCTCTAAAGGGAAGATGTCAGCTCTTGCATCTACCTGTAGTTTAACTGAGTGTTTAGGAGACAATTATTCATATTATAGTCCAGTATATCACTATATTATCTGAGATTTTCCCATGGTTTCTTTCCACATTTACAGATAGTGAGAGCTGCATCCAATGTCCAGATATGGAATGGCCCAATGAGCAGAAGGATCAATGTATATTCAAGAAAATTGTTCAGATAATCAATGCATGGTCAAAGGACCCCAGCTCAGTGGTCAATGGGACAGTCATATGGCCTATAGGGAAGAAGGATCTCAGCATTTTTTCAAAAACATCAAAAAATCTTTGTAAGAGTCAGAGGGAGAGAATCTTGGGTAACAGAAGAGACCAGGAGCTAAAGTTACAGGAGGAGCCCCAAATGAAGAGTTGTTCTGAGGTCCCAACAATGGTGGAATTGCGCTGCCTTAATAAAGAAAGCACTAAGATAATTGGAGTGCAGGGTATTTATGAGGAGTAGAGGGGAAACCACACGATAGTATAGATATAGAACTACCTATAGTTTAACTGAGTGTTTAGGAGACAATTATTCATATTATAATCCAGTATATTATCTGAGACTTCACCAGAGTTTCTTTCCACATTTACAGACAGTGAGAGCTGCATCCAATGTCCAGATATGGAATGGCCCAATGAGCAGAAGGATCAATGTATTGCCAAGATGGAAGAATTTCTCTCATTCGGCGATGATGTTATATCTGCCATTTTTTTATTCATCTCAGTTCTTCTTTTCCTTATTACTGGGGGGATAATGAGAATTTTTATTATATACCGGGACTCCCCCATAGTGAGAGCCAACAACCGGAGCCTGAGCTTCCTCCTCCTTGTCTCCATCAAGCTGAGCTTCCTCAGTGTGTTTCTGTTCCTCGGTCGCCCTGTGGATATAACCTGCATGCTGCGCATCATCACTTTTGGAATCACCTTCTCCATAGCTGTCTCTTCTCTCCTGGCCAAGACTATCATGGTTTGTGTTGCTTTCAAAGCCACCAAGCCAGGGAGCTCATGGAGAAAATGGCTGGGAGTCAAACTGTCCAATTCTGTAGTCTTGTTCTGCTCATCCATTCAAATAATCATCTGCATGACTTGGTTGGCCATTTCTCCTCCCTTTCAGGAACTGGACATTCACACTTCCCCTGGAACCATCATCATTCAGTGCAATGAGGGCTCAGCTATTGGCTTTTACTCAGTTATTGGGTATATGGGGCTTCTGGCAGCTGTTAGTTTTGTTTTAGCATTTTTAGCTCGGAGCTTACCGGACAGTTTTAATGAGGCCAAGTACATCACTTTCAGCATGCTGCTCTTCTGCAGTGTTTGGATCACAATGATCCCGGCCTATCTGAGCACCAAAGGCAAAAACACTGTGTGTGTGGAGATATTTGCCATACTCACCTCAAGCGCGGGGCTTTTAGCCTGTATATTTCTGCCCAAATGTTATATAATACTGCTCAGGCCAGAAATCAATCTAAAAACGAGTTTGCTTAGAAACCAATAGAAATCATTTTGCAAACGCCATCACAAGTTGTGTATTTAATCTTGTGTATAGTAAGCTAAATATTGTAACTCTATTTTGGCACACTCTACATGGGTTGGATTACGCTCACTTCTCTGGGCTGTGCTTTACTTGCTTAGGCTGAATTTTCTTTGCAGATGAAAGGTACTGGGACTGGGATTATAGTGCAGTGCTGCCACCTAGTGGACACTGAGGAGCACACCTCAAGGGGATTTCCACTAGGAAAATAATTGCATAGTTTTGCAGCAAAGATAAACTTTATATAACAGTTTAGATAAATGCAATAACTGTAAAATGCAAACAGTAATAACCCTGGGAAACCTGTGGGCTTTAGTCAGTACTGGCTCAGTCTCTCCCAGCACACAGTCCCACACTCCAACCAGTTCCAGTTCAGTCCTAGCAAAGTCCCTTCCCCAGAGCTCTTTCAGTTTCCCCAGGTAGCGCTACCTGCCCCAAAGTCCCTTCCCCAGAGCCCTTTCAGTTTCCCAGGTAGCGCTACCTGCCCCAAAGTCCCTTCCCCAGAGCTCTTTCAGTTTCCCCAGGTAGCGCTACCTGCCCCAAAGTCCCTTCCCCAGAGCTCTTTCAGTTTCCCAGGTAGCGCTACCTGCCCCAAAGTCCCTTCCCCAGAGCTCTTTCCCCAGGTAGCGCTACCTGCCCCAAAGTCCCTTCCCCAGAGCTCTTTCCCCAGGTAGCGCTACCTGCCCCAAAGTCCCTTCCCCAGAGCTCTTTCAGTTTCCCCAGGTAGCGCTACCTGCCCCAAAGTCCCTTCCCCAGAGCTCTTTCAGTTTCCCCAGGTAGCGCTACCTGCCCCAAAGTCCCTTCCCCAGAGCTCTTTCAGTTTCCCCAGGTAGCGCTACCTGCCCCAAAGTCCCTTCCCCAGAGCTCTTTCAGTTTCCCCAGGTAGCGCTACCTGCCCCAAAGTCCCTTCCCCAGAGCTCTTTCAGTTTCCCCAGGTAGCACTACCTGCCCCAAAGTCCCTTCCCCAGAGCTCTTTCAGTTTCCCCAGGTAGCGCTACCTGCCCCAAAGTCCCTTCCCCAGAGCTCTTTCCCCAGGTAGCGCTACCTGCCCCAAAGTCCCTTCCCCAGAGCTCTTTCCCCAGGTAGCGCTACCTGCCCCAAAGTACCTCTCCCTTTGGAATAGACAGTTGCTCCCACGTAGCAGTCTCAGAGAAACACCTGCCCTCACCCAGGGGCCACACTAGGATGGCAACAGGCACCCACAGGCAGTTGAACAAGATGCAGAACTGTCTCTCCCTTTGGGCTGGAGCTCAAAGACTGTCTCTAGCCGAGCACTCCGCAGCCTCTCTGGTTACTGCCAGTTCAGTCTACTGCTCCCTGTTCTACCGGATGTGTTTCTCTCTGCCTGGCACTGTAGCAGGGTTCCCTTTATAACCTGCTGGCCCCACCCGTGTTTTTGAGCCCAAAGCCAGGCACTCCCTGGATCCTCCTTTTCTCCCAGAAGTGCAATGGGGCTTCCATGCAATCGGGGTTCTCTCCAGTATGTAACTGGGCTGGATGATATTTAGATTGTAAGCTCTACGGGGCAGGGACCTCAATCCTCTTGTCTCTTAACTTATTGCAACCGTACCTTGTATTTATTTGAATTTATTGCTTAAATACTTTGTATTTATCTACTATTATATGAATAACTTCTGTTGTATTAATCTATTGTTCTACAGTACAGCGCTGCGTACATGAGTAGCACTTTATAAATAAAGATATACATATATATATATACATACATACATACATACATACAAGGTGTCACAGACAGAAAAACAGGGGACAGGGTTCTCTGATCCCCCAAACTGTATTAGGAGGTCCTGTAACCCAATGGGCTATTAGTTGTCTGAAACCATTGGCCTTTGTATCATTGTGCTACTTTGTGTTTTATAGCAGCTCTACATTTTACAGACAGGGATTACATTTCTGATCCAACTGATTGAATATATTGATTTTTTTTTTAGCTTATTCTTTTCTATTTAGTCCCTCGCCTATTCATTTGCCAGTCTCTCATCCACACTACTCCCTGGTTGCTAAGGTTACTTGGGCCCTAGCAACCAAATAGTTGCTGAAACTGCAGAGCTCCTGAACTGAAAACGAAATAACGAAAAAGACTACAAATAATAAAAAAATAATGACCAATTGCAAATTGCCTCAGACTATTACTCTCTACATCATACCTAAAGTTAACTCAAAGGTGAACATCCCCTTTATTCACAACTTATTGCCCCAGGTGCAACTGCTAGGAACCTAAACACAGGATCATTATATCCCTGGTGACTATGGGTCAGTATAAATCACTGCCCTCAGCGCTTGGTTTTATAAATCACATTCATTTAAACCAAGTAATTCTGCCTTTTTATTTGTCTGTCACCCTCACTGACTCTCTTTCCAGATAACAATGTGTCCAGGTACATAGACTTCTATTGGTTCAGTTTGTAGACTTTGCTCTAGGTTTTTGCTCACATTCTCCCAGTCTTTCTTTCTGTAAAACTGAACTGATAGGGTTAAGGCCCATTAATTATCCACCTAAGACATAACTTTGGAAAAAATAAAACGCCATTTTGCAAATTTTTCCAAAGTTTCACTTTTTATTTCCGGTAAAGCAAAACGGGACAGATTGGCTCATCACTACCTTTTGACCAGAGCCGGATTTGAGTTTGCAGCACCCAGAGGCCGCCCCATTGCTCACTTTCAAGCCATCTCTTTTGAATAACAGAGGATGTTAGGGCCTAGGGTTATATAGTGAATAAAGTGCCCCCTATTAAATATAAAATAAATATAAAATAAAAAAATATAATATTATAAGTCGCCAAGAAGTTCCCTAACTATATACAGGTACAAGGGCTTTTATACAGGTCAGGGAATGCCGAGGGGACTTCTAATATCCTCATATTTTACAACAGGGGGTACTGGATTTATTATAATAAACAGGTTTAAGTGAGTCATGTGACAGAAATGACATCACTAAGCTCCGATTATAACTGATGAGATCATTGTGTATTCTATATATTATTTGTAGAGCTAAACAGGGAATACTGGGAATTGTAGTTTTATACCCCCATAGACAGTCCTGATTGTAACAGCTCAGGCCTTCTCATTGAAAAGTCCCTCATTTCCCTTTGATCAAAAAGATACAAAGTTTCCCAAACTTAATTAAATAAGTAGCTTTTGGCAGAGCCCAGAATACTCACCCCCTGCACGGAGATACAACTATAACTAATAAGCTAAACAGGTCTCTTGGGGGAACTGAGACTCACAGCTTAAAGGGCAACTTCACCTTCATTAGCAAAACTGTAAGAACACATAAAACAAGACCCCCAAACCCCCAGAAATGTGTTCAAACTTTAGAGAACCTGCCAAATTTGGTAAAATGGGAGTATTTAGCGGGTGTGGTAGCAAAAAAATGGGCGTGGTCAAAACATTTTCTTTTTATTCCTCTTTACTTTTTTCAAATGTTGGGAGGTACGGTTTAGCCAGAGTTAGTTTAGCGACACCAAAGAGCAACGGCTTAATGCAGATCTGTCAGTCTGACCACTCAGCCTCCAGCCCATTGGCCGCTAAAGCCGAAAAGTTGTAGATTGTAAGCTCTTTTGGGCAGGGCTCTCTTCCCCTCCTGTATCGGTTACTGATTGCTTTATATGTTACTCCTTGTAGAGTGTAAGCTCTTTTGGGCAGGGCTCCCTTCCCCTCCTGTATCGGTTACTGATTGCTTTATATGTTACTCCTTGTAGATTGTAAGCTCTTTTGGGCAGGGCTCTCTTCCCCTCCTGTATCGGTTACTGATTGCTTTATATGTTACTCCTTGTAGATTGTAAGCTCTTTTGGGCAGGGCTCTCTTCCCCTCCTGTATCGGTTACTGATTGCTTTATATGTTTCTCCTTGTAGAGTGTAAGCTCTTTTGGGCAGGGCTCCCTTCCCCTCCTGTATCGGTTACTGATTGCTTTATATGTTACTCCTTGTAGATTGTAAGCTCTTTTGGGCAGGGCTCCCTTCCCCTCCTGTATCGGTTATTGATTGCTTTATATGTTACTCCTTGTAGAGTGTAAGCTCTTTTGGGCAGGACTCCCTTCCCCTCCTGTATCGGTTACTGATTGCTTTATATGTTACTCTGTATGCCCAATGTATGGAACCCACTTATTGTACAGCGCTGCGGGATATGTTGGCACTTTATAAATAAATGTTAATGTAATGTAAAAGTTCTACCTTCTATGAAGGACTTTGTGAGACTTCGGAAACATCATGAGATTTCCATCTTTACCTTTCAAAGCCCCTAAATATGTTTGTTCTGCTATACCCACAAACCGCCACAAGATGGCAGCAGACAAGACATTATCTGTTCTCCATGTAACTTTTCCATAGATAAAACTACTAGTGATGAGCAAATCTGTCCTGTTTATTTTTTTAACCATTGGAACCTACAGGCGTTTTTTCTCAAAGGAAATTCTTCCCATCAGTAACTACAAGTTCTCATGTTTGATTTACAATGTTTCACTATAGAGCGCAGCGCTAACAGGCGCGGTTCCTTTAAATCCTTCCCCGCCCACTCCCTGAGCTGAGGAGGCTTGACCCCGCCCCTAGGCCTGACGTCACCCCGCCGCGCTGCCTCTCTGGGAACGGAACACGTTTTGGCGGAGAGAGAAGGAGACTCGGTCACTGTGAGTCCGGGGGGTTCGCTGCCCATTGGCTGCGGGTTTATACTGATTGTGGCCCCTCTCGGTGCCCGTCCGTAGCCGCATTGGCTCTGTCGCTCTGTGTGTGAGTTTGTACTGAGCGCACGGAGTTTCTATCCCAGGGGCAGCAACGGATTTCCTTCACTGTATTTATTTCTGTCTGTATATCCCATAATAATGCAGCTGAGGGCTTTGGGGCAAGTTACTTAGCGTTAAAACCAAGGGAAGAATTCAGCCACTTCTGCAGTTTGGCCGCCAGAGGGCAGCACCATGGCAGCTCCCACTCCCACCCATTCATACTGTGCCCAAAGCCTGTGCCACATGGCTGCAGGGTTAGTAGTGAGTGTCAATCTGACCAGATGATAAAGAGAATCAGATTTACCAACATTCTAGTTTTACCCTTTGTGCGCCACAACCAGTAACATCTGGGGGAAAAGAGATGAAAGGCGGAGCCACAGGAGGACAATGTGTCTTTGCTTTCCGGTTGGCTTTAATGCTGTCAGTGTGTCTGGCAGGGCCGCAAATAGAAAAAACAGGGCCCCTCACAGCAAAATTTTCTGGGCCCCCCTCCTCCCATGCCCTGCCCCCCAATGGCCCCTCCCCCAGTGACCCCTCCCACCAGTACAAAAGACACACAGACATTGGTAGCCAGGGCCCCCCTAAAACAATGGTAGCCAGCATTCCCCCAGCATCCTCCTGCTCCCCCCAGCATCCTCCTGCTCCCCCCAGCATCCTCCGGCTCCCCCCAGCATCCTCCGGCTCCCCCCTGCTCCCCCCAGCATCCTCCAGCTCCCCCCAGCATCCTCGGGCTCCCCCCCTGCTCCCACCAGCATCCTCCGGCTCCCCCCCTGCTCCCACCAGCATCCTCCAGCTCTCCCCCCAGCAACTTCCTGCAGCTCCCCCCTCTTGATATGTGCCCCAGCTCCCCCCAGCATCTGCACAGCTTCCCCCCAGCAACTTCCTTCAACTCCTCCCCCCCGCCCCCCGCAACCACATAGCTGTTGAAATTCCAAACCAGAGGGAAGCTGAACAAAAAGCTAAACTACTAAATATAAAAACCCCCACACTTAATAAAACATGAAGACCGATTGCAAATTGTTCCAGGATATCGTCTTCGTCTTACTAAAAGTTATCCCCTTATCCGGAAAACCCCAAGTCCCCTACATTCTGGATAACAGGTCCCATACCTGTACAGGGGTATTAGTGCAGTAGGCAGCCAACCAGGGATTTGCCTTTATTACTGTAACTCTCCTAGGCAATTGAAACCTTATTGCTGATTGGTTGCTATGGGCTGCACCAGCGGCACCGAGGCCAAAACCACAAAGGTTTGCAAAATATTCTCTATTAATTCTGAGGAAGTGAAGGGGGAAGGGGAAGGAACTGTAACATAAACGCAACATACAGCAGGGTGTGGGTTTCAGGCAGGGAGAGACCGACCCGGACTTAATGTAAAAAGTAAAATCCAGTTATGGGGGGGACTGGGGGTACAGAATAGGAAACCCCGAGTTATATAGCGATTGGAATTAATGATATTATTGGCTCCTTCTGGGCAGGTGTAACATCGGCGCATTAGTCCCCCGAGCAGAGGGTGCATGATCCAGCGCAGGCTGCTCACTACTATACGCAGGATGACAGAGGAGGCCAAGAGGCTCGCGGGATGCGCCGCTGTGGATAATCATGTGAAGGTACAGTGTGTCTCTTTGTACCCCCCTACTCTCTGCTCCCAGTAGGTATCAGAATAGCACTCAATAGTAAGAAATCCAAGTCCGGCTTGGGACTCCTCCAGTTACATGGGAGTAGGAGAAACAATAGGTTAGCTGAAAGCAGTTCTAATGTGTAGCGCTGGCTCCTTCTGAAAGCTCAGACTCAGGCACACTTTACTGCTGCGCTGCAAGTTGGAGTGATATCCCCCCCCCTCACCCCCAGCAGCCGATCAGCAGAACAATGGGAAGGGAGCAAGATAGCAGCTCCCAGTAGGTATCAGAATAGCACTCAATAGTAAGAAATCCAAGTCCGGCTTGGGACTCCTCCAGTTACATGGGAGTAGGAGAAACAATAGGTTAGCTGAAAGCAGTTCTAATGTGTAGCGCTGGCTGAAAGCTCAGACTCAGGCACACTTTACTGCTGCGCTGCAAGTTGGAGTGATATCCCCTCCCCCATACAGCTACTTTTACCCTTGTGTATCCCCACTTCCTTTTAGATTGTAAGCCCTTGTGGCCAGAGCCCTCATTACCCGCTCTATCAGTTTGTCATTATGTGCATTATGTGTGCAGCGCTACATATGATGTTGGTGCTATATAATTACATATAATTAATAATAGTACTGTACATTCATATGGCTGCTGTACAACATCCCGCACACAGCAGCTCTAGACCAAACCCATGTTGGGGTCGGTGGAAACAAGGAGCTGAGAGTTCTCCTGCAATAGGCAATGTGGCTGAATCTGGCATAATACAATCCTGGAAATTAATAATATATACTTTTTTTTTTTCTCTTTCAGAACAATCAGGCGCTTGGCATTGGCAGCGGCTCCACCATAGTTCATGCTGTCAATCGACTCGGTATTACTGTTATTCTGATTGGTTTCTCTGGATATTTCCTTTATAGTTAAACTGTATATAAATGATGAATAGGATGTTTAATGCGACTTTTAGAAGAGCAGCTCTTGTGTCTGCGTGAAAGGCCAATCCTGTGCTGATTGGTTGATGCAAGTCTCCAATCAGAGTGGAGTTAATGCTGCTAGATGGAAGCCAGGAATGTGTCTTATAATAAACTAGCTGACTATCCAGTCTAAACAGTCAGATTCCCACAGACATTCAAGGACTTTGGCTCCCACTATCATAGAACATTCAGTACAAGCGCCTGTTACTGGCAACACTGGGCTGCAGAGATGAACTGAGGTTAACATGGCCGAGAGTCTGGGGGGCTTTGATGGTGGGTTGTGCCCAGATTCCCTGGAAAGCAGAGGGTTAATATTTTATATAGCATAGTGTGCAGTACACAAATAGAGATACAGAGAAATAATGAGAATAAATACAGAGAAGTACTAGGAGTTTCTATAACAGGTAGGAATGGGGGCCCTGTCCCAAAGAGCTTGCAATCTATGAACAGCCCATGTCTTCTGGGGTGGGTTTCCACTAAATGCTGAAACATTGTTGGTGGATTTGCTTCCATTCAGATGTAAGAGGTTGGACCCTGGTGTTGAGGATCAGGCCTGGGGCTCAGAAGGGGGTTCTGATTCATCCCAGAGGGGGTTCTGATTCATCCCACGGGGGGTTCTGATTCTTCCCACGGGGGGTTCTGATTCATCCCAGAGGGGGTTCTGATTCATCCCACGGGGGGTTCTGATTCTTCCCACGGGGGGTTCTGATTCATCCCAGAGGGGGTTCTGATTCATCCCACGGGGGGTTCTGATTCTTCCCACGGGGGGTTCTGATTCATCCCACTGGGGGTTCTGATTCATCCCACGGGGGGTTCTGATTCATCCCACGGGGGGTTCTGATTCATCCCACGGGGGGTTCTGATTCATCCCACGGGGGGTTCTGATTCATCCCACGGGGGGTTCTGATTCATCCCACTGGGGGTTCTGATTCATCCCACTGGGGGTTCTGATTCATCCCACGGGGGGTTCTGATTCATCCCACGGGGGGTTCTGATTCTTCCCACGGGGGGTTCTGATTCATCCCACGGGGGGTTCTGATTCATCCCACTGGGGGTTCTGATTCATCCCACTGGGGGTTCTGATTCATCCCACGGGGGGTTCTGATTCATCCCACTGGGGGTTCTGATTCATCCCACTGGGGGTTCTGATTCATCCCACGGGGGGTTCTGATTCATCCCACGGGGGGTTCTGATTCATCCCACGGGGGGTTCTGATTCATCCCACGGGGGGTTCTGATTCATCCCACGGGGGGTTCTGATTCATCCCACTGGGGGTTCTGATTCATCCCACTGGGGGTTCTGATTCATCCCACGGGGGTTCTGATTCATCCCACGGGGGGTTCTGATTCATCCCACGGGGGGTTCTGATTCATCCCACGGGGGGTTCTGATTCATCCCACGGGGGGTTCTGATTCATCCCACGGGGGGTTCTGATTCATCCCACGGGGGGTTCTGATTCATCCCACGGGGGGTTCTGATTCATCCCACGGGGGGTTCTGATTCATCCCACGGGGGGTTCTGATTCATCCCACGGGGGGTTCTGATTCATCCCACGGGGGGTTCTGATTCATCCCACTGGGGGTTCTGATTCATCCCACTGGGGGTTCTGATTCATCCCACGGGGGGTTCTGATTCATTCCACTGGGGGTTCTGATTCATCCCACTGGGGGTTCCGTTGGGTTGAGGAACAGGCCAATAATAGTTCTTCCACTCCCATCTCGCCAAACCCATTCTGTTTGGACCTGGCTCTGTACATGGCGGCTCTGTACATGTGCTGATTCAGGGAAAGCCCCCCCCCCAAACTACAAAGTAGGAAACACAGAATGTCAGAGTATAACTGTATGGGTAACTGTGCAATTGTTAGTAAACTACATTTCCCATCAGCCCATCCTGAATGTTGGAAGATTTATAGGGTTAATCTACTCATCCTATAAAAAACCCAGTTTTAATCCCTGTCTATATAAAAATGGGACTGAACGTGCATGTATTATATATCTACCCATAATATATAAACCCCCATATGTAATAAAAGGCACCATGTTTGCCCAGGAGCAGTAATCCATAGCAACCAATAAGATGTTTGCTTTTAAACAGATGTAAATGCTACCTGCTGATTGGTTGCTATGGGTTACTGAGCAAACTTAATACCTTTTATTACATAAACCTGAAAGTCTAATATATAATATAGCAGTCCCTCGGCAATATAATTGCACTCATACCTGCAGTCCCTGCCCATTACTTCATGATTGTCCCACTGGCAGAACCATTGCGGGTCATTGTAAAGATCCAATAATGAAGCCTTATTCTCTGTACTACCTGTATAATTGCGCTAATATTCTTATTTTTCTCTCCCAGCGGAACGGGTGAAGCAGGAAAATCTGAATATCGTGTGTGTCCCGACGTCTTTCCAGGCAAGAATCGCATTCTTATTTCAGTTGTGGTATAAACCAGGCTCTTTTCTCTTCTGATGTTGTGGGTCAGACTTACAGGTCCAGTAATACCAGTAAATGAACTGGTTCTCTATGACTGGATATGTACTGTAACCCCACACTGTGTGATATGGGCTGCTTGCTTCAGGCACTGCTACTGTAAATAACAGTACCTGTACTTGATCCCAACTAAGATATAATTACCCCTTATTGGGGCAGAACAGTCCTATTGGGTTTATTTAATGGTTAAATGATTCCCTTTTCTCTGTAATAATAAAACAGTACCTGTACTTGATCCCAACTAAGATATAATTACCCCTTATTGGGGCAGAACAGTCCTATTGGGTTTATTTCATGGTTAAATGATTCCCTTTTCTCTGTAATAATAAAACAGTACCTATACTTGATCCCAACTAAGATATAATTACCCCTTATTGGGGCAGAACAGCCCTATTGGGTTTATTTAATGGTTAAATGATTCCCTTTTCTCTGTAATAATAAAACAGTACCTGTACTTGATCCCAACTAAGATATAATTACCCCTTATTGGGGGCAGAACAGCCCTATTGGGTTTATTTAATGGTTAAATGATTCCCTTTTCTCTGTAATAATAAAACAGTACCTGTACTTGATCCCAACTAAGATATAATTACCCCTTATTGGGGCAGAACAGCCCTATTGGGTTTATTTCATGGTTAAATGATTCCCTTTTCTCTGTAATAATAAAACAGTACCTATACTTGATCCCAACTAAGATATAATTACCCCTTATTGGGGCAGAACAGCCCTATTGGGTTTATTTAATGGTTAAATGATTCCCTTTTCTCTGTAATAATAAAACAGTACCTGTACTTGATCCCAACTAAGATATAATTACCCCTTATTGGGGCAGAACAGCCCTATTGGGTTTATTTCATGGTTAAATGATTCCCTTTTCTCTGTAATAATAAAACAGTACCTATACTTGATCCCAACTAAGATATAATTACCCCTTATTGGGGCAGAACAGCCCTATTGGGTTTATTTAATGGTTAAATGATTCCCTTTTCTCTGTAATAATAAAACAGTACCTGTACTTGATCCCAACTAAGATATAATTACCCCTTATTGGGGCAGAACAGCCCTATTGGGTTTATTTCATGGTTAAATGATTCCCTTTTCTCTGTAATAATAGTTTGAGCAATAGGATTCCATTATATCTGTGTCTCCCACAGGCCCGGCAGCTGATCCTGCAGAACGGATTAGTTCTGAGCGACTTGGACAGACACCCTGAGGTACGTTACTGCCCCCTATACCCACCTACATGTGCCTTTATTATAAAGAAAACTAAAACACTTGGGCTACAAATGATACAGATTATGTTTTGGGCTTCAATAGGAGTCCTCAGTGACCAAAGCTGAAACTGTGCTTATTGCTCCCAACTCCAATTGCAGGAACAGAGAACAGGGAGCCGGATTTACTCACATCAGCTGGGATTCTCATTGGGGGATTTCTTGCATTTTAATGCAGGGGATTTGGGGGAAAGTTTTATTGGGCAATATTGCTTTAAGAATACAACACTGATGTTACTGGACTACAGCTCCCAGCATTCCTCAATCATTCTGGGATTTGTAGTCCGGCAACAGCTGAGTAAAGTTTGGTTGATCCGCGTTGTGCAGCAGGGTTTAGTTTCTTTTTAAAGGGGACATAGCCCTATAACAATGTATTATAGTCTATAGTGCACTTCTGAGCACTTTTGCTATTAACAGTAGTTATTTTTCTTTTGGCTTTTGTGACATTAGCAGTTGTTCCCTGCCGATATCATTACTGTGTAACAGGAGGGCCCTGTGCTGTGTTGTCTGGGTCGGTTGCTGTGATTGGCCGACTTTTTGCCCTGTGACTTCTGTGTCAAATGTTCCCAAATGTATCTTCTAACTCTGAGCTGTGTAACTTTTTCCATGTAATGGATATTTTCCCCTAGCAGATATTGAACACGCTACATGCTATTGTACATACAAAGCGTCTGTCTCTCCCCGGGGATCATTGTATAATAAATACCTGTCTCTCTGCCGGCAGCTCGACGTCGCCATTGATGGAGCAGATGAAGTGGATTCGGAGCTGAACCTTATAAAAGGAGGAGGGTAAGGGCTATATATATATATATATATACAGTAACACTAAGCTACAAACTGGCACACACGGGGTTATCCGGTTTCATCACAATCGGAGGTTCTTTTAGGTTTATAGTTAAAATTGTATTTTCACTTTCCTATAAATCAGTGCAGAACAATGGTTATTATTAGGTATAATATTACATATACAGTTTGTTTGGGGCCCAAGTGAAAAGCCCTTGGTCAGGGCTGTTTATGCATTTCATACCTCCCAAGTGTCCCGATTTTAACAGCTCAGGCCGCAGTCCCCGGTTTATTACTGAAAAGCCCCTCATTTCCCTTTGATCTCCTACACCAAATGCTCAAAAAGATACAAAGTTTCTCAAACTTAATTAAATAAGTAGCTTTTGGCAGAGCCCAGAATACTCACCCCCTGCACTGAGATACAAGTGTAACTAATAAGCTAAACAGGTCTCTTGGGGGAACTGAGACTCGCAGCTTCAGGGGCAACTTCACCTTCATTAGCAAAACTGTAATAACACATAAAACAGGACCCCCAAACCCCCAGAAATGTGTTCAAACTTTACAGAATCTGCCAAATTTAGTCAAATGGGAGTGGCATTTAGGGAGTGTGGTCGAATGGGCTTGGTCAAAACATTTTCTTTTTGTCCCTCGTTACTTTTTTCAAATGTTGGGAGGTGTGGTATAGTCCCGTACCCTCATGGGGATGTTTTTTAATGAGACTATTAAAATCATTATATGTTTTATTCTAGAATTATAAGTAGAACTGCGGTTTTTCTATCCGGCAGTCACATAAGTACCTTTCACTGCTCCACTTCTTTTTCTTTGTTTAGCTCTTTTGACTGGTGCTAATATTACCACTAGGTGGCAGCATTGTAGTTTAATATTGGATTGTGCTCCATTGATTCTGGGCAATGAGCTGCACCCAAGTCTTGCACCCAGTCAGTCATAACCCCCGCCCCCCCCCCCCCCCCCCCGAGCAGTGAATAAAGAATGTATTTGATATTCTTGCTGCAAATGCAGGTTTAACAGTCTCATATAAACTGAAACCACATCAGCAGTAAAGGGTTAGGGCCTCGGACCCGGCATAGAGACATACCAATAGCCTAACCGGGAAACTGTTATATAGTGTAACACTCCATTGCAACATACATGCCCTAAACATTGAATTATTTCTTATTTTCCTGAATATGTGTGTATATATAATATAGATAATATATAAATAATTTCCTCTGTTCTAGTGGCTGTTTGGCTCAGGAGAAAATAGTGGCTGGTTGTGCCAAGTCCTTCATTGTCATCGCTGATTACAGGTAGGAGAATATTCACAGCACAGAGAGGGAATTCAAAATCATTTCTTGGAGTTTGCCCAGATTCCTTAGTTACCGTCTTCTCTAAGATGCCATTGTCTCTATTATCTCCCATAGCCCTTCTATTGTGTTATAATCATCTTATAAAAAGTGGACAAGGCTTGGAGCATCATCTGACAACACTGGGGTGTGTCCAGAGGAACAGAATTGTTAATGGAATGGAACTCTCCATAGCAAGAACAGCTCCCATGCCAACATAGGGATTGTACTAAGCACAATTCAGCAGGAACAGCCCCCTAAGTTTGCTCATAGCCTGTACAGAGAGATACCATAAAACTATGGCACATAGGGATTCCCCTGTACTAAGCACAATTCAGCAGGAACAGCCCCCTAAGTTTGATCATAGCCTGTACAGAGAGATACCATAAAACTATGGCACATAGGGATTCCCCTGTACTAAGCACAATTCAGCAGGAACAGCCCCCTAAGTTTGCTCATAGCCTGTACAGAGAGATAACATAAAACTATGGCACATAGGGATTCCCCTGTACTAAGCACAATTCAGCAGGAACAGCCCCCTAAGTTTGCTCATAGCCTGTACAGAGAGATAACATAAAACTATGGCACATAGGGATTCCCCTGTACTAAGCACAATTCAGCAGGAACAGCCCCCTAAGTTTGTTCATAGCCTGTACAGAGAGATACCATAAAACTATGGCACATAGGGATTCCCCTGTACTAAGCACAATTCAGCAGGAACAGCCCCTAAGTTTGCTCATAGCCTGAACAGAGAGATACCATAAAACTATGGCAGCATAGGGATTCCCCTGTACTAAGCACAATTCAGCAGGAACAGCCCCCTAAGTTTGCTCATAGCCTGTACAGAGAGATACCATAAAACTATGGCACATAGGGATTCCCCTGTACTAAGCACAATTCAGCAGGAACAGCCCCCTAAGTTTGCTCATAGCCTGTACAGAGAGATACCATAAAACTATGGCACATAGGGATTCCCCTGTACTAAGCACAATTCAGCAGGAACAGCCCCCTAAGTTTGCTCATAGCCTGTACAGAGAGATACCATAAAACTATGGCACATAGGGATTCCCCTGTACTAAGCACAATTCAGCAGGAACAGCACACTACTGTTTACCATTTGTCATGTCTTCTCATTAGGAAAGATTCCAAGAACTTTGGGGAGCAGTGGAAGAAAGGCGTTCCTATTGAAGTCATCCCCATGGCTTATGTTCCAGTGATTAAAGCCCTGCAGAGTCGGTTTGGGGGTGTAGCGGAATTAAGGATGGCTGTCAGTAAAGCGGTGAGTACAGACTGGTCTCTGTGAGTTAAGGAAGAGTCTGTATAGATGAAGATGATGCAGAGTTATATAAGGAAGCCAGAAAAGCCAGTGTATAATAATATTTTCTTTATTCCTTTCCCAGGGCCCAGTGGTCACAGATAACGGGAACTTTCTGTTAGACTGGAAGTTTGACAAGGTGCACGAGTGGAAAGCGGTGAATACAGAAATAAAGATGATACCAGGTGATGTATAGAGCAACTCACTACCGGGCCGAACCATTCAGATCAGGAAATGTGTTACAGAATGAGGGGGTTACTAAACCTAAACTTACCGATATTCCTCCCTTTTATGAAACCTCTAATATTTGTCACTAGGAAATCAAGTAATGCAGTGAGTAAAGTGGCCACTAGATGGCAGTGACTTTATCCTTTATGACGGATCTGCACGATGGTTGCGCTTTGCTCCCTGCTACCATTTCAGTTTCTTTCCAGATGATCCTTGTAACTGTTCTGTGTATTGCAGGGCCGTCCTGTGAAGCTTTGGGGCCCCGTATAAGTTGTTTATATAGGGCCCTCCATAAACACAAGGGTACAGTGCCAACATTTTGGCCATGCCATTGTCTGTGCAATATAAACAGCTGATATTCCCACTAACAAGCAGTTCAAAGAAAGAGTTTTGTGGGTTTTTCAATGTTACATAAACTGCGTTTAGGGGCTCAATAACTAGTGAGTCAGTAGCGGTTCATAAACATATAGTAAAAGTAATGTGCTAATAAGTCAATCTTTATCATTCAGTAAATAGATCCCAATACAATCTATAATCTGATCTTCCTCCCTGTTTAATCCCAGGTATAACGAACTCCTCCTTACCTGTAAGCCCAAGAATAGAATCAGCAGTTAGGCTTGTTTAGACAGAGCTCAATATTTTCCATTTTTATTTTTTAATTATCACTGATAATTACAGGGGGTGCTAAGGGGGAAGCAGGAAAGGTGAAAACATTAAAGCATAAGCACTTTAAAAAGGACAAAATAAAGTATCAGAAGGAAACACCAGTGGCCACAATGGATCTAGAAAACCCACCCATAAAGCTGTCCCACTGCGCCCCCTTGTTCTCTATAGAAGTTGATGAAAAACTTAATTACACATGGAAACCAATTCCCCAATGAGAATTCTACTGACTGAAAACTTAAAGATACAAGAGAAGTGACCAATGAGAATGCTGATTCCCAGCACTGTGTCAGGCCCCTTGCTGGTACCTTACATATAGAGATAATGATGGCATTTTCCCCTCATTATATGGCACAGGAATCAGACATGGGGATAAAGGGACAGACTTGTTCAGTGCTGGGAAACTGTGCTTATTGCTCCCAACTCCAATTGCAGGAACAGAGAACAGGGAGCCGGATTTACTCACACCGGCTGGGATTCTCATTGGGGGATTCTTTTGCATTTTAATGCAGGGGATTTGGGGGAAAGTTTTATTGTGCAATATTGCCATGATAACCATTGTGCCGCCCCTCTGCCCTCTAGAGGCGGGGCAGGCAATACATGACTGACAGCTCCGATTTTTAATGACAATTACTTTAACTTTCCCTTCAGCACTTCCTAGATATCCCCCCGATGGCAAATGCATAAGATTTTGGGGGGATACAAAGCTTTGCCTTAATAACAGTGTTCACAAAATGGCGCCGCCCTGCTGGCTGTAACTGTAAATTCCAAGACAGAAGGGAACAATAATAATAATGTATACAGTGTAAGTAAAGTTTATTTTGCCCTACTAACATGATAGAAAAGGATTTGGAATTATTTCTTAGGGTGACAGGTCCCCTTTAAGATTCACTACTATACTAATCAACATGTAAAAAGGGGGGAGGGCCCCCCTTCTAATTATTGGAATTAGATTTATGACACACTCAGCATTATTATTATTATTAACATTTATTTATAAAGCACCAACATATTCCACAGCACATTGCCAACTACATTATATGATCATATTCCATACTTTGTGGCAGTCGGGGGGCTGTTCCTGTCTCCGCACAATAATGCCCCCCCCGTGTACAAGGCCAGGTCCAAACAGAATGGGTTTGCTGGGGGTGAGAGAACCTGATTGGCCTGCACAGAGCCCAGAACCCTAATGAGCATCTGGAACCCTGACTGTGAGCTGGTCCTGACCCCCAACTAACATAGAGAGCAAATCCCACCATCACTGCTCCAACAGGGATAAAGGGCAACTTCATCTCGTTCTTGTATAGCAGAGTTGGGCAGGCAGGGTGGCTATTGGCCATATAGTGCATAGTAGGACTTGGCTGATACAAGCGTCGGTGGGACTAGTGACATCATAAAGCGCCGAATATAAAGGTTATGTATAATAAAGCTCCTTTTTTTTTTTACCAAATTATATATTTTCTGTTTGCCTATAAGGCAGCCATGTTATGTATTGTATAGAGAATTTCCTACACTAAATCCCTTGGAGGTCAAATGAACCTTAATTTTTTTTAGTGTTACTAAGCAGCCAATCACAGGGTGCCGTGCCAGCACTCACCGGTCGGTAGGGACACGTCGCTCGAGGGGCAGATTGTAGTTTCACAACGTCTCTCTGTGGTTATGGGATGTGTCAGGGGCGCAGGTGTGTGTCCCTGGGTGCCGGGGGGGGGGGGGGGTTTCTTAGTAACGATCGTCCCCTCCCTGCACCCACCGACCCCTGTTTCATCATCATCATCTAGAACTTTCTGTGGAAAGAACTGTGTGATACCAATTCTGACTCACTTCTCTCAGTCAATATTCAGAATCCCAGTGGGGCAGAAATCGACCCCCTATTGTTTTAGTGATGTATAATATGTATTAAATTTCTGTATTATTATTCTGTATAAGTGTCGTCTTATTAATACTCAACTGCAATACTGGTATTATTAAAAAGTGTTGGATTAACCCATAGCAAGGAATCATCAGTCAGCTTTTAGGCACAATAAAGTGATTGGGGGCAGAACAGCCCTATTGGGTTTATTTAATGTTTAAATGATTCCCTTTTCTCTGTAATAATAAAACAGTACCTGTACTTGATCCCAACTAAGATATAATTACCCCTTATTGGGGGCAGAACAGCCCTATTGGGTTTATTTAATGCTTAAATGATTCCCTTTTCTCTGTAATAATAAAACAGTACCTGTACTTGATCCCAACTAAGATATAATTACCCCTTATTGGGGCAGAACAGCCCTATTGGGTTTATTTAATGCTTAAATGATTCCCTTTTCTCTGTAATAATAAAACAGTACCTGTACTTGATCCCAACTAAGATATAATTACCCCTTATTGGGGGCAGAACAGCCCTATTGGGTTTATTTAATGGTTAAATGATTCCCTTTTCTCTGTAATAATAAAACAGTACCTGTACTTGATCCCAACTAAGATATAATTACCCCTTATTGGGGCAGAACAGCCCTATTGGGTTTATTTAATGCTTAAATGATTCCCTTTTCTCTGTAATAATAAAACAGTACCTGTACTTGATCCCAACTAAGATATAATTACCCCTTATTGGGGCAGAACAGCCCTATTGGGTTTATTTAATGTTTAAATGATTCCCTTTTCTCTGTAATAATAAAACAGTACCTGTACTTGATCCCAACTAAGATATAATTACCCCTTATTGGGGGCAGAACAGCCCTATTGGGTTTATTTAATGGTTAAATGATTCCCTTTTCTCTGTAATAATAAAACAGTACCTGTACTTGATCCCAACTAAGATATAATTACCCCTTATTGGGGCAGAACAGCCCTATTGGGTTTATTTAATGCTTAAATGATTCCCTTTTCTCTGTAATAATAAAACAGTACCTGTACTTGATCCCAACTAAGATATAATTACCCCTTATTGGGGGCAGAACAGCCCTATTGGGTTTATTTCATGGTTAAATGATTCCCTTTTCTCTGTAATAATAAAACAGTACCTGTACTTGATCCCAACTAAGATATAATTACCCCTTATTGGGGCAGAACAGCCCTATTGGGTTTATTTAATGCTTAAATGATTCCCTTTTCTCTGTAATAATAAAACAGTACCTGTACTTGATCCCAACTAAGATATAATTACCCCTTATTGGGGCAGAACAGCCCTATTGGGTTTATTTCATGGTTAAATGATTCCCTTTTCTCTGTAATAATAAAACAGTACCTGTACTTGATCCCAACTAAGATATAATTACCCCTTATTGGGGGCAGAACAGCCCTATTGGGTTTATTTCATGGTTAAATGATTCCCTTTTCTCTGTAATAATAAAACAGTACCTGTACTTGATCCCAACTAAGATATAATTACCCCTTATTGGGGCAGAAACTACCTATTCCTACCATGAAAAAATACTAATGATCATTTTCCCCTCTGTTACATCCCTATAGGTGTGGTGGACACTGGTCTATTCATTAACATGGCTGAGCGAGTTTATTTCGGAATGGAGGACGGGACGGTTAAAATCCGTGACAAACCTGTGCATTAATGCCTGTGCCCCCTGCTGTGCCCGCTGTAACTGCCTGTGCCAACCCTGCTTCTCACAACGTTATATGCACTAGTGTCTGTTTTCCTGGCACTTTCCTTGGGTGGAACGGTACAAGTTTAATGTTTCTGTGCATCTGTGTTTCTGTTATAGAGAGCTGAACCCTCCCTTTATAATACAGTTATGGTTTAGTAAATAGTGCACACACTGTACCCCCTTAATAAATGACATATAATGCCATTACACCATTCCCATAGCTAATAGCCCCCACTTGCTCAGTGTACTCCCATTGTGCAACAGCAACGGTTCAAGTTGGACAACGTCTGTCTTGATTATACTGAGCCATAAATGTAGCCATTGCCTGTAATACCACAAAGAAGAGAATAATTATGTTTACGTTGCCAAATTCTAAAGTTTTCCTTATATTTTTGTGCCTGATAAAGAGTAAGATATATTGTATGAGATTTTTGACTAAGTGCTATTTCTATCATTTAAACTAGGCATCTCAGACAGCGTATGCTTACATGGGCAGCACATGCTTACATGGGCAGCGTATGCTTACATGGGCATACTATGCTTACATGGGCAGCGTATGCTTACATGGGCACCGTATGCTTACATGGGCACCGTATGCTTACATGGGCAGCCTATGCTTACATGGGCAGCGTATGCTTACATGGGCAGCCTATGCTTACATGGGCAGCCTATGCTTACATGGGCAGCCTATGCTTACATGGGCAGCCTATGCTTACATGGGCAGCCTATGCTTACATGGGCAGCGTATGCTTGCATGGGCATACTATGCTTACATGGGCAGCGTATGCTTACATGGGCAGCGTATGCTTACATGGGCAGCGTATGCTTATATGGGCATACTATGCTTACATGGGCAGCGTATGCTTATATGGGCATACTATGCTTACATGGGCAGCGTATGCTTACATGGGCAGCGTATGCTTACATGGGCATACTATGCTTACATGGGCAGCGTATGCTTACATGGGCAGCGTATGCTTACATGGGCATACTATGCTTACATGGGCAGCGTATGCTTACATGGGCAGCCTATGCTTACATGGGCAGCCTATGCTTACATGGGCAGCCTATACTTACATGGGCACCGTATGCTTACATGGGCAGCGTATGCTTACATGGGCAGCCTATGCTTACATGGGCAGCGTATGCTTACATGGGCAGCCTATACTTACATGGGCATACTATGCTTACATGGGCACCGTATGCTTACATGGGCAGCGTATGCTTACATGGGCAGCCTATGCTTACATTTTAAGCTTTATAGCTGCTGTATTGATTCCCAAGTGCAGCAGTTCTATGTAAAGTAATACCAGTGACCCCCAACACCTACATAAATATGGGCTCTAGTGCTGGGCATCGCCCCGTCGCCAGTTAATGGGCAGTAGGTTCTGATGTTTATGTGCCAATCCAGTGAATTGCACTATGTCACAAGGAGAGGGGAAGTCAAGGTCGCTTGGCAGCTATACTTGGGAATTAGAGAAAGCGTATAATTGTCTGAGGGTTTTAGTTAGCCTTTAAACTGCACAAATGTTTTGTTTGTTGTTGTTGATCACAAGTGCCTTTATTTACACAGTCCTTTGAGTCTCATGTTGTTTAATCCAGTTAATGTTGATTGAATATTGCCATTCCTATTCCGCTTGGAGTTTGGGCCGAGGTTCCTCAGCTCTGTGCCCGCTACTTGGGTAAAGGAACGTCTGTTTCTGTAATATCTGTATGGGAGCAAATGCCTGTCTGACTCCTACCGACACGGTAAAAGAATCGGTTTATTTTCCACTGACCCCGAGGGCTTGGGAACATTCACACAGCGTTTTGGAGACTTCACCAGAACCAAGCAGAATTAAACCATTTACAAGGTCCATTTCCAATAACCACTTTATATTGACTCGAGGCAGCGTAAAGCCGAAAGCGCTGAGAGCATTTGGAATCTGGGGGTGACTGTCACTTTTTGGGTACAAATGTAATGAGAGCGTTACTAGCAATGCAATGTAAAGAAAATGTCGAATCCTACAATAAAGATTTCCTATAAAAAATCCATGTCTCCTTTTTTTCTCCAACAAAATAATAAACACAGGGTTACTGTTCGACTACCATTTGTAATTGGGGTAAATGTTGGCGCCTTATAAATAATGGTAACTGTTGATATCACTAAGATCTGTTTATACTATACAAAGAATATTCAAGGCTCTTGTCCTACTGTGCAAAAACCTTGCTATTAGGGATGTAGCGAACCTCACAAAAAAAGTTCGCGAACCCGTTTGCGAACTTCTGCCAAAAAGTGCGAACTTTGCGAACCCCATAGACTTCAATGAGAAGGCGAACTTTGAAACCTAGAAAAGCCATTTATGGCCAGAAAACTGATTTTAAAGTTGTTTAAAGGGTGCCACGACCTGGACAGTGACATGCAGGAGGGGGATCAAGGGCAAAAATTTCTCTGAAAAATACGTTGTTGTAATCAGTAATCAGAAAATAAAAGCAGTCCTTACAAGGACTATTGGGTTACAGCAGATGAGATCAGCAGGACAGCTGCCCCCAGCAGCTACATACAGAGCAGTAGAAAGTAGATTACTAGTCAGCAAAGCTACCTAAACTGTCCCTCAAACCCCTGCACAGCTCTCTCCCTATGCTAACTCATCAAGCACACACAGGCAGAATGTAAAATGGCTGCTGGGCTTCGGTTTATATATGGAAGGGAGTGGTCCGGGGGGGGTCCAGGAGGGAGAGCTGCCTGATTGGCTGCCATGTATCTGCTGGCTCTGGGGTGAGAGGTCAAAATTTGGCTCCAGCTAAGGCGAACCCAAAATTGTGAACATCGCTAAAAGTTCGCGAACTTGCGAACACCCGATTTTCGTGCGAATTAGTTCTCCGGCGAACAGTTCGCTACATCTCTACTTGCTATGAAGAGGATGGTGAAAATAGCACTACAAGTATGGAATCCGTTATCTGGAAACCCATTGGAAAGTTCCAAAGTAGGGATTCTAACAATGTAACCATAAACTCCATAATAAGCAAATAATTCTAATTTTTATATATGATTCCCTTTTCTCTGTAATAATAAAACAGTACCTGTACTTGATCCCAACTAAGATATAATTACCCCTTATTGGGGCAGAACAGCCCTATTGGGTTTATTTAATGGTTAAATGATTCCCTTTTCTCTGTAATAATAAAACAGTACCTGTACTTGATCCCAACTAAGATATAATTACCCCTTATTGGGGGCAGAACAGCCCTATTGGGTTTATTTAATGGTTAAATGATTCCCTTTTCTCTGTAATAATAAAACAGTACCTGTACTTGATCCCAACTAAGATATAATTACCCCTTATTGGGGCAGAACAGCCCTATTGGGTTTATTTAATGGTTAAATGATTCCCTTTTCTCTGTAATAATAAAACAGTACCTGTACTTGATCCCAACTAAGATATAATTACCCCTTATTGGGGGCAGAACAGCCCTATTGGGTTTATTTCATGGTTAAATGATTCCCTTTTCTCTGTAATAATAAAACAGTACCTGTACTTGATCCCAACTAAGATATAATTACCCCTTATTGGGGGCAGAACAGTCCTATTGGGTTTATTTAATGGTTAAATGATTCCCTTTTCTCTGTAATAATAAAACAGTACCTGTACTTGATCCCAACTAAGATATAATTACCCCTTATTGGGGCAGAACAGCCCTATTGGGTTTATTTAATGGTTAAATGATTCCCTTTTCTCTGTAATAATAAAATTAAGGCCCTTTGTGCTCATTTTTTTTCCACCAATTTCTTATTTGTATCTGGAAATAGAATATAATATAAAGAAGAGCTTGTGGCAGGACGGTGGGTACAAGAGGCGTTTCCCCTGCTGTTCGGCAGATTCGGTTTCTGTAACGCACCTGTTGCCTTTATTTCTGTCATGCAAATTGTGCAGCATCTGGGGATTTCTGGGTGCAGTTAGCAGAAAACACCCAAAGTTTATTTTATTTATTTTTTTAATTAAGACTAAAGTATCATATACTGCTAAGCAAATGGCCAACCCAGCAGGTGCTTGTAGGAAAAATGCTAAATGAACTTTATCTGAATTTATTAGTAAAGTACGAGAATAATCCACATAGTGGAGTTTACTTTTGAATTTATTGATTTTGGCCCATTCTCCCAGGCAGATTTGCTCCAAGCTGGTTAAATGGTACATGTAGGTCTCAGTTTTCAGAGAGACAGACTGAGTTGGAATGAGACCTGGGCTGTCACTGGGTCTGTGTAGGACATTTACCTTCTTTTCCTTCAGCCACTCCAGTGTTTCTTTGTGTTTGGGATCAATGTTCTGCTGAAGAATCAACTTTGTCCCAATTACTTCAGCTTTTTAGCAGGATAAACCAGGTTGTTTCTCCTACTCCCATGTAACTGGAGGAGTCCCAAGCCGGACTTGGATTTCTTACTATTAAGTGCTATTCTGATACCTACTGGGAGCTGCTATCTTGCTCCCTTCCCATTGTTCTGCTGATCGGCTGCTGGGGGTGAGGGGGGGGGGGATATCACTCCAACTTGCAGCGCAGCAGTAAAGTGTGCCTGAGTCTGAGCTTTCAGCCAGCGCTACACATTAGAACTGCTTTCAGCTAACCTATTGTTTCTCCTACTCCCATGTAACTGGAGGAGTCCCAAGCCGGACTTGGATTTCTTACTATTGAGTGCTATTCTGATACCTACTGGGAGCTGCTATCTTGCTCCCTTCCCATTGTTCTGCTGATCGGCTGCTGGGGGTGAGGGGGGATATCACTCCAACTTGCAGCGCAGCAGTAAAGTGTGAGTGAAGTTTATCAGAGCACAGGTCACATGGCTGTGGCACCCTGGGAAATGAAGAATATGGCTAGCCCCATGGGAAAAACAGATTACAATGCAGGATTCTGCCGGAGAAGCTCTATTAACTGATGGGTTTTGTAAAAAAACATATTCTCCTGTTACTAAACCCTTTTAAATGCATATCTTCTCTTTAATCAGTCTACACAATGCATTATTAATAAAGTCTTTCTCCCCGAGAGGAATCTTTACTGATTGTATTACTGATGTATTAGTTAATCCAACTGGATTGGGTGTAGGATTTCCATTTGGAATCAGGATTGGCAGAAGGGTTGGAAATCGGATTATCTATAGATAATATAGTATCAATGCTTTGCTCAGCTGTGGTATATTCCACCCCCTACTCATATGATATTTCCATTAACCTTGGTCCTTGTATACCCCCTGTTTATGTAGCTCCAGTTTGTTCTGCCGTGTATGGCCAGTGTATCCATAGAACCTCCAGTGACCCCAACCAGTGGCTCGGGGGTAACATGTTGCCCCCCAACCCCTTGGATGTTGCTCCCAGTGGCCTCAAAGCAGGTGCTTATTTTTGAATTCCTGGTTTGGTGTCAGATTTTGGTTGCCATACAGAATGCCCTGTAGGCTGCCAGTCAACATAGGGGCTACCAAATAGCCAATCACAGCCCTTATTTGGCACCCCCCAGGAAATGATTTGATGCTGGCGTTGCCCCCAACTTTTTTATATTTGATAGTGGCTCACTAGTAAAAAAGTTGTTGTAGGTCAACTAATAGATCTGATGGTATAGCTACAGGCAACCCATACTGCAGAACTAACCTCAACTTTCAAATTTTTGAACAATCAGAGTTTTTGAACAAGCAGAATATCCAAGGCTATTGTGATACTAATACCTACAGTTAGTACTAGTGGTTGTATTTATAGTTTATGTATGTGAGTGTATAGATTGGTAGGTGCAAAAATCCAAAAAGTAGGAAAAAAGCTTGAGCAGATTTACTGCAAACCATTTATTGTGGGTAGTGGTAACACCACTACCACTACCACTACCCACAATAAATGGTTTGCAGTAAATCTGCTCAAGCTTTTTCCTACTTTTTGGATTTTTGCAGTTGTATTTGGTTGCAGCACAGAGCAACAACTAGGAGCTAAAGCTTTTTTCGTAAGTATTTATTACAAAGTTCACCAATCATTTTTTATTTTTGATAGATTGGTAAGTATAGGGTGTGGGTGCTGGGTTTACTTGGAAGGGTTGAACTTGTAACTGTGTAACTTTGCTCTTTGCCTAACCCTACATTGCTTAGTACCAATGCGTGCCAATGTGCCAGTGTTGTACAATTGGAAATATGTGGTGGCTGTGGGAACATGAGTTGCTAAATACAGACAATACCCTGTGCATATCGGCCCATTGCTGGCAGTCAGTATTTAGACAGTTAGGAAATCTGTCGCTATCCAGCCATTACTGGGGCATTACGCTATGAGTTCAGCTGCCGGCACCATGTCACATTTACACACCTGCTCAGTCTCTCATGCCTTCCCCACCCTGATACCCGTGACTGGCTTTGCCCATTACTCTCACACACGGGAAGTTCCACCTAAATGCTCTGTCTCTCTCCACTGAGCAGTACCATCTGCCGACCCATTCCGGGGCAACTATACTGCTAGCCTCAATGGGGCTTGGCTTTATCAGCAGAGTTACATAGTCCATTAAGTTCAACCCTTCCAAGTAAACCCAGCAGATTTAGATGAAAATTAAATGAAGAGAGGTAGATAGACAGACAGACAGATAGACAGGCAGACAGATAGATAGACAGATAGACAGGCAGATAGATAGATAGATAGACAGACAGACAGATAGATAGACAGGCAGATAGATAGACAGACAGACAGACAGACAGATAGATAGATAGATAGATAGATACATGATAGACAGGCAGATATATGATAAATAGATAGATAGATAGATAGACAGGCAGATGATAGATAGATAGATAGATAGATAGATAGACAGGCAGATGATAGATAGATAGATAAACAGACAGACAGACAGACAGTCAGACAGATAAATAGATAGACAGATAGATAGATAGATAGATAGATAGATAGATAGATGATAGATAGATACATGATAGACAGGAAGATATATGATAGATAGATAGATAGATAGATAGATAGACAGGCAGATGATGATAGATAGATAGATAGATAGATATATAGATAGATAGACAGATGATAGATAGATAGATAGATAGAAAGATAGATAGATAGATAGATAGGCAGATGATAGATAGATAGATGATAGATAGATAGATAGATAGATAGATAGATAGAGACAGGCAGATGATAGATAGATAGATAGATAGATAGATAGATAGATAGATAGATAGATGATAGATAGATGATAGATAGATATATAGATAGATAGATAGATAGAGACAGGCAGATGATAGATAGATAAATGATAGATAAATAGATAGATAGATAGATAAATAGATAGATAGATAGATAGAGACAGGCAGATGATAGATAGATAGATAGATAGATAAATAGATAGACAGGCAGATGATAGATAGATAGATAGATAGATAGATAGATAGATAGATAGATAGATAGATAGGCAATTAGATGATAGATAGACAGACAGATAGATAAATAGATAGATAGACAGACAGACAGACAGACAGATAGATAGATAGATGATAGATAGATACATGATAGACAGGAAGATATATGATAGATAGATAGATAGATAGATAGATAGACAGATGATAGATAGATAGATAGATAGGTAGATAGATGATAGATAGATAGATAGATGATAGATAGATAGACAGATAGATAGATAGATAGATAGATAGGCAGATGATAGATAGATAGATGATAGATAGATAGATAGATAGATAGATAGATAGATAGACAGATAGATGATAGATGATGATAGATGGATAGATAGATAGATAGATAGATAGATAGATAGATAGATAGATAGATAGACAGATGATAGATGATAGATTGATAGATAGATAGATGATAGATAGATAGATAGATAGATGATAGATAGATAGACAGATAGATGATAGATGGATAGATAGATAGATAGGCAAATAGATGATTGATAGATAGATAGAAATAAAAATGAATTTCTAAGCATTAAGAAAGTCGTACATTTTTCTGCTATTTGAGGGGGTCGTATCCTTGACTCACCAGCCCTTTCTGAAACTGTGTGGGACGGGGAAACGACTGACTGGGGAGAATGGAAGCAGAAGTCACTCAGAGTTCATTTTAATGCAGGCGACATTCCCTCATCGCCTTCATAGGAAAAATATGCCCAAAGACAGTTTTTATTAAGACATAACCTCCATCCTTTCCTACCATCCGCCTTTGGCTTCTAGGAACTTTCCATTATATTTAAAAAGGGTAACATGGCTTCCATAGCTCTCTTTATCGAGGAAAGATGCCCCTGTGCATTTCATAAGCCAATTGGGCCAGTAGCCACCTACACTGAGGGAGGGTTTTGTTTCACCACTAGAGGGTGCTCTTGAGCCCTAACCTGAGAAGAAACAAGAGGAACCTTTTATTTTAATTAGATCTTTTGATACCAGTTCCAATTATACTTATAAACATCTTAATACATCCTGGGCTCAAAATTCAGAGTTTGTTAGATATTTTGTCTTTAATTTATTATTTCTAACCTAACAATATAGTTATATTGATTCCCTGTATATTGGATTTATCCACAATCATGTTCTCCTTTGGAAGCCAATAAAGTCTAACGAATGAAAGTAAACAAGTTCTAATTGCAAGTCTCTATGGGGAAATTAATAAGATTTTTGTCTGCTGATTTACTTTCAATGGGACAATTCTCCTGTCTAATAAGGGTTCTGGTGTCTCGAATATAAAACTTTGCCATCTAAAAGCCGGAGAGTTTCTATCGAAGTCAATGGGAATGGCCCTGGGCAAAGTCAGGTCGTATTTCCAATTCCAGTTTTTTTTTCGAGTTTGTAGACTCGCAAATTGATAAATAAGCCCATAAATGTATAAAAAAAAATCTCAAATGTTATAGAGATCACATTGCCTCTATAGGGTCTCAGTCACACAGTGTTTCCTTTCAGCCTCTCCTTCACTCTAAAGCAAATAGAAGGAAATAGAAGATGCAGGGTCTGGTCACACAGAGACCAAATATTCATTGGAGTCTGTAGAACATGGATTCAGCAGGTTTGATATATTCTTTATTTTCCTATACAGGATAAATGGTTATTGTCTACCAATAGGGAATGTGGTTTACAGTAGGAACAATGAGTTTTATAAGTGTACTCCTATTGAAATGATGATATTTCATGATGATAATAGCAACACAAACACTACGAGGGGTTACATAGTAGTTACATAGTTACATAGGGTTGAAAAAAGACCAGTGTCCATCAAGTTCAACCCATCCAAGTAAACCCAGCACACCTAACCCACACCTACCAATCTATACACTCACATACATACACTATATATACAACCACTAGTACTAACTGTAGATATTAGTATCACAATAGCCTTGGATATTCTGATTGATCAAGAACTCATCCAGGCCCCTCTTAAAGGCAAGGGTTAAAGCAATACTGTCATAGGGAAACATGTTTGTTACAAAACCCATCAGTTAATAGAGCTTCTCCAGCAGAATCCTGCATTGTAATCTGTTTTTCCCATGGGGCTAGCCATATTCTTCATTTCCCAGGGTGCCACAGCCATGTGACCTGTACTCTGATAAACCTCAGTCACACTTTAATTCCCCCCCCCCATAGTGTAACATTAATTCCCCCCATAGTGTAATATAAATGCCCCCCCATAGTGTAACATTAATTCCCCCCATAGTGTAACATTAATTCCCCCCATAGTGTAATATAAATGCCCCCCCATAGTGTAACATTAATTCCCCCCCATAGTGTAACATTAATTCCCCCCATAGTGTAACATTCATTCCCCCCCATAGTGTAACATTCATTCCCCCCCATAGTGTAATATAAATGCCCCCCCCATAGTGTAACATTAATTCCCCCCATAGTGTAACATTAATTCCCCCCATAGTGTAACATTAATTCCCCCCATAGTGTAACATTAATTTCCCCCCCATAGTGTAACATTCATTCCCCCCATAGTGTAATATAAATGCCCCCCCCCATAGTGTAACATTAATTCCCCCCCATAGTGTAACATTCATTCCCCCCATAGTGTAACATTCATTCCCCCCATAGTGTAACATTCATTCCCCCCCCATAGTGTAACATTCATTCCCCCCATAGTGTAACATTCATTCCCCCCCCATAGTGTAACATTCATTCCCCCCCCATAGTGCAACATTCATTCCCCCCATAGTGTAACATTCATTCCCCCCATAGTGTAACATTCATTCCCCCCCCATAGTGTAACATTCATTCCCCCCATAGTGTAACATTCATTCCCCCCATAGTGTAACATTCATTCCCCCCATAGTGTAACATTCATTCCCCCCCCCATAGTGTAACATTCATTCCCCCCCATTACATTCATCCCCAGTGTAACATTCATTCCCCCCATAGTGTAACATTCATTCCCCCCATAGTGTAACATTCATTCCCCCCCATAGTGTAACATTCATTCCCCCCCCCATAGTGTAACATTCATTCCCCCCCCATAGTGTAACATTCATTCCCCCCCCATAGTGTAACATTCATTCCCCCCATAGTGTAACATTCATTCCCCCCATAGTGTAACATTCATTCCCCCCCCCATAGTGTAACATTCATTCCCCCCCCATAGTGTAACATTAATTCCCCCCCCATAGTGTAACATTCATTCCCCCCATAGTGTAACATTCATTCCCCCCATAGTGTAACATTCATTCCCCCCATAGTGTAACATTCATTCCCCCCCCCATAGTGTAACATTCACTCCCCCCCCCATAGTGTAACATTCATTCCCCCCATAGTGTAACATTCATTCCCCCCATAGTGTAACATTCATTCCCCCCCCCATAGTGTAACATTCCCCATAGTGTAACATTCATTCCCCCATAGTGTAACATTCATTCCCCCCCCATAGTGTAACATTCATTCCCCCCCCCATAGTGTAACATTCATTCCCCCCCCATAGTGTAACATTCATTCCCCCCCCCATAGTGTAACATTCATTCCCCCCCCATAGTGTAACATTCATTCCCCCCCATAGTGTAACATTCATTCCCCCCATAGTGTAACATTCATTCCCCCCCATAGTGTAACATTCATTCCCCCCATAGTGTAACATTCATTCCCCCCATAGTGTAACATTCATTCCCCCCCATAGTGAATTCATCCCCCATGTAACATTCATTCCCCCATAGTGTAACATTCATTCCCCCCATAGTATAACATTCATTCCCCCCATAGTGTAACATTCATTCCCCCCCCCCCATAGTGTAACATTCATTCCCCCCCCATAGTGTAACATTCATTCCCCCCATAGTGTATCATTAATTCCCCCCCCATAGTGTAACATTCATTCCCCCCATAGTGTAACATTAATTCCCCCCCATAGTGTAACATTAATTCCCCCCCCCCATAGTGTAACATTAATTCCCCCCCATAGTGTAACATTCATTCCCCCCCCCATAGTGTAACATTAATGCTGCAATGCTTAAAGGAACAGTAACACCAAAAAATTAAAGAGATTTAATATAATAATTATATAATGCACTGTTGCCCTGCACTGGTAAAACTGGTGTGTTTGCTACAGTAACACTACTATAATTTATATAATAAGCTGCTGTGTAGCCACGGGGGCAGCCATTCAAGCTGGAAAAAAGGAGAAAAGGCACAGGTTACATAGCAGATAACAGATAAGCTCTGTAGAATACAATAGTGTTTTATCTGTTATCTGCTATGTGCCTGTGCCTTTTCTCCTTTGAATGGCTGCCTCCATGGCTACATAGCAGCTTATTTATATACATTATAGTAGACTTTCTGAAGTAAACACCCAACTTTTACCAGTGCAGGGCAGCAGCACATTATATTTTAGTTACTTTTATACACTTTCATTTTTTGGTGTTACTGTTCCTTTAACCCTCATCATTAACACAATAAATATGTAATTCAAAGTAAAACTGACTCCTTTGAGTACTTGAAGAATAAGTTCTAGTAATGGCGCAATACATTGAATGTTTTCAGTGGCCAAACTACAGAGAGAGCAGTCCCTACAGCTGGGGGGGGGGGGGGGGGCAGGTTCCTGAGTAGGAGGGCCACAGTGGGGTGACCCACAATGCACAAGAAAATACGGGTCACCCACAGTTTATTGCTCATTGCTGCTGATCACTGTTTTTTTCCATCAAAAAGAACCCACAATTAAGGCAAAAGGGGGGGGGGGGGGGCAGGCATAGAAACAAAAATTCTGATACACCCCAGTGTTTTAAAATTGTACCATGTTACAGGTATGGGACCCATTATCCAGAATGCTCGGGACCAAGGGTATTCCGGATAAGGGGTCTTTCCGTAATTTGGATCTCCATGCCTTAAGTCTACTAAAAAATCAATAAAACATTAATTAAACCCAATAGGATTGTTTTGCAACCAATAAGGATTATTTATATCTTAGTTGGGATCAAATACAGGTACTGTTTTATTATTACAGAGAAAAGGGAATCATTTAACCATTAAATAAACCCAATAGGGCTGTTCTGCCCCAATAAGGGGTAATTATATCTTAGTTGGGATCAAGTACAGGTACTGTTTTATTATTACAGAGAAAAGGGAATCATTTAACCATGAAATAAACCCAATAGGGCTGTTCTGCCCCCAATAAGGGGTAATTATATCTTAGTTGGGATCAAGTACAGGTACTGTTTTATTATTACAGAGAAAAGGGAATCATTTAACCATTAAATAAACCCAATAGGGCTGTTCTGCCCCAATAAGGGGTAATTATATCTTAGTTGGGATAAAGTGCAGGTACTGTTTTATTATTACAGAGAAAAGGGAATCATTTAACCATTAAATAAACCCAATAGGGCTGTTCTGCCCCAATAAGGGGTAATTATATCTTAGTTGGGATCAAGTACAGGTACTGTTTTATTATTACAGAGAAAAGGGAATCATTTAACCATTAAATAAACCCAATAGGGCTGTTCTGCCCCAATAAGGGGTAATTATATCTTAGTTGGGATCAATTACAAGGTTCTGTTTTATTTCTACATAGAAAAAGGAAATCAGTTTTAAAATTCTGAATTATTTGATTAAAATGGAGTACATGGGAGACGGGCATTCCGTAATTCCGAGCTTTCTGGATAACGGGTTTCCCGATAAGGGGTCCGATACCTGTACTATATAATTCCACTTGTCTAACAAAAGAACTCCCCAAAATAATTGCTTTTCAGTTCTTCGAAAAATTAAAAAATGATTCATTTAACCTGATGTTGACATATTAGTTATTTATTTAGTTTATTTATTTTGTTTTTTTTATCAGGTTACAATCAGCTGATCAATCACACGGGTCCTGTTATGGCTTTTAGTCATCGTTCTGTTGCCAAAAGTAAACCCTTCTTAGCCTGTTGTGTTTAATGGAACCTCAAATTGTACATGAGGTGTGTGATTCGCCCCCAAACCCCCCAAATAAAGAAACTACAAGTATTTATAATTGCAGATATCATGTTTCTTTATATTATGCAGAAATGTGACAGACTAAATAAACAATATGTATAAAGGCATTTAGGGGATTTCCAGTTTTTAGGGGGAGGTTTATCAACATTCGAGTTTGACTTTTTTCCACAATTCAAGTCTTTTAGCGCCGAAACTCACACAATTAGGATTAGGGTTCAAAAACTTGAATGCCTGGTATTTATTAAGTGTAAAAAACCCAAAGACTCGGATGTAAAACTTCACCATGAAGGCATGTGAGTTTCTATAGAAGCCAATGGGAGTTGCCCTAGGCACAGTCAGGCCGTTCGCGAACTTCCGCCAAAAAGTGCGAACTTTTGCGAACTTTGCGAACCCCATAGACTTCAATGGGAAGGCGAACTTTAAAACCTAGAAAAGCCATTTCTGGCCAGAAAACTGATTTTAAAGTTATTTAAAGGGTGCCACGACCTGGACAGGGGCATGCAGGAGGGGGATCAAGGGCAAAAACTTCTCTGAAAAATACGTTGTTGACACAGAGTTGCGTTTTGTGCTGTTAAGGGGAGAAATCACACTACATTTCTAAACTTGTGTAATAAACTGCTTTAAACTTCCGGCGCCTACATGCCAATCAAGTCGTGTAAAGGTTACGGCCGGTTCACACACAAAGACAAAACGCCGCAGTAGTGGATACGGAATATATTATTGCTGGTGGAAAAACATCGCTCAGGTGATTTTATTGCAATGCAATGTCACTACTATGTGTAACGTGTTTGGTGCACTACTATGAGCAGCACGCCTGTCTCCAACACACACAGACGGAGCTGCAGTACACAATGAAAAGAAGACTAGAGTATCAGTAATCAGAAAATAAAAGCAGTCCTTACAAGGACTATTGGGTTACAGCAGATGATCAGCAGGACAGCTGCCCACAGCAGCTACATACAGAGCAGTAGAAAGTAGATTACTAGTCAGCAAAGCTACCTAAACTGTCCCTCAAACCCCTGCACAGCTCTCTCCCTATGCTAACTCATCAAGCACACACAGGCAGAATGTAAAATGGCTGCTGGGCTTCGGTTTATATATGGAAGGGATTGGTCCGGGGGTGGTCCAGGAGGGAGAGCTGCCTGATTGGCTGCCATGTATCTGCTGGCTCTGGGGTGAGAGGTCAAAATTTGGCTCCAGCTAAGGCGAACCCAAAATTGCGAACTTCGCTAAAAGTTCGCGAACTTGCGAACACCCGATTTTCGTGCTAATTCGTTCGCCGGCGAACAGTTCGCTACATCTCTATTCTCAATTTGAGTTTTATTTGAGATTGTAACTTGGCTAATTCAAGTTATTTGAGTTTTGTCAGGTTTTCCTCATGAATAAATAAGCGACCAATCGGAATGCAAGTTTATTCCAATTCACACATTGATAAATAAACCCATTTGTGTTCTTTTAACCCAATTCTTTGAAGAAAATGTTAATAGTAGCGGGGGGTACAAGTCATTTAATTTGGGGATAAAAAAGCATTGTACATCATTGGATAATTCTGATAGTAATCACTCAGGCATAATGGGTGGGAAAGCAGAAGGTGCGGGGTGGGAATACTGAGGGCAGCACCATGTTAGTGTCGTAGGGTCATTGTATCTTAGGCCGTTTGGGGTCTGAGCTTGAGAAATGTGGGTCTCCCCCCAGAACCAATATAATAATAAAACAGTACCTGTACTTGATCCCAACTAAGATATAATTACCCCTTATTGGGGGCAGAACAGCCCTATTGGGTTTTTTAATGGTTAAATGATTCCCTTTTCTCTGTAATAATAAAACAGTACCTGTACTTGATCCCAACTAAGGTATAATTACCCCTTATTGGGGCAGAACAGTCCTATTGGGTTTTTTAATGGTTAAATGATTCCCTTTTCTCTGTAATAATAAAACAGTACCTGTACTTGATCCCAACTAAGATATAATTACCCCTTATTGGGGCAGAACAGCCCTATTGGGTTTATTTAATGGTTAAATGATTCCCTTTTCTCTGTAATAATAAAACAGTACCTGTACTTGATCCCAACTAAGATATAATTACCCCTTAATGGGGGCAGAACAGCCCTATTGGGTTTATTTAATGGTTAAATGATTCCCTTTTCTCTGTAATAAAAAAACAGTACCTGTACTTGATCCCAACTAAGATATAATTACCCCTTATTGGGGGCAGAACAGCCCTATTGGGTTTATTTAATGGTTAAATGATTCCCTTTTCTCTGTAATAATAAAACAGTACCTGTACTTGATCCCAACTAAGATATAATTACCCCTTATTGGGGGCAGAACAGCCCTATTGGGTTTATTTCATGGTTAAATGATTCCCTTTTCTCTGTAATAATAAAACAGTACCTGTACTTGATCCCAACTAAGATATAATTACCCCTTAATGGGGGCAGAACAGTCCTATTGGGTTTATTTAATGGTTAAATGATTCCCTTTTCTCTGTAATAATAAAACAGTTCCTGTAGTTGATCCCAACTAAGATATAATTACCCCTTATTGGGGCAGAACAGCCCTATTGGGTTTTTTAATGGTTAAATGATTCCCTTTTCTCCGTAATAATAAAACAGTACCTGTACTTGATCCCAACTAAGATATAATTACCCCTTATTGGGGCAGAACAGCCCTATTGGGTTTTTTAATGGTTAAATGATTCCCTTTTCTCTGTAATAATAAAACAGTACCTGTACTTGATCCCAACTAAGATATAATTACCCCTTATTGGGGCAGAACAGTCCTATTGGGTTTATTTAATGGTTAAATGATTCCCTTTTCTCTGTAATAATAAAACAGTACCTGTACTTGATCCCAACTAAGATATAATTACCCCTTATTGGGGCAGAACAGCCCTATTGGGTTTATTTAATGGTTAAATGATTCCCTTTTCTCTGTAATAATAAAACAGTACCTGTACTTGATCCCAACTAAGATATAATTACCCCTTATTGGGGGCAGAACAGCCCTATTGGGTTTATTTCATGGTTAAATGATTCCCTTTTCTCTGTAATAATAAAACAGTACCTGTACTTGATCCCAACTAAGATATAATTACCCCTTATTGGGGCAGAACAGTCCTATTGGGTTTATTTCATGGTTAAATGATTCCCTTTTCTCTGTAATAATAAAACAGTATCTGTACTTGATCCCAACTAAGATATAATTACCCCTTATTGGGGCAGAACAGCCCTATTGGGTTTATTCAATATTTTAATGATTTTTAGCAGACTTAAGATATGGAGATCCAAATTACAGAAAGATCCCTTATCCAGAAAACCCCAGGTCCTGAGCATTCTGGATAACAGGTCCCATACCTGTATTCTATTTCATTAAACTTACAATATCCATCGTATCATTATTTTCTACTTCATTTCAGCAGATAAAAGTGGTCCCTGGCAGTTGAGCAGTTGGCCAGTTTGGATGAGCACAAGGTGTTAATGGGTTTGTGCCCCACCAGTCAAAGCGAAAGAGTCGGAGCTATTTCTCGCATCGGCGAATCCACCTGCGCGTTCTGTTTCTCAGTTCCTCTAAAACAGAGAGGAGCGTTTCTTGTAGAAAGTTCTATATTAGAATCAGGTCTGTACTCACTTGCTTTTTTTTTTTCCAATAATGTTTCTCTGAAGTGTTTTTGAGTCAGATTGACTTACTAATGACCCACCAATATGAAGGATAGAATAAACTATGTGGTCGAATATACTATAAAATACTATATGGTCTTATCATCAAGGGCACAGGTTTTTGTGGGAGCAACTCTATCATTAATATTAAACTCAACATTATCATGTGTGATCCAAGTCACATTCTAGAGTGGGGTACAGGTGACTGGACTTTGATTGGACTGGAGAAGTGAAAAACATGTTCCCTGCCATGATGAAATGTACTTTTTGTCTACTCTACTTACTCTACTCTACCAGTCTGAATGCATAATTCCCACTATAAGGTTGGTTGGCTGATTCTCCTGGTTTGGGCTAGAGCCTATGGTTTCAGAGAGAGCCAACCTATACTATAGTGCAGGGGTCCCCAACCTTTTATATACTTGAGCCACATTCATGTTGGGCAACAACATAAGCAAAAAGTTCAGGAGGTACCAAATAAGAGCTATGATTGGGTATTTGGTAGCCCCAATATGCACTGCCAGCCTACAGGAGGGTCTGTTTGGCAGTACAAGTATAGGACCCATTATCCAGAATGCTCGGGACCAAGGGTATTCCGGATAAGGGGTCTTTCTGTAATTTGGATCTCCATACCTTAAGTCTACAGAAAAACCAATAAAACATTAATTAAATCCAATTGTTTTGCATCTAAAAAGGATTAATTATATCTTAGTTGGGATCAAGTACAGGTACTGTTTTATTATTACAGAGAAAAGGGCATCATTTAACCATTAAATAAACCCAATAGGGCTGTTCTGCCCCAATAAGGGGTAATTATATCTTAGTTGGGATCAAGTACAGGTACTGTTTTATTATTACAGAGAAAAGGGAATCATTTAACCATTAAATAAACCCAATAGGGCTGTTCTGCCCCAATAAGGGGTAATTATATCTTAGTTGGGATCAAGTACAGGTACTGTTTTATTATTACAGAGAAAAGGGAATCATTTAACCATGAAATAAACCCAATAGGGCTGTTCTGCCCCCAATAAGGGGTAATTATATCTTAGTTGGGATCAAGTACAGGTACTGTTTTATTATTACAGAGAAAAGGGAATCATTTAACCATGAAATAAACCCAATAGGGCTGTTCTGCCCCAATAAGGGGTAATTATATCTTAGTTGGGATCAAGTACAGGTACTGTTTTATTATTACAGAGAAAAGGGAATCATTTAACCATTAAATAAACCCAATAGGGCTGTTCTGCCCCCAATAAGGGGTAATTATATCTTAGTTGGGATCAAGTACAGGTACAGTTTTATTATTACAGAGAAAAGGGAATCATTTAACCATTAAATAAACCCAATAGGGCTGTTCTGCCCCCAATAAGGGGTAATTATATCTTAGTTGGGATCAAGTACAGGTACTGTTTTATAATTACAGAGAAAAGGGAATCATTTAACCATTAAATAAACCCAATAGGGCTGTTCTGCCCCCAATAAGGGGTCATTATATCTTAGTTGGGATCAAGTACAGGTACAGTTTTATTATTACAGAGAAAAGGGAATCATTTAACCATGAAATAAACCCAATAGGGCTGTTCTGCCCCAATAAGGGGTAATTATATCTTAGTTGGGATCAAGTACAGGTACTGTTTTATTATTACAGAGAAAAGGGAATCATTTAACCATTAAATAAACCCAATAGGGCTGTTCTGCCCCCAATAAGGGGTAATTATATCTTAGTTGGGATCAAGTACAGGTACTGTTTTATTATTACAGAGAAAAGGGAATCATTTAACCATGAAATAAACCCAATAGGGCTGTTCTGCCCCAATAAGGGGTAATTATATCTTAGTTGGGATCAAGTACAGGTACTGTTTTATTATTACAGAGAAAAGGGAATCATTTAACAATGAAATAAACCCAATAGGGCTGTTCTGCCCCCAATAAGGGGTAATTATATCTTAGTTGGGATCAAGTACAGGTACAGTTTTATTATTACAGAGAAAAGGGAATCATTTAACCATTAAATAAACCCAATAGGGCTGTTCTGCCCCCAATAAGGGGTAATTATATCTTAGTTGGGATCAAGTACAGGTACTGTTTTATTATTACAGAGAAAAGGGAATCATTTAACCATTAAATAAACCCAATAGGGCTGTTCTGTCCCAATAAGGGGTAATTATATCTTAGTTGGGATCAAGTACAGGTACTGTTTTATTATTACAGAGAAAAGGGAATCATTTAACCATTAAATAAACCCAATAGGGCTGTTCTGCCCCAATAAGGGGTAATTATATCTTAGTTGGGATCAAGTACAGGTACTGTTTTATTATTACAGAGAAAAGGGAATCATTTAACCATTAAATAAACCCAATAGGGCTGTTCTGCCCCAATAAGGGGTAATTATATCTTAGTTGGGATCAAGTACAGGTACTGTTTTATTATTACAGAGAAAAGGGAATCATTTAACCATTAAATAAACCCAATAGGGCTGTTCTTCCCCAATAAGGGGTAATTATATCTTAGTTGGGACCAAGTACAGGTACTGTTTTATTATTACAGAGAAAAGGGAATCATTTAACCATTAAATAAACCCAATAGGGCTGTTCTGCCCCAATAAGGGGTAATTATATCTTAGTTGGGATCAAGTACAGGTACTGTTTTATTATTACAGAGAAAAGGGAATCATTTAACCATGAAATAAACCCAATAGGGCTGTTCTGCCCCCAATAAGGGGTAATTATATCTTAGTTGGGATCAAGTACAGGTACTGTTTTATTATTACAGAGAAAAAGGAAATCAATTTTAAAAATCTGAATGGAGTCCATGGAAGACAGGCTTTCCGTAATTCAGAGCTTTCATGATAATGGGTTTCCAATACTTGTCTCCAAGCCAGGAATTCAAAAATTAGCACCTACATTGAGGCCACTGCGAGCAACATCCAAAGGGGTTGGTGAGGCCACTATGCAAAAAGAATTGATTTACTGAGATAGGAATGAAATAACATCTAATGCTTGCACAGTGCTATATATCTACCCTTTTAAACACACGTAGGACTGGTTTCTTGAAATTAGTGTCCAATCTAAATGTTCCTGTATCTAGTGGAGGTCCTCCCAGAAGAGTAGAGGCTGTTATAGCAGCAACAGGAGGCCCAAATCCATGTTGATACAGTTGGTTTCAGAATGAGATGTTGGACAGACATTTGCATTGACCAGAGGCTTAATCAAACTGTAATGAACACCAGTGGAGCCACAGCAGGGTCTCAGGGGCCACTGGTCTTAGATTTTGTGTAGGGACCAAGAAGGAGGCTGCCTGGGAAACAGGCAAGCGTTAACAAAAAAAGCTGCATTTAATTGAATAGACAGGCACAGAAAGGGTTAACTGAAGATAGACACTGGGACATCAAGTTAAGGCAGGGAGAAAAGGCAAGACAAAGGTTAATTCAGCACCAATAAACAGGTAACAGGACATGGGTGGCAGAGTTCAGGCAGGCAAGTGTTAATATGGGAATGGATCAAGAGCAACTGCCACAGACAGTATATAAGTCTGAGGGGACAGAAGCTGCATTTAATGAATATAAACACTATAACAAGTGTGTAAAACAGCAATCCGAAAGGCAAAGATAGAAAATGAGGAGCGCATTGCGGCAGAAGCTAAAACTAACCCCAAAATATTTTTTAAGTATATTAATAGTAAAAAGATGGGGGTTAAAAGTGTGGCCCCATTGAGTTATAGTAACAATATGGTTATAACGTATATAGAAAAGGCAAATCTATTAAACTAGTTGTTTTCTTCAGTGTATACAGTAGAGGAGACAGAGTGCCAAGTCCCACCCAATAGCTGCACTGTTGGCTCGGCTCATTCTAATCAGTGGTTGATGCAGGATATGGTGCATAAAGGGTTACTCAAAATTAATGTGAACAAGGCACCCAGGCCAGATGGAATACACCCTTGGGTACAATGGTTCAATGGCCTGTATGGAGGAAAGCTGATGTCATTCCTATATTTAAAAAGGGAGTAAGATCTCAGCCTGGCAATTATAGGCCTGTAAGTCTGACATCCGTGGTGGGCAAGTTATTTGAAGGCTTGTTAAGGGATCACATACAAAATTATGTAGTGGAGAATGGCATTATGAGCAGTAATCAGCATGGCTTTATGAAGGACAGGTCATGTCAGACCAATTTAATTGCTTTTTATGATGAGGTAAGTAAGAAGCTGGACAGTGGGGATGCAGTAGATATCATCTATTTAGATTTTGCCAAAGCATTTGATACCGTTCCCCACAAACGACTGCTTTCTAAGCTAAGGTCTATTGGTCTTAGTGAAGCCGTTTGCACATGGATAGAAAACTGGCTACAGGATCGGGTACAGAGGGTGGTTGTTAATGGCACATTCTCTACTTGGAATAAGGTTCTCAGTGGGGTCCCTCAGGGTTCTGTACTGGGTCCACTTTTGTTTAATTTGTTCATAAATGACTTAGGGGAGGGTATTATGAGTAATGTATCAGTGTTTGCAGATGACACAAAACTCTGCAGACCAGTCAATTCTATCCAGGATGTGACATCCCTGCAGCAGGATCTTGACCAACTGGCAATCTGGGCAGCTAAGTGGCAGATGAGATTTAATGTGGATAAATTTAAGGTCATGCACCTGGGATGTAAAAATATGCAGCCACTTATACACTTAAAGGAACAGTTCAGTGTAAAAATGAAACTGGGTAAAATAGACAGACTGCACAAAATAAAAAATGTTTTCAATACAGTTAGTAACCTATACAGCAAAAATGTAACCTATAATGGCTGAGCAGATGTCTAACATAATAGCCAGGACTTTACTCCCTCCTATACAGCTCTGAAAGCTGTTAGCCGTCAGTAACCAGTTAGTAACTAGAGGGGGGGATATATGGGACATAACTAGTCAGCTAGTTTGTATTTGAATCTTACCTGCATGTCCCATGTCCCATGCCCCCCCCTCCGAAAGTCACTGACTAACTAAGAAGGAATTTTTTTCCCTCTGCTGCAAATTAGAGAGGCTTCAGATGGGGGTTTTTGCCTTCCTCTGGATCAATTGGCAGTTAGGCAGGTTATATATAGGCATTATGGTTGAACTTGATGGACGTATGTCTTTTTTCAACCTAACTTACTATGTTACTATGTTACTATGTTTGCACTTTTGAAAAACAGATTACAAAGCAGGATTCTGCTGGAGAAGCTCTATTAACTGATGCGTTTTGAAAAAACATGTTTTCCCATGAGCGTATTCCTTTAAAGACTAACGTATCCTCTAATATCCAACAAGCTAAAATTTTCTGGAAGGTTTCATTTTTTTATCAGCACCTGCCCAATGTTCTAATACTCACAGGCTACACTGAGCTTTCATTTTCTCTCGTGGATCTGTTAAAAAAAAAAAATCACTACCAGGCATGAAGAAGTATTTCTACCCACTGTGCCAGGGGCACCCATAGTGACCCGTGTGTGTATTTAGTGCTAGGGGCAAGATGTCACTGGAGGTGCAGGTTCTATGGGTGGAACAGCTGCTACTTTGGATTTGTGCCTCGCTGGCATGTGTGTTGAGGGGGAACTTCTGTGCCAATGGAACCTTTTTGCATTCTGTACCTCCACTAACATAAGACCAAATGGTTCTAGTGAAGGCTGTCTGTCTCTAAGAAACCATTATTTGTTAACCCACAGGATCCTGATACATCCCTGTAATGTGTCACAATACTATAAGTTTGTGCTGGCATGGATTTATGTGTAACAGATCTTGCCAGACTAATTTAATTGCCTTTTATGAGGAGGTGAGCAGGAACCTTGACTCTGAGATGGCAGTGGATGGGATCTACTTGGACTTTGCTAAAGCGTTTGATACAGCACAGAATGCTAATGATAAAATTAAGGAACATAATACTTGTTCTTAGATAGAGAACTGGCTGAAGGATAGATTACAAGGAGTGGCAGTAAATGAAACATTTTCTAATTGGGCCAGTGTTGTTGAGTACCGCAGGGGTCTGCAGGGAGCACAATAGGAATTTATACTTGTACCAGCCCATAACAACCACAGCCCTTTAGCGTGGCAGAACTGTTCTCCCAAAGATGCCCCAGTAGCCCCCCATTTTCTTTTCTACTGATTCGCTGCACATACTCTGTGCTGCTGTCAGTTACTGAGCTTAGGGACCCACTCACACTATACTGTATATATAAAATATAACTGTCACATAACATGGCAGCTCAGAAACCAGTGCAATTAGCATCAGAATTTAATAATAAGCTCTGCAACATCAGTTTATATAACAGGCCAGCCTCATTTTCTGCTTGATAATTTGTGACGACCCCTAAGCTCAGCTTCTCACCAGCTTCCCAGAGCCCACTGAGCATGTGCGGTGCCACTGACACTTTCCAAGGTGGGAAGCTCCTGTGACAACTGTAAAGACCTATATCATTACTACTATAGAGATGCTGAAACGTTTGGCTAGTGGAGTCAGTTTAATATATAAAATATGGCATTTCTAGCCATATTCATTTTTAGGGTTTAGTTCCCCTTTAAATAAGAACTAGAGTTATTTGCCATTGAAGATTCCATTGTGATGGGTTTGAATTGCTAAACTGCCCACGTGCTTAAACCATATATGGATTTTTTAATACAATGTATTGTCTACAATATAGTTTTGTCCCCACATTTTTGAACCGAACCTTCAATTTAAGACAACAGCAGATGTTTTTTTTTGTTTGAAGCAAAATAATTTTTATTTATTTTTCAACATTTCAAGACAAAAGCAGAAACAAATAAAGCCCAAAGGCTTTAGGACTATTGTAAAAACAGTGACATTCATGAGTAACACAACCAAAACCTTGTCATTTGTGTGTATCTATTGAGTTCTTATGGCTTGTATTGGGTTATGCTGCGAGACACTGTGGCACAGAGAGAGTAAGATTGCAAGAAAAGACAATAAGATATGTTATAATAGAGTTATATCAGGCTCCCTAAGGCCTGTTATTATTATGTGCACTGTGACTTAATAAAACTCTGTGCCAGTTGTTGCGTTTTGTGTTGTACCAAACACTCGAACTTCTCCGACTTATCCCACTTATCCTTGGTGAGCGTCAACATGCTGCTCTGGCTGTAGGTGTTGTCGCTTTCCTGCATATAGTCGCTGTTCTTAATGTCGGAGGCAATGACATCCTGGCCATCAACCTTCCATTTTATTGTCACCGACCGTGGATAGAAGTTGTTGATCAGACAGACAGCTGTTGGGTTTCCTTCTTTAACCTGTTCCTCTGAAGGTTTGAAGATGAATACTACCGGAATGGCGTCTGCTCCTGTTATAAGTAGAAAAGAAACAGTTTTTACTATTTTGTCTACAGAATTAAATAATATACATATAAAAATGTACATTTTATACCAGAGAGAGAAAATACCCCCCTAGTTACATTGTAGAAAGCGGGTTATCCCAAAGTAGGACAATGAGCTTGGGTTAAGGGATGATCTATGGAGACCTCATATTTCTATAGACTGGTTTTGTCATCACTTGAATGAAGCACTTTGTACATAGAAGTGTTATAAGCAGAGAATAAACACTTTTTCCTACACATATTGTAAACATTAAATAATATACAACTGTTAGACTTTTTGGATTGAAGTAAAAAAATATATCCCTTAAGTGATATTGTAAAAAGCTAACTTAGGGTATCTCAAAGTTGAATGGGAATTTTGGGTAAGAGGGGATTTATAGAGACCTCACACTGATATGGATAGGTTTTTGCAATACTTGAAAGAGACACTTTGCACATAGTACTATAATAATGAAATACCACAACACTATATTTAAGTGGAGGGGAGCTTGGTATAGGACACCATAGAGGTTATGTAATAGAAGTTACTAAGTTTTCCCCGGAGCAGTAACCCTAACCAATTAGCAGGTAGAATATAGTGGTCACCTATTTAAAAGCAAACATCTCATTGGTTGCTATGAGTTACTGTTACTGAGTTACTGCTACTAGAGACCTGGTTTGTCTCCAATGTTCAGATTGTATTTTTTTCAAAGATAATTTTTTATCATTTACAATTGGACAGCAACTGATTCATTTCCTTCTACTTGGATAATACTGACCACTTTGAAAGTATGGCAATGACTTGTTGATGAGTGTTGCATGTCACTTTACAAGCACACAACTACATGTGTATATAGGGAGTGAAAGGGGCAACTTTTTTAAACTAAACTAAGTTGATGGTCTAGCTCCTATCTGCCCAAATAATAGGTTTATTACTATAATAAAATATTATCACTACATTCAGATTTTTTAATTTACACAAAAATGGCGTAGGAAATAAATGACAAAAAAATCAATTTATCTAATACATGAATTGTACTGATAAGGACAACAGATTTAATATACAGTTCAGTGATTCCATATTTTCCAATTCAGCTGTTTTACCTAAAACAAACATGTTTGTTATCCATTCTGTTACCTGAAATATTACATTAGTACAGGTAATTTTATAACCATTGAAGAAACACATCATTACTCTTTGTGAAATGTGAGTATTTTACTCAAAAATTGTGGTTTCCAATGTGGTATATTAATCTATGTCCTACCATAATCCTTACACACCAATTATTCTGACATTTCATAATAAAGACAAAAACTCTGTTCTTAATGAGTTTTTTTTTAATTGATCATTTACATGGCATGTAAGTACCACTGTAACCAATCAGTTAGTTTTCCTGACAAGAACTAGTCTGTACATTAAAAAGAAGAGATCTTTTACCTTACAGGGCTGTATTGTAAATAGTTTTTTAATAAAATAACAAAGAGAAAACATAAAATATTAGTATTTCCTATTTTTTATATATCTTTCTCTTCATTCTAATGCTAACAATAGTTACAATAACGTGAAAATAATTATATCTACTAATTAAGGAGGAACTTCTCTAGTCTGGTTCCTTTACCAAAAGTGACCAAACACAGACACTTACTACAATACAACTTGTAGTTTTTGGTAAATTTTTGGTACAATTTGTAACTTCTGTTCAATTAAAATCAATAATCGTTACATGACAATTGTATAAAATATTTTTTACTGGTTTTGTAGAAGATTAACAAAATGAAATCACTTAACAAGTTACATGAAGCTACTCCGAGAAGTGTTTGTCTTGGGATTTCATCAATTGAAATTTAATTTAAATTGTATTTTCTTATCCAGGAGGAAAAAGATTGAAAATACATTTATTACACTCGTATACTGATTTTTATAAAATTCTTTTTAAAAAAGGCAATTGGAAAATCATTTTATTCTGTTATATATAATAGGTTGCTGTAAGACTTATGTTACATTATTATTGTCTTGTATATGTCGTCTAATAAAGGACAGAAAAAAATGAAAAAGTTAAAAATTTGTGAAACTAAAACTTTCAAGGGGTACTTACGTTTAATCTATACCCCGGTTCCTGTACCCACTGTAGTTAAGAGCCGTTTGCACACAGTACAAAAACCTACTCTAGATCCTATAGACAAGTTATCCCAATATTACTGAGATGTAATTGAAGGCAACATATATATTCTTATAAATTATAGAAGGTGGGTTATTATTTAACATATAAACGGCTTTAATATTTATGTTTAATAAATGTTACATTTATTATAGTTTTGATGAATTTCAAAACTGAAAGAAAACAGGTTCTAATAAGGTAATTTTAATATAGTGATATTTTTCCCTGGTTTCACCGCCAAAATTGTACGAATGTGACTACTTGCTGAATACACACAGAGCCATCAAGGCAATAGAGTGTCTACCAACAAAGGGTGTTATTGGAACAATACTGAGGTGTTTGGGTAGGAAAAAATTATAATCCTTAATAGACAATACAAGATAATTTGATTAAGACATTTTTACAGTTTTAGTGCATTCATCGGTAAAATTCATGTTTATACTATTTATTATTACAGTTGTACTGGCCTTGTAAAAAGAAGTTAGTATTTAGTAGCCTTTAGTATGTTGCATAGATTTACTAACTTATAGAAGCAACCCTAAGAGCCAATAAAAAAGCACAAATTCTTAGATCAGAAAATATTATTTTCCATTAGAGTTTTACATTATTGGGACTCCACTGAATTAGTGCAAAAGGGCAACTACCGTATTAAGACAATAGATATATTTTTACATTTTGATGTATTTTGATTATTTTGTATCTATATTATTACAGTTGTACTGGACTTGTAAAAAGAAGGTAAAAAAAAAAAAAGAAATAAAATAAAAGACATTTTTACAGCTTAGCTTAGAAGCAACCCTAAGAGCTAATAAAAAAGCACACATTCTTAGGTTGAACTACCTTTACATTTACTAAAGTAACAGTTATAAAATAAGTCTTATAAAGGAATACTTACGTTTAATCTCTACCCTGGTTCCTCCACCAAAAGTATAACACTGTGACTACTTCCCACTTATACATTATACAAAAACCTAATATGAAACCTTATGTGAAAACTGTTATAAGAATATTATTTTTATCTATTAGAGCTTTACGTTATTGGAGCTTCATTAAACTAGTGCAAAAAGGGCAACTATTAAGACAATAGATATATTTTTACATTTGTGGTGCATTTTTTAGGTAGTAATTATTTTGTATCTATATTATTACAGTTGTACTGGACTTGTAAAAAAAAAAAAAAAGGTAAAAAAAAACCCCAAAAGAAATATAAGACATTTTTACAGCTCTAGTATGTTGCATAGATTTACTCACTTTTAGAAACAACCCTAAGAGCCAATAAAAAAAGCACAAATTCTTAGGAAAAACTACCATTACATTTACTGAAATAACAGTTATAAAATAAGTCTTATAAAGGGATACTTACGTTTAATCTCTACCCTGGTTCCTCCACCAAAAGTGTACCACTGTGACTACTTCCCACTTATACATTATACAAAAACTTAATCTACTATGAGTATACAAAATACCTTTTGTGTAAACTTTTAAGCCGCTATCCAAATACATAGAAAATATTATTTTTATCCATTAGAGCTTTAAGTTATTGGGGCTCCATTGAAAAGGGGCAATTATTAAGACAATCGATATATTTTTACATTTTTGGTGCATTTTTTAGGTGGTAATTATTTTGTATCTATATTATTACAGTTGTACTGGACTTGTAAAAAGAAGGTTAAAAAGAACGAAGAATAAAAAAAAGAAAAGAAATACAATAAAATACATTTTTACAGCTCTAGTATGTTGCATAGATTTACTCACTTTTAGAAACAACCCTAAGAGCCAATAAAAAAGCACAAATTCTTAGGTTGAACTACCATTACATTTACTGAAATAACAGTTATAAAATAAGTCCTATAAAGGGATACTTACGTTTAATCTCTACCCTGGTTCCTCCACCAAAAGTGAACCACTGTGACTACTTCCCATCTACTCCCTGTACATAAACCTATTCTACTATAACTATACAAAGTACATTATTGGTAAGTCTTTTTGTGGGATTTAGTACTAAATGTGCCAAAAGTATTGTAAGTATCTAGGTAGTAACTATTTTGTAGTTATTGAGTAAAACATTCTTATGCTATGGTTGTTGGTACATTGTTGAAAAGTTCAAGGAAAAGAATATGTTATACGTTTTGGTGCATTTATACGGAATAATTATTTCATAGTTATTTAGTACAATGTGCTTATTCTATAGCAGTTGGCACTGAAGAAGGATTGAAAAGACAACAAAAATATTTCAAACAGACATTTACAACTTAAGAACATTTTGCAGCTCTAATGAGTGATAGGAGCAACTATAAGATCTAATAAAAAAAAAACAAGTTTATGTTAAAATACAATTGTTACTGGAAAAAAAACCATTAAAGCATTATGGCAAAATAAGTCTCATAAAGGGATACTTACTTTTGATTTCAACCCTGGTTCCTCCACCAAAAGTGTACCACAGTGACTACTTCCCATCTACTCCCTGTACAAAAACCTACTCTGTGTTTCTATATTGCAATATCTCAAAAGTAAACTAAGGCTTGGTGCCTGGATTTTTAAGATAAAAACAACTGGACTTTTCTGAGTTTTTTGGAAAATGTTCCACCGCTCATCCAAGTCACTTGGATGAGTGGTGAAACATTTTCCAAAAAGTCAAAAAAATTTTAGACTTAATTTTCAAAAAAGTCCAATTGTTTTAGACTTAATTCTCATGAATGTCCAATTGTTTTAGACTTAATTCTCAAAAAAGTCCAATTGTTTTAGACTTAATTCTCAAAAAAGTCCAATTGTTTTAGACTTAATACTCAAAAAAGTCCAATCGTTTTAGACTTAATTCTCAAAAAAGTCCAATCGTTTTAGACTTAATTCTCAAAAAAGTCCAATTGTTTAAGAATTAATTCTCAAAATTCCAATTGTTTTAGACTTAATTTTCAAAAAAGTCCAATTGTTTTAGACTTAATTCTCAAAAAAGTCCATTTGTTTTAGACTTAATCCTACTAGATAGTGTACATCATGACCTGGATGAATGAGAATCTTCATAGACACAAGTATCAATACAAAAAACTTACATTTTAGCTCTACCTTGGTTCTTCTCCAAAAGTGAATCACAATGACTGCTCCCCCGTGAGGTACTGGAAATGTTTTAGGCTCTAATTCTACTCAAAATACCATTAATAGGTTTGTGATAGGATTAAACTTGCTGTTTCAGAAGATTTTTTTTCAAATCAACATTAGATATTTCCTAAATTTTTATAGTATTACTAGGACATTTCTTTGTTATTTTTACAAAAAAAAAGTCTAACCACAATGAAGCGTCTGTGGCAAAAACCTCTTGTTAGTTCATTTAACAATTTCTTCTCAAGCCCAGAGTAACAGTAACAACCTTCTAATAAACTGAATATCAGAATATCATTGCCAGCAAAGCACAGCATTTTAAATACAGCTGAATAAATGATAAAAGGGAGAATTAGTAGATGTTACTTACGTTTGATTTCAACCCTGGTTCCTCCACCGAAAGTACGCCACAGTGTTACATCTGTACTATCTGCCTGTACAAAAACATCTATGAGCAAGAGGCTCAGCGTAGACACACTTGTAACACAAGGCACAATGCTTTATGATCAGTCACCTGAAGCAAAGAGACAGACAGTAGACGGCGAGGACACCTGCATAACTACAAAACCACCCAAAAAGAAAACTCCTAAAAATAGCATGCCTATAGATGAGCCCTCGGTTATAAATAGTTTAGTACGTATACTGTCAACCCTAAAGGGGGCATTTACTAGGGGACTGATTCATCAAAGTACGAGATTGAATCCCGAAATGGGTAAAATTCGGATTAGATGCGATAATTCCTGATGATCGCAAAAGTCACGAAAATGCTTACGAAAAATCATAGTAATCACGATAATATTGTATTGGCGATCCGAAAGTCACTAAATTTTTGTATCTAAACGATCGTAAACAGCGGAAAAAACCCTTCTGACTTTGAAACTTCAGTGCAAGATTTTGGAAGCCTCCCATAGGGCTCAATGGCACTCTGCAGCTCCAACCCGGCCAAAGGAAAGGCTCCCATAGGGCTCAATGGCACTCTGCAGCTCCAACCCGGCCCAAGGAAAGCCTCCCATAGGGCTCAATGGCACTCTGCAGCTCCAACCTGGCCCAAGGGAAGTCTCCCATAGGGCTCAATGGCACTCTGCAGCTCCAACCTGGCCCAAGGAAAGCCTCCCATAGGGCTCAATGGCACTCTGCAGCTCCAACCTGGCCCAAGGAAAGCCTCCCATAGGGCTCAATAGCACTCTGCAGCTCCAACCTGGCCCAAGGAAAGCCTCCCATAGGGCTCAATGGCACTCTGCAGCTCCAACCTGGCCCAAGGAAAGCCTCCCATAGGGCTCAATGGCACTCTGCAGCTCCAACCCAGCCCAAGGAAAGTCTCCCATAGGGCTCAATGGCACTCTGCAGCTCCAACCCGGCCCAAGGAAAGTCTCCCATAGGGCTCAATGGCACTCTGCAGCTCCAACCCGGCCCAAGGGAAGTCTCCCATAGGGCTCAATGGCACTCTGCAGTTCCAACCCGGCCCAAGGAAAGTCTCCCATAGGGCTCAATGGCACTCTGCAGCTCCAACCCGGCCCAAGGAAAGTCTCCCATAGGGCTCAATGGCACTCTGCAGCTCCAACCCGGCCCAAGGAAAGTCTCCCATAAGGCTCAATGGCACTCTGCAGCTCCAACCCGGCCCAAGGAAAGTCTCCCATAGGGCTCAATGGCACTCTGCAGCTCCAACCCGGCCCAAGGAAAGTCTCCCATAGGGCTCAATGGCACTCTGCAGCTCCAACCCGGCCCAAGGAAGTCTCCCATAGGGCTCAATGGCACTCTGCAGCTCCAACCCGGCCCAAGGAAAGTCTCCCATAGGGCTCAATGGCACTCTGCAGCTCCAACCTGGCCCAAGGAAAGTCTCCCATAGGGCTCAATGGCACTCTACAGCTCCAACCCGGCCCAAGGAAAGTCTCCCATAGGGCTCAATGGCACTCTACAGCTCCAACCCGGCCCAAGGAAAGTCTCCCATAGGGCTCAATGGCACTCTACAGCTCCAACCCGGCCCAAGGAAAGTCTCCCATAGGGCTCAATGTCACTCTGCAGCTCCAACCTGGCCCAAGGAAAGTCTCCCATAGGGCTCAATGGCACTCTGCAGCTCCAACCTGGCCCAAGGAAAGTCTCCCATAGGGCTCAATGGCACTCTGCAGCTCCAACCCGGCCCAAGGAAAGCCTCCCATAGGGCTCAGTGGCACTCTGCAGCTCCAACCTGGCCCAAGGAAAGTCTTCCATAGGGCTCAATGGCGCTCTGCAGCTCCAACCTGGCCCAAGGAAAGCCTCCCATAGGGCTCAATGGCACTCTGCAGCTCCAACCCAGCCCAAGGAAAGTCTCCCATAAGGCTCAATGGCACTCTGCAGCTCCAACCCGGCCCAAGGAAAGTCTCCCATAGGGCTCAATGGCACTCTGCAGCTCCAACCCGGCCCAAGGAAAGTCTCCCATAATGCTCATTGGCACTCTGCAGCTCAAACCTGGCCCAAGGAGCATCTCCCATAGGGCTCAATGGCACTCTGCAGCTCCAACCCGGCCCAAGGAAAGTCTCCCATAGGGCTCAATGGCACTCTGCAGCTCCAACCCGGCCCAAGGAGCGTCTCCCATAGGGCTCAATGGCACTCTGCAGCTCCAACCCGGCCCAAGGAAAGTCTCCCATAGGGCTCAATGGCACTCTGCAGCTCCAACCCGGCCCAAGGAAAGTCTCCCATAGGGCTCAATGGCACTCTGCAGCTCCAACCCGGCCCAAGGAAAGTCTCCCATAGGGCTCAATGGCACTCTGCAGCTCCAACCCGGCCCAAGGAAAGTCTCCCATAGGGCTCATGGCACTCTGCAGCTCCAACTCGGCCCCTCCAACCTGGCCCAAAGAAAGTCTACCATAGGGCTCAATGGTACTCTGCAGCTCCAACCTGGCCCAAGGAAAATCTCCCATAGGGCTCAGTGGCACTCTGCAGCTCCAACTCGGCCCAAGGAAAGTATCCCATAGGGCTCAATGGCACTCTGCAGCTCCAACCTGGCCCAAGGAAAGTCTCCCATAGGGCTCAATGGCACTCTGCAGCTCCAACCTGGCCCAAGGAAAGTCTCCCATAGGGCTCAATGGCACTCTGCAGCTCCAACCCGGCCCAAGGAAAGTCTCCCATAGGGCTCAATGGCACTCTGCAGCTCCAACCTGGCCCAAGGAAAGTCTCCGATAGGGCTCAATGGCACTCTGCAGCTCCAACCCGGCCCAAGGAAAGTCTCCCATAGGGCGCAATGGCACTCTGCAGCTCCAACCTGGCCCAATGAAAGCCTCCCATAGGGCTCAATGGCACTCTGCAGCTCCAACCCGGCCAAGGAAAGTCACAATACCGAAGCTTGAATGAATCCCAAAGTTTCCTACTTGGCGCAACAAATACAATTTTGTCTCACAAATTGTTGCAAAGTACGAAAAAGTCATGCAAATTAATGATAATTTTGACATTTACAAATGGGTTTTCAGCAGAAGTAAATGATTCCCTTTTCTCTGTAATAATAAAACAGTACCTGTACTTGATCCCAACTAAGATATAATTACCCCTTATTGGGGCAGAACAGCCCTATTGGGTTTATTTAATGGTTAAATGATTCCCTTTTCTCTGTAATAATAAAACAGTACCTGTACTTGATCCCAACTAAGATATAATTACCCCTTTTGGGGCAGAACAGCCCTATTGGGTTTATTTAATGGTTAAATGATTCCCTTTTCTCTGTAATAATAAAACAGTACCTGTACTTGATCCCAACTAAGATATAATTACCCCTTATTGGGGGCAGAACAGCCCTATTGGGTTTATTTAATGGTTAAATGGTTCCTTTTTCTCTGTAATAATAAAACAGTACCTGTACTTGATCCCAACTAAGATATAATTACCCCTTATTGGGGCAGAACAGCCCTATTGGGTTTATTTAATGGTTAAATGATTCCCTTTTCTCTGTAATAATAAAACAGTACCTGTACTCGATCCCAACTAAGATATAATTACCCCTTATTGGGGGCAGAACAGCCCTATTGGGTTTATTTAATGGTTAAATGATTCCCTTTTCTCTGTAATAATAAAACAGTACCTGTACTTGATCCCATCTAAGATATAATTACCCCTTATTGGGGCAGAACAGCCCTATTGGGTTTATTTCATGGTTAAATGATTCCCTTTTCTCTGTAATAATAAAACAGTACCTGTACTTGATCCCAACTAAGATATAATTACCCCTTATTGGGGCAGAACAGCCCTATTGGGTTTATTTCATGTTTAAATTTTTTTTGTAAGCTTAAAGCATGGAGATCCTTTATCTGGAAGACACCAGTTCCTGAGCATTCTAGATAACAGATCCCATACCTGTACATTGTTTCTCACAATAATATACCTGGCTGAGCAGTGCTGTGACCCTAAGGCTACATGAATTATTAGGGAAACAGATTCCATTTAAGGCCAGTCAGGCTGATGGGAAACTATTTCCATAGCAGTAGTTTCATACTTTTTCACACACCCAATCTTCATTTTTTTAACCCACGAGTTTCCTCTGGGGGTTTAACCCCATAACTACTACCGAGTGGTACAAAAGAAGAACTACTGAGAATCATTTTTTAATTCTCTTTCAGCCTTTGGCAAGATCCTATTTTTTTCATTCTGTGACTCAAAATTTTAGAAAATGCAGTGGATTTTACCCTGCGCGGCTGTTTCAGTGGGAGTCGGGGGGCTTGTGGCTGACAATTTACTGTTATTGAGGGTCAGGCAGGATACAGGGCAGATATTTGTATGTGTGTAAACTACAGCAAAAAATTGCAGCAAAATAAAATGTGCTAAGACAAAATGTCACTGAGACACCAAGTGACTCTCATGCATTTGGAGTAAGAAAAAAAGTTGTGCATTAAAAATTTAACAAGTGGGAAAGATTCGCTCATCACTATTCTTCCCATTGATGCAGTTATACAGGTCTGTTCTCAGCAAAAACAAAGACATGAAAGTTATGAAAGAGGAAGGTTTTTGTTCAGCTCTGTATCACTGTGTGAGAGGGTAGATCCTATACTGATGACAGTAATAATTTCCTGCATCTTCTGCTTCCATTCTGCTGATTGTAAGGGTGAAATCAGTTCCAGAACCGCTGCCGCTGATCCGCTCTGGGGTCCCTGTGTGTCGGGTACTTGCCCTATAGATCAGCAGCTTTGGTGCCTGCCCTGATTTCTGTTGGTACCAGGCTATAAAGCTGTATCCAAGGTTGCTAGTAACACCGCTACTGGCTTTACATGTGAAGGTGACAGTTTCTCCCGGTGACACAGAGACATAATCTGGGGACTGAGTCAGCACAATCTGCCCATAGGAACCTGAGGGAAAGAAATTACAATTGTCAGTAACAATAAGTATATACTGATTTGGTAAATAATAGAAAGGAACAATCTCTCACTGTGGCTAAAGAGCAGGGGGCCCCCCAGCAGCAGCCCCAGCAGTAGATAAGTGGGATAAGGCATGTGTGTATGTAGCACTGTGTGACAGATACAGATCATTAATATGGCACAGGGACACTGGCACTTTTATAGCAGCTGCAGTTTAGCCACACACTGTCTCTATGCAAAACCCCAACCCACTCCCCTCTCACAGCACCGACTGACTGGGGGTTTTCTTTGATCAAAATATTTTGTTTGTTTTCCATCGTTTAGCACATTGCTGGGTTATTGAGGAATCATAAATGGTCCCATATTAGTATACAAAAGTCTTGGTTCCCCAGCCCTAACTTGGCCAGTCTTTCCCCATAACTGAGACTTCCCATACCCTTTACCAGCTTAGTTGCCCTTCTCTGGACCCTCTCTAACTCAATAATGTCCCGTTTGAGCACTGGAGACCAAACCTATCAGGCATATTCTATATGACAGCTGAGATTTTTAAATGCCATTATAACGGGTATGGGTGCTTTAATTAAAAAAAATTAGGTTTCATGTTTAATTTAAAAAGGACTTTTATTATACAGCTTTTTATGTCTGGATGACAGGTCCCCTTTAAATATTGCACGGCTGTGCTGTCTTTCCATTTTTTGTAAATTGCATCAAAATGCGCATTGTGCACAAATGTTTTTGAATGGCTCACAAACGATAAATGCGAATACATTCACTGTCTGAATCACTGAATCACCACTGAATGTTTTATGGTTGGGGATTTTTTTCTCTTATGAAAATGAACAGAAGAAATGGTTCATTGTCAGCGCCCATAAAGCTCACCCCATCTTGACTTACGTCTGTCTTTTTTTTATTCTCTCCCAGCCTGGGCATAGCAGGGGGGATTTTCCCCTGATCTACTTTTACTTTTTATTTTACTTTTGCACAAGAGGATTTGCTCACATACATTGTAGATTAGCCGGCACAGTTATTCTGGAGATTTTCTCTGCCCGTAGCACCTGTCCTATAAAGCACCAGTGTTGTCAGGAACGGAACCCTGTGTGGCCAGGGTATTATTGCCAACTGTCTCCACCCTTGTTGCTGCCTGTCAGTACAAATATGGTATCCCCTATCCAGAAACCCATTATTCAGAAGGTTACAAATTACAGGAAGGTCATCTCCCATAGATTCCATTATAAGCAAATAATTCACATTTTTAAAAAGTGATATCTTTTGTCTCTGTAATAATAAAACAGTACCTGTACTTGATCCCAACTAAGATATAATTACCCCTTATTGGGGGCAGAACAGCCCTATTGGGTTTATTTCATGGTTAAATGATTCCCTTTTCTCTGTAATAATAAAACAGTACCTGTACTTGATCCCAACTAAGATATAATTACCCCTTATTGGGGGCAGAACAGCCCTATTGGGTTTATTTAATGGTTAAATGATTCCCTTTTCTCTGTAATAATAAAACAGTACCTGTACTTGATCCCAACTAAGATATAATTACCCCTTATTGGGGGCAGAACAGCCCTATTGGGTTTATTTAATGGTTAAATGATTCCCTTTTCTCTGTAATAATAAAACAGTACCTGTACTTGATCCCAACTAAGATATAATTACCCCTTATTGGGGCAGAACAGCCCTATTGGGTTTATTTAATGGTTAAATGAATCCCTTTTCTCTGTAATAATAAAACAGTACCTGTACTTGATCCCAACTAAGATATAATTACCCCTTATTGGGGGCAGAACAGCCCTATTGGGTTTATTTCATGGTTAAATGATTCCCTTTTCTCTGTAATAATAAAACAGTACCTGTACTTGATCCCAACTAAGATATAATTACCCCTTATTGGGGCAGAACAGCCCTATTGGGTTTATTTCATGGTTAAATGATTCCCTTTTCTCTGTAATAATAAAACAGTACCTGTACTTGATCCCAACTAAGATATAATTACCCCTTATTGGGGGCAGAACAGCCCTATTGGGTTTATTTCATGGTTAAATGATTCCCTTTTCTCTATAATAATAAAACAGCACCTGTACTTGATCCCAACTAAGATATAATTACCCCTTATTGGGGCAGAACAGCTCTATTGGGTTTATTTCATGGGTAAATGATTCCCTTTTCTCTGTAATAATAAAACAGTACCTGTACTTGATCCCAACTAAGATATAATTACCCCTTATTGGGGGCAGAACAGCCCTATTGGGTTTATTTAATGGTTAAATGATTCCCTTTTCTCTGTAATAATAAAACAGTACCTGTACTTGATCCCAACTAAGATATAATTACCCCTTATTGGGGCAGAACAGCCCTATTGGGTTTATATCATGTTTACATTTTTTTTGTAAGCTTAAAGCATGGAGATTCTTTATCTGGAAGACCCCAGGTCCTGAACACTCTGGATAACAGATCTGTTACCTCTACATTGTTTCTCATAATAATACACCTTGCCAAGCCAGTCAGGCTGATGGGAAACTATTTCCATAGCAGTTGTTTCACACTTTTTTCACACACCCAATCTTCATTTTTTTAACCCACTAGTTTCCTCTGGGGGTTTAACCCCATAACTACTACCGAGTGGTACAAAAGAAGAACTACTCACAATCATTTTTCAATTCTCTTTCAGCCTTTGGCAAGATCCTATTTTTTCATTTCTGTGAATGGATTTTACCCTGCGCGGCTGTTTCAGTGGGAGTCGGGGGGCTTGTGGCTGACAATTTACTGTTATTGAGGGTCAGGCAGGATACAGGGCAGTTATTTGTATGTGTGTAAATGGGAAAAGGGATAAGCACATATTTTCTCAAAACTGCAGAAAAAAAAAATGCTCTAAGACAAAAAAAGATATGTCGCTGAGACAAAAAGTCACCAAGACAAAAATGTTGCCACAAAAAACATACACCCAGTGACTTTAATGCATTTGGAGTAAGAAAAAAGTTGTGCATAAAAATTTCCACAAACGGGAAAGATTCACTAATCACTATTCTTCCCATTGATGCAGTTATACAGGTCTGTTCTCAGCAAAAACAAAGACATGAAAGTTATGAAAGAGGAAGGTTTTTGTTCAGCTCTGTATCACTGTGTGAGTGGGGGATCCCAATACTGCTGGCAGTAATAATCTCCTGCATCTTCTGCTTCCATTCTGCTGATTGTAAGGGTGAAATCAGTTCCAGAGCGGCTGCCGCTGATCCGCTCTGGGGTCCCTGTGTGTCGGGTGTTTGCATTATAGATCAGCAGCTTTGGTGCCTGCCCTGATTTCTGTTGGTACCAGGCTAACAAGTTGCCAACACGGCTACTGGCTTTACATGTGAAGGTGACAGTTTCTCCCGGTGACACAGAGACATAATCTGGGGACTGAGTCAGCACAATCTGCCCATAGGAACCTGGGAAACAAAAACATATATTCAAAGTTAACAGTGCAATCTCTGAATTTCTGCTGTGCTACAATCAAACTCCTTTTTCCCTCTGTATTTACACCACATAATCATTCATAATGTTCAATAATAAATAAAATAAACTCTCACCGTGGCTAAAGAGCAGGGGGCCCCCCAGCAGCAGCCCCAGCAGTAGATAAGTGGGATAAGGCATGTGTGTATGTAGCACTGTGTGACAGATACAGATCATTAATATGGCACAGGGACACTGGCACTTTTATAGCAGCTGCAGTTTAGCCACACACTGTCTCTATGCAAAACCCCAACCCACTCCCCTCTCACAGCACCGACTGACTGGGGAAATGACTTTATAAAGTGACCACGTATTCTCTTCTTTACTCTATTATTGTCTATGGCAGTGCTGTCCAACTTCTGTTGTACCGAGGGCCGGAATTTTTCCGACCTACGTGGTGGAGGGCCGATAATGGAAGCCAGTTTTGACCACTCCCCTTTTTGAAACCGCACCCACTTGAAACCACACCCATGTTATCACATGACCATACCCATAATAATGGTTGTAGTACAGCAAAAACCTGCCATACTCTGCCTGCCCTACCCTGCCTGTGTGTGTGCCATACTCTGCCTTCCCTACCCTGCCTGTGTGTGCCATACTCTGCCTGCCCTACCCTGCCTGTGTGTGCCATACTCTGCCTTCCCTACCCTGCCTGCGTGTGCCATACTTTCACTGTGTGTGCCATTCTTGGCTGGTTTGTGCCAAACTTGGCCTGTGTGTGCCATACTCTGCCTGTGTGTGCCATACTCTGCCTGTGTGTGCCATACTCTGCCTTCCCTACCCTGCCTGTGTGTGCCATACTCTGCTTGCCCTATGCTGCCTGTGTGTATGGCACACACAGGCAGCCTACAGTGACACAATGCTGGCACTGCTCCTACAGTCTGCACAATAACTATATATTAAAAAACTTTTTAATTGCAGTACCACCTCAGTATATGTTCTTTTTGTAGTATGCAGGGATTATTTGTGGGTTTCTACTGCTCCTGAGGTGTGAACAGGGGAACAATGGGGGTGATTCCAGCCTGAGCCTGAGGTGTGAACACTGCAGGGGGTGAACAATGCAGAGATTAAAAGGTGTGAACAACACAGGGGATTACATATTTAAACAATACAGCCTGATTACAGCCTGAATCTGAGGTGAGAACCATGCAGGGGGGGCAGTTAATCACAGTACTGATACCATTTAAAGCTTACACAAGAGTAAGCCATCACAGCAGCCAGACAGGTGGGGGGCCACACAGAGGGGGGACAGCACTGGTCTATGGCATCTTTAAAACACTGGGTTTTTCCCCATAATAGCTGAGAGACTGTAATCTTAAGAGCCTCCTTAATGAGGGAATGTAATAAAAAGTATCATGAAAATGAAAGTATTATATAAGCTTATTCCCATGGAAATAGGACATTTTCTGAATATAAATGGTGGGTTGTAAAGGCTTCTCAGATGTTTAATAATAGATGTTAATTATTTTATATTTTATTTTTGGACCTCTATATGTCATCTAAACGCTCTAGTGGAGTTTTAACCAAGGTCCATCTTAGGGGTCGTTGCCAACTACTGACCAAAAGAGATATTACGCTTAACTGTATACTAAGGGGCACGTTTATCAAAGTCCGAATTTTGGGCTTCTAAAAGTATGATTGAAAAAATTCGGATTAAATCCGATATTTTCTGGTGTGCACTAAAAATTTCCCATCATGGTCGTACGAAAATATCATAGTACAATCCAAGGGTTCAGAGATTTTTGTATTTGAATGATTGTAAATGGCGGGAAAACCTTTCTGACTTTGACCTTCAGTGCATGGTTTTGGAAGCCTCCCATAGGGCTCAATGGCACTCTGCAGCTCCAACCCGGCCCAAGGAAAGTCTCCCATAGGGCTCAATGGCACTCTGCAGCTCCAACCCGGCCCAAGGAAAGTCTCCCATAGGGCTCAATGGCACTCTGCAGCTCCAACCCGGCCCAAGGAAAGTCTCCCATAGGGCTCAATGGCACTCTGCAGCTCCAACCTGGCCCAAGGAAAGTCTCCCATAGGGCTCAATGGCACCCTGCAGCTCCAACCTGGCCCAAGGAAAGTCTCCCATAGGGCTCAATGGCACCCTGCAGCTCCAACCTGGCCCAAGGAAAGTCTCCCATAGGGCTCAATGGCACCCTGCAGCTCCAACCTGGCCCAAGGAAAGTCTCCCATAGGGCTCAATGGCACTCTGCAGCTCCAACCTGGCCCAAGGAAAGTCTCCCATAGGGCTTAATGGCACTCTGCAGCTCCAACCCGGCCCAAGGAAAGTCTCCCATAGGGCTCAATGGCACTCTGCAGCTCCAGCCCTGCCCAAGGAAAGTCTCCCATAGGGCTCAATGGCACTCTGCAGCTCCAACCTGGCCCAAGGAAAGTCTCTCATAGGGCTCAATGGCACTCTGCAGCTCCAACCCGCCCAAGGAAAGTCTCCCATAGGGCTCAATGGCACTCTGCAGCTCCAACCCGGCTCAAGGAAAGTCTCTCATAGGGCTCAATGGCACTCTGCAGCTCCAACCCGGCACAAGGAAAGTCTCCCATAGGGCTCAATGGCACTCTGCAGCTCCAACCCGGCCCAAGGAAAGTCTCCCATAGGGCTCAATGGCACTCTGCAGCTCCAGCCCGGCCCAAGGAAAGTCTCCCATAGGGCTCAATGGCACTCTGCAGCTCCAACCCGGCCCAAGGAAAGTCTCCCATAGGGCTCAATGGCACTCTGCAGCTCCAACCCGGCCCAAGGAAAGTCTCCCATAGGGCTCAATGGCACTCTGCAGCTCCAACCCGGCCCAAGGAAAGTCTCCCATATGGCTCAATGGCACTCTGCAGCTCCAACCCGGCCCAAGGAAAGTCTCCCATAGGGCTCAATGGCACTCTGCAGCTCCAACCCGGCCCAAGGAAAGTCTCCCATAGGGCTCAATGGCACTCTGCAGCTCCAACCCGGCCCAAGGAAAGTCTCCCATAGGGCTCAATGGCACTCTGCAGCTCCAACCCGGCCCAAGGAAAGTCTCCCATATGGCTCAATGGCACTCTGCAGCTCCAACCCGGCCCAAGGAAAGTCTCCCATAGGGCTCAATGGCACTCTGCAGCTCCAACCCGGCCCAAGGAAAGTCTCCCATAGGGCTCAATGGCACTCTGCAGCTCCAACCCGGCCCAAGGAAAGTCTCCCATAGGGCTCAATGGCACTCTGCAGCTCCAACCCGACCCAAGGAAAGTCTCCCATAGGGCTCAATGGCACTCTGCAGCTCCAACCCGGCCCAAGGAAAGTCTCCCATAGGGCTCAATGGCACTCTGCAGCTCCAACCCGGCCCAAGGAAAGTCTCCCATAGGGCTCAATTGCACTCTGCAGCTCCAACCCGGCCCAAGGAAAGTCTCCCATAGGGCTCTATGGCACTCTGCAGCTCCAACCCGGCCCAAGGAAAGTCTCCCATAGGGCTCAATGGCACTCTGCAGCTCCAACCCGGCCCAAGGAAAGCCTCCCATTGGGCTCAATGGCACTCTGCAGCTCCAACCCGGCCCAAGGAAAGCCTCCCATTGGGCTCAATGGCACTCTGCAGCTCCAACCCGGCCCAAGGAAAGCCTCCCATAGGGCTCAATGGCACCCTGCAGCTCCAACCCGGCCCAAGGAAAGTCTCCCATAGGGCTCAATGGCACCCTGCAGCTCCAACCCGGCCCAAAGAAAGTCTCCCATAGGGCTCAATGGCACTCTGCAGCTCCAACCTGGCCCAAGGAAAGTCTCCCATAGGGCTCAATGGCACTCTGCAGCTCCAACCCGGCCCAAAGAAAGTCTCCCATAGGGCTCAATGGCACTCTGCAGCTCCAACCCGGCCCAAGGAAAGTCACCCATAGGGCTCAATGGCACTCTGCAGCTCCAACCTGGCCCAAGGAAAGTCTCCCATAGGGCTCAATGGCACCCTGCAGCTCCAACCTGGCCCAAGGAAAGTCTCCCATAGGGCTCAATGGCACCCTGCAGCTCCAACCTGGCCCAAGGAAAGTCTCCCATAGGGCTCAATGGCACCCTGCAGCTCCAACCTGGCCCAAGGAAAGTCTCCCATAGGGCTCAATGGCACTCTGCAGCTCCAACCTGGCCCAAGGAAAGTCTCCCATAGGGCTTAATGGCACTCTGCAGCTCCAACCCGGCCCAAGGAAAGTCTCCCATAGGGCTCAATGGCACTCTGCAGCTCCAGCCCTGCCCAAGGAAAGTCTCCCATAGGGCTCAATGGCACTCTGCAGCTCCAACCTGGCCCAAGGAAAGTCTCTCATAGGGCTCAATGGCACTCTGCAGCTCCAACCCGCCCAAGGAAAGTCTCCCATAGGGCTCAATGGCACTCTGCAGCTCCAACCCGGCTCAAGGAAAGTCTCTCATAGGGCTCAATGGCACTCTGCAGCTCCAACCCGGCCCAAGGAAAGTCTCCCATAGGGCTCAATGGCACTCTGCAGCTCCAACCCGGCCCAAGGAAAGTCTCCCATAGGGCTCAATGGCACTCTGCAGCTCCAGCCCGGCCCAAGGAAAGTCTCCCATAGGGCTCAATGGCACTCTGCAGCTCCAACCCGGCCCAAGGAAAGTCTCCCATAGGGCTCAATGGCACTCTGCAGCTCCAACCCGGCCCAAGGAAAGTCTCTCATAGGGCTCAATGGCACTCTGCAGCTCCAACCCGGCCCAAGGAAAGTCTCCCATAGGGCTCAATGGCACTCTGCAGCTCCAACCCGGCCCAAGGAAAGTCTCCCATAGGGCTCAATGGCACTCTGCAGCTCCAACCCGGCCCAAGGAAAGTCTCCCATAGGGCTCAATGGCACTCTGCAGCTCCAACCCGGCCCAAGGAAAGTCTCCCATAGGGCTCAATGGCACTCTGCAGCTCCAACCCGGCCCAAGGAAAGTCTCCCATAGGGCTCAATGGCACTCTGCAGCTCCAACCTGGCCCAAGGAAAGTAACCATACCGAAGCTTGAACTTTCCTACTCGGCACGACAATACGATTTTGTACGAAAAAGTCGCGACGGTGATGAAAAATCGTACGAGGTATGAAATTGTCACAAAAAACCCGCACATTACATAATCTCCCCCCTGGTCTCTTGCTGGTGTGCAATCCTGAGCTCTGCCTTCTCTTTAGCACTTAGAACCAGAAGGTCTCTCTCTTGGCCTAAGGCTTCAGTTTTGCTCAGCTCTGCTAAGGATTTCACTATGTCGATGTCAAGAAAGAAGTATATATATCAGACAGCTGCTGATAACGCTCATAGGTGGCAGATAAGTGATTTATACAGTCTCTTAAATCAGCTGCATCATTATTTGAGTGGGAAAGTTCTATTCCATAGGTCTGATAAACTGCTTGACAGCTCATCCCTTGTAGCCTCATAGTTTTCTCTAGACTTTTGAGATGGTTTTATTATACGCTTGGGTCTGACACTTTGCTCTGCAGTATGTATGGGGTTATCTCCCTGGGTGTCTGGGAGCTCTGGTACATGGGATACTTGCTCAGATTCAACTGCAAATGAATGCACAGAGCCTTGCTGGGACATTTTGCCCTTTTGTTAGAAAACGTTACTGCCTCTTTAAGAAGCTTATAGCAGTGGTAGAAGTACAGGACAAACTGCAGTAGTGTTTTAGCAGGACCCAGATGGTGTATTCGGCCAGTTATACAGTTTCCCCTGAGACCCCTCTCCCTGTACCTGTATGGAGCTGGGCACAAGCACTGTGGGCAATCTGTGCCAGATAGCAGAACCCACCAGCCACTTGGGCATACCCCCCAACTGTCTCGCTTTTCGCGGGACAGTCCCGCTTTTTATGGCGCATCCCGCTGTCCCGGATAGTTCCATGAATGTCCCGCATTGTGGGACATTCATGGAACTATCCAGCACAGCAGGATGCGCTGGCTGGAGCCGGATGTTCATGCTTCGTCTCCGGCTTCTTTATGCCTCTCCTTGCGCTGCGCAACAGGTCCTTTTATAAGGTTGCGCCTGTGTGTGTGACGTCATTACGCACGGGGCGCAACCTTATAAAAGGGCCTGTCGCGCTGCACAAGGAGAGGCATAAAGAAGCCGGAGACGAAGCGCCTATGGGAGGTACAGGGGGGGAAACTGTGTATTGTGGGCTACTCACGTATAGGGGGCACTGTGTATTGGGGGAACTGTGTATAGGGGGCTACTGTGTATGGGGGGCTACTGTGTATGGGGGGGCAACTGTGTATGGGGGGGCTACTGTGTATGGGGGGAACTGTGTATGGGTGGGCTACTCACGTATAGGGGGCACTGTGTATAGGGGGAACTGTGTATAGGGGGCTACTGTGTATGGGGGGGCACCTGTGTATGGGGGGGCTACTGTGTATGGGGGGGCTACTGTGTATGGGGGGGCTGTGTATAGGGGGCACTGTGTATTTGGAGCTACTGTGTATAGGGGGCACTGTGTATGGGGGCTACTGTGTATTGTGGGCTACTGTGTATTGTGGGCTACTGTGTATGGGGGGCTACTGTGTATAGGGGGCACTGTGTATAGGGGGCTACTGTGTATGGGGGCTACTGTGTATAGGGGGCACTGTATATAGGGGGCACTGTGTATTGGGAGACTACTGTGTATTGGAGGGGTACTGTGTATTGGGGGGTACTGTGTATTGGGGCCACTGTGTATTGGGGGCTACTGTGTATGGGGGGGTACTGTGTATGGGGGGCTACTGTGTATGGGGGTACTGTGTATGGGGGGGCAAAACTGGTACTTAGTTATAACTCACTTATAACTGACTGCCTTCTCTCTATATTTGTATTTATATGTAGGAGTTGCTATATTGTTTTCCTTTGGTCGTTCAGTATGAGGGTATAGCACATTTGCGTCTGATCCCGCCATTTGATCTATATAAAAGGAGTATTTTTTTTAATGGGGTGTGGTAATTGGGGCGTGGCCACAAAAGGGGGCCACAAAAGGGGGCGTGGTCAAAAAAAATTGCCACGCTGTGCGCGCCAAGTCTTATTGTCCCTCTTTTCATTTTTTAAATGTTGGGAGGTATGCTTGGGATCCACAAAGGTTCTTTATTTGGAGCAGATGTATAAATGTTGGAGTGGGTATACAGATGTTGGGGTGGATTCCTTCCCTAACCCCTGGAGTAGCTCCTCACACATGGAAACAGGAACAGGAATGGCATGATGGGAGGAACTGACATCACATTTAAGGAAGGGGAATGGGAGGGTCTACAGACTAAATAAACAACTTGCAATATGACCTTGGTCGCTAGGTGGCAGTATAACAATGAATATGAATATAAACCATTAACTATAAACCTAATACACAAATATTAACTTCTGGGGCAGCACAGTAGGTGTAGAAAAGGGGTTTCCTGTTGGCAAGCCTGGCCATGCCACTGAGTTCCCATGACTCCAACAACTGTAAAGTTGTACAGCGCCGCACAGCCTAGTAGTGCTATAGAAATAAAATTAAACATATGTAGGGAGGTAGTGCTGGGTCCCTGCACTTACCCCCCTCCTGCTGCTGTTCCCTGTAGGGGGGCTGGCACTGAGACTTGGGGCTGTGAGCTGCTGCCTAGCAACAAGGTGAACAGCAAGCTCAGGGCTGCAGGAAGTTGCAAAGCAGCCTGGGAGAGGAAGTCAGGGGGAGGAGACAGAAAGTCCCAGAGCTCCAGAAGCTGCACGTGGGCTCAGAGAGAGGGGCAGCACAGGAAGAAGCTGGCCTTTGGAACAGGCTGGTACAGGGAAGGCAGACCCTGTACCTGGAGAGACAGAGATCCTGTGAGGAGTCCTGACTGGAGGAACAACCACCTGCAGGGGAATCCCATCTGAGTAGCTAAAGGGGCTAGTAGTCACACTGCATGGCTGTAGGTGCCGGACTCGCCTGCAGGGGGAGCCCATCTAAGTAGCTAAAGGGGCTAGTAGTCACACTGCATGGCTGTAGGTGCTGGACTCGCCTGCAGGGGGAGGCCATCTGAGTAGCTAAAGGGGCTAGTAGTCGCACTGCAGGTCTGTAGGTGCCGGACTCGCCTGCAGGGGGAGCCCATCTGAGTAGCTAACGGGGCTGGTAGTCGCACTGCAGGTCTGTAGGTGCCGGGCTTGCCTGCAGGGGGAGCCCATCTGAGTAGCTAAAGGGGCTAGTAGTCGCACTGCAGGTCTGTAGGTGCCAGACTCGCCTGCAGGGGGAGCCCATCTGAGTAGCTAAAGGGGCTAGTAGTCGCACTACAGGTCTGTAGGTGCCGGACTCGCCTACAGGGGGAGCCCATCTGAGTAGCTAAAGGGGCTAGTAGTCACACTGCGTGTCTGTAGGTGCCGGACTCGCCTGAAGGTTCTGTGTGAAGCACCCACAGAGATCCCTGGAGTGAGTATAATTAAAGTGACAGTACTAAAGGAGCGCTCGGAGATTTACAGTATTTAGACTGTTCCCTTTGGGCTGAGCTAAAGGACTTTACACAGTTAGTGAGACAGCTTGCGTGGGCAGGGGCAGTTAGTAAGGCCCTTATTGCCACTTTGTTAGGAGGGTTATGTGTATTAGTTTCCCCTTTATTTCAGATAAAAGTTATTTCGTTTATCAAGTACTGTGTGTGCATTATTATTGTTCCTAGTGGGGCCCCCGTAGGTGCACTCCCGGATCCCACTAGGTGGCGCTGTGCTAATAAGTACCAGGTACCCAGTCTCTCCCAATACCACTGCCGAGTGATTTAGGTTTGTCCCGTGCCCTCAGGTAAGCGCCACACGTGGAGTGTAACACTGTCAGTGCCAGAAGCGGTGAGGATAGGGTTACACATACACATAGGGAGCCTTTTACTAAGGTTTTTTAGAAAATTTTTCCGAAATTTTCTTTTTGGCAGTATGAGTTTTTGTTGTTTTTTGAAGCATTTTTTTGAAAGATTATTATCTTTTTTTTTAGGGATGCACTGAATCCACTTTTTGGGATTCGGACGGACCCCCCGATCCCTTTGTGAAGGATTCAGTTGTATACAGAACCCAGTTCTTTTTTTGTAACTCAAATTTTTTATTTGAAAAATTATCATGTGAAATACAGTACATAGTACATATAGAACATTGCTGATTAGGACATCTTGATAGTTAATATGTTGTGCTTTACTTTTAATACATAAATGAAAATAGCATAAGTTCAACAGTTGTAAACATAATAAAACAGTGCATGCTCTGGTCCAGATCCTGTTACCTTGTGTGTCTTGTGGTTCTGCAACCCCTATCTTTATTAAGGTGTGGTTTTTAGTTTCCATCTGACATATTGTTTGTGCTTGTGTGAATTTCTGGGTTTTCCCGTGGGTTTGATGCAAAGTAGGCTTCCCAAGGCGACCATATGTTATCATTCAATTGCACATTATTGGTTATAGAGGCAGTCATCATTTCAAATCGTTTATTGCTCTCCACCCTTGTTATGACCTCGGATATGTTGGGGATATTGTGTGATTTCCACTTGGAGGTGAGCGCTAATCGTGCAGCTGTTGTGATGTGGTTTACAAATTTTTGAACTGGGCGTTTGAGTCTCGCTATGGGTTGTCCCAGTAGAAGATGAGGTGGTTGAATATCTAGTGGTATTGCAAGTACTGAGGTGATGAGGTCGCCTACCTCTTTCCAGTAGGTTGTTACCAAGGGGCATTGCCATAGTATGTGGCTTAAGGTTCCTCTAGCTGTGCATCCCCTCCAACAATGTGGGGGGCTGTTTGGATAAATTTTTGATAGCCTATCTGGTGTCATGTACCATCTCATCATTACCTTGTAAACGCTTTCTTTCTGCTGTGTGCAGGTGACTATGTGATTAGCATTGTCCCAAATTTTTGACCAGGTATGGTCAGACAGTTCTATCCCGAGGGCCTCTTCCCAATACCGCATGTAGCTATGTTTGGGGAAGGGGTCCTCAGGTAATGTTACCATCAGTTTGTAGAGGTGAGATATTAAGCCCTTATAGGGGAATGGGGAGCTCAAGATTTTTTCATATGGGGTCAAGGGGTTAATTGTAATTGTGCCCAGTTTAGAGTTTATAAAGTGTTGGATTTGCAGATATTCGATGAACTTGTCTTTGGCCCATTTGTACTTCTCTTTGAGTCTTTCATAGGGGTAAAGTTTATGATTTCTTGGGTCCATAAAGTTATGGATCTTAGTCATATTGATTGGTGCCCAGGTTGTTTTATTGTTCCAGAGGAGCCCTGGTGAGAATTCAGGGTTTCCCAATATGGGGGTGAGAAGGGAGTGTGGCCCCAATATTTTATATTTCTTTTTGCATCTGTTCCAGGTCATAGCCGTGAATTTTATTGGGGCAGGTGCAGTATCTGATAGTAGGGTTTTACCTTTTTCTACAAATAAGAGACAGCTAATGTGGTAGGGGTAGGTGTATGAGGCTTCTATTTGCGCCCACCTTGTGGGAGGTGTTGGCTGGATCCATGGTAGAGTTTGTCTTAATTGGGCTGCATCGTAATATTTGGAGATGTCTGGCACAGCTAGTCCTCCCTGTTGTCTGCTTGTGAGTAGAATTGATCTTGAGACTCTGCCCTTCGCAGACCCCCAGACAAATCTCAGAATGTCCCTCTGGATGTTTTTCAAACCCGCTCCGGGAACTGCGACAGGGAGAGTCTCAAAAAGTTACAACAGTTTAGGCAGAATGTTCATTTTAATAGAGGCTATACGGCCGAACCAGGATAATAGGTAATTATCCCATTCCTTAAAGTCCTGTGTGATTTTTTTAAGTAATGGTATGTAATTTGCCCTATAGAGATCTTCATACTTGGGGGTGATGTGTATCCCCAGGTATTTTAGGTGGGATGTTTGCCATTTATATTTGAAGGTTTGGGTTATTGCCTTTTTTGTGCGAATGTCTATGTTCATGGAGTGCCTCTGTTTTGGACCAATTTATTTTATATCCAGAAATGATGCTATACTGCTGGAGGGTTTTATGCAGGTTGGGGAGGGAGACGACAGGGTTGCTAATGGTTAGGAGGACATCATCTGCAAATAGTGAAATTTTGTAGACTTCGCTGTTAATAGTTATTCCCTTTATATCTGGGTGGGTTCTTATTCTGGCTGCAAGAGGTTGATTGCGTATAATAGTGGGGATAATGGGCACCCCTGGTGGGTCCCATTATGTATTGAAATTGGGGTTCCTCCATCTCCGTTTAGTTTTAAATATGCTTTGGGGTTGGAGTATAGAAGCTTTACTGCCTGCAGAAATGGGCCTCTGAATCCCATATATTGTAAGAGTTTGACCATAAAGCTCCAGTCTAAGCGGTGAAATGCTTTTTCAGCGTCTAGGCTGAGGGCTATGGTTGGGAGTTTTAATTTTTGTATAGTATCGAAAATGTCTATAGTTCTCCTGGTGTTGTCTCCTGCCTGCCTTCCCATTATGAAGCCAACCTGGTCCAAATGAATTAGGCGCGGTAGTATTCTGGCTAATCTGTTGGCCAGTATCTTTGTAAAGATTTTTAAATCGCAGTTTAATAATGCTATAGGTCGGTAATTGGCACATAATGTCAGGTCTTTCCCTTCTTTTGGTAGTAATGTTATGTACGAGGATAGCATTGTATCTGGGATGGCTTCCCTACCTCTTAAAAAGTCATTAAATAGATCCACTAAGATGGGGCTAAGATAGTCTTTAAAAATTTTGTAGTAAGAGTTGGGGAAGCCATCTGGGCCCGGTGATTTTTGAGAGGGGAGCGACTTTATTACGTCAAGAAGTTCTTCAACTGTTATATCTCTGTTTAGTTTCTCCAGTTCCTCAATTGTAAGTTTAGGTAGTTTGCAGTCTTGGAGGTAGGAGGCTAGTGTACTAGACAGGTTGGCTTCACAACGGGAAGGGGCATCTGTTAAGTTGTATAAAGTTGAGTAATATCTATGAAATGCCTGTGCAATCTGTCTAGGGTCATATGTTAAGTCCCCGGTACCTGTTTGTATAGAGAGGATTTGAGACTGATTATAACTTTTTTCAGTTGTTGGGCTAGGATTGTGTGGGCTTTGTTTCCTGATTGATAGTATCATCTTTTGGTCCAAATCATTGTTTTTTCTGCACTTTTGAGGGCACTCTGTTTTAGTAAATTGCGGGCAGACTGGATTTCGTGTAGTAATGCTGGAGTGGGGTTAGTGTTGTAGGAAGTCTCTACATTTTTGAGTTTAGCTTCTAAGTTATGAGTTTCGGTGCATCTGGCGGATTGTTTAGCTGTTGAGAGGGCTATAAGTTGGCCCCTAATTGTAGCCTTGTGGGCTTCCCATAAAAGTGCCTTTGATGTTACTGAATCTTTATTAATGGTAAAGTATTCTTTAATGGAGTCAAGGACCTTGTCTTTTGTTTCTATGTTGTGTAATATGGTCTCATTGAGACGCCAATGTGATTGTTTTGGGATGCTGGGCGGTAATGAGACAGATACTGTGATGGGGGCGTGGTCAGAGCAAGAGATGGCTTGTATGGAGGACTCTATAGGGTGCTTCAGGCATTGGGGCGAAACAAAGAAATAATCTAATCTAGTAGAAATTTTGTGGGGCGAAGAATAGAATGTATACCTCCTTTCCTTAGGATGTTTAATATGCCAGATGTCAAGCAAAGAGTGGGCTCTCAGCATTGATCTAAACTGTTTAGCTTGGTGTGTGAGTCGGGCTTTAAAGTTAGGGGGGTTGTCCCTATCAAGTATATCTGAGTGTACCATATTAAAGTCTCCCCCTATAATAGTTATGGGGGCCATTGTTTTGGCTAGTTTGGATAATACCTTTCTCAGTGTATGAAGTTGCTTTACATTCGGGAGGTATACATTTACAAGTATGATAGGAATGCTGACATAGGTGCCTTGCAGCAGGAGGTAGTGGCCTCTAGGGTCTGCAATTTGCTTAGTTATAGAGATTGGGCAATCTTTTCGAATTAAGGTTATGACCCCAGCTTTCTTTTGGTCATTGCATGCTTGGTAGCTCTGCGTGTAATTTCAAATATGTAATCGGTTGTTATCTGAGGCTTTGAAATGCGTTTCTTGCAGCATTGCAATATGAGCCCCGTGTTTTTGGATCTCTTTTATAGCTAGGGTGCGTTTTCGGGGACTGTTCAGTCCTTTGACATTGAGAGAAAGTAACTTAGTCATTTTGTAAATTTTGAAGTGATTGCTTTGGGGTCTTATGTATATTTCCTCCTGCTGGGAGGGCTGCAATGTCAGTTAACACACAGATTTGGTACATTATACTGTGATTAAAATCGGTTATGGGTTGATAACACCATATTGTTTTAGATTGGTCTTTTTCAAGCCTTAGAGGTTGAGGTAATTTAACATCATAGTACAGTAGCTCGTCCATGCAGCATTTCAATAACAAGTTAACAGTAACCTTGAGAACTATACTTTGTTGTTTACAATGCCACATGTCTAAGAGAAAAATTAAAAAAGGAGGGAAGGGATGAGATGCAGTTGCGGGTTTATAAAGCCACATAGTGTTAGCTTGGTCTTTTTCAATCAATAGGAGTTGAGATAACTTTGTACGGTGATCTGATAGCATATGTATATAACATTTCAAAAACAGGTTAACAATAACTTTAAGAACTGTGCTTTGATATTTACGATACCATTTAGTTAGGAAGGAAATGAAGAAAAAGGGGAGAAGATGGGGAGCAGGGAAGCATTTGAATAAGGATTCATTGGTGAGTGGTTTGGTGGGAGCGTGCCATAGTGGGCAGCGACCTAGGGGTACCATTTTGTGGTATTACGCAGTTATATTTGCAATAGCCTTATGTGCTATATTCTGATGCTTACAGTATCCCCTGGTTGTGAAAGAAATAGGGAGAGAAAGGGAAGGCAGGAGAGAGAAGAGAGGGGAAAAGAGGAAGGGGGGGGAACAATGGAGTAAAAGTTCACTGGCAGATGGCCCGGTGGGAGCAAAGGAGAGGGGGAAAAATAGACTGATGTAGGAGATCAGTTATAGAGATGTTACCCTTGGTTTGGTAACTGCGGACACTTTAGGCGAGGTACTAAAATTGTTGTACTGGTGCCGGTGGGAACGTCCAGGCTTCATGGTGTGTGTCGTTCAAGATCGTGGGGCCCCGCGAGCGGGATTTATCATAGTCGTTATGGTGCAGGTTTATCCGTGGCTGTTTCGGCGGGGATGGTTTTGTAATGCAGTCAGGTTGGTGGTCCGGGCGTCGGAGATGGCCGCCGTGGAGATCTCGGTGGGTTAGGGCCGACTCTTTCCCATTCGGCAGTCAGTCTGCTTGGGGATTTCTGTATCTCAGGTTCCGTCTGTGGTATCGGTGGTAGGCCTATGGCGAGTAGAAATCTCTTGGCTTGTTGAGGATCCATGAGTGTGTGTTGCTGTCCGTTGCTGGTAGCGATCAGTTTGAAGGGGAACCCCCATCTGTAGCTGATGTTGTGGGCCCTTAGATGCTGTGTTACCTGTTTCAGTTCTCTCCTTTTGGCTAGTGTGATTGGAGAAATATTGTTGTATATCTGTAGCTTAGTTCCTTGGAAGTCCACATGGGGAAGCATCCTGGTGTGGGCCAGTACTTGCTCCTTGCTTTCGAAGTAGTGGCAGCAAAGAATAACATCTCTGGGAGTTTGTTGAGTAGGCCTTCTGGGTCCTAGGGCTCTGTGCGCCCGATCGAATCTCCATGCTTCCGCTGGCAATTCGGGACATAATGTTGAGAATAGTGTTCTGAGGTATTGTCTGAGATCTTTGGGCTGTACATTTTCGGGGATACCTCTGATCCTTAAATTCTGTCTGCGGTTCCTATTCTCTAGGTCCTCGCAGTGTGCTTTTAGAGAGGTTACTTCCTCCTTCATGGTCAGTAGGTCATCCTCTAGTGTGTTGTGGCGAACAATAATGTTATCTGAGACAGTCTCCAAGTGGTCAACTCGTTGACCTAGTGAGAAGATGTCTGCCCTGATCTCTTGTACTGCTGCTTTAACTGACTCGGTTATTGCCGCTGAGAGAGAGTCTCGCAAGTCGGCAAGCTGTTTTATAAGTATATCTGTGGTCACACAGAGTCAGTGTGATCGGTACCTTCCGAGTGGTGGGGGGAGGCTTCCGAGTGTCTCTCCGGCGTTTGGGGCTGTGATGGCGAACTAGTCGCGGAGCTGAAGTCTGGTTCTTGTTCTCCGCCGCCATCTTGGATCCGCCTCAATTTGTCTGACGCCGCGGGTGTTTGTAGAAACGGGGATATAGTACAGGTAGAGTCTCTGATTCTTTTTTTCCCCATGGCTCCGATTGTCACCCCTCGGTTGTGCAGTCCCCTGAGCGTCTGTGAGCGGGTTAGAAGCTTAAACAGAGGCTGCTTTTATCCCTTTCACGCGGAGCTCACATCAGGGACGTCCACACTGTTCCATGACGCGCATGCGCCCCCTACGGAACCCAGTTCTAATGAGCATATGCCAATTGGGTTACAGAAGGGTTAAAAGTTTTCAACTTCCGTGTTTACGTGACAAAAAGTTAAGTGATTTTTAGGATTCGGATTCAGTTCGGCCAGGACCGTGTATTCGGTGCATCCCTAAGTTTTTTTAAAAAAAAAAACACGAATGTTCAAGATAAATTATAAAACTTTATGTGACTTTTTTAGACTGACAATAAGCTGCCGAGAACCAGGGGGTTCTATGGAGGTTTTTACTATTCACGTTTTTAGAGTTTTATTATAAAAAAAACAAAAAAAATGGAATAGTCAGTGACAGCCTGTCCTTGACACATTTTTAAGGGGAAGTTGAGCACATTTTTCACACACACACATTTTCATTTTCAGGGACGTTAAACAAATTATTGTTACTCTTTCAAGGGGAACTTAAACATATTATTTTTTTTGTAACTTGAAATTTTTATTGGTTATTTCAGGCATACAGAAATACAGAAATAGCAATATTTAACATGTATTTAACAATTGCTTATTGTAGCGGATTTCACGGAGCAAAACATTTTGTAACAATAGCTTATAGTCATGTTGATATTTAATATTTGGAATTGTGTTGACGTTAGCTAGTGAAGCCTGTGCTTAGGTATACAGTATATCTTTGGTTTAACATAGTGGGAGAGTATAAGAACATAGTTTGGAAGCCTTAATACCTTAGGCAAAACAAGAAATTATATATGTAGACCCCATACCTTTTTTGGGGGGGAGAGATAGAATTGTCTATTGTAAATCAGGTTGCTTAGAATTGCTGACTCGGGCGGGTGTCTCCCCTTCCGAGTGGGTTAGTTATGTAATAATCCCATTTAGACCATATCTTCTTCCAGTTCTCTTGGGTGCCTCTGACATTGGCGGTCATATATTCCATTTCCCTCATATCTTTTACCTTCCTTAGTACATCGTTTAGTTTGGGGGGATTTGGTGTAGCTGCCCGCCCAAGCCAACCTAACATTTGAGCTGCATAATTCATTGTGACTGTTAATGTAAGAGAAGTTTATAGCAACTTAGTGCAAATTTGCAGTACAGAACAATATATATTTTTATATACTCTGTTGTATTGTAAGCAGAAAAGTTAGTCCTGCTGTTAAAGTTCATTTGTGTGTAGAGTAACAGCCAGCAGCATCAGCTAATATAGCCAGCTAAGCACAGGTCATTACAGGGTCAATCTGAGTACTCTAGTCACCTGACAGTCTAGTCCAATCAGAACCCAGCCTCACTCTGGGAGCTCTAGAACCTAGCCAGACAGCCAGCAGCCATCTTAGAGACAGAATCTTCAGAGAGCATGTCAGAGTAAAGAAACTGCCCTTAAGATCCTATGAGGCGAAAATAGGTGAGCTATCTTTGTTTATGTGTACTGATTAATGCTGCTAATGACAATGTTATTGATTATATGTTAGAATATACTGAATACTTCTTTTGTATGTTTGCCCCTAGTTCTACCACTTTCTACCACATTCTACCGCATTCTATGCGCACTTACTGCACATATATCGCAACAATATTAATAAAACTGATCATCTTTGTTCCTGATTCCCTATCCTGATGATGTTACCAATAAAGAAAGTTATTTTTGTACCAGTGGTATGTTCTTAAAGTCTTTCAAGGATCCGAGGACAGTTACAGTAGAACTATTACCCTCTGAGGAGGCGAGAAGACGCACCTCATCAGAGCTACAGCAGAAGTCATATCAAGTGTGCCTCAGAGTGTAATTTCAAGCCCTTAAAGAGACAGTGCGCTAAAAAGTTAAACAGCACTGTAAAGCTAACCTGCCTTTTCTGTGGCCATAGAGTTGACAAAATACCACAGAAGAAGTACAAATAGAGCCCAGTATTGCACCCAAGTAGATGTACGCCTCTCCTGCAGCCTTCAGAGTCAGAGCATTGCCACAGCGAGAGCGCACATATCGACAAGCATGTTAATGCCCAGAGTGAAACAACCACGTGCTGCAATTCACCCAGAGACATCGCACACAAGCAGAGCAACAATCCTGAATGCTGCATCTCAGCTAGTAAAGACACAGACAGCATTCAGAAAGTAACTCAAGCAAGCCACAGACATTCACAGCTGCAACTAAAAAGGGATAAGTATTCTTTACTAACTTTATCAAAACCATTGTGTTTTTTTACTGTTGGGTTTTATTTATTTATTTTTTTTTCATAAGTAATTGTTGTTTTTGGAGCTAATTTACAAAGTTTGTGGGATCCATAGGCTTACAGCAGGTTACATTCCCTTGTAATTACCCTCAGCTTGAGGAGGGTGGGGTTTGATTAGTTCACCTTTACAGACTGCATAAATAGAACCACAGGCAGTCCAGTGGAGCTTGCTCTGGTGGTAGGTGCTCTGTAAGTGTTTGCTCTTTAAGTGGGACTCTGTAAGTGGAGTTATAAACTCAGGGAGTTAAACACTAAGGGAGTTAAAAACAAGGTAAAACAAGGTATTTACTACAAGTCCTTACACCTATTTTTGTTTAACTGTTCTTGTAACTGGGAGAATGAGTGGTAGCAACATTGAAGGTCTGACACAGTGCACAGCCTGCCACATGTATGCAGTTGTGGAACAACAGTTCCAAAGTGCATACCTCTGTTGTGGATGTGAGCGAATTGCCACTTTAGAGGCTCGCGTTAGAGTCCTAGAGGAACACGTCGCAACACTGCGTTCAATCAACAATCTTGAGAGGGGTCTCTTGTTAACTGAACAAGAACTAGTGGGGTCAGATAGTAGGGGGGGAGGGGAGCAGCAAAAGGATGATAGGGCAGTAAGCTGGGTGACAGTTAGAAAATCTAGTGTGGGGAAAAGGAAAAGGGAGGCTGATCCAGGGTTTGCGCATCCCAACAGATTTGCCAGATTGTGTGAAGAAGATGGGAGTGTGAACTCTGGATTGGCGGTTCTAGGTGAGGCTGATCTCTCTAACAGCCGGGAGACCAGTTTCACTAGTAGTGATGGGGAGGAGAGCAGAGCTAGGCCTAAACAGATGGTGGTTATAGGGGATTCGATCATTAGGAAAGTGGACAGGGTAATCTGTCGAGCGGATCGCTTCAACCGGACAGTTTGCTGTCTTCCTGGTGCCAGGGTTCGGCATGTGGTTGATCGGGTTGACACATTATTGGGAGGGGCTGGGCATGACCCGGCTGTCTTGGTACATATCGGTACTAACGACAAAATGAACGGTAGGTGGGGGACTTTAAAGAGTGAGTTCAGGGATCTAGGCTCTAAGATTAGGCAAAGGTCCTCCAATGTCATTTTTTCGGAAATTCTGCCGGTGCCACGTGCAAGTTTAGGGAGACAGCGGGAGCTTAGGGAGCTAAATGCGTGGCTAAAGTCTTGGTGTAGGAAGGAAGGGTTTGGGTTCCTAGAGCACTGGGCTGACTTTTCCTTGGGGTACAATCTATACAGCCCTGACGGATTGCACCTCAATGGAAGGGGGTCTGCTGTGCTAGGGGAGAGAATGGTTAAGAGGTTGGAGGAGTGTTTAAACTAGACAAGGGGGGGGTGGGTGAGCTAGAATTCCATGGGAAAATTAGTGTAGACGGGGTAGGGGGACTAGCAAAGGGTTGTGGGGGAGGAGTGAGGGGGGCATATAGTTTATCAGATAAGGAGCTTCCGTTACAAGGAAAGCAGTCTCATAATTGCCTTAGCTCTAATTCTCCCTTAGCTAATGTAAACATCAGAGGGAGAAGTAATAATCTCCGCTGCATGCTGGCTAATGCGCGTAGCTTGTCGGGTAAATTAGGGGAGCTGCAAGCTATTGCATGTATTGAAAATTATGATTTAATAGGTATCACTGAGACCTGGTGGGATGATAAATGCGACTGGGCTGTGAATTTAAATGGTTATACACTTTTTAGGAGGGACAGAGAGATTAAAAAGGGTGGAGGGGTTTGTCTTTACGTAAAGTCAGACTTAAAGCCATGTAATAAAGACATTACCAATGAAAACGTCGAATCTCTTTGGGTAGAAATTTCAGTAGGGCTGAAGGTCACAAAGAAAATGATCATTGGTGTATGTTATAAACCACCCCGTATAGATGAGGGGGATGAGGCCCAGCTATTGTTGCAAATGGAGGAGGCTTCAAAACTGGGTCAAGTTGTTGTTATGGGGGACTTTAATTATCCGGACATTGACTGGAGTAATGGGGTGGCTAAGTCAGAAAAAGCTAGTAGGTTTGTAAATATGCTAAATGACAACTTTTTATTTCAGGCAGTTCAAGAACCCACTAGGAATGACGCTATTTTGGACCTGGTGATTTCTAATAATAATGAACTTATCTCTAACATTTGTGTGGGTGAGCATTTGGGGAACAGTGATCACAACATGGTCTCCTTTGAGATAATGCTGCAGAGACAGCGCTATAAGGGAGTAACTAAAACACTCAATTTTAGACGTGCAGACTTTGCCAGTATAAGGGCATCTCTGCAATGTGTCAACTGGGAAAGGCTTTTCATGGGGTTAGACACAGAAGGAAAATGGAACATCTTTAAAACATTGCTTTGTAGGTATACACAACAGTATATCCCCCTAGTAAGCAAGGAGAGGCATCGCAAAGCAAAACCTTTATGGCTGAATAAAAGTGTTATTGTCGAGGTTGGTAAGAAAAAACGTGCTTTTAGGGCATTCAAGTTAGCTGGGACAGCGGAAACTTTCATCAGGTACAAGGAAGCAAATAAAGCATGCAAAAAAGCTATCAGGCAAGCTAAAATAGAGATGGAAAGGGATATTGCAGCTAGGAGTAAAAAGAATCCAAAATTATTTTTTAATTATGTGAATAGTAAAAAAATGAAGCAAGAAGGGGTGGGAACTTTATTATCACGGGGGGGTACGTTGGTTGATGAAAACGGGGAAAAAGCTGAAATTTTGAACTCTTATTTTTCATCTGTCTATACATCTGAGGAGCCAGATAATGAAGGCTTCCCTTGTAATATGCCCAGTTCTAGTAATTTAGCTACTGACGCGTGGGTCACTCGGGAGGAAATTCAAAAGAGACTTGAACATGTAAATGTAAACAAAGGTCCAGGGCCGGATGGGATTCATCCCAGGGTATTAAATGAGCTGAGCGCTGTGATTGCCAAACCTCTTCACTTAATTTTTCAGGATTCATTGAGGTCTGGCATGGTGCCAAGAGAACGGCGGATTGCTAATGTGGTGCCGTTATTTAAAAAGGGATCCCGTTCTCAGCCTGAAAACTATAGGCCTGTTAGTCTGACATCAGTAGTAGGAAAACTTTTGGAAGGGGTAATAAGGGATAGGGTACTTGAATACATTGCAGTTCACAATACTATTAGTTTGTGCCAGCATGGTTTTATGCGTAACAGATCTTGCCAGACTAATTTAGTTGCCTTTTATGAGGAGGTGAGTAGGAACCTTGATGCTGGAATGGCAGTTGATGTCATCTACTTGGACTTTGCTAAAGCGTTTGATACAGTACCTCACAGAAGGTTAATGATCAAATTAAGGAATATTGGCCTAGAACATAATATTTGTAATTGGATAGAGAACTGGCTGAAGGATAGAGTACAAAGAGTGGTTGTAAATGGAACATTTTCTAATTGGACCAGTGTGGTTAGTGGAGTACCGCAGGGGTCAGTCCTTGGTCCTTTGCTGTTTAACTTGTTTATTAATGACCTGGAGGTGGGCATAGACAGTATTGTTTCTATTTTTGCTGATGACACTAAATTGTGCAAAACTATAAGTTCCATGCAGGATGCTGCCGCTTTGCAGAGCGATTTGACAAAATTAGAGAACTGGGCAGCAAACTGGAAAATGAGGTTCAATGTTGATAAGTGCAAAGTTATGCACTTTGGTAGAAATAATATAAACGCAAACTATCTACTGAATGGTAGTGTGTTGGGGGTATCCTTAATGGAGAAGGATCTAGGGGTTTTTGTTGATAACAAGTTGTCTAATTCCAGGCAGTGTCATTCTGTGGCTACTAAAGCAAATAAAGTGCTGTCTTGTATAAAAAAGGGCATTGACTCAAGGGATGAGAACATAATTTTGCCCCTTTATAGGTCCCTGGTAAGGCCTCACCTTGAGTATGCAGTGCAGTTTTGGGCTCCAGTCCTTAAGAAGGATATTAATGAGCTGGAGAGAGTGCAGAGACGTGCAACTAAACTGGTTAAGGGGATGGAAGATTTAAACTATGAGGTTAGACTGTCGAGGTTGGGGTTGTTTTCTCTGGAAAAGAGGCGCTTGCGAGGGGACATGATTACTCTGTACAAGTACATTAGAGGGGATTATAGGCAGTTGGGGGATGTTCTTTTTTCCCATAAAAACAATCAACGCACCAGAGGTCACCCCTTTAGATTAGAGGAAAGGAGTTTCCATTTGAAGCAGCGTAGGTGGTTTTTCACGGTGAGGGCAGTGAGGTTATGGAATGCCCTTCCTAGTGATGTGGTAATGGCAGATTCTGTTAATGCCTTTAAGAGGGGCCTGGATGAGTTCTTGATCAATCAGAATATCCAAGGCTATTGTGATACTAATATCTACAGTTAGTACTAGTGGTTGTATTTATAGTTTATGTATGTGAGTGTATAGATTGGTAGGTGTGGGTTAGATGTGCTGGATTTACTTGGATGGGTTGAACTTGATGGACACAGGTCTTTTTTCAACCCTATGTAACTATGTAACTATGTAACTATCTCTGCAAGTAAAGACACAGACTGTCAGCATCCTGTAAGCAACTGCAAGCAAGCCAAAGTCCCTCACCTTGCATCTACTTCTGCAAAGACTGATCCTGAGTGATTCCTAACTTCTATAGAGAGACACTTAATTTGAATCAGCAAGCCAAGTCACTGTATCCTGCTCTTCACATTAAGGTCAGGGTTTCCTGTTTATTCCTTATTGATGGTCATATGCTGACTTTGACACATTAAGAGGTATTGAACAAAAGGTAATAAGAAATTTGAGAGAATCCAGAGATATTTGCATTATAGGGACTTTATGCGAATTTGAATAAAGTTATTTATTCCTTTGTGTTTAACTGATATTTAACTCTTTCAGGTCAAAATGTCTGTTTATAGTGATTCAATGCCATTGATAGACGGTAAAGTGTTAAATAGTGAGAGATATTCCCTACAGCAGAAAGTATTAGAGTTGAGGGAAACCTTAAAGTCAGAGATAAATCCTGAAGAGATAGAAAGGATAAATTGTGACATAAAAGAGTACCTGTCTAACATAGAGAAATTAGAAGCTGAGCTTAGGGAGTCTCAAGCAGTCTCAGAGCAGATAAGTCAGTTGAGACAGTCATCTCGTGAGAGAAGACCTACCCCAAAAATGCTAGAATATATGCAACAAGAGGCTGCACACAGAGAAAGGAAATTCAACCAAATGTACATAAAATGGAAAACGCACACCAATGAGGTTCGCATGAAGCTAAAACAAGAGTGTGCAGAGGATGAATTATCCAACATGATGGATGCTGTAGAGAAACACGAGTTAGATATGAAGACAATATATGAGGAGCTAAGGTCTTACACAGCACCCTCCCAGGACATTAAAAGGAAGATCGATACATGTACTGCAGTGCTGTCCAACTTCTACGGTGCCGAGGGCCGGAATTTCTCTAGCATACATGGTGGAGGGCCGCTAATGGAAGCCAGTTTTGACCACTCCCCTTTTTAAAACCACACCCACTTCAAACCAAACCTATTTTATCACAATGGTGGTAGCACAGCAAAATCCCAAATGCTTGGTCCTTACTGTGGGGATATCAACCATCATTCATATGTGAAAGAATTATGTCATATTAAGATATACCCTTAAATTCCATATGCCTCCTCCTCCCCTGTGGATAGCAGAGCAACCCCCAGTACATAATTACACACCTTAGGAACCATTTAATGGCTATTTACAACTGCTAACAAACTCCCACAACAAACCCCTGCCAGGTTCACCTCCCACAAGCAGCATAGGGCAAGCAGAGTATGGCACACACAGGCAGCACTCTGCCTGTCCTATGCTGTCTGTGTGTGCCATACTCTGCCTGTCCTACCCTGCCTGTGTGTGCCATACTCTGCCTGCCCTACCCTGCCTGTGTGTGCCATACTCTGCCTTCCCTATGCTGCCTCTGTGTGCCATACTCTGCCTGCCCTACCCTGCCTGTGTGTGCCATACTCTGCCTGCCCTACCCTTCCTGTGTGTGCCATACCCTCCCTGACCTATGCTGCCTGTGTGTGCCATACTCTACCTGCCCTATGCTGGCTGTATGTGCCATACTCTGCCTACTGTACCTACAGTGGTGTGAAAAACTATTTGCCCCCTTCGTGATTTCTTACTCTTTTGCATGTTTGTCACACAAAATATTTCTGATCATCAAACACATTTAACTATTAGTCAAAGATAACACAAGTAAACACAAAATGCAGTTTTTAAATGAGGGTTTTTATTATTTAGGGAGAAAAAAAATCCAAACCTACATGGCCCTGTGTGAAAAAGTAATTGCCCCCTGAACCTAATAACTGGTTGGGCCACCCTTAGCAGCAATAACTGCAATCAAGCGTTTGCGATAACTTGCAACGAGTCTTTTACAGCGCTCTGGAGGAATTTTGGCCCACTCATCTTTGCAGAATTGTTGTAATTCAGCTTTATTTGAGGGTTTTCTAGCATGAACCGCCTTTTTAAGGTCATGCCACAACATCTCAATAGGATTCAGGTCAGGACTTTGACTAGGCCACTCCAAAGTCTTCATTTTGTTTTTCTTCAGCCATTCAGAGGTGGATTTGCTGGTGTGTTTTGGGTCATTGTCCTGCTGCAGCACCCAAGATTGCTTCAGCTTGAGTTGACGAACAGATGGCCGGACATTCTCCTTCAGGATTTTTTGGTAGACAGTAGAATTCATGGTTCCATCTATCACAGCAAGCCTTCCAGGTCCTGAAGCAGCAAAACAACCCCAGACCATCACACTACCACCACCATATTTTACTGTTGGTATGATGTTCTTTTTCTGAAATGCTGTGTTACTTTTACGCCAGATGTAACGGGACACGCACCTTCCAAAAAGTTCAACTTTTGTCTCGTCGGTCCACAAGGTATTTTCCCAAAAGTCTTGGCAATCATTGAGATGTTTTTTAGCAAAATTGAGACGAGCCTTAATGTTCTTTTTGCTTAAAAGTGGTTTGCGCCTTGGAAATCTGCCATGCAGGCCGTTTTTGCCCAGTCTCTTTCTTATGGTGGAGTCGTGAACACTGACCTTAATTGAGGCAAGTGAGGCCTGCAGTTCTTTAGATGTTGTCCTGGGGTCTTTTGTGGCCTCTCGGATGAGTTGTCTCTGCGCTCTTGGGGTAATTTTGGTCGGCCGGCCACTCCTGGGAAGGTTCACCACTGTTCCATGTTTTTGCCATTTGTGGATAATGGCTCTCACTGTGGTTCGCTGGAGTCCCAAAGCTTTAGAAATGGCTTTATAACCTTTACCAGACTGATAGATCTCAATTACTTTTGTTCTCATTTGTTCCTGAATTTCTTTGGATCTTGGCATGATGTCTAGCTTTTGAGGTGCTTTTGGTCTACTTTTCTGTGTCAGGTAGCTCCTATTTAAGTGATTTCTTGATTGAAACAGGTGTGGCAGTAATCAGGCCTGGGGGTGACTACAGAAATTGAACTCCAATGTGATAAACCACAGTTAAGTTATTTTTTAACAAGGGGGGCAATCACTTTTTCACACAGGGCCATGTAGATTTGGAGTTTTTTTTCTCCCTTAATAACGTAAACCTTCATTTAAAAACTGCATTTTGTGTTCAATTATGTTATCTTTGACTAATAGTTAACGGTTTTTGATGAGCAGAAACATTTAAGTGTGACAAACATGCAAAAGAATAAGAAATCAGGAAGGGGGCAAATAGTTTTTCACACCACTGTATGTCTGAGGTGTGAAGAAGTGAACAATGGGAGTGATTACAGCCTGAGCCTGAGGTGTGAACACTGCAGGGGGTGAACAATGCAGGTATTAAAAGGTGTGAAAAACACAGGGGATTACATTTTTAAACAATACAGAGGGATTACAGCCTGAATCTGAGGTGAGAACCATGCAGGGGGCCAGTTAATCTCAGTACTGATACCATTTAATGCTTGCTCAAAGGTAAGCCATCAAAGCAGCCAGACAGGTGGGGGGCCACACAGAGGGGGGTTGCGGGCCGCCAGTTGGACAGCACTGATGTACTGCAATAACAGCAGATTTATTAGGGCTTATGAGAATACGATCAATTGAAAACGACTTTGACGCAGAGACAGAGAGAACAAGGCTACTAGAGCTTTATAAAAGGGATTATGCAAAGTCCGTATATGGGTCCACAGTTTCAAGAGTAGCATCTTCTAGCAAACATTCTAGCCACTTATCTAAGTGCACCAGTACCTCAGCCAAAAGAGTAGAAGCATCTGCACAACTTGCCGCTAAAAGAGCTGAGATTGAGATGGAAGCTGTTATCGAAGCACAACGTCAACAATTAAAAAAGTTGAAAAACCAAAGAGACATCGAGGTCATAGAAGCTAAACTTAAAGTATATGCTGAAGAGGAAATAAAAGAAAATGGTGATAGATCCAGAGCAGTACTTCCCAAGAGAACAGATCCCTGTCCTTCTATCCTCACTGAGGAAAACAGAAAGAAATCTAAGTCAGTGTGTAGTGAGAGAACAGATCCCTGTCCTTCTATCCCCACTAGTCATCATAGTGACCAAGGAAATGTTGCAGCTATTGCCCAAGCAATACATGAGACAATGGTTCTTACAAGACTTCCAACTCCTGAACCAACTGTATTTTCAGGAGACCCATTGAAGTTCATAGAGTGGAGTACAAGCTTTGAAGCACTTATTGCACGTCGCTGCTCCAATCCCGCAGACAAGTTGTTCTACCTACAGAAGTATGTTAGTGGAGAAGCCAAGAGTGCTCTTGAAGGTAGCTTCTACAGGAAGGATGAAGAAGCCTTGAAACAAGCATGGGAGAAGCTAAACACACGGTATGGTCATCCCTTTGTAGTACAGCGAGCCTTCAGAGAAAGACTTAACAGTTGGCCAAAGATAGGCCCTAAAGAGTATGTTAGGCTTAGAGAGTATGGTGACTTCCTGCAAGCATGTAGCAACGCCATTCCTCACATAAAGGGTTTGCAAGTACTGAATGACTGTGAAGAAAATCAGAAAATGTTACTTAAGCTGCCTGATTGGGTGACCTCAAGATGGAATCGATATGTAACTAAACAGTTAGACCAAGGAAAGGAGTATCCCAGTTTTGAAGAGTTCTCTTCATTTGTCAATTCAGAAGCACGTATAGCATGTAATCCAGTGTCATCCCTCCACATTCTGAAACCTTTGGAAGGAAAGCCAACGAGAGAAATAAAACGTGCAAAGGTCACTTCATTTGCAGTCGATACAATGACTAAAGACCATGATACCAATGAGAGTAAGCCTAAGGTCATTGATGTACTGAATAGAGAGAAAGCACGGTCAGAGAGTCACACACCTCTTCAATGCATGTTCTGTGGAGAGAACCACTCCATCTACAAATGTCAACAAATGAAGGAAAGGTCGGTAGAGGAGAAGAAAAGATTCATACTGGATAACCAACTCTGTTTTGGTTGCCTAAGAAAGGGACACAGTGTCAAGGACTGTAAAAGAAGAGCCACCTGTGGCATTTGTAAAGGACGTCACCCAAACCCATTACATGAGGATCGCCCAAAAAGGGATAGAGCTTCAACACACAGTACACTCATTGAGGGAGAAATCATATCCACACTATCTTGCTGTATGGTCAAAAGGGAGAGTAAGAATACATCAATGATCATCCCAGTGTGTATCTCATCTCCAGGAACAGAAGGCAAGGAGGTACTTGCTTATGCATTACTAGACACACAAAGCAGTAACACATTTATTGACCAAGAGGTCTGTGAGAAATTGCAAGTGGCAATGGAGCCAGTGAAGCTTAAGCTCTCAACGATTATGGGAAAAGACTCATTGGAAGATAGTCAAAGAGTCACAGGAGTAAAAGTCAAGGGACTTTGCTCAGATGTCACCATAGATCTACCTCCGGTCTATACAAGAGACTTCATACCCCTTGATCGTGAACACATACCTACCTGTGAAACAGCCAAAAAGTGGAAGCACCTATCAGTCATCTCTCATGAAATACCCCCTCTGAAGAAGTACCGTGTGGGGCTCCTGATAGGTTATGACTGTTCTAAAGCACTGATGCCACGACAAATAATAACAGGAGGTGATGATGAACCATATGCCATCAAAACTGATTTGGGATGGAGCATTATTGGAGGACCACAACAGGCTGCAAGCTCAAGACAAGTAACCGGGTTATGTCATCGCATATCTGTCAAGACGTCACTAACCCCAAGTCCTGCTGCAGTGATAAAGATTCTTGAGTCCGACTTTGCAGACACCAGCTCAAAGGAAAAGAGTATATCTCAAGAAGACATAACTTTCCTACACATCTTGGAAGGAGGCATTCAGCAAAACCAACAAGGCCATCTAGAGATGCCCTTACCTTTCAAAAAACGCCCTGACCTTCCATACAACAGGAATCTTGCCTTAGTACGACTAAGACGTTTAGAGAGGAAGCTGGGAAGAGAGCCAAAGTTCAAAGGCGACTATTCCAAGTTTATGGAAGGCATCATACAAGACGGAGATGCAGAAAGAGCCGACCATCAACCAGACCCGGGGAAGGTTTGGTACATTCCACATCAAGGTGTCTATCACTCGAAGAAACCAGACAAGATAAGAGTGGTGTTTGACTGCTCAGCAAGGTATGATGGTGTTGCATTGAACGATTATCTGTTAACGGGACCAGACCTCATAAATTTGCTGTCTGGTGTTCTCAGTAGATTTCGGAAATACCCCATTGCTGTCATGTGTGACATTGAAAAGATGTTCCACAGGTTTCATGTGAAAGAGGAAGATAGAGATTTCCTGAGGTTCCTATGGTGGGAGAATGGAAACACTAATACAGAGCCTGTAGAATATCGCATGAAGGTTCATCTGTTTGGAGCAGCATCATCCCCAGGTTGTGCCAATTACGGTATGAAACACCTTGCCAATCAAAATGAAGGAAACTATCCATCAGCAGCAAACTTCATTAAGAAAAACTTTTATGTTGACGATGGACTTGTAAGCCTGCAATCAGCTGACTCAGCAATCAAATTAGTGAAAGAAACTCAAGAGTTGTGCGCAAAGGGAAATCTTCGCCTTCACAAGTTCATCTCAAACAGCAGAGAAGTGTTGGAATCCATTCGTGAATCCGAACGTGCATCAGCAATGGAAAACGTAGACCTCAACTACGATGATCTTCCAGTCCAGAATGCACTTGGCCTGAGATGGGATGTTGAAAATGATGAGTTCTTCTTTAAGGTCTCTATTGAAGAGAAACCAGCAACAAGACGCAATATTCTCTCCACGGTAGCTTCTGTGTATGATCCATTAGGATTCTTAGCCCCAGTAATCCTCAGAGGAAAAGGAATACTCCAAGAGCTGTGCAGACAGAAGCTAGGTTGGGATGACTCTATGCCAGAAGAACTGAGGCCAAGGTGGGAGAGTTGGATTAAGGATTTACAAAATCTGCACGGAGTCAGAATACCAAGGTGCTTTGCACCCCACGATTTTGGAAAGTATGAGAGAATTGAACTGCATCACTTCTCAGATGCTAGTAGTTACGGTTATGGCCAATGTTCCTACATCAGGGTGATAAGAGATGAAAAGGTACATTGCTCCCTTGTCATGGCCAAGACCAGAGTTGCACCTACCAATGTTCTCACAATACCAAGACTGGAACTATCAGCTGCTGTAGTTTCTGCTTCAGTGAGCAAGTTCCTGAGAAAGGTAGATGAAGAGTACTTTTGGACAGATTCACAGGTGGTTCTAGGCTACATAAATAATGAAGCTCGAAGATTTCATGTCTTTGTGGCGAACAGAGTTCAAAGAATTAGAGAAATTACTGATCTGGACCGGTGGTACTACATTGAGTCAGAAAGGAACCCAGCTGATCATGCTTCAAGAGGTCTTAAAGTTTCAGAAATGAAGGACTCAAATTGGTTTACAGGCCCAAAGTTCCTATGGGAAAGGGAAATAGTACCCAACAAAAATTGCCTAGAGATATCAATGTGTGATCCTGAAGTGAAGGTTATTCAAGCCTTAAACACAACAACCAAGTGCCAGGATGATATGCTCGAAAGACTATCACGATTCTCCAATTGGACTACAGTAGTAAATGTAGTTGCTCGAATTCAGCGTCTGGCAAGACGAACTAGGAAGTTTGAACCCTTGAACGTTGAAGAAAGAATGAGAGCTGAGGATACAGTTATAAAACTCATTCATCAGAAATTTTACAAAGAAGAATTAAAGATGCTCAGTCAAGAACCTGGAAGGATTCCCAACAACCACCCTTTGCATCAACTTAATCTTATCCTACAGGATGGTATAATAAGAGTGGGAGGAAGATTGGAAAATGCACCTTTACCTTTCAGAGTGAAGCATCCAGCGATTCTTCCCAAGGATTCTACCCTTACAAGCCTGATAATTGATCATCATCACACAAGGTCCTCACATCAAGGCAGAGGTCTAACCTTGAGCTACTTGAGAGATGGTGGTTACTGGATTGTGAATGGCAGTAAAACTGTAGCTAAACACTTAAAACAGTGTGTACTGTGTCGGAAGACTTGAAGGCCAACAGAAGACCAAAGAATGGCAAATTTACCCATGGATCGTGTAGAACCATCGCCTCCCTTCTCTTATTGTGGCATGGATTGTTTTGGTCCATTCTACACCAAGCAAGATCGTAAGGAGCACAAAAGATATGGTCTACTTTTCACGTGTCTAAGCTCCAGAGCAATCCACATAGAGATGTTGGAGAATATGTCAACTGATGTGTTCATCAATGCTCTTCGATGCTTCATAGCCATTAGAGGCACCGTAAGAGAAATCAGATCTGACCAAGGTTCTAACTTTGTTGGAGCTAGGAATGAGTTGAGAAAGGCTTTAGAAGAAGTAGACAAAGAAAGGATAACCATGTTTCTGGCAGAGAGACAATGTGACTTTCACATGAATGTTCCAGATGCAAGCCATACGGCAGGTGTTTGGGAGCGTCAGATAAGAACCGTAAGGAATGTTCTGAGTTCAGTACTAAAGCAGAGTGCTGGAAGAATAGATGATGCTTCTCTGAGGACTGTATTTTATGAAGCTATGTCCATTGTGAACAGTCGTCCACTGACAGTTGATAATATCAATGACCCAACAAGTTTAGATCCTCTGACTCCAAATCATCTGCTTCACCTAAAGTCCACTCCCATACAGCCACCACCCGGCAAGTTCCTCGAGGAAGATTTGTATGCCAGAAAGAGATGGCGACGTGTGCAATATCTGACCGAACAATTTTGGAACAGATGGAGGAAGGAGTACCTAGCTAATCTCACTCTCAGACAAAAATGGCATACTCCTAGGAGAAATGTTCAAATAAACGACATAGTGATCGTCAAAGAAGAGGACATACCCAGACCCAGACAATGACGGATTGGTAAGAAGAGTGAAATTACAGATGGGAGATTCCAAATTAAGTAAGAGAGGAGAACGTCTCACTACTCCACTCATCAAAAACTGGTTGTTCTTATTGAGAATAATAATAATAAGTAAAATTCCCTTAATCATCCTATCCAAAAACTGGTTGTTCTTATCGAGAATACTAATAATAAGTAAAATTCCCTTAATCTATGCAAACCAACTCAACAACGAATGCATAAATTAAAGGTAATTTGGTGGGAGTGTAGCTGCCCGCCCAAGCCAACCTAACATTTGAGCTGCATAATTCATTGTGACTGTTAATGTAAGAGAAGTTTATAGCAACTTAGTGCAAATTTGCAGTACAGAACAATATATATTTTTATATACTCTGTTGTATTGTAAGCAGAAAAGTTAGTCCTGCTGTTAAAGTTCATTTGTGTGTAGAGTAACAGCCAGCAGCATCAGCTAATATAGCCAGCTAAGCACAGGTCATTACAGGGTCAATCTGAGTACTCTAGTCACCTGACAGTCTAGTCCAATCAGAACCCAGCCTCACTCTGGGAGCTCTAGAACCTAGCCAGACAGCCAGCAGCCATCTTAGAGACAGAATCTTCAGAGAGCATGTCAGAGTAAAGAAACTGCCCTTAAGATCCTATGAGGTGAAAATAGGTGAGCTATCTTTGTTTATGTGTACTGATTAATGCTGCTAATGACAATGTTATTGATTATATGTTAGAATATACTGAATACTTCTTTTGTATGTTTGCCCCTAGTTCTACCACTTTCTACCACATTCTACCGCATTCTATGCGCACTTACTGCACATATATCGCAACAATATTAATAAAACTGATCATCTTTGTTCCTGATTCCCTATCCTGATGATGTTACCAATAAAGAAAGTTATTTTTGTACCAGTGGTATGTTCTTAAAGTCTTTCAAGGATCCGAGGACAGTTACATTTGGGTTCTTCCATTGTGATGTAATGGCTAGTCTAGATGCCATTAGTATGTAATTTGTAAGTCGTTGTTCTGCATAGGTAAGGCTGGGAATTGGTTTACCTACTAGTGTTGTGTAAATATCTAAGTTCACTTTCCTTAAAAAAATACATGACAGTAGTTCTTCTATTGTTTTCCACAGTGGTACAATTTTAGAGCATGACCATAAAATATGTTGTAAAGTACCCTTCTGACCGCAACCTCTCCAGCAAAAAGGAGATGTACCTGGGAACATGTGGTTGAGTTTTACAGGTGTATCATACCAGAAATACATGGATTTATACTGTATATGCTTTCCTTCTGTCTAACCCATGTCACATTTCTCCTGGCGTTGTCCCATATTTCACCCCAATTCTCTATTGAAAGGGTGGTAGGGGTGATCTCTTCCCATTTTAGCATATATGAATGTTTAGGGAAGGGGTCCTCTGGTAATGCATTCAGGATGCTGTATAAAGTAGATATTAGTGCTCTTTGGGGGAGCCCTTTTATGCATAGCTTCTCAAAGGGTGTGGTGTATGGTGGATTCTGGTCTTTGGGAAGTGTTGTCTGAATAAAGTGAGAGATCTGGGCAAATTCAAAATGTTGGGTGGGAAGAATATGGAATTTATCTTGTATCTCTGCAAATGTCCATTGTTTATGTGTGAGTGGGTTTATGAAATCATGTATTCTAAACAGCCCTTTTGTGCCCCATTGTTGTTTAAATCGTTCTGACATACCAGGGGTGAAAGATGGGTTAGCCAGGAGAGGTGTAAGTCTAGAATGTGGATTAGCTAGACGGTATTTAGCTTTACATTGTTTCCAGATTGCCAGAGTAAACTGCATTGGGGATAAGATCAGTGATTGCCCCTTTTCCTTTATTTCCCATAAAAGGGAGTTGGGATGCACTGGGGATATCCAAAGGGATTCAATTTGTGCCCATTTGCTAGTGGGATTATATGTTGTCCATCCTAATATCTGGCGTAAGTGAGAGGCCTCATAATATGCCTTTAAACAGGGAACTGCTAGGCCCCCTTGTGTTTTAGGAGCCATCATAACTGTTCTAGCTATTCTGTGTCTACGCTTGCCCCAAATAAATTTAAAAACAGATGCTTGGAGATCCTTGAGGGTCGTTTTTGGAACCGCAACAGGGAGAGTCTCAAAGAGATATAATAGCTTAGGGAGAATTGTCATTTTAATTGCTGTGATACGCCCCAACCAGGAGATTGTGTAGGAGCTCCATTTGTGGAGGGATGCCTTGATATGTTTGAGTAATGGGGGAAAGTTAGTGTTGTAGAGTTGGCTGTAAGTTCTAGTTAATTGTATGCCTAAATATTTGAGTGAGTGAGTTTTCCATTTATAATGAAACTTGGACATCAAAGCTTCTTTGACTTGGGATGAGATATTGAGAGGCAATGCTTCTGATTTATCCACATTTAGTTTGTATCCTGAGAGCTTACTATATTGTGTAAATTAGAAAGGGAGATCACAGGGTTAGTTAATGTTAAAAGGACATCATCCGCAAAAAGTGAGATTACATATTCTTGGTCTTTGATTTTGAGACCAGTGATGTCTCTATGGTTTCTTATGGCTGCCGCTAGAGGTTCAATACATAAAGAAGAGGCGACAGGGGGCATCCCTGTCTGGTACCATTGCGAATGTGTATTTGGCCAGAAGAGGCCTCTGGTAGTTTTAAAGTGGCAGTGGGTTCAGAATATAAGTTTGTGATGGCCTTAAGAAAGGAACCCCCAATGCCTAGATGTGCTAGAAGCTCAAACATATAGTTCCAGTCCAGGCGGTCAAACGCTTTTTCAGCATCTAAGCTGAGTAGCAGGGTTGGAGTTTGTGTTTTGTTAGCTATATCTATTAAATCTATTGCTCTGCGTGTGTTGTCTCCCGCTTGCCTACCATAGATGAAACCCACCTGGTCTGAATCTATGAGTTTGGGCATGAGAGGTCCCAGTCTATTTGCCAAGAGTTTAGTAAAAATTTTGAGATCTGAGTTCAATAGAGCAATTGGCCTGTAGCTACTACATAGGTTTGGATCTTTGCCTTCTTTATGCAGGAGAGTGATATATGACGCTAACATAGTATGTGGTATTGGTTTGCCTGCTAAGAATGAGTTAAAGAGTTTTGTTAGGTGTGGGATGAGAAGTGAGGAGAATTTTTTGTAGTATGCATATGAAAAGCCATCTGGGCCTGGTGCTTTAGAAGTGGGAAAAGATCTAATTGTCTCCTTAACTTCTTCTTCTGTTATTGTTTTGTTTAGGGATTCTGCCTCTGTCTGTGAGAGTGTAGTGTGAACATTCTCTATTAAAAAGGCTTGATTGAGATTGTTTTCTGCCGGTTGTGTTGATACCTGAGGGTTTGGTAAATTATAGAGTTCTGTATAGTAATCTTGAAAGGCTTTCGCTATTTCTTTTGGTGAGAATGTTCTTTCCCCATTAGCTTTATTAACTGAGACTATTGCCGCATGTGCTATTTGTTCCCTGAGTTTTCTAGCTAAAAGTGAGTGTGGTTTGTCTCCCCTTTCGTAAAATCTCTGCCGTGTCCATTTTAAAGCTTTCTCTATGTCTCCCGATGTTAGTAAATTGAGTTCCCTACGAACCCCAAGGATCTCATTGCGTATTTTAATAGATGGGTGAATATGCGCTTTATGTTCCAGAAGTTTAAGTTTTCGCTCTAGGGTTACCTTAGTATGTGACTTCTCTTTTTTCTTTGCGGATGCTATGGCTATGAGTTTACCCCTCAGTACTGCTTTATGAGCTTCCCAGAGAATAGTAGGATTGTCAACTGAGTGTATATTATTTATAAAATAGTCTTGAATGGCCTGAGTGAGATCTGCGCATGTGTGGGGGTCACTCAGGAGAGCTTCATTTAGCCGCCAGTGGGGGGATCTCCTGGCTGGAACTGATAGCTGAATATCTATAATTACCGCATGATGGTCAGACCAGGAAATGGGGATCAGATCCGTGGTGGCTGTATAGGAGAGGAGATCTCTTGATACTAGAAAGAAGTCTAATCTAGTGTACAATTGATGGCATGCTGAGTAAAAGGTATATGCTCTCTCATTGGGATGATGAATACGCCATATATCCCTCAAGTCTAGTCTGCGTATTAGTTGCCTGAATCTCTGGCATTGCATTTTATATTGTTGAAGTTGGGAGGTGTGTGATCGGTCCCTATTCTCAGATAGGACCAAGTTGTAATCCCCTCCTATAATTGAGGGGTTTTGATGGTCCCCTCTTGCTCTGGTTAGGGTACTCTTAATGAAGCGTAATTGACCTTTATTAGGGGAATAGAGATTCGTCAATCTGAGGGGTTTACCTTCTAGAGTACCGTCTAGAATTAAATATCGGCCTCTGGGGTCGGTTTGCACTGTCTTGACTTCAAACGGGCAATCTTTGTGGATTAGTGTGATAAGACCTGCTTTTTTAGAGTTTGCAGTAGCTTGGTAAATAGTCGGGTACAATTTAGTTTTAAGGGTAGGATTCTCCGAGGTCTTAAAATGTGACTCTTCCTAGGATCTCAGTAGTGTCAGTTTATACGCGTTTTGCACGTTTTCAACGCGTGATTAGTATACGGGTATAAATATACGTGTACATAACAAATTTCTTAACCAATAATATTAAATTATATTATATCATATTTTATCATATGTTGACCAATACTGAATGTATAAGTTTTCAACGGCTGTTATTATTTGTACTGCAGATTATTTTTCTGCATAATGTAAATATTAATGTTTGAAAATATTTTAATGCCTTTATTTGGCTATAATGTTTAAAAAATCCCAATAAAAATGATTGAAACTAAAATGTGACTCTTGGATCATCGCAATATCTGGGCGTATTTTGTGTAGTTCCCTAATGAGCATATACCTTTTCATTACACTGTTAAGCCCATTTACATTTAACGTTAGTATCTTAACCATATTGATAGAATATTAAATAACGCTTAATAGAGTACATGTATGGATAACCAGATATAAAACATTGTAAATAGCACCTATGGCCTATATAAAATAACCCATTTGCATTTTGTATGACCTGAGAACCTGGATTCAGCAAAAAGGTTGAGTGTCCTCCTGAGGGTATTGGGGTAGTAATTATAAGGTAAGAACCAAGTATAAGGTCAAATGTAAACAGCATATCGTTCTTGTGTATAGGAACCAAGTATATCAAATAGAAAGTTTGTAAGTATATAATAACAAATATAACCAAAAAGAAAAGAAAAAAAGTGAAAAACTACACCTCTACCAGTTCAGAGGAAATGAGGAGGTTTCCACAGGCACACCTTGCCTGGATTTGGGGAGCGTCCCAGGTGACCGTGGGAAGGGGCTGTATTCAAAAACTACAACTCGCGGGGTTCCTCAATCAAGGGAGGGATTATGTAGTAAGCCATGGTTGATGAGGGGATGTGATCAGGTGGTTTGCTGTGGGGGATCTGATTTGGATGTCCCCGGTTTCACTTTTTCCCAGATCGGCGTAAGATGGTCAGACGGTTGTCTCTTCCGATTCAGAGGAAGCAGCTTTGGGTCTAGTGGAGCGAGGCCGAGGTCTTGAAGAAGCTTGGGGCCCTGGGAGGGGTCCTGGAGAATATATTGGCGGTTCCCCTTCGTTGCAATCAATTTGAATGAGAAGCCCCACCTGTAGGAGATGCTATGTTCCCTCAGTTTCTGAGTTACAGGTCTGAGCTCCCTTCGTTTGTTCAGTGTAATTGGCGAGATATCATGAAAGATTTGCACTCTGTGGCCTTGATGTTCAACATGTTGGATGTTTCTGGTTTTAGAGATGATGCTCTCTTTGCTTTCAAAATAGTGTAAGCATACAATAATGTCTCTTGGGGAGTTGATGTTCGCTGGTCTGGCTCCCAGGGCTCTGTGTGCTCTATCGAAGCGCCATGCTTCAACTGGTAGATCTGGATTAATGTTAGAAAAAAGAGATCGCAAGTAGGTTCTGATATCCTGTGGGGTGATCTCTTCAGGGACTCCCCTAATTCGTAGATTTTGCCGTCTAGATCTGTTTTCTAGCTCTTCAGTGTGTGATTTTAATGAGGCAAGCTCTTCCCATAAGGATGAATTTTCCTGCTCAACTTGATTGTAGCGAACAATCAGTTCATCCATATTATTTTCAAGCTGATCTGTTCTTTCTCCCAAATTGGATATATCTGCTTGTATATCTTTAAGGGCTATATGTATTGTATCTGTAATGGAGCTTGTCAGCTTCTCATGTAAGTCAGCCAGTTGTTGGGAGAGTACCTGAACTGTAACTAGATCAGCTGTATTTATGGAATGTGAAATTGTCTCACCGGGTTGTTGCTGCAGGTGGGTAAGTGCAGATTCAGCGTGTCCGGGAGAGCTGGCGGGCGAGGAATCAGGAGGTGCTTCCTGATCTGATTCATCAGCGCCATCTTGGGCGTGCTGTTGCTGGGCCTGAGATTTGTGCAGGTAGGGGGACATCGTTCCCAAATGTTCTTTGGGTCGGCGCTTCCCCATGGCTGTGTGATCCCCTTGCCTTAATCGGTGCCCTGGGCTAAAAACGAAGCCGTACGGAGGCTGTAGGCGGGCCGCTTTCCCTGCTTGATGCGGAGCTCCGCTCTAGTGCGACTGCCTCATTCCGTGGCACGCATGCGCCCCCCAACTTAAACATAATTTTGTTATCTGTTTCACACACATTCAAGGGGAACTTTATCATGTGATAGTGTTCTATTTTACTTACTTTCAAGGGGAACTTAAACACATTATTGCTGGAGCACTTCCTGTTTGGAAAAAATGAAGAGGACTTGTGGAAATGAATGTCCGTTTAATTTTCACAATTTTTAGGAAGGGTCATATAGGAAACAGGGCAGTGGTTTGTGTGTAAATAAATGGGGATTCAATGGGAAAAAATGCACATGATTTGTAAATAAAGATAATTAAATATTTTGGAGGCAATGATAACAGAATGATAAATATAAAGCCACACAGCAGTCCCTAGTGTATTTCCTACCCTACTGCTTGTACTCCTGCATACACAGGGCCGGAACTAGGGGAGGCAGAAGGGCACGTGCCTAGGGCCCAACAGGGGGGTGCCAGACACATATACCTGCCTGTACCTAGTTTGGGTTTCTATCATTGCAGCTTCCTGGGCAACTGAGGGAGCGGCCATGCAACGGTAATGAGTGGGCTCACATACACACACATAAACGTTCTTTGTTTAGTTCAGGTTTATAACATGATCTATAAATCCAGTAAAGTGATAACTAGATTATTTGGCCCCATTATTTTTTCACTTTTACTTTCTCACCATTAAGTACGTTATAGAGATTTGTCTTGACCACAACAAAGACAGTTATGAAAGAGGAAGGTTTTTGTTCAGCTCTGTATCACTGTGTGAGTGGGAAACTAAAATACTGCATACAGTAATAATCTCCTGCATCTTCTGCTTCCATTCTGCTGATTGTAAGGGTGAAATCAGTTCCAGAACCGCTGCCACTGATCCGCTCTGGGGTCCCTGTGTGTCGGGTACTTGCCCCATAGATCAACAGCTTTGGTGCCTGCCCTGATTTCTGTTGGTACCAGGCTAAACTGTTGGTTCCTGAGCTCTCAGTAAGACTTCTGATGGCTTTACAATTAATGGTGACAGTTTCTCCCGGTGACACAGAGACATAATCTGGGGACTGAGTCAGCACAATCTGCCCATAGGAACCTGAGGATTGGGAAAGAAAAGAAAATATTATAAATGTTCATCATTACTTAGCAGTTTATGTGTAGAAGATACACAGGATACATGGGGGTTACACTCACCGTGGCTAAAGAGCAGGGGGCCCCCCAGCAGCAGCCCCAGCAGTAGATAAGTGGGATAAGGCATGTGTGTATGTAGCACTGTGTGACAGATACAGATCATTAATATGGCACAGGGACACTGGCACTTTTATAGCAGCTGCAGTTTAGCCACACACTGTCTCTATGCAAAACCCCAACCCACTCCCCTCTCACAGCACCGACTGACTGGGGGTTTGTACTTATATAAAGATCACATGTGTCTGTCTCACTATAGTATCTGTGACCCACGTCTATACCTAGTGGCCAAGAGAACTGAATCCAGAACTACAGAATCTCAGACCTGTCCTTGTAGCAAAATAATAGACTTGTCTGGGTATCCATAGAGTAACACAATGCCCCAATAAGATGAGCAAGAGCTTCTACCTGATCCTCTTATTCTATTCTATTGGTATTTAGAAGCTGTTAGGGGGCAGTAAGACAGGTCTGAATATCTATAAATTATTAAAGGAGAAGGAAAGGTAAAAACTAAGTAAGCTTGAGTCTGCTCAGTTTCCTCCTCTCTCCCCTCCCTTTTCTTTCTCCCCCTCCCAACTCTGTATAATCTGAGCTACAAGCAGCCAGAGCTGCAGCACAGAAGCTACTGAGACCAAGCTAAAATGGCAGCTGCTATCTTAAACAAACAGCGGGAGCTTCTAGGGCTGTTACTCAGGTATGGTAAAGCTTTCTGCAAAATAAATATAGCGTTCTAGCTTGTACTATTGTGGCTGATCTATTGACAGTAAAATGCCAAAATGTCTTTCCTTCTTCTTTAATAGAAACCTATCTATGGGGATGTCAAATCCCAAAATACTGTTTTGCATCATAAAAGAAAATGTAACTTTAACGTATTAATATTCATCATTATAAATTCCCCTCTTTGTAAATGTAAGTGCTACAGAAAGCAGTACCTGCCTGCCCTTTGCCTTCTCTGCCCCTGGTGGCTCTGAAACACTGAAACAGAAGCAACGGATTAACAGACCTGTGTCTGCAACATTGTTATAAAAGTCACAACCAGGAGAATGTAAAGGGACAGACTGAGGCTAATCTCAATAGCAATTATATTTACAAAAGACCGGGACAATTATAACAGATGTATATCTACATTTACTCAATATATATATTCTTTTATTAACAATATTATATATTTTGCAGGGGACTGGACTCCCATCCTCATTACCCTGGAGGGTAAGCCACATACTGTTTATATGAACATCAAAATGCCCAGTGGTGTAACTATAGGGGGAGCAGACCCTATGGTAGTGGAGGGGCCCGGGGGATTGGGGCCCAGACATTGGGGGTCTGCTCTGCTTCCTTTATAGCTGCTCTATTTGTGGGCCCCCCTGCACAAAAAAATCTTTGGAAGGGCCCGTCTCTGAAAATGCATACAAATTGTACTGTGGCTCACATAGGGTCTTCTGTTACTACTCAAAGTTTTCTTAAAACTATAAATAACTTAAGTAGATTTAAGTAGTGATGAGCGAATCTGTCCCATTTCACTTTGCCATAAAATTTGCGAAGAAAATTAGCGAAACAACGGAAAATCTGCAAAACACATTTGTTGTGCGACTTTTTTGTCGACCATGTCTTTTTTTGACATGACCGTGCCCACTCTTGACGCGGCCATGCCCAATTTGACGCAATCGCAACTTTTTTTGACAAACAACCAATTTTTTCAGAATTTTCACAAAACAATTCGCCAATGGCAAAATGCAGAAATTCGCTGCGAATCCATGCCAGGTAAAAAATTCATAAAAAATTCTTGTTGTTCTGTAATGGGATTGGCAGCCTCATGATTATAGGATTGTTTCTGTCCCTGTCTCTTTAATGGGCTGCCTGTGTGGCTCTGTATCAGTGGTGGGACCTATATCAAAATGTATAGTGGGGGATGGGAGAATGGGGAAAATAAGATAAGGGGGAGCTAGGGATTGGGGTTAGGGGCAGGCAACACTGGTCCTGTCCATGCCCACATATATCATATGCCATATTTACCTTAAAGGAAAAGTAACACTAAAATTTTTTAAGTAAAAAATCTATTCTACCCTGCCCCAATAATTGCCCTATCCTGCACACCATTTATTATTTTGAATGCTTTATTAGAAAATACCTGCTAAAACTTCCGGTCATTTGAAATAAGACGAAATGGTGATGCAGGGGAAGCATCCACTATGTGGCGATCGATTGATCCATCCTAGCCCCACTTCTGTATAGGAAGGAGTCGGGCTATAATTGATCAATTATTGGTGCAGGGTAGAATAGATTTTTTACTTAAAACATTTTAGTGTTACTTTTTCTTTAACTGGCATGTCAGTCTGGTTATAAAAGGAGTTTGTTCACCGTCTTCTGCTCCCATTCTGCTTGTTGTGTAATTATATCTATATAATATACAGTTGGGTCATTTCTCTATGGGACCAAACTGTAAATTATATCCTTACAAACGGTGCTTAGTGATGTCATCAGTTATAATCGGAGCTTAGTGCTTGTTTGAAGCTGTAATGGGTGTATCTGTACAGCAAGGGTTAACCGGTAGATTTGTGCCCCCCGGGCCCCAGTGAATAATAGATATCTCACACTGGGGGCTGTCAGATTATTAGGGCTCAGGACCCTCTTTTGGCCTCCGAGTTCATAACAAGCCTGAACTGTAACAATCTGAAATAGTTTTATTTAGTCTGGCGCCTGAATTCCCCTTCCCTGTCTGTTTGTTGTGAACGTTATATACATATATATGTAATGGGTGAGTGCAGAGGATTTCTTGTTGTTGTCTCTCTCTCTCTCTCTCTCTCTCTCTCTCTATATATATATATAATAAAATTACTTTCCTTAAAAGGGTCACCCCTAAAATTGAATGCATAATAAAACAGTATCTGTACTTGATCCCAACTAAGATATAATTACCCCTTATTGGGGCAGAACAGTCCTATTGGGTTTATTTAATGGTTAAATGATTCCCTTTTCTCTGTAATAATAAAACAGTACCTGTACTTGATCCCAACTAAGATATAATTACCCCTTATTGGGGCAGAACAGCCCTATTGGGTTTATTTCATGGTTAAATGATTCCCTTTTCTCTGTAATAATAAAACAGTACCTGTACTTGATCCCAACTAAGATATAATTACCCCTTATTGGGGCAGAACAGCCCTATTGGGTTTATTTAATGGTTAAATGATTCCCTTTTCTCTGTAATAATAAAACAGTACCTGTACTTGATCCCAACTAAGATATAATTACCCCTTATTGGGGCAGAACAGCCCTATTGGGTTTATTTCACGTTGAAATTTTTTTTTGTAAGATTAAAGCTTCCTTTATATCTGGAAGAGAATAGATCCCATACCTGTACATTGTTTCTCACAATAATATACCTTGCCAAGCCAGTCAGGCTGATGGGAAACTATTCCCATAGCAGTATAGTTTCTCACTTTTTTCACACACCCAATCTTCATTTCTTTAACCCACGAGTTTCCTCTGGGGGTTTAACCCCATAACTACTACCGAGTGGTACAAAAGAAGAACTACTCACAATCATTTTTTAATTCTCTTTCAGCCTTTGGCAAGATCCTATTTTTTTCATTTCTGTGACTGTGAATTTTAGAAAATGCAGCGGATTTTACCCTGCGCGGCTGTTTCAGTGGGAGTCGGGGGGCTTGTGGCTGACAATTTACTGTTATTGAGGGTCAGGCAGGATACAGGGCAGTTATTTGTATGTGTGTAAATGGGAAAAGGGATAAGCACATTTTTTGCCAGACAGGGATTGGCAGCGAAATTTTGTATTTTGCCACAAGCAATTTTTTTCTCAAAACTGCATCAAAAAAATGCGCTAAGACAAAAAAAGAGATATCACTGAGACAAAAATTTTGCAGGCAAAAAAACAACAAAAAAACCCAAAACACCCAGTGACTTTAATGCATTTGGATTAAGCAAAAAAAGTTGTGCATTAAAAGTTTCACAAATTTTTCGCCAAAGTGAAGTGGAAAAGATTCACTCATCACTATTCTCCCCATTGATGCAGTTATACAGGTCTGTTCTCAGCAAAAACAAAGACATGAAAGGTATGAAAGGGGAAGGTTTTTGTTCAGCTCTGTATCACTGTGTGAGTGGGGGATCCCAATACTGCTGGCAGTAATAATCTGCTGCATCTTCTGCTTCTATTGGGCTGATTGTAAGGGTGAAATCAGTTCCAGACCGACTGCCGCTTATCCGCTCTGGGGTCCCTATGTGTCGCCTGTTTGCCCAATAGATCAGCAGCTTTGGTGCCTGCCCTGATTTCTGTTGGTACCAGTTTAAATAACTGGTTCCCCAGCCCTTAGTAAGACTCCTGTTGGATTTACAATTAATGTTGACAGTTTCTCCCGGTGACACAGAGACATAATCTGGGGACTGAGTCAGCACAATCTGCCCATAGGAACCTGAGGATTGGGAAAGAAATACAAATTGTTACTAAGAAAATATTCTTTACACGCTGATCTGTTAAAAACTTAGCAAGGGATAAACTCTCACCGTGGCTAAAGAGCAGGGGGCCCCCAGCAGCAGCCCCAGCAGTAGATAAGTGGGATAAGGCATGTGTGTATGTAGCACTGTGTGACAGATACAGATCATTAATATGGCACAGGGACACTGGCACTTTTATAGCAGCTGCAGTTTAGCCACACACTGTCTCTATGCAAAACCCCAACCCACTCCCCTCTCACAGCTCCGACTGACTGGGAAAATTACTTTATAAAGTGACTGTATGTTTTTACTTTAATCTAATATTGCTCTACAGCATCTATGAGATGTTGGGTTTTTCCCCCTAGTGGCTGAGAGACTGTAATATTAAAGGAGACATTTTATATAAAGTTCATATTCAGTTATAATATTCATCCTCGCTCAGAATGGGAAATGATGCAGAAAGAAAGATGTTTTGAAAGCATTTTACCTCCTAAAACTGCCATTATATGAGAGCTGCACACAAAAGCTCTCCAGTCTGAAGCCAGAGCCAAATGAGAGATGGGAGTGTCCTTCAGTCTCCCACAGGAAGTGGTCACAGCACTGACTGACAGGCTTTACTCAGCAGCAGCAGGGAAACCCCTCCCTCCTTCTGTGTCTCTCTGCTTGTGCTGCTGCCTGGGGGGGGGAGGAGCGAGTAGAGAAGGAACACACTGTCTGTGACATCGCTAAGCCCCGCCCACTAAATGCATAGTCACTTCACTTTAAGTAGGTATGAGGGCTGGAGGCTCTGAGCATATACTGAAGAGTCTAAACCGGAAGCTGCATAAGGTCTGGGGAGAGCACAGTTTTCAAGCAGTTATGGACATATTTGAACCCAAAGGTATTAAAATAAAAGCACTTCCTTCTATTTTACATTATATTACATGGTTTAGTGCATTGTAAAAAATTATGGTATATATCCTCTTTAAGAACCTCCTAAATGAAGGAATGTAATAAAAAGTGTAAAAGGGAAACTATCATGAAAATAAAAGTAATATATAAACTTAAAGCAATATTGTCATGGGAAAACATGCTTCTTACAAAATCCTTCAGTTAATAGAGCTTCTCCAGCAGAATTCTGCATTGTAATCTGTTTTTCCCATGGGGCTAGCCATATTCTTCATTTCCCAGGGTGCCACAGCCATGTGATCTGTGCTCTGATAAACTTCACTCACACTTTACTGCTGCGCTGCAAGTTGGAGTGATATCCCCCCCCTCCCCCCAGCAGCCGATCAGCAGAACAATGGGAAGGGAGCAAGATAGCAGCTCCCAGTAGGTATCAGAATAGCACTCAATAGTAAGAAATTCAAGTCCGGCTTGGGACTCCTCCAGTTACATTGGAGTAGGAGAAACAATAGGTTAGCTGAAAGCAGTTCTAATGTGTAGCGCTGGCTGAAAGCTCAGACTCAGGCACACTTTACTGCTGCGCTGCAAGTTGGAGTGATACCCCCCCCTCACCCCCAGCAGCCGATCAGCAGAACAATGGGAAGGGAGCAAGATAGCAGCTCCCAGTAGGTATCAGAATAGCACTCAATAGTAAGAAATCCAAGTCCGGCTTGGGACTCCTCCAGTTACATGGGAGTAGGAGAAACAATAGGTTAGCTGAAAGCAGTTCTAATGTGTAGCGCTGGCTGAAAGCTCAGACTCAGGCACACTTTACTGCTGCGCTGCAAGTTGGAGTGATATCCCCCCCTCACCCCCAGCAGCCGATCAGCAGAACAATGGGAAGGGAGCAAGATAGCAGCTCCCAGTAGGTATCAGAATAGCACTCAATAGTAAGAAATTCAAGTCCGGCTTGGGACTCCTCCAGTTACATGGGAGTAGGAGAAACAATAGGTTAGCTGAAAGCAGTTCTAATGTGTAGCGCTGGCTGAAAGCTCAGACTCAGGCACAATGCACTGAGATGGCGCCTACACACCAATATTACAGCTACAAATACATTTGTTGGTTCAAGAATAAAAGGTTAAATGGCAGAGGGAATTATTTGCTGTGTAACAGTGTCATTTAGAAATCAAAAGTGCCCCATAAAAATCATGACAGGATCCCTTTAATCCCATGGAAATAAGACATTCTCTGAATATAAATGGTGGGTTGTAAAGGCTTCTTAAATGTTAATTAATAGATGTTAATTAGGTTACAGAGATTTTTTCTTTCCACCCTTTGTATTTTTGGAGCTCTACTTATCATCTAACTGCTCTAGTGGAGTCTTAACCAAGGTCCATTTTAGGGGTTGTTGCCAACTACTGACCAAAAGAGATATTACGCTTAAGTATATACTGAATGTATACAGTATTTCACCCCCTTATGTATGGGCTATTATGGTAGTATGGTAGGTGTAAGAAAGGTTTTCTCTTGGCAAGCCTGGCCATACCACTGAGTTTCCATGACTCCCACCAATTGGGACGACAAGCTTAAATAGCATTATTATTGTTGAGCCCAAAATAATTATGAGGGTGAAGGTGAACAATGGCATAAAAATCCAATAAATGGCAAATAATAGTAATACTTAAATAATAAATATATATTATTTATTGTAATGTTGTCCTCCCTGTGTTTATATTGTAAAATTGTACAACCTAGTAGTGCTATATAAAGTTATACATACATATAGGGGCAGATTTATCAAAACGTGAGTTTAGAGAGTAATACATAAAAACTCCCCCACGTTCTATTCATTTGATATTTTAGGTGCCACTGTACCATTAGTTCATGTATCAAAAAAAACATTTCTGTAGATAATTTAAAGGGCAGACATCCCCTGTTTCTGGAGAAAGAATGGTATCTCCCAAAGTATTAGAGGGAAGGAAGAGGAGTGGCACCTCCTTCTGGGATCTACAGGGAACTGCTACAGGATAGTGATGAGCGAATTTTTTCGTCAGGCATGGATTCACAGCGAATTTCCGTATTTTGCCATTGGCTAATTGTTTCACGAAACTTCCATGAAAATTTGCAGTGGAAAAAGTAGTGGTTGCATCAAATTGGGAATGTTCGCATCAAAATGCGTGCGTCACATCCACAAAAAGGCACCGGCAACAAACAAAAAACGCGGGGGACAAAAAGTCACGCAGCGTACATGTTTCGTGGATTTTTCACCATTTTGCAAATTTTCTGGTTGCTTCACAAATTTTACTGTGAAGCTAAACAGGATAGATTCCCTCATCACTACTACAGGCAGCTAATATGAGAGATTCAACTTTTTAACCCGCATATGGGGTACGAACCCCTAAAGAATCCTCTCTTGGTTATTAGCTACGATTATCCAGCTTGTATTATATGAGTGGGTCAGCACCCACTTAATGCCAGCTAGGGTAGATAAGGAGCCCAAAGCTCCCACAACAGGTGTGGGTTAGTACCCTAGTGGTACATGGGTAGGCACCTGGCAAACCAGCATAGAGGCCTTGGTGATAAGGAGGGGGTTTGTATCTAGAGAGGGTCCCCATTGTACAAGCAGAGCCCCCCAGCAGACTTGGTTGGGTTACGTAAATAATATAAAGTAGAGTTAGGTGGTGTTTGTGGCTTCCATTTTATTAGTAGAGGTCATGCATGATTGTAAATAAAGATAATTAAATATTTTGGAGGCAATGATAACAGAATGTTAAATATAAAGCCACACAGCAGTCCCTAGTGTATTTCCTACCCTACTGCTTGTACTCCTGCATACACAGGGCCGGAACTAGGGGAGGCAGAAGGGCACGTGCCTAGGGCCCAACAGGGGGGTGCCAGACACATATACCTGCCTGTACCTAGTTTGGGTTTCTATCATTGCAGCTTCCTGGGCAACTGAGGGAGCGACCATGCAACGGTAATGAGTGGGGTCACATACACATACATAAACGTTCTTTGTTTTTTCAGGTTTAAAACATGATCTATAAATCCAGTCATAACTAGAATATGTGGCCCATTATTTTTCCACTTTTACTTTCTCATCATTAAGAACATTTTAGAGATTTTTCTCGACCACAACAAAGACAGTTATGAAAGAGGAAGGTTTTTGTTCAGCTCTGTATCACTGTGTGAGTGGGGTATCATAACCCTGCTGGCAGTAATAATCTCCTGCATCTTCTGCTTCCATTCTGCTGATTGTAAGGGTGAAATCAGTTCCAGAACCGCTGCCGCTGATCCGCTCTGGGGTCCCTGTGTGTCGGGTACTTGCCTCATATAACAGCAGCTTTGGTGCCTGCCCTGATTTCAGTTGGTACCAGGCTAAACTGTCGGTTCCCCAGCTCTCAGTAAGACTCCTGCTGGATTTACAATTAAAGTTGACAGTTTCTCCCGGTGACACAGAGACATAATCTGGGGACTGAGTCAGCACAATCTGCCCATAGGAACCTGAGGGAAAGAAATTACAATTGTCAGTAATAATAAGTATATACTGATTTTAAAAATAATTGTAAGGAACAATCTCTCACCGTGGCTAAAGAGCAGGGGGCCCCCCAGCAGCAGCCCCAGCAGTAGATAAGTGGGATAAGGCATGTGTGTATGTAGCACTGTGTGACAGATACAGATCATTAATATGGCACAGGGACACTGGCACTTTTATAGCAGCTGCAGTTTAGCCACACACTGTCTCTATGCCCCAACCCACTCCCCTCTCACAGCACCGACTGACTGGGGGTTTGTACTTATATAAAGATCACATGTGTCTGTCTCACTATAGTATCTGTGACCCACGTCTATACCCAAGTGGCCAAGAGAACTGAATCCAGAACTACAGAATCTCAGACCTGTCCTTGTAGCAAAATAATAGATTTGTCTGGGTATCCATAGAGTAACACAATGCCCCAATAAGATGAGCAAGAGCTTTTACCTGATTCTCTTATTCTATTCTATTGGTATTTAGAAGCTCTTAGGGGGCAGAAAGACAGGTCTGAATATCTATAAATTATTAAAAGAGAAGGACATTTTTTACATGGATTGGTTGGAAGCAACAACCAGAAAAGAACAAAATGCCGCAAAATTCTTCAATACATGGCTCATTTACACATCCTCCCTACCCCCAAACAATCAGACACCTTATAGTTAACACATTCAGACAAACCACATGGTGTGATATGGAAACACTCAAAGAACACCCACTTGTAGTTGAAGCACCCTAATACCTCCAAAACATACAAAACCAGGAATTTGACCAACAAAACTACGGATCCCCCAGGAGTCAACAAATAAATAGAATGTTGGCAAGGTATCATCAGTGAGAATCGATTCCCACAAGGCCCAGGAAAAACAAGGTATGAGCTGAAAGTTAAAGTTCAAACTTTACTACAAATGTTAAACCAGTTATTGTTTATTAACACTTACTACTTATAAGACGCAAATGTAAGACAAAAAACCATAGCAAATATGTAGGATGATCCAAAATAAAAACAAAGTTTAAAACAAAGAGAAGGAAAGGTAAAAACTAAGTAAGCTTTATCCTCTATCAAAAGAAACACAGGATTTCTTGTCTTCTTTTGTGTACACGTGTTCTTTAGTATCAGACTTCCTGCTCTTAAGAGCTTGGGCATGAGAGTCTCCTCATTTTCCTCCTCTCTCCCTCCCTCCTCCCCTTTCCTTCTCCCCCTCTCAGCTCTGTTTAATCTGAGCTACAAGCAGCCAGAGCTGCAGCACCGAAGCTACTGAGACCGAGCTAAAATGGCAGCTGCTATCTTAAACAAACAGAGGGAGCTTCTATTTGTAAATGTAAGTGCTACAGAAAGCAGTACCTGCCTGCCCCTTGCCTTCTCTGCCCCTGGTGGCTCTGAAACACTGAAACAGAAGCAATGGATTAACAGACCTGTCTCTGCAACATTGTTATAAAAGTCACAACCAGGAGAATGTAAAGGGACAGACTGAGGCTAATTTCAATAGCAATTATATTTACAAAAGACCGGGACAATAGTAACGGATGTATATCTACATTTACTCAGAATGTACTGTATATATTCTTTTATTAACAATATTATATATTTTGCAGGGGACTGGAATCCCATCCTCATTACCCTGGAGGGTAAGCCACATACTGTTTATATGAACAACATCAAAATGCCCAGTGGTGTAACTATAGGGGGAGCAGACCCTGTACAGACCCATGTACAGTGTAGCACAGAGCAGCTGTGAGATTCTGCTTGAGCTCTTCTTCCTCTTTAAATAAAGATGACAATGTGCACATTGAGACTGAAGGTAATAGAATAAATGCTGATTCCGTATAGTACCTGTTCTCAATACCCCCCTCTCCTGCCTCCAGTGCTGCCCCTGTCTCCCCTTCCCCTATTCCTTACATCTGGTTCCCTCCCTTTCCCTCCCCTGAAATTCTTGCTGTTCTGTAATGGGATTGGCAGCCTCATGATTATAGGATTGTTTCTGTCCCTGTCTCTTTAATGGGCTGCCTGTGTGGCTCTGTATCAGTGGTGGGACCTATATCAAAATGTATAGTGGGGGGATGGGAGAATGGGAAAATAAGATATGGGGGAGCTAGGGATTGGGGTTAGGGGAAGGCAACACTGGTCCTGTCCATGCCCACATATATCATTTGCCATATTTACCTTAACTGGCTTGTCAGTCTGGTTATAAAAGGTTGTTGTTTAGTGTCTTCTGCTCCAATTCTGCTGGTTGTGTAATTATATCTATATAATATGCAGTTGGGTCATTTTTCTATGGGACCAAACTGTAAATTATATCCTTGTAAATGGTACTTAGTCGTTTGTAATTAGAGCTTAGTGCTTGTTTGAAGCTGTAATGGGTGTATCTGTATAGCAAGGGTTAACCGGTAGATTTGTGCCCCCCGGGCCCCAGTGAATAATAGATATCTCACACTGGGGGCTGTCAGATTATTAGGGCTCAGGACCCTCTTTTGGCCTCCGAGTTCATAACAAGCCTGAACAGTAACAATCTGAAATAGTTTTATTTAGTCTGGTGCCTGAATTCCCCTTCCCTGTCTGTTTGTTGCCATTGGAAAGCAATATGAACAATATAAGCAAGATATTCCTGATATATACTGCCATCCTGGGGCATTTCTATCCCATAATAATTCAACAGTTGGATCATTGCCACATTAGCCCTCCCAGGGGTGAGTGTTATACAGTACATCATATAACCTAGTATAATGTGCAGGGGAGGAGGCTGCTTGTGAACTTATTATTTATATATCTATATAATAAAATGACTTTCCTTAAAGGGGACCTGTCACCCTAAGAAAAAATTCCAAATCCTTTTCTATCATGTTATTTGAACAAAATAAACTTTACCCATACCAAATAAACAATTTTTTTCCCCTTTAGTCTTGGAATTTACAAGTCAGCAGGCCGGTGCCATTTTGTGATCACTGTTATTAAGGCAAAGCTTTGTATCCCCCCGAATCTTATGCATTTGCCATCGGGAAAGAAGTGCTGAATGGAAAGTTAAAGTAACTGTCAGTCATATACTGGAGACAGTTTAGATTTTTAAATACATTTATAGGACATGTCAACCCCCAAAATTAGTTTTTGCCTAATTAAAGAAAACATAATTCCAATTTGAATTTATTAACAGTTTTAAGTACAGGTATGGGATCCCTTATCTGGAAACATATGTAGGGACCCCAAAGAATTGGGCCCCTCCAGGATTAGTTCCCCTTTAGACAGGCACCATGAGGGTGGCCTTATGAGATTTGGACACCTAAAGGTGGTCCTAGGTGTTTATGTGTGAAAAGGGAGTTTCCCTGCAAGTTAACAGTAACCACTAGATGTCGCTGTGCTAAAAGTATAAAAGGGAATGACTCCCAGTTTCAGCAGGTCTTCGTCCTGGGACTGCTTCTTGTAAAGAAGCGTATAACAGGCTTGTGTTCTAGTACAGGAGGTACTGTAACAGGTCACTCTAGGAGTGACAGGCAGGCTAGAGAGAACGGGCAGTGATAGCCCCGACAGGAGAGAGAGGGGTTAAGACCCCCCAGCACTCATGGCTGGAGTTAAGGGCCTGTAGTGTGTAGTAAGAGGAGCCAAGTCAGCACCTGGGAGTGTTCCCAGTGAAGGGGCCCTACGCGTGGACCGGGGTGAGTTCCTAGGTGGGATCATCCGGCGGGAGTACCGGGGGTAGCCCAAAGAGAGTGTGTGACTTGAGCCGTCTGTGTGACATCCTCTGAAGTGTTCTGCCTGCATCAATAAACAAGTTCATCTGGTTCACCATTTTAACCAGTGTCTTGGTGGTTCATATACTGAGGATCCTCAACTGCCTGGTAAGCAGCTACCCCAAGGGAGGGGCAAGGTACCGGGAGTTGCTGGGAGTCCGGGTCCAAGGAGGACCTCATAGAGTTTTCCCAGGGAGGAGACATATAGTTCTACCTATACCTACCCTGGGTGGAGGCACGCCATTTATATCAAACCTGTCCCCCACAAATAAGCGGGGGCTCAGGGCTCCTGTAGCGCCACACGCAGGTGATTGCGTGTTAAAAGTACAACCGTAGCCAAAATAGGGTTACATTTGGAGGCACTGCTGAGAGGAGAGCAGGAATCATTAAGCAGAAAGGGCCCTAAGGGAACTGAGGCCTTGTGTGAGTGCTACACCCTTCCTTCCGTCCGTGTTAAAGTTTGGGCCACCCTGATCCATATCCAAGAGGGATTTTGGCGCGAGAGGAGTGAGGAAAGGCTCCTAGCCAATCGGGTTGCAGGGCTGTTGGCGCCAAAGGGACTGAGAAGGCACACGCGAGGAAGCGTGAGAGAGAGGGGTGTAACCAGCGTTTGTATCGGTGCCGCCCAATTGCGTGGAGCGACCGACTGGATCAGCAAGAAAGTGCGCCAAGAGGCCTGGGCGTGACCAAAGGAGTGACGTTGCGGTAGCCATTTTGGAGCAGAGTGAGTCAGCGCGAGAGAAAGCGTGTGCACAGTTACTGGTAGCTTTTGCCAGCAAAGATGACGGCTGCATCAGAGAGCAGGGAGATCCTGTGTTGGCCAGAGGAGGATGCCCGGCCGCAAGGAGACCCAGGAGGGTTCGTCAGTCGGAGTGTGGACTGACCAGAGTGCCCAACCCGTTGGTTGGAGGTATTCCAGGGTACCAATTACCTTGGGACATGGACTCCCTCAAGGAGAGGTGGAGACTTTGATTTTCCAGTTCAATAAGTTTTAAATTTGCTTAAGGGCAACAAGTGTCCTTTTAAATTTTTCTTGTGTGGGACTTACACAAAGATTGAAGGGGTGGAAGGGAAATGTTTATTGTGTTTAACATTTTTTCCAGGCAACCCATTGTATCCTTGACAGACCTCAGGAGAGGCTGTTGAAGCATGATGTAAAAGTACTGTGTAAAGTATTTGAGTGTGTATGAGATGTCAGCCAGGAGGTGACAGTTTCAGCCGGGGGAGAATGTAGGGACCCCAAAGAATTGGGCCCCTCCAGGATTAGTTCCCCTTTAGACAGGCACCATGAGGGTGGCCTTATGAGATTTGGACACCTAAAGGTGGTCCTAGGTGTTTATGTGTGAAAAGGGAGTTTCCCTGCAAGTTAACAGTAACCACTAGATGTCGCTGTGCTAAAAGTATAAAAGGGAATGACTCCCAGTTTCAGCAGGTCTTCGTCCTGGGACTGCTTCTTGTAAAGAAGCGTATAACAGGCTTGTGTTCTAGTACAGGAGGTACTGTAACAGGTCACTCTAGGAGTGACAGGCAGGCTAGAGAGAACGGGCAGTGATAGCCCCGACAGGAGAGAGAGGGGTTAAGACCCCCCAGCACTCATGGCTGGAGTTAAGGGCCTGTAGTGTGTAGTAAGAGGAGCCAAGTCAGCACCTGGGAGTGTTCCCAGTGAAGGGGCCCTACGCGTGGACCGGGGTGAGTTCCTAGGTGGAAGCATCCGGCGGGAGTACCGGGGGTAGCCCAAAGAGAGAGTGTGTGACTTGAGCCGTCTGTGTGACATCCTCTGAAGTGTTCTGCCTGCATCAATAAACAAGTTCATCTGGTTCACCATTTTAACCAGTGTCTTGGTGGTTCATATACTGAGGATCCTCAACTGCCTGGTAAGCAGCTACCCCAAGGGAGGGGCAAGGTACCGGGAGTTGCTGGGAGTCCGGGTCCAAGGAGGACCTCATAGAGTTTTCCCAGGGAGGAGACATATAGTTCTACCTATACCTACCCTGGGTGGAGGCACGCCATTTATATCAAACCTGTCCCCCACAAATAAGCGGGGGCTCAGGGCTCCTGTAGCACCACACGCAGGTGATTGCGTGTTAAAAGTACAACCGTAGCCAAAATAGGGTTACACATATTATCCAGAAAGTTCTGAATTACAAGAAGGCCATTATCCATAGACTCCATTATAAGAAAATAATTGTATTTTTTAAAAATGATTCCCTTTTCTCTGTAATAATAAAACAGTACCTGTACTTGATCCCAACTAAGATATAATTACCCCTTATTGGGGGCAGAACAGCCCTATTGGGTTTATTTAATGGTTAAATGATTCCCTTTTCTCTATAATAATAAAACAGTACCTGTACTTGATCCCAACTAAGATATAATTACCCCTTATTGGGGCAGAACAGCCCTATTGGGTTTATTTAATGGTTAAATGATTCCCTTTTCTCTGTAATAATAAAACAGTACCTGTACTTGATCCCAACTAAGATATAATTACCCCTTATTGGGGGCAGAACAGCCCTATTGGGTTTATTTAATGGTTAAATGATTCCCTTTTCTCTGTAATAATAAAACAGTACCTGTACTTGATCCCAACTAAGATATAATTACCCCTTATTGGGGGCAGAACAGCCCTATTGGGTTTATTTAATGGTTAAATGATTCCCTTTTCTCTGTAATAATAAAACAGTACCTGTACTTGATCCCAACTAAGATATAATTACCCCTTATTGGGGCAGAACAGCCCTATTGGGTTTATTTCATGGTTAAATGATTCCCTTTTCTCTGTAATAATAAAACAGTACCTGTACTTGATCCCAACTAAGATATAATTACCCCTTATTGGGGGCAGAACAATCCTATTGGGTTTATTTAATGTTTAAATGGTTTTTTTAAAACTTAAAGCATGGAGAGCCAAACTACGGAAAGACCGTTTATCTGGAAGACCCCAGGTTCTGAGCATTCTGGATAACAGATCCCATACCTGTACATTGTTTCTCACAATAATATACCTGGCTGAGCAGTGCTTTGACCATAAGGCTACATGAATTATTAGAGAAACAGATTCCATTTAAAGCCAGTCAGACTTATGGGAAACTATTTCCATAGCAGTTGTGACACTTTTTCACACACCCAATCTTCATTTTTTTAACCCATGAGTTTCCTCTGGGGGTTTAACCCCATAACTACTACCGAGTGGTACAAAATAAGAACTACTCACAATCATTTTTTAAATCTCTTTCAGCCTTTGGCAAGATCATATTTTTTTAATTTCTGTGACTCAGAATTTTAGAAAATGCAGCAGTTTCAGTGGGAGTCGGGGGGCTTGTGGCTGACAATTTACTGTTATTGAGGGTCAGGCAGGATACAGGGCAGTTATTTGTATGTGTGTAAATGGGAAAAGGGATAAGCTAATTTTTTTGCCAGGCAGGGATTGGCAGCGAAATACTGTATTTTGCGATAAGCACACGTTTTCTCAAAACTGCAGCAAAAAAAATGTGCTGAGACAGAAATTTGCAGGCAAAAAAACAATAAAAGAACCCCAAAACACCCAGTGACTTTAATGCATTTCGATTAAGGAAAAAAGTTGGGCATAAAAAGTTTCACAAATTTTTCGCCAAAGCAAAGTGGGAAAGATTCGCTCATCACTATTCTCCCCATTGATGCAGTTATACAGGTCTGTTCTCAGCAAAAACAAAGACATGAAAGTTATGAAACAGGAAGGTTTTTGTTCAGCTCTGTATCACTGTGTGAGTGGGTCTCTCTGATACTGCTGGCAGTAATAATCTCCTGCATCTTCTGCTTCCATTCTGCTGATTGTAAGGGTGAAATCAGTTCCAGAACCGCTGCCGCTGATCCGCTCTGGGGTCCCTGTGTGTCGGGTACTTGCCCTATAGATCAGCAGCTTTGGTGCCTGCCCTGATTTCTGTTGGTACCAGGCTAAATAGCTGGTACCAAACAATGTAACATAGAGACTGGCTTTACATGTGAAGGTGACAGTTTCTCCCGGTGACACAGAGACATAATCTGGGGACTGAGTCAGCACAATCTGCCCATAGGAACCTGAGGATTGGGAAAGAGATGAGAATATTATAAATGTTCATCATTACTTAGCAGTTTATGTGTAGAAGATACACAGGATACATGGGGGTTCCTCTCACCGTGGCTAAAGAGCAGGGGGCCCCCCAGCAGCAGCCCCAGCAGTAGATAAGTGGGATAAGGCATGTGTGTATGTAGCACTGTGTGACAGATACAGATCATTAATATGGCACAGGGACACTGGCACTTTTATAGCAGCTGCAGTTTAGCCACACACTGTCTCTATGCAAAACCCCAACCCACTCCCCTCTCACAGCACCGACTGACTGGGAAAATGACTTTTTTCTTTAATCTATTATTGCTCTATGGCATCTGTGAGATGTTGGGGTTTTCCCCCTAGTGGCTCAGTGACTGTTATCATAAGAACCTCCTAAATGAGGAAATGTAATTAAAAGTGTAAAAGGGAAACTATCATAAACCTGAAAGTATTATATAAACTTGAAGGAATACGCTCATGGGAAAACATGTTTGTTACAAAACCCATCAGTTAATAGAGCTTCTCCAGCAGAATCCTGCATTGTAATCTGTTTTTCCCATGGGGCTAGCCATATTCTTCATTTCCCAGGGTGCCACAGCCATGTGACCTGTGCTCTAATAAACTTCACTCACACTTTACCGCTGCGCTGCAAGTTGGAGTGATATCCCCCCCCCTCACCCCCAGCAGCCGATCAGCAGAACAATGGGAAGGGAGCAAGATAGCAGCTCCCAGTAGGTATCAGAATAGCACTCAATAGTAAGAAATCCAAGTCCGGCTTGGGACTCCTCCAGTTACATGGGAGTAGGAGAAACAATAGGTTAGCTGAAAGCAGTTCTAATGTGTAGCGCTGGCTGAAAGCTCAGACTCAGGCACAATGCACTGAGATGGTGCCTACACACCAATATTACAGCTACAAATACATTTGTTGGTTCAACAATAACATTTAAACTGGTTGAGTGAATTATTTGCTGTGTAACAGTGTAATTTAGAAATAAAATGTTCCCCATAAAAATCAAGACAGGATCCCTTTAATCCCATGGAAATAAGACATTCTCTGAATATAAATGGTGGGTTGTAAAGGCTTCTTAAATGTTAATTAATAGATGTTAATTAGGTTACAGAGATTTTTTCTTTTATTTTTGGACCTCAACTTATCATCTAACTGTTCTAGTAGAGTCTTAACCGAGGTCCATTTTAGGGGTTGTTGCCACCTACTGACCAAAAGAGATATTACGCTTAAGTATATACCGAATATATACAGTATTTCACCCCCTTATGTATGGGCTATTATGGTATTATGGTAGGTGTAGGAAAGGTTTTCTGTTGGCAAGCCTGGCCATACCACTGAGTTTCCATGACTCCCACCAATTGGGAAGACAAGCTTAAATAGCATTATTATTGTTGAGGCCAAAATAATTATGACGATGAAGGTGAACAATGGCATAAAAATCCAATAAATGGCAAATAATAGTAATACTTAAATAATAAATATATATTATTTATTATAATGTTGTCCTCCCTGTGTTTATATTGTAAAATTGTACAACCTAGTAGTGCTATATAAAGTTATACATACATATAGGGGCAGATTTATCAAAACGTGAGTTTAGAGAGTAAAACCCACGTTCTATTCATTTGATATTTTAGGTGTCACTGTACCATTAGTTCATGTATCAAAGAAACATTTCTGTAGATAATTTAAAGGGCAGACATCCCCTGTCTCTGGAGAAAGAATGGTATCTCCCAAAGTATTAGAGGGAAGAGGAGTGGCACCTCCTTCTGGGATCTACAGGGAACTGCTACAGGATAGTGATGGGCGAATTTTTTCGGCAGGCATGGATTCGCAGCAAATTTCCGTATTTTGCCATTGGCGAATTGTTTCACCAAACTTCCATGAAAATTTGCAGCGGAAAAAGTAGTGGTTGCGTCAAAAATGGGGACAAAAAAATCACGCTGCATACACATTTCGTGGATTTTTCACCATTTTGCGAATTTTCTGGTTGCTTCACAAATTTTACTGTGAAGCTAAATGGGATAGATTCGCTCATCACTGCTACAGGCAGCTAATATGAGAGATTCAACTTTTTAACCTGCATATGGGGTAAGAACCCCTAAAGAATCCTCTCTTGGTTATTAGCTAGGATTATCCAGCTTGTATTATACGAGTGGGTCAGCACCCACTTAATGCCAGCTAGGGTAGATAAGGAGCCCAAAGCTCCCACAACAGGTGTGGGTTAGTACCCTAGTGGTACATGGGTAGGCACCTGGCAAACCAGCATAAAGGCCTCAGTGATAAGGAGGGGGTTTGTCTCTAGAGAGGGTCCCCATTGTACAAGCAGAGCCCCCCAGCAGACTTGGTTGGGTTACATAAATAATATAAAGTAGAGTTAGATTGCGTTTGTGGCTTAGGTTTTATTAGTAAGGGTCATACATGATTGTAAATAAAGATAATTAAATATTTTGGAGGCAATGATAACAGAATGATAAATATAAAGCCACACAGCAGTCCCTAGTGTATTTCCTACCCTACTGCTTGTACTCCTGCATACACAGGGCCGGAACTAGGGGAGGCAGAAGGGCACGTGCCTAGGGCCCAACAGGGGGGTGCCAGACACATATACCTGCCTGTACCTAGTTTGGGTTTCTATCATTGCAGCTTCCTGGGCAACTGAGGGAGCGACCATGCAACGGTAATGAGTGGGCTCACATACACATACATAAACATTATTTGTTTTTTCAGGTTTAAAACATGATCTATAAATCCAGTAAAGTCATAACTAGAATATGTGGCCCATTATTTTTCCACTTTTACTTTCTCATCATTAAGAACATTTTAGAGATTTTTCTCGACCACAACAAAGACAGTTATGAAAGAGGAAGGTTTTTGTTCAGCTCTGTATCACTGTGTGAGAGGGGTATCATAACCCTGCATACAGTAATAATCTCCTGCATCTTCTGCTTCCATTCTGCTGATTGTAAGGGTGAAATCAGTTCCAGAACCGCTGCCGCTGATCCGCTCTGGGGTCCCTGTGTGTCGGGTACTTGCCTCATAGATCAGCAGCTTTGGTGCCTGCCCTGATTTCTGTTGGTACCAGGCTAAACTGTTGGTTCCCCAGCTCTCAGTAAGACTCCTGCTGGATTTACAATTAATGTTGGCAGTTTCTCCCGGTGACACAGAGACATAATCTGGGGACTGAGTCAGCACAATCTGCCCATAGGAACCTGAGGGAAAGAAATTACAATTGTCAGTAAGAATACTTATTCTTATACTGATTTGGTAAATAATAGGAAGGAACAATCTCTCACCGTGGCTAAAGAGCAGGGGGCCCCCCAGCAGCAGCCCCAGCAGTAGATAAGTGGGATAAGGCATGTGTGTATGTAGCACTGTGTGACAGATACAGATCATTAATATGGCACAGGGACACTGGCACTTTTATAGCAGCTGCAGTTTAGCCACACACTGTCTCTATGCAAAACCCCAACCCACTCCCCTCTCACAGCACCGACTGACTGGGGGTTTGTACTTATATAAAGATCACATGTGTCTGTCTCACTATAGTATCTGTGACCCACGTCTATACCTAGCGGCCAAGAGAACTGAATCCAGAACTACAGAATCTCAGACCTGTCCTTGTAGCAAAATAATAGATTTGTCTGGTTATCCATAGAGTAACACAATGCCCCAATAAGATGAGCAAGAGCTTTTACCTGATCCTCTTATTCTATTCTATTGGTATTTAGAAGCTCTTAGGGGGCAGAAAGACAGGTCTGAATATCTATAAATTATTAAAAGAGAAGGACATTTTTTACATGGATTGGTTGGAAGCAACAACCAGAAAAGAACAAAATGCCGCAAAATTCTTCAATACATGGCTCATTTACATTTCCTCCCTACCCCCAAACAATCAGACACCTTATAGTTAACACATTCAGACAAACCACATGGTGTGATATGGAAACACTCAAAGAACACCCACTTGTAGTTGAAGCATCCTAATACCTCCAAAACATACAAAACCAGGAATTTGACCAACAAAACTACGGATCCCCCAGGAGTCAACAAATAAATAGAATGTTGGCAAGGTATCATCAGTGAGAATCGATTCCCACAAGGCCCAGGAAAAACCAGGTATGAGCTGAAAGTTAAAGTTCAAACTTTACTACAAATGTTAAACCAGTTATTGTTTATTAACACTTACTACTTATAAGACACAAATGTAAGACAAAAAACCATAGCAAATATTGTAATTGATATGTAGGATGATCCAAAATAAAAACAAAGTTTAAAAAAAAGAGAAGGAAAGGTAAAAACTAAGTAAGCTTTATCCTCTATCAAAAGAAACACATGATTTCTTGTCTTCTTTTGTGTACACATGTTCTTTAGTATCAGACTTCCTGCTTTTAAGAGCTTGGGCATGAATCTGCTCAGTTTCCTCCTCTCTCCCTCCCCCCTCCCCTTTCCTTCTCCCCCTCCCCTTTCCTTCTCCCCCTCCCCTTTCCTTCTCGCCCTCCCAACTCTGTGTAATCTGAGCAACAAGCAGCCAGAGCTGCAGCACGGAAGCTACTGAGACCAAGCTAAAATGGCAGCTGCTATTTTAAACAAACAGAGGGAGCTTCTATTTGTAAATGTAAGTGCTACAGAAAGCAGTACCTGCCTGCCCCTTGCCTTCTCTGCCCCTGGTGGCTCTGAAACACTGAAACAGAAGCAACGGATTAACAGACCTGTGTCTGCAACATTGTTATAATAATTCCCCTACTCCTTACATCTGGTTCCCTCCCTTTCTTTCCCCTGAAATTCTTGCTGTTCTGTAATGGGATTGGCAGCCTCATGATTATAGGATTGTTTCTGTCCCTGTCTCTTTAATGGGCTGCCTGTGTGGCTCTGCATCAGTGGTGGGACCTATATCAAAATGTATAGTGGGGGGATGGGAGAATGGGAAAATAAGATATGGGGGAGCTAGGGATTGGGGTTAGGGGCAGGTAACACTGGTCCTGTCCATGCCCACATATATCATTTGCCATATTTACCTTAACTGGCATGTCAGTCTGGTTATAAAAGGTTTTTGTTTAGTGTCTTCTGCTCCAATTCTGCTGGTTGTGTAATTATATCTATATAATATGCAGTTGGGTCATTTTTCTATGGGACCAAACTGTAAATTATATCCTTGTAAATGGTACTTAGTCATTTGTAATTAGAGCTTAGTACTTGTTTGAAGCTGTAATGGGTGTATCTGTACAGCAAGGGTTAACCGGTAGGTTTGTGCCCCCCGGCCCCAGTGAATAATAGATATCTCACACTGGGGGCTGTCAGATTATTAGGGCTCAGGACCCTCTTTTGGCCTCTGAGTTCATAACAAGCCTGAACAGTAACAATCTGAAATAGTTTTATTTAGTCTGACGCCTGAATTCCCCTTCCCTGTCTGTTTGTTGCCATTGGAAAGCGCAGGTTCTTATGAGCAATATAAGCAAGATATTCCTGATATATACTGCCATCCTGGGGCATTTCTATCCCATAATAATGCAACAGCTGGATCATTGCCACATTAGCCCTCCCAGGGGTGAGTGTTATACAGTACATCATATAACCTAGTATAATGTGCAGGGGAGGAGGCTGCTTGTGAACTTATTATTTATATATCTATATAATAAAATGACTTTCCTTAAAGGGGACCTGTCACCCTAAGAAAAAATTCCAAATCCTTTTCTATCATGTTATTTGAACAAAATAAACTTTACTCATACCAAATAAACAATTTTTTTCCCCTTTAGTCTTGGAATTTACAAGTCAGCAGGCTGGTGCCATTTTGTGATCACTGTTATTAAGGCAAAGCTTTGTATCCCCCCGAATCTTATGCATTTGCCATCGGGAAAGAAGTGCTGAATGGAAAGTTAAAGTAACTGTCAGTCATATACTGGAGACAGTTTAGATTTTTAAATACATTTATAGGACATGTCAACCCCCAAAATTAGTTTTTGCCTAATTAAAGAAAACATAATTCCAATTTGAATTTATTAACAGTTTTAAGTACAGGTATGGGATCCCTTATCTGGAAACGTATTATCCAGAAAGTTCTGAATTACAAGAAGGCCATTATCCATAGACTCCATTATAAGAAAATAATTGTATTTTTTAAAAATGATTCCCTTTTCTCTGTAATAATAAAACAGTACCTGTACTTGATCCCAACTAAGATATAATTACCCCTTATTGGGGGCAGAACAATCCTATTGGGTTTATTTAATGGTTAAATGATTCCCTTTTCCCTGTAATAATAAAACAGTACCTGTACTTGATCCCAACTAAGATATAATTACCCCTTATTGGGGGCAGAACAGCCCTATTGGGTTTATTTAATGGTTAAATGATTCCCTTTTCCCTGTAATAATAAAACAGTACCTGTACTTGATCCCAACTAAGATATAATTACCCCTTATTGGGGCAGAACAGCCCTATTGGGTTTATTTAATGGTTAAATGATTCCCTTTTCCCTGTAATAATAAAACAGTACCTGTACTTGATCCCAACTAAGATATAATTACCCCTTATTGGGGGCAGAACAGCCCTATTGGGTTTATTTAATGGTTAAATGATTCCCTTTTCTCTGTAATAATAAAACAGTACCTGTACTTGATCCCAACTAAGATATAATTACCCCTTATTGGGGGCAGAACAGCCCTATTGGGTTTATTTCATGGTTAAATGATTCCCTTTTCTCTGTAATAATAAAACAGTACCTGTACTTGATCCCAACTAAGATATAATTACCCCTTATTGGGGGCAGAACAGCCCTATTGGGTTTATTTAATGGTTAAATGATTCCCTTTTCTCTGTAATAATAAAACAGTACCTGTACTTGATCCCAACTAAGATATAATAACCCCTTATTGGGGCAGAACAGCCCTATTGGGTTTATTTAATGGTTAAATGATTCCCTTTTCTCTGTAATAATAAAACAGTACCTGTACTTGATCCCAACTAAGATATAATTACCCCTTATTGGGGCAGAACAGCCCTATTGGGTTTATTTAATGTTTAAATGTTTTTTTTTAAACATAAAGCATGGAGATCCAAACTACGGAAAGACAGTTTATCTGGAAGACCCCAGTTCCTGAGCATTCTGGATAACAGATCCCATACCTGTACATTGTTTCTCACAATAATATACCTGGCTGAGCAGAGCTGTGACCATAAGGCTACATGAATTATTAGAGAAACAGATTTCATTTAAAGCCAGTCAGGCTGATGGGAAACTATTTTTAAAGCAGTTGTTTTTTAACCCACTAGTTTCCTCTGGGGGTTTAACCCCTTAACTACTACCGAGTGGTACAAAAGAAGAACTCACAATCATTTTTTAAATTTCTTTCAGCCTTTGGCAAGATCCTATTTTTTCATTTCTGTGACTCAGAATTTTAGAAAATGCAGCAGTTTCAGTGGGAGTCGGGGGGCTTGTGGCTGACAATTTACTGTTATTGAGGGTCAGGCAGGATACAGGGCAGTTATTTGTATGTGTATAAATGGGTAAAGGGATAAGCACATGTTTTTGCCAGGCAGGAATTGGCAGCGAAATTCTGTATTTTGCCATAAGTACATTTTTTCTCAAAACTGCAGCAAAAAAATGCGCTGAGACAAAAATTTTGCTGGCAAAAAAATAACAAAAAACCCCAAAACACCCAGTGGCTTTAATGCATTTGGATTGAGAAAAAAAAGTTGTGCATAAAAAGTTTCACAAATTTTTCGCCGAAGCGAAGTGGGAAAGATTCGCTCATCACTATTCTTCCCATTGATGCAGTTATACAGGTCTGTTCTCAGCAAAAACAAAGACATGAAAGTTATAAAAAAGGGGAAGGTTTTTGTTCAGCTCTGTATCACTGTGTGAGAGGGGAATAACCGTACTGCATACAGTAATAATCTGCTGCATCTTCTGCTTCCATTCTGCTGATTGTAAGGGTGAAATCAGTTCCAGAACCGCTGCCGCTGATCCGCTCTGGGGTCCCTGTGTGTCGCCTGTTTGCCAAATAGATCAGCAGCTTTGGTGCCTGCCCTGATTTCTGTTGGTACCAGGCTATGGCATAGCCAACATTGCTACTGGCTTTACATGTGAAGGTGACAGTTTCTCCCGGTGACACAGAGACATAATCTGGGGACTGAGTCAGCACAATCTGCCCATAGGAACCTGAGGATTGGAAAAGAAAAGAAAATATTATAAATGTTCATCATTACTTAGCAGTTTATCTGTAGAAGATACACAGGATACATGGGGGTTCCTCTCACCGTGGCTAAAGAGCAGGGGGCCCCCCAGCAGCAGCCCCAGCAGTAGATAAGTGGGATAAGGCATGTGTGTATGTAGCACTGTGTGACAGATACAGATCATTAATATGGCACAGGGACACTGGCACTTTTATAGCAGCTGCAGTTTAGCCACACACTGTCTCTATGCCCCAACCCACTCCCCTCTCACAGCACCGACTGACTGGGGGTTTGTACTTATATAAAGATCACATGTGTCTGTCTCACTATAGTATCTGTGACCCACGTCTATACCCAAGTGGCCAAGAGAACTGAATCCAGAACTACAGAATCTCAGACCTGTCCTTGTAGCAAAATAATAGATTTGTCTGGGGATCCATAGAGTAACACAATGGCCCAATAAGATGAGCAAGAGCTTTTACCTGATCCTCTTATTCTATTCTATTGGTATTTAGAAGCTCTTAAGGGGCAGAAAGACAGGTCTGAATATCTGTAAATTATTAAAGGAGAAGGACATTTTTTACATTGATTGGTTGGAAGCAACAACCAGAAAAGAACAAAATGCCACAAAATTCTTCAATACATGGCTCATTTACACATCCTCCCTACCCCCAAACAATCAGACACCTTATAGTTAACACATTCAGACAAACCACATGGTGTGATATGGAAACACTCAAAGAACACCCACTTGTAGTTGAAGCACCCTAATACCTCCAAAACATACAAAACCAGGAATTTGACCAACAAAACTACGGATCCCCCAGGAGTCAACAAATAAATAGAATGTTGGCAAGGTATCATCAGTGAGAATCGATTCCCACAAGGCCCAGGAAAAACCAGGTATGAGCTGAAAGTTAAAGTTCAAACTTTACTACAAATGTTAAACCAGTTATTGTTTATTAACACTTACTACTTATAAGACGCAAATGTAAGACAAAAAACCATAGCAAATATTGTAATTGATATGTAGGATGATCCAAAATAAAAACAAAGTTTAAAAAAAAAGAGAAGGAAAGGTAAAAACTAAGTAAGTTTTATTCTCTATCAAAAGAAATACATGATTTCTTGTCTTCTTTTGTGTACACATGTTCTTTAGTATCAGACTTCCTGCTCTTAAGAGCTTGGGCAGAAGTCTCCTCAGTTTCCTCCTCTCTCCCTCCCCCCTCCCCTTTCCTTCTCCCCCTCCCAACTCTGTGTGATCTGAGCTACCAGCAGCCAGAGCTGCAGCACGGAAGCTACTGAGACCAAGCTAAAATGGCAGCTGCTATTTTAAACAAACAGAGGGAGCTTCTATTTGTAAATGTAAGTGCTACAGAAAGCAGTACCTGCCTGCCCTTTGCCTTCTCTGCCCCTGGTGGCTCTGAAACACTGAAACAGAAGCAACAGATTAACAGACCTGTGTCTGCAACATTGTTATAAAAGTGCCAATACCTGATATGTATAGTTTTATTGAGATTTCTGACTTCTTTAGATCAAAAACTCCCAGCAGTAAATTACCAAATTTTCAAAGCATTACAGCAGAATACGGCATACTTTACATTCCAAAGCCAAAAATCCTGGAACATTAGGTTTACCACAGGAAACCATACATTTTTGAAAACTACACATTCTGACGAATCCAAAATGGGTAACTATGTCTTCCAACTCCTAAGTACCAAACGGCAATGCTTTACTGAATTTAGCAGTTTCTATAAAAAATTATGAAAATTCGAAAAAATCGCCTCAAATCTTCCACTTTCAAGCATCATATCTCCCACATAACATTAGGTACCAAGAAAATACATCCTAAATATGAAAGCCAAGGGTCCCCTGAACAGTTTGATGCCCATTGTGCATAGGATCACTGATGTATCTGGCATTTAGAGACCCCAAAAAGAAGTTAGTGCATACAAATAGTCCCGGAGATCTCTTTAGCTACTGAAAATTCAACACATTTACTGAATTTTCTGTGGGGTAAAAACACAAAAAAACACATTGACCCCCCAAAACCATATATTTTTGGAAAGTACACATTCGGGCAAATTCAAAATTGGTACTTATGTCTTTCTACTCCAAACTACAGAGTCGCAATGCTTTCCCAAAATTGCCAGTTTTGATGAAATACCTGAAAATCACATCAAATCTTCCACTTTCAAGCACCTTACTGTATCTCCCACATAACATTAGGTACCAAGAAAACCCATCCTAAATATGAAAGCCAAGGGTCCGCTGAACAGTTTGATGCCCATTGTGCATAGGATCAGCACTGTATCTGACATTTAGAGACCCCAAAAGGAAGTTAGTGCATACAAAGTGTATACGCTGCAATAAAAGCTACTGGCATGTGCATTATGTGCCATAAGACCCCCTAACAGTAAGGAGACCTTAGAAAATGATACATTTTCCAAAAGTACACATTCTGACAAAACAAAAATGGGTAAATACATCTTTCTACTGCAAACTACCAAACTACAAAGCTATGCTAAACAGAATGATTTTTTTGAAATTTCTGAAAATCATCACAAAGCTTGCATTTTACCACATTATCTACAACACATTTTGTAACGTATCAACATAAAAAATTCTAAATGTGAACGCCAGGGGTCTACTGAACAGTTTGATGCCCTATATGAATAGATTTACCAAACTATGTGGGGTACAGGGGCACCCAAATAAAAATAGTGCATATGAATGTTCACATAAGACACTCCGGCTCGTGCAAATTTTACACCTGGTATGTGTATTATGTGCCATAAGACCCTCTAACAGTATGGAAACCCTAGAAAACCATATATTTTCCAAAAGTACACATTCTGACAAAACAAAAATGGGTAAATACAACTTTCTACTGCAAACTACCAAACTACAAAGCTATGCTAAACTGAACGGTTTATGTGAAATTTCTAAAAATCATCACAAAGCTTGAATTTGCCCCATTATGTACCCCACATTTAGTAACGTACCGACATAAAACACTCTAAGTATGAATGCCAGGCTTGAGAAGCTGCTCCTCTGCTCCCAAACCCAGAAGTGCAGCAGGATGTAGAATCTACGTCCTGTGGCACTTAGGTACTTTGGTACACAGGACGTAGATTCTACATCTTGTGGCACTAAAAGGGTTAAAGCCAGTGATGGGAAACTATTTTCATAGCAGTTGTGACACTTTTTTCGCACACCCAATCTTCATTTTTTTTAACCTACTAGTTTCCTCTGGGGGTTTAACCCCATAACTACTACCAAGTGGTACAAAAGAAGAACTACTCTGAATCAGTTTTTAATTCTCTTTCAGCCTTTGGCAAGATCCTATTTTTTCATTTCTGTGACTCAAAATTGGGGTCGGGGGGGGGGCTTGTGGCTGACAATTTACTGTTATTGAGGGTCAGGCAGGATAAAGGGCAGTTATTTGTATGTGTGTGTGTAGGGGTTTGCCAAAAATGGGCCCCTTAGGATAGACACCCCTAGGACCGGCCACAAGGTGGTGTTGGTTAATGGGAAATTGGGATGACTGGGTTATTAATAGTTAACAGGGAGTATCCCTGCAGTTCGGGTTATAGCCACAGGGTGGTGAATGGCATTATAAAAAGCGAAGCAGCCATGTGCTCTCATACATTTTTAGTCCAGGGACTGCTCCAGTAAAGGTGCACCCCTGGCACTGTTAAGAAATATTAGTTGTGTAATAGATCACTCTAGGAGTGCCATGTAGGTTCTCAATGATAAGTAAGGAGTATATGCCCTGCTGTGTGATTTGTATGCCACTCCTGGAGAGGATCTACCCAAATAAATGACATTCATCTGATTCATCACCATTCATGTGTATCTGGCTCATTCCTGCACCAGGGATCACCTACCCGCTGGTAAGCAGCTACCCCAGGGAGGGGCAAGGTGCTGGGAGTTGTGTGGATCCCTTGCATTGCAACAGTATCATATCAAGGTCTCAGGGTGGGAGTTATAGTCCTACAATGTAACCCCTGGGTGGAAACACGCCAAACAGCATTAAAACACCTGTCCCCCAATAGTAAGCGGGGCTCAGGGCCAGACAGGAATTAGCAGCAAAATTCTGTTGGGCAAAAAAAGAGATGTCACTGAGACAAAAATAATAATAATAAAAAAAAACCCCAAAACACCCAGTGACTTTAATGCATTTGGATTAAGAAAAAAAAGTTGTGCATAAAAAGTTTCACAAATTTTTCGCCGAAGCGAAGTGGAAAAGATTCGCTCATCACTATTCTCCCCATTGATGCAGTTATACAGGTCTGTTCTCAGCAAAAACAAAGACATGAAAGTTATGAAAGGGGAAGGTTTTTGTTCAGCTCTGTATCACTGTGTGAGTGGGTTGCTGTAACCCTGCTGGCAGTAATAATCTCCTGCATCTTCTGCTTCCATTCTGCTGATTGTAAGGGTGAAATCAGTTCCAGAACCGCTGCCGCTGATCCGCTCTGGGGTCCCTGTGTGTCGGGTACTTGCCAAATAGATCAGCAGCTTTGGTGCCTGCCCTGATTTCTGTTGGTACCAGGCTAAATAGCTGTATCCACTGCTAGTAACACTGCTACTGGCTTTACATGTGAAGGTGACAGTTTCTCCCGGTGACACAGAGACATAATCTGGGGACTGAGTCAGCACAATCTGCCCATAGGAACCTGAGGGAAAGAAATTACAATTGTCAGTAAGAATAAGTATATACTGATTTGGTAAATAATAGGAAGGAACAATCTCTCACCGTGGCTAAAGAGCAGGGGGCCCCCCAGCAGCAGCCCCAGCAGTAGATAAGTGGGATAAGGCATGTGTGTATGTAGCACTGTGTGACAGATACAGATCATTAATATGGCACAGGGACACTGGCACTTTTATAGCAGCTGCAGTTTAGCCACACACTGTCTCTATGCAAAACCCCAACCCACTCCCCTCTCACTGACTGACTAGGAAAATTACTTTTTTTTCCTTTAATCTATTATTGCTCTACAGCATCTGTGAGATGTTGGGTTTTTTCCCCCTAATGGATGAGAGACTGTAATATTAAAGGAACAGTAACACCAAAAAATGAAAGTGTATAAAAGTAACTAAAATATAATGTGTTGCTGCCCTGCACTGGTAAAAGTTGCGTGTTTACTTCAGAAAGTCTACTATAATTTATATAAATAAGCTGCTATGTAGCCATGGAGGCAGCCATTCAAAGGAGAAAAGGCACAGGCACATAGCAGATAACAGATAAAACACTATTGTATTCTACAGAACTTATCTGTTATCTGCCGTGTAACCTGTGCCTTTTCTCCTTTTTTCCAGCTTGAATGGCTGCCCCCGGGGCTACACAGCAGCTTATTATATAAATTATAGTAGTGTAACTGTAGCAAACACACCAGTTTTACCAGTGCAGGGCAACAGTGCATTATATTTTTATTACTTTAAAGCTCTTTAATTTTTTGGAGTTACTGTTCCTTTAAGAACCTCCTAAATCAGGAAATGTAATAAAAAGTGTAAAAGGGAAACTATCATGAAAATGAGAGTATTATATACACTTAAAGCAATACTGTCATGGGAAAGCATGTTTGTTACCTCTGCTCTGATAAACTCCATTCACACTTTACTGCTGCGCTGCAAGTTGGAGTGATACCCCCCCTCCCCCCCAGCAGCCGATCACCAGAACAATGGGAAGGGAGCAAGATAGCAGCTCCCAGTAGGTATCAGAATAGCACTCAGTAGTAAGAAATCCAAGTCCGGCTTGGGACTCCTCCAGTTACATGGGAGTAGGAGAAACAATAGGTTAGCTGAAAGCAGTTCTAATGTGTAGCGCTGGCTGAAAGCTCAGACTCAGGCACACTTTACTGCTGCGCTGCAAGTTGGAGTGATATCCTCCCCCCCTCCCCCCCAGCAGCCGATCAGCAGAACAATGGGAAGGGAGCAAGATAGCAGCTCCCAGTAGGTATCAGAATAGCACTCAGTAGTAAGAAATCCAAGTCCGGCTTGGGACTCCTCCAGTTACATGGGAGTAGGAGAAACAATAGGTTAGCTGAAAGCAGTTCTAATGTGTAGCGCTGGCTGAAAGCTCAGACTCAGGCACACTTTACTGCTGCGCTGCAAGTTGGTGTGATATCCCCCCCCCTCCCCCCAGCAGCCGATCAGCAGAACAATGGGAAGGGAGCAAGATAGCAGCTCCCAGTAGGTATCAGAATAGCACTCAGTAGTAAGAAATCCAAGTCCGGCTTGGGACTCCTCCAGTTACATGGAAGTAGGAGAAACAATAGGTTAGCTGAAAGCAGTTCTAATGTGTAGCGCTGGCTGAAAGCTCAGACTCAGGCACAAGGCACTGAGATGGCGCCTACACACCAATATTACAGCTACAAATACATTTGTTGATTCAAGAATAAAAGGTTAAATGGCAGAGGGAATTATTTGATGTGTAACAGTGTCATTTAGAGATAAAAAGTACCCCATAAAAATCAAGACAGGAACTCCTCAATCTGAATATAAATGGTGGGTTGTAAAAGCTTCTTAAATGTTAATTAATATATGTTAATTACTTATCATCTAACTGCTCTAATGGAGTCTTAAAGGAGAACTAAACCCTAAAATAGAAAATCATTAGAAATGCTGTATTTTATATACTAAACATAAACATTATAAACTTACTGCACCAGCCCAGAGGTTGAGAAGCCTAATTTAATTAATGATTTATGCTTTCAAAGTTGTCCACAGGGGGCTGTCATCTTGTTACTTTCATAGACCATCTTCTATAAGATCTGGCTCCTGCACATGCTCAGTTTGCTCTGGGCTGCTGTTGGGAGGCGGAGCTTAGGGAACGTAGTAAATTATCAAAACAAACAGCACAAAGCCAGTGGCTGCATAAATATGCAAAAGAATCCCCCAATGAGAATCCCAGCTGATGTGAGTAAATCCGGCTCCCTGTTCTCTGTTCCTGCAATTGGAGTTGGGAGCAATAAGCAGTTTCCCAGCACTGAACAAGTCTGTCCCTTTATCCCCATGTCTGATTCCTGTGCCATATAATGACGGGAAAATGCCATCGTTATCTCTATATGTAAGGTACCAGCAAGGGGCCTGACACAGTGCTGGGAATCAGCATTCTCATTGGTCAATGCTTTTGTGTATATATTTTTTTCCTTCAACCTCCATAGAGAACTAGGTGGAACCTACAAATGACCCCATTGGCACAGAGACACAGGTGCATCATGGGTACAGGTACATATAAACTAGTGCTGCCCTATTATACACATTGTATTACAGGATATCAATACAAAGAAGCTTTAGCTTAGTATTTAGACATAACTTGTTTATAACAGACTCCCAAATATTCCCATATCCCCATCCCCCAAAATATCAGCTCAGAAGATAATTGTGGCTTTTTCTAATATAAACACATTCTGAATTCTATTCTTCTATAAACAACTTTCTCTAATACTCACATTACACTGACCAAAGCAAAGGGCAGCTGAGCAGCCTGGGGGTGCCATACAGACTGGGGGTTCCATACAGACTGGGGGTGCCATACACAGCCTGTTTATAATAGTGAGAGCACAAAGTCACTTTGCATATGCAAATCAGCATGCCTGGGAAGGAACATAGTGTTTGTGCAGAGGTTCCCCTGTACATGTTGTTCTGCCTATACACCTACTGGCACAGTTTGGCCTCTCCCCGTGTGTAATGCACACAAACCCCCATGCAACTGCTTCATAAACACTTTGAGAGAAGTTATTTGTCTGTTGTGTGGGTGTATGTAAAAGCAAAAAAAAACAAAAAAAAGCAAGGAAGCAAGCAAGCCCCAGTGCTAAAGCTAGTAATATTCTGTAAAAGTGGCTGAAACTTTTGTCACAGCTTCTGCCTCTGTTTCCAACCTTTGTAACTTATATTTGTTACACAGCTCAGTATTTGGGATCATTACAAGGTGGAAAGAGAAGCCCCACTAAGGATTCAGCTAAGTCTCACCCCAAGCTCAAAAGGCCTTTAGTTTTTTAGAGAGCAGCCAGACAGGACTGTGATTGGTAGGCCAGTATGCATGTTTAATAGTGACCAGACCAAGCAGGCAGGGGAAAGAAAAATATTGTGAGTTGATCCCTAAGCTCAGGTCACTGACATCAGCCAAGAGCAAACTGAGCATGTGCAGTAGTTGGGCAAGGCAAAAGATGGAGTGCTACTGTGGGCATCTTCAGGGGCATGAATCTTTATTTCTATAGAGCTTTGGTGACTTTGGGCTGATACAAGGTCCCAAAACACATTGCTGAACATTTCTAGCCATATTCTTTTTTAGGCTTTAGTTGTCCTTTAACCAAGGTCCATTTTAGGGGTTGTTGCCACCTACTGGCCAAAAGAGATATTACACTCAAGTATATACAGTACCAAATATATACAGTATTTCACCCCCTTATGTATGGGCAATTATGGTAGTATGGTAGGTGTAGGAAAGGTTTTCTGTTGGCAAGCCTGGCCATACCACTGAGTTTCCATGACTCCCACCAATTGGGACGACAAGCTTAAATAGCATTATTATTGTTGAGGCCAAAATAATTATGAGGGTGAAGGTGAACAATTGCATACAAATCCAACAAATGGCAAATAATAGTAATACTTAAATAATAAAAATGTATTATTTATTATAATGTTGTCCTCCCTGTGTTTATATTGTAAAATTGTACAACCTAGTAGTGCTATATAAAGTTATACATAGGGATGAGTGAATCTGTTCCGTTTCACTTCGCTGAAAAATTCGCGAATATTTCAAAAGATCCGCGAATCTGCGAAAAATTCGCGAAATGGCGAAAATGTTGTGCGACAAAAAAAATTTGTCGCCCGCGGCTATTGTTTCGCCGCCCACGGCTATTATTTTGTCGCGCGGCTATTGTTTCATCGCCCGCGGCTATTATTTTGTCATGTGGCTATTATTTTGTCGTGCGGCTATTATTTTGTCGCGCGGCTATTATTTTTTGACGCCGGTGACAATTTTTGGACGTGCGGCGAATCCATACCTGGCGAAACTTTTCGCCCATCACTAGTGATACATACATATAGGGGCAGATTTATCAGAACGTGAGTATAGAGAGTAATACATAAAAACTCACCCACGTTCTATTCATTTGATATTTTAGGTGTCACTGTACCATTAGTTCATGTATCAAAGAAACATTTCTGTAGATAATTTAAAGGGCAGACATCCCCTGTCTCTGGAGAAAGAATGGTGTCTCCCAAAGTATTAGAGGGAAGAGGAGTGGCGCCTCCTTCTGGGATCTACAGGGAACTGCTACAGGATAGTGATGGGCGAATATTTTCGGCAGGCATGGATTCGCAAGGAATTACCGCATTTTGCCATTGGCGAATTGTTTCACGAAACTTCCATGAAAATTTGCAGCAGAAAAAGTAGTGGTTGCACCAATGGGAATGGCCGAATCAAAATGCGTGCGGTCACGTCCAAAAAAAGACGCGGGCAACAAACAAAAAATGCAGGGGACAAAAAGTCACGCAGCGTACACGTTTCATGGATTTTCCACCATTTTGCGAATTTTCTGGTTGCTTCGCAAATTTTACTGTGAAGCTAAACGGGATAGATTCGCTCGTCACTGCTACAGGCAGCTAATATGAGAGATTCAACTTTTTAACCTGCTTATGGGGTAAGAACCCCTAAAGAATCCTCTCTTGGTTATTAGCTAGGATTATCCAGCTTGTATTATACGAGTGGGTCAACATTTCCCCCAGCAGGTTGGGTTACGTAAATAATATAAAGAATGATAAATATAAAGCCACACAGCAGTCCCTAGTGTATTTCCTACCCTACTGCTTGTACTCCTGCATACACAGGGCCGGAACTAGGGGAGGTACTTTTATTAATTAGGTGTTTTGATTATATATGATATCTATGACATTGATCTTATTTAATTAAATGCATTTCTAGCTTTAAATAGTTTATAACCTTTTTATGATGTGTTATTATAGAGGGGATCCGTCAGAGAGTATTTTCTATTACTTATTTCAGCGTTTTTCAACCGCTGTTGCCTGGTGTGCCGTAGGTGCAGACAAGACTCCCCCGGTCCCCTCTGGGACACCTTCTACTTCCTGGCTCCCTGATGCCCGGAAATCATCACTGCCTGTGACGTCATCTGGCATCGGATCCAGGAGGGCAGAGCAACCAGAGAGGAGAGGCAGCACTAGCCTGCCCTGGCACAACCCGACCGGGGGGAGCAACTGCCCAGGCCCTGCCCCGACAGACCAGATCCACCAGGGGCCCGGCCCATGCACAGCCGCCCTACTCCCCACCGGAGGACAATCCCGGGACACCCCTGGATGCCGCACCCCAAGACAGCCTGACGTAAGAAAACAATTAATAATAATATATATATAATATAAATTTTTTTTCATAATAAAGTAATTATAAAATACTTTCTTTGTGTTTATTTGATTCCTATTCAAGAGAATTACTTTATATATAGTCAATATAGGCACAGAGTTAAATTTTTTAACATTTTCTAATGGTGGTGTGCCTCATGATTTTTTTCATGAAACAAGTGTGCCTTTGCCCAAAAAAGGTTGAAAAACACTGACTTATTTCACATGTCTGTATTTTGAAATATATGGGAGGAGGTGTGGTTTGATCCTCACCTTGCCCCTACGTCACAGTGTTTCCGTTATTTAAACCTACCCATTTTTGTTAAAGTTTGCCTATGATTAAGTGCTCCTAATGCACGAAACGCATCAGGCAATTTTGTTTTTAAACATGATGGAATACAGTTCGAGTTTTAACAGATCCCTTCGAGTCCGGAGTGCTTGACATCCTATTTCTAAGTTTGGAGATACCTCCCTTCAGCTGCGGGTTCGGGGCTTTGAGCACCCGGACCATTACTGAACTCTGGTGAGCATTCTTGATTTCTCTGCCTCTGAACCACTTGAGATGAACACTTGAACCTTAAGCGACTGACTCGGGGTTTGCACACCCGAGTCAAACTTAATTACTTGGTATTTACTTTACTTTATATACCTAAATATAAATTGGTGGACAGATTATTTATTTAGCCGCCAAATTTTGCTTTTTCATTGCTTATTTGGCCAGCCATTAATTTATTTACTTGCTTACTATACTAGTTATATTTATTTTTATTTTGTTCAGCTCATTTCCTTTCAAGAAATCTAACACAGTTACATTTTCATTTCCTTTAGGGGAGGCAGAAGGGCACGTGCCTAGGGCCCAACAGGGGGGGTGCCAGACACATATACCTGCCTGTACCTAGTTTGGGTTTCTATCATTGCAGCTTCCTGGGCAACTGAGGGAGCGACCATGCAATTGTAATGAGTGGGGTCTGTGAACCGGTAACAGGTAAACAGGTGGAAGGGAGATATGTTTCCCCTAGGTTCATCTCCTACTCCCTCATGTATAGTGGTGCTGAGTGGGTTAATTCCCCAAAGGAATCACACCTATAATTAGCGGCTATATCTGCCTGCAGTCAGAGAGTGAGGGGCTGGGGCTGAGACTGAGGACTGGTGTGAGGGTCTGTGCCTGTCTGAAGCAGCTTGGAGCATTTTCTCCCAAAGAGAAGGACTCTCAAAAGGTACTGTGACTCTGGGGAGTTGTGTTTTTGGTGTAGCCGGCAATCCCAGTAGGGGACCAGTAATAGAGAGGGAAGCACCCTGTGTATTAGTTAGAGCCCAAGTGTGGCAAGGGTTTTGTTTACTTTTGTTTTACTTATGCTTCTGCTGGATACCAGAGTCAGTCACTGTACACAATAAAATGGACTGTATTCACCTAAAGGACTGTCTGTATGTCTGATCTCGCTTACATATGGTGGAGGACGTGGGCAAAGGCTATTTTCTCTTTGAAATAGTGAAGACAAAATTTTAAAGAGACAGACACTCTTAAAGGTGAAGTTTTTTTTTCCCTCTCTAAAACTAAAATGGAGGAAGTATTAAAGGTGTTGCTGCAAACCCAGCAGCAGAACAAAGCCATCCAGCAGCAGAACAATGCTAATCAGCAGCAAGCTAATACAAATCACCAGGAAGCGTTAAGGGTCCAGCCGCAGAGTAATGCTACTCAGCAACAAACTAATGAGTTGTTGGTTGTACAAATAAATGCACAAGCAGAAGCCAGTAAAGTTACTTTAGAACAACAGCAGCAAGTGAACTTGCATTTACAGCAGTGCATCCAAGCACTGGCTGAGAGGTTACAGGGTAGTACCGCCCTGGTGCAAGCACCAATAAATATCCGCAAAGCTGTGCAAAGGTCTCTGCAAAAGATGACGCCAGCAGATGATGTGGAGGCCTACCTGGCTGTGTTTGAGAGAGTTGCAGCAAGGGAAAAGTTACTGCCAGAGGAATGGGCAGAGGTGGTAGCCCCTTACTTGACAGGTGAACCCCAAAAGGTGTACTATGACCTGAAGGAACAGGACTCACATAACTATAATAAGTTGAAAGAGGAAATCCTGGTCCACCTTGGAGTCGCTTTGGCTGTTCATGCCAAACGGTTCAGTGACTGGGTTTACACCAGAGGCAAGTCTGCATGGGCACAAATGCATGACCTTTTGTATCTCACGAGAAAGTGGCTGTAGCCTGACCTCAACACGGGTGATCAAGTAGTGGAGAGGATCGTCGTAGAACGGTACCGGAGAGCTCTACCCCGGGATCTCCAGCGGTGGGTTGGCCAGGCAGACCCCCAAGATATGACCCAGATGGTGGAGCTCGTGGAGCGGTTTGTGGCTACGGAGGGTTACCTCGGAGAAGGAGCTTCCCCACAGCACCCTGGCAAGGCTCAGTGACTGCAGGAGAATCCTGGTAAGACTGTTCCATTTCTTAAAGGGGTGGTTTCCCAAAGTAACAGGGACAGAAACTCTGGTATGGCCACTGGACTTAATTCAGGCGCCAAGGCTAGAGTGGTGCCCAGTCAGCGGCAAGAGGCCTCTGATAGAGAGAGAAGGGGGGTACAATGCTTCCGATGTTGGGAGTTTGGTCATTTTGCAGCTAATTGCCCCCTAACAAGAGAGCCTATGGATTGTAGCTGGGGAAGACGGAAGTCCCTGTATGCACATCCTGCATGCCTTGCTTCCCAACAGGAAGAGACTGGTAAACAATTTTGCCTGGTAGGCATAAAAGGACAGCAGGTATCTGCTCTACTGGACTCAGGGAGTTTGGTAACAGTAGTTCGTGCCAGTTTGGTGGACACAACTGACTCTCTGAACTCTCGGGTTGGGGTTATGTGCATACACGGGGATACAAAGGACTACCCGACTGCTGTGGTTATGATTGAAACCCCATGTGGAAATGTTAAGTATCAAGTTGGGGTGGTTAAAAACCTAATGCATGCTGTGATACTGGGAAGAGATTTTCCATTGTTTTGGCAGCTGTGGGGTAGAGGGAGTAACACTGAAAAAGGGTCCCCAAGGGAGGCAGAGGGGCCTGACTTGTCCCCAGAACCCTTTACATCCGGTGATAGTGCTGGAGAGGTTGGGGTAACCCCTGATATTTTCTCACCCCTAGAAGTGTTTGCTGGCCTGGAAGATGAAGTACAGGAGGGTGACGTGGTACCAGACTTAGAGGTGTCCCGAGACAATTTTGGTACTGCCCAAATGAGGGACCCAACTCTGTGCAAAGCCCGAGAGGGGGTAAAAGAAATAAATGGGGAACCCCAGTTTCCTGGGGCAGAAACAGTGTTCCCATGCACGGTCCTGAATCAGGATCTGTTATATCAAGTGAGCAAGATAAGGGGTGAAATTATAGAGCAACTGGTGGTGCCTCAGCAATATAGGAGGGTGGTGTTAGATATGGCACACCGACATGTGCTTGGGGGACACCTGGGAGTTGATAAAACTGCAGACCGAGTCCTCCAGAGGTTCTTTTGGCCTGGGGTAGCAGGGGATGTTAAGCGATACTGTAACTCCTGCCCTGACTGTCGGATAAATGCACCCAAGCCTCATTATAGAGGTCCGTTGGTTCCCCTTCCCATCATTGAGGTCCCCTTTGAGAGGGTTGCCATGGATTTGGTAGGTCCCCTGCCAAAATCCGCTAGAGGGCACCAACACATACTGGTAATTCTTGATTACGCCACCCGATATCCTGAAGCAGTCCCCCTGAGAAATACTTCGTCAAAATGTATTGCCAAGGAGTTAGTTCATTTGTTCTCCCGGGTGGGGATACCAAAAGAGATCCTGACCGATCAGGGTACCCCATTTATGTCCAAGGTAACCAAAGAGTTGTGTTGCCTCTTAGGTATTAAACATTTACGCACGTCTGTTTACCACCCTCAAACTGATGGGCTGGTTGAACGGTTTAATAAAACCCTAAAGGCTGTAGACAAAGACGGGAAAAACTGGGACTGTCTGTTACCATTTCTGTTGTTCTCCATCAGGGAGGTTCCTCAAGCCTCAACAGGGTTCTCACCCTTTGAGCTTCTGTATGGTAGACACCCAAGGGGGCTGTTAGATATAGCCAAGGAAACTTGGGAACAGGAGGCTACCCCCTATAAAACTGTGGTAGAACACATTGCGCAAATGCAGGAGCGTATTGCAGCTGTGTTACCCATAGTAAGGGAACACATGGCACAGGCACAGGAGGCCCAAAGCAGCATTTACAATAGGTCTGCAACAGTAAGGAATTTTAATCCTGGGGACAGAGTGTTGGTACTTGTTCCCACAGTTGAGAGTAAGTTCCTGGCCAAATGGCAGGGGCCATATGAAATAGTTGAAAAGGTGGGTGAGGTGAACTATAAAGTAAGACAACCTGATAAGAGGAAACAAACAAACAAACTTTATCACGTGAATTTGTTAAAGCCATGGAGGCAGCAGGAGGTCCTTGCATCAGAGCCAGTACCTTTGCCCCATGGAGATAATCTGGTTCCTGAAGTAAAAATTGCAGAAACCCTGTCGGTTTCACAAAAACAGGAAGTAAAAGAGTTTTTGATGAGAAACAGGGATGTCTTTTCTGACCTTCCTGGGCGAACCAATCTCATTAAACATGATGTTGTTACTGAACCCCAGGTAAAGGTAAACGTGAAGCCCTACCGGATCCCTGAGGCACGGAGACAGGCAGTCTCCGAAGAGGTGAGGAAAATGTTAGAACTGGGGGTAATTGAGGAGTCCCACAGTGATTGGTCTAGCCCCATTGTTTTGATTCCCAAGCCTGATGGAAGTCTACGGTTCTGCAATGACTTCCGTAAATTGAATGAGGTCTCAAAGTTTGATGCCTACCCCATGCCCAGGGTAGATGAACTGGGCCCTGCTAGGTACCTCACCACTTTAGATCTCACTAAAGGTTATTGGCAGGTACCTTTAACTGACCAGGCTAAGGAAAAGACAGCCTTCTCTACCCCAGAGGGTCTTTTCAGTATAATGTGTTACCCTTTGGTTTACATGAAGGCCCCTGCAACGTTCCAAAGGTTAATGGATCGGGTCCTTAAGCCACATAGCCCCTACGCCTCAGCCTATTTAGATGATGTAGTCATCTTTAGCACCGATTGGGAGTCTCACTTAGCAAAAGTGCAGGTGGTGCTAGACTCAATACGAGAAGCTGGACTTACTGCCAACCCTAAAAAGTGTGCAATAGGGATGGAAGAGGCCAAGTACTTACGCTATGTGATTGGAAGAGGGGTAGTACAGCCTCAAATAAATAAAGTAGAGGCAATACAAAAGTGGCCCCAACCAGTGACTAAGAAGCAAGTTCGTGCTTTCCTGGGAATAGTAGGCTACTATCGCAGATTTGTGCCTAACTTTGCTTCTGTTGCAGCTCCTCTAACAGACCTTATAAAAGGGAACAACTCTGTGATGATCAAGTGGTCTGCAGAGGCTGAGAAAGCTTTTATAGAGCTTAAAAATTCCCTGTGTAGACAGCCGGTACTTATAACGCCCGATTTCAAGAAAGAATTTGTGGTACAGACAGACACCTCAGATGTAGGACTAGGAGCTGTCCTCTCCCAAGTGGTAAATGGTGAGGAACACCCAGTAGTCTATTTAAGCAGAAAGCTTACACCGGCTGAGAGGAGGTACTACATTGTAGAAAGGGAGTGCCTGGCCATTAAGTGGGCATTGGAGGCCCTGAAGTACTATTTACTGGGTCGTAAGTTTAGGTTGATCACTGACCATGCTCCCCTTAGATGGATGTCAGAGAATAAAGAAAGGAATGCTCGAGTCACCAGATGGTTTCTGGCTCTACAGAACTTTAAGTTTACAGTGGAGCATAGGTCTGGGGCATTGCAAGGGAATGCAGATGCCCTCTCAAGAGTTTATTGTCAGGTGGCTCATTGTGCTCAGCCCTACAGGCTGAAGCAGAGGGGGGGATATGTGAACCGGTAACAGGTAAACAGGTGGGAGATATATTTCCCCTAGGTTCATCTCCTACTCCCTCATGTATAGTGGTGCTGAGGGGGTTAATTCCCCAAAGGAATCACACCTGGGGAATAATTAGCAGCTAGATATGCCTGCAGTCAGAGAGTGAGGGGCTGGAGCTGAGACTGAGGACTGAACTTGCTGTGTGAGGGTCTGTGCCTAAAGCAGCTTGGAGCATTTTCTCCCAAACAGAAGGACTCTCAAAAGGTACTGTGACTCTGGGGAGTTGTGTTTTTGGTGTAGCCGGCAATCCCAGTAGGGGACCGGTAATAGAGAGGGAAGCACCCTGTGTATTAGTTAGAGCCCAGTTTGGCAAGGGTTTTGTTTACTTTTGTTTTGCTTATGCTTCTGCTGGATACCAGAGTCAGCCACTGTACACAATAAAATGGACTGTATTCACCTAAAGGACTGTCTGTATGTCTGATCTCGCTTACAGGTCACATACACATACATAAACATTATCTGTTTTTTTCCTGTTTAAAACATGATCTATAATGATAACTACTAACTATAATGATACTAGTGATAACTAGAATATTTGGCACCATTATTTGCCCACTTTTATTTTCTCACCATTAAGAACGTTATAGAGATTTTTCTCAATATCAACAAAGACAGTTGTGAAAGAGGAAGGTTTTTGTTCCGCTCTGTATCACTGTGTGCGTGGGATCCAGTTATGCCTTTGGCAGTAATAAACTGCTGCGTCTTCAGGTTCTATTGGGCTTATTGTAAGGGTGAAATCAGTTCCAGAACCGCTGCCGCTGATCCGCTCTGGGGTCCCTGTGTGTCGGGTACTTGCCCAATAGATCAGCAGCTTTGGTGCCTGCCCTGATTTCTGTTGGTACCAGGCTAAATAGTTGTTTCCATCGCTGCCAGTAACACTGCTACTGGCTTTACATGTGAGGGTGACAGTTTCTCCCGGTGACACAGAGACATAATCTGGGGACTGAGTCAGCACAATCTGCCCATAGGAACCTGGGGATTGGGAAAGAGATGAAAATATTATAAATGTTCATCATTACTTAGCAGTTTATGTGTAGAAGATACACAGGATACATGGGGGTTCCTCTCACCGTGGCTAAAGAGCAGGGGGCCCCCCAGCAGCAGCCCCAGCAGTAGATAAGTGGGATAAGGCATGTGTGTATGTAGCACTGTGTGACAGATACAGATCATTAATATGGCACAGGGACACTGGCACTTTTATAGCAGCTGCAGTTTAGCCACACACTGTCTCTATGCAAAACCCCAACCCACTCCCCTCTCACAGCACCGACTGACTGGGGGTTTATTTGCTATATAAAGAATACAGGTTCTCTCACCATTACATTTACATATTGGTTCTATAACCCCTGGTGAAATGGAAATTGTGTTTAGAGAAAATTCATATTGACATAACCACTGGCTGAGAGCCCGTGGTACCCAGAATAATTACAGTAACAAAAGAACAAGAAGATAAACCCCAAATTGACAGCTCAAAACCAAAAATGCACAGGGGAATATAAATGAGCTTATAAGCACTTTATATCCTTTTTAAAAACAGAGAGCCAATGCACCCTCTATTAGCATGAAATAATTATATAGTTATATGAATACAAAGGTATAATAAATACAAGAATAAAGAGTACCTGGTTACCATGAAATATACACAGTACAAATGGCTGTAATTACACATCAGCACAATATAACAATGTAACAAATATAAACATATTCATGTTCAGCTACATGCTAAAGTGGGCATCATTGCATCCCCTATATTGGGTTATTTTGCCATATTTACCATATTACAGATGGACAATATACAATATTATATTTTACCAGGAAACCTGGAGCTGCCGGCAGCCAGGAAATGGTGGGAATCCCAGGGTTCCCCTAGCGGCTGCACCCATGCACCCAACTGATTGGTGCCAAGCAAAATGGACTTTTATAGAAATAATACTTTTTTAGTGATGGGTGAAATAACTCATCAGACATGGATTCACAGTGCATTTCTGCATTTCGCTATTGGCAGATTGTTTTGCAACCAGTCATGTGCATAAAATCATTGCACGTGTAAAATAATGACGCACGTCAAAAAAAAGTTGCGCTTTAGGTTTTTTGCTGCATGTCATTTTCGCCGTTTTGTTAATTTTTAACCGTTTTGCGAATCTTTTGAAATATTCGCAAATTTTCCAATGAAGTAAAATGGGACAGATTCGCTCATCACTACAGACTAAATCCCTCTTCTGATATTGTGTGCCGCAAGTTGCATGCAATCCACAAACGTGTGTGCAAACCTATGTACTTATACTGTAGGTACATTGCACACAGGCGTCAGTAGGGCCCCTCCCTACCCAGCCCCTGAGTCTTAGATGGAGAAAGTGGTCAGTAGTGATGAGCGAATCTGTCCCGTTTCACTTCGCCAAAGATTTTGGGAAACGGCGTAAATATTGTGCACATCGTTCTTTTCACTCACATGTCACAAGAATGACGCATGCGACTTTTTATTTAAACGCATCATTTTTATGATACAGGCGACATTTTATATTATATAGTTATTTAGCTTTTTGTTCAGGAGCTCTCCAGTTTGGAATCTGAATAGTTAACTGGTTGCTTCTGTATCTGTACAGCAAGGGTTAACCGGTAGGTTTGTGCCCCCCGGGCCCCAGTGAATAATAGATATCTCACACTGGGGGCTGTCAGATTATTAGGGCTCAGGACCCTCTTTTGGCACCGAGTTCATAACAAGCCTGAACAGTAACAATCTGAAATAGTTTTATTTAGTCTGGCGCCTGAATTCCCCTTCCCTGTCTGTTTGTTGCCATTGGAAAGCGCAGGTTCTTATGAGCAATATAAGCAAGATTTCTTCTTCATCCCTTCCATGTCAGTATAGACAGGCAGTATTGCCCCTCCCAGCCAGGAGGTAGGACCTATACCAAAGCCAATCAAAATGAGTCCTTACCTATAAGACCATGTGACTTCCTCCTCACCACTGTTATTTTTTGTCCTACTGGACAGGGGGTAGGATCTCCCTCCTCACTGTTTTGTGATTCTAGGAAGTGTTTCACAGTTTTGATTTTTCTTTTGCTTCAGTCATTTTATTTGTTTTTACCTCTGTGTATACATAGAGGGATGGTTCCCAGGTAATGGAGAAGATTTTACCTGATGCCCCAATAAGTAAAGTAAGCAAACTGTCACCTATTGGGAAGAAATGCAGGTGTGGGCATACCCATGGTCCTAGCCTTGTGGGAAATAGCCCCCCTGCTCTATTCCCATGTATGCACAGTATGCAAACAGGCGCTTAGTGGGAAATAGCCCCCCCTGCTCTATTCCCATGTATGCACAGTATGCAAACAGGCGCTTAGTGGGAAATAGCCCCCCCTGCTCTATTCCCATGTATGCACAGTATGCAAACAGGCGCTTAGTGGGAAATAGCCCCCCCTGCTCTATTCCCATGTATGCACAGTATGCAAACAGGCGCTTAGTGGGAAATAGCCCCCCCTGCTCTATTCCCATGTATGCACAGTATGCAAACAGGCGCTTAAATAGCCCCCCTGCTCTATTCCCATGTATGTGTAGCCCAATTTTGCAGTTGTGCTGCTACCTGCTGAGATCTTATGGCGCTAACAGGATCCTGAGCCCCGCTTACTTTGGGGAACAGATGTTGCTGTACTATTTGGTGTGCCTCCACCCAGGATAGGGACAGACTGAACTGCAACTCCCCTCCTGAGAACTTGATATTGTACATATACTTGGGGACTCCCAGTATAGTCCTTGCCATGTATTACAAACTTTACCAACCATCGCAACAACATTTTTTATAACTGTTTATAATGAATGCCGGCCACTGCAAATGCAGTGGGCATGTGAAAACCATCAAACACCACCAGAGATTAAATGGCCAAGGACTATCCCCCGCCATTTGCTGTGACAAACCGAAATATAAAGTATATATATATATATATAAGTCTTTGAAAAACTTTTTTTTTCTGCATAAAGAGAGCCTGAAAAGAAAATATATAAAACATGAAATTGGGAGAACTTACCGACCTATGAGTACTAGCTATGTGCTCTTAAACAGGGAGGGGGGGAGGGAGATGCTGCTCTGTGCCTGCCGAGTGACACTGCAGAGAAGAGCTGACAGGCGAAAAGGGGAGGGGGTGAGTACTGCTACTTTTCTTCCCGCCCAAAGGCTGAGCTCTTTAACTCCTTGCTTGCTGGAGGGAATCAAGTAAAGATCGGCTCCCCAGTCCCTCTGGGCTTTCTTTAGGCATTTCAGTGCCCTCCAGAGTTTGCCTCTGTGCGCTATTGGTTATAATGTATGGTGACCACTTCCTGCCTGACTTTGGTATAGTGCTGGGAAAGGAGTGGCACCTTCCTGTTTGCTTCCATCTTATGAACACGGTGGGTGTGTGCGGTGAGCCCAGGCCCAGGGAAGTTGGGGAAGAGGAATCTCCTGTTTGCCAGCAGTTGAGACTAAAATTGAGTGAGCAGTGGCTGTAATGGCTGTTCCAGCTTTAAAGGAGAGATCTGCTACGCTGCGGTTAGATGCCTGAATCCTGGGATCTCAAAGTGATTGATCCACCTGAGGGAAATGTATTGAAAGTCTCCTGGGTATGGCCCCTGAGTGAGGACGGGTGTTTCTCGGGGCTACATGGGAGCAACTGCCTATTCCAAAGGGAGAGGCACTTTGGGGCAGGTAGCGCTACCTGGGGAAAGGGCTCTGGGGAAGGGACTTTGCCAGGACTGAACTGGGAAAGGGTATTTCCTCCAGGAGGGGAGTGTGGGGCTGTGTCCCCAGAGAGACTGAGCCAGTAGTGGTTAAACCCACAGGTTTCCAAAGCAGGGCTATTACTGTTTGCATGTTAATGCCACTTCATTTTCACTTCATTTTATAAAGTTGATATTTGCTGCAAACTGTGTAATTATTTCCTAGTGGAAATCCCCTTGAGGTGTGCTCCTCAGTGTCCACTAGGTGGCAGCACTGCACTGAAATCCCAGTTCCCAGTACCATTCATCTGCAAAGGGAACCTAAGTCTTTTGTTCTAAGCCTATAAACAGCCCAAAAATAAGTGAGTGTGCCAAGAAAGAGTTACAGATGTTTAATATCTTTAGTGTTTTTACTGTAAGCCTGAGTCCTCTGTGCAGACACAGCAGGTATGGGTGCAGGTATGGGTGCAGGTATGGGTGCTCATTACACCAGGTTCTTCCAAGACTAGCTGGGAGTTTCACTGCTATAGCAGTATGGTATCTCCTTCCTTTCTCACAGGGAGTCTGCACCTAATAAGATACCTAATTGGTATCTAAAGTGGCTTGTGAGCCTGAGTCCTCTGTGCAGACACAGCAGGTATGGGAGCTCATTATTATACCAGTAGCAGTATGGTATCTCCTTTTCTCATAGGGAGTCTGCACCTTATAACCAGCCTTTCTCCAGGGTTCTGACTGGAGTTTGCATTTTGCCTACAAGCCAGTGTTATCCTGTAAGGTGCTTCTTGGGCTGCTTACTATTGCTGTTTAATATCTATAGATTTTCATTGTGAGTCGAATCTACCACGCAGACACAGCAAGTATAGAGCTCATTATCTCACCAGGTGCTTCCTGGTTTAACTGGGGTTTGCTCTGTTGTGGCAGTATTGTACCTTTTTCCTGCTTATTTTATTTCTGGCAGGCCCTGGTTTTGGTCTTTGGCTTAGAAGGCAGTTTTTTCCTACCAGGTATGAGAAGAGTTGTAGTTCAACAACTCCTTTTTCTTTCTGGTGTGTTTTACAGGCATTTACTTCTGTGTGTGCTAGCATGATCTGAGCCAACATTGGGAAATGTTTGATTTGCATGACTGCTGGCTTGTGCTATGGCTTTTGGTTTACTTGTCTGTTGGTCCTTGTCCTGGTTATGGCCTTTGGCCGGCGTGGTCGATGGTCTTGGCCCATTAGCTGTTTTTTTGCTATGTCTCTTGGCTTGAGTGGCTGCTGGTCCTTGTTATAGACTTTGCCTTGTGTGCCTGTTGGCCCTGGTTATGGTTTTTGGCTTGCTTGGCCGTTGGTTCTGGTTATGGCCTTTGTCTCAATTGTCTGTGGTTCCTGGTTATGGCCTTTGGCTCGCTTGCCTACTGCCTCCGACCCCTGGCAGCAGGCTTTTTGCTTTAGCCTTGGCTTGCTTGTCTGCTGGTTCTTGTTATGGATTTTGGCTTGCTTGTCTGCTGGTCCTTGTTGGCTTGAGTGGCCACTGGTCCTTGGTTTGGCCGTTTCCTTGCTTGGTCACTGACCTGGTTCTGGCCTTTAGCTCACTTGGCCACTGGCTCCTGTTCTGGATTTTGGTTTGCTTGGCCATTTTTCCCAGCTCTGTCCTTTTGTCTAGCTTGGCTGTGGGCTCTGATTTTGGCCTTTGGTTTGCTTGGCTGTTGGTTTTGGCACTTGTGGCTGCCGACCTTGGCTGCTTTTCTTGGTGTGTGTGTGGGTGCTTGTTTTTCACCTTGTATTCCACTCCTTACTAGCAATGGGTAGTTTGGGGACAGATGTCTTTGCAGTTGCAGTAACTGAACAGTGCATCAGTGGCAGCTGGCATGTCCACCAGTGCTTTGCTTGTGGGGTGTTTGGTTTGTCCACTGGTTGTTGGCATGCATGGTATACATTCTTTTTTCCCATAAAAACAATCAACGCACCAGAGGTCACCCCTTTAGATTAGAGGAAAGGAGCTTCCATTTGAAGCAGCGTAGGGGGTTCCTCACGGTGAGGGCAGTGAGGTTGTGGAATGCCCTTCCTAGTGATGGGGTAATGGCAGATTCTGTTAATGCCTATAAGAGGGGCCTGGATGAGTTTTTGAACAAGCAGAATATCCAAGGCTATTGTGATACTAATATCTACAGTTAGTATTAGTGGTTGTATTTATAGTTTATGTATGTGAGTGTATAGATTGGTAAGTATAGGTTTGTGGGTGCTGGGTTTACTTGGATGGGTTGAACTTGATGGACTCTGGTCTTTTTTCAACCCTATGTAACTATGTAACTATGTAACTATATGGCTCTACTCTGACTTTCATGCAGGGAGGCTAGCTGGTGCATTGAGTATGGGTTGGTCATTCCATGCATGATTTCCAGTTGATTCCAGCCATGGTAGACTGGTTGGCTGATCTTCCATCTGTAGGTCGTGTGTACAGTTCCTGAACCTGGCCCTAACATTGCTGGTTCGGTAGCCTCTCAAAGGTGGTAGCTACAGTGAGTGTAGGAAGTTGGGTTTCAGCCTGTTCTGTTACAGGCTTGGGCCCCTAGCTTGCTTGTGCTGTAGTGGGGCTTGATGGCTAGTGGGCCCATTCGCTATGGGTCAGTTTCACTTGTACGTTGCATCAGATCTGTGCTTGGATTATCTTCTGCTGATCTCTGGTTGTTGTTGAGTTTGAGGGCTGTCAGCACTAATTTAAGCTGCTACTGGTGTGCTTTGGAGCTAATGCTTTTGGGTCACTATTATTTTTCTAGGGCCCCAGGCTAGTGCTAAGGATTGGGGGCATAGAGGCAGCACTAGTGGAAAATTCATCAGAGTTGTGGTTAAATAATGGCGTGGTTAACTGGCCTGTTGTTGCTAGGCAGGTAACCCCAGCGAGCTGCCCAGTGCCAGAGTTATGATTGTGGATGCTAGTGGGCAGCTGATTTGTGACCGTTTTCTTGTGGTTGGCAGAGGATCCTCCCCAGCTGGGGTTGGATGTTTATGGCAACCATAGTGTACAAATCCCTCTGGTCCCTGAGAGGATTCATGTAGAAGGGAATGGTCAGTGTTTTCTTGTAATGCTTAATTTTTTGTTTTTAGCATCTGTTGGGTTATTATTCCCACCCCTTATTGTTTAGGGGTGGGGCTTGGTAGATCCCATGCGTACTGACATGGAAGGAATGAGGAAAATGAGAATTTCACTTACCTTCTTATTGTAAATTCCATTTTTTCTAGTCCCGACATGTCAGTACGGGGTTTCCCATCCCTATTATTTGGTTCTTGTACAGCTTGGAAAATGTATAACAGGGGTGAGGAGGAAGTCACATGGTCTTATATGTAAGGACTAGTGATGGGCGAAATGTTTCGCCAGGCATGGATTCGCGGAGAATTTCCGCGTTTCGCCATTGGAGGATTGTTTCGCGAAACGGATGAAAAAATTCGCCGCGGAAAAATTCGCCGCACGTCCAAAAATTGTCGCCGGCGTCAAAAAAGAATTGTCGTGGGCGTCAAAAGAATAGCCGCGCGACGAAATAATAGCCGCGCGACGAAATAATAGCCGCGTGCGACAAAATAATAGCCGCGCGACAAAATAATAGCCGCGGGCGACAAAATAATAGCCCCGTGCGACGAAACAATAGCCGCGCGACAAAATAATAGCCGCGGGCGACGAAACAATAGCCGCGGGCGACGAAACAATAGCCGCGGGCGACGAAACAATAGCCGCGCGACAAAAAAATAGCCGCGGGCGACGAAACAATAGCTGCGTGACAAAATAATAGCCGCGGGCGACAAATTTTTTTTGTCGCACGACATTTTCGCTGTTTCGCGAATTTTTCGCCGTTTCGCGGATCTTTTTAAAGATTCGCGAATTTTTCGGCGAAGCGAAACGGAACAGATTCGCGCATCACTAGTAAGGACTAATTTTGATTGGCTTTGGTATAGGTCCTACCTCCTGGCTGGGAGGGGCAATACTGCCCATGCTTACTGACATGTCGGGACTAGGCTAGAAGAAATGGAATTTATGATGAGAAGGTAAGTGAAATTCTCATTTTTGGCACCTCTCCCTGGAAGGTTTAATAACACCCCAAAGCTTCATGCTAATACAATCAACAGCTCACATTCATGAGATCCCTGATCCCATACTGGTTATGATAAACAGATTATACTAATTGGAGCAACATACCAGGGTGTTTATTCCAGGAAGATCTTTATACAAGTCATTCTGAATTGAGAAAGCCAGTCGGATGACTGTTGAAACATCTTCAAGAAAAACTCAGCAAGTCTAGTTGATTTGACTTATTACTACAGATACAATAAAAGGCATTGCTTATTCTTCATTTTCCTTTGATCAACGGCCAACATGGTGCTGAACTCTGCTACTATGTCAGTTTTAAAAAGGTGAGTGAAAAACCTCCCAGAAAAGAGGCAAAGCATGGGAGTCCCTTAAAGTTTAGAATGGAAAAAGCTGCCTTGTGTGAATCTCTCAAAATACATTAGTTCTTTTTTTGTAGATGCATATTACAGAATAACTGATTACAGGTAACCCGTTTCATAAAGATCTTCTAAAGTGAAAGAGGAAGGTTTTTGTTCAGCTCTGTATCACTGTGTGAGTGGGGTCCAAGCATACTGCATACAGTAATAATCTGCTGCATCTTCTGCTTCCATTCTGCTGATTGTAAGGGAAAAAGTAAATCTAGACCGACTGCCGCTGATCCGCTCTGGGGTCCCTGTGTGTCGGGTACTTGCAGAATGGATCAGCAGCTTTGGTGCCTGCCCTGATTTCTGTTGGTACCAGGCTATGTAACTGGTATCGCTACTGGGTTTACATGTGAAGGTGACAGTTTCTCCCGGTGACACAGAGACATAATCTGGGGACTGAGTCATCACAACCCACCCATAGGAACCTGGGGATCAGAGAAGAAAAATAAATATACCAAATTCATAAAATAACTGCACTGGAGTTGCAAGTCTAAAATATAATAACTGTCTTAGAGAACTGTATTTATCTACATTTCATTATATTATATAACACCAACTGATGAAGCATATCTTACCTTGGCTAAAGAGCAGGGGGCCCCCCAGCAGCAGCCCCAGCAGTAGATAAGTGGGATAAGGCATGTGTGTATGTAGCACTGTGTGACAGATACAGATCATTAATATGGCACAGGGACACTGGCACTTTTATAGCAGCTGCAGTTTAGCCACACACTGTCTCTATGCAAAACCCCAACCCACTCCCCTCTCACAGCACCGACTGACTGGGGGTTTGTACTTATATAAAGATCACATGTGTCTGTCTCACTATAGTATCTGCGACCCACGTCTAAACCTAGTGGCCAAGAGAACTGAATCCAGAACTACAGAATCTCAGACCTGTCCTTGTAGCAAAATAATAGATTTGTCTGGGTATCCATAGAATAACACAATGCCCCAATAAGATGAGCAAGAGCTTTTACCTGATTCTCTTATTCTATTCTATTGGTATTTAGAAGCTCTTAGGGGGCAGAAAGACAGGTCTGAATATCTATAAATTATTATAGGAGAAGGAAATGTAAAAACCAAGAAAGCTTTATCCTCTATCAAAAGAAACACAGGATTTATTTTCTTCTTTTTTGTACACATGTTCTTTAGTATCAGACTTTCTGCTCTTCGGGGCTTGGGCAAGAGTCTGCTCAGTTTCCTCCTCTCTCCCCCCTCCCCCTCCCCTTTCCTTCTCCCCCTCCAAACTCTGTGTAATCTGAGCTACAAGCAGCCAGAGCTGCAGCACGGAAGCTACTGAGACCAAGCTAAAATGGCAGCTGCTATCTTAAACAAACAGAGGGAGTTTCTAGGGCTGTTACTCAGGCAGGTAAAGCTTTCTGCAGAATAAATATAGTGTTCTAGCCTATACTGTTGTGACTAATCTATTGGCAGTAAAATGCCAAAATGTCTTTCCTTCTCCTTAATAGAAACCTATCTAGGGGTCAGATTGTACTGTGGCTCACATAGGGTCTTCCGTTACAAATCAAGGTTTTCTTAAACCTATAAATAACTTAGGATATAAGTAGTGATGAGCGAATCTGTCCTATTTTGCCTCGCCATAAAATTCGCAAAATGAAAAGAAAAATAGCGAAACAGCAAAAAATTCCACAAAACGCATTTGTTGTGCAACTTTTTTGTCGACCGTGTCTCTTTTTTACGCAACTGCACCCAATTTTTATGCGACTGCGCCCATTTTGACACAACCACGCCCTTTTCAATGCAACCGCAACTTTTTTTGACGAGCAACGAATTTTTCTATGGTGAATTTTCACAGAAGTTTCACAAAATAATTCACCAATGGCGAAATGCGGAAATACGCTGCAAATCCATGCCTTGCAAAAAAAATTGTCTCTTCACTAGATTTAGGTATAGAATATATGATTTCCTCCTTTTCCTTCCCCTGAAATTCTGACTTCTGAAATTCTTGTTGTTTTGTAATGGGATTGGCAGATTGTTTCTGTCCCTGTCTCTTTAATGGGCTGCCTGTGTGGCTCTGTATCAGTGGTGGGACCTATATCAAAATGTATAGTGGGGGATGGGAGAATGGGAAAATAAGATATGGGGGAGCTAGGGATTGGGGTTAGGGGCAGACAACTCTGGTCCTGTCCATGCCCACATATATCATATGCCATAATTACATTAACTGGCATGTCAGTCTGGTTATAAAAGGAGTTTGTTCAGTGTCTTCTGCTCCCATTCTGCTCATTGTGTAATTATATCTATATAATATACAGTTTCATAGCTCCCAACTGTACCGATTTTCGCAGGACAGTCCCTCTATTAACAGCCGACCCGCAGTCCCAGATTCTTACTGAAAAGTCCCCCATTTCCCTTTGATCTCCTGCACTGAATGCTAAAAAAATATACAAATTTAATTCAAAAGTAGCTTTTGGCAGAGAGCCCAGAAAGTTAAACAAGCTTCACCTGCACTTAGATACATTGTTTCTCACATTTAATTAAATAAGTTGCTTTTGGCAGAGAGCCCAGAAAGTTAACAAGCCCCCTCTGCACTGAGATATAACTGTAACTAATAAGCTAAACAGGTCTCTTGGGGGAACTGAGACTCACAGTTTAAAGTGACTTTAATACATTTGAATTAAGAAAAAAGTTGCGCATAAAAAGTTTCACCAATTTTTTGCTGAAGCAAAGTGGGAAAGATTCGCTCATCACTATTCTTCCCATTGATGCAGTTATACAGGTCTGTTCTCAGCAAAAACAAAGACATGAAAGTTATGAAAGAGGAAGGTTTTTGTTCAGCTCTGTATCACTGTGTGAGTGGGTCGCTTCTACTCTGATGACAGTAATAATCTGCTGCATCTTCAGCTTCCATTCTGCTGATTGTAAGGGTGAAATCAGTTCTTTCTGGTGTGTTTTACAGGCATTTACTTCTGTGTCTGCTAGCATGATCTGAGCCAACATTGGGAAATGTTTGATTTGCATGACTGCTGGCTTGTGCTATGGCTTTTGGTTGACTTGTCTGTTGGTCCTTGTCCTGGTTATGGCCTTTGGCCGGCGTGGTCGATGGTCTTGGCCCATTAGCTGCTTTTTTGCTATGTCTCTTGGCTTGAGTGGCTGCTGGTCCTTGTTATAGACTTTGCCTTGTGTGCCTGTTGGCCCTGGTTATGGTTTTTGGCTTGCTTGGCCGTTGGTTCTGGTTATGGCCATTGTCTTAATTGGCTGTGGTTCCTAGTTATGGCCTTTGGCTCGCTTGGCTACTGCCTCCGACCCCTGGCAGCAGGCTTTTTGCTTTAGCCTTGGCTTACTTGTCTGCTGGTCCTTGTTATGGATTTTGGCTTGCTTGTCTGCTGGTCCTTGTTGGCTTGAGTGGCCACTGGTCCTTGGTTTGGCCATTTCCTTGCTTGGTCGCTGACCTGGTTCTGGCCTTTAGCTCACTTGGCCACTGGCTCCTGTTCTGGCTTTTGGTTTGCTTGGCCATTTTTCCCGGCTCTGTCCTTTTGTCTAGCTTGGCTGTGGGCTCTGATTTTGGCCTTTGGTTTGCTTGGCTGTTGGTTTTGGCACTTGTGGCTGCCGACCTTGGCTGCTTTTCTTGGCGTGTGTGGGTGCTTGTTTTTCACCTTGTATTCCACTCCTTACTAGCAATGGCTAGTTTGGGGACAGATGTCTTTGCAGTTGCAGTAACTGAACAGTGCATCAGTGGCAGCTGGCATGTCCACCAGTGCTTTGCTTGTGGGGTGTTTGGTTTGTCCACTGGTTGTTGGCATGCATGGTATACATTCTTTTTTCCCATATAAACAATCAATGCACCAGAGGCCCCCCCTTTAGATTAGAGGAACGGAGCTTCCATTTGAAGCAGCGTAGGGGGTTTTTCACGGTGAGGGCAGTGAGGGGGTTGGGGAATGCCCTGCTGGGGGGTGTTGGGTAGGGGGTTCCTCACGGTGAGGGCAGTGAGGGGGTTGGGGAATGCCATGCTGGGGGATGTTGGGTAGGGGGTTCCTCACGGTGAGGGCAGTGAGGGGGTTGGGGAATGCCCTGCCGGGGGATGTTGGGTAGGGGGTTCCTCACGGTGAGGGCAGTGAGGGGGTTGGGGAATGCCCTGCCGGGGGATGTTGGGTAGGGGGTTCCTCACGGTGAGGGCAGTGAGGGGGTTGGGGAATGCCCTGCCGGGGGATGTTGGGTAGGGGGTTCCTCACGATGAGGACAGTGAGGGGGTTGGGGAATGCCCTGCCGGGGGATGTTGGGTAGGGGGTTCCTCACGGTGAGGGCAGTGAGGGGGTTGGGGAATGCCCTGCCGGGGGATGTTGGGTAGGGGGTTCCTCACGGTGAGGGCAGTGAGGTTGGGGAATGCCCTGCCGGGGGATGTTGGGTAGGGGGTTCCTCACGGTGAGGGCAGTGAGGTTGGGGAATGCCCTGCCGGGGGATGTTGGGTAGGGGGTTTTTCACGGTGAGGGCAGTGAGGTTGGGGAATGCCCTTCCTAGTGATGGGGTAATGGCAGACTCTGTTAGTGCCTATAAGAGGGGCCTGGATGAGTTCTTGAACAAGCAGAATATCCAAGGCTATTGTGATACTAATATCTACAGTTAGTACTAGTGGTTGTATATATAGTTTATGTATGTGAGTGTATAGATTGGTAGGTGTGGGTTAGGTGTGCTGGGTTTACTTGGATGGGTTGAACTTGATGGACTCTGGTCTTTTTTCAACCCTATGTAACTATGTAACTATATGGCTCTGCTCTGACTTTCATGCAGGGAGGCTAGCTGGTGCATTGAGTATGGGTTGGTCATTCCATGCATGATTTCCAGTTGATTCCAGTCGTGGTAGACTGGTTAGCTGATCTTCCATCTGTAGGTTGTGTGTACAGTTTCTGAACCTGGCCCTAACATTGCTGGTTCAGTAGCCCGGCAAGCTGCCCAGTACCGGAGTTATGATCATGGCTGCTAGTGGGCAGCTGTTTTGTGACTGTTTCCAGCTGGGGTTGGATGTTTATGGTAAGCATAGTGTAGAAATCCCTCTGGATTGTGAGAGGATTCTTGTAGCAGGGAATGGTCAGTTTTTTCTTGTAATGCTTAATTTTTTGATTTTAGCATCTGTTAGGTTATTATTCCCACCCCTTATTGTTTAGGGGCGGGGCTTGGTAGATCCCATGTGTACTGACATGGAAGGAATGAGGAAAATTAGAATTTCACTTACCTTCTTATTGTAAATTCCATTTTTTCTAGTCCCGACATGTCAGTACGGGGTTTCCCATCCCTATTATTTGGTTCTTGTACAGCTTGGAAAATGTATAACAGGGGTGAGGAGGAAGTCACATGGTCTTATATGTAAGGACTAATTTTGATTGGCTTTGGTATAGGTCCTACCTCCTGGCTGGGAGGGGCAATACTGCCCATGCATACTGACATGTCGGGACTAGACTAGAAGAAATGGAATTTATGATGAGAAGGTAAGTGAAATTCTCATTTTTGGCACCTCTCCCTGGAAGGTTTAATAACACCCCAAAGCTTCATGCTAATACAATCAACAGCTCACATTCATGAGATCCCTGATCCCATACTGGTTATGATAAACAGATTATACTAATTGGAGCAACATACCAGGGTGTTTATTCCAGGAAGATCTTTATACAAGTCATTCTGAATTGAGAAAGCCAGTCGGATGACTGTTGAAACATCTTCAAGAAAAACTCAGCAAGTCCAGTTGATTTGACTTATTACTACAGATACAATAAAAGGCATTGCTTATTCTTCATTTTCCTTTGATCAACGGCCAACATGGTGCTGAACTCTGCTACTATGTCAGTTTTAAAAAGGTGGGTGAAAAACCTCCCAGAAAAGAGGCAAAGCATGGGAGTCCCTTAAAGTTTAGAATGGAAAAAGCTGCCTTGTGTGAATCTCTCAAAATACATTAGTTCTTTTTTTGTAGATGCATATTACAGAATAACTGATTACAGGTAACCCGTTTCATAAAGATCTTCTAAAGTGAAAGAGGAAGGTTTTTGTTCAGCTCTGTATCACTGTGTGAGTGGGGTCCAAGCATACTGCATACAGTAATAATCTGCTGCATCTTCTGCTTCCATTCTGCTGATTGTAAGGGAAAAAGTAAATCCAGACCGACTGCCGCTGATCCGCTCTGGGGTCCCTGTGTGTCGGGTACTTGCAGAATGGATCAGCAGCTTTGGTGCCTGCCCTGATTTCTGTTGGTACCAGGCTATGTAACTGGTATCGCTACTGGGTTTACATGTGAAGGTGACAGTTTCTCCCGGTGACACAGAGACATAATCTGGGGACTGAGTCATCACAACCCACCCATAGGAACCTGAGGATCAGAGAAGAAAAATAAATATACCAAATTCATAAAATAACTGCACTGGAGTTGCAAGTCTAAAATATAATAACTGTCTTAGAGAACTGTATTTATCTACATTTCATTATATTATATAACACCAACTGATGAAGCATATCTTACCTTGGCTAAAGAGCAGGGGGCCCCCCAGCAGCAGCCCCAGCAGTAGATAAGTGGGATAAGGCATGTGTGTATGTAGCACTGTGTGACAGATACAGATCATTAATATGGCACAGGGACACTGGCACTTTTATAGCAGCTGCAGTTTAGCCACACACTGTCTCTATGCAAAACCCCAACCCACTCCCCTCTCACAGCACCGACTGACTGGGGGTTTGTACTTATATAAAGATCACATGTGTCTGTCTCACTATAGTATCTGTGACCCACGTCTATACCTAGTGGCCAAGAGAACTGAATCCAGAACTACAGAATCTCAGACCTGTCCTTGTAGCAAAATAATAGATTTGTCTGGGTATCCATAGAGTAACACAATGCCCCAATAAGATGAGCAAGAGCTTTTACCTGATCCTCTTATTCTATTCTATTGGTATTTAGAAGCTGTTAGGGGGCAGAAAGACAGGTCTGAATATCTATAAATTATTATAGGAGAAGGAAATGTAAAAACCAAGAAAGCTTTATCCTCTATCAAAAGAAAAACAGGATTTATTTTCTTCTTTTTTGTACACATGTTCTTTAGTATCAGACTTTCTGCTCTTCAGGGCTTGGGCAAGAGTCTGCTCAGTTTCCTCCTCTCTCCCTCCTCTTTCCTTCTCCCCCTCCCAACTCTGTGTAATCTGAGCTACAAGCAGTCAGAGCTGCAGCACGGAAGCTACTGAGACAAAGCTAAAATGGCAGCTGCTATCTTAAACAAACAGAGGGAGTTTCTAGGGCTGTTACTCAGGCAGGTAAAGCTTTCTGCAGAATAAATATAGTGTTCTAGCCTATACTGTTGTGACTAATCTATTGGCAGTAAAATGCCAAAATGTCTTTCCTTCTCCTTAATAGAAACCTATCTAGGGGTCAGATTGTACTGTGGCTCACATAGGGTCTTCTGTTACACATCAAAGTTTTCTTAAACCTATAAATAACTTAGTATATAAGTAGTGATGAGTGCATCTGTCCTGTTTTGCCTCACCATAAAATTTGCAAAATGAAAAGAAAATTAGCGAAACAGCAAAAAATTCCACAAAACGCATTTGTTGTGCAACTTTTTTGTTGACTGTGTCTCTTTTTTATGCAACTGCACCCAATTTTTATGCAACTGTGCCCATTTTGACACAACCACGCCCTATTCAATGCAACCGCAACTTTTTGCAACAAATTTTTCTGCAGTAAATTTTCACAAAATAATTCACCAATGGCGAAATGCGGAAATACGCTGCAAATCCATGCCTTACGAAAAAATTGGCTCTTCACTAGATTTAGGTATAGAATATATGATTTCCTCCTTTTCCTTCCCCTGAAATTCTGACTTCTGAAATTCTTGTTGTTCTGTAATGGGATTGGCAGACTGTTTTTATCCCTGTCTCTTTAATGGGCTGCCTGTGTGGCTCTGTATCAGTGGTGGGACCTATATCAAAATGTATAGTGGGGGATGGGAGAATGGGAAAATAAGATATGGGGGAGCTAGGGATTGGGGTTAGGGGCAGGCAACTCTGGTCCTGTCCATGCCCACATATATCATATGCCATATTTACATTAACTGGCATGTCAGTCTGGTTATAAAAGGAGTTTGTTCAGTGTCTTCTGCTCCCATTCTGCTCATTGTGTAATTTTATCTATATAATATACAGTTTCATAGCTCCCAACTGTACCGATTTTCGCAGGACAGTCCCTCTATTAACAGCCGACCCACAGTCCCAGATTCTTACTGAAAAGTCCCCCATTTCCCTTTGATCTCCTGCACTGAATGCTAAAAAAATATACAAATTTAATTCAAAAGTAGCTTTTGGCAGAGAGCCCAGAAAGTTAAACAAGCTTCACCTGCACTTAGATACATTGTTTCTCACATTTAATTAAATAAGTTGCTTTTGGCAGAGAGCCCAGAAAGTTAACAAGCCCCCTCTGCACTGAGATATAACTGTAACTAATAAGCTAAACAGGTCTCTTGGGGGAACTGAGACTCACAGCTTAAAGTGACTTTAATACATTTGAATTAAGAAAAAAGATCAGCAGCTTTGGTGCCTGCCCTGATTTCTGTTGGTACCAGTGCAAATAGCTGATTCTATTGCTGTGAGTAACACTGCTACTGGCTTTACATGTGAAGGTGACAGTTTCTCCCGGTGACACAGAGACATAATCTGGGGACTGAGTCAGCACAATCTGCCCATAGGAACCTGAGGATTGGGAAAGAGATAAAAATATTATAAATGTTCATCATTACTTAGCAGTTTATCTGTAGAAGATACACAGGGTACATGGGGGTTCCTCTCACCGTGGCTAAAGAGCAGGGGGCCCCCCAGCAGCAGCCCCAGCAGTAGATAAGTGGGATAAGGCATGTGTGTATGTAGCACTGTGTGACAGATACAGATCATTAATATGGCACAGGGACACTGGCACTTTTATAGCAGCTGCAGTTTAGCCACACACTGTCTCTATGCAAAACCCCAACCCACTCCCCTCTCACAGCACCGACTGACTGGGGGTTTATTTGCTATATAAAGAATACATGTTCTCTCACCATTACATTTACATATTGGTTTTTTAACCCCTGGTGAAATGGAAATTGTGCTTAGAGAAAATTCATATTGACATAACGGCTGGCTAAGAGCCTGTGGTACAGGTATGGGATCCGTTATCCGAAACCCGATATCCAGAAAGCTCTGAATTACGGAAGTCCTGTCTCCCATAGACTCCAATTTAATCAAATAATTCAGAATTTTAAAATTGATTTCGTTTTTCTCAGTAAAAATAAAACAGTGCTTTGTATTTGTTCCCAACTAAAATATAACTAATCCTTACTGGATGCAAAATAATCCTATTGGGATTAATTAATGTTTTATTGATCTTAAGGTATGAAGATCCAAATTGCGGAAATACCCCTTATCTGGAATACCCTTATTCCTGAGCATTCTGAATAACAGGTCCTATACCTGTACCCAGAATAATTAACAAAAGAACAAGAAAAAAATCCCCAAATTGACAGCTCAAAACCAAAAATACACAGGGGAATATAAATAAGCTTATAACCACTTTATATCCTTTTTTAAAGAATGTAGCAACCCCCCCTTAATAACTACAGAATATGGAATGGTGCTATATGAATACAAAGGTATAATAAATACAAGAATAAAGAGTACCTGGTTACCATGAAATATACACAGTACAAATGCCTGTAATTACACATCAGCACAATATAACAATGTAACAAATATAAACATATTCATGTTTAGCTACATGCTAAAGTGGGCATCATTGCACCCCCTATATTGGGTTATTTTGCCATATTTACCATATTACAGAGGGACAATATACAATATTATATTTTACCAGGAAACCTGGAGCTGCCGGCAGCCAGGAAATGGTGGGAATCCCAGGGTTCCCCTAGCGGCTGCACCCATGCACCCAACTGATTGGTGCCAAGCAAAATGGAAATTGAAGCTCATTTCTTTTTATCCCTCTTTCCATTTTCAAAATGTTGGGAGGAATGCAGTTGGGTCATTTCCCTATGGGACCAAACTGTAAATTATATCCTTATAAACGGTGCTTAGTGATGTCATCAGTTATAATTGAAGCTTAGTGCTTGTTTGAAGCTGTAATGGGTGTATCTGTACAGGAAGGGTTAACCCCAATGAATAATAGATATCTCACACTGGGGGCTGTCAGATTATTAGGGCTCAGGACCCTCTTTTGGCCTCCGAGTTCATAACAAGCCTGAACAGTAACAATATGAAATAGTTTATTTAGTCTGGAGCCTGAATTCCCCTTCCCTGTCTGTTTGTTGCCATTGGAAAGCTCAGGTTCTTATGAGCAATATAAGCAAGTTATTCCTGATATATACTGCCATCCTGTGGGCATTTCTAGTATTTCTAGAACAAAAAAGTTGCCACAAAAAAAAATATATTTGGAGTAAGAAAAAAAGTTGTGCATAAAAACTTTCACAAATGTAAAAGATTCGCTCATCACTATTCTTCCCATTGATGCAGTTATACAGGTCTGTTCTCAGCAAAAACAAAGACATGAAAGTTATGAAAGGGGAAGGTTTTTGTTCAGCTCTGTATCACTGTGTGAGTGGGAACTGTAACCCTGCTGGCAGTAATAATCTGCTGCATCTTCTGCTTCCATTCTGCTGATTGTAAGGGTGAAATCAGTTCCAGAACCGCTGCCGCTGATCCGCTCTGGGGTCCCTGTGTGTCGGGTACTTGCCCCATAGATCAGCAGCTTTGGTGCCTGCCCTGATTTCTGTTGGTACCAGGCCATGTAGCCATAAACACTGCTACTGGCTTTACATGTGAAGGTGACAGTTTCTCCCGGTGACACAGAGACATAATCTGGGGACTGAGTCAGCACAATCTGCCCATAGGAACCTGAGGATTGGGAAAGAGATGAAAATATTATAAATGTTCATCATTACTTAGCAGTTTATGTGTAGAAGATACACAGGATACATGGGGGTTCCTCTCACCGTGGCTAAAGAGCAGGGGGCCCCCCAGCAGCAGCCCCAGCAGTAGATAAGTGGGATAAGGCATGTGTGTATGTAGCACTGTGTGACAGATACAGATCATTAATATGGCACAGGGACACTGGCACTTTTATAGCAGCTGCAGTTTAGCCACACACTGTCTCTATGCAAAACCCCACCCACTCCCCTCTCACAGCACCGACTGACTGGGGGGTTTATTTTGCTATAAAAAGAATACATGGGCTCTCTGCATGGTTGCTTTAAAGAATAACTAAATCCTGAGTAATACCTGCCCCGAGGTCTTTTTTTCTCCACTTTCACCACTGGCGAGTCCCTAAATGTGACCCTTAGAAGTACCTTGTTCTTACTAGCAGGACAGGAACTTCGGAAACCTACCCCTCCCCATTAAAAAAAATATCCCCCCCATACATACAATTGTGGATAATCTATGAGGTGTGCAAAATCACAGTTCATCCATTATTGTGCCTGCCCCACAGTCCCCTTGTTCCCCCCTCACTAGGGCTGCCCCAAGGAGATATCATGCACCATCTCACTGCTTCTGGCCCTTCTCTCTGCAATATTCCAACAGGTTCATTCTCAGCTGAAACTCATCTGGACCTGGTTTCAACTGCACATGCTCAGTGCCAGCGAGCCCAGAGATGAGGGTCTGAAGCAGTGCAAGATGGCGCCCACCAATCACTCTGCACTACTCTGCTTTTTAGAACAAGGTACAGGTAACAGTCAGGTTTAAGGAGTTCCTAGAGGTTTTGGTCAGCAATAGGGTTCTGGATTGGGGGACAGTTATTGCTTAGGCTATAGGTTTGGATGCAGTGATGTATGTATGTATGTATGTATATCTTTATTTATAAAGCGCTACTTATGTACGCAGCGCTGTACAGTACAATACATTAATACAAACAGGGCGTTAATAAGATAATAGATAAATGCAAAGTATAATAATAAATACAGATAAATCCAGCAGCAATAAGTTAAGAGTCGAGGACACAAGAGGAAGGAGGTCCCTGCCCCGTAGAGCTTACAATCTATATGGGAGGGTAACTAACAGACACAAATAGGCAAATATAAGTGCTGTAGGTCACAGTGGGTGACATTACAATATAAGTGCCAGTTCCCAGATCAGGTGCTGGGCGAGTGCTCCAAAAGGGAGGAAATCAGGGAGGGCATTCCCAATGTGAGGGGCAGCAGGGCAGAAAGGTTTAAGGTGGGAAACAGCAGTAGTAGTGGGGGGCACGACCAAACGATTGCTCTGCGAGGAGTCGGGCGGGAACATACGGAGACACCAGGGAAGAGATGGAGTGAGGGGCAGAGGAATGGAAGGCTTTGAAGGTTAGGAGAAGAAGTTTGTAAGAAATTCTTTGTTTAACAGGAAGCCACGATAAGGCCTTTAGCAGGGGAAGGGCCTGAACTCTCCTGGATGAGAGGAGGAGAATTCTGGCAGCAGTGTTTAATATAGACTGTAGGGGGGAAAGATGGGAGTTAGGGAGGCCGGTTAGTAGCAGGTTGCAGTAGTCAAGTCGGGATAGGATGAGAGCATGCATGAGCAGCCTGGCTGTTACAGTAGAAAGAAAGGGACGAATTTTGGCAATATTGCGTAAGAAAAAGTGACAGGTTTTGACAGTGGAGTTAATGTGGTTAGAAAAGGAGAGACTGGAGTGAAAGATCCCCCCCAAACAACGTGCCGAATCGACGGGGTTGATGAGGGTGCCATCAATAGAGATAGAAAAGGGGGGTAGGACCAGGCTTAGGCGGAAGAATCATTAGTTCAGTTTTTGTTAGGTTGAGTTTGAGGTGGCATTGGTTCATCCAGTTAGAGATAGCCAGGAGGCAGTTAGAGATTTGAGTCTCAGTTTCAGCTGTTAAAGTGATACTGACACGAAAAAACTACTTTTCAAAATATGAATATACATAAAAAGCTACCTATAGGTCGTGTTGGCGGTTTTTCGCTGACAGGTTTGGTTTTGTAAGTAATTGTTACTTGAAGTTCCTAAACCTGACCTGTTCCTTAACCTGTTTTGCCAACCTGACTGTCCCTTCCCAACCTGTCAGTTATAGCTTCTAATGCTAACAGCCAAATATGGCTGCCCATCATAGAGGAACAGAGGATCAGACAGGTAATGTAAACGCATCAGGCAAATAATTTTATGGCAAAATTATAAAGTTCTTGTAAAGACAATGTTATGATAGATGTAAAAAAAAAAGATTTACTACACTACACTTTCTGGTGTCAGTATCTCTTTAATGAAGGGGTCGACAGATAAATTTGGGTATCATCAGCATACAGATGGGATTTGAAGCCAAATGAACGGATAAGATCTCCCAAAGACAGCGTGTAAAGGGAGAACAACAACGGCCCAAGTACAGAGCCTTGGGGTACTCCCACATTAAGTACAGAGCCTTGGGGTACTCCCACATTAAGTACAGAGCCTTGGGGTACCCCCACATTAAGTACAGAGCCTTGGGGTACCCCCACATTAAGTACAGAGCCTTGGGGTACCCCTACATTAAGTACAGAACCTTGGGGTACCCCCACATTAAGTACAGAGCCTTGGGGTACCCCCACGTTAAGTACAGAGCCTTGGGGTACCCCCACATTAAGTACAGAGCCTTGGGGTACCCCCACATTAAGTACAGAGCCTTGGTGTACCCCCACATTAAGTACAGAGCCTTGGGGTACCCCCACATTAAGTACAGAGCCTTGGGGTACCCCCACATTAAGTACAGAGCCTTGGGGTACCCCCACATTAAGTACAGAGCCTTGGGGTACCCCCACATTAAGTAGAGAGCCTTGGGGTACCCCCACATTAAGTACAGAGCCTTGGGGTACCCCCACGTTAAGTACAGAGCCTTGGGGTACCCCTACATTAAGTACAGAGCCTTGGGGTACCCCCACGTTAAGTACAGAGCCTTGGGGTACCCCCACATTAAGTAGAGAGCCTTGGGGTACCCCCACATTAAGTACAGAGCCTTGGGGTACCCCTACATTAAGTACAGAGCCTTGGGGTACCCCCACATTAAGAGGAACTGGGGATGAGGTTTTATTAGCATAGGAAACAGTGAAAGAGCGGTTAGAGAGGTAGGAAGAGACCCAGGATGCAGCCTGACTGCGGAGACCAATCGAATGCAGAATCTGCATCAGGAGGGAGTGGTCAACCGTATCAAATGCAGCAGATAGATCTAGGAGGATTAGTATGGAAAAGTGACCTTTGGCTTTGGCACCTGAAGATCATTTGTAACTCTGCACAACGCTGTCTCAGTAGAGTGCACAGGCCGAAAACCAGATTGCAGCGGGTCCATTAAATTATGGGCGTTGAGAAAGTTAGTGATACGGGAGAAGACAATGCGCTCTAAGATTTTGGAGGCAAGCGGTAGAAGTGAGACAGGGCGGTAGTTAGAGAGACAGGACGGGTCCAGAGTGGCCTTTTTTAGGATAGGCTTGGCACAGGCCTGTTTGAAGGAAGAGGGGAAACTTCCAGAGGTCAGAGAAGAGTTAAAGATGTGAGTAAGAGTCGGAGTGAGTTCAGGAATGCAGTGTTTGAGCAGAGAGGAAGGCATAGGGGCAAGAGAGCAAGTGGTGAGGGGAACAGACAAAAGAAGGTGGGAGACCTCGGAGACAGTTATGGGACCAAAAGAGCTCAGACAGGCAGAGGGGGGCTGAGGAAGGAGGAGCTGGTTTGTATTAGTAGAGGGGGGAATCTGATTGTGGATGGACTCCACTTTGTTCATGAAGAAATCAGCAAAGTCCTGGGGAGAGTGCATAAAGTGAGGTAATGGGGTCTGTGAGGGGCGCAGAAGGGTATTGAAAATAGAAAACAGGTGTCGCGGGTTGGATTTATTGTTGTTTATAAGGGTATTATAGTATATAGTCATGGGAAAACATGTTTTTTTTTCAAAACCCATCAGTTAATAGAGCGTCTCCAGCAGAATCCTGCATTGTAATCTGTTTCTCCCATGGGGCTAGCCATATTCTTCATTTCCCAGGGTGCCACAGCCATGTGACCTGTGCTCTGATAAACTTCACTCACACTTTACTGCTGCGCTGCAAGTTGGAGCGATAAGGAACACACTCTCACACATATCATGGCACAGTTCTACTATACAGACACATATATTTGCCCATTCACAGCAGCAATAACAGCAAGTTCTCCTGCTCCTGGTAAAAATGGGGGAAATTCTCCCCTTGCCTCATTGCAGTAGTGCCCCTGCATAAACAGCCCATTTATTTTGCTCATAGGCAGATTTTAAAGGGGTGGCTCACCTTTAGGGTAACTTTCAGTAAGTTATAGGACGGCTTATTCTAAGCAGCTTTTTAAATGACCTTTATCTTTGCTTTTTATTAATAAATTATGTGCCTTCTACTTCCAGTTTAACAATGGAGGTCACTGACCCCGGCAGCCAGAACAACAAATGCTCTGTGAGGCTACAATTGTATTGATATTTCAACTATGTGTTACCCATCTTCACTTTCAGCCATCCCTCTGAACCCCCTTGTTACATACCTTAATGACACACCCAGAGCCAGAAATGGGTAAAAGGGCCACAGCATTTATTCACATTTTATCAAATAAATAGGACCTTGCCTGCCTCACCCCAAGGGAATAGTCAAGTTCTGTAATTAAACTTTCGTGAGTTATTAAAGGTCACATCATGGAATTGATACGGGCTCTCTGCTGGGAGCTCAATAGGGATGAATGAACCTGCCAATTAGTGCAGAGCATTTAATTAACAGCACAGAGGAATTGCCATAGGAACCTCAGAACAGGGTAAGCATACACAGGTATAGGACCCATTATCCAGAATGCTCGGGACCAAGGGTATTCCGGATAAGGACTCTTTCCGTATTTTGGATCTCCATACTGCAAATCTACTTAAAAATCAGTAAAACTTTACTATACCCAATAGGATTGTTTTGCATCCAACAAGGATTATTTATATCTTAGTTGGGATCAAGTACAGGTACTGTTTTATTATTACAGAGAAAAGGGAATCATTTAACCATTAAATAAACCCAATAGGGCTGTTCTGCCCCAATAAGGGGTAATTATATCTTAGTTGGGATCAAGTACAGGTACTGTTTTATTATTACAGAGAAAAGGGAATCATTTAACCATGAAATAAACCCAATAGGGCTGTTCTGCCCCCAATAAGGGGTAATTATATCTTAGTTGGGATCAAGTACAGGTACTGTTTTATTATTACAGAGAAAAGGGAATCATTTAACCATTAAATAAACCCAATAGGGCTGTTCTGCCCCAATAAGGGGTAATTATATCTTAGTTGGGATCAAGTACAGGTACTGTTTTATTATTACAGAGAAAAGGGAATCATTTAACCATTAAATAAACCCAATAGGGCTGTTCTGCCCCAATAAGGGGTAATTATATCTTAGTTGGGATCAAGTACAGGTACTGTTTTATTATTACAGAGAAAAGGGAATCATTTAACCATTAAATAAACCCAATAGGGCTGTTCTGCCCCCAATAAGGGGTAATTATATCTTAGTTGGGATCAAGTACAGGTACTGTTTTATTATTACAGAGAAAAGGGAATCATTTAACCATTAAATAAACCCAATAGGGCTGTTCTGCCTCAATAAGGGGCAATTATATCTTAGTTGGGATCAAGTACAGGTACTGTTTTATTATTACAGAGAAAAGGGAATCATTTAACCATGAAATAAACCCAATAGGGCTGTTCTGCCCCCAATAAGGGGTAATTATATCTTAGTTGGGATCAAGTACAGGTACTGTTTTATTATTACAGAGAAAAAGGGAATCATTTAACCATTAAATAAACCCAATAGGATTATTCTGCCCCCAATAAGGGGTAATTATATCTTAGTTGGGATCAAGTACAGGTACTGTTTTATTATTACAGAGAAAAAGGGAATCATTTAACCATTAAATAAACCCAATAGGATTATTCTGCCCCCAATAAGGGGTAATTATATCTTAGTTGGGATCAAGTACAGGTACTGTTTTATTATTACAGAGAAAAAGGAATCATTTAACCATTAAATAAACCCAATAGGGCTGTTCTGCCCCAATAAGGGGTAATTATATCTTAGTTGGGATCAAGTACAGGTACTGTTTTATTATTACAGAGAAAAAGGAATCATTTAACCATTAAATAAACCCAATAGGGCTGTTCTGCCCCAATAAGGGGTAATTATATCTTAGTTGGGATCAAGTACAGGTACTGTTTTATTATTACAGAGAAAAGGGAATCATTTAACCATTAAATAAACCCAATAGGGCTGTTCTGCCCCAATAAGGGGTAATTATATCTTAGTTGGGATCAAGTACAGGTACTGTTTTATTATTACAGATAAAAAAATGTTCCGTTTAAATATTTGGAAAGGGTTTGTTACTGTGAGAGCTGTGAAGTTGTGGAATTCCCTCCCCGAATCAGTCGTACTGGCTGATACATTATATAACTTTAACAAGGGGCTGGATGGCTGTTTAGCAAGTGAGGGAATACAGGATTATGGGGGATAGCTCTTAGTACAAGTTGCCCCAGGGACTGGTCCGATTGCCATCTTGGAGTCAGGAAGGAATTTTCCCCCCTCTGTGGCAAATTAGAGAGGCTTCAGGTGGGGTTTTTGCCTTCCTCTGGATCAACTAGCATTTAGGCAGGTTATATATAGGCATTATGGTTGAACTTGATGGATATGTGTCTTTTTTCAACCTAAACTACTGTGTTACTATTACATTCCCACAACAGCTTGTATTTGGTATCTGCCCCCCTACAGGGCATTCACTTGGGGAATGGAATCACACTGAATGTAAGGGCTCTGGTACACGGGGAGATTAGTCGCCCGCGGCAAAACTCCCTGCTCGCGGGCGACTAATCTCCCCGAGTTGCCTTCCCCCTGCCATCCCACCGGCGAACATGTAAGTCGCCGGCGGGATGGCAGACGCGGCGGCGCGATTTTGCGCAAATCGCCGAAAAAGACTCGCGAGGCTTTTTCGGCGATTTCCCAAAATCGCCCCGCCGCGTCTGCCATCCCGCCGGCGACTTACATGTTCGCCGGTGGGATGGCAGGGGGAAGGCAACTTGGGGAGATTAGTCGCCCGCGAGCAGGGAGTTTTGCCGCAGGCGACTAATCTCTCCGTGTACCAGAGCCCTAAGAAAGATGAGTTACATTTTGTATTCTGGTGCAGAGCTGAATCGAAGTGAATTGTCCAAGTGTAACTGCGGCTTCTATAGAAAGGGGAAGGTTTTTGTTCAGCTTTATATCACTGTGTAAGGGGGAGCATTGTCATACTGACAGTAATAATGTGCTGCATCTTCTGCTTCTATTCTGCTGATTGTAAGGGTGAAATCAGTTCCAGAACCGCTGCCGCTGATCCGCTCTGGGATCCCTGTTGCTCGTCTGTTTGCCCAATAGATCAGCAGCTTTGGTGCCTGCCCTGATTTCTGTTGGTGCCAGCCTATGTCATCATTAATATCCTTATTGGCTTTACATGTGAAGGTGACAGTTTCTCCCGGTGACACAGAGACATAATCTGGGGACTGAGTCAGCACAATCTGCCCATAGGAACCTGAGGATTGGGAAAGAAATACAAATTGTTAGTAAGAAAATATTCTTTATATACTAATTTGTTAAATAGGTGGGATAATCTCTGACCTTGGCTAAAGAGCAGGGGGCCCCCCAGCAGCAGCCCCAGCAGTAGATAAGTGGGATAAGGCATGTGTGTATGTAGCACTGTGTGACAGATACAGATCATTAATATGGCACAGGGACACTGGCACTTTTATAGCAGCTGCAGTTTAGCCACACACTGTCTCTATGCAAAACCCCAACCCACTCCCCTCTCACAGCACCGACTGACTGGGGATGTTCTGTGATCAAAATATTTTTATTTTTGATTTTCCATCGTTTAGCACATTGCTGGGTTTTTGAGGAATCATAAATGGTCCCACATTAGTATACAAAAGTCTTGGTTCCCCAGCCCCAACTTGGCCTGCCTTTCCCCATAACTGAGACTTCCCATACCCTTTACCAGCTTAGTTGCCCTTCTCTGGACCCTCTCTAACTGAATAATGTCCCGTTTGAGCCCTGGAGACCAAACCTATCAGGCTGAGATTTTTAAATGCGGTTATAACAGGTATGGGTGCTTTAATTAAAAAAAATTAGGTTTCATGTTTAATTTGAAAAGGACTTTTGTTATACAGCTTTTTATGTTTGGGTGACAGGTCCCTTTAAATATTGCACGGCTGTGCTGTCTTTCCATTTTTTGTAAATTGCATCAAAATGCGCATTGTGCACAAATGTTTTTGAATGGCTCACAAACGATAAATGCGAATACATTCACTGTCTGAATCACTGAATCACCACTGAATGTTTTATGGTTGGGGATTTTTTTCTCTTATAAAAATGAAAAGAAGAAATGGTTCATTGTCAGCGCCCATAAAGCTCACCCCATCTTGACTTACGTCTGTCTTTTTTTTATTCTCTCCCAGCCTGGGCATAGCAGGGGGGATTTTCCCCTGATTTACTTTATTTTACTTAATTATTTTACTTATAGTACTTTTAATTTAATAATAAAACAGTACCTGTACTTGATCCCAACTAAGATATAATTACCCCTTATTGGGGCAGAACAGCCCTATTGGGTTTATTTAATGGTTAAATTATTCCCTTTTCTCTGTAATAATAAAACAGTACCTGTACTTGATCCCAACTAAGATATAATTACCCCTTATTGGGGGCAGAACAGCCCTATTGGGTTTATTTAATGGTTAAATGATTCCCTTTTCTCTGTAATAATAAAACAGTACCTGTACTTGATCCCAACTAAGATATAATTACCCCTTATTGGGGCAGAACAGCCCTATTGGGTTTATTTAATGGTTAAATGATTCCCTTTTCTCTGTAATAATAAAACAGTACCTGTACTTGATCCCAACTAAGATATAATTACCCCTTATTGGGGCAGAACAGCCCTATTGGGTTTATTTAATGGTTAAATGATTCCCTTTTCTCTGTAATAATAAAACAGTACCTGTACTTGATCCCAACTAAGATATAATTACCCCTTATTGGGGCAGAACAGCCCTATTGGGTTTATTTAATGGTTAAATGATTCCCTTTTCTCTGTAATAATAAAACAGTACCTGTACTTGATCCCAACTAAGATATAATTACCCCTTATTGGGGCAGAACAGCCCTATTGGGTTTATTTAATGGTTAAATGATTCCCTTTTCTCTGTAATAATAAAACAGTACCTGTACTTGATCCCAACTAAGATATAATTACCCCTTAATGGGGCAGAACAGCCCTATTGGGTTTATTTAATGGTTAAATGATTCCCTTTTCTCTGTAATAATAAAACAGTACCTGTACTTGATCCCAACTAAGATATAATTACCCCTTATTGGGGGACGAACAGTCCTATTGGGTTTATTTGATGTTTAAATGATTTTTCAGTAGACTTAAGGTATGGAGATCCAAATTACAGAAAGACCCCAGGTCCCCAGCATTCTGCTCCCAAAAGCTTTAATTATGCTTCTGCACTATGAAAAGTATCTCCAGTATCTAGGCAATTATTGCTTATGTTTAACTCTCTTTTGCCCTTTAGTTTGTTAAATACTGCCATCTAGTGGTCACTTGTATTATTTCTTATGTTCTATGAGGACACATTCCCTTCCATAGAAATTTTTACAGATGACAATAATTCTGTATGACTGAGCTGCAGAGCGCAAGCCTCCTGTTACAACTAAATATACAATACAGACAGGCAGTTCTCTACTGAGCAACTAAATGCAAGAAAACCAAATGAAAAAAGGAAAAGATATCAAACACACAAATTCAAAATAATATTTAATGTGGTGCTTATGTTCCCCCCACATGCCTGGCAGGGAATGGAATCACACTATGAGCTAAAACTCCTAATATTTGAATCATGGTTCAAAAACTCATATTGGATATTTATTATGTGGAAAAAAAATTGCAAACTGGAAAGAAAGACTTTGGTATTTAAAGCGTGTGAGTTTATGTAGAAGTCAGTGCAAGTCGTCCTGGGCAAAAATCAAGCCATTTTTTTTAATTACTGAGTTTGAATTTTATTAAGATCATAAACAAATTCAAGTTCAAGTTTTTTTTTATTCAATTGAACAAAAAAATCCCATTTACATGGGTTTATCCTATAGGCTAAAGCTCCCCCACTGGGTTTTTAATGCAGAAGCCGGGGTAATAGCTGATCAGATTCCCAACTTTTTGCCATGGTTTAATGAAAAGAATTGTTAATGGCGAAATGCAGAATTTGACTGTGAATTAATGCTGAATCAGAGCTGGAAACATTACATTTATGAAATTGGCGCACACAGCGCAGCGACAACGTACTGGGAGAAACTGGGAGAATGAGGTATAGGTTTGGGAGACTGGGGGTGTGAGTAAAAAAAAATGGGTAAATTAGTGTTTGTTGACAGGTCAGCTAAGTAGTCACAAAACTCCCTGGTCTCATCCAGAGTGGGACTGGGCCGGACCCGATTCCACCGGTGCCCCCACACCCCACTCACCTCCCTCCCCTGATGCACTGCAGGCAAGTTACATTTACCCTGGGGTGGGGCAGGTGACAAGGGCTCCGGCGGGGGGAGTGTGAGGGCCACAGCTGGGGCCCCATGGGGGGTGCAGGGGCCCCTGGGGCAGAATCATTGGGCCCTGCACCCCCCAGTCTGAACCTGGTGGTCTTAGATAACTCAGATCAATGAGAGAGATTCGAAATCCTTTTTTTTAGGAGAACATAGGAGGGTAGATTGGAGGTATCTCTCCTGGGTGATGCTGCCTGTTAGTGTAGGGATCATAGTAGAAGGGGAATCAGGTTAGAGGATTTCCCAACAGTGATCCAGGTCTGCTAAAGTGTCTCACAGAGGTGCAATGGGATCCTGCCAGGTCTGCCCTCAAGGAAAAGTGTAGGTGTGGGATGTGCCCTGCAACTGAATGTGCCTTCACCTCAACCATTGGTATTACCTGATTATTGTGTGTGTCAAACTTCCAAAGTCCAGAAATCCTGCTTGAGTAGCATAAGGTATAGTTCTGCAACACCTCTCCCTCCACACTGTATTGTGAGGGCCTAGCTGAGAGTGATGGTCTCATTTAACCCGATGTTCTGCTCCACCTAAATGGGAGCTAGTTCTGGATGGAATAATAAAGGGTTACATTATTGCTGGCGGTAATAATCTGCTGCATCTTCTGCTTCCATTCTGCTGATTGTAAGGGTGAAATCAGTTCCAGAACCGCTGCCGCTGATCCGCTCTGGGGTCCCTGTGTGTCGGGTACTTGCCCAATAGATCAGCAGCTTTGGTGCCTGCCCTGATTTCTGTTGGTACCAGGCTATTTGGGCTTTAACATCTCCACTGGCTTGTGAGGGTGAGAGTTTCTCCCGGTGACACAGAGACATAATCTGGGGACTGAGTCAGCACAATCTGCCCATAGGAACCTGAGGATTGGGAAAGAAATACAAATTGTTAGTAAGAAAATATTCTTTATATACTAATTTGTTAAATAGGTGGGATAATCTCTGACCGTGGCTAAAGAGCAGGGGGCCCCCCAGCAGCAGCCCCAGCAGTAGATAAGTGGGATAAGGCATGTGTGTATGTAGCACTGTGTGACAGATACAGATCATTAATATGGCACAGGGACACTGGCACTTTTATAGCAGCTGCAGTTTAGCCACACACTGTCTCTATGCAAAACCCCAACCCACTCCCCTCTCACAGCACCAACTGACTGGGGGTTTATGCTAAAAATATCCAGTTTATTCTGTATCGGTGCCACTTTAGCACCCGTTGGCTCTGGGCAAACACAAGATGTGCAGTAACCAGGTAACACCAATATCCACAACAGGTGACAACCTAAGAACAAATTAAAGCTCTAAGTTAATTCTTGGTTCTTCAGTTTGTCTGATTTTAAAGTTTTCTGTTACTAGAAAATATTTAATTTGGCTCTAAAGTTGATTGTACCTGTTGCCACATTCCTTGGGGAAACCCAGGGCTATTCATAAAACATCTTAGGGGCACATTTACTAACCCACGAACGGGCCAAATGCGTCCGATTGCGTTTTTTTCGTAATGATCAGTATTTTGCGATTTTTTTCGGAAAATTGTCGCGACTTTTTCGTTACCAATACGATTTGCGCGAAAAAACGCGAGTTTTTCGTAACCATTCCGAAAGTTGAGCAAAATCTGGCGATTTTTTCGTAGCGTTAAAACTTGCGCGAAAGTTTTAACGCTACGAAAAAGGCGCGACTTTTCGCGCAAGTTTTAACGCTGCGAAAAAATCACCAGATTTTGCGCAACTTTCGGAATGGCTACGGAAAACTCGCGTTTTTGCGCGCAAATCGTACTGGTAACGAAAAAGTCGCGACAATTTCCGAAAAAGTCGTAAAGGCGCCGAAAAAGTCGCAAAATGTTCGTTTTCCAATCGGATTTTTCCAATTCGAATTCGTGTCTTAGTAAATGTGCCCCTTACTGTATTTGAGTGATTTAAGGTAGAAAAACCCATTCTCTGCTCGGGTCCCACAGAACCCTCAGGGGCTGAAATGCCGAGGTCCAGTTGCACCCAAACACCTGTGGATGTGTAGGGGGAATCTATAAACAAATGTGACTGTCAGTACTGACCCTGGGCACCTTATCCAGGGGGGTTAGGGGGTAAGTAGCTGTGTTGATAAATGTAAATGTTAATAAAGTTTGATAAAGCAAAGAAGCATAAGGTGGGGTAAGGAGCAGAGAGCCAGGCTCTTACAGGCACAGTATTTAAATAAATAAGTTGCTGATACAAGGCCAAGAATCTCATTATTTAGGAGCACAACACATGGTACCAGGAGTGGATCCACTCAGCAGACAGAGCCTGAACCATGTCAGAACCTGCTAGAGGTACAGAGGATGCAGCAGGCCCATCTCAGCCTGTGACTATGGCAGTCCCGGCACAGATAAGAGTCTTTATCCACCTGCTCCACTTAAGTTTGTGGGAAATGTTGGGAAAGCATGGAAAATCATTAAGCTGAGACTGTTGCTATACAGGAAAGTTACAAACACGACAACATTGCCCAGTTCACAGAAAGCGGCCCTTTTGCTAACAATAGCAGGGGAAGAAGCCTTGCAAATATTTATTTCATTTCAACTTGATGAACACAATAGTGATAATACTGAAGTGGTTATGGGAAAATGTGAGGATTACTGCACCCCAAAGGTAAATGAGACTTATGAAAGATTTATCCTTAACTCCAGAATGCAGTCTCCAATTGAAAGCATAGGGGAATATATAACAGATCTCAATCTGGAGAATTGTGAATCCCTCTAGCAAAGAATTCACCTTTTACTCACATTCCCATGGAACGGGGACAAGAATAGATTATACACTCATATCCACCAACCTACTATCCCATATTTCGGATGCAACTATTGGGAACTTTACTTACTCAGACCACACTCCAATCAGCATTACATTTACAGCTAATTATATTTCCAAATCCTACATTCCTTGGAGATTTCCAGTATTCTTAGCTTCCAGGTCTGACTTTCAGCAAATGCTCAAAGATAAGTGGAAAATCTGATAATACAATTCACTCCAATAATCCAACTCTCTTCTGGGACACATGGAAAGCATTCATCAGAGGAGAAATCACTTCATTCAGATCACAACTCACTAAAAAAATTAATTCAAAAATTATGGATCTCACTAACAAACAAAACGAAGCCTATATTGCTTTTAAATCAACTCCTCAAGTCAACCGCGAGAAATTTGAAAAATCCATAAAAGAACTCAAATCCTGGTTATCTATTAAAGATTCTATTAACCAAAGTTATGTAAAGTCCAAATACTTCAATCTACGTAACAAAGCTAATAAATTACTAGCCAATATGACAAAAGTCTCATAAGATTTGCGCTATTAAGACCATCGATGATAAAATCACCCATAACCCATTGGAGATGGCTGAGACCTTTCGGAAATATTATGAGACCTTATACTCTTCTACCAACTCTAACAGCAAGTTGAGAAGTTCATTCTTTAATAACATAACTTTTCCCACGATATCCCAATCAGATTTGGAAAATCTAAACTCTCCTATTACTGAAGAAGAAGTAAGATTCACAATATCATCCCTGAAGAAATAAAAAGCTGGAGGTCCTGATGGTTTATCCGGTCCTTTTTATAAGTGCCTAATTAATGAAATTTCACCCTTTCTCACAGAATTGTATAATTTCATCATTAACCAAAAACAACCTTTACCCTCCAATCTCAATTCATACACATCAGTACTGCTCAAACAAGGAAGAGACCCAACCAGTACATCCTCGTACAGACCCATTGCATTAATCAACCAGGATGTGAAGATATTGTCAAAAATTATTGCAAATCATTTATCTATAATTCTCCCAAAACTCATCTCCCCAGAACAAGGTGGTTTCATCAAGGGGAGATCAGGAACAAAAAATTTGAGAACTTTAATTAAGGTCATATACTCAGCAAAAAGTAATAAAATCCCAATCTCATTGGTGGGAATAGACGCAGAGAAAGCTTTTGATTACATTTGCTGGGACCATTTGTTGGACACTCTAGAAGCTTTCAGTTTTCATGGCCCTTTCATTGATTTAATTAAATTATTATATTCAGTCCCATCTACTCAGATATTGGCAGCAGGAGAAATCTCAAAATTAATCTATTTGAAAAGAGGAACCAGACAAGGTTGTCCTTTATCACCTCTATTTTTTGACCTTTCCTTGGAACCATTAATTAGAACACTAAAAGTAGCTGATTCATTGCCGGGACTATCAATAAATAAAACAAGAGTTCAATTAACTGCTTTTGCTGACGATTTATTTCTAATTGTTAAAGACCCTAATAAAAATCTTACCAACATATTTTCCATTATCCAACGTTATGAGGTTATTAAAATAAACCTGAACAAATCTGAACTTATGGATGTATATGGTCAAACATCAACAAATATTCTAAAGCAACTAGGAATTGACAAAAGCCTCTCAAGTATCAAATATCTCGGAATACATTTACCGACTGATCTCCAAAGGCTATATACCTTAAACTATGTACCTATGATAAAAAATATAATTTCACTTAGTCAAAAATGGAAGAATTTACCACTGAACTTAAAAGGAAAAATAGCTTTCTACAAAATAATGATCTTTGCAAAATGTATTTATACTATCATAAATTTACCTTTCCTAATCAAACATACTGATATCAATAAACTAAAATCGGCCCTCTTATTCCCTTTGGAAAGGCAAAACTCCCAAATTAGCACTTAACAAACTGAATTATCCTAAGTCTTTCGCTGGTCTTGACTTGTCTGATTTTTTAACTTTTAATCTATCAGCTTTAACTCAATATATAGTTGAATGGTTTTCGGAAAAGGGTAAATTTACCAACCTACCTCTGGAACTTTTAACTAATTCCCATGATAACATTTTGGATACATAATACATACATAAACCTCTGAAATATCAACCTGCAGAAACCAAAGAGAACCCTTTATTTAGAGATACGTTCGCAGTTTGGAAACTAATGCATAAGTCATATAAATCAAGCTATATCTCAACTCCATATTTTCCCCTAGTGAAGATTTCGACACTACCCAACTCATTCCATCCTCCTATGTCTACCACCTGGAAACAAAAAGGAATACAACATATAAAAAACATTATCTCACCATCTTCTGATAAAATTATGGATTGGTCAGAATTCAGCAGTAAATATCAAATTTCAGAAAAAGAAAAAATACATTATTTCCAAATCTCTCATTGGTCTCATCACCATAAACACCTAGGGGCACATTTACTATTCCATGAACGTCCGAAAAGCGCCCGAATGTGATTTTTTCATCGACTTTTTGTCGCCGTCACGAAATAATCGTACTGTCGCGCCGAGTACGAAAGTTTCTGATTCATTCAAGCTTCAGTATCGTGACTTTCCTTGGGCCAGGTTGGAGCTGCAGAGTGCCATTGAGCCCTATGGGAGACTTTCCTTGGGCCGGGTTGGAGCTGCAGAGTGCCATTGAGCCCTATGGGAGACTTTCCTTGGGCCGGGTTGGAGCTGCAGAGTGCCATTGAGCCCTATGGGAGACTTTCCTTGGGCCGGGTTGGAGCTGCAGAGTGCCATTGAGCCCTATGGGAGACTTTCCTTGGGCCGGGTTGGAGCTGCAGAGTGCCATTGAGCCCTATGGGAGACTTTCCTTGGGCCGGGTTGGAGCTGCAGAGTGCCATTGAGCCCTATGGGAGACTTTCCTTGGGCAAGGTTGGAGCTGCAGAGTGCCATTGAGCCCTATGGGAGACTTTCCTTGGGCCGGGTTGGAGCTGCAGAGTGCCATTGAGCCCTATGGGAGACTTTCCTTGGGCAAGGTTGGAGCTGCAGAGTGCCATTGAGCCCTATGGGAGACTTTCCTTGGGCCGGGTTGGAGCTGCAAAGTGCCATTGAGCCCTATGGGAGACTTTCCTTGGGCGGGGTTGGAGCTGCAGAGTGCCATTGAGCCCTATGGGAGACTTTCCTTGGGCCGGGTTGGAGCTGCAGAGTGCCATTGAGCCCTATGGGAGACTTTCCTTGGGCCGGGTTGGAGCTGCAGAGTGCCATTGAGCCCTATGGGAGACTTTCCTTGGGCCGGGTTGGAGCTGCAGAGTGCCATTGAGCCCTATGGGAGACATTCCTTGGGCCGGGTTGGAGCTGCAGAGTGCCATTGAGCCCTATGGGAGACTTTCCTTGGGCCGGGTTGGAGCTGCAAAGTGCCATTGAGCCCTATGGGAGGCTTCCAAAATCATGCAAAGTCGCAAAGGTTTGCCCGCCATTTATGAGCGCTCAATACGAAAAAGTTGGCGGCAACGAAAAAATTGCAAAATGTTCATTTCCAATCCGATTTTTTCCCATTCGGATTCGTGGATTAGTAAATGTGCCCCCTAGACTCCTTATCTGTCTATAGCCCACTGCTTACTACCGCTCTTGATAATCTTATGGTTTCTCAATCCCATAATAACATCAGGAATATACAAACTTCAATCTGGAACAACCCGATTCTTAAAGCTCATCCTCTAGATTCGACTGCAAAAAAAATGGTCCATCTATCTACATACAGAAATTTCCCCAGAAACCTTAACCAATTGTATAAAGCGTTTTGACAAACTCATTCACACAGAAGTCTGGAGGCAGCAAAACTATAGACTTATCCATCTAGCCTATAAAGGCTTTAACTTTGATTCCAAAAAATGTCCCAAATGTAATACACCGCTTCCAAACATTATTCATCTACTTTGGGATTGCCCTCATATTAATAGTTTTTGGAAAGTCATTGAGAGCCATTTAAAATCTGCATTGGACTTTTAATACAATCTGACTCCAAAATCCGCCTTATTAAACTTTTCAGAAGACTCAATGCAAGTGTCTCGTCTACTTCAGCCTAAATTCGGAAACATTTCCTACTCCATAAATTACTTAAACCTTATTTTGGCAGCAGCAAAGAGAATTATTTTCAAAAAATGGATTGATTCTAACCCCCCATTACTAGTGGAGGTCATTTTGGAGCTACAAATTCTCTGTACAAATGAAGTCATTGCTTTCAAATTTAGTAACACAAAAAATTGTACATCTAGTGTGCACCACATTATATTACAGATGGGATAGGATAAGGGCAGGGATTAGGGTTCAGCTGTTACAACTTGAGAAAGGAAGGGGAGTATCTTGACAATATTGCAGAGAAAAAGTGACAGTTTTGGCAGTGGCAGTAATATGGTTAGAGAGGGGGAGGGACTGGGCAAAGATACCCCCAGGCAGCAGCTGAATTAACAGGGTTAATGGGCATGGGGGAGATTGCTAGGGGGCAGTTAGCAATTTGGGGTTACACATCAGTAGTTAGTGAAGGTGTTTATAAATATATCTGGGTGCATCTGCAAATGAAGCCAAATGAAGAGAGAAGGTTTCTTACAGAGAGAATGTATGGGGCAAATAGCAGGGGGCCAAGTACCCCTGTCTCCAACCCAATTGCCATTTGGCACAATACAGACTTGCCCCCGGCTCCAGGTTATGCAACAAAATCCCACCTAAAGAATGGGACACGGGTGTCATTTTAACCCCAAGCACCTGAAATGGCAGCACCCAGTTTCCAGCTCAATTCTGTCTGATTTGTGCCCATTGTAACCCACTGAGTGCAACTCCCCCTAGTGGCTGCAATTTGGCTGGAATTGTGGGTAAAAATCCTGGCTAATTGCATGGGAAATTGCACTTTGTACCCTGCACTTGTGCAAGTAAATGGCCCTTTATGTGGGTATTTATTCTGGGGGCACAGACCCACCTTAAGTGCAGCTGAAATAATCTACTTTGTACTGTCCTCATATAGAAATAAACTACTTACCCTATTTTCCTGCCGAATTATTTACCCATCACTAGTTGTACATTATGTTTTGGCTTCTGTACCAGCCCAAGGCACCCACAGCCCTTTAGCAGGGAAGGTCTGTGCCCCCAAAGATGCCCCAGTAGCCCCCCATCTTCTTTTCTGCTGATTCCCTGCACATACTCTGTGCTGCTGGCACTTACCTGAGCTTAGGGACCCACTCACACTATACTGTATATACAGAATATAAATGGCACAATATGAGGCTGATTAGTGATTAATACAGATAATTACTACATGGCAGCTCAGAAACCAGTGCAATTAGCATCAGAATTTAATAATCAGCCCTGTAGCATCAGCTTATATGACAGACAAACCTCATTTTCTGCTTGGTAATTTGTGACGACCCCTAAGCCCAGCTTCTCACCAGCTGCCCAGAGCCCACTGAGCATGTGCGGTGCCACTGACAGTTTCCAAGGTGGGGAGCTCCTGTGACAATTGTAAAGCCCTGAATCGTGGCAGCTATTGAGATGCTTAAACTTTAGGCTGATGCAGTAAATTCAGTATATTAAATATGGCATTTGTACCTATATTCATTTTTAGGGTTTAGTTCTCCTTTAGTGCAAGCAGTGTGTGGGAATATGATGTATAAAGTGTTAAAATGTGGAGATTGCACATCTTTATCACAGGTTTATGTCGACTGTAACTGTACAACCTGCAGTCTCTGTAAAGTTATTATTGGTCTGTGCCGAGCCCCCCCCTACTGAGAATATCCTGCCCCGCTCTGTAGCTTTATAGCGTATCATGCAAATAACTCCCTGGCACAGTAACAGGGGGTTTTTGTTCAGCTCTGTATCACTGTGTGACCCATTGTTATACTGATAGCAGTAATAATCTGCTGCATCTTCTGCTTCCATTCTGCTGATTGTAAGGGTGTAATCAGTTCCAGAACCGCTGCCGCTGATCCGCTCTGGGGTCCCTGTGTGTCGCCTGTTTGTATAATAGATCAGCAGCTTTGGTGCCTGCCCTGATTTCTGTTGGTACCAGTTTAAATAGCCACCAACATTGCTACTGGCTTTACATGTGAAGGTGGCAGTTTCTCCCGGTGACACAGAGACATAATCTGGGGACTGAGTCAGCACAATCTGCCCATAGGAACCTGAGGATAATAAATACACAGTAAGTCTATATAGCTGTAAAGCAGTGGGCAAATGTGTGTATGTGAGTGCTGCTATAAGTACCTGTAAGAGAGAGAGAGAAGAGAGCGCAGAGGCCAAGCAGTAAGTATCTCCCCATACTGACAGTAGGAGCAGTGCAGGGGCAGATCCCTGAGACTGAGTCACATAGGAAATAGAACATTTATAGCCCCTTATATCTACAGGCAACTCACCCACAGTTTGTGTATGCAAAGTCACATAAGGAATGAAAGTGTCTGGGTTACACAAGGGCAATTTACTGCAGGGCTGGTCGTATATCAACAAAACAGACTGCATTACTCTAACTACTAAATGTTGCTTTTTAGATTTGATTGGGAGTCACAATATTATAATGTTTGGATTAAATTAACTTTAGTCATCAGTCTACTTTCATGAATAAAGTATATCTATATTGCTGTAATAAGGATGTTCTTAATAACAGAGAAAATAGAACCTTAATTGACCATTTCAGGGGCGCCCTTGAGATTCAAGGCTTTTCATGGCTTTTTATTGCTTTAATGTTTGAGCCCTATAATGACCCAGACGGGTATACACCTTAGCTTATTTATGGGCACAGAGCCCTTATATCAAGGATTTAGGGCAGTGCTTCCCAAACTGCTCCCCATGAGGGGCTCAATACACTGGGTAGTGGGCAGAGTGGGACTGGGGTACCCAGGACCCACCGAGTACCTAAGGGCCCACTACCCAGCCACCTAAGGGCCCACTACCCAGCCACGTAAGGGCCCCCCACCCAGCCACCTAAGGGCCCACTACCCAGCCACCTAAGGGCCCACCACCCAGCCACCTAAGGGCCCACCACCCAGCCACCTAAGGGACCACTACCCAGCAACCTAAGGGCCCACTACCCAGCCACCTAAGGGCCCACCACCCAGCCACCTAAGGGCCCACTACCCAGCCACCTATTTCTATAAAACAAGTATACTTTATTCTGTTAAATATAAAAACATAGATAGCTGCTGGGAGCCGGCAGCCTGACGCGTTTAGGGAAAAACCCTTAATCACTGGCTAATGAACAACTAATGTGCATTCCTTTTATACATTTGTAAACACTGCCATCTACTGGTCAGAATACAAAATGCAGAAAGATTTCTGTTATAAACAAAGTAACAATAGAGGGGAACAGTGTAAAACTAGAAAGGGGAGTTTGAGAACAAACTTCATGTTGGTTTGAAAAATGTCACTGAAATATATCTGATCTGTCATTGGCTGGCTGTTGTTGGCTCCACACAGTTTTTCTTACCTTGGACCCACAGTTATACAGTAAAAACCAATGAGCAAAGTTTGGGGACCCTGGTTTTAATAGTGTCTGAATGGCAGCAATTTAAATTTCCCAACTGAAAGTCAATGAATGACATGTGATTGGTAGTTGGTGGCTCCACCCACTTTTCCTAGCCTGCATTTACCCAGTGACTAACGCTGCAATGTTTAGGGACCCTGGGATTAGGTTTAAAGAATGTCCGTAGTTTAAATTTAAACCAATAAAAGTCAATAGGTGAATTGTGATTGGTGTTGGTGGCTACGCCCACTTTTCCTAACCTTTAACCTTAGTCCCCCAGTGACAAACTATAAAAAGTTTGGGGACACTGGCATTAAACGTGTTAGAATGGCAGCAGTTAGAATTTCCCCATTAAAATCAATGAAATAAATCTGATTGGCTGTCTGTAGCTCCACCCACTGTATTATTTTATTACTACACAGGGCTGAGGTAAGTCAGGGAGCGGTGCTGGCGCCTCCTCTCCCCCCTGCCTCCCACTGCACTCTGGGTATGACGTTGCCTGACACATTTTGCTGTTACCGCCTGCCCCCGAGGCACTTTCCCTGCCCCTCCTCCCTCTATATAAGCTTCCATTGAGCCCCCGTTGCCATGGGAATGCACCTGTCTTATATTATCTGTTATTAGTTCAGGTGGGGGTTCCTTCCTCATACATAGATTCTCAATCTTTTGGCAGGTATAGCGGGGTTAGGTTTCCCTACCATGTATATAAGTTGGGCACATCTCCCCCACCCAAACCACCCTATTTGTATTGCATATAGGCAGAACTTACTTTGATAAACAGTCCTGCTTGGATTGTGCCCTGTAACGGTTAAGCTGAGCTCAGGAGAGAAGGTTGGGAGAGAAAAGATGTTTCTCCAGCAGAGGGCAGAGCTAGAGCAGCGTTTCTATGGAAACCAGCAGTGCCATCTCTTCATTGGCTGCTTGACTGGAGGGTGTGATTGGTAACCTGAGTTGAGAAGAACTGAGCATGCCCAGTAGCCTAGAGCCAAAGTCAGTTCCTAAGGGAGGGGCCGAGTAGTTAGAGGAGGGGAAGGAACCAAGTGATTAAGGGGGTACTGCAGCCTCACTATTAACCTTTCAGCAACTGTAGGGGAAGGGATTTAAAGATTTTAAAGAGGCTGCTCACTGATTAAATGTTTGTGTGGGGTTTAAAATTTATATTTTATGAAGTACAGGTATGGGATCCCTCATCCAGCAACCTGTAATCCAGAAATCTGCAAATTACAGAAAACCCATGAGCAAATAATTCTATTTTTTCCAATTATTATCTATTTCTCTGTAATAATAAAACAGAACCTTGAAGTTGACGGCAACTGAGCTGCATGAATCCCAATAGGTGCCGATCCTACTGGGAATATTTCATGTTCAACTGATGTTTCATAGCCTTAAGGTACGATGATCCAGTAACAAATCATTCCGGATAACAGATCCTATAACTGTATTTACACACTGTCCCTTCTCCCGGCAGTCACCCCTACCTGCATTGCACTAGGAGCCGCACCCCCCTTATAGCTTATTGCTAAATATTCCCTTTCTAGATAATATCTGTATCCCATCACATTAGTATAATATATAACTTTCATTAGAGTATTAATACTTACAGCCCTTTATTCAGATGACAGGGGGTCACTTCCCTGATATAACTCTCTATATAATTGGCACCATTCATATAGTAATTGGCAGTTAAATCCATACAGACAGTAACTTTTGCTTTTTCTTTACAGTTGCACTGATTTCCCAAAAGAGAGTTATACGTTTATTGCAATATCACTAAATATGTTCCCAGTGAGTCTCCCTATAGAGGGGGCATTATTATATGGGCATTTGCTGATACAAAACATTACTAATCTCCCCCTTACATTATCCCATAATTATTCTGACTCACAAGGAATAATGATCAGGTACTATGGCTGTGTGTAGGGGTTTCTGCATCTGAAGGGTTTAACTCCTACTTATGGCACAGAATGAGCTGCATTGCCCTAACAGTCTTGGTTTATATACAACTTTTCCTATATATTTATTTATTCCAGCTGTTTTTAATCTAAAGAAAGTCTGTAGTTCTAGTAGTGACAATGCATAACAAGAGGCAGGAGAGTTTCTTTATTTTCCTCCCTCATTTGTTTACGTTTTGGTTCAGTGTCACTAAAGATACGGGGAAGGTTTTTGTTCAGCTCTGTATCACTGTGTGTGAGGGGTCCAACCATCCTGCTGGCAGTAATAATCTGCTGCATCTTCTGCTTCCATTCTGCTGATTGTAAGGGTGAAATCTGTCCAAGTCCAACTGCCGCTGATCCGCTCTGGGGTCCCTGTGTGTCGGGTACTTGCCCCATAGATCAGCAGCTTTGGTGCCTGCCCTGATTTCTGTTGGTACCAGGCTAATGCATAGCCAACACTGCTACTGGCTTTACATGTGAGGGTGACAGTTTCTCCCGGTGACACAGAGACATAATCTGGGGACTGAGTCAGCACAATCTGCCCATAGGAACCTGAGGATTGGAAAAGAAATAAAAATATTATAAATGTTCATCATTACTTAGCAGTTTATGTGTAGAAGATACACAGGATACATGGGGGTTCCTCTCACCGTGGCTAAAGAGCAGGGGGCCCCCCAGCAGCAGCCCCAGCAGTAGATAAGTGGGATAAGGCATGTGTGTATGTAGCACTGTGTGACAGATACAGATCATTAATATGGCACAGGGACACTGGCACTTTTATAGCAGCTGCAGTTTAGCCACACACTGTCTCTATGCCCCAACCCACTCCCCTCTCACAGCACCGACTGACTGGGGGGGGGGAGAGGGTTGGTTGCACCCAAACAAAATGCTATTTTAGAAAAAGTCTCTGTGTAAGACAGGAAGGAAAGAATTCAAAGCTCACTGAACATTTAGGGTTAAACTCTGTACCCGGCAGTATCAGTAGCATCGCTATATTGCTCCCCCTGGTGGTGATGCCTTGCTGAACATGCTAATAAAAGGAAAGGCTGAAACCAAAGATTCCCATGTAATCTAAATAACTCAATGCACTGAAAATGCTATTTTATCTAACAGTATTGACTCCAAATGTATTAAAGCTGGGCAAGTTTGTTATAAATTAATGTAGAGAGCTCTGTAACTTGCTGGCCCTATATAAGTAAATGCTGATAGGACTGGAAAGGAAAAATCCTTTGCTCCCCCCTCTCTCTGTCTAGTACCTTCTTTTCTTCTTTTCTCTTTTCACTTTAGGGTGAGGGCACAGGGTTTTGATACCCGCAGTTAATCTTCCCTAGTGCGGGGGGGAATCTTACCTTATTTATATGCCAGTGTGAATCAAATGTAAATAGATGGGGGATATTCAGTTCAGTCAGTAGGTGGCACCAACCCTTATGGTTGGCCTGTAGGGGATTCCCCTGAAGGAGCCTATATAAGTGCCAGAGCCAGGGACATTCTCTTTGGCCATTTGGTAGGCTGCACCCTGTTTGCAGGTCAGTACCGGGTCAGTGCCGGGTCAGTACTGGGTCAGTGCCGGGTCAGTACCGGGTCAGTGCCGGGTCAGTACCGGGTCAGTGCCGGGTCAGTACCGGGTCAGTGCCGGGTCAGTGCCGGGTCAGTACCAGGCTCACCATAGAGTTGGGAGGCAGGCCCCCACTATCCCCTTTCCTGTGATGGGATTCTACCAGATACTCCCGTTACTGGACCTGTTCCAATTCTTTTTTATTTGGCATAGGAAAAAATAAATCAATATGAGTCCAACTGAGCTCTGAGAGGAGTCCGTTTATACAGGTTTGGCTGAAAGATTCCTTTCCTGAATTCTAGAACCAATCAGAAAAGAGACATTTGTGTTTAAATAGGAAGCCATTTGGCATAACCACCAAATGATGGCGCTGTTGTGTCCCTTATGGAAGGGTCAGTGTCCCCCTCTCTTTCATCCATGTTAAATATTCCCCTAAGGGTTATTTCCAACTGAGGCCTCTGACACAATATGAAGGTTTAGCAGTTACAGGGGATTGCATGGCTGGAATCTAATATTATCCAAATAGCACAAAAATACCGGCACAACAGGACTTGTTTAAGTGGATAAACCCTGCTGATTTTAATAGTAGCAAACCATGTAACGTTTCGGGGGCTCGCCCCTTCGTCAGACATAACGACCAGTGCAGCGGCGCAGTATTTAAAGTGTAGCAGCAATGACATCACACATTTAATTAACTCATTTGTTCCCAATAAAATATATAAAAACTAAGGGGTTAATTAGTCCACAGTCCAAAGTCCTTTACCCCTTGTGCTAAAAAAACCAATGCAGTATTTGAACTATAGCAGCAATGATATCACTCATTTAATTAATTCATTTGTTCCTGGTACAATACATAGAAACTCAGGGGTTAATTAATCCCTAGTCCAAAATCCATTATCACTTGTGCTATGTGTGAAAGTTACCCCCTAAGTGAATAGACACTGAAACCAAACAATGTTGCAACAAAGCAACTTTGAAAGATGCGGCAAGTACCATTTCCATGTAACCGAGGGGCTTAATAGGGAAGAAAGTCACTACTTTACCCTACGGGGCAGAAGGGGTAGAATCTGTCCCCGGTATATTCCAAATTCATCTCTGCAAATAAATAAAATAACATTAATCATAAATAACACAATAGTTTACAGGAAATAAGTCAAATGAAACTCTTCATTAAGGCCCCGGGGCCCCGAGTTTGAAGAGCCCAAATCCCATAAGATTCACGTTGCAAAAGATCCCTATTCTTATCCTGCCCGGGATTTTTTCCATCGTTCCCAGTATCTGCCTCTCACTTGTCATACCCTGGGCCCATGTGTTAGCAGAGTATCTGGGTAATCTGGAGTAGCAGTAACAGTCAGGAGTCTTACCAATCAGGATGATGCTGCAAGCATGGCTGATACTTTATTCACCTTACAACAAGAAGGAAACAGGAACATAACATCACATCCTGGAGACTCTTCCCAGAATGCATAGGTTCATAAAAGCTTTATAAACACAAAACAGTATGTATACTGAAACCTACTGGCAGAACATAACAGTATAACACAGTATATTAGAGAGAAGGCTTTTGTTGCTAACTGACAGTGTACAAACACTAGTCTAACACCCCCACTCAACAAATACTTCTCACATTAGTCCCATTCTTGTTCTGAGCTTCTCAAATTTAGATCGTGGTAGTGGCTTTGTCATAGCATCTGCTATCATATTGTCAGTCTCACAGTATACAAGCTCAATGACATTTTGTTCCAGTAGATCACGCAGGTAGTGATGTTTAACATCAATGTGCTTGGTTCTGGCGTTGATCTTTTCACTGTTTGCAAGCTTTATACATTGGTTGTCCTCATATAAAACTGTTGGCTGGGATATCGGCTCACCAATATCTTCTAATTGTTGACGCAACCAAATTACTTCTTGACTAGCATGAGCTGCTGAAATGTATTCTGCTTCTGTAGAAGACAATGCCACAGAAATTTGCTTTTTGCTAGACCAGGATATTGGGCTGTTACCCAACTTGAACAAGTAGCCACTTGTAGATTTGCGAGTACTGGGGTCACCTGCCCAGTCTGAGTCCACATATCCTGTGAGTTCTAGGACACCACTTGCTGATATCTTTAAACTCAAGTCTTTAGTTTGTTTGAGGTATTGCATTACTCTCTTAATTGCATTCCAATCTCTCTGACGAGGTTTACTTACACGTCTGCAAAGAAATGACATAGCAGCACCTATATCTGGACGTGTAGTGGTGGCAATGTAGAAGAGTGCCCCCACTGCTTGTCTGTATTTTTCATTATTTGGCAGAAGATCTTCTTCTCCTTCCAACTTTAAGTAGGCTGTGTCCATTGGGGTGCTCACACCTTTGCATTCTGCCATGCCAAACTGATTAAGGATAACACCAATTTTGGCACTTTGATTTAGTAGAAAGCTTCCCTCTTCCTCTCTTTGTATCTGTATTCCTAGGTAGTAGGTTACATCTCCTAGGTCTTTGGTTTCAAAGTGCTTGTTGAGAGTTGAATTCAGCTTTGCAATTTCCTTATGCTCTTTGTGAACAATTATCAAATCATCAACATAGAGTAGTAAATACATCCACTCCTCACCCGTGTGTTTGCAGTATAGGCATGGATCAGCTTTACTTCTTGTGAAGCCTTCATCTAACAGGACTTTATTCATTTTTGCATTCCATGCCCTCGCTGATTGCTTCAGCCCATAGAGTGATTTACTCAATTTACAAACAAGATGTTCTTCTCCATCTTTCACATAACCTTCTGGTTGTGTCATGTACAGTTCCTCTATTATGTCACCATTAAGAAAGGCTGTTTTAATGTCATGATGTCTCACAATCATATTTCTCAGAACTGCAATAGCCATTAAAGTTCTAAAAGTACTTTGCTTGGCAACAGGAGCAAAAGTAGCATCATAATCTTCTCCATATTTCTGTGAGAATCCCTTTGCAACCAATCTTGCCTTGTATCTATGGATGTTACCTTCGGAATCACATTTAGCCTTAAAAACCCATTTACATCCAATTACACATTTACCTTGAGGTAACTCTGTAAGTTTCCAAGTTTGGAGCTGGTTGAGAGATGCCATTTCTTCATTGGCTGCTTTAATCCACATTTGCTTCTCAGGGATAGGCAACTTTTGCATTTCCTCCCATGATGCTGGTTCAGGCTGTGGTGCTGTCCGAACCATATAGGACAAGCGTTTAGCTGGGATGCCCTTATTGCTTCTTGAGGACTTTCTGACTGAACTTGTAGAGGTTTCATCTTCTGCCTGTTTAGTTTCTGTATCACTTACTTCAGTTTCTGTGCTCTGTGTTGGTTGAGGATCTTCTGTAGATTGGGCAGTTGTTATCACATCATGAAACTTTAGACATACAGAGTTTTCATCAATAATCACACTTCTGCTGATTGTAACTTTGTTGGTGTTTGGGTGCAGGATTCTGTACCTCTTTTGAGATTCACTATAGGAAGTATCCCTTCCTCAGCACAAGCTTCCCACTTTGTACGCTTTTCTTTGGGAACATGTACATAGGCTTTGCTTCCAAAGATTTTAATGTGCCTCAAGTCTGGTTTCTTTTCATTCCATAGCTCAAATGGAGTCTTTTCTATTGCTTTTCCGGGTAAGCGGTTTTGAAGATAGCAGGCTGTCACAATTGCTTCTCCCCAATACATGGTTGCCATATCTGTATCAAAGAGCATGCTTCTTTCACTTTCACACAATGTGCGGTTCATTCTCTCTGCAACACCATTTTGCTCTGGGTTGTATGGTACAGTAGTCTGAAACATAATTCCATGTTTTCTCAGAATGGCTTGTGTTTTGCCACTTGTGTACTCAGTCCCATTGTCTGCACACAGTATTTTTGGCATTTTGCTAAATTTATCGCTTACTTGAGCAAGATACTCTTCAAGCTTCTCTGGAACTTCATCCTTGCTGTGCAGCAGGTAGACTACTGTGTACCTTGAGAAATCATCAATAAATGTAAGAAAATATTTCTTCTTTCCTGGAGTCTGAGTTTTCATTGGACCACATAGATCTGTGTGAATTAGGTCCAGGGGTTGTTGAGCTCGGCTGTTGCTGGCTTTTGGAAAAGGTTTCTTTGTCATTTTCCCCTTTATGCAGCTAGAACATTTCATTTGCTTACTACATGCATCAATTTTTATACCACTGGCATGCTGATCCTGAACTAGTCTTTTTATGGCTTCAGGGTTTCTGTGCCCAAGGCGACGGTGCCATGTATGAATACAGTTCACATGTCTTTCCTCTTTGGCAGCCTTAACCATTTCCTTACAGTGCAGCTGATAAAGTTCATCTCTGATTTTTCCTTTGGCGAGTATGCAACTCCCCTTTGTGATAATGCAGTCATTACCTTTAAATGTAACTGTATTCCCTTGCTTAGTTGGCTTTTTCACAGACAACAAATTACTTTCAAGAGCTGGGACATATAGGACATTCTTGACAGGTATCTTTCTAGTGACTGTTTTGGAGACAGGGCAGTGAAGAAAACCTTCTCCCACTCCCTCTGAGACCATATATAGCCCATTAGCTGTAGCAATTCTTTCTGCGTTACTTTGATCAAGCTGTGTGAAGAATTTCTTATCATTGGTCATATGACTTGTAGCTCCTGAGTCAATACACCAGTTGTGAATTGATGCTCCATCCTCTTTGGAGTGAAAGGCACACTCTGCATTTGTGTCTTCCATTTCTCCTTTAACACTTTTGGCCTTTTGTTGGTTAGCTTGCCTCTTTAGCTGATTCATTCTAGCTTTCCAGACTCTGCAGTTTGCCTTTAAATGACCTGGCTTTTTGCAAACATAACATTCACGTGTTTCACGCAGTGCAATAGGGTTTTTAGTTTGATCTTTAATTTTTAGTGCAGTCTCTGTTTCTGTAGCAGATTTGTCATTTGTACTTTCTGCTTTACGCTTGTATCATCCACAAGTTTGCCTTTAACATACTCTAGTGTGAGCTCATCATCTGGCCGTGCATCTAGCGCTGTGACAAGTGTCTCATAACTCTCTGGAAGACCGCTGAGCAGCAGTGCTGCAACATGAAAGTCTTTTATTTCTTCTCCTACCCCTCACAGGTGTTCCACCATTTCTAAGGTGCTTCTTATATAGTCCTGCATATGCTGGCCTTTCATCAGCTTAGTCTGGTACAGTTTTCTAATTAGGTACAGTTTATTGCTGAGATTTGCCCTCTCATGTACTTTCTGTAGCTCCTCCCACATTTGTTTTGCAGTTTCACATTTGCAAATATGCACAATCTGATCATCATCAATGCTAAGAGAAACAGTGCTCTGTTCCTTTTGATCTTTCTCTAGCCATTCATCTGTGGGTGGATTTGGCCTGGCCTCCTGTATGCACTTCCATGTACCTTCTCTGATTAGCAGCATCTTTATTTTAAACTTCCAAGACTGGTAGTTCTGGTTAGTCAGATTGGCTACTGAGAACTTTATGCTGTTAGCAGCCATTACTTCTGCTCTCTGAGCTGTGCTTATAACTGCACCACTATTCAGGTATATAGCTGGAGCGGTATCTGCTAGCTCTATCTGCAGGCTGTATGTGGCAGCTTATCTGTGAGCTTTATCTGCCAGCTGTATCTGGGAGCTGTATCTGGGCCCATAACCTGTTAGCAGAGTATCTGGGTAATCTGGAGTAGCAGTAACAGTCAGGAGTCTTACCAATCAGGATGATGCTGCAAGCATGGCTGATACTTTATTCACCTTACAACAAGAAGGAAACAGGAGCATAACATCACATCCTGGAGACTCTTCCCAGAATGCATAGGTTTATAAAAGCTTTATAAACACAAAACAGTATGTATACTGACACCTACTGACAGAACATAACAGTATAACACAGTATATTAGAGAGAAGGCTTTTGTTGCTAACTGACAGTGTACAAACACTAGTCTAACACCTCCATATAAGAAATCCCACACAGACTCCCAAGAGACATCCGGCTGGGAGAGAGACTCAATAAAAACACCAATAACCAATGTATAAACATCACATGATGACATGGTCATAATATAATAATATCATTTTTGAACTATTTCCCTTCTTCTGACTCTTTGCAGCTTTCAAATGGGGGTCACTGACCTCTGAGCCAGACATCCCTACATCATACTTAAACTTAACTCAGAGGGGGACAGCCCCTTTAAGACTGCACCACTAGGACCTTATGTGTCCCTCCAATATCACTCGGTGCTACAGGAGTAAGTCTTTGGCCAAGTTCCTCAGTGGCCTTTCTTGTGAGGATCTGCTCCCCCCAATTTTATTTGCTTTTAAAACATTTTATTGAAGTTTTGCAATAAACATGTAGGATGAATAATGACAAATTATTTAAACATAGGTTGTACAACAATAGTCACATTCGACAGTTTGTCCTTCAAAAAGATAAGAAATGAAGAAAATAGAATACTTACAGAGAAACAAAATAAGTGATTTAAATAGAGAAAAACAAAACAAAAACAAATTAACTAACTTTGCCCAGTGGATAAACTATAAAAAGAAAAGAGAGCAAAATCAAGGATAATTTTGCTTATATGTTCGTGAATTATTGAAATAAATCTATATATGCAGCATTTTATAAATCTGATCCTTATTACTTATATCTATAGCATTAAAGAAAAATGACCATGTGTTTTTAAAAGGAATCCTGGATTTAGTTTTACTTGTTTTTGCTTTGATGGCCCCGCGCCGGCTCAGCTGATTAAGATAAGAAATCATTTCTGTTATAGGGGGGGTTTCTTCTTTTAACCAATAATAAAATAATGCTTTTTTAGAGGCAGCCATAAACAAAAATAATAATTTATCAATTTTTTGTGCTAAGGAGACTGGAAAAATGTTTCATAACACCTCCTCTTTTTTAATGTGTAATAGAGCGAAACTAGGAGATAACTTTATATTTAATTCAACCTGTGGTTCAAGAATCTTTCCACCAAGTTCCAGAAGTTCCCAATCTTCGGACAGGACCATAGGTAGTGGAATAAATTAACCCCAGTTTCGTTACATTTGGGGCAATAAGAGTTTGTTTTAAAGCACTTATTACGAACTAAACGTTTTCCATATCCTAAATGGACAAGTTTGAATTGTTGAATCCTCCAGCTTTCAGCAAAAATCAGATTGTAGAATTCATGCATAGACTTAACCAATTGGAAGGGGATATAGAGTGTTGCAGATAAACAGAGCACTTAGCAGACACATTCTCTAAGGGATGATTATCTTGGGTAAAAACATCCCAGAATGTACCAGAAAGTATGTTGATTTTTATATTATGTGGTTTGTCTTTAAATTCTAATAATTCCTCAGCCAGTCTGTGTTTAGCGACAACAAAATTGTCTTTATTGTGAGTCACTGATAAACCACACTGGCCGGCTAAGGAAAAGTATTTATCAATTTCAGTGAATTAAAGAATAATTGTTTGGATCTAGTAGGTCTTTTATCAATATGATGTTTTTTTTCTCAGATGTTAGTAAAAAGGGAGAAGACCTTAATGGGTCAGAGGTTTTCAATAGAAGTGTAACTGGCATGAAGGGAGTTTGAGAGTAACTGAAGCCATGGCTGGAGAATAGATATTTCCATACACAAATAGTGTCCCGATATAGAGGGTTCCTTTTAATATCTCTTGGTAAATTACTCCATTTACTGTGTAATGCAGAAAATATATCAGAATAAGGTTCATGGAGTAATTCTATCTCTGGGTTGGTGTATTTGTTACTTTGAAAGATCCATTCAATAAGGAATCTTGTTAGAGCAGACAGGTTAAATGTTCTAAAATTCGGTATTTTTAGTCCACCAAGTTTAGCAGGTCCCCTTAATTTGGACAAAGCTATTTTAGATTTTTTTTCATTCCAAATAAATTTCACAAGTGCAGAATCTATCTTTCTAATATCTGAGTGTCTAATAAGTAAAGGTAAGTTGATTAAAGAATAAATCAGTTTAGGAAAGGTTAAAGTTTTGAAAAAGATCACCCTGCCTTTTAAATTTAATGGGGAATGTATCCATTTTTTACACATTGAGATGATATTATTAATGGCAGGAGTGATGTTCAAGGAATACAACTTATTTAAATCTATGGGAATAGTTTAGCCCAAATATTTGAGTTGTGTCTTTGGGGGTCTTAATTGCAGCTTCTTTAAAAGAGAGTTAGATATAGAGCCAAATGGATTCATTATCTCAGTCTTGTCAACATTTACTTTATATCCTGAAAAGGACTGAAAATTCACAAGCATATCAAAAACGGCTTTAAGAGAGTTATTGGGATTTTTTATGATTAGCAGCAAGTCATCTGCAAATGCTAATCCCTTAAGTGATACCTTGGAAAGCCTTAGAAGAATTGAAAGCTCTAATCAATGGTTCTAAAGCTATATTAAATAGCAAGGGAGATAAGGGGCAGCCTTGTCTAGTCCCCTTAAAAATTGAGTTTTGGGATTAGAGTAAAGATATTGAATGTAATGATAAAATGGGCCATTAATACCAAATAAATCCTAACAACTGAAAAGATGGTCCCAAATCAAATTATCGAAAGCTTTCTGAGCATCAATATTAATTATGGAGCAAAGAAACTTATGTTTCTTGGTATAAAATATTATATTAAGTAAAGCTCTTATGTTCTTAACCCCTGATCTATTTTTAATAAAACCGTTTTGAGCTCCGGAGATAACAGAAGGAAGGATCAGGGACAATCTATCAGCCAAAATTTTTGATAATAACTTAATATCTTGATTTAATAGAGATATTGGCCTATAAGATGAGGGGAGAGAAAGATCTTTATCTTTTTTCGGTATAACTTTATGGCTAGAAAGTTCACTAGAAGGAAGTTTTTTAACGGATAGAAGAATATCATTAAAAAGATTAGTTAGGAAAGGAGACATTTTGTCCTTCAGAAGTTTATAAAAAGTGGGGGGGAAGCCATCAGGACCACTCACTTTTCTATTAAATTGTCAATGGCATAAGTAACTTCTTCAATTAAAATTGGTCCATTAAGATCTTTTAATTATTCCAAAGAAATTTGGGGGATCTTGCAGTTAGTAAGAAATGAGTGTTATATGAGTATAGCTTTTCATAGTAATTGTTGAATATATCAACTATTTTATTGAGATCATTAGTTATTACATTGTATTTAACCCCCAAATTTTTGCTGGGGATACTATAGGCCATGGAGCTCTGCCCATCCCCTTACATGCAATGTCTGGGGCAGCTTTGGTAGATAGGCAATAGGGCCATTTGCCCAGTGTCCCCCAGAAAGGGAAGGGGCACTATCTGATTTTTCATCTGCAATAAAGCTTTCTCCAGATACACCTGGTCCTTCATTTCAGTACAGTAACAGCAATGTAAGGTTTTCAACAGGTAAATCTTTTTTTTTTTTTTACAATATTTAATGAACATTTGGAGAAAGCTATCGGGTGCCCAGGGGGCTTTGCCTTACGCACAGTGAGCAGTGAGTATACAAAAGGCGCTACTGGATATTCATAGCCAAATAGTTCCCATAGTTACCCAGCCTTGCAGCAGCCCCCCCTTCCTCCCCACAACCCCCTGCAACTCCCAGCACCCTTCTGATGGGCAAGTAGGCTCCCAGCTGTACTGAACTCCCAGCAGGAATCTCCCACTCACCCCACACATTCTCTCCCCTGTACTTATCTGTATTCATATTGGGAAGCCCAGTCTGTATAACAGCAGTCACTATATGGGCCCCCCTCTCAGTGGCACCGACATTCAGCTCAACTGCAGCTGGAAATAAAGGGGAAGGTTTTTGTTCAGCTCTGTATCACTGTGTGAGTGGGGACTGGAAGTCCTGCATACAGTAATAATCTGCTGCATCTTCTGCTTCCATTCTGCTGATTGTAAGGGAGAAATCAGTTCCAGAACCGTTGCCGCTGATCCGCTCTGGGGTCCCTGTGTGTCGCCTGGTTGCCCAGTAGATTAGCAGCTTTGGTGCTTTCCCTGACTTTTGCTGGAACCAGTAGATCCTACTGTCTCCATCACTATCAACAACACTGCTACTGGCTTTACATGTGAGGGTGGCAGTTTCTCCCGGTGACACAGAGACATAATCTGGGGACTGAGTCAGCACAATCTGCCCATAGGAACCTGAGGGATTGGGAAAGAAAGGAAAATATTATAAATGTTCATCATTACTTAGCAGTTTATCTGTAGAAGATACACAGGATACATGGGGGTTCCTCTCACCGTGGCTAAAGAGCAGGGGGCCCCCCAGCAGCAGCCCCAGCAGTAGATAAGTGGGATAAGGCATGTGTGTATGTAGCACTGTGTGACAGATACAGATCATTAATATGGCACAGGGACACTGGCACTTTTATAGCAGCTGCAGTTTAGCCACACACTGTCTCTATGCAAAACCCCAACCCACTCCCCTCTCACAGCACCGACTGACTGGGGGGGGTGAGGGTTGGTTGCACCCAAACAAAATGCTATTTTTATTTGAGTTTATTTGAGTGACAGAATCTGGCTCCACTTCCCATCAGAGACTGCTCAACTGACACACAGCAAACAGCTAGTTTCTATATCTGCTCTGTTGTGTCAGGGGTAATTGAGGGTCTGTATATTATGCACTGAGCTGTGAAACTCTTGTTTGTTAATACTTATTTACTATATAAAGAGCATTATTTGTTAACACAACGTTTGCCTCCTCGACTTTTTCACTTCCAAATAGCTGTGCATTGAGTAACTAATTATCTTGCCCGGGTGAAAACCCAAGGTGGAACCTGCTCTCTCTGGGAGACCAGTTAGTAGGAGGTTACAGTTATCCAGACGGGATAGGATAAGGGCAGGGATTAGGGTTCAGCTGTTACAACTTGAGAAAGGAAGGGGAGTATCTTGACAATATTGCAGAGAAAAAGTGACAGTTTTGGGAGTGCAGTAATATGGTTAGAGAGGGGGAGGGACTGGGCAAAGATACCCCCAGGCAGCAGCTGAATTAACAGGGTTAATGGGCATGGGGGAGATTGCTAGGGGGCAGTTAGCAATTTGGGGTTACACATCAGTAGTTAGTGAAGGGGTTTATAAATATATCTGGGTGCATCTGCAAATGAAGGTCAAATGAAGAGAAAAGGTTTCTTACAGAGAGACTGTATGGGGCAAATAGCAGGGGGCCAAGTACCCCTGTCTCCAAGCCAATTGCCATTTGGCACAATACAGACTTGCCCCTGGCTCCAGGTTATGCAACAAAATCCCACCCAAAGAATGGGACACGGGTGTCATTGTAACCCCAAACACCTGAAATGGCAGCACCCAGTTTCCAGCTCAATTCTGTCTGATTTGTGCCCATTGTAACCCACTGAGTGCAACTCCTTCTAGTGGCTGCAATTTGGCTGGAATTGTGGGTAAAAATCCTGGCTAATTGCATCGGAAATTGCACTTTGTACCCTGCACTTGTGCAAGTAAATGGCCCTTTATGTGGGTATTTATTCTGGGGGCACAGACCCACCTTAAGTGCAGCTGAAATAATCTGCTTTGTACTGCCCTCATATAGAAATAAACTACTTACCCTATTTGCCTGCCGAATTATTTCGCCCATCACTAGTTGTACATTATGTTTTGGCTTCTGTACCAGCCCAAGGCACCCCCAGCCCTTTAGCAGGGAAGGTCTGTGCCCCCAAAGATGCCCCAGTAGCCCCCCATCTTCTTTTCTGCTGATTCCCTGCACATACTCTGTGCTGCTGGCACTTACCTGAGCTTAGGGGCCCACTCACACTATACTGTATATACAGAATATAAATGGCACAATATGAGGCTGATTAGTGATTAATACAGATAATTACTACATGGCAGCTCACAAACCAGTGCAATTAGCATCAGAATTTAATAATCAGCCCTGTAGCATCAGCTTATATGACAGACAAACCTCATTTTCTGCTTGATAATTTGCGATAACCCCTAAGCCCAGCTTCTCACCAGCTGCCCAGAGCCCACTGAGCATGTGCGGTGCCACTGACACTTTCCAAGGTGGGGAGCTCCTGTGACAATTGTAAAGCCCTGAATCATGGCAGCTATTGAGATGCTGAAACTTTAGGCTGATGCAGTAAATTCAGTATATAAAATATAGCATTTGTACCTATATTCATTTTTAGGGTTTAGTTCTCCTTTAGTGGAAGCAGTGTGTGGGAATATGATGTATAAAGTTTTAAAATATGGACATTGCACATCTTTATCACAGGTTTATGTCAACTGTAACTGTACAACCTACGGTCTCTGTAAAGTTATTATTGGTCTGTGCCGAGCCCCCCCCTACTGAGAATATCCTGCCCCGCTCTGTAGCTTTATAGCGTATCATGCAAATAACTCCCTGGCACAGTAACAGGGGGGTTTTTGTTCAGCTCTGTATCACTGTGTGACCCACTGTCATACTGATAGCAGTAATAATCTGCTGCATCTTCTGCTTCCATTCTGCTGATTGTAAGGGTGAAATCAGTTCCAGAACCGCTGCCGCTGATCCGCTCTGGGGTCCCTGTGTGTCGGGTACTTGCCCTATAGATCAGCGGCTTTGGTGCCTGCCCTGATTTCTGTTGGTACCAGGCTAACCAGTTGCTAATACTGCTACTGGCTTTACATGTGAAGGTGACAGTTTCTCCCGGTGACACAGAGACATAATCTGGGGACTGAGTCAGCACAATCTGCCCATAGGAACCTGAGGATAATAAATACACAGTAAGTCTATATAGCTGTAAAGCAGTGGGCAAATGTGTGTATGTGAGTGCTGCTATAAGTACCTGTAAGAGAGAGAGAGAAGAGAGCGCAGAGGCCAAGCAGTAAGTATCTCCCCATACTGACAGTAGGAGCAGTGCAGGGGCAGATCCCTGAGACTGAGTCACATAGGAAATAGAACATTTATAGCCCCTTATATCTACAGGCAACTCACCCACAGTTTGTGTATGCAAAGTCACATAAGGAATGAAAGTGTCTGGGTTACACAAGGGATATTACAGCAGGTTCCATGAATGGCTGCTAAACCGTACATACAAGATTACTTGGGCTCTTGGATTTGGCCCTTTGCCACAACATAATATTCCCATTTCATTAATTTCAGTTTGTATGTTCTCTCCATTCCCCTCGGATACAGAATCAATAACTTGTAGTACAGTAGAACCCACTGTAAATTCTGGGCAGATATAAAATCTGGGAATAAAGATGCTGCTTGTGGGACTGTTTGTGGGTAAAATCCAAGGATGGAAAATCGGGTTCTACTGTAGGTATCAGATTGCATTATGGAACCCAACCAATTGAATTCCATGCAGGTAAAACTGGCCAAGTCCCTTTTCCGCTGGCGTCGCTGCAACCCCAAAGTCAATATGATAAACTATAAAGCTATAAATAAGTGCATAAACACTTTTAGTTCACAAAAAGTTTCTGGAGACTGGAGATCAAAACTGAACGGCATATTCTAGATGGGGCCTTATATCCAGGTTCCTAAAAGTATTATGGGTAATGAACAATCATGGCACATATACTGTATAATGAACCAATAGCAGCTGCTGGGTGAGAGACTCACGGTCGGTCAGTGTCATAGTTCTATTACATATTGTCATTAAATTAACTCTGATTCATAACAAGAATCAGGTCTGTTAGGGGGGAGATGTGATTCTCTTGGGAGATTATTTTTTCAGTATCTCAATTTCTACCTTTATTAGGGGTTAAATTGTAGTTCACTAAAATACATTGCAATTTTGCTTCTTTGCAGAGTGTATTTGGCTTTATAAACAGGGAAGGGCTCCGGGGGGTACGAGGTGCTATAAACCAATAAAGTTTCATGTTCTGTTTAATGTACATTTTGATGCTGAACATATTATCCCTGAGGGCTTTTATATAATTCCAGGATATTCACATGTGAAACAGGATACCGAGTGTACAACAAGCAGTTTATAACCGGCCGGGGCATGTAATGGTACCAGCAATGAATTGTCCATGAAACCGCGCTAGAATTGTGCCGTATGGTCTGTCTTGCTGGGAAAAAACACCACAAACAGTTGTACGAGAAAAAAAAGATTATTATTAGATGTCAATGGAATCAGAGATGATTTAGACAATTTCTGGCCTGAGTAACTGGAAGAAAGGAAATCTAGACAGTATGATACTGATGGGAATGTCACTGCCATCTTTGAAAGAAACATGGGAGCCATTTCTCTCTACAAAGAGCAGTTGTACCATAGTGGGGAGCAGTTTCTGTAACAATATAGGGCAATGTATAAGCTATTTCTTCCCATTGATTCCAATTGTAGTCATTACATTCTCTGTGGTTTTCTGAACTTTTATGTGGAATGAAACGCGGCAATTTACTCATCACCAATTTAACACAAAATAGCAACGGCGACACGGAAATCTCCAAGTTAAGATGGGCACAGACTGATGGACTGGGGCCCAAATCCAATTATTTGCCCCCTGGTTCAACAACTGGAGCATGTTGGGTTTATAAACATTGCAATGTGTTCCTCTCCTGATGAAATTTTCCAGCCTTTCCAGTTGGTGTTTCACAGTACCATGTTAGTAGCCTCTGAATCACTTCCAAAGCCCACACTCTCCTTCCATCCAGTATCCACTTGAAATGCTTAGCAACAATCAAACTTCTTAAATCCTTAAGGAAATATCATAATTTATGAGTTTTTGCCTTGTCAGCCCCTCTTCGGATTTGCCATTAATAGATAAAGGTGCTGAGGCATAAGATTGGGTTCCAGCCTCCCCTTCCCAACACTGCTGAGATCTCAGTGCCGCCAGGGAAGCAATTACCCAGCGCTGAGCGCTACAATATGAAACCATATGCAGAGGGACTCTGAGAGAATTCCCCCTCCCTGCCTATTGGAGAATACTGAAAAGAATTACCGCTTAGATGACAAGGAATCATTCTTTTGTAGGCACGGCCTGAAGGCCAGATATTGTCCCTCCCACTATCCCCCATATCTACAGCTTTGTTGCCATTCTGATTAAGAGACAGGATAACCGGTATGTGATATCTGAGCATTCAGCTTTCTTTTAGACAGAGGAGAAACTGCACACAGACACCATGCTTCTCTTCCTTCAGGAAGTCTCAACTTTATTAACACTTCTGCATTAACAAACAGACATTGTGTCACATGACACCAGATCAGTGTGAGATCTGTATGAGATCTGTATGAGAGCACATATATTATTGCATATCTTAACACCCCCACTTGCTCACATACTACTGAAAGACTTATTTATCATAAATTTATAATACACTGGTTCATTCACCAAATATGTAATTTGTAAACTCTTCCAGTTTAAACTTTGTTACTGGTTTAGTCATAACATCTGCTACCATTTTGTTTGTGGAACAATACTCTAGGGTTATCTTACCCTCACTCAGTGCAGATCTAAGAAAATGATATTTGATATCAACATGTTTGCACCTTTGACGGCAAACTGGATTCTTTGTCAGTGCTATTGCACCTTGATTATCTTCAAAAATCTTTACTGGCTCATATTGACATTCACCGTCCATTTCTTTGAGCAACTGTACAAGGTACAAACTCTCCTGTGTAGTAGCAGCTAGTGCTATATATTCAGCCTCACAGGAAGATAGTGCAACAGTGGGTTGTTTCTTTGACTTCCAAGAAATTAATGGGCCATTCTTGGTTAGACTAAAACAATATCCCGTTGTGCTTCTTCTATCATTTAGGTCTGAAGCCCAACTAGCATCACTGTATTCCTCAAGTTTTAGGTTCTCGTTACATTTTCTGTAACACAACTCAAAATCAATAGTACCTTTTAAGTATCTCATCACATGTTTAGCAATAGTCCAATGCTGTTCATTTGGTTCTGAAAAATGTTGTGACAGTTTGCTTATCACCCAGCTCAAATCTGGTCTTGTACATGTTGTCACATAAATTAAACTGCCTACTACCTCCCGATACCTTTTAGCATCTGTGGGATCACTGTCATTAAGCTCCAGTTTTTGCTCACAAGGAGTCAATCTTGGTTTACAATCTGACATACCAAATTTTTCAAGTATTTTTGATATATATTTCTTTTGATTCATCTTTATCACTTCACCAGTTTGTTCAAAATTTACACCTAGAAAATACCTAAGCTTGCCAAGATCTTTCATTTTGAATCTTGTAGCGAGCATTGCTTTCACATCAGTGAGTAGTGTTTCATTACTGGCAGCAATAATAAGATCATCAACCCATATCAATAGTATTACTCTCTCACTTCCAGACTGTTTAATGTATACACAATGGTCTACTGAATTCTGTACAAATCCACTTGTGCATAGATAGTTATGTAACATTTTATTCCAATTTCTACCTGATTGTTTTAGACCATACAATGACTTATTTAGTTTGAGAACTAACCTATCATTAGTTTCAGTTTTGACCTCAAATCCCTCTGGTTGGTCCATGTATACCTCACAATCAATTGGGGCATGTAAATAAGCTGTTTTCACATCCATTTGATGTAGGACAAAGTCATATTGTACTGCCATTTGCATCAAAATGCGTATAGAAGTAAAGTTTACAGTTGGAGAAAATGTCTCCATGTAATCAATTCCCTTTACTTGATTGTAACCTTTAGCTACATATCTAGCTTTGTATGTTTCCGATCCATCGGTATTGCTTTTTATTGCATATACCCATCTACCCCCCACTGAATTTTTACCTTCTGGTAGGGTAGTCAGTGTAAAAGTATCATTCTCCTTTAATGAATCCATTTCATCTTTCATTGCATTAAGCCATACCTGTGACTGGGGTGAATCTATTGCTTCTCTAAATGTTTGTGGTACATCATGTACTCTGTAACAGTAATCAATATTTGTCAGTATCTGATCATTACAGTCTGACTTGAGTACATAATCATCTAAGTACTGAGGGGATTTTCTTTCTCTTTTGGGGTATCGTGTACAATGGCTATCCTGAATTTGGCCATTATCATTACCCTCTGTAATCTCAGTTTGAGAAACTGGGGCCTCCCCTGGATTTTGATTTGATATAGGGCGTACACTTCTTTCCCTATAAATGACATCATCATCATTTGACAGATCCGTTTGGGTTTGTCTCTCAGTTACACACTTTGTGATAAACTTCACTAGCCTGTGTTTAAAAACCTTTCCAGTCTCTGGGTAATACACCAGGTATGAGGGACTATTTCTGTCATATCCTACAAAAATTCCCTTTTTACACTTTGAGTCTAGTTTCTTTCTATCATACTGGTATGCAAAGCATTCTGACCCAAAAATGTTCATCTTTGAAAGATTAGGCTTTCTCCCCGTTAGCATATAGTATGGGGTTTGCCTTAAACGATTGTTAAAACACCTATTGCGAATCATAGCAGCAGTCATTACTGCATATGTCCATAACTCTTTTGGTAATTTACTCTCAAGTAACATACATCTCGCCATCTCAAATAGCGTTCTCCAATTTCTCTCAGCAGTCCCATTTTGATGGGGTGAGTATGGTGCTGAGGTCTCATGCCTTATACTCTTCTTACTGAGCAGTGATTGAAAATTCTTTGACATAAATTCTGTGCCATTATCAGACCGCATGCATTTAATTGTCCCATAGGGGGCAGTATCAGCAATAAACTTTTCTGTGGCTAACACTGTATCACTCTTATTTTTCAGAAAGTATACAAATACTGTACCTGAATAATCATCAGTAAATGCTATGGCATATCTAAAACCATCTTTTGCTACTGGTTCTATAGGGCCTGATAAATCAGTGTGTACTAGTTCAAGTGAGTGCTTGGCACGAGTGTCAGGTTCTCTGTTCCTGTTTTGAACAAATTTTCCCTGGGTACAAATTTCACATTTTAGATTAGACTTATCAACCTTACCCTTAATGTTCATTCCTTCTACTACACCTTGTAGTTTTAAAATATCATCATAATTACAGTGACCAAGGATTTCATGCCACGTTTGGATATCATAACAGCCGTGACAGCTGTCATTTGTCTCATCAAAAGTGTTCAGATAATAAAGCCTATTATATTTCTTTATGATGAACTTGGTACCGTTCTTATGGATCAATTCGCTCCCATCTTGATGGAATTTAACAGATGCACCATTTCTTGTTGCTGCTTCAACAGAGAAAATGTCCTGTGGATATGTGGGGATATACAGTGCATTAAGTAACGTCGTCTTCACTTGGTTTCCCTTGCTGTCAGTCAGGCACACTTCTGCGTCACCTCTCCTGAGTGCTACTCCAGAAGACTTTTTCCCGTCCGCCAACTCCATGTAGTGCTTTTCCGGCTTGAATGTGTCATCAAATCTTTGAAACTTTTTAATGTCTGTAATAATATGTGATGTTGCTCCTGTATCAACCATTAGTCCTTTGGTTATTAAACTGTTTGACTGGTTTTCACTTATTTTAAAGGCAAATGTTTGCTCTGCGTCATCAGTCACTTGCTTTACATTATCCCGTGCTTTGCGTCTGCAAAATGCCTCTTTATGTGTCGGGCTCTTGCAATAGTTACACCACTGTGACCTCCTTTTATTTAGTTTGCTTGGGCACGCATTAGCTTTATGTCCCTTTTGGTCGCAGTTGTAGCAAATAAAGTTAAGGTCTCCTCTCTCCCTTGCTGTTGTAACAGGGGTGCTGACCTTCATCACATTATCAGTGTTTGGGCTGACACGGTATTTTTCAGTGTCCTCAAAACTTCTTAATTGTGTTTTAAACTCAGTAAAAGTCATTTTTCCATCACCTTGTGTGATATGGATAGCAAAGGGTTTAAATGTTTCAGGTAAACCTTTGAGAATCATTGCAATTAACAGACCATCACTCAGTGTCTCTCCAGCATTTCTCAGTGCTGTAATAGCTGTTTCTGCACGTATGATATAGTCTGTAACACTTTCATTTGCAGTTTTCTGAAGAGATGTTAGCTCTGTGTATAAGCTAATTATTCGTGGCTTACCTTTGCCAGCATAGTGGTTTCTCAGGATTTGCAGTGCTTTCCTGCCATCATCAGCTGCTTCTCTCATAATCAGAGACAGACTTTTATCATCCAAAAATTGGACTAACTCAGCATAAGCCTCCTCTTTCTTACTTGTGTCCCCATCTGAGTCTGTATCATCTGAGGGTTCATGCAGGATGGTTTCTTTAAGTTTCATCAGGCGCAGATGGCCTAGAAACTTTGTCTCCCATAGTTCATAATTCTTTTCATCTCCGTCAAATAACAGCCTGCTCCATCGGTTTCCTCCATCTCTCCTGGGCCCATAACCTGTTGCCATTCTGATTAAGAGACAGGATAACCGGTATGTGATATCTGAGCATTCAGCTTTCTTTTAGACAGAGGAGAAACTGCACACAGACACCATGCTTCTCTTCCTTCAGGAAGTCTCAACTTTATTAACACTTCTGCATTAACAAACAGACATTGTGTCACATGACACCAGATCAGTGTGAGATCTGTATGAGATCTGTATGAGATCTGTATGAGAGCACATAAATGATTGCATATCTTAACAAGCTTCCTTACCTTATGGCATATCATTCTTTTTTGTTTCAATACATTTTCATTAATTTTCCAAAAGTCTTCACAGTTTCCTATCCCCCCAATAAGGTTCTTCATTATCCCTCAGTTTTGAGTATAAAGCCAAGCAAAACAGTTCTAGATACATCGTAGTTTTTACAACTGTTGTCTTGAAATACTAGATCTTATTATTTACGTGTATAACGAAACAAACTCCCAAACCTTATTATTCAGAAGAAAACATAAAACAAAAGACAGAAGAAAAAGGAAGAAAATTAAAAACAAACTGGAAAAACTGTCCCATGGCCTTGACTTATCATTTTATTGAGTTTTCAGACTCCATAGGCTCAATAGGGGATATATGTGATTATCAGCGCCTTGCACTGGCCAGTAATACTGAATATAGTAGCCAATAGTGTTGGCTTCCCTCCTCATATTTGTGATGCTAAACAGGAATATTACTTTTCACACTTTCTAGACAAAACAACAAATACAGCTAAGGGAATATCCTGTTCCACCAGAAGGCATCCCAATCCAACCCATCATGTGATTCACTAATGACCATAAATCTTCTTCAGGTGACAGAGTCCATGCAATATGGATATTAATTCATCTGATTTGCATCTTACTATAAAACCCAAATTCGACACCAACATCCTTCTTTTAATCTAACATCTCCCAGTTAAGAATAATGGAGCCAAACCCTACTAAGTTCTATCATCTGCACCAGTTTGACACAAGAGATTTCACTAACAATTTCTTTTCTCCCCAAGCAGATAGTTTGTTCCTAGAACAAGCTGTGAAATACCCGCTGAGAACTCTGTATACGGAATTTGCTTCAGGTACGTTTGACAATCTTTATTAAATATAATTGAGTATTTAGTTATTTTCTAAATACAAAATAGAGATTTCAAGAGATAAAAAGAGATTTCAGGAGAGCATTATGACAAGATACAGTATAGTTTATAGCATAACTGTTCCTTCAGTAAGGGCAATTTGTACAGGAACTAATAAAGATACAGTCCTGCCATAGATGGAGGGTAATGAAGATGTAGGAGAGAGTAACTGCTAGATATCCATATATATTTATATGTTCTCTAATGGAAGCCTTCTATTGGTAGCCACCCCAACTCCACCGAGTACCATTAAAGGGGCAGTATACCCCATTTTATAACAATAGTTTAATGAAAAGGGCTTGTGCTGAACATACCTTTTGCCTATTTTTTTAATTTTCTATTTCGTGTTTAAATATTTTATACCAAAGAAATACAGTCTTGACAAATATAAAAGCGTTTGGTAGCAAAAAAGGTTATTTATAGTCCCCTTGACCAGTGCTCCATGGATCACACAATTATAGTTTGTCAGCATCTCTTCCTCCCCCCCAGGCATCAGAATTCTGGGCCCCCCACTTCATCTATATGAGTTCTAGATAGATCCATTTAACCCAAAAGTTACCAATTTTGCCCCACATATATGTCAATTGAAGGGGGGCGGTTTATTCAAAGGAAAGAAAAAAGTCATATTTTGCTTTTGGGTCCCAATGAGCAAAGCCAAACAAATCAGTAGGTCACTGAGAAGCCTCTGTATAAATAAACCGCTTCCTTCCTCGTTACATCTGTTATCATTAGATACAGAGCAGCTCATCCTACAGAGGATTCACGGGGGGGCTGTTGGTTTGTTTTGGTTTTCTCATTGGGCCCAGGAAGTAGAATGTAAATTTAGTTTCATTTCCCTAATTTTGCTGCAAAGTAATCACAGCAAACCCCTTTGTTTGTTTAGGTTATATCAAAGGTGAAAGCTTGATTGACGTCAGTATTGGACCCCTCATTTTTCCCCTCTTCCCAGTTTTTGAGCCCTTCAGAGAAATCACAGTCTTAAAATTAAATGATGACTGCATCAAAGAACTGGAAAAATGGAGAACATCCGATCCGGGTGCCTGTGACTGGTCTCATGCAGTCGAGTTCATGGCGGAACTGGAAGGAAACAGGTACAGATGCAGCCAGCAAGTTTCACACTTTGTCTCACTATGTCCAGACACCATTATTTGAGTGTTAAATCCTGCCTCTAGATGGTATTAGAGAGCAAAGATAAGCAAAATACAATATAAAATGTCATAGACCAACTGCCACCTGGTGGTGAATTTTGGTATATTTTTTTCCTGTGTTAACTGGAAGAGACATAACGTGACAATGTGGTAAAGGAACTTGGCTGCATCTGTAAATTAACTTATCTGTTGTGATGGTTACCAGGCTAGAACTAGGGGCAGTCACTTCCAGCAAAGTTGTAGACACAGTGGAAGCAAAAAGTAAGTAAGTAAGGGTAAAGGCTTCAGTAACAGCAGAGGGTATGTGGGTGCAAGCAGACAGGAGGCCGACCACCATAATAAAAAAACATTAAACATTAATTGTTTATTCTGTATTTTAGTGCTGTTTGGACACATAAAGAAGAACAGCTAAAAAGAAGAATAAAACACCTACTGAAATGTGATGTTTCAGCAGAAAACCTGGTTGATGAAAGGACGGTTCCAAAGGCAGACTGTCTCCTCACAGCATGGATCCTGGAGACCATTAGCCAAGATGAAACTTCCTACTGGAACAATTTCAAGAAAATGTCAGCTTTGCTAAAATTAGGAGGTCACCTGGTCTTAATTGGAGATATCCAGGGATCCTTTTTCATTGTCGGGGGCCACAAGTATCACATCTTACCCATTGGGGAAGAGTTCTTAAGGAAGACTCTAGAGGATGAAGGTTACTCTATTGTATTCTATAGTGCAGTGGGGAGGAACGCTGAGAAGCAAACAACTAATTATGAGAAGATTGTGTGTATCATAGCCCGCAAAGTAAGGGAAAGATAGAGGGAAATCCTGGGTTACATAGAAACTGAACCCAGAAACCCAGAAACCCAGAAACCAGCCTTTAAAGGGTGCCCAGGTGGGTTTCCATATTCTTTTATTAAGAAATAATTCCTACACTCAGTTCCTATGGAGCGATCCCCGGCCCTACAGGGATTATGGGGTTCCATTTAGTGGTGGGAACTGACTGGCAGTTGCATCTCTGGGAGGCAGAAAGCCTACATTCAATAGGAGGAGATGCATGGCATTCCATGGGTAAGTGTGTTGTGCAAATGGAACAACATGGAAAAAACGCCCATTGACTTCAAATAGATATTTTAAAATACTAATAAGATGCCTCATTGATCTTCCTTTCCTCCAGTGTATTTGGAGCCAGATCGGATTTGCCTTTTTCTATTGTAATTCCTGTCTTTTCCAGTCTTTGTGGATTTTATCACATTATTATGCATCATCTATATTTTCCAGGGCTTCTCTGCAAACAAAAAAAAACTGACTGTGCTGTGAGTGTCCTTTCTATGTGTGTAATTAGGATTTATACCTATATATACACAGAGCTCAGTTACCCCAGTGCCCCCCTACTGAGAATATCCTGCCCCGCTCTGTAGCTTTATATCATGCAAATAACTCCCTGGCACAGTAACAGGGGGGTTTTTGTTCAGCTCTGTATCACTGTGTGAGAGGGAAATTGTATAGCTGCTGGCAGTAATAATCTGCTGCATCTTCTGCTTCCATTCTGCTGATTGTAAGGGTGAAATCAGTTCCAGAACCGCTGCCACTGATCCGCTCTGGGGTCCCTGTGTGTCGGGTACTTGCCAAATAGATCAGCGGCTTTGGTGCCTGCCCTGATTTCTGTTGGTACCAGGCTAATGCATAGCCAACACTGCTACTGGCTTTACATGTGAAGGTGACAGTTTCTCCCGGTGACACAGAGACATAATCTGGGGACTGAGTCAGCACAATCTGCCCATAGGAACCTGAGGATAATAAATACACAGTAAGTCTATATAGCTGTAAAGCAGTGGGCAAATGTGTGTATGTGAGTGCTGCTATAAGTACCTGTAAGAGAGAGAGAGAAGAGAGCGCAGAGGCCAAGCAGTAAGTATCTCCCCATACTGACAGTAGGAGCAGTGCAGGGGCAGATCCCTGAGACTGAGTCACATAGGAAATAGAACATTTATAGCCCCTTATATCTACAGGCAACTCACCCACAGTTTGTGTATGCAAAGTCACATAAGGAATGAAAGTGTCTGGGTTACACAGGGGCAATTTACTGCAGGGCTGCACTTACTTACAGGCACCTACTGTGAGGCCACTGGGACCAACACCAAAGGGGGTTGGGGAGCAACATGTTGCCCCTGAGCCGCTGGTTGGGGATCCCTGTTCTGGCTGCTAAATGATTCTGGTTTTTGAATTCAATTGGGAGAAACAACATCACATTTGGAAATAATATTAGTTTGTAGGTTGATATTAGGGGAGTAGTCAGCAATCTCCTTTTATGCATAAAGTATATACATAATATTGTATGTAGGGTGTTCATAATAACAAAGCAAAAGCCCAATAATAGTCCAGTTTAGGGGCACCCAGGGGATTCACAGCTGTTTGTGGTTTAGTTCTTGAGAAGTACAATGACCCAGACGGGTACTCACCGTAGCGTATTTACAGGTTAGGGACACAGGGCCCTTACACAGGGATTTAGGGGAGTGCTTCTCAGTCTGTGGGGCTGTTCCCCCCTTGGGCCCAGACTCCCGGCCAATCATTTGTTAGGGTGAATGTTTATTTACTGTTATAGAAATAACAAAACCATGTGACCATTATTTAAACATGTCTGTAACAGTGGGGGCTTAGAAAGGGGCACGGGGGTTTTAGGCCCCTTAATCCCACCTGCCAGATGGTTGGGGGTACAAATCAGTCTCAGTATTGAGATTTCCCCATCAATTCTAAAGATAGGTGTAACGTACTGCCCAATATTGGAAAAATGTAAAAAGGGACAAAAAGAAATGGAAAGCGTAATTTTTTGACCGCGCCCATTTTATGACCACACCCCTAAATACCACTCCTATTTTATACATTTTAACTTTAAGCTACAAGTGTCAGTTCCCCTAAGAGACCAGTTTAGCTGATTAGTTACAATTGTATCTAAGTGCAGGTATAGCTTGTTGGGTTTCTGGACTCTCTGCCAAAAGCTACTTGTTTAATTAAATCTGCGAAACATTGTATCTATTATAGCATTCAGTGGAACCCTGGCTTTTGGTCGGGTAGAGCACAAAGTCCTTTAGATTGGCTCTGATAATAAGTGTAGGATTTTCCATGTATAGTAAATCTTTTATACATTTAATCTGTTTCAGGTTGGCATTAAACAGAGTCTTAAAGGGAACCTGTCACCCTAAAAAATAATTCCAAACCTTTTTCTATCATGTTAGTTGAGCAAAATAAACTTTACTTACACTATATAAAATATTTAATTTTTTTTCCCATTAGTGTTGGAATTTACAGTCACAGCCAGCAGGGCGGCGCCATTTTGTGATCACTGTTATTAAGGCAAAGCTTTGTATCCCCCCAAAATCTTATGCATTTGCCATCGGGGGGATATCTAGGAAGTGCTGAAGGGAAAGTTAAAGTAACTGTCATTAAGGATCTGAGCTGAAAATCATATATATGCTGAAGGCATAGGGGCGGGGCAGGCAGTATATGATTGACAGCTCAGAATTTTAAATACATTTATAACATGTATTCGCCTTTGTATACATATAAAAGGAAGAAATGTATTATATTGGTATTTTATTTGTGGAGAAACAGATAATATGCTCTATGGTGACACCTTGTGGCCAGTTTTGAGTATAACAGAAGAATCACATTTCAGACCATTTAAGGCACAACAAAATGATATTGGAAAGAGGGACAGCTTCAGAGCCTCATTATAGCACAGATACAAGTCTATGGGCTCACATAGTGTTTAATGGAGAAGGAAAGGAAAAACTCAGTAGCTTTATCAGAAAGGTCTATGTAAATACAGCCATAAGCACTCACAGAAACGCTGCACTGAGTCCTCTATTAAAAGAAACACAGGATTTGTTGTCTTCTTTTGTGTACACATGTTCATCTATGCCAGTGATCCCCAACCAGTGGCTCAGGGGCAACATGTTGCTCCCCAACCCCTTGGATGTTGCTCTCAGTGCCCCCAAACCAGGGAGTTATTTTTGAATTCCTGACTTGGGGGCAAGTTTTGCTTGAATAAAAATTTTTACTAACAAATAAAGCCCCTGTAAGCTAATAGGGTGCATAGAGGCCCCTAATAGCCAATCGCAGCCCTTATTTCGCTCCTCCATGAACTTTTATGGTGCTTGTGTTGCTCCCCAAGTCTTTTTACATTTGACTGTAGCTCACGAGTAAGAAAGGTTGGGGATCCCTGATCTATTCAATCCTTCAGTGCATGGCATGAGTCTGCTCAGTATGCTCCACTCTCCCTCTCCCCCTCCCTTTTTCTGCCTCCCAGATAATATGGTCTTTGGTGACATCTTGTGGCCAGTTTTGAATATAACAGAAGATTCACATTTCTGACCATTTAATGCACAACAAAATGCTATTGAGTCCTCTACCAAAAAAAATGCAGGATTTCTTGTGATCTTAATCTCTAGAGAAGTTGGGAACAGGGCCCCCGTGAATGAGGATTTAGTAAGTGCAGGATATATTGTGTAATAGTACTTTCTAGGAAAGTGAGACAGTCACAGCTTTAGTTAGAAAGAGCAGTTTCTGGCTCCAACCAGGAGAGACAGCTGGGATTATTCTCCTTTACAGGCTCTGTTGATTGAAGGGAACACAGTAGTGATAAGGGTATCAGGCATAGTCTTCTCCCTGATCCATGTCTGCTGTACGGGATCCGGACCACTAGAGGTAGAAACCCTAAGGGCTTTGTTACACCCCAATCTACACTTCACAGTGGTGCAACTTTATTCTGCTTACTCTGCATGAAACCTGCCAAATCCATTTGCTCTGCATCTGTATTGTGAGTATTACTGCATATCCCTGTGGATCAATTGTCTTGGGCAATAAAACCATTTAAATAGCTAAAAAGAGGTTTATATTGTGTACATGATGATCCCATAGGAACAATGTTGGGAAATATTTGAATACCTATTTCTAAATCCCTCTCTAGGAATGTAAATAGTATCCCAGTTCAGTTTAATTTATCTCAGATTAATGAATCCCCATGGAAACAGTGGGCTGAGTAACGTGAGAAACATAATGGACATGATCAGGGTGAACTGTGACACATTGAGCACAAACTGTCAGATAGGGCAGGAGCATCCTGGGGGGGAAATTCGCTCAGTTCCATCTTCGTTACATACAGTACCTCTACAGGAACTGCTGTTTGTCTCTTTATGCTGCAGTATTTTATTATAATTCTGTGTATATCTATTGTGTTCCTATTTGGGCTGATTTGCCTTTGTACGCAAGAAACTGTGTGAGATAAATGCGGCAAAATTGCAACATTTTTAGGCGATTTTCTGAAATGTCATAGAAACCACTAGCTTTAGGAAAGCTTTGCAAATTGGTACTTTGGTGTAGAAAAGACTATTTACCCATGTTGGATTTGCCAGAATGTGTTCTTTCAAAAAAATATATGGTTTTCTGGGTTTTTCAGTATAGTTACGGCACATAATACACAGTCATTGGGCTTATTTTGCAGAAACTGAGTTGGCAGACGAGAAAATTCATAAGCACTCTTTTCATTTGGGTGCCTCTGTACACCACATACTTTGGTAAATCTTTGCATATTGGGCATCAAACTGTTCAGTAGGCCTCTGGCATTCATATTTAGGGTGATGTATCATTGTATGTAAGCAATGTTGTAAGATAAATGTGGCTAATTACAACATTTGTAGATATTTTCTAGAAAAGCCATAAAACCGCTAACTTTAGAAAAGCTTTATAGATTGGTACTTTGGTGTAGAAAGATTTCTTTACCCATGTTGGATTTGTCAGAATGTGTACTTTCAAAAAATATATGTTTTTCAGGGGTCACCCTACATTTCTGCAGCTTCTACCCCATACAAAACTGCCATGTGTTCATGAATTAGGTAAAGGTAAGCCATGAAATTAGTGTGCACAAGGTATATTTGGGGGTCTCTAAGTGCCATGTGCTTTGATAAACCTATGTACAGTGGGCATCAAACTGTTCAGCAGATCTCTGGGGTTCATATTTAGGATGTTTTATATAGCTACCTAATGACCTGTAGACAATAAGATGCTGCAAAGTGGAAGCTTTGAGGTTTTTAAAATTTTTGGAGATGTCATAAAAATCGGCAAACTTGGGAAAGCTTTGTGGCTTTGTACTATGAAGTAGAAAGACATGGGTGCCCATTTTAGATTTGGGTGAATGTGTATTTTCAAAAAATATATGGCTTTCTAGGATGAGCGTACTTTTACTAGCTTTTCCAACATAAAATAATGTAAATGTGTTGATTTTGCAGAAGCTGAAATGACAGAAATGATAGATCATATGGGGGTATGTTCACATTGGGGCCCCTACATGCCACATACTTAGGTAAACCTATGCATATTGGGCATCAAACTGTTCAGTGGACCCCTGGTGTTCATATTTAGGGTGTTTTATTTGGTTACTTTATGACCTGTAGGAGACAAGATACTATAGACTGGAAGCTTTAAAGCGATTTTTCTAAAAATTCACAAATTTTGATAAAAACCAATAAATTTAGGAAAGCATTGCAATTTGGTACTTTGGAGTAGACAGACAATACTACCTATTCTGAAATCCCCAGAATCTGTTCTTTCCAAAAATGTATAATTTTCTGGGATAAACTTTCTGTTAGTGGAATTTTTGGCCTTGAAATCTAAAGTATGCAGCTTTCTGGAGCAGTGCTTTCGAAATTTGGTAGTGTACTGCTGGGAGTTTTTGAATTTAAGTGAGAAATCTCCATAAAACTATATATATTTGGTATTGGCACATTCAGAAGACATGGGACTTTACAAATCAGTTGTATTTTCGTGCATAAAATAATTTTTGTTTGTGGTGTATGTGTTTATATTATGGAAAATATGATTTTTTTTTTCATTTTTTTGACATTAAGAAGCCTATCTCTTGTTACAGAATTGGAATTACACAAAAATTCTACCATATTTTGAAAGCTTAGGTTGTCCCAAAAAAACAATATATATTGTTTTCCTGGGTAAATGAAAAGTCCCCCCCGAGGAAAGGCCCTTAAAATGAAACAGTGCAAAATGTTCAAAAATTGTCTGGCAGTACAAGTTCTACTTTGACCAAAATGGCTGGCAGTAAAAGGGTTAAACACCAGATTTGTTATTTCTCCCAGTTATTTCCATTAGTGATGAGCGAATCTGTTCCGTTTCGCTTCGCCGAAAAATTTGCGAATCTTTCAAAAGATCCGCGAAACGGCGAAAAATTTGCAAAGCAGCGGCTATTATTTTGTCGCACGGCTATTGTTTCGTCGCCCGCGGCTATTATTTTGTCGCGCGGCTATTGTTTTGTCGCCCACGGCTATTGTTTTGTCGCCCACGGCTATTGTTTCGTCGCGCGGCTATTGTTTTGTCGCCCGCGGCTATTGTTTCGTCGCCTGCGGCTCTTATTTTGTCGCGCGCTATTGTTATGTCGCGCGGCTATTATTTTGTCGCCCGCGACTATTCTTTTTTTACGCCTGTAAACTGTACATGTCAGTGTCTCACATTGTGACAGGAGGGGGGCTGTCTGGCTCTTTTCGGGGTATGTAGCTACTGGTTTGTGTTCTTTCCTATCATTGTAGCTCAACAGACCGGCTGGCACTATACTCACTTTTGCTACAATAAACAGACATTGATCTGAAAAACTGACTGCAGAATGTAATGTTAATATTGACCAATTCATATATTTCAGAAAAATTTTACCCAATGGGGATTTAGTTTGACATACAGCAATGTTCAAACAGCTTGAAGAGCATTTGCATCACTTTACTGGTGGGACCGGCACCCAACGGAACTGATGCCAGTGAGGCGCTGACTGTCAGTTTCTTGTATTCACAGATCTTCATAAAGGGGAAGGTTTTTGTTCAGCTCTGTATCACTGTGTGAAAGGGTAAGTGTATGTCTGCATACAGTAATAATCTGCTGCATCTTCTGCTTCCATTCTGCTGATTGTAAGGGTGAAATCAGTTCCAGAACCGCTGCCGCTGATCCGCTCTGGGGTCCCTGTGTGTCGATAGGTTCCCCTATAGATCAGCATCTTTGGTGCCTGCCCTGATTTCTGTTGGTACCACTGTAACCTGTAGTAGTTGTCTGCCAAAAGCTTGGTAGCAGATTTACATGTGAAGGTGACAGTTTCTCCCGGTGACACAGAGACATAATCTGGGGACTGAGTCAGCACAATCTGCCCATAGGAACCTGGGGATTCAAACAACCAAAAATCTATTATTAATACGTGTTGGTTTAAAATTAATCTTATTATTATGTGTATAGTGAATGTGCTCACCGGGAAGCCAGAGCATGAGTAGAGGCAGCCAGCAGCTGTGGGACACCATAGTGATCACTGCACACAGGGCTGATACAGATCCCTGAGCCCCTGCCTGCACTCACTCACATTTATATCCCCCCCCCCACAAGCACAGAGGGACATGTACACTGTATGCAAAATAGATAGTTACTATGTAATAAAGTATTTCCCCCACAGTTTGATGTTTCACAGCTGTAACGGAGGAAATTCAGATTAGGCACATACATTATACACACACACACTGGTACTGACACCTAGTGGTCACTCTGTATAACTACATACTGAAATCTCTCACCAGTATAATTGCCCCATGTACCTTAGTTCTGATCAGAGCAATATCTGGAGAAGAGGCAGAAGGACACGGCATTTCCTTGCTCTATGGTATAAAATCCATGGCACCAGCTGCCAAGTACCCGACTATCAGGGCTGAGTAGTAACCTGTCAACCCCTCAATTTCCCTTGGAATTACCCAATTTATGGCTCCCTCCCCTGGTCTCCCATCACTATACCTTATCCGCAGTTATATAGGGAAAACCCCTCCCCCTAATTAAGCCAATAGGTGCACGGCTTCCATACTTATTACATTATCATAATAGTACAAAACAATACCTATCAGTGACAAACAAACATTATGTAGGACAGAGTTGCTTAAAGAGCCCAATATTAAATTATTTCTACCAAAGGGCATAACTTTGCACTTATCAACATTGAACCTCATTTCCCAGTTTGCTGCCCAGTTTTCCAATTTTGTCAAATCTCTCTGCAAAGCAGCACATCCTGCATGGAACTTATAGTTTTGCCCAATTTAATGTCATCAGCAAAAATAGAAACAGTACTGTCTATGCCCCCCTCCAGGGCATTAAGAAACAAGTTAAACAGCAAAGGACCAAGGACTGACCCCTGCGGTACCCACTAACCACACTGGTCCAATTAGAAACTGTTCCATTTACCCCACTCTTTGTACTCTATCCTTCAGCCAGTTCTCTATCCAATTACAAATATTATGTTCTAGGCCAATATTCCTCAATTTGATCATTAACCTTCTGTGAGGTACTGTATCAAACGCTTTAGCAAAGTCCAAGTAGATCCCATCCACTTCCATTCCAGCATCGAGGTTCCTACTCACCTCCTCATAAAAGGCGACTAAATTAGTCTGGCAAGATCTGTTACGCATAAAACTAATAGTATTGTGAACTGCAATGTATTCAAGTACCCTATCCCTTATTACCCCTTCCAAAAGTTTTCCTACAACTGATGTCAGACTAACAGGCCTATAGTTTTCAGGCTGAGAACGGGATCCCTGTTTAAATAACGGCACCACATTAGCAATCCGCCAGTCTCTCGGCACCATGCCAGACCCCAACGAATCCTGAATAATGAAGGGAAGAGGTTTGGCAATCACAGCGCTCAGCTTGTTTGAATCCCATCTGGTCCCGGACTTTTGTTTACCTGTTCAAGTCTCTTTTGAATTCCCTCCCCAGTGACCCATGCGTCAGTAGTTATATTACTAGAATTGGGTCTATTAGAAGGGAATCCTTGGTTAGCCGGCTCCTCAGGTGGATACACAGATGGAAAAAAAGAGTTCAAAATTTCTGCTTTTTCTTTGTTCTTATCTGCCAACTGACCCCCCTGTGATAATAACGGTCCCACCCCTTCTTGCGAAAGGGGGCGGCGGCCTCGGGGCATGCGGTTCTCAAATTTGGCCCTGAGAATGATTATATACTGGGAGGTACAGAGCTGTTATAGGTATATACTGTATATGTATATATGTAAGGGGGGGCACAGTGTTGGGGGGTTGGTGGGAGGAGAACGCTGTGAGTTAAGGGGCTGTACTGGTTATACTGGGTTGCTGGATACAACGATGGGAGAGTTCATGTAAGAGTCTGAGCTACACAGGAACTAAAGGTGTCACTATTTATATTTCTGTGGTTTTTATTTCCTTTCTGGGCTTTTCTGTGACACTGCGGGGCCCTTGCACAGAGGGGGGGCTGCTCTATATCAGGTCACGGTCACTGCTTCCATTGCATGAACCCCGGAAATACTGTCGGCTGCTTATTTCCCTTTCTGTATTTGTCTTCATAAGGGTTTTTGTTCAGCTCTGTATCACTGTGTGAGTGGGGTATCATAACCCTGCTGACAGTAATAATCTCCTGCATCTTCTGCTTCCATTCTGCTGATTGTAAGGGTGAAATCAGTTCCAGAACCGCTGCCGCTGATCCGCTCTGGGGTCCCTGTGTGTCGGGTACTTGCCGAATAGATCAGCAGCTTTGGTGCCTGCCCTGATTTCTGTTGGTACCAGGCTAAATAGCTGGTAGAGCCAATTGTAACACCGCTACTGGCTTTACATGTGAAGGTGACAGTTTCTCCCGGTGACACAGAGACATAATCTGGGGACTGAGTCAGCACAATCTGCCCATAGGAACCTGAGGACACAAACAGATATGAAATCTATTATCAATACATATTTATGTAAAATGCCCCTTATTATTATGTGTATAGTGAATGTGCTCACCGGGAAGCCAGAGCATGAGTAGAGGCAGCCAGCAGCTGTGGGACACCATAGTGATCACTGCACACAGGGCTGATACAGATCCCTGAGCCCCTGCCTGCACTCACTCACATTTATATCCCCCCCCACAAGCACAGAGGGACATGTACACTGTATGCAAAATAGATAGTTACTATGTAATAAAGTATTTTCCCCACAGTTTGATGTTTCACAGCTGTAACGGAGGAAATTCAGATTAGGCACATACATTATACACACATACACTGGTACTGACACCTAGTGGTCACTCTGTATAACTACATACTGAAATCTCTCACCAGTATAATTGCCCCATGTACCTTAGTTCTGATCAGAGCAATATTTGGAGAAGAGGCAGAAGGACACGGCATTTCCTTGCTCTATGGTATAAAATCCATGGCACCAGCTGCCAAGTACCCGACTATCGGGGCTGAGTAGTAACCTGTCACCCCCCCAAATTTCCCTTGGAATTACCCAATTTATGACTCCCTCCCCTGGTCTCCCATCACTATACCTTATTCGCAGTTATATAGGGAAAACCCCTCCCCCTAATTAAGCCAATAAGTGTACGGCTTCCATACTAATTACATTATCATAATAGTACAAAACAATACCTATCAGTGACAAACAAACATTATGTAGGACAGAGTTGCTTAAAGAGCCCAATATTACAACCCTGTCCATTTGTAACCAATAGCCCCATCCATGACAATACAGTTGTGGCTGTAAAGAAAAAATGGTGATCACTAATAGTAAATCCATGTAAGTCATCATCAGGGTCGGACTGGCCCAACGGGATACTGGGAACAATCCCATTGGGCCCCAGTCCTGCTGGCCCCTGCTGCTTGCCGCTGCCACAAACCAGCCGCTCGCTACTGATAAACAGAAACCAGCGCCTGAAACCAAAGCTGAAATAAAAGCAAAGATGGCCGCGCTTTCTTAGGCCCCATATTTGTTCAGACTCCTTGATCATAGGAGTACATAATGTAGCAGCTAGTGGGTGCCCTTATGTGTATGGGGGGCCCCTGGGGTGAGGCTCTCTGGTGGGCCCCAGGAACCCCAGTCCATCATGATTCCATGATACAACTGAAAAGGTTTCACATATTAAAAGAAGCAAAAAAACCTGAGATTCTCATTTAGGCCCATAGGAGCCGGGGTATATAGTTTGGCAATGCACATTATCTCTTTTGAAGTAATAATCTATTATAATCTCCTCCTCTAGGGGGAGCTCTCACAGCCTAGAGAGCCAACTATCTGTGGGTGCTGCTCTGTCCTTGTAACTTAAAAGGAACTAACTAAAAGGATTTTTTTTTCCAAAATGTATGAGTTAATAGAGCTTCTCCAGCAGAATCCTGCACTGAAATCCATTTTTCAAAAACCTAAACAGATTTTTTTTTTTTTTAATTTCACACGGGGCTAGCCATTTTCTTATTTTCCCAGGAGCCTTCAGCCATGTGACCTGTGCTCTGATAAACTTCAGTCTCTCTTTACTGCTGCGCTGCAAGTTGGAGTCAAATCACCCCCTTCCCTTCCCCCCCAGCAGTCGATCAGCAGAACAATGGGCAGTTAACAAGATGGCAGCTCCCTGACACCCCTGCGGAAGTGCCTCCATGGGCTAATAGCACTGCTGGTACTGTCCTGAATTTAGGCAAGTGGGTAAGCAGGCAAAACTACCTATACTACCTCCCATTAATTTAGGGTGGCTTCAGGCATCTCTCAGGTGGCTTAAATACACTGTAAGAAAATGCCCCATGTGCAATTAGCTTCAATGAGCTTCAGGGCCGCTGCTGGCCAAATGGGTGCCCTAAGCAGAAATTTACTTTTGTGCCCCTCCACGCCCACTTTTGTGGCCACACCCCAATTACCACACCTCATTTTTTCCCCAAAAATACTCCTTTTATATAGTTGTAATGGTGGGATCAGATGCAAATGTGCTATACCCTCATACTGTACTACCTAAGGAAAACAATATAGCAACTCCTACATATAAAATACAAATATAGAGAGAAGGCAGTCAGTTATAAGTGAGTTATAATTATGTACCAGTTTTTCCCCCCATACACAGTGCCCCAATGGCCCAATACACAGTACCCCCCATACACAGTGCCCCCATAGACAGTACCCCCATACACAGTGCCCCCATACACAGTACCCCCATACACAGTGCACCCATACACCATGCACCCATAGACCACAATTGACCCCATAGACAGTAGCCCCCACACACAGTGCCCCCAATAGCCCCCATAGACAATGCCCCCATAGTAAGTTCCCCAATTGCCCCCATAAACAGTGCCCCCAATTGCCCCATAGACAGTACCCCCCATAGACAGTAGCCCCCACACACAGTGCCCCCCAATTGCCTCATACACAGTACCCCCCATAGACAGTAGCCCCCAATAGAAAGGGCCCCCATACACAGTGCCCCAATTGCCCCCATAAACAGGGCACCCAATAGAAAGTGCCCCCATACACAGTGCCCCAATTGCCCCCATAAACAGTGCCCCCAATTGCCCCATAGACAGTACCCTCCATAGACAGTAGCCCACACACACAGTTCCCCCATACACAGTGCCCCAATTCCCCCATAAACAGTGCCCCCAATTGCCCCATAGACAGTACCCCCTATAGACAGTAGCCCCCACACACAGTGCCCCCAATAGAAAGTGTCCCATACACAGTGCCCCAATTGCCCCCATAAACAGTACCCCCCAGAGACAGTAGCCCCCACACACAGTGCCCCCATACACAATGCCCCAATTGCCCCCATAAACAGTGCCCCCAATTGCCCCATAGACAGTACCCCCCATAGACAGTAGCCCCCCACACAGTGACCCCATACACAGTGCCCCAATTGCCCCCATAAACAGTGCCCCCAATTGCCCCATAGACAGTACCCCCCATAGACAGTAGCCCCCACACACAGTGCCCCCAATAGAAAGTGCCCCATACACAGTGCCCCAATTGCCCCCATAAATAGTGCCCCCATAGACAGTAGCCCCCACACACAGTGCCCCCATACACAGTGCCCTAATTGCCCCCATAAACAGTGCCCCCAATTGCCCCATAGACAGTACCCCCATAGACAGTAGCCCCCACACACAGTGTCCCCAATTGCCTCATACACAGTACCACCCATAGACAGTAGCCCCCACACACAGTGCCCCCAATTGCCCCCATAAAAAGTACCCCCAACATACCAAGTCATCGTTCGTTGGCAGCTCCTTCTCTCTTATGCCACGGCAACACGCACTTCTATAAGGTTGCGCCTTGTCGCTGACGTGTGACGTCATACGCACGGGCGCAACCTTATAAAAGGGCTTGTTGCCGCGGCATAAGAGAGAAGGAGCTGCCAACGAACGATGACTTGGTAAGTTGGTGCCCTAAGCAGACTGCGTAGTCTGCGTATAGGGAGCAGCGCTACTGATGATCTTGTACAGTAAAGATATATAGTTATATACTCACAGTATGCACTTGTAAATAATAGTACATTGGCTTTATGAACAATAACTCCAGATACTAGTTACTTTATAAAGTAAGGGGCAAAAGGAGTGGCACTCAAAATACATTAAATACAGTGAGAGACAGAGGGTAGTGGCACCCTAAGTACATTAAATGCAGTGAGAAGCAGTAGACATTTTAGTCCTAAATACATTTAACACAATTAAAGGCAAGGATTTATAACACCCAAGACCACCTTACACTTCCAAAAAGTAGATTTCCTGAAATCTGGAGAAGTTTTCAGCATTGTAGAGATCAAAATGAGTTCAGAAATCGTTTGTATTGCTAAACATCTACTCCATCTAGTGGTAGACTTGAGAACAGCACCCAAAAAGGAGAAACCTGTTTGCTATGTTTCCCCTATAATGATACAGTTACAGCCCCCACAGGATAAGCAGGGAATGTGCCGGCCCTCGGATTACCAAACAATGTAAGTTTCTTACATACGGGCTGTAATAAATCAGCCTTGGTTACCCTATCTCCCAAGTTACAGGATTTTTTGAAAATAAAGGTTTACCTTTAAACACCTGGCCAAAATCATAATCTTTTTGTAAAACTTCCCAATACTTAAAAATAATCATTAATCCCATGAGAATAATCATTACAGGGAGGCACAAAAGGAATCCTGTCATTATCCTTTTATCCATTTTGGTTTCTAGCAGTTCCTCCCTCTGTAGGGATTTCTGGGATGTGACTAATGTAGGATCATAGCCACGATCTATAAAATGTAAGGCTTTCTGATCTAGGGCTGGCACCGTTCCCTGTCTGTAACTCCAGGCAGGGGGGCGGGGCAGTGACACCATGTGGGCGGGGCAGTGCCATCACAGGGGCAGGGCTATATTGTGGCGATCACCGTGTCAGTCTTGGAGAGTCCTGCCCAGTTCCCTGGCTGGGGCAAAACCACACGGGGGCAACACAAATTTCCTCCAATCTTTCATCACAAACCTGCCCCTGGGACACAGTCCTTTTACCCCTCAGTAATTGGCCGTACGGTAAGCCCTTTTTGGTATTACTGGTATACTGAAAACTGATATACAAAAGTAGCTAATTATTATCAGTTTGTATAGATCAGTAATGAGTGGATTATCCTGTTTAATCTGCATAACATCCAAAAACTGTATCCTGTCAGGGCCCCACTGCACCCCTATAACTATGGGCCCCCAGCAGCCACAGGGTCTGTTTCCACTATAGTTACCCCCCCTGAGAGAAGTACTAACCAATGAAATCAGCACTTGGCACTGACCAGGCAATTGCAATAAGATTAAAGGGATAGTGACACGTTCCATAAATACCTCTTTAGTGATGTTTTATAGTTCCAAAGGAACAAATTAGGACACAGAGGACACTCACAATAGGCACATAAGGGCACTAGTAGGGACACCAAGTGGTCACTCTGTGTAAGTACACATGTAAATGTACCATGATTCTTATTATTATAGCTCATTTACTAATGCAAAGCAAAGGGAAAAGCTCAAAACGATGTGCATTCGTATAGGTTATTTATTAGAGAAATGGTTCCATTATACCTTGGGCTTAGATTACATTAATGAGGGAAAGAGAGAGCTCTCGAGCTGCCAGGGCTGGGGGCACAACTTATCTGATTAGCGGCACTAATCATTAGCCCCAGAATGGCACTGCCTGGAATTAGCCAACTTGTTATCTACAAAACCCCCAGATCCTTCTCCATTAAGGATACCCCCAACACACTCCCATTCAGTAGATAGTTTGTGTTTATATTATTTCTACCAAAGTGCATAACTTTGCACTTATCAACATTGAACCTCATTTCCCAGTTTGCTGCCCAGTTTTCCAATTTTGTCAAATCGCTCTGCAAAGCGGCACATCCTGCATGGAACTTATAGTTTTGCCCAATTTAGTGTCATCAGCACAAATAGAAACAGTACTGTCTATGCCCCCCTCCAGGGCATTAATAAACAAGTTAAACAGCAAAGGCCCAAGGACTGACCCCTGCGGTACCCACTAACCACACTGGGCCAATTAGAAAATGTTCCATTTACCCCCATTCTTTGTACTCTATCCTTCAGCCAGTTCTCTATCCAATTACAAATATTATGTTCTAGGCCAATATTCCTTAATTTGATCATTAACCTTCTGTGAGGTACTGTATCAAACGCTTTAGCAAAGTCCAAGTAGATCCCATCCACTGCCATTCCAGCATCAAGGTTCCTACTCACCTCCTCATAAAAGGCAACTAAATTAGTCTGGCAAGATCTGTTACACATAAAACTGTTATAGGTATATACTGTATATGTATATATGTAAGGGGGGGCACAGTGTTGGGGGGTTGGTGGGAGGAGAACGCTGTGAGTTAAGGGGCTGTACTGGTTATACTGGGTTGCTGGATACAATGATGGGAGAGTTCATGTAAGAGTCTGAGCTACACAGGAACTAAAGGTGTCACTATTTATATTTCTGTGGTTTTTATTTCCTTTCTGGGCTTTTCTGTGACACTGCGGGGCCCTTGCACAGAGGGGGGGCTGCTCTATATCAGGTCACGGTCACTGCTTCCATTGCATGAACCCCGGAAATACTGTCGGCTGCTTATTTCCCTTTCTGTATTTCTGTATTTGTTCAGCTCTGTATCACTGTGTGACCCACTGTAACTCTGCTGGCAGTAATAATCTGCTGCATCTTCTGCTTCCATTCTGCTGATTGTAAGGGTGAAATCAGTTCCAGAACCGCTGCCGCTGATCCGCTCTGGGGTCCCTGTGTGTCGGGTACTTGCCTTATAGATCAGCAGCTTTGGTGCCTGCCCTGATTTCTGTTGGTACCAGTGCAAATAGCTGTAAGAGCCACTTACAAGGCTGCTACTGGCTTTACATGTGAAGGTGACAGTTTCTCCCGGTGACACAGAGACATAATCTGGGGACTGAGTCAGCACAATCTGCCCATAGGAACCTGAGGATAATAAATACACAGTAAGTCTATATAGCTGTAAAGCAGTGGGCAAATGTGTGTATGTGAGTGCTGCTATAAGTACCTGTAAGAGAGAGAGAGAAGAGAGCGCAGAGGCCAAGCAGTAAGTATCTCCCCATACTGACAGTAGGAGCAGTGCAGGGGCAGATCCCTGAGACTGAGTCACATAGGAAATAGAACATTTATAGCCCCTTATATCTACAGGCAACTCACCCACAGTTTGTGTATGCAAAGTCACATAAGGAATGAAAGTGTCTGGGTTACACAGGGGCAATTTAGAGTGGGATCTTACATGAAGAAAAGAGATGGGATTACTGTAACTACTAAATGACTTTGCCTTTTGGGTTGGGTTGGGCGCTGCAATGTAATGGCTGCATTTCCTTCATTTCCTTTTATAGGGAAAGGTTTAGGCTCAATGAACTCCCATGAGTAAAGTCTATCCATACTAAATAGAACATTCTTTATAATAAAGAAAATCAAGCCCCTGAGCATATCCTTTCTGGGGTACCTGGGGGGCAAAAGGAACTGGAGACGCCACATAAGGAGGAAGCATTTACTGGTCCCCTGTTTGCTCCTGGGCAAACTTAGTGCCTTTTATTACATATCCCCCAGGTGTTTATCAAGCTTGCTGCTATCTGGGTCAGAGCCAATGTCCAGATAAAGACTTTTTTAAAGAAGATTTAGCTGCAGTGCTGCCTATTGCACATATTTCTGTATGAGCAGATGGACATGGCCACCATGTGACCTGCACCAAATCCTGATGGTTTATACAGGATCAGCTACAAAATGAGGCTAAACATGGCCGCCTCTTATCATTGGTTCATCCAATATGAATATCTGAGCAGGTCTCACAGCATTTGGGGGTTTATGAAACCGGTAGGAAACATCCTGCCCAATGAATATAATATCATTTCCCTACTATGTTCCCATAAAGATTTATGGTCATTATATTATTGGCACAGCCCATACCAACAGGGGGAGTCCTGCTAAGGGTGATACTCCCTATAATTTGTGTGGGGGGGGGGAGTGTCCAGTTACCTGATGCCCCAGGAATCTTATATAGATAGGCAGCTCTTGGGCCTAGAATTTGATCCACTCTGGAGAACCAGTTTTCCGATTTCACAAGATTCATACCCAAAGCTTAGCCGGCAGGTTGATCAGAAGCCTCAGTAAGAAACTAGAATGTTCTTAAAGTTGGAATTACTGATCATGTGACCCAGTACAGGTATCGGCTATAGGTTGGGGCCGCACACTAAGGGGCACATTTATTAACCATCGGAATATTTTTTTCTCGATAATAAAAATCAGCGAAAAAAAAGCTGAATTTTTTTTCAAGCATCTGAAAGGCTTAAAATCCGAATCTGACAATTCGCCTGCAAAAGTTTGCCAAGATCATGTAGAAGCCAGTGGCAGAGGTGCCTCCCCTCTCTTTGAGGGTCCTTCTTTTCTGCTACCTTACATATACAGATAATTATGGCATTTTTCCCTTCACACCAGCTGGGATTCTCATTGGGGGATTTTTTGCTATTTAAAGCTGTTGCTGCCTGTGTAGCTTTGGGGAAAAGTTTAGTAAATATTTTATTGGGCAATATTGCTCAAGGAAAACAAACCTGATGTTGCTGGACTACAGCTCCCAGCATGCCTCACCCTTCATTATATGTTACATTATTCTGGGGTTTCTATGGGGACATTTACAGTAACTGGCAAACCCCTGGCAGTGTCAGTACTGACTGTTTCCAGCCCAAAAATGCTCTGGTGAGTAACCTTGGGCTGAGAAGTGTTTCTCAGTGAGTGAATGGGAGCTGATGGGGGGCTGTCGGGCTCTTTTCGGGGGATGTAGCTACTGGTTTGTGTTCTTTCCTTCCATTTAACCTCAACAGACCGGCTGGCACTAAATCATAATAAACATTAATCTAAAAATATGAAATCAGGAAATAGTACCAAGTTGTGAGTTAGTGTGACATACAGCCGTGTTCCAACAGCTTGAAGAGCATTTGCATCACTTTACTGGTGGGACCGGCACCCAACGGAACTGAAGCCAGTGAGGCGCTGACTGTCAGTTTCTTGTATTCACAGATCTTCATAAAGGGGAAGGTTTTTGTTCAGCTCTGTATCACTGTGTGAGTGGGTACTGAGCATACTGGTGGCAGTAATAATCTGCTGCATCTTCTGCTTCCATTCTGCTGATTGTAAGGGTGAAATCAGTTCCAGAACCGCTGCCGCTGATCCGCTCTGGGGTCCCTGTGTGTCGGGTACTTGCCCCATAGATCAGCGGCTTTGGTGCCTGCCCTGATTTCTGTTGGTACCAGGCTAAACTGTTGTATCTATAAAAAATGTTATAAACACCGCTACTGGCTTTACATGTGAAGGTGACAGTTTCTCCCGGTGACACAGAGACATAATCTGGGGACTGAGTCAGCACAATCTGCCCATAGGAACCTGAGGACACAAACAGATATGAAATCTATTATCAATACATATTTATATAAAATGCCCCTTATTATTATGTGTATAGTGAATGTGCTCACCGGGAAGCCAGAGCATGAGTAGAGGCAGCCAGCAGCTGTGGGACACCATAGTGATCACTGCACACAGGGCTGATACAGATCCCTGAGCCCCTGCCTGCACTCACTCACATTTATATCCCCCCCCCACAAGCACAGAGGCACTGGGGGACCTACATGTAGATTGTATGCAAATCCCATGAAGTCCTGCTGGGGGCCCCCCCTCCCTATGAAACCCACAGTTCCCTGTATTTCTAACTGTGCATCTTTACAAGTCTCACTGACAGTGAATTCAGTGAAAATGGGCCCCTCTAGATAAGCAGTTGTGCTCATTGTTTTTTATTTTTGCTGCGAGTTTGGACCTACTGCAATCCCAGCCATGATGCTGCCCCTCTGTGCCCCCTAGTTTTGCTACAGAAGTTGCCAAAAAATATAATTATAAATGAAAGAAAATTCACTAATTACAATTCTACTGATCAAAACACTTGAACTGACCAATGAGAATGCTGATTCCCAGCACTGTGTCAGGCCCCTTGCTGGTACCTTACATATAGAGATAATGATGGCATTTTCCCGTCATTATATGGCACAGGAATCAGACATGGGGATAAAGGGACAGACTTGTTCAGTGCTGGGAAACTGTGCTTATTGCTCCCAACTCCAATTGCAGGAACAGAGAACAGGGAGCCGGATTTACTCACATCAGCCGGGATTCTCATTGGGGGAATTTTTGCTTTTTAAAGCAGTCGTTAGCCCTGGGGATTTGGGGAAAAGTTTTGGAAAGTTTTATTGGGCAATATTGTTTTAAGGATACAACCCTGATGTTGCTGGACTACAGCTCCCAGCATGCCTCACCCTTCATTATATGTTACGTTTTTCTGGGGTTTGTAGTCCAACAACAGCTGAGTAAAGTTTGGTTGAGCCGCGCTGTGCAGCCCATACACAGAGAGATCTATTTGTCTGACAGGGTCACTAAATGAGCAGATCTTTACCCCATTTGACACCTATGTGCTGGACCAAATCCGGCCAATCTGATCGGGCAAACGATGGGGTTATAACAGGGATTATGCAGGCCCATTGGGAGAAGATCACAATAAGGCAGGCATGGGGGTCTTCACCCAACAGCAAGTTCAAACCCACCCAACAGATATCTAGTTGATTTTTGGCCAGATATCTGTCAGGGAGGCAGTAAAACTGGGCTCATACACAGGCAGATTTGCAGCCAACTCAGTCTGAAGGGGCCGAATGTCCCTTTAATGTGATTATGTACGGCCGGCTTTAGGCTGATAGCACACGGGGGGCTCATCTACGTGAAACTGCCTGAGATCTGCCCCTGCCGCCCCCTGTTACCGTAACTGGCAAACCCCTGGCAGTGTCAGTACTGACTGTTTCCAGCCCAAAAATGCTCTGGTGAGTAACCTTGGGCTGAGAAGTGTTTCTCAGTGAGTGAATGGGAGCTGATGGGGGGCTGTCGGGCTCTTTTCGGGGGATGTAGCTACTGGTTTGTGTTCTTTCCTTCCATTTTAGCTCAACAGACCGGCTGGCACTAAATCATAATAAACATTAATCTAAAAATATGACTGCAGAATGTAATACATTTCATACTAAACCTAATCAGTTTATACATATCAGGAAATATTATTATTATGGTGAGTTAGTGTGACATACAGCCGTGTTCCAACAGCTTGAAGAGCATTTGCATCACTTTACTGGTGGGACCGGCACCCAACGGAACTGAAGCCAGTGAGGCGCTGACTGTCAGTTTCTTGTATTCACAGATCTTCATAAAGGGGAAGGTTTTTGTTCAGCTCTGTATCACTGTGTGAGTGGGGTCTGATAGGGTTTAAATTGCTTAATGCTGAATTTACACAATTTTGTTTTCAATCATGAAGGCCTGTGAATGTGTTACTGCAATTGTTATGATTATCCTCACTATCTTGTCTTTGTCCAAGTTGCTTTTGGCCTTGATTATCTCAGCTAATATTCAAGGCTAAGAGATCATAATAAAGCTTCAGTAGCTAATTAAATAATTTCTGTATTTCTACTAATAATTGCAATGTACCCACCCATGATACGTAAGCATAATGGGATGTGTTTTTCTATCTACTATATAAGTAATATCAAAACAAAATAAATTTGTACTTGTTTGCAATACACATACTGGTTGTATCGTTTGTACAAGTTCCCTGATCAGCGCACATGCGCAGACGATATCAGATGTTTCGCCGACGCACAGATTAAATCGAACCGGTTCGTGACTGCTTAGATACAGTGCAGAGAAGCACAGACAGAGTTAAAGAGATTAACCCTTACAGTTTGGTGTCAAGAAGTGGGATTGGCAGGAGAATCCAGCGGTAAGTAGAATTTACATCTTAATTGATGGTTTTCCTCTTACCTCTGGCTCTTCCCTACAGGCCGATCTAAAAAGGGTACAGTTAGCAGTCTAATAGAGATACAAGATACAGAGATACAAGATACAGAGATAAAAAGAGATACAGAGATACAGAGATACAAGATACAGAGATACAGAGATAATAAGAGAATTAGGGATTCTCAGGACGTGTGTGGGAAACATTATTTTCTGACTGATTCGTCTCTGCATGTGTATTCCTGTGTTGTCCTGTCTTTGTTATATGTACCTGTAACTGTATTTTATGTATCTGCTCATATAAGCACACCTGCTATTAAGAGTGATCGCAAGTCATTGTGGGTCTTGTAGGGACCTTGATCTCAGTTCAGCCCTAACGACTTTGCTTTGCCAAATGTGTTTATATTTTCAATTTTGGAAATTTATGGTATTAAGATTTGATCGCGAGAGAAAATTAAAGGTACTGTTGGATGAATTACTGTTTGCCTGTGTTGTGTCTTTGTTATTTTCTTTAGAAGTAAATGTTTTTAATATCGTAACACTTATATTTTTAAACTGGTCATCTAAAATTTATTACAACATTAAGGAATACCTCTGACTGAGCTAATAAGGTTTTGTAGGGACCTTGATCCCAGTACAGCCTGTTTGCTTTTTTGGAATTGTTGCAATTAATTTTCATTATACGAAATTGAAAATAAAGGAAATAAAAATGCTAAGAAATTACTACTACTCATTCGTGATAAACTTGCAAGGAATACTGAACCTGGTGTCAGTATGATTATTTCGGTGCGCACCCACACGCTTTGTTGAACTAATTCGGACAGGAATAAATACCGTGAGGACTGATTATGTCTTTAACAATTTGAGCCCAATGTGAGACTGCAGGTTTTGTCTGCCTTTAAGCCAAATATAAGGGTTCCGGACAGTTGACACGGAATGGGACGGAGACTGATCACCTCCGGGACACGATAGGAACCTAGGTTTTAGTTTCTTTACCGTGTCATCCCCATATCCTATTGTGAATTAGTCCGTAGACCCCAGTGGCTTCCTGGCAGCCAGCAAAGACAGGTTCCTCTGGCCTGCAGCCCATTTTAACTGAACCTGCACATGGTATTTATAACCTGATGTTCTGTTTTTCTATGTTTTCTTTTGCCTCCCTATAATTGGTCTCTGTTAACAGTCTAAGGTTGTGTCTATGAAGTTCAGTAGCAGGAGGATTCTTATGTGCAGGGATAAGAGGGGTTAATGGTTACATTCCAGCTGAGAGGTGTACATGTTGGAAAGGGGATAGTCACATGCGAAATGCGATTGTGTGTGTGGGGGGTGTCATAACTTTGGTGGGTTAACCTAGTACAGTGTGCGTGGGAGCTATGAGTTAGAAATTTAGGACCCTGGATATCTCTCTCTACTGGGTTCCAGGGATCAAACCAATAGTATGGTGGAGGAAGGGATCTCAGTATGTGAGCTGATGGCAGTCAGAGAGGGGAAGAAATATCAGATAAAAAGGAAAGAAAGAAATTGTAAACTGTTTTTCTTTAAAATTTTGTTTGGGTCGGTTCCCAGATTAAGGTGTTACTATTATTATTATTATTATTATTAACATTTATTTATAAAGCGCCAACATATTCCGCAGCGCTGAATGTTTGTTTTCCCAACAGTTACAATTACACTCTGATGCTTTCACTAATTTTGTATCTCTAAAAATGGTCCATCTATCTACATACAGAAATTTCCCCAGAAACCTTAACAAATTGCATAAAGCGTTTTGATAAACTCATCCATACAGAAATCTGGAGGGAGCAAAACTTTAGACTTATCCATCTAGCCTATAAAGGTTTTAACTTTGATTGCAAAAAAAAAAAAAAAATTTCCTTAAAAATTGTCCCAAATGTAATACACCGCTTCCAAACATTATTCATCTACTTTGGGATTGCCCTCATATTAAAAGTTTTTGGCAAGTCATTGAGAGCCATTTAAAATCTGCATTGGACTTTAAACATAATCTGACTCCAAAATCTGCTTTATTAAAATTTTTCAGAAGACATTATACAAGTGTCTCGCCTAATTCAGCCTAAATTTGGGAACATTTCCTACTCCATAAATTACCTGAACCTTATTTTGGCAGCAGCAAAGAGGATTATTTTCAAAATGTGGATCGATCCAAACCCCCTATTATTATTGGAGGTCATTTCGGAGTTACAAATTCTCTGTACAAATGAAGCCATTGCTTTCAAATTTAGTAATACAAAAAACCGCACAAGATTCTTATCTAAATGGAGATTCCTCATGCATACCCTTTCTCCCAATGATAGTTCTCATTTGGACTCATTTCCTTACTATCCATAGTTCCATGAATATTTCCAAACTCTACTAGCCTGTTTAATTGTATCAATAAGAATTGTTTAACGTAGTATTAATCTTATCCAATTGTATCACAATAATCCATGTTTTTCTGCCATTACCTTTTCATCCATAGTCACTTGTAAAATTGTTTGAATTGCTCATTGTATTGATCTACTTATGTACCTTATTAATCCCGTTTGGGATTGTTTGTTTCCCAATGATTATTGTACTTGTCTAATATAATATAATAAAAAAATAATTTTGTATCTCAATTAACTTATGAACTAACTAAAGTGCATGGCCAGGTGTTCTCTTTTGTAACAGATCCCATCTTCACTGAGGGAACTGCAGCCCGAGGACTAAGTGATGCTAAAGGAATCTGTTTGGAACTACACCTCCCACTGCAAAAAGACCCCAGCCCTGGAAGGAACACTTACATCCATGCAATGATAACTTATATCCTTTTATATTATTATTATTATTGTTAACATTTATTTATAAAGCAATCAATAACCGATACAAGAGGTGAAGAGGGCTCTGCCTAAAAGAGCTTTTCTGTGTGTTTACAAACATCTTACTAGCCCAAGAGATAGCAATTAGATAGAAAAATGGGGTTACGTAGTTCTAGTACAACTCCTTTAATACACAGCCTAACAAAGCTATGCCCTTTCTCACTGTAGGAGCTCAATTAATTATGAAACCCCTAACTCCTTCAGATTTTAGGAACATTTTAATAAATGCTCCAGATCCTAGAAAAATCCTGGTGCCTGCCTTATCTATCTTGTATGTATGTGTCAGGGTCAATGCATGTAGAAATGGAAAGATTATGGACTGATAGTCTATGGTAGTTGCCTTAGCCTGTAAACAAAAGGTTTCAGAGAATATTAGAGGACATATGGCACAATTAAAGTTATAAACTTGTTTTAGTTAATTTCTGAATGGCCTAGCCTCACTGCTATTTTTATAAGAAAGATAAGAAAGTGTTAGAGAAAGAAGCAGCATGTTTGAGAGTACAAAGAAAGAGAAACGGGACACTGACAATGCCTATTGGTAACAGCCCAATGTCCCATTCCAATAGAGGAAAGGGGGAATAGAGATTGAGGTTATTATTTTACTAATGCCACAAAGCTGCATTCAATATTTTTGTTCCCAAAACCAATACTATCTTCCCTTTAATAGGAATTCCCATTTCAGTGTCGGTAGATTTCAAACGTAACTAGTTGACTGTACACCATACAAAGCTTCTATACGCCCGCATTCTCACCCTGTTATCTCAAACAGTATCCTATCAGTAAATGGTATTTGTCCCCTTGTTAACTCCTTCCTACAGCAAGGCATTTCACGCCTGATTGTTCTCCCCTTACAACACACCAGTCAACCCAGTGCATAAAAAAAAGGGTCTGAATATTGTTTAATCCAAGACCTAAGGGCCATTAACGCTTTAATTACACTTATTGTGTTCATTATTCCTGATGTGACAGTTCTACTTACATCTATACCCTGTGATGTGTCTGTATTCACAGTTATGATTTAAAGTAATGTTTTTTCCTCGGTCCCAGTTGACCTTGAGACACAGTTACTATTGGCTTTTATTTTTGATGGGGCCTAATATACCTAGACCCATCATCCCTAAGGTTATTGGATTTCATCAGTGGCCATTCCCTGATGCTTCAAAATTCCTTGAAGTCATGGACTCCTAGCCATGGTTCCATCCTGCTTCAGTACGTCAATGACCTACTGTTGTGTAGTCCTAATCAGGCTACTAATGTTGCTCACATGGTTTGTTTTTTACAACACTTTGCACTTGAAGGTCACAAAATTGCTAAACACAAAACTCAGATGGGGGCTGAGTCTATTGAATACTAATACAATATTCTTGGGCAGTGCACAAAGAAAGATCAATATGCGTTAATTATATGGTCACCAGCTATGCAAAATGTGTTTTATCAGCTTAATAAATCTCTGGTTCAAGCCCCTGCTTTAGGACTACCAAATTATTGTAAACCTTTTCTTTTGTATGTTAAGGACACCTGTAAAACCATGACTGCAGTCTATGCTCAGGAGTCTGGAGGCAATTTGCGTCCGGTAGCCCATTTTTCCAAAGTAATGCTTGTTCCGGTACAGGGGATGCCGGCGTGTCTCAAAGCTTTAGCAGCTAGTGCTATGGCTGTAGAAATGTCATAGTCAGTCACGATTGGTCACAATACTATCTTGCATACTTCACACCAAGTCACACATTGGCTATAAAACATTACCACCCAACATAAGACTTCCCAATGCCTTAGTGGAGACATCTTACTTGACACGCAAAATTTTAACTATTGAATATGCTTCTACAACACAAGGTCCCGCAGCAGTTTTCAATGCATTATTACATTTTTCTAATTCTGATAGCAATCCATTGTTACAAGCTCTGTGTGTTACTGAAATTCATAATAGTACTACACCAAGAGGGGATTTATAGGATATCCCTTAGAGAATACTATTAACATTTTCGTTGAGGGTTCTTGTACCAGGACCTCAGATCACGAGTACCAGGCAGACTACGCAGTGGTGCAACTCCCTGATATAGTCATTTAGTCAGGTCCATTAACTATTAACTCTTTGGGTTAGAAGTCCACTTATTATTCCCAGTGATTTAGAACTATTCAAATAAGAATATGTACATAACTTTATCATTACTTTGAATGGCAACTATGATGATGTCTCTTTATCTTTTCGTTTACCCACACAGGAACCTACATATACCTTCTGCCCTGAAGACTCTCTTGTTGTTCGACAGCTGCATCGTTATCGAAATGGGGGATTTCCATTTGGACCCAAAGCCACAGTTATTGCCATCACACCAACCTCCATTCTAACAGACTCCAGTGTCGAGTGGATTCACGCTTCGAGAGTGAAACTTGCCCGAGTTGCTACCACCACCAGTACCTTCTAAAGACTATAACACTACCAAAGATGACCTCTTCTTGCCTGATAACACCGCCCCAAGACATCAGGACAGACAGAATGACCAGGATGACCAGGAGGATGATCAGAGAGAAACTCAAGAACTGATAACTACCTGTAATGAACAGGAAATAGACAAAATATGCACTTTGGTGCAGCCTCTTATTTTCCTTTTGATGTTTATCCCATTGTGAATATTACTTAACTGCATCTACTCTTCTTCATTTGCAGAAACTTTTCAGTCTCTGTTATAAGCCTCCCATTAATGACATTTTTTCTATTTCTACAACCAATTTATCTATAGTATCTAGGGTTAAACATGAAGTTTAATCACCTTACCTTATTAGTTTCTTTGTTTAAAGGTTTTAATGGAATTGTGATAATGCAATGAGGTTGGTTCAATGCTATTACTATTCACACTTAAAGATAATTTAACTTGCTCTGCTAATAATCACTGTACTATATGGAATATGTCTGCAACTTTCTCTATCTATAAGGTTCCAGATCTGTTAAAAGGTTATTTTATGTTTTCTAACACCACCTGTAACTGTTCCATATCTAATATCACTGCATTCCAATCTATTATTCTTTACTTTTCTGTTGTTTATGATTTAACCTTTTTTGAATAACATTGTGTCCACTACTTATACCTGGACTTATGTCACTAATTTGTCTCTTCCTGTAGACCTTGCGTTAGTTTTTATTAATAATACTCCTATCACTAACCGCACATAGTTTATTTTTAACATCAAGTGTGTCCATCTTGATACACCTTAACACATAGTTATTCTATGTGTATAAAAATCTGTATATGTTTTTTTTTTCTTCTCTTTTTGTCTCTGTCCTTCTTAAATAATCTTAGCCATCCTGTTATTGGACAAGCTGTTTTTGTTTTTCTTTTTGCCAATACCATCAAGGTTAAAATGCTCAAGGCTGAATACCAAGTAAACCACAGCTGAACCTTATTTTTTACACAAAGATTTGAATGTACTACATTCATTAGAATGTTTATCTGACTATTCTGTAATGATTACAGTTGTCCCACAGTGTGTTTGCCTCGCTACAGACTTTCCTGTCGGTGTTTATGCTGTTGATTCTTCTCTACCTTTTAGTGGCTGCTTTGCCAAATGTCACTCTGCTACGATGTTTCAATTGTACTTACTATTTTTCTCCCATTTCCTACTGTTCACAAGTCATTCATGTATTTCCCATCTGCTTTACCTTAGATCAGTATCAGATCCCTACTTCAAAGTACCGTTCCTTAATCACTGATAATACTAATGCTATAGCCGCTTGTCGAAAACATGACCAATAACTGTATGACACAGCTATTAAAACAGTAGCAACTTAGAACAAGTTAATATCCCTAGGATCTCAAATACAGGACAATTTACAGCATCATTGGTATGATATATTCTCAGGTTGGTCACACATTGGCTATTCTATTGTTCAAAGCATCTTTTATCTGCTTATCATTGTTGTAGCTATATTTGTTTTGCTTATTTTTTGTTCAACTTGTATTTGTCATGTACCTTTTGCAAACACATACAAAAGATGATTTCCATTTCTCAACTAGAACAACTCAAATTAATTCCTGCTATAGATTCCTCACTACCTTTCAGTGGTTGCCTCACTAACGTCACCCTTTTACGTTGGTATAATTATACCTATTATTTTTCTCCTATCCCCACTGCCATCGTTCCTTTGTGTATTTCCCGCCTACCTTGCCTGTAGGATCAGATTCCCAATACTGTACATCAATCACTTATTATCCATAACACTAACATGATTGCTGCTTATCGTAAGCATGATACCCAATTGCATGACACTGATATTAAGACTGTTGCTACCAAGAACAAATTGCTCTCTCTGGGCTCTAAATACAAGATGAACTGCAACCCCATTGGTACGATGTCTTCACTGGCTGGTCTCCTACAGGTTCTGCTATTATGCAAAGTCTTTTTATTTATCCACTTTTTGCTGTTATTGCTGTGCTTATTTTACTTGTATTATTCAATTTATATTTCTCATGTACTTTTCGTAAACGTATTCAAAAAAAATGATTTCACATGCTCAGTCTGAACAACTTAAAGCTTATTTATGCTACACATACTGTATGTAGTCACTTTTGTGACTAAAAGGGGGATTGATAGGGTTAAAATTGCTAAATGCTGAATTTACACAATTTTGTTTTCAATCATGAAGGTCTGTGAATGTGTTACTTCAATTGTTATGATTATCCTCACTATCTTGTCTTTGTCCAAGTTGCTTTTGGCCTTGATTATCTCAGCTAATATTCAAGGCTAAGAGATCATAATAAAGCTTCAGTAGCTACTTTAATAATTTCTGAATTTCTGCTAATAATTGCAAGGCATATGTACCCACCCATGATACGTAAGCATAATAGGATGTGTTTTTCTATCTACTATATAAGTAATATCAAAACAAAATATATTGGAACTTGTTTGCAATACACATACTGGTTGTATCATTTGTACAAGTTCCCTGATCAGCGCACCTGAAGAGACATATCAGATATCTTGCCATCACACAGAGATTAAAATCGGACCGGTCCGTGACTGCTCATAGGGACAGTGCTACAGGTGCACAGACAGAGTTACAGAGATTTACCCTAACAGTTAGTGCTACAGGTGTTACGAACAGAGATTACAGGATTTAACCCTTTCAGGGAGGCATAATTCTTCCATTATAAATATAAAATATAAAATATATTACTCTCGTATTTAATGAGCAATGGATTATCTCTCACCGGGAAGCCAGAGCATGAGTAGAGGCAGCCAGCAGCTGTGGGACACCATAGTGACCACTGCACACAGGGCTGCAGGGTCGGACTGGGCCGCCGGACACCGGGAAAAATCCCGGTGGGCCCCAGCGGCCCAGTCCGCTCCCCCTACTCCCCCTACTGACTTCCTCCCCTTACGTGTTCAATTTATAAATGCTCGGGGAGGACGTCAGGCGGGGGCCCTGCGGGGGGGGGGTTAGGGGGGCCCCTGGGGGGGTTAGGGGACGCGGCTGGGGCACCTGCAGGGCCCCTGGGGCGGGAGCCCCGGTGGGCCCTGCACCCCCCAGTCTGACCCTGCAGGGCTGATACAGATCCCTGAGCCCCTGCCTGCACTCACTCACATTTATATCCCCCCCCCACAAGCACAGAGGCACTGGGGGACCTACATGTATATTGTATGCAAATCCCATGAAGTCCTGCTGGGGGCCCCCCCTCCCTATAAAACCCACAGTTCCCTGTATTTCTAACTGTGCATCTTTACAAGTCTCACTGACAGTGAATTCAATGAAAATGGTTCCCTCTAGATAAGCAGTTGTGCTCATTGTTTTTGATTTTTGCTGCAAGTTTGGCCCTACTTCATGCCATTGTCACAGCAGAATGACGTGGGGGTCACAGACACGGCCTCAACTCTAACCCAGGGATCCCCAAATTTACTTACTCGGGAGACACACTCAGATGTAAAAAGTGTTGGGGAGCCACACAAGCATGAAAATGTTCCTTAAATACCCCAAATAAGAGCTGTGATTGGCTATTTAGTAGCCCCATGGGGGCAGCTGGCATGCAGGAGGCTCTGGGATACAATGGTGTCTCTGGGCTTCCAAAACTTACTGCCAAGCCAGAAATGTAAAAATGGCACCCACTTTGAGGCCACTGGGAGCAACATCAAGGGGTTGGGGAGCAACATGTTACCCCTGAGCCACTGGTTGTTTATTGAGTAAACCCACGTGTAACAGCAGGGCCCCTCCCATTAATGTGTAACTGACACTCCCTTTAGTTGGTAGGATCCTGTCACTATCACTAGGATCACATGTCAAAATAGTATTGATTTGTTATTTTATATTGTAAATCAATGTATTAATTTGGTCAGTCACCCGGTGAAGGGAGGGTAATTTACAGTTACAATCCCAGCCATGATGCTGTCCCACGGTGCCCCATAGTTTTGCTATAGAAGTTGCCAAAAAAATATAATTATAGATGCAAGAAAATTCACTAATGGGAATTCTACTGATAAATAACTTCAGTTTCAGGCCCCTTGCTGGTACCTTACATATAGAGATAATGATGGCATTTTCCCGTCATTATATGGCACAGGAATCAGACATGGGGATAAAGGGACAGACTTGTTCAGTGCTGGGAAACTGTGCTTATTGCTCCCAACTCCAATTGCAGGAACAGAGAACAGGGAGCCGGATTTACTCACATCAGCTGGGATTCTCATTGGGGAATTTCTTACATTTTAATGGGGATTTGGGGGAAAGTTTTATTGGGCAATATTGCTTTAAGAATACAACCCTGATGTTGCTGGACTACAGCTCCCAGCATGCCTCACCCTTCATTATATGTTACATTATTCTGGGGTTCCTAGTCCGGCAACAGCTGAGTAACGTTTGGTTGAGCCGTGCTGTGCAGCCCATACACATAAAGGTTATTTGTATGACAAGGTCACTAAATGAGCAGATCTTTGCCCCATTAGACACTATGAGCTGAGCCAAATCCAACCAATCTGATCGGGCCAATGATTGGGTTATAACAGGGGTAATGCAGGCCCATTGGGAGAAGATCACAATAAGGCAGGTATGGGGGTCTTCACCCAACAGCAAGTTCAAACCTGCCCAACATCTGTCAGGGAGGCAGTTAATCTGATTATGTACGGCCGGCTTTAGGCTGATAGCACACGGGGGGCTCATCTACGTGAAACTGCCTGAGATCTGCCCCTGCTGCCCCCCGTTACCGTAACTGGCAAACCCCTGGCAGTGTCAGTACTGACTGTTTCCAGCCCAAAAATGCTCTGGTGAGTAACCTTGGGCTGAGCAGTGTTTCTCAGTGAGTGAATGGGAGCTGATGGGGGGCTGTCGGGCTCTTTTCGGGGGACGTAGCTACTGGTTTGTGTTCTTTCCTTCCATAAATTATTAATTAAATAATAATAAACATTAATCTAAAAATATGACTGCAGAATGTAATACATTTAATACTAAAACTAATCAGTTTATACATATCAGGAAATAGTACCAAGCTGTGAGTTAGTTTGACATACAGCCGTGTTCCAACAGCTTGAAGAGCATTTGCATCACTTTACTGGTGGGACCGGCACCCAACGGAACTGAAGCCAGTGAGGCGCTGACTGTCAGTTTCTTGTATTCACAGATCTTCATAAAGGGGAAGGTTTTTGTTCAGCTCTGTATCACTGTGTGAGTGGGTAGCTGCTACTCTGCATACAGTAATAATCTCCTGCATCTTCTGCTTCCATTCTGCTGATTGTAAGGGTGAAATCAGTTCCAGAACCGCTGCCGCTGATCCGCTCTGGGGTCCCTGTGTGTCGGGTACTTGCCCTATAGATCAGCAGCTTTGGTGCCTGCCCTGATTTCTGTTGGTACCAGGCTATCCAGCTGCCAACACTGCTACTGGCTTTACATGTGAAGGTGACAGTTTCTCCCGGTGACACAGAGACATAATCTGGGGACTGAGTCAGCACAATCTGCCCATAGGAACCTGAGGATTAGAAAAAATATATATTACAAATGACTTACGTTGCATCAGTAACCACCCCAAATTTTAAAAGGGCATAGTCTGTACAATTACTGTTACTCAGTAGAACTGTTAGTCCATATTCTGTATATTTACTGAGCAATGGATTCCTTCTCACCGGGAAGCCAGAGCATGAGTAGAGGCAGCCAGCAGCTGTGGGACACCATAGTGATCACTGCACACAGGGCTGATACAGATCCCTGAGCCCCTGCCTGCACTCACTCACATTTATATCCCCCCCCCACAAGCACAGAGGGACATGTACACTGTATGCAAAATAGATAGTTACTATGTAATAAAGTATTTTCCCCACAGTTTGATGTTTCTCGACTGTAACGGAGGAAATTCAGATTATGCACATACATTATACACACATACACTGGTACTGACACCTAGTGGTCACTCTGTATAACTACATACTGAAATCTCTCACCAGTATAATTGCCCCATGTACCTTAGTTCTGATCAGAGCAATATTTGGAGAAGAGGCAGAAGGACACGGCATTTCCTTGCTCTATGGTATAAAATCCATGGCACCAGCTGCCAAGTACCCGACTATCAGGGCTGAGTAGTAACCTGTCACCCCCCCCAATTTCCCTTGGAATTACCCAATTTATGACTCCCTCCCCTGGTCTCCCATCACTATACCTTATCCGCAGTTATATAGGCAAAACCCCTCCCCCTAATTAAGCCAATAAGTGTACGGCTTCCATACTAATTACATTATAATAATAGTACAAAACAATACCTATCAGTGACAAACAAACATTATGTAGGACAGAGTTGCCTAAAGAGCCCAATATTACAACCCTGTCCATTTTAAAAAAATAGTCCCATCCATGACAATACAGTTGTGGCTGTAAAGAACAAATGGTGATCACTAATAGTAAATCCATGTAAGTCATCATCAGGGTCGGACTGGCCCAACGGGATACTGGGAACAATCCCATTGGGCCCCAGTCCTGCTGGCCCCTGCTGCTTGCCCCCGGCACAAACCAGCCGCTCGCTACTGATAAACAGAAACCAGCGCCTGAAACCAAAGCTGAAATAAAAGCAAAGATGGCCGCGTGTTCCACTGTGGAACTCAAAACCATCTTCCATTTTTGCCGGAGCTTCAGTAAAGTAGCGGTAGGCAGAGAAGCAGAATGAGAGCGCTCTGTTATGCAGCCGTTAGTGGGGGAATCCTTTCATTCTATACATTTCCTTGGTTGCTGAGCTCATATTGCCCATTTTCTGCGCTGACCTTTCTTAGGCCCCATATTTGTTAAGACTCCTTGATCATACGAGTACATAATGTAGCAGCTAGTGGGTGCCCTTATGTGTATGGGGGGCCCCTGGGGTGAGGCTCTCTGGTGGGCCCCAGGAACCCCAGTCCATCATAATTCCATGATACAACTGGAAAGGTTACACATATTAAAAGAAGCAAAAAAACCTGAGATTCTCATTTAGGCCCATCGGAGCCGGGGTATATAGTTTGGCAATGCACATTATCTCTTTTGAAGTAATAATCTATTATAATCTCCTCCTCTAGGGGGAGCTCTCACAGCCTAGAGAGCCAACTATCTGTGGGTGCTGCTCTGTCCTTGTAACTTAAAAGGAACTAACTAAAAGGATTTTTTTTACTTTACTCGCTTCCATTAACTCTTGTTCTCCCCCCCCCATGCCAGGTGAAAATATATAATTCTGTTATTCATTGAAACTAAAAGCAATGGCCTTCACTGATGCCCTTCTCTAATGTTAATGCACTTCTACTTCCAAGGCCCCGCGGGGCTCAACCCCAACCCTGGCGTCAGCCTTTCCCTGCGCCTGTAGCCATCGTGCCGACCCAGGTTTAGGCACATGGAGTGGATTTCAACACAAAATGCAGGTTTCTGGGCTGAAATCCGCTCTGTGCCTGCACTCGGGTCGGCACGATGGCTACGGGCACAGGGAAAGGCTGATGCTGATGTAGGGTCTCTATACTGAAACATGAGTCAGGGCCCCACTGCACCCCTATAACTATGGGCCCCCAGCAGCCACAGGGTCTGTTTCCACTATAGTTACCCCCCCTGAGAGAAGTACTAACCAATGAAATCAGCACTTAGCTCTGACCAGGCAATTGCAATAGGATTAAAGGGATAGTGACACGTTCCATAAATACCTCTTTAGTGATGTTTTATAGTTCCAAAGGAACAAATTAGGACACAGAGGACACTCACATTAGGCACATAAGGGCACTAGTAGGGACACCAAGTGGTCACTCTGTGTAAGTACACATGTAAATGTACCATGATTCTTATTATTATAGCTCATTTACTAATGCAAAGCAAAGGGAAAAGCTCAAAACGATGTGCATTCGTATAGGTTATTTATTAGAGAAATGGTTCCATTATACCTTGGGCTTAGATTACATTAATGAGGGAAAGAAAGAGCTCTCGAGCTGCCAGGGCTGGGGGCACAACTTATCTGATTAGCGGCACTAATCATTAGCCCCAGAATGGCACTGCCTGGAATTAGCCAACTTGTTATCTACAAACCCCCAGATCCTTCTCCATTAAGGATCCCCCCAACACACTCCCATTCAGTAGATAGCTCACAGTTATATTAATTCTACCAAAATGCATAACTTTGCACTTATCAACATTGAACCTCATTTCCCAGTTTGCTGCCCAGTTTTCCAGTTTAGTCAAATCGCTCTGCAAAGCGGCACATCCTGCATGGAACTTATAGTTTTGCCCAATTTAGTGTCATCAGCAAAAATAGAAACAATACTGTCTATGCCCCCCCCCAGGTCATTAATAAACAAGTTAAAAAGCAAAGGCCCAAGGACTGACCCCTGCGGTACCCACTAACCACACTGGCCCAATTAGAAAATGTTCCATTTACAACCACTCTTTGTACTCTATCCTTCAGCCAGTTCTCTATCCAATTACAAATATTATGTTCTAGGCCAATATTCCTTAATTTGATCATTAACCTTCTGTGAGGTACTGTATCAAACGCTTTAGCAAAGTCCAAGTAGATCCCATCCACTGCCATTCCAGCATCGAGGTTCCTGCTCACCTCCTCATAAAAGGCGACTAAATTAGTCTGGCAAGATCTGTTACGCATAAAACTGTTATAGGTATATACTGTATATGTATATATGTAAGGGGGGGCACAGTGTTGGGGGGTTGGTGGGAGGAGAACGCTGTGAGTTAAGGGGCTGTACTGGTTATACTGGGTTGCTGGATACAACGATGGGAGAGTTCATGTAAGAGTCTGAGCTACACAGGAACTAAAGGTGTCACTATTTATATTTCTGTGGTTTTTATTTCCTTTCTGGGCTTTTCTGTGACACTGCGGGGCCCTTGCACAGAGGGGGGGCTACTCTATATCAGGTCACGGTCACTGCTTCCATTGCATGAACCCCGGAAATACTGTCGGCTGCTTATTTCCCTTTCTGTATTTGTCTTCATAAGGGTTTTTGTTCAGCTCTGTATCACTGTGTGAGTGGGGTATCATAACCCTGCTGGCAGTAATAATCTCCTGCATCTTCTGCTTCCATTCTGCTGATTGTAAGGGTGAAATCAGTTTCAGAACCGCTGCCGCTGATCTGCTCTGGGGTCCCTGTGTGTCGGGTGTCTGCATTATATATCAGCAGCTTTGGTGCCTGCCCTGATTTCTGTTGGTACCAGTGCAAATAGCTTGTATAGCCACTAGTGATGAGCGAATCTGTTCCGTTTCGCTTCGCCGAAAAATTCGCGAATCTTTGAAAAGATCCGCGAAACGGCGAAAAATTCGCGAAACGGCGGAAATGTCGTGCGACAAAAAAAATTGTCGCCCGCGGCTATTATTTTGTCGCGCGGCTCTTGTTTCGTCGCGCGGCTCTTGTTTCGTCGCCCGCAGCTCGTGTTTTGTCGCGCGGCTCTTGTTTCGTCGCCCGCGGCTCTTGTTTCGTCGCACGGCTATTATTTCGTCGCCCGCAGCTATTATTTTGTCGCACGGCTATTGTTTCGTCGCGCGCAGCTCTTGTTTCGTCGCGCGGCTCTTGTTTCGTCGCGCGGCTCTTGTTTCGTTGCGCGGCTATTATTTTGTCGCCCGCGACTATTCTTTTTTGACGCCGGCGACAATTTTTTGGACGTGCAGCGAATTTTTCCGCGGCGAATCCATGCCTGGCGAAACTTTTCGCCCATCACTAATAGCCACTTGTAACACTGCTACTGGCTTTACATGTAAAGGTGACAGTTTCTCCCGGTGACACAGAGACATAATCTGGGGACTGAGTCAGCACAATCTGCCCATAGGAACCTGAGGATAATAAATACACAGTAAGTCTATATAGCTGTAAAGCAGTGGGCAAATGTGTGTATGTGAGTGCTGCTATAAGTACCTGTAAGAGAGAGAGAGAAGAGAGCGCAGAGGCCAAGCAGTAAGTATCTCCCCATACTGACAGTAGGAGCAGTGCAGGGGCAGATCCCTGAGACTGAGTCACATAGGAAATAGAACATTTATAGCCCCTTATATCTACAGGCAACTCACCCACAGTTTGTGTATGCAAAGTCACATAAGGAATGAAAGTGTCTGGGTTACACAAGGGCAATTTAGAGTGGGATCTTACATGAAGAAAAGAGATGGGATTACTGTAACTACTAAATGACTTTGCCTTTTGGGTTGGGTTGGGCGCTGCAATGTAATGGCTGCATTTCCTTCATTTCCTTTTATAGGGAAAGGTTTAGGCTCAATGAACTCCCATGAGTAAAGTCTATCCATACTAAATAGAACATTCTTTATAATAAAGAAAATCAAGCCCCTAAGCATATCCTTTCTGGGGTACCTGGGGGGCACAAGGAACTGGAGACACAATTGCCCCCAGGACTGGGGAGTCTGAACCCTTTGGGTAACTTATAGGTTTTCTATGTTTCTTCCTTTCTTTAAATAAAACTATTTGCAACTGTTTATATGAATATATCTCTGTATATAATGACGTCTCTGCCTATATGCACTGTTACACATTCTGTAATATTAAATATAAGCCCAGCTCTGTCTCTTTCCATCTCACAAGATTCATACCCAAAGCTTAGCCGGCAGGTTGGTCAGAAGCCTCAGTAAGAAACTAGAATGTTCTTAAAGTTGGAATTACTGATCATGTGACCCAGTACAGGTATCGGCTATAGGTTGGGGCCGCACACTAAGCGGCACATTTATTGACCATCGGATTTGTTTTTTTCATTTCTAAAAGTTGCAGAAATAAAGGCCATTTTTTCAAGATTAGATGCGTCCCAATGGCTAAAAATCCAAATCTGAGAATTTGCCGGATTAAACTTGCCGAGATCATGTAGAAGCCAATGGCAGAGGCCCCTTCCCTTTCCCTGAAATTCCTTCTTTTGTCTGGAAACTTTAACGGTTTCAGATATTTGATGCTGGTTTTTTGTGCGACAATTCAAGAAAGTAGGGGTTCTGGGGAGACAACTGGAACAATTTGAGTTTTTTCAGGGACAATTAAAAAAAAATCAGTTTTTCCCACATGGACTTTTTATATTGGATTTTTTTTAGTAAATGTCAGACATTCAAGGAAATGAGTTTAGTCGAATTTTAAAATAATAAAAAAAAAAATGAGAAATGATAAAGTTTCAGTAAATCTGCCCCTAAAGGTTGCAATATCCAAACAGAATTTGTCAGCCATTTTGTCCTAATTCCGCCCTCTTGCCAAAGCTCTGAAGGTATATGGGCACCTTGATTGGGCAAATCTTACAGACTTTCCTCTGATTGGGCAAATGGTATCTGCCCCCCCCTCATCTGGGCACAGAAATAATTGCAATTGGGGGGCTCCCCCTGACTGTTCAGCCCCACCCCATGGGGACAGTGGATAAAGGAATGCTGGGGCTGTTAGTGCAGCAATACAGTATGGCCATGCATCCCCTGCCCCCTGCCACTAGGGGCCCCATTCCCCATAACTGCTGAGTAACCATCTTAAAGGGGAACTAAACCCAATCATGAAACTGTCCCAGTGTGTGCCTTAGTTCTCTGGTTCTACTTACTGAAAACCTAATTACAGATACAAGAGAATACACGAGCCCAACTCTATAATGGGAAACTAAAAGGGAACCCTCCCCCACGGTCAGTGAGAGAAACATTAATATTCCTTATACTCACACCAGGAAAGGATCCATTGCTGTGCTCTTCCTATACACCTGTATCTTTATAAATGTAAATGGCAAAATTCTAGCCAAAGTGCCACTAGGCTGACTGAGCACATTACAGGCCTAATACCCCCCGACCCGACAGGCTTTATGCCTGGAAGCTCAACCGACACTCATATCCGGAGACTTTTTACAAACGTATCCATTAAACATGACAATGGTGGAAACAGGAATATTGTCTCCCTGGACAATGAAAAGGCCTTCGATTCCGGGGAATGGGAATACCGATGGGCCCCACTTACACCAATGGGACTAACCCCCCCACATTCATAGTGTGGATCCAGGCCCTGTGCCCCTCCCCAATAGCCAAAATCCCCACCACAGAATGAATACTTACTTTATGTCATATAAAGTGACCGATAAAAAAATCTCCCCAAACTGGAATATATAGCAGTAAATATGTCCCTTTTACATGTTTTCCCTTTGAGCCATAATAAAATAATAAAGCAGCTCTAACTGTAACAAGGAGGAGTGTGGGATTAAACGACAGATGCGATGCCCATGTGTTTGTGTAAGAGCGGCATCACTTCTGCCTCACAGAATTAATAATGGCATTAGCGTCCGATCCAATAGGAACAAGTCAGCGGTGCCAGTTGGCCCAACCTGCCTGTGGGACCCTGGAGCTACTGCCCCCTGCAGGACATATATGCACTGTCATGCGCCATTCATACAATATGGACACTGTGCTGGGCCTCTCCCTGTCAGTATTCTTATATCAGTATGAGCATAACAGCTCCTGTACGGGGGGGAAATGCTTTTGCACATAGTTCATTGTATTTCATATGTTGGACAGTAGGTCGGCTGTTGGCTGGGCGCCACTTACAGTTACTGGCCCACAGGGGGAGCCAAAGGCATAGGCCCTTTATAAGGGTAATGATAGGTAGGAAAAGCTTATTTGGCCAATGTAACTATCCCTCTGCCATAGGGCTAATCAGTGGCAGGTTAGTAGCGCTCATCTCAGTATTAACCAAGCTAAAAAGAACAATAGCCTTGGCCCCAACAATGGCGTCAGTGGGGCAGTGACCCAGTGGGGAATCCACAGTTTTACTCACCTTTTAGTATATTATACAGTGTCCTATTCTTTAATTGGTCTTGATTCAGTATTTTTTAAACTTTATGAAAGATTTTTTCCCAGTTTTCAAACCCTGTAACTAACACCGACACCGGCAGAGTCACTGACACTCCATCATATACGCGCTCTCTTTCTGTATTGTGTTTGGGCCTCACACAGTGTTGCATCTGTCGGGGCATTTACTGATAATAAAAGAGCCTCACTGAGTTCTGTATTAAAAACAAGGAAAGTGGGAGCTCACGGAGCCTAAACAATTGTATTGATAGGGTGTATGGGAAACGCCGCATCTTTTTATTTAGCTGTGAGTGTCCTTTCTATGTGTGTAAGTAGGATTTATACCTATATATACACAGAGCTCAGTTACCCCTGTGCCCCCCCCTACTGAGAATATCCTGCCCCGCTCTGTAGCTTTATATCCTGCAAATAACTCCCTGGCACAGTAACAGGGGGGTTTTTGTTCAGCTCTGTATCACTGTGTGTGTGGGGAACTGTAATGATACTGACAGTAATAATCTCCTGCATCTTCTGCTTCCATTCTGCTGATTGTAAGGGTGAAATCAGTTCCAGAACCGCTGCCGCTGATCCGCTCTGGGGTCCCTGTGTGTCGGGTACTTACCCAATAGATCAGCGGCTTTGGTGCCTGCCCTGATTTCTGTTGGTACCAGGCTAACCAGTTATAAGAGCCAACTACGAGGCTGCTACTGGCTTTACATGTGAGGGTGACAGTTTCTCCCGGTGACACAGAGACATAATCTGGGGACTGAGTCAGCACAATCTGCCCATAGGAACCTGAGGATAATAAATACACAGTAAGTCTATATAGCTGTAAAGCAGTGGGCAAATGTGTGTATGTGAGTGCTGCTATAAGTACCTGTAAGAGAGAGAGAGAAGAGAGCGCAGAGGCCAAGCAGTAAGTATCTCCCCATACTGACAGTAGGAGCAGTGCAGGGGCAGATCCCTGAGACTGAGTCACATAGGAAATAGAACATTTATAGCCCCTTATATCTACAGGCAACTCACCCACAGTTTGTGTATGCAAAGTCACATAAGGAATGAAAGTGTCTGGGTTACACAAGGGATATTTAGAGTGGGATCTTACATGAAGAAAAGAGATGGGATTACTGTAACTACTAAATGACTTTGCCTTTTGGGTTGGGTTGGGCGCTGCAATGTAATGGCTGCATTTCCTTCATTTCCTTTTATAGGGAAAGGTTTAGGCTCAATGAACTCCCATGAGTAAAGTCTATCCATACTAAATAGAACATTCTTTATAATAACAAGCCCCGAGCAGTTCATTTCTGGGGGGCACAAGGAGCTGAAGACTCCACATCTCTTACTTCTTATAACTTTTTTTTCTACTTCATTTTTAACTTTTATTTGAAGCAAATCTTTTTTTAATGATTTCCATTTACTCTGTAATAATAAAACAGCACCTTGTACTTAATGGGAACTAAGCTGCACACATCCATGTCCTATTATGTTTAATTCATGTTTAAATGTTTATAAGTTATGGCGATCCACTAAATGGTAAGATTCATTATCCAGAAATCCCCAGTTCCCAAGCATTCCATATAACAGATCCCATACCTGTAGGAGGGGCTATTTCTGACCATGATTTTATATGCCTATAAAGGGGGGTATAGAGAGGGCTATGGCACATTTCTATACCTGGCAGGATAAGAATCACTGCTCAATTTGGAAATTCCTCCTATTACTCCTCTACCCCCCCAACAGGCCCCCAACAGATAGATGGGGTAATGTTCAGTAGGGGAGTAAGGAAGATTGGGGGGAGGCTAATGGGCCCCCCCTGTTGGTCTCAGCCGTCCCTTCTGCCCATGGTGGGGATTCCTGGAACTGAACAAGGAATTATCCCTGGATTTTGGTTGGGGAATACCAGGAGAGCTGTAGGGAACTCCAATAAAATCTATTTTATGTCTCTAAGACTATATCTGGGTAACAAGTCTGTATAAATATCTGTAGCCGTATCAGGTGCCCACAGTTTAGCCCATAGATGTTCTGCTCGGTACTGATGTACTTCATTAGGGGGAGTAAATCCCCCAGTTTCCCAGGTCCTTATAATCACTGAAATTAAAATTTCTATTTCTCTCTAATTTATAACTCTTCAGGAGGCAGGACATTGGTGCAGACTCAGGTTTGGGAATCCAGCAATTCTCCCGGCTTACAGTATATCTATCTTTTAGTGTTTCTCTAATCCTGGGGCAGAACGTGCTATAGGGGCCTAGTGCAATACTTTAGCTCATACCCCCAGTCACAGCATGTCAGGATCTCTCTTTACGTCTTAAACTATGGTTAAACAAACTCACCCAAGCCCTCACCCTATCTGCATAGACTACTGCAGCCTCTACTTCTTCCTGGCTCTCCCCTCTCTGTCTCTATTGGCCAAGAAGAAGCTGAACACATGATCTGATACTGACCTCTCTATAGGGGCCATTAGGCAACAGCCTCTAAATCAGGGCTGTCCAAGTGGAGGCCCATTGGCCGGATGTGGCCCTCCAAAGGATTTATATGGCCCCCAGTTTACTCAAAGGCTCCATAGACTTTACTGTATAATATCATCATTGTAATGTATTCTGGCCCTCAAACATGCTATATGGGAAATAACTGGCCCACTACATGTAATAAGTTGGGCAGCGCTGCTCTAAATGAACAAATATTCCCGGCTTTACAACACAAAAGATCTCATTGCTATTTTCATTCCTCCTGTTCAGTACATGAAAGCTTTGCTGTTCCCCAGTCAGGCTAGGGGATTGCACCCATAAAAGCAAGGAAACCCAGCAATTAGAGGTATGGGGGAATTCCCCAATGGGTCAAAGTAAAGACACAAAAGTGTAAGTAAAGGGAAACTCTCATTCATCCTACTCTGTCTCTTTCCAACACTCACACACAAGCCCATCACTGCTCTCCCTGTCTCAGTGTTACTATTTACCCCAATGAGTGCTTGCTCAGTGATACCCTGACAGTTCCCTCTCTCGGAGGCCATAGTAGAAAGTGAAGGGGTAAGTTCATGGGGCTCTCACGTAATGCGCTTAATTCTACTCATTGGGAAATGGTACCTCCCTCATTAGAGCCGGTGGGTGAAACTTACAGGCAGGAAATAAGGGATTTGGCTCAGTTGGTTTATGACAAAGAGTTTACCTTCCTCATATCTGACAAATATGCCCAGAAAAGGCTATGGAGTTTGTACCCCCTGGGGCTGTAACTGGGATAGAAGTTGCTGATTCAGATAATTCACTAAGGAGGTAAGTGCCGACTCAGCACTAAAACTGGGAGCTTCAAACATTTGCTTCAGAAGGTTTTCAGGAAATATTATTATGATGGTGATTTAGTTTGACATACAGCCGTGTTCCAACAGCTTGAAGAGCATTTGCATCACTTTACTGGTGGGACCGGCACCCAACGGAACTGAAGCCAGTGAGGCGCTGACTGTCAGTTTCTTGTATTCACAGATCTTCATAAAGGGGAAGGTTTTTGTTCAGCTCTGTATCACTGTGTGAGTGGCCAGCTGCTACCCTGCTGACAGTAATAATCTCCTGCATCTTCTGCTTCCATTCTGCTGATTGTAAGGGTGAAATCAGTTCCAGAACCGCTGCCGCTGATCCGCTCTGGGGTCCCTGTGTGTCGGGTACTTGCCCCATAGATCAGCAGCTTTGGTGCCTGCCCTGATTTCTGTTGGTACCAGGCTAAATAGCTGCCAACACTGCTACTGGCTTTACATGTGAAGGTGACAGTTTCTCCCGGTGACACAGAGACATAATCTGGGGACTGAGTCAGCACAATCTGCCCATAGGAACCTGGGGATAATAAATACACAGTAAGTCTATATAGCTGTAAAGCAGTGGGCAAATGTGTGTATGTGAGTGCTGCTATAAGTACCTGTAAGAGAGAGAGAGAAGAGAGCGCAGAGGCCAAGCAGTAAGTATCTCCCCATACTGACAGTAGGAGCAGTGCAGGGGCAGATCCCTGAGACTGAGTCACATAGGAAATAGAACATTTATAGCCCCTTATATCTACAGGCAACTCACCCACAGTTTGTGTATGCAAAGTCACATAAGGAATGAAAGTGTCTGGGTTACACAAGGGATATTACAGCAGGTTCCATGAATGGCTGCTAAACCATACATACAAGATTACTTGGGCTCTTGGATTTGGCCCTTTGCCACAACATAATATTCCCATTTCATTCATTTCAGTTTGTATGTTCTCTCCATTCCCCTCGGATACAGAATCAATAACTTGTAGTACAGTAGAACCCACTGTAAATTCTGGGCAGATATAAAATCTGGGAATAAAGATGCTGCTTGTGGGACTGTTTGTGGGAAACGTAAAATCCAAGGATGGAAAATCGGGTTCTACTGTAGGTATCAGATTGCATTATGGAACCCAACCAATTGAATTCCATGCAGGTAAAACTGGCCAAGTCCCTTTTCCGCTGGCGTCGCTGCAACCCCAAAGTCAATATGATAAACTATAAAGCTATAAACCGTACATTTTTTTTCAGATGATAAATAAGTGGATAAACACTTTTAGTTGGTTCTCAAAAAGTTTCTGGAGACTGGAGACCAAAACTGAACAGCATATTCTAGATGGGGCCTTACCAGCGCTCTGTAAAAGGGAAGAATAACCCCCCTCCCGTGAATCTATACCCCATTTAATACAGCTCAAACCCCTGTTTGCCCTTGCAGCTGCTGCCTGGCATTGCTTGCTACAGCCAAGTTTATTATCTACAAGGACTCCCAGCTCCTTCTCCATTATGGATTTGCCCAGTGCAGTCCCATTAAGGGTATAAGTGGGGGCAGATTGTTACCCCCCAGGTGCATGACCTTACATTTATCCACGTTAAATCCCATCTGCCACTTAGCCGCCCAGATTGCCAGTTTGCCCAAACCTTACTGCAAGGTGCCCCATCCTGGGTAGAACTGACTGGGCTGCAGCGTTCTGTGCCATCTGCAAACACTGATACATTACTTATAATCCCTCCCGTAAGTCATTAATGAACTTATTGCAGTGTGTTTGCTATGGGGCATGCCTGGGCCTAAATAAACAAGCAAGTGCCCCAAATCAGTCGCCTGATTCCCCACATCTCATTAACCCCTGAAATGGAATCATTAACCGCTTCAAGAATACCTCAAAGTTTTGAATTTATGAACTCGAAAAGTGCTCAAAAATTTGAAACTCTCAAATTGAAAATATGGCTTGACTTTGCCTAGGACAATTCCCATTTACTTTCATATAAACTCCCAAGATTTTTTTTTACACTCACGTTTTCGGAGTTTTTTGCACCTACTGTAAAGGAGAACTAAACCCAACCATAAAGCTGTCCCACTGCGCCCCCTAGTTCTCTATAGAAGTTGATGAAAACATAATTACACATGGAAACCAATTCACCAATGAGAATTCTACTGACTGAAAACTTAATTAAACTGTGCTGCCCAGCACTAATCAATGAAGCGCTGTTGCTGGACTACAGTAGGATTTCCTTACTATATAATTGGGATTCTGGGAGGTTTTACAGAGCTGACATCTGTGTAACGCTTGCTGGCACTCATATATCCAGGTTCCTAAAAGTATTATGGGTAATGAACAATCATGGCACATATACTGTATAATGAACCAATAGCAGCTGCTGGGTGAGAGACCCACGGCCGGTCAGTGCCATGAGGTGCTATAAACCAAAAAAGTTTCATGTTGTATTTTATGTACATTTTGATGCTGAACATATTATCCCTGAGGGCTTTTATATAATCCCAGGATATTCACATGTGAAACAGGATCCCGAGTGTACAACAAGCAGTTTATACCCGGCCGGGGCATGTAATGGTACCAGCAATGAATTGTCCATGAAACCGCGCTAGAGTTGTGCCGTATGGTCTGTCTTGCTGGAAAAAAGCCCACCACAAACAGTTGTAGTCATTACATTCTCTGTGGTTTTCTGAACTTTTATGTGGAATGAAACACCGCAATTTACTCATCACCAATTTAACACAAAATAGCAACGGCGACACGGAAATCTCCAAGTTAAGATGGGCACAGACTGATGGATCTTTGTCAAATGTGGGGATTTTTGCCAAATTTTCTCTGTGGCCCAAATCCAATTATTTGTCCCCTGGTTCAACAACTGGAACATGTGGGGTTTATAAACATCCCAATGTGTTCCTCTCCTGATGGAATTTTCCAGCCTTTCCAGTTGGTGTTTCACAGTGCCATGTTAGTAGCCTCTGAATCACTTCCAAAGCCCACACTCTCCTTCCATCCAGTATCCACTTGAAATACTTAGCAACAATCAAACTTCTTAAATCCTTAAGGGAATATCAAAATTTATGAGTTTTTATCTTGTCAGCCCCTATTCGGATTTGCCAAAAATAGATAAAGGCGCTGAGGCATAAGATTGGGTTCCAGCCTCCCCTTCCCAACACTGCTGAGATCTCAGTGCCGCCAGGGAAGCAATTACCCAGCGCTGAGCGCTACAATATGAAACCATATGCAGAGGGACTCTGAGAGAATTCCCCCTCCCTGCCTATTGGAGAATACTGTGATGGCAAAAGAATTACCGCTTAGATGACAAGGAATCATTCTTTTGTAGGCACGGCCTGAAGGCCAGATATTGTCCCTCCCACTATCCCCCATATCTACAGCTTCCTTCCCTTATGGCATATCATTCTTTTTTGTTTCAATACATTTTCATTCATTTTCCAAAAGTGTTCAGTTTCCTATCCCCCCAATAAGGTTCTTCATTATCCCTCAGTTTTGAGTATAAAGCCAAGCAAAACAGTTCTAGATACATCGTAGTTTTTACAACTGTTGTCATGAAATACTAGATCTTATTATTTACGTGTATAACAAAACAAACTCCCAAACCTTATTATTCAGAAGAAAACATAAAACAAATGAAAGAACAAAAAGGAAATTTTTTAAAAGAAATGGGGAAAAAACGTCCCTTTGCCTTGGCTTATCATTTTATTGAGTTTTCAGACTCCATAGGCTCGATAGGGGATATATGTGATTATCAGCGCCTTGCACTGGCCAGTAATACTGAATATAGTAGGCAATAGTGTTGGCTTCCCTCCTCATATTTGTGATGCTAAACAGGAATATTACTTTTCACACTTTCTAGACAAAACAACAAATCCAGCTAAGGGAATATCCTGTTCCACCAGAAGGCATCCCAATCCAACCCATCATGTGATTCACTAATGATCATAAATCTTCTTCAGGTGACAGAGTCCATGCAATATGGATATTAATTCATCTGATTTGCATCTTACTATAAAACCCAAATTCGACACCAACCTCCTTCTTTTAATCTAACATCTCCCAGTTAAGAATAATGGAGCCAAACCCTACTAAGTTCTATCATCTGCACCAGTTTGACACAAGAGATTTCACTAACAATTTCTTTTCTCCCCAAGCAGATAGTTTGTTCCTAGAACAAGCTGTGAAATACCCGCTGAGAACTCTGTATACGGAATTTGCTTCAGGTACGTTTGACAATCTTTATTAAATATAATTGAGTATTTAGTTCTTTCCTAAATACAAAATCGAGATTTCAAGAGATAAAAAGAGATTTCAGGAGAGCATTATGACAAGATACAGTATAGTTTATAGCATAACTGTTCCTTCAGTAAGGGCAATTTGTACAGGAACTAATAAAGGTACAGTCCTGCCATAGATGGAGGGTAATGAAGATGTAGGAGAGAGTAACTGCTAGATATCCATATATATTTATATGTTCTCTAATGTAAAGCCTTCTATTGGTAGCCACCCCAACTCCACCGAGTACTGTTAAAGGGGCAGTATACCCCATTTTATAACAATAGTTTCATGAAAAAGGCTTGTGCTGAACATACTTTTTGTCTATTTTTTTAATTTTCTATTTTGTGTTTAAATATTTTATACCAAAGAAATCCAATCTTGACAAATATGAAAGGATTTGGTAGCAAAAAAGGTTATTTACAGTCCCCTTGACCAGTGCTCCATGGATCACACAATTATAGTTTGTCAGCATCTCTTCCTCCCCCCCAGGCATCAGAATACTGAGTCCCCCACTTCATCCATATGAGTTCTAGATAAATCCATTTAACCCAAAAGTTACCAATTTTGCCCCACATATATCTCAACTGAAATTGGACGGTTTATTCAAAGGAAAGAAAAAAAGTCATATTTTGCTTTTGGGTCCCAATGAGCAAAGCCAAACAAATCAGTAGGTCACTGAGAAGCCTCTGTATAAATAAACCGCTTCCTTCCTCGTTACATCTGTTATCATTAGATACAGAGCAGCTCATCCTACAGAGGATTCACGGGAGGCTGTTGGTTTGTTTCGGTTTTCTCATTGGGCCCAGGAAGTAGAATGTAAATTTAGTTTCATTTCCCTAATTTTGCTGCAAAGTAATCACAGCAAACCCCTTTGTTTGTTTAGGTTATATCAAAGGTGAAAGCTTGATTGACGTCAGTATTGGACCCCTCATTTTTCCCCTCTTCCCAGTTTTTGAGCCCTTCAGAGAAATCATAGTCTTAAAATTTAACGATGACTGCATCAAAGAACTGGACAAATGGAGAACATCTGATCCGGGTGCCTGTGACTGGTCTCATGCAGTCGAGTTCATGGCGGAACTGGAAGGAAACAGGTACAGATGCAGCCAGCAAGTTTCACATTTTGTCTCACTACGTCCAGACACCATTATTTGAGTGTTAAATCCTGCCTCTAGATGGTGCTAGAGAGCAAAGATAAGCAAAATATAATATAAAATGTCATAGACCAAGTGCCACCTGGTGGTGATTTTTGGTATATTTTTATTCCCGGTGTTAACTGGAAGAGACATAACGTGGTAAAGGATCTTGGCTGCATCTGTAAATTAACTTATCTGTTGTGATGGTTACCCGGCTAGAACTAGGGGCAGTCAGTTCCAGCAAAGTTGTAGACACAGTGGAAGCAAAAAGTAAGTAAGTAAGGGTAAAGGCTTCAGTAACAGCAGAGGGTATGTGGGTGCAAGCAGACAGGAGGCCAACCACCATAAGAAAAAAAATTAAAATAATGTTTATTCTGTATTTTAGTTCTGTTTGGACACATAAAGAAGAACAGCTAAAAAGAAGAATAAAACACCTACTGAAATGTGATGTTTTAGCAGAAAACCTGGTTGATGAAAGGACGGTTCCAAAGGCAGACTGTCTCCTCACAGCATGGATCCTGGAGACCATTAGCCAAGATGAAACTTCCTACTGGAACAATTTCAAGAAAGTGTCAGCTTTGCTAAAATTAGGAGGTCACCTGGTCTTAATTGGAGATATCCAGGGATCCTTTTTCATTGTCGGGGGCCACAAGTATCACATCTTACCCATTGGGGAAGAGTTCTTAAGGAAGACTCTAGAGGGTGAAGGTTACTCTATTGTATTCTATAGTGCAGTGGGGAGGAACGCTGAGAAGCAAACAACTAATTATGAGAAGATTGTGTGTATCATAGCCCGCAAAGTAAGGGAAAGATAGAGGGAAATCCTGGGTTACATAGAAACTGAACCCAGAAACCCAGAAACCAGCCTTTAAAGGTGCCCAGGTGGGTTCCATATTCTTTTATTTAGAAATTAAAAAAATGTATAAATAAAAAAACCTTCAATAAAATGCAATTTTCACCAAAACATCTTTCATGTTGGCGCTTACTGTATAAAGACTGATAGAGAAATAGTGATACCTGGATATGGGGCCTGAGTCACAAGCCTATGGAACTAAAGGTGCCCATAAGATGGTAGAGTTGGCATGAAGAGATTGGGCAAATCTGGAGATAATGAAATTTTACAAGCAGCAAAGCAATGTTTTATACATAGTGGTACCGGCGCTACATAATTCCTACACTCAGTCCCTATGGAGCGATCCCCGGCCCTACAGGGATTATGGGGTTCCATTTAGTGGTGGGAACTGACTGGCAGTTGCATCTCTGGGAGGCGGAAAGCCTACATTCAATAGGAGGAGATGCATGGCATTCCATGGGTAAGTGTGTTGTGCAAATGGAACAACATGGAAAAAACTCCCATTGACTTCAAATGGATACTTTAAAAAATAAATAAGATGCCTCACTGTATTTCTGGGTGGTGTGGGTGTAGAGGCGCGCAGGCATTCCTTCCCCTTTAATTCAGCTGACAGTCTTACACTGTATATACACTTCTACTTTAGAATAAACAAACATTAATTAAATATTGTGTTTAAATATTTATTCCAATGGAAGAGAAAAAGGTGCTACTCCGTTTAAATAAATATAAAGTCACTTTAAAATCTCATTAAATTGAGAGCCACAATAAATGAATTCTGAAAGGATCAGCTGATCTTCTCAAACTTTGAGTTCATTTGAGTCCTTTTTGAGATTGTGAATTATAGTTTCACTGCACCCTTAGTAGCAGCTTCTCCAGGAGAAATATTAATTGTATTTGGGTGCAAGTCAAGTCCCCTTTCCCTTCCTCTGTTTAAATTCTGTGATTCTGTTCAGTATGAACAGATGTTTCTAAAGGAGGAAGGTTTTTGTTCAGCTCTGTATCACTGTGTGAGTGGGTAGCTCCTATACTGATAGCAGTAATAATCTGCTGCATCTTCTGCTTCCATTCTGCTGATTGTAAGGGTGAAATCAGTTCCAGAACCGCTGCCGCTGATCCGCTCTGGGGTCCCTGTGTGTCGGGTACTTGCCCCATAGATCAGCAGCTTTGGTGCCTGCCCTGATTTCTGTTGGTACCAGGCTATGTACCTATAAATGTCGCTACTGGCTTTACATGTGAAGGTGACAGTTTCTCCCGGTGACACAGAGACATAATCTGGGGACTGAGTCAGCACAATCTGCCCATAGGAACCTGAGGACACAAACAGATATGAAATCTATTATCAATACATATTTATATAAAATGCCCCTTATTATTATGTGTATAGTGAATGTGCTCACCGGGAAGCCAGAGCATGAGTAGAGGCAGCCAGCAGCTGTGGGACACCATAGTGATCACTGCACACAGGGCTGATACAGATCCCTGAGCCCCTGCCTGCACTCACTCACATTTATATCCCCCCCCCCCACAAGCACAGAGGGACATGTACACTGTATGCAAATCATATGGAGTTATTAAGTAACAATGTGCGGAGCCCCCACCCTCCCTTCCCACGTCTGCAGCTCACTGACAGCAGGGGGGGGGGCTCATCTGAGTAAGTGCAGAACTGCAGGGCCCCCCTTAGAGGCTTTTCACATTTGAATTAATTTTTAGTATGATGTGGAGAGCACTCGAGAAAATTTGCAGTTGGTCTTCATTTTTTATTATTTGCAGTTTTTGCATTTTTTAAATGGTTGTTCATCAGCTCTCCAGTTTGAAATTTCATTAGCTATCTGGTTGCTATGGCTGAATTTACCATAGCAACCAGAAAGTGGTTTGAAAGAAAGACAGGAATATGAATAGAGGAGGGACTAAATAGAAAGATAAGTAATACAAAGTAACAATAACAGAGCAATAGTTTTTTTGGCTGCCGGGGTCAGTGACCCCCATTTGATAGCTGGAAAGAGGCAGAAGAAGGCGGCAAATAAATAAGTGTAAAAGATAAAAAATATAGACCAAGTGAAAAGTTGCTTAGAACTGACCATTCTATATCATGTTTAAAGTTAACCCAAAGGTGAACCGTCCCTTTAAGGCAAACGCATTGAGCCCTTATTTAATAGAAAGCCCAGAGTTAGTTCTGCTGGGGTCCCGGCAAAAGGTCCCTATTGTGATGGGTTCACAGTTGTGTCTGTTTTGTTACAGAAGTGCCCTACGGTGTAACGTCCTACTCTGTACGGGGCACAAATAAGCGCTGATACTGTAATAAAGCCCATGTAACGCCCCGGGTTCCGCAGCTTTCCCCTGGGAGTGGGTCAGGCCTGTGCCCCCAGTGTAGCGGATGGGGGGCTCCCTCTGGGTCCTCTCCTCAGAAAATAACCAATGGGAGCCCAGTGTATGAGCTCCTCCTACTGATAAAGGGAGATGAATGTAGAAGCTTTTTGTGTGTGTTCCTATAAACGGGGTCCCATTGTGTGAGAGTTGGGAAACTTCGGGGTACATGGGGGTCAGGTAAGTGCATATTCCCACTTTATCCGCACTTTCTCCCGGGGCCCCACAGACATATGGGCTCCTTTACTGATCTACAGTGGCACAGTCAGGCCCCCAGTCTGCCCCCAATAAGGGGTAATTATATCTTAGTTGGGATCAAGTACAGGTACTGTTTTATTATTACAGAGAAAAGGGAATCATTTAACCATTAAATAAACCCAATAGGGCTGTTCTGCCCCAATAAGGGGTAATTATATCTTAGTTGGGATCAAGTACAGGTACTGTTTTATTATTACAGAGAAAAGGGAATCATTTAACCATTAAATAAACCCAATAGGGCTGTTCTGCCCCCAATAAGGGGTAATTATATCTTAGTTGGGATCAAGTACAGGTACTGTTTTATTATTACAGAGAAAAGGGAATCATTTAACCATTAAATAAACCCAATAGGGCTGTTCTGCCCCAATAAGGGGTAATTATATCTTAGTTGGGATCAAGTACAGGTACTGTTTTATTATTACAGAGAAAAGGGAATCATTTAACCATGAAATAAACCCAATAGGGCTGTTCTGCCCCAATAAGGGGTAATTATATCTTAGTTGGGATCAAGTACAGGTACTGTTTTATTATTACAGAGAAAAGGGAATCATTTAACCATGAAATAAACCCAATAGGGCTGTTCTGCCCCAATAATGGGTAATTATATCTTAGTTGGGATCAAGTACAGGTACTGTTTTATTATTACAGAGAAAAGGGAATCATTTAACCATTAAATAAACCCAATAGGGCTGTTCTGCCCCAATAAGGGGTAATTATATCTTAGTTGGGATCAAGTACAGGTACTGTTTTATTATTACAGAGAAAAGGGAATCATTTAACCATTAAATAAACCCAATAGGGCTGTTCTGCCCCCAATAAGGGGTAATTATATCTTAGTTGGGATCAAGTACAGGTACTGTTTTATTATTACAGAGAAAAGGGAATCATTTAACCATTAAATAAACCCAATAGGGCTGTTCTGCCCCCAATAAGGGGTAATTATATCTTAGTTGGGATCAAGTACAGGTACTGTTTTATTATTACAGAGAAAAAGAAATCAGTTTTAAAATTCTAAATTATTTGATTAAAATGGAGTCTATGGGAGACGGGCTTTCTGTAATTCGGAGCTTTCTGGATAATGGGTTTCCGGATAAGGGATCCCATACCTGTAATAAGAATTCATGTGTAACTCCCCTTGTCTGTAGTGATATCAGTTAGATACTGTAGAAGCCTTATAACAAAGGGAAATGAACATTCATTAAAAAGAAGTAAATGGTTATTTGTCAGTGTAATTCTAATGGGACCCAGTGTGTGTTTGTTCCGGTCAGTACTGTTGGTTCCGAATCTTGAAACTATGTTACAGAAGCCGGCTACCTGGTGTCAAGAGTCAGAGCTGAGAAAATAAACCCCAAGCCCGATACTGCTTCCAGTAACCGTTACTTACAGAAATGATTATAAAAGCACTGAGCACCTGATTGAAAGTTGCATAGAATTTATTTTCTTTCCATATGCAGTTTTTAGGTAAATTTCCCCTTTAATGTTATTCTAAAGTAGTGAGTGATTCCAGCTTACTGGCAGTTGGTTCTGGTCACAAAATAACCCGAAGTCCAATAGAAAAATGTTTTTATTTGTTGAAACCCATTTTTGGATTAAACACCAGAGGGCCGATTCACTAAAGTGCGTTAAAACGAGCGCTATTTATAGCATATGTTTTTATCACGTCTTATTTTTCGCGACTTAACGCACGATTTACTAAAAGGATACTTGCGTTAATTTAGACGCGATGCTGTTTGTATTATTTAAGTTGCGAAGACTATTTTCGTGCGGTATTTGATGCCCTAATTAACGTGCACGTGGTACTGCGCGCTAATTAACGCACGTGCACTATTTGTCACGTGCACACTATTTTACGCACGCGGTAGCACATAACTAGCGCCATTTTGCGCATTTGCACTGGGAGAGCACAGAAGGTGGTGGTGCAAAATTGTAGGAGAAAGGAAAAGCAATGGAGAGCAGTGTATGTATGTATGTATGTATATCTTTATTTATAAAGTGCTACTTATGTACACAGCGCTGTACTGTAGAATACATTAATACAAACAGGGGGTTAATAAGATAATAATAGATAAATACAAAGTATAACAATAAATACAAAATAAATACAGTTGCAATAAGTTAAGAGTCGAAGACACAAGAGGAAGGAGGTCCCTGCCCTGTAGAGCTTACAATCTAATTATATTATAGAGCTTACAATCTATATATATGTTGGGAGCCAACAGAGGGAAAAAGGTGGCAAAAAAGAGGGAGCACCTTGCAAGTGTTCCAGCTGCCTTATCAGCCAGCTCCGGCAGTGACACAGAGAGGCCTGTCTCCCTCGGTAGCCCTGATGTGTCGGATGGGGAGGGCACAGACAGGGATTATGGGCCAGAGGAAGCCAGTGGAGAGGAGAGTGAGGAGCTTCCCCCCCTCATCAGCAAAAAGGAAGAGACAACAGGAGAGCAGGCTTCGAAACTTAAAGTTTTCAGAGTTTGAAAATGAGGCGCTGGTGGAGGGGCTCGTGCCGGTATTTCACCGCATTATTGGCAAATATGCTGGCAAGACGCTGAAGGCAGTGGAAACCAAGGCCTGGCGGGACATAGCAGACCATGTTAACAGCGCTGGGGTCTGTCTGCGCAGTGTCCAACACTGCAAGAAGCGCTACCAGGACATTAAGAGGGTCCTGAAGAAAAAGCTGGCAGAGGCCTCCAGATATATGTAGCCCACTTCTGTGACAGTGCTGCTACCTGCCGATACTTTTGGTGCTACAGGAGCCCTGAGCCCCCGCTTACTATGGGGGAACAGGTGCTCTTTACTGAATGGCGTGCCTCCACCCAGGGTAGGTATAGGTGGAACTATAACTCCCCTCCCTGGGAAACTTGTAATGTCCTCCTTGGACAGGGACTCCCTGCTAGGGATGTAGCGAACATCGGCAAAAATGTTTGCGGACCCGTTCGCGGACTTTCGGCAAAACTCGCGAATATTCGCGAACTTTGCGAACCCCATAGACTTCAATGGGAAGGCGAACTTTAAAACCTAGAAAAGCCATTTCTGGCCAGAAAACTGATTTTAAAGTTGTTTAAAGGGTGCCACGACCTGGACAGTGACATGCAGGAGGGGGATCAAGCAAAAATTTCTCTGAAAAATACTTTGTAAAAAAACCGCCAAAAAATAACGCCAAAAAAAAACCGCCAAAAAAACCGCCAAAAAATAACAAAAGAACAAAAAAAAAACCGCCAAAAAATAACGGCAAAAAAAAAAACGCCAAAAAAACGCGGCGAACCCAAAATGGCGAACATCGGCAAAAGTTCGCGAATTTGCGAACACCCGATGTTCGCGCGAATTAGTTCGCCGGCGAACAGTTTGCTACATCTCTACTCCCTGCAACTCCCGGCACCTTGCCCCTTCCCTTGGGGTAGCTGCTTACTGAGCGGTTGAGGATGCTCTGTGTATGAAGAAACCAGGACACTGGATTGATGTTGAACCAGTAGAACTTTGTTTATTAGTTGCAGACAGACAGGCAGGTTATGCAGGAGCACTCTTGCATCAGGTTACACACACATTTCCTCTGGAGAACCTCTCTCCCTGGGGCTACTCGCGGTACTCCCCGCCAGGTAACCCTCCTTGGGAGTTCCCCCCGTACTCACGCCAGGAGACCCTCTCTAGGGCTCTCCCCGGTACTCCCGCCAGGCGGACATCCCCCTGAGACCTCACCCCGGTACTCACGCCCAAGCACCCCCGGATTAGGAATCTCCTGATCTTAACTCTGTATCCCCTGACTCCAGCTATGAGTGCTGGGGGCTCTTAATCCCTCTATCTCCTGTAGGGGCGATGTCTGCCCACTAATTAGCTTGTCTCCCACTCCTAGAATGGGCTAACACTGCTTGGTCTGCTATCTACCACAGACCCGTTATAAGCTTCTGTCCAGAGGGAGGTCCTGGGCTGGAAAACCTGCTGAACCAGGGAGCTATCCCCTTTTATATCTTTATACACCACCCAGTGGCTATAACCTGAACTGCAGGGAAACTCCCTTTTAACTGGGATCACCTTAGGTGCCCATATAACAGGGCCGCCCTCTAGTGCCTGTCATAAGGGAACCAATCATAAGGGGCCCAATCTTGGAGATCCCCACATACAGGTAAATATCTTACATTCATCTTTCTATTTAACACTAACTCATCTGCTTTTCTACTCAACTGGCTTTTCCTTTTGGCTTACAGTCCTTCCATTTTGGCTTCTTTCCTACTTACTTTACTTGTATGTAATGTATGTATGGCACGCCTATTATTATGTGCGCAACTTATGGCCTCAAAGCTGTGTAGTACAACATCAAATTAGGCCAGTAAATAGGGGGGGCATTTAATAAATATTTCCCAAAATAATTAATGCCCTGTACTCTCCTTTATCAAGGAGGATTATTGTGGAAGCAGTGTTTAATACAGAGTATAAGGGAGAGCCCTGGGAGTTAGTGAGGCCAGTTAGCAGCAACTTGCAGCAGTTTAGTAGTGTTAGTGTCAGAGCCTTAGTATTGTTACCCTTGAAAGTAAAGGCAATTGATTGGGGCAACAATGAGTAACAAAAAGTGACTGTGTTGTTATGGCTTGCTTATTGGAGCCAACACATTAAAACCATTCCTATATTTTATTTAGATCTGGAACTGGAGGTGGCCCTGCTAGGAAAGTCTTTTTTACAAAATATGAGGAGCTGCTCCTCCCTTTTCTGCACACAGAGAGCGTGAGCGGTGTCGCCGGCACCTTTGATTCGGACAGGAATGTCGGCCAAGGTAGGTGTAATGACATTAATACAAGTATATTTACTCTTGCAGAGAAGCTTAATATTAATGGAATACAATGTTTTCTCCAACAGATTCATCCTTACCAACACCCGGCACGAGCAGACGCAGACAAACGTCATCTGCTCCCATTCCAGGTATTTTTGTTATCAAATTTTGTTGGACCTGTGTTTTGTGTTAGGCTTGTGCAGTGGCATAATAATACACAAAAACTCAGATTTGGAAAGCTCAGGTTCTCATGAAAAAAACATTATATAGTTTGCCTACCTAAACTTAACCCTTCCCCCAGTAAATGCCACTAAAATGAGAGAGCACTGAATGTTTACAAAACTTCTGGCACTGAGGGGAACCGAAATGTGAAATTCTGCTGGCACTTAAAGGGTTAAGAGTCAGACCAACAGAACAGTAATGGATAAACATATATTGCTTTCAGTTACAAATCACTTCCAAAACATTTTAGTGCATAATAGAAATAAAAAGCAGTTTTGCAGTTTATATACTCTTTAACTGTTATCATTTAATCCCTTAGATCCAAGCCTTTTCTGTCTCTAAATCCAATAGCCCTTCTATCTAAGCAATATATCCGGCATATTCTCTCTTTATTTTCTGTTTTGTTAAGTATTTGATGTCCCTCCCTTTTTCATTTTCTTCTTCTGCCATCTAGTGGGCAAGTTATATATTGATCCCTGATGATTACAATAACCAGAGGAAATATAAATAGGATGGGGGCCTTTATTTCTGACCACTAAAATATAACCTTTTTACTTCTTCAGTACTTGTGGCACATTTTACAGCCATATTCTCATTAATCTTTTCTTTACATCAGGAAATGGGACCAAGGGAAATAACTGAACACACACAGCTCTCCCTATACTATTGTACAATTACTAAGCATCCCCTTTGTTTGATCAGCACTAGTACTGGGACATATGTTGGTATCTAGTACCCGTTACCTCTCCTCTGTAGGCAGCTTTTCTATTCTGTTTTTAATCTTCTTTGAATTAGATAAAGGGGAACGTTGTTTGAGAAAGTTTTAATAATTATATTTTGTCCCCATCTGCAAAAAGGGATCTAAGTGCTGAACTTGTTAATCCTACTGAAGGTATTGCAGTAATAGTGGGGGGTTAGTAGGTACCAGGGACAGACATATAACAACCTGATTATTTATAATGAGAATCCAGGGAGACTTTCTGGTGTCGGTATTGTAATATTAGACATGGGCTGCTGATTGGTTTCCATCATACACATATGAACCAGAACTAGAATGTTTTTGCAATGTTTAGTTCAAGCAATAATATAAAACATACATATTTCACACTTAAAGTGATTACAATTACTGCATATTAAGCACAAGGCCTGCTCACTAAACTAATGCTGAAACAGAGGTTGTACTGCCCCTTAAATGCACAAATCTCTTCTTCATGCAGCCTCTTCTGTATTATTGTTTATCCTTTACCTGCTCCAATCTTCTTTTGTTATGGATTTTCTGGAAAAGCACTTGCAATATATGGCTTATATACACTGTAGCTGGGTACCAACTGAATCCACTGCCGGCACCAATGTGCCCAACAGCCAATCTGCATTCACGTTGTTCCGCTCTGTATCACTGTGTGCGTGGGATCCAGTTATGCCTTCGGCAGTAATAATCTGCTGCATCTTCTGCTTCTATGTTGTCGATTGTAAGGGTGAAATCAGTTCCAGAACCGCTGCCGCTGATCCGCTCTGGGGTCCCTGTGTGTCGCTTGTTTGCCCAATAGATCAGCAGCTTTGGTGCCTGCCCTGATTTCTGTTGGTACCAGGCTACATTGTTGTTTCCATCGCTGCCAGTAACACTTCTACTGGTTCTACATGTGATGGTGACAGTTTCTCCTGGTGACACAGAGACATAATCTGGGGACTGAGTCAGCACAATCTGCCCATAGGAACCTGAGGGAAAGAAAAGAAAATATTATAAATGTTCATCATTACTTAGCAGTTTATGTGTAGAAGATACACAGGATACACGGGGGTTACTCTCACCGTGGCTAAAGAGCAGGGGGCCCCCCAGCAGCAGCCCCAGCAGTAGATAAGTGGGATAAGGCATGTGTGTATGTAGCACTGTGTGACAGATACAGATCATTAATATGGCACAGGGACACTGGCACTTTTATAGCAGCTGCAGTTTAGCCACACACTGTCTCTATGCAAAACCCCAACCCACTCCCCTCTCACAGCACCGACAGTTTTACATGTAAAATAAAGGATCTTATTTCTATTTGGGAGTCTGTTCTGCAGAGATGATTGATCATTATACACATGAAGCAATGAAGCGTCTCAGTAAATACACAATATTTGCTCAGAAGAGTAAATACAGAGGCGGCAGAGCGAGGGCTGATGGGCAATAAGATTACAGAAGCCGGATTCCTGCAAATTGGGGTTTTTTTTCCCCGGGAAAAGAACGTTTTCCTTTGCTCATGTTTAGTACCGAGATAATGACATTATTTGCTTCTATTTTCTTTTATGATTTTGGAGCCATTTCACTTTTTTGGTTCAGCAGATCTTTAGTTTGGAATTTATATTGCTCCTCTGTTCCTTTGATGGCAGTTGGTTTGTGCAATTATTGGACAGGCAGAAAGGCGACAGTTAGAAATGTGGGGCTCGGGGCATTGCAGGAAGGCCTAGGCACTAATTGGGGGCAGCCATATACAGTGTTATTGTGGGGCGTCCAGGTTACAGCTCTTAAGCTATTGGCACAACTTCCAGAATCTCCTTTAAACAACAGCCGAAGGGGTGGGGCTTGAATTTGTTTGATATACAGTTATGGGATCTATTATCTGGAATGTTTGGGACCTGGGGGTTTCCGGGTAAGGGGTTTCCCATAATGTGGCTCCCCATATCCTTTTTGGACATTAAATAAACCCAATAGGATTGTTTTGCCCCCAATAAGGATTGATGTATCTTATTGTGCTCATTAGGCTACAATTTTGCTTGTTACTTGTTTATAGAGACCCTTTATAGGGACCTACAGGATCATTGAAACTGGAAACCGCACTAAATGAGAAAAGTAAACAATTGGTTTTTGTTCAACAATTCAAAAAAGTCGTGTTTACGGAGCGACAACTCAAAAAATTCAAGTTTTCTGCGACATTTTCTCACACTGACTTTTTCTAACAGAATTTTTAATTCAATGGGATAAAAAAGAAGAAATGGGAAATGATAGAGTTTTAGTAAATGTGCCCCTTAGTGCCCCAAGTAGCTTTACTTTATAGAATAAGTATGTCATAGGGTGTAATAGATTATATTATATAGGTGTAATTCTGTTGGTAATTAGGCTCACAAATTCCCATTCCGTATGGCCGGCTGGAGTTGCTCATTGAGTTCCCGCGCTACTCTATGAGTTCTGAGCTTACAGTAATATTCAACCCAGTTAATATGGCGGAACCTGCCCGAGTACCAGGGGATCTCCCAGTTGGCTTTATGCCTATTGGGCACCAACCAAGGCCAGTTCCCATCTGCCCCATCTAATTCCCACCACAGACCTACAGGGCATCTATTGTATTTATCACTGTCTCTCTGTGTCTAATTAACTCTAATAAACTCTAGTTTAGCTCTGGAACCTCCCACATGAACCAATGACGTGTCTCTTAGTTCTGTGGGACTACTGTACCTTTAACTGTGGCACCCGGGGCCCCAGAGCTGATTAGACTTCACCCAACAATAGAGACCCAGTTGTCTCTCCTCTGTGGCACCTCAGCTGCTCGTCCCTCACTCCTAGTGGTGGAATGTTTATTATATGACATTTCTGAGCTACAGTAAAGGGTCCCTGCAGGAAAGACCCCCATCTGTGCCTTTCAAGGTTACAAGAAGCCCCCCAGCCCTAAGCTGCTCAGTCACAGAAAGAGGTGCCAAAGGCAGAGCTGCCGGTACTAATAAAGCTGTGTGGGTAAGTAGTGTGTATGTATAAGTGTAACTAGGCTGAAGCCACATGGAGCCCTGGTTAGAGAATGTGAGTGGGAAGCTGTGGGGCTTTATAAGTTCCCGGCCGGCAATAACTCTACTGGTGTCTTTTGTTTTGGGCTCTTCCCCTTCTGTAGGTTTTTGTTCAGCTCTGTATCACTGTGTGAGGCTCCCTGAAACCCTGCTGGCAGTAATAATCTGCTGCATCTTCTGCTTGGAACCTGGTGATCTTCAGAGTATAATCAGTTCCAGAGCCGCTGCCGCTGAACCAGTCTGGGGTCCCTGTGTGTCGGTAGGTGGCCCAATAGGTCAGCGGCTTTGGTGCCTGCCCGGATTTCTGTTGGTACCATTGTAACCTGTAGTAGGGGCCTGCCAATAGGTTGGTAGTAGCTTTACATGTGAGGGTGACAGTTTCTCCCGGTGACACAGAGACATAATCTGGGGACTGAGTCAGCACAATCTGCCCATAGGAACCTGAGGGAAAGAAATTACAATTTTCAATAAGAATAAGTATATACTGATTTGGTAAATAATAGGAAGGAACAATCTCTGACCATGGCTAAAGAGCAGGGGGCCCCCCAGCAGCAGCCCCAGCAGTAGATAAGTGGGATAAGGCATGTGTGTATGTAGCACTGTGTGACAGATACAGATCATTAATATGGCACAGGGACACTGGCACTTTTATAGCAGCTGCAGTTTAGCCACACACTGTCTCTATGCAAAACCCAAGGTACAAGGGCTGTTCCCCATATATCACCCCCCTGCGGGGGAGTCGGTGCCAGGGAGGGGCTACAGGGCTGAGTGCATCTGTTTGTAGCATCTGTGGAAGGGGGGGGGATGTTCAGGAGCTCCCCAGAATCAGATTTGCTTTGTCCATGTATTATTTAATAGAAAAAACTAAAAACGCTGAAAAAAGTCTAAAAAACATTGAAATAAAACTTGGGAAATGTAGGGCCGTGCCCCCATAAGCAGGCTGCCCCCCCATACCAACCATTATGTGCCCCTGTCACTGGCCTCTGTGTGTGTCCCACAGTCAGTCCCATAGATGAACATATAGAGGGGGGTCAGGCACAAAGGGGGGATTTGGCCGCTGCTCTTTCTACCCAATGGCATCAGTGGTCAAAATTCCCCCCTCTCATTAGCGTTAGCTCGTTAGTGATTTACCTTTGCCGATAGCTTGTCTGTGCCCCATTCCCCCTGTGTTACATACCTACAGGCAGTCAGGCATTGGGGGGGAGGGGATTCCCAGATATGGCCTATGGGCAAGGGCTCATTTACTGACACCCCAAATACATGCACAAGTGAGCACCCAGATGCACCCACACGGGGGGCAGTCCGCTGGGAGGGGGTGATGCTGGGGGGGGGGAAAGGGCCCCTGAACTAGGGGTAGGTGAAAAAAGGTACCGGTCTGGCGCCCCCCACCATTTCTCCCCAGGCAGGGGTACCTTCTGCCCCCCCCTAGTTCCAGCCCTGATCCCAATTTTCAGTTCAGCTGTGTCCGATACGCTTCAAAATGCAGTTGTGTGAGTTTTAGCACAATGAATGGAAGTCTTTCTAGTGGTTGCAATTCTGCTCAAATTGCACTTTGTACATTGCACTTGTGTAAGTAAATGACCCTTTATGTGTGTATTTATTCTGGGGGGCACAGAGTTTGATCCCCTTAAGTACAGCTGAAATAATCTCTTACAGGGGAAGGAAAGGTAGAAACTCAGTAGCTTTATCAGAAAGGTCTGTGTAAATACAGCCATAAGCACTCACAGAAACGCTGCACTGAGTCCTCTATCAAAAGAAACACAGGATTTCTTGTCTAAACATGTTCTTCTGTGTCAGACTTCCTGCTCTCAGAAAAATTCTTCAGGGCATGGGCACGAGTCTGCTCAGTTTGCTCCTCTCCCCCCCTCCCTTCTCCTGCCCCCTCCCAACTCAACTCACTCCCCCTCCCAACTGTGCTGTGTAATCTGAGCTACCAGCAGCCAGAGCTGCAGCACATAAGCTACTGAGACCGAGCTAAAATGGCAGCTGCTATCTTAACCAAACACAGGGATTGTGTAGGGCTGTTACTCAGGCAGGTAAAGCTTTCTGCAGAATAAATATAGCGTTCTAGCTTGTACTATTGTGGCTGATCTATTGGCAGTAAAATGTCAAAATGCCATTCCTTTTCCTTTAAACTAATACTTTGAAATGCCCTCATATAGAAATAAAGAAAATCCCATTTTTAATATAACACAGGCATTGTGTGGAAATATAAGTGTAAAGTAAAAAATGAGTTTTCACATCTTTATCTCAGGTTTATGTCGACTGTAACTGTACAACCTGCAGTCTCTGTGACGTTATTATTGGTCTGTGCCGAGCCCCCCCCTACTGAGAATATCCTGCCCCGCTCTGTAGCTTTATAGCGTATCCTGCAAATAACTCCCTGGCACAGTAACAGGGGGGGGGGTTTGTTCAGCTCTGTATCACTGTGTGAGTGGGTCGCTCTGATAATACTGGCAGTAATAATCTGCTGCATCTTCTGCTTCCATTCTGCTGATTGTAAGGGTGAAATCCAACCAAAACCCACTGCCGCTGATCCGCTCTGGGGTCCCTGTGTGTCGGGTACTTGCAGAATGGATCAGCAGCTTTGGTGCCTGCCCTGATTTCTGTTGGTACCAGGCTATGCTGTTACTAATAATGCTACTGGCTTTACATGTGAAGGTGACAGTTTCTCCCGGTGACACAGAGACATAATCTGGGGACTGAGTCAGCACAATCTGCCCATAGGAACCTGAGGATAATAAATACACAGTAAGTCTATATAGCTGTAAAGCAGTGGGCAAATGTGTGTATGTGAGTGCTGCTATAAGTACCTGTAAGAGAGAGAGAGAAGAGAGCGCAGAGGCCAAGCAGTAAGTATCTCCCCATACTGACAGTAGGAGCAGTGCAGGGGCAGATCCCTGAGACTGAGTCACATAGGAAATAGAACATTTATAGCCCCTTATATCTACAGGCAACTCACCCACAGTTTGTGTATGCAAAGTCACATAAGGAATGAAAGTGTCTGGGTTACACAGGGGCAATTTACTGCAAAGCTGCACTTACTTACAGGCACCTACTGTGAGGCCACTGGGACCAACACCAAAGGGGGTTGGGGAGCAACATGTTGCCCCTGAGCCGCTGGTTGGGGATCCCTGTTCTGGCTACTAAATGATTCTGGTGAATTCAATTGGGAGAAACAACATCACATTTGGAAATAATATTAGTTTGTAGGTTGATATTAGTGGAGTAGTCAGCAATCTACTGTTATGCATAAAGTATATACATAATATTGTATGTAGGATGTTCATAATAACAAAGCAAAAGGCCAATAATAGTCCAGTTTAGGGGCACCCAGGGGATTCACAGCTGTTTATGGTTTAGTTCTTGAGAAGTACAATGACCCAGACGGGTACTCACCGTAGCGTATTTACAGGTTAGGGACACAGGGCCCTTACACAGGGATTTAGGGGAGTGCTTCTCAGTCTGTGGGGCTGTTCCCCCCTTGGGCCCAGACTCCCGGCCAATCATTTGTTAGGGGGAATGTTTATTTACTGTTATAGAAATAACAAAACCATGTGACCATTATTTAAACATGTCTGTAACAGTGGGGGCTTAGAAAGGGGCACGGGGATTTTAGGCCCCTTAATCCCACCTGCCAGATGGTTGGGGGTACAAATCAGTCTCAGTATTGAGATTTCCCATCAATTCTAAAGATAGGTGTAACGTACCGCCCAACATTTGTAAATGTAAAGAGGCACGAAAAGAAATGGAACACGTAGTGTGGCAAAATTTTTCTGACCACGGCAATTTTTGTAACCACACCCCCTATATACCACTCCCATTTTATACATTTTAACTTTAAGCTACAAGTCTCAGTTCCCCCAAGAGACCAGTTTAGCTGATTAGTTACAATTGTATCTAAGTGCAGGTATAGCTTGTTGAGTTTCTGGACTCTCTGCCAAAAGCTACTTGTTTAATTAAGTTTTTGAAACATTGTATCTTTTATAGCGTTCAGTGCAACCCTGGCTTTTGGTCGGGTAGAGCACAAAGGCCTTTAGATTGGCTCTGATAATAAGTGTAGGATTTTCCATGTATAGTAAATCTTTTATACAGGAAATCTGTTTCAGGTTGGCATTAAACAGAGTCTTAAAGGGGACCTGTCACCTTAAAAAATAATTCCAAATCTTTTTCTATTATGTTAGTTGGGCAAAATAAACTTTACTTACACTATATAAAACATTTAATTTTTTTTCCCTTCAGTCTTGGAATTTACAGTCACAGCCAGCAGGGCGGCGCGATTTTATGATCACTGTTATTAAGGCAAAGCTTTGTATCCCCCCGAAATCTTATGCATTTGCCATCGGGGGGATATCTATGAAGTGCTGAAGGGAAAGTTAAAGTAACTGTCATTAAAAGCTGAGCTGACAATCATATATATGCTGAAGGCATAGGGGCGGGGCAGGCAGTATATGATTGACAGCTCAGAATTTTAAATACATTTATAACATGTATTCGCCTTTATATACATATAAAAGGAAGAAATGTATTATATTCCTATTTCGTCTGTGGAGAAACAGATAATATGGTCTTTGGTGACACCTTGTGGCCAGTTTTGAGTATAACAGAAGATTCAGACCATTTAAGGCACAACAAAATGCTATTGGAAAGAGGGACAGCTTCAGAGCCTCATTATAGCACAGATACAAGTCTATGGACTCACATAGTGTCTGCTGTATGGGATCCGGACCACTAGAGGTAGAAACCTTAAGCACTTTGTTACTGCCCATGCTACTCTCCATAGTGGTGCATTTCTATTCTTCTTACTCTGCATTAAACCTGCCAAATCCATTTGCTCTGCATCTGTATTGTGAGTATTACTGCATATCCCTGTGGATCAATTGTCTTGGACAATAAAACCAGTTCTGTTTATGTTTGCTGCAAGAACCTTCTGGCATCCTTTCTTTACTTTACTTCTACATTTAAACAGTTAAAAAGAGGTTTATATCGTGTACATGATGATCCCATAGGAACAATGTTGGGGAATATTTGAATACCTATTTCTAAATCCCTCTCTAGGAATGTAAATAGTATCCCAGTTCAGTTTAATTTATCTCAGATTAATGAATCCCCATGGAAACAGTGGGATGAGTAACGGGAGAAAGATAATGGACATGATCAGGGTGAACTGTGACACATTGAGCACAAACTGTCAGATAGGGCAGGAGCATCCTGGGGGGGAAATTGGCTCAGTTCCATCTTCGTTACATACAGTACCTCTACAGGAACTGCTGTTTGTCTCTTTATGCTGCAGTATTTTCATTTACTTTTGTGTTTATCTATTGTGTATATAGTCCAGGGGTACTTCTACCATAGGCCCATGAGGGTCCCAATGTTACCGGGGAGCCAAAAAGCCACTCCTGGTAACTTTAAGAGGAGAATTTCTGTTTTTTTAAATCAGAAATGTGTCTCTGCTAGTGGAGAGAGGATATTTCTTAATAAGTGAGTGAATGAGAGAATGAGTGAATTTATTACTATCTTCATTGGAGAAAGGATTATATTATTAATGTTTATTTGCGTTGCACAATGACAGAGGAACCAGTAGCGGCTCCATCCTCTCCATTCACTGCATTTATATCCCCGCACCCAATCCTAAGTCCAACTGCCCAGCAATACTACATGGCAAGGGTAACAACTCATTTGGGATCTCCACCTCCCATTCATTTAATATTACAGACTACTAACCTAGTACTACATAAGTAGATGAGACTGTTCCAAGGGGAAACAAAACCAACTGAAGAAACAGAAAACAAAGAGAACAATAAAAGGCTTTAAAGCAGAGGTTTACTGGTTTACTTATTGGGAATATGTTGGGCAGACATTTTGGGAACCCTGGTGTCGGAAGTGGTTACTTGTACTGCTTACCAGTTTAGCAGTATAAAACTATTAAGACCCCCCACGCACTCCCTACACCTGGTGCTGTGTTTGATGTGAATCCCTATAACTCAGGACTAATTAGTCTGTGCTTCTGTGTATTCATTCCTACTCCCCAATTGCATATTTTAGAGGGAATTGTTCTGTATAAACTTTGTATTCAAAAAAAGATGAGAATTTTACTGGGTCTTCAACCTACTGGGGTTTCTTTTGCTTCTTCAGTGATTCTCTTGCATTGCCTTTGGGCACTGACTACCCTTATTTAATATATTGGGCACATCTCCAAATTTAAGGGGGTGATGGATTGGCATCAGTGGTTGGCAATGAAGCTTTCACCTTTCATTTCTTATAGAAAAGAACCCAATAAATAAAGCCCATTAAATACAGCACTCTGTATATCAGCCTGGCACATTCAGCCATAGAATCAGCCCTGTAGGAGGGATTCCCTTCCCCTTGGGTGTAACAGCATCTTTATAGCCCAAAGGCTATAGCAAGTCAATATGGTGCAGCCGGGGCACCCTCAGGGGCATCAGTCAGTGGGTGGGGACACTTGCTTGTTTACCTCCATAAATACTGTGATGAAGTTGTTATGATCTTCTTATTAATGTGACCCGTGACTCCTGCTTAGTTCTGGCATGTGACACATGATTTGACACAAATACATCTTTGTTTTACCCACACAGGACCATAAGGCTTTGCAGTTTCAATGTACAGCTGTGATACCCCTGTGCCCCCCCTACTGAGAATATCCTGCCCCGCTCTGTAGCTTTATAGCGTATCATGCAAATAACTCCCTGGCACAGTAACAGGGGGGTTTTTGTTCAGCTCTGTATCACTGTGTGAGAGGGTACTGAGCATACTGCTGGCAGTAATAAACTGCTGCATCTTCTGCTTCCATTCTGCTAATTGTAAGGCTGTAATCTGTGTAACCTGATCCAGTCCCACTGCCGCTGATCCGCTCTGGGGTCCCTGTGTGTCGGGTGAATGCATTATAGATCAGCAGCTTTGGTGCCTGCCCTGATTTCTGTTGGTACCAGGCTAATGCATTGCCAACACTGCTACTGGCTTTACATGTGAAGGTGACAGTTTCTCCCGGTGACACAGAGACATAATCTGGGGACTGAGTCAGCACAATCTGCCCATAGGAACCTGAGGATAATAAATACACAGTAAGTCTATATAGCTGTAAAGCAGTGGGCAAATGTGTGTATGTGAGTGCTGCTATAAGTACCTGTAAGAGAGAGAGAGAAGAGAGCGCAGAGGCCAAGCAGTAAGTATCTCCCCATACTGACAGTAGGAGCAGTGCAGGGGCAGATCCCTGAGACTGAGTCACATAGGAAATAGAACATTTATAGCCCCTTATATCTACAGGCAACTCACCCACAGTTTGTGTATGCAAAGTCACATAAGGAATGAAAGTGTCTGGGTTACACAAGGGATATTACAGCAGGTTCCATGAATGGCTGCTAAACCGTACATACAAGATGACTTGGGCTCTTGGATTTGGCCCTTTGCCACAACATAATATTCACATTTCATTAATTTCAGTTTGTATGTTCTCTCCATTCCCCTCGGATACAGAATCATTAACTTGTAGTACAGTAGAACCCACTGTAAATTCTGGGTAGATATAAAATCTGGGAATAAAGATGCTGCTTGTGGGACTGTTTGTGGGTAAAATCCAAGGATGTAAAATCGGGTTCTACTGTAGGTATCAGATTGCATTATGGAACCCAACCAATTGAATTCCATGCAGGTAAAACTGGCCAAGTCCCTTTTCCGCTGGCGTCGCTGCAACCCCAAAGTCAATATGATAAACTATAAAGCTATAAAAAAAAAATTCAGATGGAAAATAAGTGGATAAACACTTTTAGTTGGTTCACAAAAAGTTTCTGGAGACCGAAACTGAACGGCATATTCTAGATGGGGCCTTATATCCAGGTTCCTAAAAGTATTATGGGTAATGAACAATCATGGCACATATACTGTATAATGAACCAATAGCAGCTGCTGGGTGAGAGACTCACGGTCGGTCAGTGTCATAGTTCTATTACATATTGTCATTAAATTAACTCTGATTCATAACAAGAATCAGGTCTGTTAGGGGGGAGATGTGATTCTCTTGGGAGATTATTTTTTCCAGTATCTAAATTTCTACCTTTATTAGGGGTTAAATTGTAGTTCACTAAAATACATTGCAATTTTGCTTCTTTGCAGAGTGTATTTGGCTTTATAAACAGGGAAGGGCTCCGGGGGGGTACGAGGTGCTATAAACCAATAAAGTTTCTTGTTCTATTTTATGTACATTTTGATACTGAACATATTATCCCTGAGGGGCTTTTATATAATCCCAGGATATTCACATGTGAAACAGGATACCGAGTGTACAACAAGCAGTTTATACCCGGCCGGGGCATGTAATGGTACCAGCAATGAATTTTCCATGACACCGCGCTAGAATTGTGCCGTATGGTCTGTCTTGCTGGGAAAAAACACCACAAACAGTTGTACGAGAAAAAAAAGATTATTATTATTAGATGTCAATGGAATCAGAGATGATTTAGACAATTTGTGGCCTGAGTAACTGGAAGAAAGGAAATCTAGACAGTATGATACTGATGGGAATGTCACTGCCATCTTTGAAAGAAACATGGGAGCCATTTTTTCCTACAAAGAGCAGTTGTACCATAGTGGGGAGCAGTTTCTGTAACAATATAGGGCAATGTATAAGCTATTTCTTCCCATTGATTCCAATTGTAGTCATTACATTCTCTGTGGTTTTCTGAACTTTTATGTGGAATGAAATGTCGCACTTTACAAAATAGCGACACGGAAATCTCCAAGTTAAGATGGGCACAGACTGATGGACTGGGGCCCAAATCCAATTATTTGCCCCCTGGTTCAACAACTGGAACATGTGGGGTTTATAAACATTGCAATGTGTTCCTCTCCTGATGGAATTTTCCAGCCTTTCCAGTTGGTGTTTCACAGTGCCATGTTAGTAGCCTCTGAGTCACTTCCAAAGCCCACACTCTCCTTCCATCCAGTATCCACTTGAAATTCTTAGCAACAATCAAACTTCTTAAATCCTTAAGGAAATATCATAATTTATGAGTTTTTGCCTTGTCAGCCCCTCTTTGGATTTGCCAAAAATAGATAAAGGCGCTGAGGCATAAAACTGGGTTCCAGCCTCCCCTTCCCAACACTGCTGAGATCTCAGTGCCGCCAGGGAAGCAATTACCCAGCGCTGAGCGCTACAATATGAAACCATATGCAGAGGGACTCTGAGAGAATTCCCCCTCCCTGCCTATTGGAGAATACTGTGATGGCAAAAGAATTACCGCTTAGATGACAAGGAATCATTCTTTTGTAGGCACGGCCTGAAGGCCAGATATTGTCCCTCCCACTATCCCCCATATCTACAGCTTCCTTCCCTTATGGCATATCATTCTTTTTTGTTTCAATACATTTTTATTCATTTTCCAAAAGTGTTCAGTTTCCTCTCCCCCCAATAAGGTTCTTCATTATCCCTCAATTTTGAGTATAAAGCCAAGCAAAACAGTTCTAGATACATCGTAGTTTTTACAACTGTTGTCATGAAATACTAGATCTTATTATTTACGTGTATAACAAAACAAACTCCCAAACCTTATTATTCAGAAGAAAACATAAAACAAAAGAAAGAAGAAAAAGGAAGAAAATTAAAAACGAACTGGAAAAACTGTCCCATGGCCTTGGCTTATCATTTTACTGAGTTTTCAGACTCAATAGGCTCGATAGGGGATATATGTGATTATCAGCGCCTTGCACTGGCCAGTAATACTGAATATAGTAGGCAATAGTGTTGGCTTCCCTCCTCATATTTGTGATGCTAAACAGGAATATTACTTTTCACACTTTCTAGACAAAACAACAAATCCAGCTAAGGGAATATCCTGTTCCACCAGAAGGCATCCCAATCCAACCCATCATGTGATTCACTAATGATCATAAATCTTCTTCAGGTGACAGAGTCCATGCAATATGGATATTAATTCATCTGATTTGCATCTTACTATAAAACCCAAATTCGACACCAACATCCTTCTTTTAATCTAACATCTCCCAGTTAAGAATAATGGAGCCAAACCCTACTAAGTTCTATCATCTGCACCAGTTTGACACAAGAGATTTCACTAACAATTTCTTTTCTCCCCAAGCAGATAGTTTGTTCCTAGAACAAGCTGTGAAATACCCGCTGAGAGCTCTGTATACGGAATTTGCTTCAGGTACGTTTGACAATCTTTATTAAATATAATTGAGTATTTAGTTCTTTCCTAAATTAAAAATAGAGATTTCAAGAGATAAAAAGAGATTTCAGGAGAGCATTATGACAAGATACAGTATAGTTTATAGCATAACTGTTCCTTCAGTAAGGGCAATTTGTACAGGAACTAATAAAGGTACAGTCCTGCCATAGATGGAGGGTAATGAAGATGTAGGAGAGAGTAACTGCTAGATATCCCTATATATTTATATGTTCTCTAATGTAAAGCCTTCTATTGGTAGCCACCCCAACTCCACCAAGTACTGTCAAAGGGGCAGTATACCCCATTTTATAACAATAGTTTCATGAAAAGGGCTTGTGCTGAACATACCTTTTGTCTATTTTTTAAATTTTCTATTTTGTGTTTAAATATTTTATACCAAAGAAATACAGTCTTGACAAATATAAAAGCGTTTGGTAGCAAAAAAGGTTATTTACAGTCCCCTTGACCAGTGCTCCATGGATCACACAATTATAGTTTGTCAGCATCTCTTCCTCCCCCCCAGGCATCAGAATTCTGGGCCCCCCACTTCATCTATATGAGTTCTAGATAAATCCATTTAACCCAAAAGTTACCAATTTTGCCCCACATATATCTCAATTGAAGGGGGGCGGTTTATTCAAAGGAAAGAAAAAAGTCATATTTTGCTTTTGGGTCCCAATGAGCAAAGCCAAACAAATCAGTAGGTCACTGAGAAGCCTCTGTATAAATAAACCGCTTCCTTCCTCGTTACATCTGTTATCATTAGATACAGAGCAGCTCATCCTACAGAGGATTCACGGGGGGCTGTTGGTTTGTTTTGGTTTTCTCATTGGGACCAGGAAGTAGAATGTAAATTTAGTTTCATTTCCCTAATTTTGCTGCAAAGTAATCACAGCAAACCCCTTTGTTTGTTTAGGTTATATCAAAGGCGAAAACCTGATTGACGTCAGTATTGGACCCCTCATTTTTCCCCTCTTCCCAGTTTTTGAGCCCTTCAGAGAAATCACAGTCTTAAAATTAAATGATGACTGCATCAAAGAACTGGAAAAATGGAGAACATCCGATCCGGGTGCCTGTGACTGGTCTCATGCAGTCGAGTTCATGGCGGAACTGGAAGGAAACAGGTACAGATGCAGCCAGCAAGTTTCACACTTTGTCTCACTATGTCCAGACACCATTATTTGAGTGTTAAATCCTGCCTCTAGATGGTGCTAGAGAGCAAAGATAAGCAAAATACAATATAAAATGTCATAGACCAACTGCCACCTGGTGGTGAATTTTGGTATATTTTTTTCCTGTGTTAACTGGAAGAGACATAACGTGACAATGTGGTAAAGGATCTTGGCTGCATCTGTAAATTACCTTATCCGTTGTGATGGTTACCGGCTAGAACTAGGGGCAGTCAGTTTCAGCAAAGTTGTAGACACAGTGGAAGCAAAAAGTAAGTAAGTAAGGGTAAAGGCTTCAGTAACAGCAGAGGGTATGTGGGTGCAAGCAGACAGGAGGCCGACCACCATAATAAAAAAACATTAAACATTAATTGTTTATTCTGTATTTAGTGCTGTTTGGACACATAAAGAAGAAGAGCTAAAAAGAAGAATAAAACACCTACTGAAATGTGATGTTTCAGCAGAAAACCTGGTTGATGAAAGGACGGTTCCAAAGGCAGACTGTCTCCTCACAGCATGGATCCTGGAGACCATTAGCCAAGATGAAACTTCCTACTGTAACAATTTCAAGAAAATGTCAGCTTTGCTAAAATTAGGAGGTCACCTGGTCTTAATTGGAGATATCCAGGGATCCTTTTTCATTGTCGGGGGCCACAAGTATCACATCTTACCCATTGGGGAAGAGTTCTTAAGGAAGACTCTAGAGGATGAAGGTTACTCTATTGTATTCTATAGTGCAGTGGGGAGGAACGCTGAGAAGCAAACAACTAATTATGAGAAGATTGTGTGTATCATAGCCCGCAAAGTAAGGGAAAGATAGAGGGAAATCCTGGGTTACATAGAAACTGAACCCAGAAACCCAGAAACCCAGAAACCAGCCTTTAAAGGGTGCCCAGGTGGGTTTCCATATTCTTTTATTAAGAAATAATTCCAACACTCAGTCCCTATGGAGCGATCCCCGGCCCTACAGGGATTATGGGGTTCCATTTAGTGGTGGGAACTGACTGGCAGTTGCATCTCTGGGAGGCAGAAAGCCTACATTCAATAGGAGGAGATGCATGGCATTCCATGGGTAAGTGTGTTGTGCTAATGGAACAACATGGAAAAAACACCCATTGACTTCAAATGAATATTTTAAAATATTAATAAGATGCCTCACTGTATCTTCCTTTCCTCCAGTGTATTTGGAGCCAGATCGGATTTGCCTTTTTCTATTGTAATTCCTGTCTTTTCCAGTCTTTGCGGATTTTATCACATTATTATGCATCATCTATATTTTCCAGGGCTTCTCTGCAAACAAAAAAAAACTGACTGTGCTGTGAGTGTCCTTTCTATGTGTGTAAGTAGGATTTATACCTATATATACACAGAGCTCAGTTACCCCTGTGCCCCCCCTACTGAGAATATCCTGCCCCGCTCTGTAGCTTTATATCATGCAAATAACTCCCTGGCACAGTAACAGGGGGGTTTTTGTTCAGCTCTGTATCACTGTGTGAGAGGGAAATTGTATAGCTGCTGGCAGTAATAATCTCCTGCATCTTCTGCTTCCATTCTGCTGATTGTAAGGGTGAAATCAGTTCCAGAACCGCTGCCGCTGATCCGCTCTGGGGTCCCTGTGTGTCGGGTACTTGCCCCATAGATCAGCAGCTTTGGTGCCTGCCCTGATTTCTGTTGGTACCAGGCTAACCAGCTGTATGAGCCACTTACAAGGCTGCTACTGGCTTTACATGTGAAGGTGACAGTTTCTCCCGGTGACACAGAGACATAATCTGGGGACTGAGTCAGCACAATCTGCCCATAGGAACCTGAGGATAATAAATACACAGTAAGTCTATATAGCTGTAAAGCAGTGGGCAAATGTGTGTATGTGAGTGCTGCTATAAGTACCTGTAAGAGAGAGAGAGAAGAGAGCGCAGAGGCCAAGCAGTAAGTATCTCCCCATACTGACAGTAGGAGCAGTGCAGGGGCAGATCCCTGAGACTGAGTCACATAGGAAATAGAACATTTATAGCCCCTTATATCTACAGGCAACTCACCCACAGTTTGTGTATGCAAAGTCACATAAGGAATGAAAGTGTCTGGGTTACACAGGGGCAATTTACTGCAAAGCTGCACTTACTTACAGGCACCTACTGTGAGGCCACTGGGACCAACACCAAAGGGGGTTGGGGAGCAACATGTTGCCCCTGAGCCGCTGGTTGGGGATCCCTGTTCTGGCTACTAAATGATTCTGGTTTTTCAATTCAATTGGGAGTAACAACATCACTTTTGGAAATAATATTAGTTTGTAGGTTGATATTAGTGGAGTAGTCAGCAATCTACTGTTATGCATAAAGTATATACATAATATTGTATGTAGGATGTTCATAATAACAAAGCAAAAGCCCAATAATAGTCCAGTTTAGGGGCACCCAGGGGATTCACAGCTGTTTATGGTTTAGTTCTTGAGAAGTACAATGACCCAGACGGGTACTCACCGTAGCGTATTTACAGGTTAGGGACACAGGGCCCTTACACAGGGATTTAGGGGAGTGCTTCTCAGTCTGTGGGGCTGTTCCCCCCTTGGGCCCAGACTCCCGGCCAATCATTTGTTAGGGTGAATGTTTATTTACTGTTATAGAAATAACAAAACCATGTGACCATTATTTAAACATGTCTGTAACAGTGGGGGCTTAGAAAGGGGCACAGGGATTTTAGGCCCCTTAATCCCACCTGCCAGATGGGGGGGTACAAATCAGTCTCAGTATTGAGATTTCCCATCAATTCTAAAGATAGGTGTAACGTACCGCCCAACATTTGAAAAATGTAAAGAGGGACAAAAAGAAATGGGATATGTAGTGTGGTGGATTTTTCTGACCACGCCCATTTTATGACCACACCCCCTAAATACCACTCCCATTTTATACATTTTAACTTTAAGCTACAAGTCTCAGTTCCCCCAAGAGACCAGTTTAGCTGATTAGTTACAATTGTATCTAAGTGCAGGTATAGCTTGTTGGGTTTCTGGACTCTCTGCCAAAAGTTTCTTGTTTAATTAAGTTTGCGAAACATTGTATCTGCGATAGCGTTCAGTGCAACCCTGGCTTTTGGTCGGGTAGAGCACAAAGCCCTTTAGATTGGCTCTGATAATAAGTGTAGGATTTTCCATGTATAGTAAATCTTTTATACAGGAAATCTGTTTCAGGTTGGCATTAAACAGAGTCTTAAAGGGGACCTGTCACCCTAAAAAATAATTCCAAATCTTTTTCTATCATGTTATTTGAGCAAAATAAACTTTAATTTAAAACTTTAATTTTTTTTTCCCTTTAGTCTTGGAATTTACAGTCACAGCCAGCAGGGCGGCGCCATTTTGTGATCACTGTTATTAAGGCAAAGCTTTGTATCCCCCCAAAATCTTATGCATTTGCCATCGGGGGGATATCTAGGAAGGGCTGAAGGGAAAGTTAAAGTAACTGTCATTAAGAATCTGAGCTGACAATCATATATATGCCGAAGGCATAGGGGCAGGGCAGGCAGTATATGATTGACAGCTCAGAATTTTAAATACATTTATAACATGTATTCGCCTTTATATACATATAAAAGGAAGAAATGTATTATATTGGTATTTCATCTGTGGAGAAACAGATAATATGCTCTATGGTGACACCTTGTGGCCAGTTTTGAGTATAACAGAAGAATCACATTTCGGACCATTTAAGGCACAACAAAATGCTATTGGAAAGAGGGACAGCTTCAGAGCCTCATTATAGCACAGATACAAGTCTATGGACTCACATAGTGTCTGCTGTATGGGATCCGGACCACTAGAGGTAGAAACCCTAAGCACTTTGTTACTGCCCATGCTACTCTCCATAGTGGTGCATTTCTATTCTTCTTACTCTGCATTAAACCTGCCAAATCCATTTTCTCTGCATCTGTATTGTGAGTATTACTGCATATCCCTGTGGATCAATTGTCTTGGGCAATAAAACCAGTTCTGTTTATGTTTGCTGCAAGAACCTTCTGGCATCCTTTCTTTACTTTACTTCTACATTTAAACAGTTAAAAAGAGGTTTATATTGTGTACATGATGATCCCATAGGAACAATGTTGGGAAATATTTGAATACCTATTTCTAAATCCCTCTCTAGGAATGTAAATAGTATCCCAGTTCAGTTTAATTTATCTCAGATGAATGAATCCCCATGGAAACAGGGGGCTGAGTAACGGGTGAAAGATAATGGACATGATCAGGGTGAACTGTGACACATTGAGCACAAACTGTCAGATAGGGCAGGAGCATCCTGGGGGGGAAATTGGCTCAGTTCCATCTTCGTTACATACAGTACCTCTACAGGAACTGCTGTTTGTCTCTTTATGCTGCAGTATTTTCATTTACTTTTGTGTTTATCTATTGTGTATATAGTCCAGGGGCACTTCTACCATAGGCCCATGAGGGTCCCAATGTTACCGGGGAGCCAAAAAGCCACTCCTGGTAACTTTAAGAGGAGAATTTCTGTTTTTTTAAATCAGAAATGTGTCTCTGCTAGTGGAGAGAGGATATTTCTTAATAAGTGAGTGAATGAGAGAATGAGTGAATTTATTACTATCTTCATTGGAGAAAGGATTATATTATTAATGTTTATTTGCGTTGCACAATGACAGAGGAACCAGTAGCGGCTCCATCCTCTCCATTCACTGCATTTATATCCCCGCACCCAATCCCAAGTCCAACTGCCCAGCAATACTACATGGCAAGGGGAACAACTCATTTGGGATCTTCACCTCCCATTCATTTAATATTACAGACTACTAACCTAGTATTACATAAGTAGATGAGACTGTTCCAAGGGGAAACAAAACCAACTGAAGAAGCAGAAAACAAAGAGAACAATAAAAGGCTTTAAAGCAGAGGTTTACTGGTTTACTTATTGGGAATATGTTGGGCAGACATTTTGGGAACCCTGGTGTCGGAAGTGGTTACTTGTATTGCTTACCAGTTTAGCAGTATAAAACTATTAAGACCCCCCACACACTCCCTACACCTGGTGCTGTGTTTGATGTGAATCCCTATAACTCAGGACTAATTAGTCTGTGCTTCTGTGTATTCATTCCTACTCCCCAATTGCATATTTTAGAGGGAATTGTTCTGTATAAACTTTGTATTCAAAAAAAGATGAGAATTTTACTGGGTCTTCAACCTACTGGGGTTTCTTTTGCTTCTTCAGTGATTCTCTTGCATTGCCTTTGGGCACTGACTACCCTTATTTAATATATTGGGCACATCTCCAAATTTAAGGGGGTGATGGATTGGCATCAGTGGTTGGCAATGAAGCTTTCACCTTTCATTTCTTATAGAAAAGAACCCAATAAATAAAGCCCATTAAATACAGCACTCTGTATATCAGCCTGGCACATTCAGCCATAGAATCAGCCCTGTAGGAGGGATTCCCTTCCCCTTGGGTGTAACAGCATCTTTATAGCCCAAAGGCAATAGCAAGTCAATATGGTGCAGCCGGGGCACCCTCAGGGGCATCAGTCAGTGGGTGGGGACACTTGCTTGTTTACCTCCATAAATACTGTGATGAAGTTGTTATGATCTTCTTATTAATGTGACCCGTGACTCCTGCTTAGTTCTGGCATGTGACCCATGATTTGACACAAATACATCTTTGTTTTACCCACCCAGGACCATAAGGCTTTGCAGTTTCAATGTACAGCTGTGATACCCCTGTGCCCCCCCCTACTGAGAATATCCTGCCCCGCTCTGTAGCTTTAGGTATCATGCAAATAACTCCCTGGCACAGTAACAGGGGGGTTTTTGTTCAGCTCTGTATCACTGTGTGAGAGGGAACTGAGCATACTGCTGGCAGTAATAAACTGCTGCATCTTCTGCTTCCATTCTGCTAATTGTAAGGCTGTAATCTGTGTAACCTGATCCAGTCCTGCCGCTGATCCGCTCTGGGGTCCCTGTGTGTCGGGTGACTGCCCATAGATCAGCAGCTTTGGTGCCTGCCCTGATTTCTGTTGGTACCAGGCTAACCAGCTGTATGAGCCACTTACAAGGCTGCTACTGGCTTTACATGTGAAGGTGACAGTTTCTCCCGGTGACACAGAGACATAATCTGGGGACTGAGTCAGCACAATCTGCCCATAGGAACCTGAGGATAATAAATACACAGTAAGTCTATATAGCTGTAAAGCAGTGGGCAAATGTGTGTATGTGAGTGCTGCTATAAGTACCTGTAAGAGAGAGAGAGAAGAGAGCGCAGAGGCCAAGCAGTAAGTATCTCCCCATACTGACAGTAGGAGCAGTGCAGGGGCAGATCCCTGAGACTGAGTCACATAGGAAATAGAACATTTATAGCCCCTTATATCTACAGGCAACTCACCCACAGTTTGTGTATGCAAAGTCACATAAGGAATGAAAGTGTCTGGGTTACACAGGGGCAATTTACTGCAAAGCTGCACTTACTTACAGGCACCTACTGTGAGGCCACTGGGACCAACACCAAAGGGGGTTGGGGAGCAACATGTTGCCCCTGAGCCGCTGGTTGGGGATCCCTGTTCTGGCTACTAAATGATTCTGGTTTTTCAATTCAATTGGGAGTAACAACATCACTTTTGGAAATAATATTAGTTTGTAGGTTGATATTAGTGGAGTAGTCAGCAATCTACTGTTATGCATAAAGTATATACATAATATTGTATGTAGGATGTTCATAATAACAAAGCAAAAGCCCAATAATAGTCCAGTTTAGGGGCACCCAGGGGATTCACAGCTGTTTATGGTTTAGTTCTTGAGAAGTACAATGACCCAGACGGGTACTCACCGTAGCGTATTTACAGGTTAGGGACACAGGGCCCTTACACAGGGATTTAGGGGAGTGCTTCTCAGTCTGTGGGGCTGTTCCCCCCTTGGGCCCAGACTCCCGGCCAATCATTTGTTAGGGTGAATGTTTATTTACTGTTATAGAAATAACAAAACCATGTGACCATTATTTAAACATGTCTGTAACAGTGGGGCTTAGAAAGGGGCACAGGGATTTTAGGCCCCTTAATCCCACCTGCCAGATGGGGGGGTACAAATCAGTCTCAGTATTGAGATTTCCCATCAATTCTAAAGATAGGTGTAACGTACCGCCCAACATTTGAAAAATGTAAAGAGGGACAAAAAGAAATGGGATATGTAGTGTGGTGGATTTTTCTGACCACGCCCATTTTATGACCACACCCCCTAAATACCACTCCCATTTTATACATTTTAACTTTAAGCTACAAGTCTCAGTTCCCCCAAGAGACCAGTTTAGCTGATTAGTTACAATTGTATCTAAGTGCAGGTATAGCTTGTTGGGTTTCTGGACTCTCTGCCAAAAGTTTCTTGTTTAATTAAGTTTGCGAAACATTGTATCTGCGATAGCGTTCAGTGCAACCCTGGCTTTTGGTCGGGTAGAGCACAAAGCCCTTTAGATTGGCTCTGATAATAAGTGTAGGATTTTCCATGTATAGTAAATCTTTTATACAGGAAATCTGTTTCAGGTTGGCATTAAACAGAGTCTTAAAGGGGACCTGTCACCCTAAAAAATAATTCCAAATCTTTTTCTATCATGTTATTTGAGCAAAATAAACTTTAATTTAAAACTTTAATTTTTTTTTCCCTTTAGTCTTGGAATTTACAGTCACAGCCAGCAGGGCGGCGCCATTTTGTGATCACTGTTATTAAGGCAAAGCTTTGTATCCCCCCAAAATCTTATGCATTTGCCATCGGGGGGATATCTAGGAAGGGCTGAAGGGAAAGTTAAAGTAACTGTCATTAAGAATCTGAGCTGACAATCATATATATGCCGAAGGCATAGGGGCGGGGCAGGCAGTATATGATTGACAGCTCAGAATTTTAAATACATTTATAACATGTATTCGCCTTTATATACATATAAAAGGAAGAAATGTATTATATTGGTATTTCATCTGTGGAGAAACAGATAATATGCTCTATGGTGACACCTTGTGGCCAGTTTTGAGTATAACAGAAGAATCACATTTCGGACCATTTAAGGCACAACAAAATGCTATTGGAAAGAGGGACAGCTTCAGAGCCTCATTATAGCACAGATACAAGTCTATGGACTCACATAGTGTCTGCTGTATGGGATCCGGACCACTAGAGGTAGAAACCCTAAGCACTTTGTTACTGCCCATGCTACTCTCCATAGTGGTGCATTTCTATTCTTCTTACTCTGCATTAAACCTGCCAAATCCATTTTCTCTGCATCTGTATTGTGAGTATTACTGCATATCCCTGTGGATCAATTGTCTTGGGCAATAAAACCAGTTCTGTTTATGTTTGCTGCAAGAACCTTCTGGCATCCTTTCTTTACTTTACTTCTACATTTAAACAGTTAAAAAGAGGTTTATATTGTGTACATGATGATCCCATAGGAACAATGTTGGGAAATATTTGAATACCTATTTCTAAATCCCTCTCTAGGAATGTAAATAGTATCCCAGTTCAGTTTAATTTATCTCAGATGAATGAATCCCCATGGAAACAGGGGGCTGAGTAACGGGTGAAAGATAATGGACATGATCAGGGTGAACTGTGACACATTGAGCACAAACTGTCAGATAGGGCAGGAGCATCCTGGGGGGGAAATTGGCTCAGTTCCATCTTCGTTACATACAGTACCTCTACAGGAACTGCTGTTTGTCTCTTTATGCTGCAGTATTTTCATTTACTTTTGTGTTTATCTATTGTGTATATAGTCCAGGGGCACTTCTACCATAGGCCCATGAGGGTCCCAATGTTACCGGGGAGCCAAAAAGCCACTCCTGGTAACTTTAAGAGGAGAATTTCTGTTTTTTTAAATCAGAAATGTGTCTCTGCTAGTGGAGAGAGGATATTTCTTAATAAGTGAGTGAATGAGAGAATGAGTGAATTTATTACTATCTTCATTGGAGAAAGGATTATATTATTAATGTTTATTTGCGTTGCACAATGGCAGAGGAACCAGTAGCGGCTCCATCCTCTCCATTCACTGCATTTATATCCCCGCACCCAATCCCAAGTCCAACTGCCCAGCAATACTACATGGCAAGGGGAGCAACTCATTTGGGATCTCCACCTCCCATTCATTTAATATTACAGACTACTAACCTAGTACTACATAAGTAGATGAGACTGTTCCAAGGGGAAACAAAACCAACTGAAGAAGCAGAAAACAAAGAGAACAATAAAAGGCTTTAAAGCAGAGGTTTACTGGTTTACTTATTGGGAATATGTTGGGCAGACTTTTTGGGAACCCTGGTGTCGGAAGTGGTTACTTGTACTGCTTACCAGTTTAGCAGTATAAAACTATTAAGACCCCCCACACACTCCCTACACCTGGTGCTGTGTTTGATGTGAATCCCTATAACTCAGGACTAATTAGTCTGTGCTTCTGTGTATTCATTCCTATTCCCCAATTGCATATTTTAGAGGGAATTGTTCTGTATAAACATTGTACTCAAAAAAGATGAGAATTTTACTGGGTCTTCAACCTACTGGGGTTTCTTTTGCTTCTTCAGTGATTCTCTTGCATTGCCTTTGGGCACTGACTACCCTTATTTAATATATTGGGCACATCTCCAAATTTAAGAGGGTGATGGATTGGCATCAGTGGTTGGCAATGAAGCTTTCACCTTTCATTTCTTATAGAAAAGAATCCAATAAATAAAGCCCATTAACTACAGCACTCTGTATATCAGCCTGGCACATTCAGCCATAGAATCAGCCCTGTAGGAGGGATTCCCTTCCCCCTGGGTGTAACAGCATCTTTATAGCCCAAAGGCAATAGCAAGTCAATATGGTGCAGCCGGGGCACCCTCAGGGGCATCAGTCAGTGGGTGGGGACACTTGCTTGTTTACCTCCATAAATACTGTGATGAAGTTGTTATGATCTTCTTATTAATGTGACCCGTGACTCCTGCTTAGTTCCAGCATGTGACCCATGATTTGACACAAATACATCTTTGTTTTACCCACCCAGGACCATAAGGCTTTGCAGTTTCAATGTACAGCTGTGATACCCCTGTGCCCCCCCCTACTGAGAATATCCTGCCCCACTCTGTAGCTTTATATCATGCAAATAACTCCCTGGCACAGTAACAGGGGGGTTTTTGTTCAGCTCTGTATCACTGTGTGAGAGGGTACTGAGCATACTGCTGGCAGTAATAAACTGCTGCATCTTCTGCTTCCATTCTGCTAATTGTAAGGCTGTAATCTGTGTAACCTGATCCAGTCCCACTGCCGCTGATCCGCTCTGGGGTCCCTGTGTGTCGGGTGAATGCATTATAGATCAGCAGCTTTGGTGCCTGCCCTGATTTCTGTTGGTACCAGGCTAATGCATTGCCAACACTGCTACTGGCTTTACATGTGAAGGTGACAGTTTCTCCCGGTGACACAGAGACATAATCTGGGGACTGAGTCAGCACAATCTGCCCATAGGAACCTGAGGATAATAAATACACAGTAAGTCTATATAGCTGTAAAGCAGTGGGCAAATGTGTGTATGTGAGTGCTGCTATAAGTACCTGTAAGAGAGAGAGAGAAGAGAGCGCAGAGGCCAAGCAGTAAGTATCTCCCCATACTGACAGTAGGAGCAGTGCAGGGGCAGATCCCTGAGACTGAGTCACATAGGAAATAGAACATTTATAGCCCCTTATATCTACAGGCAACTCACCCACAGTTTGTGTATGCAAAGTCACATAAGGAATGAAAGTGTCTGGGTTACACAAGGGATATTACAGCAGGTTCCATGAATGGCTGCTAAACCGTACATACAAGATTACTTGGGCTCTTGGATTTGGCCCTTTGCCACAACATAATATTCCCATTTCATTAATTTCAGTTTGTATGTTCTCTCCATTCCCCTCGGATACAGAATCAATAACTTGTAGTACAGTAGAACCCACTGTAAATTCTGGGCAGATATAAAATTTGGGAATAAAGATGCTGCTTGTGGGACTGTTTGTGGGTAAAATCCAAGGATGGAAAATCGGGTTCTACTGTAGGTATCAGATTGCATTATGGAACCCAACCAATTGAATTCCATGCAGGTAAAACTGGCCAAGTCCCTTTTCCGCTGGCGTTGCTGCAACCCCAAAGTCAATATGATAAACTATAAAGCTATAAATAAGTGGATAAACACTTTTAGTTGGTTCACAAAAAGTTTCTGGAGACTGGAGACCGAAACTGAACAGCATATTCTAGATGGGGCCTTATATCCAGGTTCCTAAAAGTATTATGGGTAATGAACAATCATGGCACATATACTGTATAATGAACCAATAGCAGCTGCTGGGTGAGAGACTCACGGCCGGTCAGTGTCATAGTTCTATTACATATTGTCATTAAATTAACTCTAATTCATAACAAGAATCAGGTCTGTTAGGGGGGAGATGTGATTCTCTTGGGAGATTATTTTTTTCAGTATCTAAATTTCTACCTTTATTAGGGGTTAAATTGTAGCGCACTAAAATACATTTTAATTTTTCTTCTTTGCAGAGTGTATTTGGCTTTATAAACAGGGAAGGGCTCCGGGGGGTACGAGGTGCTATAAACCAATAACGTTTCATGTTGTATTTTATGTACATTTTGATGCTGAACATATTATCCCTGAGGGCTTTTATATAATCCCAGGATATTCACATGTGAAACAGGATACCGAGTGTACAACAAGCAGTTTATACCCGGCCGGGGCATGTAATGGTACCAGCAATGAATTGTCCATGAAACTAGAATTGTGCTGTATGGTCTGTCTTGCTGGGAAAAAACACCACAAACAGTTGTACGAGAAAAAAAAGATTATTATTATTAGATGTCAATGGAATCAGAGATGATTTAGACAATTTCTGGCCTGAGTAACTGGAAGAAAGGAAATCTAGACAGTATGATACTGATGGGAATGTCACTGCCATCTTTGAAAGAAACATGGGAGCCATTTTTTCCTACAAAGAGCAGTTGTACCATAGTGGGGAGCAGTTTCTATAACAATATAGGGCAATGTATAAGCTATTTCTTCCCATTGATTCTAATTGTAGTCATTACATTCTCTGTGGTTTTCTGAACATTTATGTGGAATGAAATGTCGCACTTTACAAAATAGCGACACGGAAATCTCCAAGTTAAGATGGGCATAGACTGATGGACTGGGGCCCAAATCCAATTATTTGCCCCCTGGTTCAACAACTGGAACATGTGGGGTTTATAAACATCCCAATGTGTTCCTCTCCTGATGGAATTTTCCAGCCTTTCCAGTTGGTGTTTCACAGTGCCATGTTAGTAGCCTCTGAATCACTTCCAAAGCCCACACTCTCCTTCCATCCAGTATCCACTTGAAATGCTTAGCAACAATCAAACTTCTTAAATCTTTAAGGAAACATTATAATTTATGAGTTTTTGCCTTGTCAGCCCCTCTTTGGATTTGCCATTAATAGATAAAGGTGCTGAGGCATAAGATTGGGTTCCAGCCTCCCCTTCCCAACACTGCTGAGATCTCAGTGCCGCCAGGGAAGCAATTACCCAGCGCTGAGCGCTACAATATGAAACCATATGCAGAGGGACTCTGAGAGAATTCCCCCTCCCTGCCTATTGGAGAATACTGTGATGGCAAAAGAATTACCGCTTAGATGACAAGGAATCATTCTTTTGTAGGCACGGCCTGAAGGCCAGATATTGTCCCTCCCACTATCCCCCATATCTACAGCTTCCTTCCCTTATGGCATATCATTCTTTTTTGTTTCAATACATTTTTATTCATTTTCCAAAAGTGTTCAGTTTCCTATCCCCTAATAAGGTTCTTCATTATCCCTCAATTTTGTGTATAAAGCCAAGCAAAACAGTTCTAGATACATCGTAGTTTTTACAACTGTTGTCATGAAATACTAGATCTTATTATTTACGTGTATAACGAAACAAACTCCCAAACCTTATTATTCAGAAGAAAACATTAAACAAAAGAAAGAAAAAAAAAAGGAAGAAAATAAAAAAGAAACAGCAAAATAAACGTCCCATGGCCTTGGCTTATCATTTTATTGAGTTTTCAGACTCCATAGGCTCGATAGGGGATATATGTGATTATCAGCGCCTTGCACTGGCCAGTAATACTGAATATAGTAGGCAATAGTGTTGGCTTCCCTCCTCATATTTGTGATGCTAAACAGGAATATTACTTTTCACACTTTCTAGACAAAACAACAAATCCAGCTAAGGGAATATCCTGTTCCACCAGAAGGCATCCCAATCCAACCCATCATGTGATTCACTAATGATCATAAATCTTCTTCAGGTGACAGAGTCCATGCAACATGGATATTAATTCATCTGATTTGCATCTTACTATAAAACCCAAATTTGACACCAACATCCTTCTTTTAATCTAACATCTCCCAGTTAAGAATAATGGAGCCAAACCCTACTAAGTTCTATCATCTGCACCAGTTTGACACAAGAGATTTCACTAACAATTTCTTTTCTCCCCAAGCAGATAGTTTGTTCCTAGAACAAGCTGTGAAATTCCCGCTGAGAGCTCTGTATACGGAATTTGCTTCAGGTACGTTTGACAATCTTTATTAAATATAATTGAGTATTTAGTTATTTTCTAAATACAAAATAGAGATTTCAAGAGATAAAAAGAGATTTCAGGAGAGCATTATGACAAGATACAGTATAGTTTATAGCATAACTGTTCCTTCAGTAAGGGCAATTTGTACAGGAACTAATAAAGATACAGTCCTGCCATAGATGGAGGGTAATGAAGATGTAGGAGAGAGTAACTGCTAGATATCCATATATATTTATATGTTCTCTAATGGAAGCCTTCTATTGGTAGCCACCCCAACTCCACCGAGTACCGTTAAAGGGGCAGTATACCCCATTTTATAACAATAGTTTAATGAAAAGGGCTTGTGCTGAACATACCTTTTGCCTATTTTTTTAATTTTCTATTTCGTGTTTAAATATTTTATACCAAAGAAATACAGTCTTGACAAATATAAAAGAGTTTGGTAGCAAAAAAGGTTATTTACAGTCCCCTTGACCAGTGCTCCATGGATCACACAATTATAGTTTGTCAGCATCTCTTCCTCCCCCCCAGGCATCAGAATACTGGGTCCCCCACTTCATCTATATGAGTTCTAGATAAATCCATTTACCCCAAAAGTTACCAATTTTGCCCCACATATATGTCAATTGAAGGGGGGGGGGTTTATTCAAAGGAAAGAAAAAAGTCATATTTTGCTTTTGGGTCCCAATGAGCAAAGCCAAACAAATCAGTAGGTCACTGAGAAGCCTCTGTATAAATAAACCGCTTCCTTCCTCGTTACATCTGTTATCATTAGATACAGAGCAGCTCATCCTACAGAGGATTCACGGGGGGCTGTTGGTTTGTTTCGGTTTGCTCATTAGGCCCATGAAGTAGAATGTAAATTTAGTTTCATTTCTCTAATTTTGCTGCAAAGTAATCACAGCAAACCCCTTTGTTTGTTTAGGTTATATCAAAGGTGAAAACTTGATTGACGTCAGTATTGGACCCCTCATTTTTCCCCTCTTCCCAGTTTTTGAGTCCTTCAGAGAAATCACAATATTAAAATTTAATGATGACTGCATCAAAGAACTGGACAAATGGAGAAAATCCGATCCGGGTGCCTGTGACTGGTCTCATGCAGTCGAGTTCATGGCGGAACTGGAAGGAAACAGGTACAGATGCAGCCAGCAAGTTTCACATTTTGTCTCACTACGTCCAGACACCATTATTTGAGTGTTAAATCCTGCCTCTAGATGGTGCTAGAGAGCAAATATAAGCAAAATACAATATAACATGTCATAGACCAAGCGCCACCTGGTGGTGAATTTTGGTGTATTTTTTTCCCTGTGTTAACTGGAAGAGACATAACATGACAACGTGGTAAAGGAACTTGGCTGCATCATTAAATTAACTTATCTGTTGTGATGGTTACCGGGCTAGAACTAGGGGCAGTCACTTCCAGCAAAGTTGTAGACACAGTGGAAGCAAAAAGTAAGTAAGTAAGGGTAAAGGCTTCAGTAACAGCAGAGGGTATGTGGGTGCAAGCAGACAGGAGGCCGACCACCATAATAAACAAAAAACATTAAACTTTAAAATAATGTTTATTCTGTATTTAGTGCTGTTTGGACACATAAAGAAGAACAGCTAAAAGGAAGAATAAAACACCTACTTAAATGTGACGTTTCAGCAGAAAACCTGGTTGATGAAAGGACGGTTCCAAAGGCAGACTGTCTCCTCACAGCATGGATCCTGGAGACCATTAGCCAAGATGAAACTTCCTACTGTAACAATTTCAAGAAAATGTCAGCTTTGCTAAAATTAGGAGGTCACCTGGTCTTAATTGGAGATATCCAGGGATCCTTTTTCATTGTCGGAGGCCACAAGTATCACATCTTACCCATTGGGGAAGAGTTCTTAAGGAAGACTCTAGAGGATGAAGGTTACTCTATTGTATTCTATAGTGCAGTGGGGAGGAACGCTGAGAAGCAAACAACTAATTATGAGAAGATTGTGTGTATCATAGCCCGCAAAGTAAGGGAAAGATAGAGGGAAATCCTGGGTTACATAGAAACTGAACCCCTAAACCCATAAACCAGTCTTTAAAGGGTGCCCAGGTGGGTTTCCATATTCTTTTATTAAGATATAAAAAAAATGTGTAAATTAAAAATGCTTCAATAAAATGCAATTTTTACCAAAACATTTCATGTTGGCGCTTACTGTATAAAGACTGAAATAGTTATACCTGGATATGGGGCCTGAGTCACAAGCCTATGGAACTAAAGGTGCCCATAAGATGGTAGAGTTGGCATGAAGAGATTGGGCAAATCTGGAGATAATGAAATTTTACAAGCAACAAAGCAATGTTTTATACATAGTGGTACCGGCGCTATATAATTCCTACACTCAGTCCCTATGGAGCGATCCCCGGCCCTACAGGGATTATGGGGTTCCATTTAGTGGTGGGAACTGACTGGCAGTTGCATCTCTGGGAGGCAGAAAGCCTACATTCAATAGGAGGAGATGCATGGCATTCCATGGGTAAGTGTGTTGTGCAAATGGAACAACATGGAAAAAATGGCCATTGACTTCAAATGGATACTTTAAAAAATAAATAAGACACCTCACTGTATCTTCCTTTCCTCCAGTATATTTGGAGCCAGATCGATCAGAAACCAGATTTTGCACTTATGGGTCTTCATGACAAACCCAGTAACATAGATAATCAGAGCATTTCCAATCAAACCTATTGCACAGATAAGAATGTACCCCACAAACACTACATGGTGGGAGAATGAATGGCGGTGGTTCGATGATGCTTTCTGTATCTAGGACATCACCCTTTTGGCTATGATATAGGTCCCAGGAGAAGTGACAGAGATTTGCAGAGAGCAGCGGTTCATCCATTGGTAGAGTCTGAAAATAAAAGTTTAATGCATCAGTAAGACTTGTTTCGGACTCTCGCTCACATACAGGCGTCCCCCAATACACATATCTATGCTTAATAGAATAATATTTATCTATTAAAGTTCATGGAGACTATGGACAATGTCAGTGACCACTGAGACATAGCTTATCTAATTTCTTGCATTAACCCTCTTATTAAAGGGGCAGTTCACCTTTAACTAAAGTTTTAGTATGTTATTAGTTAGTCCTATTCCCAGCAACCCTGCAATTGTTTTTATACATATTTCCAACTTTCCAATGGGGGTCACTGACCCCAATAAACAAAAGCTATTGCTCTGTGAGGCTACAATGTTATTGTTATTGTTACTTTTTATTACATATCTTTCTATTTAGTCCTCCCCCCTGTAAGTATTCCAGTCTCTTAGTTAAAACACTGCCTGGTTGCTAAGGTAAACAATACCCTAGCAACCAGATAGCTGCTGAAATTACGAACTGAAATACATTAGAACTGTCTACATTAGAATATAGTATTAATGGTATTAAAATGGTATTAAAAGCTCTCCAGTTTTGAATTTCAGGTTGCTAGGGACTTGTTTACCTTAGCAACCAATTGGTGAGTTGAATTACACTGGATTATGAATAGGAGAGGGATTGAATAGAAAGATAAGGAAACATAATTAACAATAACAACAAAATTATAAGCTCACAGAGCGTTTCCATTTGATAATTAAACTCAAAAAGATAAATAATGAAGACCAATTGCAAGGCTGCTAGGAATAAGACATTGTATAACATACTAAAAGTTAATCAAAAGTGAACCACCACTGTAGTAATGTATTACAGGGAGGATTTTCCATGGGAAAGGAAACTTTTTCCAGTTACTGGGCCGGCGAGTGAGAGGGGAAGGGGCTGGCGGTGGGTAAGCAAACAGGCAGGTAGGGGCCCCTGGAGTAGCCCCAGTCTGACCCTGCCAGTTTCATAATCCCCCTAAACGTATTCATCCACATCCCTTTATGCCTGAGTGCAAGTTGTATATTAACTACTTAAGGACAATGTCCCATGGGGAGATTTGTCACCAGCGTAAAAATCACGGGCAACAAAATTCCCCAAAAATGTCTTTCCCTTTGCTACCATTGTAATCGCCGCAAGTAAGTTACTCACAGCAATTTGGCTTAATTGTAGGGTCACTATTCCTTAATGCATAGATTTTTGCCATAAACAATGATGTTTAGTAAAGGAATGATTTATCACATTGCAATATTTTTTTAATGGAAATCGCAGCAGCTCGTAATTCATACACATCTCTAAGCTTTCAAAGCATAAAATAGTGTGATGGTTACTCTCAAAATGAACTCATCACAACAGAGTTATACACACAGCGCAACTGGCACCACTGGAGTCCAGACTTCTAAATAATATAGGCAAACAGGGAGGCAAAGGGGTTTAAAGCCCCCTGCGGCGGTGCTAGTCAGTTAGACATAATGGTAATATTTGCTGTGAAGGATATAGGAAGAGCCAAAACCTTGATCTGCATGACTTTCAAACATAGCGACCAAAGCAGTGAGTGTCCAGACAAATAAGACAGTAATAAACTGTTATTTAAATGTCAGTCATAGCACAGCTCTTCCCCTGCTAGTTAGGCTTGGGGAGGGTTGTTATTGCTGGAAATGTGTGTGGTCCCCCCCTCATAGCTTTTATTTAATCCTTTGGGTGGACTTTCCCTTCAACCTTTTGTTTTTTTCCCACAGTGCTCTCTGCTGCCACCAAGTGGCCGGCATCTCCCCTATAAATACCTGCTCAGAAGGCCTGGCCAGCCTATATAAAATGGCTGCTCTAAAAGCAACAGGTAAGAGCTCAGAACTTGAAATTGTTTCTTTTATTAGTTACAATCTATGTTGGAGTCAAATACAGATATTTGTACAGGTATTTCATGCACAGCTCACCTATATTACAGGGCTCTCTGATGCAATTAATGCCCATGTGCAAACAACTCTAGCACAGGCTTTAAGCAGTGAGTAGGCCTCAGTTTGTATTAATAACTCAGGGTAGGACAGTTCATTCAGCCTCACACTGAGCACATGTTAGACAGATACACAATCATTGTTGGATTTGAATCAGGTTTCTGCCTTGTGAAGTTGCTTAGCAGGAATTAAAACAATACAAATACTGTTCCTGTGGGCTGTGTAACATTTTACTTTTTTCTCCCTGAAGGTTTCTTTTTGGTAAAAGCCCAGAAGTGCATGGACAAAAAGAGAAGACTGAAATGAAGAGTAAAGGATCTGAGATTCTCTGTTCACTAAAACAGGTGAGGTTTCTATATATAAACTGCTTCCTACCTTAAAATGCATTAACAACCGCAGACCATGAATATAAATGTATCATTTTGTCTCTTTATAATCATGCCTGGCTAATGCAGTTTTTGCATTGATTAAAGTGTTACAAACAGCACTGTACAGAGAGTTCTAGTGTGTCCTGGGAGCCAGAGGGCCTGGGGGGGACACTTCTCAGTAGGAGAATCCATGTTGCGAGCGGTACAGCTGCTAGAGGTGGGGGCTGCTCCCTCTTGGAGTTTGGTCTGGATGCCGGCTACAGATCATTCCCCTGGGGTTATGGCTTAAGGCTGCGGTGGCTTCTCCGCCTGACCCGTATCACCGCAGCCTAACCTTGATGACCAGCTCTACTACTTCCAGTGAAGGTAACCCCCCTATGGAACTTATGAAAGGTTGTGTCTTCTTCAGAACCCCTGGCTCCCAGGGCACACTAAGAACTCTCTATGCAGCTCTGTCCATATCACTTTAACTTTTAAGGCAAATAAACAATCGTTTAAAGACCATAAGATAAAATATTAGCTATATGCCCGGCACTTGTATATCCTGTAAAAAGAATATACAGCCTGACTAATGCAGGTGGTGCTACAGGTGGGGTGTACACGGAGGTGCTAGTGTGCCCTGGGAGTCAGAGGGCCTGGAGGGGACACATCTCAGTAAGAGAATCCATGTTGCGAGTGGTACAGCTGGTAGAGGTGGGGGCTGCTTCATCTGTGGGATTTGGTCTGTAAGGGCCCTGCAGGGCATCTCTCACTGAAGTTTTGGCTCTAACTTTGATGATCCGCTGTGCCAATTCCAGTGAAGGTAACCCCCCTATGGAACTTCTGAATGATTGTGTTCTTTCTAGAACCCATGGCTCCCAGGGTAGACTGGGAACTTGGTGCAGTCCCATTGGTATTTGAAAATACTGTCCTTATGACTGAAATATTAGCACATATGTAAAAGTATATAAAACATTTCATATCAAATTCTCCTAAGCATATGTCATATGCTCACTTTATGTTCTTGGCTTCATGCTGGCAAATGTGTATTCCTGCACTTAATTCAAAAGAAATACAGGGCCATATGCCCTCTATAGGAATACAGGGCCATATGCCCTCTTTATATTATAGGCTTCATACTGATAAATGTGTATTCCTGCCCTTAATTTAAAAGGAATACAGGGCCATATGCCCTCTATAGTAATACAGGGCCATATGCCCTCTTTATATTATTGGCTTCATACTGATAAATGTGTATTCCTGCCCTTAATTTAAAAGGAATACAGGGCCATATGCCCTCTTTATATTATTGGCTTCATCCTGATAAATGCGTATTCCTGCCCTTAATTCAAAAGGAATACAGGGCCATATGCCCTCTTTATATTCTTGGCTTCATGCTGATAAATGCGTATTCCTGCCCTTAATTCAAAAGGAATACAGGGCCATATGCCCTCTTTATATTCTTGGCTTCATGCTGATAAATGCGTATTCCTGCCCTTAATTCAAAAGGAATACAGGGCCATATGCCCTCTTTATATTATTGGCTTCATGCTGATAAATGTGTATTCCTGCCCTTTTTTCAAATGGAATATAGGGCCATATGCCCTCTATAGGAATACAGGGCCCTATGCCCTCTATATTTATACAGGGCCCTATGCCCTCTATAGGAATACAGGGCCCTGTGCCCTCTATAGGAATACAGGGCCCTGTGCCCTCTATAGGAATACAGGGCCCTGTGCCCTCTATAGCAGTGCTGTCCAACTTCTGCGGTGCCGAGGGCCGGAATTTCTCTTGCATACATGGTGGAGGGCCGCTAATGGAAGCCAGTTTTGGCCACTCCCCCATTTTAAACCACACCCACTTCAAACCACACCCATTTTATCTCAATGGTCGCTACAGGTATATCAACCATCATTCATATGTTAAAGAATTATATTATGTCATATTAAGACACACCCTTACATCCATATGCCTCCTCCTCCCCTGTGGATAGCACAGAAACCCCCAGCATATATTTACTCACCTTAGGGACCATTTAATGGCTATTTCCAACTGCTAACAAACTCTCAGAACAAACCCCTGCCAGGTTCACCTCCCACAGGCAGCATAGGGTAGGCAGAGTATGGCACACATAGGCAGCACTCTGCCTGTCCTATGCTGCCTGTGTGTGCCACACTCTGCCTGTCCTATGCTGCCTGTGTGTGCCATACTCTGCCTGTCCTATGCTGCCTGTGGGTGCCATACTCTGCCTGTCCTATGCTGCCTGTGGGTGCCATACCCTCCCTGCCCTATGCTGCCTATGTGCCATACTCTGCCTACCCTATGCTGCCTATACACAGGCAGCATAGTCCAGGCAGTACATACAATGTCTGAGGTGTGAAGAGGTGAACAATGTGGGTGATTACAGCCTGAGCCTGAGGTGTGAACACTGCAGGGGGTGAACAATGCAGAGATTAAAAGGTGTGAACAACACAGGGGATTACATTTTTAAACAATACAGAGGGATTACAGCCTGAGGTGAGAACCATGCAGGGGGGCAGTTAATCTCAGTACTGATACCATTTAAAGCTAACACAAAGTTAAGCCATCAAAGCAGCCAGACAGGTGGGGGGCCACACAGAGGGGGGTCGAGGGCCGCATGCGGCCCGCGGGCCGCCAGTTGGACAGCACTGCTCTATAGGAATACAGGGCCCTGTGCCCTCTATAGGAATACAGGGCCCTGTGCCCTCTATAGGAATACAGGGCCCTGTGCCCTCTATAGGAATACAGGGCCCTGTGCCCTCTATAGGAATACAGGGCCCTGTGCCCTCTATAGGAATACAGGGCCCTGTGCCCTCTATAGGAATACAGGGCCCTGTGCCCTCTATAGGAATACAGGGCCCTATGCCCTCTTTATATTATTGGCTTCATGCTGATAAATTTGTATTCCTGCCCTTAATTCAAAAGGAATACAGGGCCCTGTGCCCTCTATATTATTGGCTTCATGCTGATAAAGGTGTATTCCTGCCCTTAATTCAAAAGGAATACAGGGCCATATGCCCACTCTAGGAAAACAGGGCCATATGCCCACTATAGGAATACAGGGCCATATGCCCTATTTATATTGTTGGCTACATGCTGATAAATGTGTATTCCTGCCCTTAATTCAAAAGGAATACAGGGCCATATGCCCACTATAGGAAAACGGGGCCATATGCCCACTATAGGAATACAGGGCCATATGCCCACTATAGGAATACAGGGCCATATGCACACTATAGGAGTACAGGGCCATATGCCCTCTTTATATTGTTGGCTTCATGCTGATAAATGTGTATTCCTGCCATTAATTCAAAAGGAATACAGGGCCATATGCCCTCTTTATATTCTTGGCTTCATGCTGATAAATGTGTATTCCTGCCCCTAATTCAAAAGGAATACAGGGCCATATGCCCTCTATAGGAATACAGGGCCATATGCCCTCTATAGGAATACAGGGCCATATGCTCTCAATAGGAATACAGGGCCATATGCCCTCTTTATATTATTGGCTTCATGCTGATAAATGCGTATTCCTGCCCTTAATTCAAACGGAATACAGGGCCATATGCCCTCTATAGGAATACAGGGCCTTATGCCCTCTTTATATTATAGGCTTCATGCTGATAAATGTGTATTCTTGTCCTTAATTTAAAAGGAATACAGGGCCATATGCCCCCTATAGGAAAACAGGGCCATATGCCCTCTTTATATTGACTTCATACTGATAAATGTGTATTCCTGCCCTTAATTTAAAAGGAATACAGGGCCATATGCCCTCTATAGTAATACAGGGCCATATGCCCTCTATAGGAATACAGGGCCATATGCCCTCTTTATAATATTGGCTTTATGCTGATAAATGCTTATTCCTGCCCTTAATTCAAAAGGAATACAGGGCCATATGCCCTCTTTATATTATTGGCTTCATGCTGATAAATGTCTATTCCTGCCCTTAATTTTAAAGGAATATAGTGCCATATGCCCTCTATAGAAATACAGGGCCATATGCCCTCTTTATATTGGCTTCATGCTGATAAATGTGTATTCCTGCCCTTTATTCAAAAGGAATACAGGGCCATATGCCCTCTTTATATTCTTGGCTTCATGCTAAGTGTATTCCTGCACTAAATTCAAAAGCAATACAGGGCCATATGCCCACTATAGGAATACAGGGCCATATGCCCTCTTTATATTATTGGCTTCATGCTGATAAATGTGTATTCCTGCACTTAATTCAAAAGGAATACAGGGCTATATGCCCTCTTTATATTATTGGCTTCATGCTGATAAATGCGTATTCCTGCCCTTAATTCAAAAGGAATACAGGGCCATATGCCCACTATAGGAATAAATGGCCTTATGCCCTCTTTATATTATTGGCTTCATGCTGATAAATTTGTATTCCTGCCCTTAATTCAAAAGGAATACAGGGCCATATGCCCACTATAGGAATTCAGGGCCATATGCCCACTATAGGAATTCAGGGCCATATGCCCTCTTTTTATTGTTGGCTACATGCTGATAAATGTGTAATCCTGCCCTTAATTCAAAAGGAATACAGGGCCATATGCCCTCTATAGGAATACAGGGCCATATGCCCTCTTTATATTGTTGGCTACATGCTGATAAATGTGTATTCCTGCCCTTAATTCAAAAGGAATACAGGGCCATATGCCCTCTATAGGAATGCAGGGCCATATGCCCTCTATAGGAATGCAGGGCCATATGCCCTCTATAGGAATGCAGGGCCATATGCCCTCTATAGGAATGCAGGGCCATATGCCCTCTATAGGAATGCAGGGCCATTTGCCCTCTATAGGAATGCAGGGCCATATGTCCTCTATAGGAATAAAGGGCCATATGCCTTCTTTATATTATTGGCTTCATGCTGATAAATGCGTATTCCTGCCCTTAATTCAAAAGGAATTCAGAGCCATATGCCCTCTATAGGAATACAGGGCCATATGCCCTCTTTATATTATTGGCTTCATGCTGATAAATGTGTATTCCTGCCCTTAATTCAAAAGGAATACAGGGCCATATGCCCACTATAGGAATAAATGGCCTTATGCCCTCTTTATATTATTGGCTTCATGCTGATAAATGTGTATTCCTGCCCTTAATTCAAAAGGAATACAGGGCCATATGCCCTCTATAGGAATTCAGGGCCATATGCCCTCTTTATATTATTGGCTTCATGCTGATAAATGTGTATTCCTGCCCTTAATTCAAAAGGAATACAGGGCCATATGCCCTCTTTATATTATTGGCTTCATGCTGATAAATGCGTATTCCTCCCCTTAATTCAAAAGGAATACAGGGCTATATGCCCTCTTTATATTATTGGCTTCATGCTGATAAATGCGTATTCCTCCCCTTAATTCAAAAGGAATACAGGGCCATATGCCCACTATAGGAATAAATGGCCTTATGCCCTCTTTATATTATTGGCTTCATGCTGATAAATGTGTATTCCTGCCCTTATTTCAAAAGGAATACAGGGCCATATGCCCTCTATAGGAATTCAGGGCCATATGCCCACTTTAGGAATACAGGGCCATATGCCCTCTTTATATTGTTGGCTACATGCTGATAAATGTGTATTCCTGCCCTTAATTCAAAAGGAATACAGGGCCATATGCCCTCTATAGGAATGCAGGGCCATATGCCCTCTATAGGAATGCAGGGCCATATGCCCTGTATAGGAATACAGGGCCATATGCCCTCTTTATATTATTGGCTTCATGCTGATAAATGTGTATTCCTGCCCTTAATTCAAAAGGAATGCAGGGCCATATGCCCTCTATAGGAATGCAGGGCCATATGCCCTCTATAGGAATGCAGGGCCATATGCCCTCTATAGGAATACAGGGCCATATGCCCTCTTTATATTATTGGCTTCATGCTGATAAATGTGTATTCCTGCCCTTAATTCAAAAGGAAGGAAGGGCCCTATGCCCTCTTTATATTATTGGCTTCATGCTGATAAATGTGTATTCCTGCCCTTAATTCAAAAGGAATACAGGGCCATATGCCCTCTATAGGAATACAGGCGCATATGCCCTCTTGATATTATTGGCTTCATGCTGATAAATGCGTCTTCCTGCCCTTAATTCAAAAGGAATACAGGGCCATATGCCCTCTTTATATTCTTGGCTTCATGCTGATAAATGCGTATTCCTGCCCTTAATTCAAAAGGAATACAGGGCCATATGCCCTCTTTATATTCTTGGCTTCATGCTGATAAATGCGTATTCCTGCCCTTAATTCAAAAGGAATACAGGGCCATATGCCCTCTATAGGAATTAAGGGCCATATGCCCTCTTTATATTATTGGCTTTATGCTGATAAATGTGTATTCCTGCACTTAATTCAAAAGGAATACAGGGCTATATGCCCTCTTTATATTATTGGCTTCATGCTGATAAATGCGTATTCCTCCCCTTAATTCAAAAGGAATACAGGGCCATATGCCCACTATAGGAATAAATGGCCTTATGCCCTCTTTATATTATTGGCTTCATGCTGATAAATGTGTATTCCTGCCTTTAATTCAAAAGGAATACAGGGCCATATGCCCATAGGAATTCAGGGCCATATGCCCTCTTTATATTGTTGGCTACATGCTGATAAATGTGTATTCCTGCCCTTAATTCAAAAGGAATACAGGGCCAAATGTCTTCTATATTTGCTTCATGCTGATAAATGTGTATTCCTGCCCTTAATTCAAAAGGAATGCAGGGCCATATGCCCTCTATAGGAATACAGGGCCATATGCCTTCTATATTATTTGCTTCATGCTGATAAATGTGTATTCCTGCCCTTAATTCAAAAGGAATACAGGGCCATATGCCCTCTTTATATTATTGGCTTCATGCTGATAAATGTGTATTCCTGCCCTTAATTCAAAAGGAATACAGGGCCATATGCCCTCTTTATATTATTGGCTTCATGCTGATAAATGTGTATTCCTGCCCTAATTCAAAAGGAATACAGGGCCATATGCCCACTATAGGAATACAGGGCCATATGCCCACTATAGGAATACAGGGCCATATGTCCTCTTTATATTCTTGGCTTCATGCTGATAAATGTGTATTCCTGCCCTTAATTCAAAAGGAATACAGGGCCATATGCCCTCTTTATATTATTGGCTTCATGCTGATAAATGTGTATTCCTGCCCTTAATTCAAAAGGAATACAGGGCCATATGCCCTCTATAGCAATACAGGGCCATATGCCCTCTTTATATTCTTGGCTTCATTCTAAGTGTATTCCTGCACTTAATTCAAAAGGAATACAGGGCCATATGCCCACTATAGGAAAACAGGGCCATATGCCCTCTATAGGAATACAGGGCCATATACCCTCTATAGGAATACAGGGCCATATGCCCTCTTTATATTATTGGCTTCTTGCTGATAAATGTGTATTCCTGCCCTTAATTCAAAAGGAATACAGGGCCATATGCCCTCTTTATATTATTGGCTTCATGCTGATAAATGTGTATTCCTGCCCTTTTTTCAAATGGAATATAGGGCCATATGCCCTCTATAGGAATACAGGGCCCTATGCCCTCTATAGGAATACAGGGCCCTATGCCCTCTATAGGAATACAGGGCCCTATGCCCTCTATAGGAATACAGGGCCCTGTGCTCTCTATTGGAATACAGGGCCCTGTGCCCTCTATAGGAATACAGGGCCCTGTGCCCTCTATAGGAATACAGGGCCCTGTGCCCTCTATAGGAATACAGGGCCCTGTGCCCTCTATAGGAATACAGGGCCCTGTGCCCTCTATAGGAATACAGGGCCCTGTGCCCTCTATAGGAATACAGGGCCCTGTGCCCTCTATAGGAATACAGGGCCCTGTGCCCTCTATAGGAATACAGGGCCCTGTGCCCTCTATAGGAATAAATGGCCCTGTGCCCTCTTTATATTATTGGCTTCATGCTGATAAATTTGTATTCCTGCCCTTAATTCAAAAGGAATACAGGGCCCTGTGCCCACTATAGGAATACAGGGCCATATGCCCTATTTATATTGTTGGCTACATGCTGATAAATGTGTATTCCTGCCCTTAATTCAAAAGGAATACAGGGCCATATGCCCACTATAGGAAAACCGGGCCATATGCCCACTATAGGAATACAGGGCCATATGCACACTATAGGAGTACAGGGCCATATGCCCTCTTTATATTGTTGGCTTCATGCTGATAAATGTGCATTCCTGCCATTAATTCAAAAGGAATACAGGGCCATATGCCCTCTATAGGAATACAGGGCCATATGCACACTATAGGAGTACAGGGCCATATGCCCTCTTTATATTATTGGCTTCATGCTGATAAATGCGTATTCCTGCCCTTATTTCAAATGGAATACAGGGCCATATGCCCTCTTTATATTATTGGCTTCATGCTGATAAATGCGTATTCCTGCCCTTAATTCAAACGGAATACAGGGCCATATGCCCTCTATAGGAATACAGGGCCATATGCCCTCTTTATATTATAGGCTTCATGCTGATAAATGTGTATTCTTGTCCTTAATTTAAAAGGAATACAGAGCCATATGCCCCCTATAGGAAAACAGGGCCATATGCCCTCTAAAGGAATACAGGGCCATATGCCCTCTATAGGAAAACAGGGCCATATGCCCTCTTTATATTGGCTTCATACTGATAAATGTGTATTCCTGCCCTTAATTTAAAAGGAATACAGGGCCATATGCCCTCTATAGTAATACAGGGCCATATGCCCTCTAAAGGAATACAGGGCCATATGCCCTCTTTATATTATTGGCTTCATACTGATAAATGTGTATTCCTGCCCTTAATTTAAAAGGAATACAGGGCCATATGCCCCCTATAGGAAAACAGGGCCATATGCCCTCTAAAGGAGAACAGGGCCATATGCCCTCTTTATATTATTGGCTTCATACTGATAAATGTGTATTCCTGCCCTTAATTTAAAAGGAATACAGGGCCATATGCCCTCTTTATAATATTGGCTTTATGCTGATAAATGCTTATTCCTGCCCTTAATTCAAAAGGAATACAGGGCCATATGCCCTCTTTATATTATTGGCTTCATACTGATAAATGTGTATTCCTGCCCTTAATTTAAAAGGAATACAGGGCCATATGCCCTCTTTATATTCTTGGCTTCATGCTAAGTGTATTCCTGCACTTAATTCAAAAGGAATACAGGGCCCTATTCCCTCTATAGGAATTAAGGGCAATATGCCCTCTTTATATTTTTGGCTTCATTCTGATAAATGTGTATTCCTGCCCTTAATTCAAAAGGAATACAGGGCCATATGCCCTCTATAGGAATACAGGGCCATATGCCCTCTTTATATTATTGGCTTCATGCTGATAAATGTGTATTCCTGCCCTTAATTCAAAAGGAAGGCAGGGCCCTATGCCCTCTTTATATTATTGGCTTCATGCTGATAAATGTGTATTCCTGCCCTTAATTCAAAAGGAATACAGGGCCATATGCCCTCTTTATATTATTGGCTTCATGCTGATAAATGTGTATTCCTGCCCTTAATTCAAAAGGAATACAGGACCATATGCCCTCTTTATATTATTGGCTTCATGCTGATAAATGTGTATTCCTGCCCTTAATTTAAAAGGAATAGAGGGCCATATGCCCTCTTTATATTATTGGCTTCATGCTGATAAATGTGTATTCCTGCCCTTAATTCAAAAGGAATACAGGGCCATATGCCCACTATAGGAATAAGGGGCCATATGCCCTCTTTATATTCTTGGCTTCATGCTGATAAATGTGTATTCCTGCCCTTAATTCAAAAGGAATACAGGGCCATATGCCCACTATAGGAATAAGGGGCCATATGCCCTCTTTATATTATTGGCTTCATGCTGATAAATGTGTATTCCTGCCCTTAATTCAAAAGGAAGGCAGGGCCCTATGCCCTCTTTATATTATTGGCTTCATGCTGATAAATGTGTATTCCTGCCCTTAATTCAAAAGGAATACAGGGCCATATGCCCTCTTTATATTATTGGCTTCATGCTGATAAATGTGTATTCCTGCCCTTAATTCAAAAGGAATACAGGGCCATATGCCCTCTTTATATTCTTGGCTTCATGCTGATAAATGTGTATTCCTGCCCTTAATTCAAAAGGAATACAGGGCCATATGCCTTCTATATTATTTGCTTCATGCTGATAAATGTGTATTCCTGCCCTTAATTCAAAAGGAATAGAGGGCCATATGCCCTCTTTATATTATTGGCTTCATGCTGATAAATGTGTATTCCTGCCCTTAATTCAAAAGGAATACAGGGCCATATGCCCTCTTTATATTATTGGCTTCATGCTGATAAATGTGTATTCCTGCCCTAATTCAAAAGGAATACAGGGCCATATGCCCACTATAGGAATACAGGGCCATATGCCCACTATAGGAATACAGGGCCATATGTCCTCTTTATATTCTTGGCTTCATGCTGATAAATGTGTATTCCTGCCCTTAATTCAAAAGGAATACAGGGCCATATGCCCTCTTTATATTCTTGGCTTCATGCTAAGTGTATTCCTGCACTTAATTCAAAAGGAATACAGGGCCCTATTCCCTCTATAGGAATTAAGGGCCATATGCCCTCTTTATATTTTTGGCTTCATTCTGATAAATGTGTATTCCTGCCCTTAATTCAAAAGGAATACAGGGCCATATGCCCTCTTTATATTGTTGGCTACATGCTGATAAATGTGTATTCCTGCCCTTAATTCAAAAGGAATACAGGGCCCTATGCCCTCTATAGGAATACAGGGCCCTATGCCATCTATAGGAATACAGGGCCATATGCCCTCTTTATATTATTGGCTTCATGCTGATAAATGCGTATTCCTGCCCTTTCTTTCATGAGAAATACAGGGCTATATGGCCCCGTATATAGCGTAGTCCACTTTTTTTATGTTTGTGTTCAGTACTTGCCTATCTTTGCTTTGCAAATGCATATATTGGTCTCTCCATTGTCTGGAATGGCTGTTATTGATTTCTTAATTAAATGCCTGTTACAAACCATAATTCAGTTGATTAACTTAATAAAAATCTGATTTGTTTAGATTATACGATTGGATATAGGGCAGGGGGAATTTATTTCCCTTGCCTACCTCTATTTTCCATTTACGCCTCCTTTCTCTGTTTTTCAGATGCCTCACCCAGTGAAGAATATCCATAAAGGAGCCTGAAAAGAACAAGACAGTGGTGGCACAGTTATGAGCAGACTGTTTGCTGGATCAGGTTGGTTTCTGAGCAAACATTCACCCAAACGTTACTTCTCGTTATCATGGCCTCATTATGTGGGAGCAAATTCTCTTTGGTACAGAATCCTAAATATTAGACCAACATGTTGCTCATATATACATATTCCCATGAGGAGACATTTAAACGCCAGAGATATTTAAGCTGAATTGTATATGGTCGGTGTGTGTTTAAACCCCATATCATTTCAACTTTTTTCTTCTGTACCTTTTGTCACTGTATTCCTAGGGCCCGGCCAATGAGCAATCACACCTATAATATCTTTTATCTGGAAGGTTTGGGCCTGATGTTTTGATCTCTCCTAAGTTTGGATCTCTGTACCTATTAAGTTTGCTGACTATCATTTAAGGCATTAAACCCAATTGGATTGTTTTGCCATCAGTTTGGGTTTGTGCAGTTTAGGATGAAGCAGAAGGTATTTTATTGGAGACGGCAGGAACCATTATTTAAATTGTCTTCATGGGAGATGCCATCCGGTAATCTTGAGCTTTGTGTTTAACCTGTTTCTGGATAAATGGCCCCATACCTGTACTTACAGCCGGCTCTCCCAAGAGTTAGGGTAATGGCACACTGGATATTTTCTCATCGGCACTAAATCCTGTTGTGTGGGTGACAAATCATTAAAAAACCCTTTAGAGACATTTGTATCACTGACCCCAAAGTAGATCTGGTGCAACAGGGAAGTCCTATGTGCCGTCTCGCTCAAAGGGCAGTTATTAGAGAGAGGGCAGCAGCCTACACACTTCCCCCTACCTGGGCATCCCTTGCACCACTTTAGATTTGACATACACACTGTAAAGAACTGTTAGATGTTTGTACTGTAACAGTTTAGCGTATGGGAGGCCTCGGTAGTTAGGAGCCTGGGACCCTCCTTGCAGAAACCACTCCAGACCAATGTGCTATTCACTCCGTGCCACCAATGTTTCCCCAGGTGCTTTAATGCTTTCTCTTGCTTTTCATTCAGAATATCAGTAGTTTCTTACCTGCACACACGTGCTCGCTCCGGCACACTTTGGTGTAACTACTTACTGTGCTGTTGGTATTTTGGCCCCAGAATGTGATGTGTTTGTGGGTGAAATCTGCCTCTAACGGCAGTAACAGGGCAGTTTCCAATAAGTCTATGGAGTCCCTGCCAGAGGGATCCCTGTGTGAGTTCTACACTATCTGGGCTCCATGGCTTAAATTGCCTGCCTCATTTACTCACTGATGCACTCAACTTCCCAGCCTCTCCTCCTCTTGTTTCCTTTCCCCCTTCCTTTAATCTCTCCCATTCCTTCAATGTGAAACACAGGAAAAATCAGTCACTATAATTCTATGGTAGGTGACATGGTGGGATGGCAGAGTCATTTGTTGTATGGAATATACAATTTGTACTTTTGCTGGCTTACTAATGTTTCCATTGGTTTTTCTTGCAGATTCTACTGGGCCGTTTTCCCATCACAATGACGGATTTTCTGTCAGTTGTCTAAATTGTGTTTCTGGAAATTCTAATATTAAGGACTGTATGTTTTGGAAATTGTATGTATTAAACCTTTTTACAACTTTTTTTTTTCTTGGTTTAGTCTTTGGTTCTAAAAGTTAGTTTAGGAATAATAAATGATTTCCAGGGAATGTTATTTTCATTGGTTCTCTAATTTGCAGAAATAAACGCATCACTGTGTGTGTAAGTGACAGTATAAGGAAGATCCACTTACTGCTGATTTGTTTGAGTTCTCCAAGCTAAAGGGTTAATGCAAATGGCAGAATATAATGGAGATGGGGGGCATTTGTAACTGGAGACGGGGGTAACTGTGGTACTTTTACCATGGGGTGTTGATTATAATTTAGTTAAAGCCAGGGTATATTTGTGATTGGCGAAATGTTTTTCCAGGCATGGGCAAAGTTCCGCATTTCGCTATTGGTGGATTGTTTCACGAAACGGATGAGAAAATTCGCCACATGTCCAAATATTGTCACGAGAATATTTGCAGGCATCCATGTTTTTTCCTTGCTGTGACATTTTCGCCATTTTGCTAATCTTTTGGCAAGGAGAAACGGGACAGATTCGCTCATCACTATAGACCAGGGGTTGAACAATAAGAACATACTGCAGGAGTATGGAACTGTGGGGGGACCCGGAAGGCCATGGAGTTTGCTGTATGGTCCCCCCTCCCAGTCCTTCCCCTGGTGTAACTTTCCCTTCAGCATGTGGGAGCCTGAGGGTGCAAGTCGTCCCCCAAGAATTTTTTTTTTGCTGAATGTCTCTGCACTGTTACTAATCTATTACTAATTGATTACATTAATTGCACTAATTTAAATGAGAAGGAAAGTCGTTTTGGCATTTTACTGCAAATAGGTTAGCCACAACAGTACAATCTAGAACGCTATATTTATTCTGCAGAAAGCTTTACCTGCCTGAGTAACAGCCCCAGAGCCTCCCTGTGTGCTTAAGATAGCAGCTGCCATTTTAGCTTGGTCTCTGTAAATTCTGTGCTGCAGCTCTGGCTGCTGGTAGCTCAGATTATACAGTTGGGAGGGGAAGAAGGAAAGGGGAGGGGGAGGAGCAAACTGAGCAGACGTGTGCCTGTGTCCTGAAGGATTTTTCTGAGAGCAGGAAGTCTGACACAGAAGAACATGTGACACAAAAGGAGACAAGAAATCCTGTGTTTCTTTTGATAGAGGACTCAGTGCAGTGTTTCTAAATTAACAGCCCCGCCCCCCCATACTTGGTATCAATCTAATCACCCACCTAAGAACCCATAGCCTGAAAGTGTGTGACTGTGCCTTAACTCTCTGTGTGCTGAAAGGAATTGGCTGCCTGTGTTCATGCTAATTAACCATGTGGTTGCTGGCAGAAGGAAAGTGTATGTAAGTAACCCTTTTACTGCTGGAGTAAACCCTTTGGCTGCAGTGAGACAGAGTGTTTGGTACATTTGTGTAGAGGGAGGCGCTACTTGCAGGGAAATCATAATATTGGGGTTTTAATCACCTTTATTTCGAAGGGTAGGCGGGGCAGTGATTTTGGGGTGTCAGTGCTAGTTTGGGGGTAAATTGCACTAGTCTAGCCTGTGTGTAAGGGGAGCAAGAGACTGACCCCTTATAGCCGCACCCAATGAACCAACGATTGTGAGCTTACAGGGCTGCTCAGGTAAATTCATTAGGTACGCATAATGGCACCTCTATCTTGCCTAACGGGTGTAAGTGCCATACAGCTTTATTCTTTTTTTATATGTGTTTTATATTCTATTGCATTGCTCAGAATCAGCAGATACAGGACTTTACCCTCCCCAGTGTTGTGCAGCCTTTGTACAGCTGTGATACCCCTGTTCCCCCCCCCACTGAGAATATCCTGCCCCGCTCTGTAGCTTTATAGCGTAACATGCAAATAACTCCCTGGCACAGTAACAGGGGGGTTTTTGTTCAGCTCTGTATCACTGTGTGAGAGGGGTACTGTAATGATACTGACAGTAATAATCTCCTGCATCTTCTGCTTCCATTCTGCTGATTGTAAGGGTGAAATCAGTTCCAGAACCGCTGCCGCTGATCCGCTCTGGGGTCCCTGTGTGTCGGGTACTTACCCAATAGATCAGCAGCTTTGGTGCCTGCCCTGATTTCTGTTGGTACCAGGCTATGTAACTGGTACTGCTACTGGCTTTACATGTGAGGGTGGCAGTTTCTCCCGGTGACACAGAGACATAATCTGGGGACTGAGTCAGCACAATCTGCCCATAGGAACCTGAGGATAATAAATACACAGTAAGTCTATATAGCTGTAAAGCAGTGGGCAAATGTGTGTATGTGAGTGCTGCTATAAGTACCTGTAAGAGAGAGAGAGAAGAGAGCGCAGAGGCCAAGCAGTAAGTATCTCCCCATACTGACAGTAGGAGCAGTGCAGGGGCAGATCCCTGAGACTGAGTCACATAGGAAATAGAACATTTATAGCCCCTTATATCTACAGGCAACTCACCCACAGTTTGTGTATGCAAAGTCACATAAGGAATGAAAGTGTCTGGGTGACACAGGGGCAATTTAGAGTGGGATCTTACATGAAGAAAAGAGATGGGATTACTGTAACTACTAAATGACTTTGCCTTTTGGGTTGGGTTGGGCGCTGCAATGTAATGGCTGCATTTCCTTCATTTCCTTTTATAGGGAAAGGTTTAGGCTCAATGAACTCCCATGAGTAAAGTCTATCCATACTAAATAGAACATTCTTTATAATAAAGAAAATCAAGCCCCTAAGCATATCCTTTCTGGGGTACCTGGGGGGCAAAAGGAACTGGAAACACGATTCCCCTCAGGACTGGGGAGTCTGAACCCTTTGGGTAACTTATAGGTTTTCTATGTTTCTTCCTTTCTTTAAATAAAACTATTTGCAACTGTTTATATGAATATATCTCTGTATATAATGGTGTCTCTGCCTATATGCACTGTTACACATTCTGTAATATTAAATATAAGCCCAGCTCTGTCTCTTTCCATCTCACAAGATTCATACCCAAAGCTTAGCCGGCAGGTTGGTCAGAAGCCTCAGTAAGAAACTAGAATGTTCTTAAAGTTGGAATTACTGATCATGTGACCCAGTACAGGTATCGGCTATAGGTTGGGGCCGCACACTAAGGGGCACATTTATTGACCATCGGATTTGTTTTCTTGATTCTAAAAGTTGCAGAGAAAAAAGGTTTTTCAAGATTTACTATGCGTCCCAATGGCTAAAAATCCAAATCTGAGAATTCACCGGATTAAACTTGCCGAGATCATGTAGAAGCCAATGGCAGAGGCCCCTTCCCTTTCCCTGAAATTCCTTCTTTTATCTGGAAATTTTAACGGTTTCAGATATTTGACGCTGATTTTTTGTGCGACAATTCAAGAAAGTAGGGGTTCTGGGGAGACAACTGGAACAATTTGAGTTTTTTCAGGGACAATTAAAAAAAAATCAGTTTTTCCCACATGGACTTTTTATATTGGATTTTTTTTAGTAAATGTCAGACATTCAAGGAAATGAGTTTAGTCGAATTTTAAAATAATAAAAAAAAAAAATGAGAAATGATAAAGTTTAAGTAAATCTGCCCCTAAAGGTTGCAATATCCAAACAGAATTTGTCAGCCATTTTGTCCTAATTCCGCCATCTTGCCAAAGCTCTGAAGGTATATGGGCACCTTGATTGGGCAAATCTTACAGACTTTCCTCTGATTGGGCAAATGATATCTTCCCCCCCTCATCTGGGCACAGAAATAATTGCAATTGGGGGGCTCCCCCTGACTGTTCAGCCCCACCCCATGGGGACAGTGGATAAAGGAATGCTGGGGCTGTTAGTGCAGCAATACAGTATGGCCGTGCATCCCCTGCCCCCTGCCACTAGGGGCCCCATTCCCCATAACTGCTGAGTAACCATCTTAAAGGGGAACTAAACCCAATCATGAAACTGTCCCAGTGTGTGCCTTAGTTCTCTGGTTCTACTTACTGAAAACCTAATTACAGATACAAGAGAATACACGAGCCCAACTCTATAATGGGAAACTAAAAGGGAACCCTCCCCCACGGTCAGTGAGAGAAACATTAATATTCCTTATACTCACACCAGGAAAGGATCCATTGCTGTGCTCTTCCTATACACCTGTATCTTTATAAATGTAAATGGCAAAATTCTAGCCAAAGTGCCACTAGGCTGACTGAGCGCATTACAGGCCTAATACCCCCCGACCCGACAGGCTTTATGCCTGGAAGCTCAACCGACACTCATATCCGGAGACTTTTTACAAACGTATCCATTAAACATGACAATGGTGGAAACAGGAATATTGTCTCCCTGGACAATGAAAAGGCCTTCGATTCCGTGGAATGGGAATACCGATGGGCCCCACTTACACCAATGGGACTAACCCCCCCACATTCATAGCGTGGATCCAGGCCCTGTGCGCCTCCCCAATAGCCAAAATCCCCACCACAGAATGAATACTTAAGTTTATATCATATTAAGTGGCCGATCTCGCCAAACTGGAATATATAGCAGTAAATATGGCCCTTTTACATGTTTTCCCTTTGAGCCATAATAAAATAATAAAGCAGCTCTAACTGTAACAAGGAGGAGTGTGGGATTAAATGACAGATGCGATGCCCATGTGTTTGTGTAAGAGCGGCATCCCTTCTGCCTCACAGAATTAATAATGGCATTAGCGTCCGATCCAATAGGAACAAGTCAGTGGTGCCAGTTGGCCCAACCTGCCTGTGGGACCCTGGAGCTACTGCCCCCTGCAGGACATATATGCACTGACTGTCATGGGCCATTCATACAATATGGACACTGTGCTGGGCCTCTCCCTGTCAGTATTCTTATATCAGTATGAGCATAACAGCTCCTGTACGGGGGGAAATGCTTTTGCACATAGTTCATTGTATTCCCTATGTTGGGCAGTAGGTCGGCTGTTGGCTGGGCGCCACTTGCAGTTACTGGCCCACAGGGAGAGCCAAAGGCATAGGCCCTTTATAAGGGTAATGAGAGGTAGGAAAAGCTTATTTGGCCAATGTAACTATCCCTCTGCCATAGGGCTAATCAGTGGCAGGTTAGTAGCGCTCATCTCAGTATTAACCAAGCTAAAAAGAACAATAGCCTTGGCCCCAACAATGGCGTCAGTGGGGCAGTGACCCAGTGGGGAATCCACAGTAAGTTTTACTCACCTTTTAGTATATTATACAGTGTCCTGTTCTTAGCAATTATTTAACTGGTCTTCATTCAATATTTTTTAAACTTTTAAATGATGTCCTGTTTCCAGTTTTCAAACCCTGTAACTAACACCGACACCGGCAGAGTCACTGACACTCCATCATATACGCGCTCTCTTTCTGTATTGTGTTTGGGCCTCACACAGTGTTGCATCTGTCGGGGCATTTACTGATAATAAAAGAGCCTCACTGAGTTCTGTATTAAAACAAGGAAAGTGGGAGCTCACGGAGCCTAAACAATTGTATTGATAGGGTGTATGGGAAACGCCGCATCTTTTTATTTAGCTGTGAGTGTCCTTTCTATGTGTGTAAGTAGGATTTATACCTATATATACACAGAGCTCAGTTACCCCTGTGCCCCCCTACTGAGAATATCCTGCCCCGCTCTGTAGCTTTATATCCTGCAAATAACTCCCTGGCACAGTAACAGGGGGGGTTTTGTTCAGCTCTGTATCACTGTGTGACCCATAGTAACTCTGCTGGCAGTAATAATCTGCTGCATCTTCTCACAGCACCGACTGACTGGGGGGGGGTGTCGGTTGGTTACAGAACCTCGCTGCACTTACCATCAGGGACTGTTTGCCTCTCACACATAAAATGCCGGGATGAGGACACATTTACCACTAAATTAAAAGTAGGAAAATATTTTGGTGGCATTTCGTGGTCAAAAAGTTCATGGGAGTGCCAGATAATTGGCTATTTGGTAGCCCCTATATGGACCGGCAGCCTACAGGGGGTTCTGTTGGGCAGTACAGCTGGTTTTTATGCAACTAAAACTTGTCTCCAGTGAGCCACTGGTTGGGGATCAATGGCCTTGAATTGATCCCAAGGAGATCAGAGAGATCAGGCCCCAGTTCTGCAGTCTTTTCAGGCCGACCGGCTCCTGTGCCTCAGCTTTCTCTGCTTGGGGCATCAGTCAGCCCGGTTACAGGCAGAGCAGCAATTGGCACGGAGACCCAGGATTCATCTGGGAAAGTAGGGCCCGGGGTAAGTCTGATGTTGGTGCCCAATCTACAGGGTGGGTAACTGGAGGCCATACAGGATCCCCTGGTGTAAGTCCCAGAGAGAGATAGAATGTCCGTCACAACAGAGAATTGTTGCTGAGCTCGGCCAGGAGGTAAGGGCTGAAGCAGCAACTGTACAAAGAGCCCATTCTGTTCCTGCCAGCTGGTACCATAGGGGGTGCCCGGTGCCACTATGGAGAGTGTCTGCCCTGCAGAGCTGCCTGTAAACTCCTGTGTGTCTCTGAGAGCCCCCGACCCCCAAGTGGAGGCGTAAGCTTTGCACCCTGAGCCCCTCAGCCTGTCAGTATCCCTAGTTTGCTGCTCATAAATCATTTTGTGCCATTCTGCTTTCTTATTCTCCCATTATCCCTCCTGTCATTAACTGCACCAGAGCTCAAACCAACAGTGGTATTAGGGCTGCCCAATCCCCACCCTGCAGGGCAAGAAGGGGGGTCTGGGGTTCATCCCAGGGCTTGGGCAGGGCAGGCTGAAAGCCACAGGGGCTGCACCCTAAGTGACTCGCAGCAGGAAGGTGTGTGGGACCCCAGTACCCAGTGCCCTGTATGGCATTGCTGGGCCCCTATTAGGCCTGTGGGATTAGTACCAGACAGCAGCATTATTTCAGGTATTGGCCAGGCTGATGGGGGCCATTATCTGGAAAGGGACAGTTGTCCATAACCCTGGGAGATATATGTGCAATTCCTGTATTTAATTTCCCAGTGAGGTGTATCCCCCAGTGCCATTAGGCGGAGGCTCTGTAATATCCCAGTTTCTCCCAAATGCCACAGAGGTGCCAGGGTTGCTAGATTGCCGCGCGCCTGTTTTGCAAAAAAAATCCGCCAATGGCGAAACTCAGAAATGTGCCACAATCCATGTCTGGCAAAAAATTGTGATCATCACTAGTTCTTATGAACACAGTTAACTGTTTATTGGTGGATTTATTACAGCCAGTGGGGGAAATCAGTGAACATGGGCCCAGCCCCAGAATATAATGCCCTCACAGGGGTGATCCTCTTGGCATCTCTTTATACCTGATCGTATCCATGTAAGGGCCCATACATTGTATGAATATACCCCCTATGGAGCTATTACAGGAGCCTGCCCCCACACTAGCCAGTCCTACCCTGCAGATTCTCTCCCCCTACTGAGCCCCCCTGTCTCCGGCTCTTCAGCACCATCTACCCAGTAAGCTGAGTCCAACCAGGTTAAACCATGGAATCCCTAGGGAACCCCCCTGTTATACTGGGTTTATACCAACTCCCAGCCTCCCCTACAGCATGCCTAACCTGGAACAGACCCCTCCCATAGCTGGAATTAACCCTTAGCCTTGGTTTCCTAAGTAAGAGAGGGGCTAAATCCCTACCCACCCACAGGTATATTTTATTAATTTAATATATATAATATAATAATAATGATTGACAAGATTGTCTGGCTTCAAAAACTTTTCTTTATGACTTGAGACAATGTAGAAGAATCCAGCTGTTTAACCGGCCTAGAGGGAAACTGGCCCCTATATGGCCTTTGTTATAAGAGTCAGAACAACAGAACAGTAATGGATAAACATATATTGCTTTCAGGTACAAATCACTTCCAAAACATTTTAGTGCATAATACAAAAAAAAGCAGTTTTGCAGTTCATATACTCTTTAACTGTTATCATTTAATCCCTTAGATCCAAGCCTTTTGTGTCTCTAAATCCAATAGCCCTTCTATCTAAGCAATATATCCGGCATATTCTCTCTTTATTTTCTGTTTTGGAAATTATTTGGTGCCCCCCCACCTTTTTAATTTTTTCCCCGTGCTACTCTTCTGCCATCTACTGGGCAAGTTATATATTGATCCCTGATGATTGCAATAACCAGAGGAAATATAAATAGGATGGGGGCCTTTATTTGTGATCACTAAAATATAACCTTTTTACTTGTTCAGTACGTGTGGCACATTTTACAGCCATATTCTCATTAATCTTTTCTTTACATCAGGAAATGGGACCAAGGGAAATAACTGAACACACACAGCTCTCCCTATACTATTGTACAGTTACTAAGCATCCCCTTTGTTTGATCAGCACTAGTACTGGGACATATGTTGGTATCTAGTACCGGTTACCTCTCCTCTGTAGGCAGCTTTTCTATTCTGTTTTTAATTTTCTTTGAATTAGATAAAGGGGAACGTTGTTTGAGAAAGTTTTAATAATTATATTTTGTCTCCATCTGCAAAAAGGGATCTAAGTGCTGAACTTGTTAATCCTACTGAAGGTATTGCAGTAATAGTGGGGGGTTAGTATGTACCAGGGACAGACATATAACAACCTGATTATTTATAATGAGAATCCAGGGAGACTTTCTGGTGTCGGTATTGTAATATTAGACATGGGCTGCTGATTTGTTTCCATCATACACATATGAACCAGAACTAGAATGTTTTTGCAATGTTTAGTTCAAGCAATAATATAAAACATACATATTTCACACTTAAAGCGATTACAATTACTGCATATTAAGCACAAGGCCTGCTCACTAAACTAATGCTGAAACAGAGGTTGTACTGCCCCTTAAATGCACAAATCTCTTCTTCATGCAGCCTCTTCTGTATTATTGTTTATCCTTTACCTGCTCCAATCTTCTTTTGTTATGGATTTTCTGGAAAAGCACTTGCAATATAAGGGTTATATACACTGTAGCCGGGTACCAACTGAATCCACTGCCGGCACCAATGTGCCCAACAGCTGAGCTGCATTCACGTTGTTCCGCTCTGTATCACTGTGTGCGTGGGATCCAGTTATGCCTTCGGCAGTAATAATCTGCTGCATCATCTTCGTCCATTCTGCTGATTGTAAGGGTGAAATCAGTTCCAGAACCGCTGCCGCTGATCCGCTCTGGGGTCCCTGTGTGTCGCCTGTTTGCCCAATAGATCAGCAGCTTTGGTGCCTGCCCTGATTTCTGTTGGTACCAGGCTACATTGTTGTCTCCATCGCTGCCAGTAACACTTCTACTGGTTCTACATGTGAGGTTGACAGTTTTTCCCAGTGACGCAGAGACAAAATCTGGAGTCAGCACAATCCGCCCATAGGAACCTGGGGATTGGGAAATAAAAGAAAATATTATAAATGTTCATCATTACTTAGCAGTTTATGTGTAGAAGATACACAGGATACATGGGGGTTCCTCTCACCGTGGCTAAAGAGCAGGGGGCCCCCCAGCAGCAGCCCCAGCAGTAGATAAGTGGGATAAGGCATGTGTGTATGTAGCACTGTGTGACAGATACAGATCATTAATATGGCACAGGGACACTGGCACTTTTATAGCAGCTGCAGTTTAGCCACACACTGTCTCTATGCAAAACCCCAACCCACTCCCCTCTCACAGCACCGACAGTTTTACATGTAAAATAAAGGTTCTTATTTCTATTTGGGAATCTGTTCTGCAGAGATGATTGATCATTATACACATGAAGCAATGAAGCGTCTCAGTAAATACACAATATTTGCTCAGAAGAGTAAATACAGAGGCGGCAGAGCGAGGGCTGATGGGCAATAAGATTACAGAAGCCGGATTCCTGCAAATTGGGGGTTTTTTTCCCCGGGAAAAGACAGTTTTCCTTGCTCATGTTTAGTACCGAGATAATGACATTATTTGCTTTTATTTTCTTTTATGATTTTGGAGCCATTTCACTTTTTTGGTTCAGCAGATCTTTAGTTTGGAATTTATATTGCTCCTCTGTTCCTTTGATGGCAGTTGGTTTGTGCAATTATTGGACAGGCAGAAAGGCGACAGTTAGAAATGTGGGGCTCGGGGCATTGCAGGAAGGCCTAGGCACTAATTGGGGGGCAGCCATATACAGTGTTATTGTGGGGCATCCAGGTTACAGCTCTTAAGCTATTGGCACAACTTCCAGAATTAAACGACAGCCGAAGGGGTGGGGCTTGAATTTGTTTGATATACAGGTATGGGATCTATTATCTGGAATGTTTGGGACCTGGGGGTTTCCGGGTGAGGGGTTTTCCATAATTTGGCTCTCCATACCCTTTTGAACATTAAATAAACCCAATAGGATTGTTTTGCCACCAATAAGGATTAATGTATCTTATTGTGCTCATTAGGCTACAATTTTGCTTGTTACTTGTTTAGAGACCCTTTATAGGGACCTACAGGATCATTGAAACTGGAAACCGCACTAAAGCTGGCCACCTAGGGGTGGGCGATATCGGGGAGACATGGGCCAAACGATTGAATTCTACACGCGTCAATGGGGCAGTCGGTTCAGGGACCGCATCAACGAGCCGATGCGGTCCCTGATCCGACTGGATTTTCTAACCTGCCCAATCGATATCTGCCCAATTTCAGGCCAGATATCGGTCGGCCAGGCCCCTTCGGTTCTGCCCCTACACGGACAGATAAGCTGCTGAATCAGTCCAAGGGACCCATATCGGCAGCTACAATTGGCCCGTGTATGGGGACCTTAAATGCGAAAAGTAAACAATTTTAGGCACTGTTTTTTTTGTGCAACAATTAGAAAAAGTCGTGTTTACGGAGCGACAACTCAAAAAATTCAAGTTTTCTGCAACATTTTCTCACACTGACTTTTTCTAACAGAATTTTTCATTCAATGGGATAAAAAAGAAGAAATGAGAAATGATAGAGTTTTAGTAAACGTGCCCCTTAGTGTCCCAAGTAGCTTTACTTTATAGAATAAGTATGTCATAGGGTGTAATAGATTATATTATATAGGTGTAATTCTGTTGGTAATTAGGCTCACAAATTCCCATTCCGTATGGCCGGCTGGAGTTGCTCATTGAGTTCCCGCGCTACTCTATGAGTTCTGAGCTTACAGTAATATTCAACCCAGTTAATATGGCGGAACCTGCCCGAGTACCAGGGGATCTCCCAGTAGGCTTTATGCCTATTGGGCACCAACCAAGGCCAGTTCCCATCTGCCCCATCTAATTCCCACCACAGACCTACAGGGCATCTATTGTATTTATCACTGTCTCTCTGTGTCTAATTAACTCTAATAAACTCTAGTTTAGCTCTGGAACCTCCCACATGAACCAATGACGTGTCTCTTAGTTCTGTGGGACTACTGTACCTTTAACTGTGGCACCCGGGGCCCCAGAGCTGATTAGACTTCACCCAACAATAGAGACCCAGTTGTCTCTCCTCTGTGGCACCTCAGCTGCTCGTCCCTCACTCCTAGTGGTGGAATCTTTATTATATGACATTTCTGAGCTACAGTAAAGGGTCCCTGCAGGAAAGACCCCCATCTGTGCCTTTCAAGGTTACAAGAAGCCCCCCAGCCCTAAGCTGCTCAGTCACAGAAAGAGGTGCCAAAGGCAGAGCTGCCGGTACTAATAAAGCTGTGTGGGTAAGTAGTGTGTATGTATAAGTGTAACTAGGCTGAAGCCACATGGAGCCCTGGTTAGAGAATGTGAGTGGGAAGCTGTGGGGCTTTATAAGTTCCCGGCCGGCAATAACTCTACTGGTGTCTTTTGTTTTGGGCTCTTCCCCTTCTGTAGGTTTTTGTTCAGCTCTGTATCACTGTGTGAGGCTCCCTGAAACCCTGCTGGCAGTAATAATCTGCTGCATCTTCTGCTTGGAACCTGGTGATCTTCAGAGTATAATCAGTTCCAGAGCCGCTGCCGCTGAACCAGTCTGGGGTCCCTGTGTGTCGGTAGGTGGCCCAATAGGTCAGCGGCTTTGGTGCCTGCCCGGATTTCTGTTGGTACCATTGTAACCTGTAGTAGGGGCCTGCCAATAGGTTGGTAGTAGCTTTACATGTGAGGGTGACAGTTTCTCCCGGTGACACAGAGACATAATCTGGGGACTGAGTCAGCACAATCTGCCCATAGGAACCTGGGGATTGGGAAATAAATGAAAATATTATAAATGTTCATCATTACTTAGCAGTTTATGTGTAGAAGATACACAGGATACATGGGGGTTCCTCTCACCGTGGGAACAAATATAGCGTTCTAGCTTGTACTATTGTGGCTGATATATTGGCAGTAAAATGTCAAAATGAGTTTCCTTCTCATTTAAACTATTACTTTGAAATGTTCTCATATAGAAATAAAGAAAATCCCATTTTTAATATAACACAGGCATTGTGTGGAAATATAAGTGTAAAGTAAAAAATGAGTTTTCACATCTTTATCTCAGGTTTATGTCGACTGTAACTGTACAACCTGCAGTCTCTGTGACGTTATTTTTGGTCTGTGCCGAGCCCCCCCCTACTGAGAATATCCTGCCCCGCTCTGTAGCTTTATAGCGTATCCTGCAAATAACTCCCTGGCACAGTAACAGGGGGGTTTTTGTTCAGCTCTGTATCACTGTGTGACCCACTGTAACCCTGCTGGCAGTAATAATCTGCTGCATCTTCTGCTTCCATTCTGCTGATTGTAAGGGTGAAATCAGTTCCAGAACCGCTGCCGCTGATCCGCTCTGGGGTCCCTGTGTGTCGGGTACTTGCCGCATAGATCAGCAGCTTTGGTGCCTGCCCTGATTTCTGTTGGTACCAGGCTATGGCATAGCCAACACTGCTACTGGCTTTACATGTGAAGGTGACAGTTTCTCCCGGTGACACAGAGACATAATCTGGGGACTGAGTCAGCACAATCTGCCCATAGGAACCTGAGGATAATAAATACACAGTAAGTCTATATAGCTGTAAAGCAGTGGGCAAATGTGTGTATGTGAGTGCTGCTATAAGTACCTGTAAGAGAGAGAGAGAAGAGAGCGCAGAGGCCAAGCAGTAAGTATCTCCCCATACTGACAGTAGGAGCAGTGCAGGGGCAGATCCCTGAGACTGAGTCACATAGGAAATAGAACATTTATAGCCCCTTATATCTACAGGCAACTCACCCACAGTTTGTGTATGCAAAGTCACATAAGGAATGAAAGTGTCTGGGTTACACAGGGGCAATTTACTGCAAAGCTGCACTTACTTACAGGCACCTACTGTGAGGCCACTGGGACCAACACCAAAGGGGGTTGGGGAGCAACATGTTGCCCCTGAGCCGCTGGTTGGGGATCCCTGTTCTGGCTGCTAAATGATTCTGGTTTTTGAATTCAATTGGGAGTAACAACATCACATTTGGGAATAATATCAGTTTGTAGGTTGATATTAGGGGAGTAGTCAGCAATCTACTGTTATGCATAAAGTATATACATAATATTGTATGTAGGATGTTCATAATAACAAAGCAAAAGCCCAGTAATAGTCCAGTTTAGGGGCACCCAGGGGATTCACAGCTGTTTATGGTTTAGTTCTTGAGAAGTACAATGACCCAGACGGGTACTCACCGTAGCGTATTTACAGGTTAGGGACACAGGGCCCTTACACAGGGATTTAGGGGAGTGCTTCTCAGTCTGTGGGGCTGTTCCCCCCTTGGGCCCAGACTCCCGGCCAATCATTTGTTAGGGTGAATGTTTATTTACTGTTATGGAAATAACAAAACCATGTGACCATTATTTAAACATGTCTGTAACAGTGGGGGCTTAGAAAGGGGCACGGGGATTTTAGGCCCCTTAATCCCACCTGCCAGATGGTTGGGGGTACAAATCCATCTCAGTATTGAGATTTCCCATCAATTCTAAAGATAGGTGTAACGTACCGCCCAACATTGACCGCGCCCATTTTATGACCACACCCTAAAAGCCACTCCCATTTTATACATTTTAACTTTAAGCTACAAGTCTCAGTTCCCCCAAGAGACCTGTTTAGCTATTTAGTTACAATTGTATCTAAGTGCAGGTATAGCTTGTTGAGTTTCTGGACTCTCTGCCAAAAGCTACTTGTTTAATTAAGTTTGTGAAACATTGTATCTTTTTTAGCATTCAGTGCAACCCTGGCTTTTGGTCGGGTAGAGCACAAAGCCCTTTAGATTGGCTCTGATAATAAGTGTAGGATTTTCCATGTATAGTAAATCTTTTATACAGGAAATCTGTTTCGGGTTGGCATTAAACAGAGTCTTAAAGGGGACCTGTCACCCTAAAAAATAATTCCAAATCTTTTTCTATCATTTTAGTTGAGCAAAATAAACTTTACTTACACTATAAAAACCATTTCATTTTTTTCCCTTCAGTCTTGGAATTTACAGTCACAGCCAGCAGGGCGGCGCCATTTTGTGATCACTGTTATTAAGGCAAAGCTTTGTATCCCCCCAAAATCTTATGCATTTGCCATCGGGGGGATATCTAGGAAGGGCTGAAGGGAAAGTTAAAGTAACTGTCATTAAGAATCTGAGCTGACAATCATATATATGCCGAAGGCATAGGGGCGGGGCAGGCAGTATATGATTGACAGCTCAGAATGTTAAATACATTTATAACATGTATTCGCCTTTATATACATATAAAAGGAAGAAATGTATTATATTGGTATTTCATCTGTGGAGAAACAGATAATATTCTCTATGGTGACACCTTGTGGCCAGTTTTGAGTATAACAGAAGAATCACATTTCGGACCATTTAAGGCACAACAAAATGCTATTGGAAAGAGGGACAGCTTCAGAGCCTCATTATAGCACAGATACAAGTCTATGGACTCACATAGTGTCTGCTGTATGGGATCCGGACCACTAGAGGTAGAAACCCTAAGCACTTTGTTACTGCCCATGCTACTCTCCATAGTGGTGCATTTCTATTCTTCTTACTCTGCATTAAACCTGCCAAATCCATTTGCTCTGCATCTGTATTGTGAGTATTACTGCATATCCCTGTGGATCAATTGTCTTGGACAATAAAACCAGTTCTGTTTATGATTGCTGCAAGAACCTTCTGGCGTCCATTCTTTACTTTACTTCTACATTTAAACAGTTAAAAAGAGGTTTATATCGTGTACATGATGATCCCATAGGAACATTGTTGGGAAATATTTGAATACCTATTTCTAAATCCCTCTCTAGGAATGTAAATAGTATCCCAGTTCAGTTTAATTAATCTCAGATTAATGAATCCCCATGGAAACAGTGGGCTGAGTAACGGGAGAAAGATAATGGACATGATCAGGGTGAACTGTGACACATTGAGCACAAACTGTCAGATAGGGCAGGAGCATCCTGGGGGGGAAATTGGCTCAGTTCCATCTTCGTTACATACAGTACCTCTACAGGAACTGCTGTTTGTCTCTTTATGCTGCAGTATTTTCATTTACTTTTGTGTTTATCTATTGTGTATATAGTCCAGGGGCACTTCTACCATAGGCCCATGAGGGTCCCAATGTTACCGGGGAGCCAAAAAGCCACTCCTGGTAACTTTAAGAGGAGAATTTCTGTTTTTTTAAATCAGAAATGTGTCTCTGCTAGTGGAGAGAGGATATTTCTTAATAAGTGAGTGAATGAGAGAATGAGTGAATTTTTTACTATCTTCATTGGAGAAAGGATTATATTATTAATGTTTATTTGCGTTGCACAATGACAGAGGAACCAGTAGCGGCTCCATCCTCTCCATTCACTGCATTTATATCCCCGCACCCAATCCCAAGTCCAACTGCCCAGCAATACTACATGGCAAGGGGAGCAACTCATTTGGGATCTCCACCTCCCATTCATTTAATATTACAGACTACTAACCTAGTATTACATAAGTAGATGAGACTGTTCCAAGGGGAAACAAAACCAACTGAAGAAGCAGAAAACAAAGAGAACAATAAAAGGCTTTAAAGCAGAGGTTTACTGGTTTACTTATTGGGAATATGTTGGGCAGACTTTTTGGGAACCCTGGTGTCGGAAGTGGTTACTTGTACTGCTTACCAGTTTAGCAGTATAAAACTATTAAGACCCCCCACACACTCCCTACACCTGGTGCTGTGTTTGATGTGAATCCCTATAACTCAGGACTAATTAGTCTGTGCTTCTGTGTATTCATTCCTACTCCCCAATTGCATATTTTAGAGGGAATTGTTCTGTATAAACTTTGTATTCAAAAAAAGATGAGAATTTTACTGGGTCTTCAACCTACTGGGGTTTCTTTTGCTTCTTCAGTGATTCTCTTGCATTGCCTTTGGGCACTGACTACCCTTATTTAATATATTGGGCACATCTCCAAATTTGAGGGGGTGATGGATTGGAATCAGTGGTTGGCAATAAAGCTTTCACCTTTCATTTCTTATAGAAAAGAACCCAATAAATAAAGCCCATTAAATACAGCACTCTGTATATCAGCCTGGCACATTCAGCCATAGAATCAGCCCTGTAGGAGGGATTCCCTTCCCCTTGGGGGTAACAGCATCTTTATAGCCCAAAGGCTATAGCAAGTCAATATGGTGCAGCCGGGGCACCCGCAGGGGCATCAGTCAGTGGGTGGGGGCACTTGCTTGTTTACCTCCATAAATACTGTGATGAAGTTGTTATGATCTTCTTATTAATGTGACCCGTGACTCCTGCTTAGTTCCAGCATGTGACACATGATTTGACACAAATACATCTTTGTTTTACCCACCCAGGACCATAAGGCTTTGCAGTTTCAATGTACAGCTGTGATACCCCTGTGCCCCCCCTACTGAGAATATCCTGCCCCGCTCTGTAGCTTTATATCATGCAAATAACTCCCTGGCACAGTAACAGGGGGGTTTTTGTTCAGCTCTGTATCACTGTGTGAGAGGGTACTGAGCATACTGCTGGCAGTAATAAACTGCTGCATCTTCTGCTTCCATTCTGCTAATTGTAAGGCTGTAATCTGTGTAACCTGATCCAGTCCCACTGCCGCTGATCCGCTCTGGGGTCCCTGTGTGTCGGGTGAATGCATTATAGATCAGCAGCTTTGGTGCCTGCCCTGATTTCTGTTGGTACCAGGCTAATGCATTGCCAACACTGCTACTGGCTTTACATGTGAAGGTGACAGTTTCTCCCGGTGACACAGAGACATAATCTGGGGACTGAGTCAGCACAATCTGCCCATAGGAACCTGAGGATAATAAATACACAGTAAGTCTATATAGCTGTAAAGCAGTGGGCAAATGTGTGTATGTGAGTGCTGCTATAAGTACCTGTAAGAGAGAGAGAGAAGAGAGCGCAGAGGCCAAGCAGTAAGTATCTCCCCATACTGACAGTAGGAGCAGTGCAGGGGCAGATCCCTGAGACTGAGTCACATAGGAAATAGAACATTTATAGCCCCTTATATCTACAGGCAACTCACCCACAGTTTGTGTATGCAAAGTCACATAAGGAATGAAAGTGTCTGGGTTACACAAGGGATATTACAGCAGGTTCCATGAATGGCTGCTAAACCGTACATACAAGATTACTTGGGCTCTTGGATTTGGCCCTTTGCCACAACATATTATTCACATTTCATTAATTTCAGTTTGTATGTTCTCTCCATTCCCCTCGGATACAGAATCAATAACTTGTAGTACAGTAGAACCCACTGTAAATTCTGGGCAGATATAAAATCTGGGAATAAAGATGCTGCTTGTGGGACTGTTTGTGGGTAAAATCCAAGGATGGAAAATCGGGTTCTACTGTAGGTATCAGATTGCATTATGGAACCCAACCAATTGAATTCCATGCAGGTAAAACTGGCCAAGTCCCTTTTCCGCTGGCGTCGCTGCAACCCCAAAGTCAGTATGATAAACTATAAAGCTATAAACTGTACATTTTTTTTCAGATGGTAAATAAGTGGATAAACACTTTTAGTTCACAAAAAGTTTCTGGAGACTGGAGACCAAAACTGAACGGCATATTCTAGATGGGGCCTTATATCCAGGTTCCTAAAAGTATTATGGGTAATGAACAATCATGGCACATATACCGTATAATGAACCAATAGCAGCTGCTGGGTGAGAGACTCACGGCCGGTCAGTGTCATAGTTCTATTACATATTGTCATTAAATTAACTCTGATTCATAACAAGAATCAGGTCTGTTAGGGGGGATATGTGATTCTCTTGGGAGATTATTTTTTCAGTATCTAAATTTCTACCTTTATTAGGGGTTAAATTGTAGTTCACTAAAATACATTGCAATTTTGCTTCTTTGCAGAGTGTATTTGGCTTTATAAACAGGGAAGGGCTCCGGGGGGGTACGAGGTGCTATAAACCAATAAAGTTTCTTGTTCTATTTTATGTACATTTTGATACTGAACATATTATCCCTGAGGGGCTTTTATATAATCCCAGGATATTCACATGTGAAACAGGATACCGAGTGTACAACAAGCAGTTTATACCCGGCCGGGGCAGGTAATGGTACCAGCAATGAATTTTCCATGAAACCGCACTAGAATTGTGCCGTATGGTCTGTCTTGCTGGGAAAAAACACCACAAACAGTTGTACGAGAAAAAAAAGATTATTATTATTAGATGTCAATGGAAGAGATGATTTAGACAATTTCTGGCCTGAGTAACTGGAAGAAAGGAAATCTAGACAGTATGATACTGATGGGAATGTCACTGCCATCTTTGAAAGAAACATGGGAGCCATTTTTTCCTACAAAGAGCAGTTGTACCATAGTGGGGAGCAGTTTCTGTAACAATATAGGGCAATGTATAAGCTATTTCTTCCCATTGATTCCAATTGTAGTCATTACATTCTCTGTGGTTTTCTGAACTTTTATGTGGAATGAAACAATGCAGTTCACTCATCACCAATTTAACACAAAATTGCAACGGCGACACGGAAATCTCCAAGTTAAGATGGGCACAGACTGATGGACTGTGGCCCAAATCCAATTATTTGCCCCCTGGTTCAACAACTGGAACATGTGGGGTTTATAAACATCCCAATGTGTTCCTCTCCTGATGGAATTTTCCAGCCTTTCCAGTTGGTGTTTCACAGTGCCATGTTAGTAGCCTCTGAATCACTTCCAAAGCCCACACTCTCCTTCCATCCAGTATCCACTTGAAATGCTTAGCAACAATCAAACTTCTTAAATCTTTAAGGAAACATTATAATTTATGAGTTTTTGCCTTGTCAGCCCCTCTTTGGATTTGCCATTAATAGATAAAGGTGCTGAGGCATAAGATTGGGTTCCAGCCTCCCCTTCCCAACACTGCTGAGATCTCAGTGCCGCCAGGGAAGCAATTACCCAGCGCTGAGCGCTACAATATGAAACCATATGCAGAGGGACTCTGAGAGAATTCTCCCTCCCTGCCTATTGGAGAATACTGTGATGGCAAAAGAATTACCGCTTAGATGACAAGGAATCATTCTTTTGTAGGCACGGCCTGAAGGCCAGATATTGTCCCTCCCACTATCCCCCATATCTACAGCTTCCTTCCCTTATGGCATATCATTCTTTTTTGTTTCAATACATTTTCATTCATTTTCCAAAAGTGTTCAGTTTCCTATCCCCCTAATAAGGTTCTTCATTATCCCTCAGTTTTGTGTATAAAGCCAAGCAAAACAGTTCTAGATACATCGTAGTTTTTACAACTGTTGTCATGAAATACTAGATCTTATTATTTACGTGTATAACAAAACAAACTCCCAAACCTTATTACTCAGAAGAAAACATAAAACAAAAGACAGAAGAAAAAGGAAGAAAATTAAGCCTTGGCTTATCATTTTATTGAGTTTTCAGACTCCATAGGCTCGATAGGGGATATATGTGATTATCAGCGCCTTGCACTGGCCAGTAATACTGAATATAGTAGGCAATAGTGTTGGCTTCCCTCCTCATATTTGTGATGCTAAACAGGAATATTACTTTTCACACTTTCTAGACAAAACAACAAATCCAGCTAAGGGAATATCCTGTTCCACCAGAAGGCATCCCAATCCAACCCATCATGTGATTCACTAATGATCATAAATCTTCTTCAGGTGACAGAGTCCATGCAATATGGATATTAATTCATCTGATTTGCATCTGACTATAAAACCCAAATTCGACACCAACATCCTTCTTTTAATCTAACATCTCCCAGTTAAGAATAATGGAGCCAAACCCTACTAAGTTCTATCATCTGCACCAGTTTGACACAAGAGATTTCACTAACAATTTCTTTTCTCCCCAAGCAGATAGTTTGTTCCTAGAACAAGCTGTGAAATACCCGCTGAGAACTCTGTATACGGAATTTGCTTCAGGTACGTTTGACAATCTTTATTAAATATAATTGAGTATTTAGTTCTTTCCTAAATACAAAATAGAGATTTCAAGAGATAAAAAGAGATTTCAGGAGAGCATTATGACAAGATACAGTATAGTTTATAGCATAACTGTTCCTTCAGTAAGGGCAATTTGTACAGGAACTAATAAAGGTACAGTCCTGCCATAGATGGAGGGTAATGAAGATGTAGGAGAGAGTAACTGCTAGATATCTATATATATTTATATGTTCTCTAATGGAAACCTTCTATTGGTAGCCACCCCAACTCCACCGAGTACAGTTAAAGGGGAAATATACCCCATTTTATAACAATAGTTTAATTAAAAGGGCTTGTGCTGAACATACCTTTTGCCTATTTTTTTAATTTTCTATTTTGTGTTTAAATATTTTATACCAAAGAAATACAATCTTGACAAATATGAAAGCGTTTGGTAGCAAAAAAGGTTATTTACAGTCCCCTTGACCAGTGCTCCATGGATCACACAATTATAGTTTGTCAGCATCTCTTCCTCCCCCCAAGGCATCAGAATACTAAGTCCCCCACTTCATCCATATGAGTTCTAGATAAATCCATTTAACCCAAAAGTTACCAATTTTGCCCCACATATATCTCAACTGAAATTGGACGGTTTATTCAAAGGAAAGAAAAAAGTCATATTTTGCTTTTGGGTCCCAATGAGCAAAGCCAAACAAATCAGTAGGTCACTGAGAAGCCTCTGTATAAATAAACCGCTTCCTTCCTCGTTACATCTGTTATCATTAGATACAGAGCAGCTCATCCTACAGAGGATTCACGGGGGGGCTGTTGGTTTGTTTCGGTTTTCTCATTGGGCCCAGGAAGTAGAATGTAAATTTAGTTTCATTTCCCTAATTTTGCTGCAAAGTAATCACAGCAAACCCCTTTGTTTGTTTAGGTTATATCAAAGGTGAAAGCTTGATTGACGTCAGTATTGGACCCCTCATTTTTCCCCTCTTCCCAGTTTTTGAGCACTTCAGAGAAATCACAGTCTTAAAATTTAATGATGACTGCATCAAAGAACTGGACAAATGGAGAACATCCGATCCGGGTGCCTGTGACTGGTCTCATGCAGTCGAGTTCATGGCGGAACTGGAAGGAAACAGGTACAGATGCAGCCAGCAAGTTTCACATTTTGTCTCACTATGTCCAGACACCATTATTTGAGTGTTAAATCCTGCCTCTGGATGGTGCTAGAGAGCAAAGATAAGCAAAATACAATATAAAATGTCATAGACCAAGTGCCACCTGGTGGTGAATTTTGGTATATTTCTTTCCTGTGTTAACTGGAAGAGACATAACGTAACAATGTGGTAATGGAACTTGGCTGCATCTGTAACTTATCTGTTGTGATGGTTACCAGGCTAGAACTAGGGGCAGTCAGTTTCAGCAAAGTTGTAGACACAGTAGAAGCAAAAAGTAAGTAAGTAAGGGTAAAGGCTTCAGTAATAGCAGAGGGTATGTGGGTGCAAGCAGACAGGAGGCCAACCACCATAATAAAAAATATTAAACATTAAAATAATGTTTATTCTGTATTTAGTGCTGTTTGGACACATAAAGAAGAACAGCTAAAAAGAAGAATAAAACACCTACTTAAATGTGATGTTTCAGCAGAAAACCTGGTTGATGAAAGGACGGTTCCAAAGGCAGACTGTCTCCTCACAGCATGGATCCTGGAGACCATTAGCCAAGATGAAACTTCCTACTGTAACAATTTCAAGAAAATGTCAGCTTTGCTAAAATTAGGAGGTCACCTGGTCTTAATTGGAGATATCCAGGGATCCTTTTTCATTGTCAGGGGCCACAAGTATCACATCTTACCCATTGGGGAAGAGTTCTTAAGGAAGACTCTAGAGGATGAAGGTTACTCTATTGTATTCTATAGTGCAGTGGGGAGGAACGCTGAGAAGCAAACAACTAATTATGAGAAGATTGTGTGTATCATAGCCCGCAAAGTAAGGGAAAGATAGAGGGAAATCCTGGGTTACATAGAAACTGAACCCAGAAACCCAGAAACCAGCCTTTAAAGGTGCCCAGGTGGGTTTCCATATTCTTTTATTAAGAAATGAAAAAAATGTATAAGTAAAAAATCCTTCAATAAAATGCAATTTTCACCAAAACATCTTTCATGTTGGCGCTTACTGTATAAAGACTGATAGAGAAATAGTGATACCTGGATATGGGGTCTGAGTCACAAGCCTATGGAACTAAAGGTCCCTATGGAGCGATCCCCGGCCCTACAGGGATTATGGGGTTCCATTTAGTGGTGGGAACTGACTGGCAGTTGCATCTCTGGGAGGCAGAAAGCCTACATTCAATAGGATGAGATGCATGGCATTCCATGGGTAAGTGTGTTGTGCAAATGGAACAACATGGAAAAAATGGCCATTGACTTCAAATAGATATTTTAAAATATTAATAAGACGCCTCATTGATCTTCCTTTCCTCCAGTGTATTTGGAGCCAGATCGGATTTGCCTTTTTCTATTGTAATTCCTGTCTTTTCCAGTCTTTGTGGATTTTATCACATTATTATGCATCATCTATATTTTCCAGGGCTTCTCTGCAAACAAAAAAAAACTGACTGTGCTGTGAGTGTCCTTTCTATGTGTGTAAGTAGGATTTATACCTATATATACACAGAGCTCAGTTACCCCTGTGCCCCCCCTACTGAGAATATCCTGCCCCGCTCTGTAGCTTTATATCCTGCAAATAACTCCCTGGCACAGTAACAGGGGGGGTTTTGTTCAGCTCTGTATCACTGTGTGAGAGGGAAATTGTATAGCTGCTGGCAGTAATAATCTGCTGCATCTTCTGCTTCCATTCTGCTGATTGTAAGGGTGAAATCAGTTCCAGAACCGCTGCCGCTGATCCGCTCTGGGGTCCCTGTGTGTCGGGTACTTGCCAAATAGATCAGCAGCTTTGGTGCCTGCCCTGATTTCTGTTGGTACCAGGCTATCCAGCTGCCAACACTGCTACTGGCTTTACATGTGAAGGTGACAGTTTCTCCCGGTGACACAGAGACATAATCTGGGGACTGAGTCAGCACAATCTGCCCATAGGAACCTGAGGATAATAAATACACAGTAAGTCTATATAGCTGTAAAGCAGTGGGCAAATGTGTGTATGTGAGTGCTGCTATAAGTACCTGTAAGAGAGAGAGAGAAGAGAGCGCAGAGGCCAAGCAGTAAGTATCTCCCCATACTGACAGTAGGAGCAGTGCAGGGGCAGATCCCTGAGACTGAGTCACATAGGAAATAGAACATTTATAGCCCCTTATATCTACAGGCAACTCACCCACAGTTTGTGTATGCAAAGTCACATAAGGAATGAAAGTGTCTGGGTGACACAGGGGCAATTTAGAGTGGGATCTTACATGAAGAAAAGAGATGGGATTACTGTAACTACTAAATGACTTTGCCTTTTGGGTTGGGTTGGGCGCTGCAATGTAATGGCTGCATTTCCTTCATTTCCTTTTATAGGGAAAGGTTTAGGCTCAATGAACTCCCATGAGTAAAGTCTATCCATACTAAATAGAACGTTCTTTATAATAAAGAAAATCAAGCCCCTAAGCATATCCTTTCTGGGGTACCTGGGGGCAAAAGGAACTGGAGACACAATTGCCCTCAGTACTGGGGAGTCTGAACCCTTTGGGGAACTTATAGGTTTTCTATGTTTCTTCCTTTCTTTAAATAAAACTATTTGCATCTGTTTATATGAATATATCTCTGTATATAATGACGTCTCTGCCTATATGCACTGTTACACATTCTGTAATATTAAATATAAGCCCAGCTCTGTCTCTTTCCATCTCACAAGATTCATACCCAAAGCTTAGCCGGCAGGTTGGTCAGAAGCCTCAGTAAGAAACTAGAATGTTCTTATAGTTGGAATTACTGATCATGTGACCCAGTACAGGTATCGGCTATAGGTTGGGGCCGCACACTAAGGGGCACATTTATTGACCATCGGATTTGTTTTCTTGATTCTAAAAGTTGCAGAGAAAAAAGGTTTTTCAAGATTTATTATGCGTCCCAATGGCTAAAAATCCAAATCTGAGAATTTGCCGGATTAAACTTGCCGAGATCATGTAGAAGCCAATGGCAGAGGCCCCTTCCCTTTCCCTGAAATTCCGTCTTTTATCTGGAAATTTTAACGGTTTCAGATATTTGACGCTGATTTTTTGTGCGACAATTCAAGAAAGTAGGGGTTCTGGGGAGACAACTGGAACAATTTGAGTTTTTGCAGCGACAATTAAAAAAAATCAGTTTTTCACACATGGACTTTTTATATTGGATTTTTTTAGTAAATGTCAGACATTGAAGGAAATTAGTTTAGTTGAGTTTTAAAATGATAAAAAAAAATGAAAAATGATAAAGTTTAAGTAAATCTGCCCCTAAAGGTTGCAATATCCAAAAAGAATTTGTCAGCCATTTTGTCCTAATTCCACCCTCTTGCCGAAGCTCTGAAGGTATATGGGCCCCTTGATTGGGCAAATGTTACAGACTTTCCTCTGATTGGGCAAATGATATCTGCCCCCCCCTCATCTGGGCACAGAAATAATTGCAATTGGGGGGCTCCCCCTGACTGTTCAGCCCCACCCCATGGGGACAGTGGATAAAGGAATGCTGGGGCTGTTAGTGCAGCAATACAGTATGGCCGTGCATCCCCTGCCCCCTGCCACTAGGGGCCCCATTCCCCATAACTGCTGAGTAACCATCTTAAAGGGGAACTAAACCCAATCATGAAACTGTCCCAGTGTGTGCCTTAGTTCTCTGGTTCTACTTACTGAAAACCTAATTACAGATACAAGAGAATACACGAGCCCAACTCTATAATGGGAAACTAAAAGGGAACCCTCCCCCACGGTCAGTGAGAGAAACATTAATATTCCTTATACTCACACCAGGAAAGGAGCCATTGCTGTGCTCTTCCTATACACCTGTATCTTTATAAATGTAAATGGCAAAATTCTAGCCAAAGTGCCACTAGGCTGACTGAGCGCATTACAGGCCTAATACCCCCCGACCCGACAGGCTTTATGCCTGGAAGCTCAACCGACACTCATATCCGGAGACTTTTTACAAACGTATCCATTAAACATGACAATGGTGGAAACAGGAATATTGTCTCCCTGGACAATGAAAAGGCCTTCGATTCCGGGGAATGGGAATACCGATGGGCCCCACTTACACCAATGGGACTAACCCCCCCACATTCATAGCGTGGATCCAGGCCCTGTGCGCCTCCCCAATAGCCAGTTTATATCATATTAAGTGGCCGATCTCGCCAAACTGGAATATATAGCAGTAAATATGACCCTTTTACATGTTTTCCCTTTGAGCCATAATAAAATAATAAAGCAGCTCTAACTGTAACAAGGAGGAGTGTGGGATTAAATGACAGATGCGATGCCCATGTGTTTGTGTAAGAACGACATCCCTTCTGCCTCACAGAATTAATAATGGCATTAGCGTCCGATCCAATAGGAACAAGTCAGTGGTGCCAGTTGGCCCAACCTGCCTGTGGGACCCTGGAGCTACTGCCCCCTGCAGGACATATATGCACTGACTGTCATGGGCCATTCATACAATATGGACACTGTGCTCGGCCTCTCCCTGTCAGTATTCTTATATCAGTATGAGCATAACAGCTCCTGTACGGGGGGAAATGCTTTTGCACATAGTTCATTGTATTTCCTATGTTGGGCAGTAGGTCGGCTGTTGGCTGGGCACCACTTACAGTTACTGGCCCACAGGGGGAGCCAAAGGCATAGCCCCTTTATAAGGGTAATGATAGGTAGGAAAAGCTTATTTGGCCAATGTAACTATCCCTCTGCCATAGGGCTAATCAGTGGCAGGTTAGTAGCGCTCATCTCAGTATTAACCAAGCTAAAAAGAACAATAGCCTTGGCCCCAACAATGGCGTCAGTGGGGCAGTGACCCAGTGGGGAATCCACAGTAAGTTTTACTCACCTTTTAGTATATTATAGAGTGTGCTATTCTTAGCAATTATTTAACTGGTCTTCATTCAGTATTTTTGTAATTTTTTTTTCCAGTTTTCAAACCCTGTAACTAACACCGACACCGGCAGAGTCACTGACACTCCATCATATACGCGCTCTCTTTCTGTATTGTGTTTGGGCCTCACACAGTGTTGCATCTGTCGGGGCATTTACTGATAATAAAAGAGCCTCACTGAGTTCTGTATTAAAAACAAGGAAAGTGGGAGCTCACGGAGCCTAAACAATTGTATTGATAGGGTGTATGGGAAACGCCACATCTTTTTATTTAGCTGTGAGTGTCCTTTCTATGTGTGTAAGTAGGATTTATACCTATATATACACAGAGCTCAGTTACCCCTGTGCCCCCCCCCTACTGAGAATATCCTGCCCCGCTCTGTAGCTTTATATCATGCAAATAACTCCCTGGCACAGTAACAGGGGGGGTTTTGTTCAGCTCTGTATCACTGTGTGTGTGGGGAACTGTAATGATACTGGCAGTAATAATCTCCTGCATCTTCTGCTTCCATTCTGCTGATTGTAAGGGTGAAATCAGTTCCAGAACCGCTGCCGCTGATCCGCTCTGGGGTCCCTGTGTGTCGGGTACTTACCCAATAGATCAGCGGCTTTGGTGCCTGCCCTGATTTCTGTTGGTACCAGGCTAACCAGTTATAAGAGCCAACTACGAGGCTGCTACTGGCTTTACATGTGAGGGTGACAGTTTCTCCCGGTGACACAGAGACATAATCTGGGGACTGAGTCAGCACAATCTGCCCATAGGAACCTGAGGATAATAAATACACAGTAAGTCTATATAGCTGTAAAGCAGTGGGCAAATGTGTGTATGTGAGTGCTGCTATAAGTACCTGTAAGAGAGAGAGAGAAGAGAGCGCAGAGGCCAAGCAGTAAGTATCTCCCCATACTGACAGTAGGAGCAGTGCAGGGGCAGATCCCTGAGACTGAGTCACATAGGAAATAGAACATTTATAGCCCCTTATATCTACAGGCAACTCACCCACAGTTTGTGTATGCAAAGTCACATAAGGAATGAAAGTGTCTGGGTTACACAAGGGCAATTTAGAGTGGGATCTTACATGAAGAAAAGAGATGGGATTACTGTAACTACTAAATGACTTTGCCTTTTGGGTTGGGTTGGGCGCTGCAATGTAATGGCTGCATTTCCTTCATTTCCTTTTATAGGGAAAGGTTTAGGCTCAATGAACTCCCATGAGTAAAGTCTATCCATACTAAATAGAACATTCTTTATAATAACAAGCCCCGAGCAGTTCATTTCTGGGGGGCACAAGGAACTGAAGACTCCACATCTCTTACTTCTTATAACTTTTTTTTCTACTTCATTTTTAACTTTTATTTGAAGCAAATCTTTTTTTAATGATTTCCATTTTCTCTGTAATAATAAAACAGCACCTTGTACTTAATGGGAACTAAGCTGCACACATCCATGTCCTATTATGTTTAATTCATGTTTAAATGTTTATAAGTTATGGCGATCCACTAAATGGTAAGATTCATTATCCAGAAATCCCCAGTTCCCAAGCATTCCATATAACAGATCCCATGACCCACGCATCCACCTACACTTGCTCACACCTTACTCACCAATAAAAACTGCGTGACGATATCATTGTTGGAAATGATAATGGCCACAGCTTTATTTATAAATACAAACAGTGCAAATAGATTAAATACAAACTTGTAACATATTTAGTCATAACAATACATCAATAATAAGTGCAAAACATTAACGAACCGGAAACACTGACCCCGAGACCCTTGCCAGTCTGCCCTTCCACAACCACCCTGAGCCATGCTATCCTCCAGCCGCCAAATCCCTAGCTCAGAGGATAACCGCCGCCACTCCGGGACCTATCCGGTCCCCTCTCTCAATTAGCCATGTTCAGTACCCACCCAGCGCTTTATAGCGCACCTTTCTTATTCCATCCACCAATGGTCACCCACCTTAGGGGTTAGACCATCCACTCTACCTGATCTGGCATACCAGAACAAGCTTCCCTCCCCGGCAGACTGACAAGGACCCGCCACAGTATGCAGAGCTGGACCCCTTCAGTTCTGCATACGCCGCCACGACTTCCAAGCCAAAGTGATGGCTTCCTGTAAATTGAAATTAAACAAATCCAACCCAACATCATTCAGATGGATTCCATCTGTGCGGAAAAAGGCCATGTTATTCTCAAGTTCCCTGTGCCTAACCACTAACCCACCGTTCTTCTGCACGCTATTTGCCACTGCCCTGTTTGTCTTTATTCTAGCCCGGTTGATGGCCCTGTGGGAACGTGCCCCCCTCCAGTGAGCTCTGGGGATGATTTCTGACCATATTACGATCAGCCCCTCGAACAGTGATCTGAGCCTAAAGCAATCTGTGCGAATGGTTGTAATTAACGCTTTCATGGGACACAAACCTAGGTCATTACCCCCTGCGTGAATCAATATAATGTTAGGCGGACCCGACTCTTTTGCCTTCTGTACTGCCCTAGGCACAATCTCATCCCACCTGAGCCCTCTTCTACTGACCCACTGTAGCTTCACCTGAGAGACCGGGAAACCCAACTGGCAGCTGGCATGGCGAACTGCTGCCCTCCTTTCCGCCCAGTGTATGAATGAATGTCCCATTAGCCATACCTTGCACTGACGGACATCTGAAAAAATGGGAAACAAATTAACACAGAATAAACTGTACTCTTATTTACAACCCTCACCCCCCTTGCTGTTTATCTCTCTACTCTCGTGGGTCTTACGTAGGCCTTGAACCTGTTCGACTCCCATCTGCCTATCCTCTTTATCACGTCTGCCCCCAGGCCCCATCTTGCTGCTTCTGTCGCGGCCCCGATCCTGAAGGAGTGACTCCCATACTCCTTCGCGGCCAAGTGTAGCCCTTGTAGAGCCTTTTTAAATACCGCTATGAACTGGTAACGAGATAGTGCTGAGCCGTCTTGATGTATCAGAAAACTGCCCTGTTGGTCAGGCCTGACCCTACTATAATTGTCAAAGCAGTGAACTGGGCAGGTGTGGTGGCCCTCTATCCCGTATAATTCCACCTTGAACCCTGTCCCGCGTTTGTCTGTCTTGGAGTCTCTAATCAGGATGGACACACCCCCTTCTAGCCTATTGATGTCCCTCGCAAGGATCCCCCCAGTCCCCCCTTTGTTGTGGCTGACTAGTTCAGATATCCTAAAGGCCCCGAAGAAGGCCCAGGAGAAAGCCAGTTTGAACAGTGTTGTTTCAAAGGGCGAGTTAGCCAACTCCCCAAGCTGATCAAATAAGCCCCTTAGTATATTGATTGTGATTGGTCTCCTATGGTCTGTGGTCCTTTTACCTTTTTTGAAACCTTTTACTGCCTGCTTAATTGCAAAGTCCTTGGTAAAGTCCGTCCAGCCCCGGAATTTGAATAAAAACGCTAATGCCGCCAGTTTTTTCTCAATCATGCTAATTGACACATTTTCCCCAAAATCCCTAGACAGTTGCCAAGCCAGAAGACCCAACTTCTCTGCGTTAGTCTCCGCTCCCCCCATTTCTTGTTCTAATTGGAACCATTCTTGCCATACCCTGTTATATGAGTTCCATGTTTTTGGGGCTACGGACCGCCTTACCCATTCCATCATACCTGAAGCAACAGCTTCCATACGAGGTCTGGGCATCGCTCTCCTTCCTGCTCCGCTGCTGGCGCTAGACCCCGGAACCTGTCCCACTGAAACCGAGATAGAGCATCAGCGATTTCGTTAGTTTCACCTGGGATGTGTTTTGCTCTAAAATCGATGTTAAGCTGCAGACAGCGCAGTACCAGGTGCCTTAATAGGGCTAGTACCGGGCGCGAAGAGGAAGTCAGGTTGTTAACCGCTAAGACCGTTGCCATGTTGTCTGAGCGGAACAAGACCGATTTATTGGACAGATCCCGACCCCACAGTTCCACCGCTACTATTATTGGGAAGAGCTCCAAAAAGGTTAAGTTGCTAGTTAGTTTGCATGCGGCCCACTCTTGGGGCCACCCTGCCGCGCACCATTTCCCTGCAAAGTATGCCCCGAAACCTGTCGCCCCCGCTGCATCCGTAAATAAGCTGATTTCTGGGTTCTCCACTACGTTCTCTAGCCAGTATACCCTTCCATTGAAGTCCTGGAGGAAAGTACTCCAGACCGCCAAGTCTGCTTTGTGTTCAGCGTTTAGCCTGATAAAATGATGTGGATGCCTAATGCCTGCCATTGCTAGGGACAAGCTTCTAGCGAATACCCTCCCCATGGGGATAATACGGCATGCAAAGTTAAGTTTACCCAGGAGGGATTGCATTTGTTTTAGTGTCACCTTTTTTGCCTGCCTGGCATACCCTATTTCCTCTTTTAGCGTCAGCACTTTGTCCGTTGGTAGCCGGCATTCCTGCCTGACCGTGTCTATCTCGATGCCCAAAAATTTTAGGCATGTGATAGGGCCCTCCGTTTTTTCTTTTGCCAATGGTACCCCAAATTGCTCCGCAATCTCCTGCAACGTTTCGAGCAGCACTGCGCACAGACTAGAGTTTTGGGGGCCCACGCAGAGGAAGTCGTCCAGGTAGTGGATGACTGAGGTAACTCCTGCTTTCTTGCGTACCACCCACTCTATGAATGTGCTAAACGCCTCGAAATATGCGCATGATATTGAGCAACCCATGGGCAGGCTCCTGTCCACATAGTATTTCCCTTCGAAGTAGCACCCCAGCAAGTGTAGTGACTCCGGATGTACCGGCAGTAGCCGGAACGCTGACTCTACATCCGCCTTCGCCATCAGGGCCCCCTGACCTGCCCTGCTCACTAAGTTTACTGCTTCGTCGAATGATGTGTAAGAGACCCGCACTAAATCTTTATCGATCTCGTCGTTAACCGAGCTGCCTTTTGGGTGTGATAGGTGGTGAATAAGCCTGAATTTCCCGGCTTCTTTCTTTGGCACGAGGCCCAAAGGGGATATCCTCAAGTTGTGCAATGGCGGATCCGTAAACGGGCCCGCCATGCGCCCCAGGCTCACCTCCTTTTGCAGCTTTTCCAGTACCAGCCCCGGGTTGTCATTAGCTGACCTCAAGTTCTTATGGTGACTCCCCTGTGTTACCTCCCTTCCCGGAATCCTAAAACCCTCCCTAAAACCCTTTATTAGCAGCTCTGCTTTCTCCCTGGCCGGGTATTTATTTAGCCATGGGAGCATCGCCTCTACCCTCACTGGTGTCTGGCCCTTTTCCAAATCCCTCTCTGAATTTCCCCCCTGTCCCTTTTCCTTTTTTAAAGCACCGACTGAGTGGGTGTGCTGCAGCGCATAGGGAGCATTCGTGCTTAAAACGGCAGGATGCTCCCCATTTGCATTGGCTATCATTGAATGCCCAGCAAACTCCTTTTTTGTGCGCTCCAGCTGGGCTGGAAGATTGCCCGCTGGAGCTACTTGGAAAGGGCTGTTGCCCTGCCGCCCCTGGGCCCCCATACCCTTGGTACCCTTTGTTGTTCATCAGCCTCATCCATAGGCTGATGTCCCGGTGATCCCATCTAACGTCCTGTCTCGCTGCCATCCTCTGCCGAAATTGTTCGTCGTACCGTAGCCAGGCTAAGCCCCCGTAGACCCTGTGTGCCTCCCAAATTCCATCTAAGTAGCAAAACAGGGCTGAGCAATGTTCGGGGTATTTTTCCCCCACAATGCTGGCCAGGATAGCAAATGCTTGTAGCCAATTGCCAAATGTCCTGGGTATGAGCCTAAAGCGACGCCTGTCCTCATCCTCCTCTTTCCTGTGCTCCTTTCCTTTCTCGAATTTCTCAATATTAAACCTCTCCAGTGGGAGCAGTGTGAAAATGTCTATATATTCCCGTTTCCAGATCCTTTCCCGCACCTCCGGCTTTAGGTGTGACCCTAGTGGGCCTTCAAAGCAAATGTAGGCATGTCCCTTAGCCGAGTCGGAAAGTGGTACTGGTTTCTCCCCCCGTTTCTCCCCACTCCCCTCTCCACCTGTGCTTCCTGTTGGCCCCTGTGCTGCTGCAGCCTGAGCCGGGGGTGGCGTTACTGCGCTGGGTACTCCGGCGTTTGGCTTTTCCCGTCCCATTGCCCTAGGAGCTGGCGCAAGCTATCCATGAATGCTGCTAGTGCCTGTTCCCCCGCCTGCCCCCCCCTTGCTGCAATCGGTGGAGTGTTATTTACCGTTTGCTGACCGTGTCCTTGTAGCCCGCCTTGCGTACCTGCGCTGTTGCTTGTGGTCGTGCTGTCTTGGCCTGTCGCGTCTGGTGTAGGTCTGCGTTGCTGTTGTGGTATCCCGTTGTCTGGTCCCTGCACCTGTAGGGTATAAAGCGGGTGGGGCATACCCTGGGCTGCCACGCTTTGTGCAGCCGTTGTTCCCTCCCTCCCCGCTGCAGCACCCATGGGTCCCGCCCGGATAGCCCCGTGCGAACCCGTTAGTGATCCACCCTCTTGGGTATTGTTGTATCTGCCCGCTCCTCCTGTATTCCCCGTGAATGCTGCCCCAGGCCTGGTTGAGTCACATGTGGCCTGGGCCGCTGATGGTGTGCCCTGGGCCCAACCTGGTTGGCTGCCTGGTGTTCCTGCCCCAGTACCCTCCGCATTCCATGCAGCCTGGGCCGCAGCTGCTCCCCCTTCCCTGTCTGGTGTTGCTCCATGGGCCCAGCTCTCCACCCTGGCCGGCCCGCCCACCTCTCCTGGCGTGTCTGCCCCAGGCCTGGTTGTGGCCCATGCGGCCTGGGCCGCTGGTGGTGTGCCCTGGGCCCATCCACTGCCCATTGATGGCCCGCCCGCTGCTGCATAGCCGCCCGTTGGTATTGCCCCTGGGCCTGCTGCGCTCCATGCGGCCTGTGCCCCCTCTGCTCCCCCTCCCCTTTGTGGCGCCGCTCCGTGGGCCCAGCACTCTACGCTGGCCGGCCCGCCCGCCACTCCCGGTGTGCCTGCCCCTGCGCTACCCATGGCTTGGGCTGCCGTTGCGCCCCCCGCCCCCCCATCCGGCGCTGCTCCTTGGGCCCAGCTTTCCCCGCTTGCCGGCCCGCCCGCCCTGCGGCCCGGCGCTCTTGTCCCCCGCCCTCCCTGGTGCCCAGCCGCCTCTGCCTGCCTGGCCCGATTGGCGCCGGTTCCCCCTGGGCTCCCAGTACTCGCCTGCCTTCGGAGCCGTGTGGATGTCCCGGGCGCGCTGTTCCTCTCGGCCACGTGGTCTTCCCCGCCGGATGCGCCGGTGACGTCATCACTGCCCGCGTCGGGCCCTCTGCCTCTGCGCCGCACTGCTGGGCCTCTGCCTCGTGGCCTTCCCGTGGGGGTGTCCGGTTCCCTCTGTCTGGCTGGGAGACTGCTGGGCTCGGGTCCCTTGCTTCTGGCGGGTCTGCGCTGGCCGGTGCTCCTGCTGGTGGACGGCTGCGGGCTGGGTGATATCGGCCTTCTCCTGCGGGCTGGGGGTGATGGGCTGAGCCTGCTGGGTGCCCTGGTTCGGCGGGATCTTCTGGTGGGTGTCGGTGGGGGCTGCTCGTCTTGACTGGGCAGGAATTGCCGCAGCCAGTCGTCCCCTCTTCTTTCAGCTTCCTCTCTGATCCGGGCCAGCATCTCATCGAGGTTGGTAGCCATCACGACCTTTCCTCTGCTGCTATCTTCCAAGATGGTGGATAGCCAGCCCTAACTGCTCTCCTATATACCCTCTCCTCCCCCTTTCTTTCCCCCCCCCCTTTTGCCTTGAACTGACCTATCCCCGCTAGTGATGCAGGGCTGGGTCATGCAGCCCCTCCTCCGACTTTGCTGCTCCGGGGCTAACATACCTGTAGGAGGGGCTATTTCTGACCATGATTTTATATGCCTATAAAGGGGGGTACAGAGAGGGCTATGGCACATTTCTATACCTGGCAGGATAAGAATCACTGCTCAATTTGGAAATTCCTCCTATTACTCCTCTACCCCCCCAACAGGCCCCCAACAGATAGATGTGGGTAATGTTCAGTAGAGGAGTAAGGAAGATTGGGGGGAGGATAATGGGCCCCCCCTGTTGGTCTCAGCCGTCCCTTCTGCCCATGGGGGGGATTCCTGGAACTGAACAAGGAATTATCCCTGGATTTTGGTTGGGGAATACCAGGAGAGCTGTAGGGAACTCCAATAAAATCTATTTTATGTCTCTAAGACTATATCTGGGTAACAAGTCTTTATAAATATCTGTAGCCGTACCAGGTGCCCACAGTTTAGCCCATAGATGTTCTGCTCGGTACTGATGTACTTCATTAGGGGGAGTAAATCCCCCAGTTTCCCAGGTCCTAATAACCACTGAAATTAGAATTTCTATTTCTCTCAAATTTATAACTCTTCAGGAGGCAGGACATTGGTGCAGACTCAGGTTTGGGAATCCAGCAATTCTCCCGGCTTACAGTATATCTATCTTTTAGCTTTTCTCTAATCCTGGGGCAGAACGTGCTATAGGGGCCTAGTGCAATACTTTAGCCCATACCCCCAGTCACAGCATGTCAGGATCTCTCTTTACTTCTTAAACTATGGTTAAACTCCCCCAAGCCCTCACCCTATCTGCATAGACTACTGCAGCCTCTACTCCTTCCTGGCTCTCCCCTCTCTGTCTCTATTGGCCAAGAAGAAGCTGATCACATGATCTGATACTGACCTATCAATAGGGGCCATTAGGCAGCAGCTTCTAAAACAGGGCTGTCCAATCAGAGGCCCATTGGGCGGATGTGGCCCTCCAAAGGATTTATATGGCCCCCAGTTTACTCAAAGGCTCCTTAGACTTTACTGTATAATATCATCATTTTAATGTATTCTGGCCCTCAAACATGCTATATGGGAAATAACTGGCCCACTACATGTAATAAGTTGGGCAGCGCTGCTCTAAAAGAACAAATATTCCCGGCTTTACAACACAAAAGATCTCATTGCTATTTTCATTCCTCCCGTTCAGTACATGAAAGCTTTGCTGTTCCCCAGTCAGGCTAGGGGATTGCACCCATAAAAGCAAGGAAACCCAGCAATTAGAGGTATGGGGGAATTCCCCAATGGGTCAAAGTAAAGACACAAAAGTGTAAGTAAAGGGAAACTCTCATTCATCCTACTCTGTCTCTTTCCAACACTCACACACAAGCCCATCACTGCTCTCCCTGTCTCAGTGTTACTATTTACCCCAATGAGTGCTTGCTCAGTGATACCCTGACAGTTCCCTCTCTCGGAGGCCATAGTAGAAAGTGAAGGGGTAAGTTCATGGGGCTCTCACGTAATGCGCTTAATTCTACTCATTGGGAAATGGTACCTCCCTCATTAGAGCCGGTGGGTGAAACTTACAGGCAGGAAATAAGGGATTTGGCTCAGTTGGTTTATGACAAAGAGTTTACCTTCCTCATATCTGACAAATATGCCCAGAAAAGGCTATGGAGTTTGTACCCCCTGGGGCTGTAACTGGGATAGAAGTTGCTGATTCAGATAATTCACTAAGGAGGTAAGTGCAGACTCAGCACTAAAACTGGGAGCTTCAAACATTTGCTTCAGAAGGTTTTCAGGAAATATTATTATGATGGTGAGTTAGTTTGACATACAGCCGTGTTCCAACAGCTTGAAGAGCATTTGCATCACTTTACTGGTGGGACCGGCACCCAACGGAACTGAAGCCAGTGAGGCGCTGACTGTCAGTTTCTTGTATTCACAGATCTTCATAAAGGGGAAGGTTTTTGTTCAGCTCTGTATCACTGTGTGTGTGGGTCGCTCTGATACTGCTGGCAGTAATAATCTGCTGCATCTTCTGCTTCCATTCTGCTGATTGTAAGGCTGTAATCTGTGTAACCTGATCCAGTCCCTCTGCCGCTGATCCGCTCTGGGGTCCCTGTGTGTCGGATACTTGCAGCATAGATCAGCAGCTTTGGTGCCTGCCCTGATTTCTGTTGGTACCAGGCTAATGCGTTGACAACACTGCTACTGGCTTTACAAGTGAAGGTGACAGTTTCTCCCGGTGACACAGAGACATAATCTGGGGACTGAGTCAGCACAATCTGCCCATAGGAACCTGAGGACACAAACAGATATGAAATCTATTATCAATACATATTTATGTAAAATGCCCCTTATTATTATGTGTATAGTGAATGTGCTCACCGGGAAGCCAGAGCATGAGTAGAGGCAGCCAGCAGCTGTGGGACACCATAGTGATCACTGCACACAGGGCTGATACAGATCCCTGAGCCCCTGCCTGCACTCACTCACATTTATATCCCCCCCCCACAAGCACAGAGGGACATGTACACTGTATGCAAAATAGATAGTTACTATGTAATAAAGTATTTTCCCCACAGTTTGATGTTTCACAGCTGTAACGGAGGAAATTCAGATTAGGCACATACATTATACACACACACACTGGTACTGACACCTAGTGGTCACTCTGTATAAATACATACTGAAATCTCTCACCAGTATAATTGCCCCATGTACCTTAGTTCTGATCAGAGCAATATTTGGAGAAGAGGCAGAAGGACACGGCATTTCCTTGCTCTATGGTATAAAATCCATGGCACCAGCTGCCAAGTACCCGACTATCAGGGCTGAGTAGTAACCTGTCACCCCCCCAATTTCCCTTGGAATTAACCAATTTATGACTCCCCTGGTCTCCCATCACTATACCTTATCTGCAGCTATTTATAGGGAAAACCCCTCCCCCTAATTAAGCCAATAAGTGTACGGCTTCCATACTAATTACATTATCATAATAGTACAAAACAATACCTATCAGTGACAAACAAACATTACGTAGGACAGAGTTGCTTAAAGAGCCCAATATTACAACCCTGTCCATTTTTAAAACATAGTCCCATCCATGACAATACAGTTGTGGCTGTAAAGAAAAAATGGTGATCACTAATAGTAAATCCATGTAAGTCATCATCAGGGTCGGACTGGCCCAACGGGATACTGGGAACAATCCCATTGGGCCCCAGTCCTGCTGGCCCCTGCTGCTTGCCGCTGCCATAAACCAGCCGCTCGCTACTGATAAACAGAAACCAGCGCCTGAAACCAAAGCTGAAATAAAAGCAAAGATGGCCGCGCGTTCCACTGTGGAACTCACAACCAGCTTCCATTTTTGCCGGAGCTTCAGTAAAGTAGCGGTAGGCAGAGAAGCAGAATGAGAGCGCTCTGTTATGCAGCCGTTAGTGGGGGAATCCTTTCATTCTATACATTTCCTTGGTTGCTGAGCTCATATTGCCCATTTTCTGCGCTGACCTTTCTTAGGACCCATATTTCTTCAGACTCCTTGATCATACGAGTACATAATGTAGCAGCTAGTGGGTGCCCTTATGTGTATGGGGGGCCCCTGGGGTGAGGCTCTCTGGTGGGCCCCAGGAACCCCAGTCCATCATGATTCCATGATACAACTGAAAAGGTTACACATATTAAAAGAAGCAAAAAAACCTGAGATTCTCATTTAGGCCCATCGGAGCCGGGGTATATAGTTTGGCAATGCACATTATCTCTTTTGAAGTAATAATCTATTATAATCTCCTCCTCTAGGGGGAGCTCTCACAGCCTAGAGAGCCAACTATCTGTGGGTGCTGCTCTGTCCTTGTAACTTAAAAGGAACTAACTAAAAGGATTTTTTTTACCTTAATTCTTGTTTCCCCCCCAATGCCAGGTGAAAATAAATAATTCTGTTACTCAATGAACCCAGTGGGAACCCACTAAAAGCAATGGCCTTCACTGATGCCCTTCTCTAATGTTAATGCACTTCTACTTCCAAGGCCACGCGGGGCTCAACCCCAACCCTGGCGTCAGCCTTTCCCTGCGCCTGTAGCCATCGTGCCGACCCGGGTTTAGGCACATGGAGTGGATCTCAACACAAAATGTAGTTTTCTGGACTGAAGTCCGCTCTGTGCCTGCACTCGGGTCGGCACAATGGCTACGACACCTATGTGCTGGGCCAAATCCGATCTGATTGGGCCAACGATTGGGTTATAACAGGGGTTATGCCGGCCCATTGGGAGAAGATCACAATAAGGCAGGCATGGGGGTCTTCACCCAACAGCAAGTTCAAACCTGCCCAATATTGATTTTTGGCCAGATATCTGTCAGGGAGGCAGTTAAACTGGGCTCATACACAGGCAGATTTGCAGCCAACTCAGTCTGAAGGGCCCGAATGTCCCTTTAATCTGATCATGTACGGCCGGCTTTAGGCTGATAGCACACGGGGGGCTCATCTATGTGAAACTGCCTGAGATCTGCCTCTGCCGCCCCCTGTTACCGTAACTGGCAAACCCCTGGCAGTGTCAGTACTGACTGTTTCCAGCCCAAACATGCTCTGGTGAGTAACCTTGGGCTGAGCAGTGTTTCTCAGTGAGTGAATGGGAGCTGATGGGGGGCTGTCGGGCTCTTTTCGGGGGATGTAGCTACTGGTTTGTGTTCTTTCCTTCCATTTTAGCTCAACAGACCGGCTGGCACTAAATCATAATCAACATTAATCTAATGTAGGGGTTTACCAAAAACGGGCCCTTAGGACAGGAACCCCTAGGACAGACCACAGGGTGGTGCTGGGAAACAGGGACACTGGGGTGACTGGGTTGTCAATAGTTAATGGGGAGGATCCCTGTAGTTCGGGTTATGGCCACAGGGTGGTACATAGGCCCATATAAGTAACGCAGCCATGTGCTGTGGGTTTTTTTGGTTGGTTAGTCCAGGGACTGCTCCAGTAATGGAGTGGGTGCCCCGGGCACAGTTCTGATATAGGAGTTTTGTAATAGATCGCTCTAGGAGTGATATGTAGAGTAGTCGAGTTTAGAATGGGCGGACATGGCCCCTCCAGGAGTGGTAAGCGAGGTTAAGACCTCCCGGCATTATATCAGCCGGAGTGCAGGGAACTAAGTGGCTAGGGAAGGTGTACCAAGGCACCACTAGTCCAGGAGGCCGGATCTGAGGAGTCCCAGTGAGAGTACCGGTGTGGGTCCCTGTGGGGTAACGTCCTAGCGTGAGTACCGGGGGAACTCTATGGTAGAGTGTCTTGCCGTGAGTACCGGGGAGAGCCCCTAGATGGGAACACATGTCGGGAGTACCGTTGGGTAGGCCAACAGGAGATGGTACTCAATGAGACGTATGGAGATATACCCTGCATTGTTTATTATTATCAAGCTGCTCCTGGAGAGGTGTCCGTCCAATAAACCCTTTTCAGTTACTTCAATTATAATCCCGTGTGGTGAAATCTATTAGTCTGGAGGGGAACACCAACCTATGAAATTCCCAGGGGGTAGGACATAAGTCCATACCACTATCCCTGGGTGGAGGCACGCCATTGCTGGGAAACGCCTGTCCCCCACAGTAAGCGGGGGCTCAGGGCTCCTGTAGCGCCAAGTAAAGAAGTAGTACCACAGTGGCTGCACAGGTGGGCTACACTAAAGTACCAAGCTTTGATTTAGTTTGACATACAGCCGTGTTCCAACAGCTTGAAGAGAATTTGCATCACTTTACTGGTGGGACCGGCACCCAACGGAACTGAAGCCAGTGAGGCACTGACTGTCAGTTTCTTGTATTCACAAATCTTCATAAAGGGGAAGGTTTTTGTTCAGCTCTGTATCACTGTGTGTGTGGGTCTCTCTTACTCTGCTGGCAGTAATAATCTCCTGCATCTTCTGCTTCCATTCTGCTGATTGTAAGGGTGTAATCAGTTCCAGAACCGCTGCCACTTATCCGCTTTGGGGTCCATTTTTCTGGGTGGATTGCATAATACAGCATCATCTTTGGTGCCTGCCCTGATTTCTGCTGGTACCAGTGCAACCTGTAGTAGGGGTCTGTCCAAAGGTTGGTAGTAGATTTACATGTGATGGTGACAGTTTCTCCCGGTGACACAGAGACATAATCTGGGGACTGAGTCAGCACAATCTGCCCATAGGAACCTGGGGACACAAACAGATATGAAATCTATTATTAATAAATGTTGGTTTAAAATGCCCCTTATTATTATGTGTATAGTGAATGTGCTCACCGGGAAGCCAGAGCATGAGTAGAGGCAGCCAGCAGCTGTGGGACACCATAGTGATCACTGCACACAGGGCTGATACAGATCCCTGAGCCCCTGCCTGCACTCACTCACATTTATATCCCCCCCCCACAAGCACATGTATATTATATGCAAACATCATGGCAACAGTTACATGAGCATATGAATATTTTTCCAGGAATTTTCATTGCTTTATTAATTAATGAAAGTACCTAAATCAATGTATTGCTAAATAAAGTCTATGTAGACCGTAGCTATTAAACTAACTAACTAATCTTTTTGTTTGTTTTTATTTATAAAACTGAAGATAGAAAATACAATCCGTTTTCCCATATCCCGTAGCCAACCTGCCTCCCCACCACCCCATTTTCAGGGGTCAATCCAGTTTTTCCTGGGCTTGATGGACAGCGCAGGGCCAGTGGCTACTGATTTTCTCAATAAGAATGCTGGTATATCTATTTTAAAGGAGAAGGAAAGTCATTTTGACATTTTAATGCCAATAGATTAGTCAGAACACTATATTTATTCTGCAGAAAGCTTTACCATACCTGAGTATCAGCCCTAGAAGCTCCCTCTGTTTGTTTAAGATAGCAGCTGCCATTTTAGCTTGGTCTCAGTAGCTTCCGTGCTGCAGCTCTTGCTGCTGGTAGCTCAGATTACACAGAGTTGGGAGGGGGAGTGAGTTGAGATGGGAGGGGGAGCAGGAGAAGGGAGAGGGAGAAAGGAGCAAACTGGGCAGACTCATGCCATGCCCTGAAAGGTTTTTCTGAGAGCAGGAAGTCTGATACCGATGAACATGTTTACAAAAAAGGAGACAATAAATCCTGTGATTCTTTTGATAGAAGACTCAGTGCAGTGTTTCTGTGAGTGCTTATGGCTGTATTTAAATAGACCTTTCTGATAAAGCTTACTGAGTTTTTTACCTTTCCTTCTCTTTAAAAAGAAAGGGGTTTGCCCAGGACAGATTAGGGGAGAACTATCCATATCCATGTTTCTCCATAGCAGCCAACTGACCAGCTTACAATGTGAGTAAATTAAGCATCAGTTATAAATACGGATATCTTTCTCTCCAGACCATCTACTATTTAACATAAAAGACTGGGCCATACACTTGTTCCTTTGGATAATTCACTGCTTTGGCCAAATTGGTGTAAATGTTGTATATTGCAAGCCCTACGCCCTAGTACATATGTGTTACACTGGGGCAGCAGTAGCATGAAGCATGTTTCCCTTTCTACATGAGTCTGTGGGCTGCCCCCGGGGCAATCTCTGGAGACTCTTAGATCCTCTCTGCCCCACTACACACACACACACAAGCATTGCACAAGGTTTTTGTAATCTCACAAATCACTGTGAGAGCTGAGAATATCGTTTCTGCCTTACAGAACCCACAATAAACTGTGAGAAGCAGAAGCGCATTAGTAGATATGAAGGAAGCAAGGGGAAATTCAGCGTATACATGTGCAACTGGTTTCAATCTTATGGTCAATATGTGTGGATTTATTATTTCTAATGCTAATGAATGTCCCAAAATCCCCAATGCAGTGATTCCCAAACTGAGGGGCTGGTGCCACCTGCTGGGGGAGTAGTGGCCGAGCTCAGGGTTGGACTGAGCCAGTGGGGCACTGAGAAAAAACCCAGTGGGACCAATCCCCATGGCCCTCTAGCGCTATCTGATCTCCCTTCTCCTGATGCCCCGAAGACAGGGTTGGACTGGGCCGCCGGGACACCGGGAAAATACCCGGTGGGCCCCGGCCCTAGTGGGTCCCAGCTGCCCAGACCCGACCCTGTTGCCCCTTCTCCTGGCCACTGATGTCCTTCCCTGAGGCGTTTCACATACGCCCATTCAGGAGAGGACGTCAGGCAGGGTTGGGTGGGGCAGGGGACGCCTCCAGTGGAGATACCTATGGGGCAGTCCGAACCTGCCTGAAGATAAGTAAAAAAGTAAGCGCGTTTGGGGGAGGGGATTGGTTGCGCAGCGGGGGCCTCTAGGGGGGTGTGGAGGCTGTGGTGGGGGCCCCTTTGGAGGTGTGGGGGCACCTTGGGTAGTAACATAACTCCAAACTGTCCCACTTTACGTGGGACAGTCCTGTTTTTTTCGCCCTGTCCCGCTGTCCCGGATACAGAATTGTCCCGCGGTGCCTTTAAGTGTCCCGTTCGTCTCTGTGTCTTCTCAGCTTTCTCCGGGTTTTCTCGGCTTCTTCCGTCACCGCAGTCTTCGGATCTTCACAGCTTCTCCCGCCGCACTTCTCTTCGGGTCTTTCGGGCTCCTTCAGGTCGTCTCGGTTCCTGCAAGTCTCGCGAGAGTATGGGATCTGGGAGTATGGGACTAAGTACAAACTTGTAAAAAAACCTTTCTAGAATTTAGTAGGGGGAGCACTTTCCCTTTAAAACATCATATGCAGCCCTGCCAACACTACATCAGAATAGAAATAACTTTGTGATCCCTTTTTCTCAAATTTAAATGACGGTATGATATTTTAAGGGGAAGTAAACCTCATTGAATTTATAGAGGTGTTATAATTTGTAAAAAAAAAACTATTGCACACTGTATTAGTTCTTGTTTGATTTGTCTGTAGCTCTGCAGATTTGGATTGGTCATATATCAGCCAAGAGACTGTAAAAGGAAAGACATTTAAGCTTAGAAGTTTAATAAAATAAATAATAAAATAAATTAAAGTCTGAGTCTGTCATAAAAATGATGGGGGCCTTAAAAATACTAGTGCACACTGTGTGTCTGATGCTGTTATTCCAACCATGGAAAAGGGGTGTGGCGTATGGGGGTGTGGCCACAGTGGGCGTGGCCAAAATAATTCATTTTGTCCTTCTTTCTCAGTCTCAAATGTTGGGAGGTATGCAGTAGCCCTGGTCGACCCTGATTTTAAAGGGACAGTCCCTCTTTTCACAGCTCAGCCCTCAGTCCCGGATTCTTACTGAAAAGTCTCTCATTTCCCTTTGATCTCCTAAGATATCAAAGTAGCTTTTGGCAGAGAGCCCAGAAAGCCCGACCGGCTTTAGGCTGATAGCACACGGGGGGCTCATCTACGTGAAACTGCCTGAGATCTGCCCCTGCCGCCCCCTGTTACCGTAACTGGCAAACCCCTGGCAGTGTCAGTACTGACTGTTTCCAGCCCAAAAATGCCCTGGTGAGTAACCTTGGGCTGAGCAGTGTTTCTCAGTGAGTGAATGGGAGCTGATGGGGGGCTGTCGGGCTCTTTTCGGGGGATGTAGCTACTGGTTTGTGTTCTTTCCTTCCATTTTAGCTCAACAGACCGGCTGGCACTAAATCATAATAAACATTAATCTAAACATATGACTGCAGAATGTAATACATTTCATACTAAAACTAACCAGTTTATACATATTACGAAATAGTACCAAGCTGTGAGTTAGTGTGACATACAGCCGTGTTCCAACAGCTTGAAGAGCATTTGCATCACTTTACTGGTGGGACCGGCACCCAACGGAACTGAAGCCAGTGAGGCGCTGACTGTCAGTTTCTTGTATTCACAGATCTTCATAAAGGGGAAGGTTTTTGTTCAGCTCTGTATCACTGTGTGAAAGGGTAAGTGTATGTCTGCATACAGTAATAATCTGCTGCATCTTCTGCTTCCATTCTGCTGATTGTAAGGGTGAAATCAGTTCCAGAACCGCTGCCGCTGATCCGCTCTGGGGTCCCTGTGTGTCGGGTACTTGCATAACGGATCAGCAGCTTTGGTGCCTGCCCTGATTTCTGTTGGTACCAGTGTAGGCTGCTCCCAACACTGCTACTGGCTTTACATGTGAAGGTGACAGTTTCTCCCGGTGACACAGAGACATAATCTGGGGACTGAGTCAGCACAATCTGCCCATAGGAACCTGAGGACACAAACAGATATGAAATCTATTATCAATACATATTTATATAAAATGCCCCTTATTATTATGTGTATAGTGAATGTGCTCACCGGGAAGCCAGAGCATGAGTAGAGGCAGCCAGCAGCTGTGGGACACCATAGTGATCACTGCACACAGGGCTGATACAGATCCCTGAGCCCCTGCCTGCACTCACTCACATTTATATCCCCCCCCCACAAGCACATGTATATTATATGCAAACATCATGGCAACAGTTACATGAGCATATGAATACTTTTCCAGGAATTGTCATTGCTTTATTAATTAATGAAAGTACCTAAATCAATGTATTGTTAAATAAAGTCTATGTAGACCGTAGCTATTAAACTAACTAACTAACTAATCTTTATGTTTGTTTTTATTTATAAAACTGAAGATAGAAAATACAATCCGTTTTCCCATATCCCGTAGCCGACCTGCCTCCCCACCACCCCATTTTCAGGGGTCAATCCAGTTTTTCCTGGGCTTGATGGACAGCGCAGGGCCAGTGGCTACTGATTTTCAGAATAATGCTGGTATATCTATTTTAAAGGAGAAGGAAAGGCATTTTGACATTTTACCGCCAATAGATTAGTCACAATAATATAATCTAGAACACTATATTTATTCTGCAGAAAGCTTTTCCTGCCTGAGTAACAGCCCTAGGAGCTCCCTCTGTTTATTTAAGATAGCAGCTGCCATTTTAACTTGGTCTCTAGCTGCTAGTAGCTCAGATTACACAGAGTTGAGAGGGGGAGCGAATTCTCATGGGAGGGGGAGCAGGAGAAGGGAGGGGGAGAGAGGAGCAAACTGAGCAGACTCATGCCGTGCCCTAAAAGGTTTTTCTGAGAGCAGGAAGTCTGATACCGATGAACACGTTTACAAAAAAGGAGACAAGAAATCCTGTGATTCTTTTGATAGAGAACTCAGTGCAGCATTTCTGTGAGTGCTTATCGCTGTATTTACATAGACCTTTCTGATAAAGCTTATTTAGTTTTTATTTTTCCTTCTCCTTCAAAGGGGCGACTTGCCCAGGACAGATTAGGGGAGCGGTCAATTTCAGTTTCTCAGAAACAGGCATTAAAGAGACACTGGTACTTTTTGTTGAAGGTGAAACCATTCTGCCTCTCGCTCACTTAGAGAAAGAGGGGCCCACATACATAGTGGCTCTCGCCCTCTCGCCCTAATACAGTGATTAGCTATGGGGGTTATGAGTAAGTGCATTAATTATGAAAAGGCTCTGGATTCTTATAAGTTTTGTACTTTTCTTTGACCAAAAAATTTTGAGTAGGCACCTACCTCATTTTTTGGAGATGTTTAAAGGTCTGGGGCTTGAGCATTTGGACCAGGGTGCTGTTTATATATAGGTACCTAAGGGCCTGTGCCTAGGGGGGTGCCCCTTGGGTGCCAATATAATCGATACATTTATAATAAATAAAAATAAAAACCTCCACAGCTGCTACCTGCACAAATCCAAAGTTGTGGGGGAGGGGTCAGAAGGCGATGGCAGGCGGATGTGACACAGTTGTGAACTACATCACTTCCGCCAGAAGGGGGAGGGGCACAGGGTGCCTAGGGTGGCACCACACCTAACCACAGAGCTGACTTGGACCACATATATGAGCTTCATGCACTTACTATTCCCAGGGGCTTATTTAAGTCTGGGACTGCCCGGGACACCGGACCTAAATACGTCCCTACATTGTGCGTGTGATGTCACTTGCCCAAAATGCACAACCCCCTACCCCCCCAGCTCTGTCGCCACATTTCCTATGAAAATCTGCAGTGGAGACTGGGGGCACCCAAGGGCCTGTGCCTAGGGCAGCACATTTTGGGAGGTGGCCCTGGGGTTCCTATATATGTATATATATATATTTTTATATTATTATAAATATAAATATAGTTATACTATTTTTATAAATATGCCCCTGATTATTCTGGGAAGCAATAATGGTCTCTTTACTCTTCGGAGTAGCCTTTCATATAAAGCGCGCATCCTTATAGCTACCCCTTTATTATATTATTATTATATTTACCCATATCCATGTTTCTCCATAGCAGCCAACTAACCAGCTTACACTGTGAGTAAATTAAGCATCAGTTATAAATACGGATATCTTTCTCTCCAGACCATCTACTATTTAACATAAAAGACTGGGCCATACACTTGTTCCTTTGGATAGTTCACTGCTTTGGCCAAATTGGTGTAAATGTTGTATATTGCAAGCCCTACGCCCTAGTACATATGTGTTACACTGGGGCAGCAGTAGCATGAAGCATGTTTCCCTTTCTACATGAGTCTGTGGGCTGCCCCCGGGGCAATCTCTGGAGACTCTTACATCCTCTCTGCCCCACTACACACACACACACACACACACACACAAGCATTGCACAAGGTTTTTGTAATCTCACAAATCACTGTGAGAGCTGAGAATATCGTTTCTGGCTTACAGAACCCACAATAAACTGTGAGAAGCAGAAGCGCATTAGTAGATATGAAGGAAGCAAGGGGAAATTCAGCGTATACATGTGCAACTGGTTTCAATCTTATGGTCAATATGTGTGGATTTATTATTTCTAATGCTAATGAATGTCCCAAAAAGCTAATGCAGTGGTTCCCAAACTGTGGGGCTGGCGCCACCTGCTGGGGGTCTTAGAGTAGTGGCAGGGCTCAAAAAAAAAAACAAAGTGGGACCAATCCCCATGGCCCTCTAGCACTATCTAATCTCCCTTCTCCTGATGCCCCGAAGACAGGGTCGGACTGGGCCTCCAAGACACGGGGAAAATACCCAGTGGGCCCCAGCGGTCCAGACCCGACCCTGTTGCCCCTTCTCCTGGCCGCTGATGTCCTCCCCTGATGCGTTTCACATACACGCATTCAGGGGAGGATGTCGGGCGGGGGGCCCTGTGGGGGCAGGGTTAAGGGGTGCGCGGTGGGGGCTCCTGCAGGGGACACATCCAGTGGAGATACCTTGGGGGGTGCGGGGCCCCTGGGGCTGTAGACCCGGTGGGCCCTGCACCCCCCAGTCCGACCCTGCCTGAAGTTAAGTAAAAAGGTAAGCGCCCTTGGGTGAGGGGATTGGGTGTGCAGCGGGGGGCCTCTGGGGGTGTGTGGAGGCTGTGGTGGGGGCCCCTTTGGAGGTGTGGGGGATCCTTGAGCAGTAACATACCTCCCAACTGTCCCGCTTAACATGGGACAGTCTTGATTTTTTCGCCCTGTCTCGCTGTCCGGGATACAGAATTGTCCCGCAGTGCCTTTAAGTGTCCCGTTTGTCTCTGTGTCTTCTCAGCTTTCTCCGGGTTTTCTCGGCTTCTTCTGTCACCGCAGTCTTCGGATCTTCACAGCTTCTCTCCGGCTCTTTCAGGCGCTTCGGGTCGTCTCGGTTCCTGAAAGTTTCGCGAGATGAGAGTATGGGATCTGGGAGGAGGATTTTCCCTTTAAAACATCATATGCAGCCCTGCCAACACTACATCAGAATAGAAATAACTTTGTGATCCCTTTTTCTCAAATTCAAATGACGGTATGATATTTAAAGGGGAAGTACACCTCATTGAATTTTATAGAGGTGCACAATAGGGCATTATAATTTGTAAAAAAAAAAAAACAACCTATTGTTTGATTTGTCTGTAGCTCTGCAGATTTGGATTGATCATATATCAGCCAAGAGACTGTAAAACGAAAGACATTTAAGCTTATAAGTTTAATAAAATAAATAATAAAATAAATTAAAGTCTGAGTCTGTCATAAAAATGATGGGGGCCTTAAAAATACTAGTGCACACTGTGTGTCTGATGCTGTTATTCCAACCATGGAAAAGGGGTGTGTTTTTACAAAATGGGTGTGGCATATGTGGGTGTGGCCACAGTGGGTGCGGCCAAAATAATTCATTTTGTCCCTCTTTCTCAGTTTCAAATGTTGGGAGGTATGCAGTAGCCCTGGCCGACCCTGATTTTAAAGGGACAGTCCCTCTTTTGACAGCTCAGCCCTCAGTCCCAGATTCTTACTAAAAAGTCCCTTATTTCCTTTCTCCTGCACCGAATTCTAAAAAAAATACAAATAAGTAGCTTTTGGCAGAGAGCCCAGAAAGATAACGAGCTTCACCTGCACTTAGATACATTGTTTATCACATTCAATTATATGCAGTGAGGAGAGGCAGTGGATACTAACACCCCAGGCACATTATATACAGTGAGAGGCACTGGGTACTGACACCCCAGGCACATTATATACAGTGAGACGCAGTCTGTATTTACAAAACCAGCACATTATATACAGTGAGACACAGTGGGTACTGAGGGCAGATATTCAGGCCCTGGCACTATTACACTGATTGGGTTATAACAGGGGTTATGCAGGCCCATTGGGAGAAGATCACAATAAGGCAGGTATGGGGGTCTTCATCCAACAGCAAGTTCAAACCTGCCCAACATTGATTTTGGGCCAGATAATGTCAGGAAGGCAGTTAATCTGATTATGTACGGTCGGCTTTAGGCTGATAGCACTCGGGGGGCTCATCTATGTGAAACTGCCTGAGATCTGCCTCTGCCGCCCCGTTACCGTAACTGGCAAACCCCTGGCAGTGTCAGTACTGACTGTTTCCAGCCCAAACATGCTCTGGTGAGTAACCTTGGGCTGAGCAGTGTTTCTCAGTGAGTGAATGGGAGCTGATGGGGGGCTGTCGGGCTCTTTTCGGGGGATGTAGCTACTGGTTTGTGTTCTTTCCTTTCATCTTAGCTCAACAGACCGGCTGGCACTAAATCATAATAAACATTAATCTAAAAATATGACTGCAGAATGTAATACATTTCATACTAAACCTAACCAGTTTATACATATCAGGAAATATTATTATGATGGTGAGTTAGTTTGACATACAGCCGTGTTCCAACAGCTTGAAGAGCATTTGCATCACTTTACTGGTGGGACCGGCACCCAACGGAACTGAAGCCAGTGAGGTGCTGACTGTCACTTTCTTGTATTCACAGATCTTCATAAAGGGGAAGGTTTTTGTTCAGCTCTGTATCACTGTGTGAGTGGCCAGCTGCTACGCTGCATACAGTAATAATCTGCTGCATCTTCTGCTTCCATTCTGCTGATTGTAAGGGTGAAATCAGTTCCAGAACCGCTGCCGCTGATCCGCTCTGGGGTCCCTGTGTGTCGGGTACTTGCATAACGGATCAGCAGCTTTGGTACCTGCCCTGATTTCTGTTGGTACCAGTGTAGGCTGCTCCCAACACTGCTACTGGCTTTACATGTGAGGGTGGCAGTTTCTCCCGGTGACACAGAGACATAATCTGGGGACTGAGTCAGCACAATCTGCCCATAGGAACCTGAGGACACAAACAGATATGAAATCTATTATCAATACATATTTATATAAAATGCCCCTTATTATTATGTGTATAGTGAATGTGCTCACCGGGAAGCCAGAGCATGAGTAGAGGCAGCCAGCAGCTGTGGGACACCATAGTGATCACTGCACACAGGGCTGAAACAGATCCCTGAGCCCCTGCCTGCACTCACTCACATTTATATCCCCCCCCCACAAGCACATGTATATTATATGCAAACATCATGGCAACAGTTACATGAGCATATGAATACTTTTCCAGGAATTGTCATTGCTTTATTAATGAATTATAAGTACCTAAATCAATGTATTGTTAAATAAAGTCTATGTAGACCGTAGCTATTAAACTAACTAACTAATGTTTTTGTTTGTTTGTTCTTATTTATAAAACTGAAGGTAGAAAATACAATCAGTTTTCCCATATCCCATAGTCAACCTGCCTCCCCACCACCCCATTTTCAGGGGTCAATCCAGTTTTTCCTGGGCTTGATGGACAGCGCAGGGCCAGTGGCTACTGATTTTCACAATAAGAATGCTGGTATATCTATTTTAAAGGAGAAGGAAAGACATTTTGCCATTTTACTGCCAATAGATTAGCCAGAACACTATATGTATTCTGCAGAAAGCTTTACCATACCTGAGTAACAGCCCTAGAAGCTCCCTCTGTTTGTTTAAGATAGCAGCTGCCATTTTAGCTCGGTCTCAGTAGCTTCCATGTTGCAGCTCTTGCTGCCAGTAGCTCAGATTACGAAGAGTTGGGAGGGGGAGTGAGTTGGGATGGGAGGGGGAGAAGGGAGAGGGAAGCAAACTGAGCAGACTCGTGCCTGTGCCCTGAAAGGTTTTTCTGAGAGAAGGAAGTCTGATACCGATGAACATGTTCACAAAAAAGGAGACAAGAAATCCTGTGTCACACAACTTTTACACATGTACACACATGTATACACAAACACTTTGTTTTTTTTTTTCATTTTACCACTTTGTTTTTAGTTTCTTTTACCTAAAAACTGTTTATTTTGACAGCGTGACTATTGGATCAGATATTCTGACCACTAATTACACTGTCATGTGACTTATTTTGTTGTTTCACTGATTTGCACAATTTTTGTGGTTTTATCGCATTTTATCCCTGTATAAGTGTTCCTAATCTGTTTTTAGCATAGCTTTGCCAGGTGTAACTTTGGTGTACAAAAATAACTTTACCTATTTTGAATTCATCAGAATGTGTACTTTCCAAAAATATATGGTTTTCTGGGGGTCTCTGTATAGTTAGGGGGGGGGGTTACTGCACATAATATGCTGTAAGGGGGCTCTGTGTGCAAAAGCTGAGCTGGCAGGCGAGAAATCCATATGCGCTATTTTCATTTTGGGTTCAGTACATACCACAGACTTTGGTATATCTATGCATATTGGGCATCAAACTGTTCAGTAGACCTTAGGTGTTCCTATTTGGGGTGATTTGCCTTTGTACGCAAGAAATTGTGTGAGATAAATGCGGCAAATTGCAACATTTTTATGCGATTTTCTAAATGTCATATAAATCTGCAAACTTAGGAAAGCTTTACAGCTTGGTACTTTGGAGAAAAAAAAATGTTTACCCATTATAGATTCGGGGGGATGTGTCCTTTCCAAAAATATATGGCTTTCTGGGGTAAGTGTACTTTTTTTGTAGCATTATCCCACATAAAGGATGTAAATGTGTCGATTTTGCAGGAGCTGAAATGATAGATCATATGGGGGTATGTTCCCATTGGGGCCCCTACATGCCACATACTTAGGTAAACCTATACATATTGGGCATCAAACTGTTCAGTGGACCCCTGGCGTTCATATTTAGGGTGTTTTATCTTGGTACCTAACACTTTGTGGGAGATAAGATGCTGCAAAGTGGAAGCTTTGAGGGCATTTTGGGAAATCAAAATTGCTAACTTTATAAAAGCTGTGCGGCTTGGTACTTTGGAGTAGAAAGACACGGGTACCCATTTTAGATTCGGGGGAATGTGTACTTTCCAAAAATATATGACTTTCTGGGGTGAGCGTTCTTTTTACTAGCTTTATCCCACATATAATGATGTAAATGTGTTGATTTTGCTGGAGTTGAAATAACAGAAATGATTAATCATATGGGGGTATGTTCCCATTGGGGCCCCTACATGCCACATACTTAGGTAAACCTATACATATTGGGCATCAAACTGTTCAGTGGACCCCTGGCATTCATATTTAGGGTGTTTTATCTTGGTACCTAACACTATGTGGGAGATAAGATGCTGCAAAGTGGAAGCTTTGAGGGCATTTTGGGAAATCAAAATTGCTAACTTTAGAAAAGCTGTGTGGCTTGGTACTTTGGAGTAGAAAGACATGGGTACCCATTTTAGATTTGAGGGGATGTGTACTTTCCAAAAATATATGACTTTCTGGGGTGAGCGTACTTTTTACTAGCTTTATCCCACATATAATGATGTAAATGTGTTGATTTTGCTGGAGTTGAAATAACAGAAATGATTAATCATATGGGGGTATGTTCCCATTGGGGCCCCTACATGCCACATGCTTAGGTAAACCTATACATATTGGGCATCAAACTGTTCAGGGGACCCCTGGCGACCATATTTAGGGTGTTTTATTTGATTACTTTATGACCTGCAGGAGATAAGATACTATAGACTGGAAGCTTTGAAAGGGTTTTTTTTTAAAAAAAATCACAAATTTTGATAAAAACCAATAACTTTAGGAAAGCATTGTGACTTGATAGTTTGGAGCAGACAGACAATTCTAACTATTCTGGATTCCCCAGAATCTGTTCTTTCCAAAAATGTACAATTTTCTGGGATAAACCTTCTGTTAGTGGAATTTTTGGCAGCTTTCTGTAGCAGTGCTTTGGAAATTTGGTAGTGTACTGCTGGGAGTTTTTGACCTATACAAGTGAGAAATCTCCATAAAACTATATATATTTGGTATTGGCACGTTCAGGAGACATGGGACTTTCCAAATCAGTTGTATATTTGTGCATAAAATAATTTTTGTTTCTGGTATGTGTGTTTATATTATTGAAAATTTGATTTTTTTTTGCATTTTTAAACATTTAGACGCCTATATCTTGTTACAGAATTGGAATTACACAAAAATTATACCATATTCTGAAAGCTTAGGTTGTTCTGAAAAAAATGATATATTGTTTTCCTGGGTAAACTAAATGTCCCCCCTTGGAAAGGCCCCTAAAGTGAAACAGTGCAAAATGTTCAAAAACTGTCTGGCAATACAAGTTCCGCTTTGACCAAAACGGCTGGCAGTAAAAGGGTTAAAGAGACACTGGTACTTTTTGTTGAAGGTGAAACCATTCTGCCTCTCGCTCACTTAGAGAAAGAGGGACCCACATACATAGTGGCTCTCGCCCTCTCGCCCTAATACAGTGATTAGCTATGGGGGCTATGAGTAAGTGCATTAAGTATGAAAAGGGTAAGACTTTGTATAAGATGTTTTGTTAAATAAAAAAAAATATTCTTTCTACTTTTCTTTGACCAAAAAGAAAAGTAAATATAGTTATGATATTTTTATAAATATTACCCTGATTATTCCGGGAAGCAATAATGGTCTCTTTACTCTTCGGAGTAGCCTTTCATATAAAGCGCGCATCCTCGTAGCTACCCCTTCACATTATTATATTTACCCATATCCATGTTTCTCCATAGCAGCCAACTGACCAGCTTACAATGTGAGTAAATTAAGCATCAGTTATAAATACGGATATCTTTCTCTCCAGACCATCTACTATGTAACATAAAAGACTGGGCCATACACTTGTTCCTTTGGATAGTTCACTGCTTTGGCCAAATTGTTGTAAATGTTGTATATTGCAAGCCCTACGCCCTAGTACATATGTGTTACACTGGGGCAGCAGTAGCATGAAGCATGTTTCCCTTTCTACATGAGTCTGTGGGCTGCCCCCGGGGCAATCTCTGGAGACTCTTACATCCTCTCTGCCCCACTACACACACACACACAAGCATTGCACAAGGTTTTTGTAATCTCACAAATCACTGTGAGAGCTGAGAATATCATTTCTGCCTTAAGGTGCCCATATACGTGAAGATCCACTCGCTTGGCGAGGTCGCCAAGCGTGCGGATCTTCTCCCGATATGCCCACCTACGGGTGGGTGATATCGGGGAAAATGTAGGCTAATTCGATCGTTTGGCCCTGGTGCCAAACGATCGAATTATAATGGCGGCAATGGGGCAATCGGTTGGGGACTGCATCAACGAGCCGATGCGGTCCCCGATTCGACTAAATCTTTTAACCTGTCCGATTGATATCTGGCCAATTTCAGGCATGCCCCCCATTCCTGCCCCTACACAGGCCGATAAGCTGCCGAATCGGTCCAAGGGACCAATATCGGCAGCTACAATCGGCCCGTGTATGGCCACCTTTACAGAACCTTTTGTAAGGCTTTTGGCAACATATATTGCCATATTTATTAGCCTTCATACCCGATCCAGTAGGGATAGTAGCGATTTAAACCTACAATTCCTTTGGTTTTGAACGAACTCATACTTAGGTACAAAGACTGCGTAGGAATTTTTATCCCTTTATTTCCTTTCTTTTTCTATTGTTTTAACGAATTTGTGATTTTAAATAAACTTAAATAAACATATTTTTATTTGTAAGTTCAGTGGTGTGCCAGTAAAAGTGTAACCTTTCTTTGTTTAATATTGGTAATCCCTTTGAACACACTGTGCACCCACTCTTTCTTGTGCGAAGTTTTTGTTCTTGTATACCTTTACAGAACCCACAATAAACTATGAGAGGTAGAAGCCCATTAGTAGATATGAGTTGATGCTAAGGAAGCAAGGGGAAATTCAGCGTATACATGTGCAACTGATTTCAATCTTATGGTCAATATGTGTGGATTTTATTTCTAATGCTAGTGAACTTCCAAAAATCCCTAATGCAGTGTGGGGCTGGCGCCACCTGCTGGGGGTATTAGGGTAGTGGCAGAGCTTAGGGTCGGACTGAGCCAGTGGGGCACCGAGTGGGACCAGACCCAGTCCCCATGGCCCTCTAGCGCTGTCTGATCTCCCTCCTCCTGATGCGCCGAAGACAAGTAAAAAGGTAAGGCTGTGGTGGGGGCCCATTTGGAGGTGCCTTGGGCGGTAGTCCTGGTGGACCCTGCAGAAGCCGGTACGACCCTTGCAGAGCTCAATGTGAAGGCCAACAAGGGTGAGATTTAAGGAGAAAGTGGGGCATTCTTAGCCGAAGGACTGATGTTTTGTTAGATCTCTAACACCGCTACGAGCAAAGTGGCGGAACTTGAACGCAGCGCGTACACATAAATATTTGCAATTTGCAATTATGCCGTGTTTAAAAAGCTCTTAGGGAGAATTGTAACATGAATATAAATTCACAATTACATACCTCCCAACTGTGCTGATTTTCGCAGGACAGTCCCTCTTTTGACAGCTCAGGCGCCAGTTTCCGGATTCTTACTGAAAAGTCCCTCATTTCCCTTTGATCTCCTGCACTGAAGCTAAAAAAGACACACATTTAATTAAATAAGTTGCTTTTGGCAGAGAACCCAGAAAGATAAGGAGCTTCAGCTGCACTTAGATACATTGTTTCTCACATTTAATTAAATAAGTAGCTTTTGGCAGAGAGCCCAGAAAGATAAGGAGCTTCAGCTGCACTTAGATACATTGTTTCTCACATTTAATTAAATAAGTAGCTTTTGGCAGAGCCCAGAAAGGTAAAAAGCCCCCCTGCATACAACTGTAACTAATAAGCTAAACAGGTCTCTTGGGGGGACTGAGATTTTGAAGCTTAAAGGGCAAGTTCACCTTCATTAGCAAAACAGTGTAAGAACACATGAAACAAGACCCCAAAACCCCCAGAAATGTGTTCAAACTTTAAATAACCTGACAAATTTAGTCAAATGGGAGTGGTGTTTAGGGGGTGTGGCTGAAACAAATGGGCGTGGCCGTGCTACGTGAAGCAATTATTTTTGTCCCTCTTTCCATGTTTAAAATGTTGGGAGGTATGCAATTATGTTTGTGTTTTAAATACATTATAAACCCACGCGGGTTGAATATTCTCACTGTGTGAATCACTCTGCGCTGCGTGCGTTTTATAAATCAGCCCCATTGAGTGTAAGTTGGCGGGGGTGGGATGTATGGAGAGAAATGAATTTGATTGGTGTCTGTGGTCACACTGCAGGGGCATAGTGTTGCTATCGAAAGAGTTAAAGTTTCAGGAAAAATGAGTTCCAACTTGTCTGAAAACTGACCAAATGCATGAATGTAATACCTACCCCTCCCTAGGGCCGGACGTTACACCACAAAAATGGGCGTGGCATCTGGGGGTGGGGCGTGGCCAAAAATAGAATTGGATTTGAGAAAAAAGGGACAGAATGTTCTGCCGCGTGTAAGGAGAATTTTCTTGGCCACGCCCACACCCCCAGGTGTCACGCCCATTTTGTGGTGTAACCTCTAACTAAACTAACAAAAACTAATATAGTGCAGTAGTTCTTTTATGAATTTTAACACCCTGTTGTGTACCTCTAAAATTCAACATGAAGGTGTACTTCCCCTTTAAAATATATGGTCATTAGAATGAGAAATAAAAAGTTTTGAAGTGGGCAGCCCTTTGAAAAACGAGGATGTCCGGTTTAAAGGGGACCCGTCACCCTAAGAAATAATTCCAAATCCTTTTCTATCATGTTAGTTGAACAAAATAAAATTTACTTACACTGTATACATTATTATTATTGTTCCCTTCAGTCTTGGAATATACAGTCACAGCCAGCAGGGCGGCGCCATTTTGTGATCACTGTTATTAAGGCAAAGCTTTGTATCCCCCCAAAATCTTATGCATTTGCCATCGGGGGGATATCTAGGAAGTGCTGAATGGAAAGTTAAAGTAATTGTAATTAAAAATCTGAGCTGTCAATCATATATTGCCTGCCCCGCCTCTATGCCTGCGGCATAGAGGCCAGGCAGGCAATATATGATTGACAGCTCAGATTTTTAAATACATTTAGAACAAGTATGGGCGATTTTATTAAAATTTAAACTTTTATTATACAGCTTTTTATGTGTGGGTGACAGGTCCCCTTCAATGATAACTAAACCACATTTTTGGCCAGTTGAGACCCGAACAGGCCTTAGAAAAACCAAACTGTTTGGGTCAAAACTGTATATATATATCTAGGGTCAGAGTTGCCAGATTTATTTTTCCAAAGTCAGTTCTAAAACCAGCCCCAAACTAGCCAAAAGCCACTTCGAAAGTAGCCCAAAAATAGCCCAATATGCGCAATGAAAAAAATTCTAAAAAAAAAAGTATATATGGGAAACCTGCCTTTTTATAATCACTACCCATGCCCTGTGCCCCCTCTTCAGTGGGATGGCTGGTAATTCCAACAATCTCATACCCTATAGAGCAGGGAGCAGGTTGCAGAGCAGACAGTGCTTCTGTCTATACTAATTGCATGCTGGGTATTGTAGTTTTATATTATTCCTAGCTGTAGGCTAATTGTTAGATACAAACTACATTACCCAGCATGCACTGGGACAGGCACGTCAGGTTTACTAGGGGAAAAAACTTTGGCTAGTTTCCAAACTACAAACCTGCCAAGGCTAAAAAAAAATAGCCCAAATCTGTCCCTTGGCGGGTTAGTACTTTGGAAACCCGCCTGGGCTTTAAATTAGTAGCCTAATTTGGCAGAAAAACCGCCAACCTGGCAACCCTGTCTAGGGTGCAATAGAACGATTCCCCTCAAACAGCAGCAACAAAAACTACACTTCCCAGGGGGCACCGCGCCGCCGCTCTCTCTCCCAGCCCCGCCCTCCTAGTGTATGAACTGCGAGTCACCTGTGGTGACGTTTCCGTGGCTACCGGTTGTATGCCCGGTCAATTGCTTTCGTGCTGCCCATCGGAATTTCCATGTGTTCCATGCCCCCTACGTCCTTTAGCCGCACCGAATATCCCGGTTTTTAGGTTTCAGCTATTCATGACTGAACCTCTATGCTTTTCAGTCAGGCAATGACGAGGGCACCCTGGCGGTCCTAATCTCGTAGGACCCTCCCACCTCTCCAACCTTCCAGCCTGGGCCCGGGGCTGTCATTGGCGAAGGACCCGCACCATGCTGCAGGGAAGGCTGTTCGCCCGCTTCCTCCGTACGTAGCCAGACTGGCCCTGGGGGCTGGGGCAATAGCTTGTACTGTGCGGGGGCATTAGGGGGATCCGCTTGATAAAGATACTTGGTGGGTGGTGGGTTAGAGGGCATAATGGCAGAGGGGGGCAGAGTTGCACTAAGGCAGGCGAGTCCAAGCTGTGACTGACAGGTTGTCGCAGGGGATGCTGGGAGTTGTAAGTGAGCTACAGCCTGCTGGGCACATCCCTATACCTGTGGGGCTGTGTGGGGTACAGGAGTGGGGTACAGGGGGGCACTAATACTAACTGTGCTACCTGCTTGCCAGTAACCTTGCCCCAACCTGGGGGCTTCACCTTCACGGTAACTTGTACTAAGTTATACAGTGCCCTGTTGTTAGCAACTTTTCAATTGGTCTTCATTATTTATCTTTTATAGTTTTTCAGTTATTTGCCTCCTTCCAGATTTCAAATGGGGGTCACTGACCCCGGCAGCCAAAAACTATTGCTCTGTGAGGCTCCAGTTTTATTGTTATTGTTACTTTTTATTATTTATCTTTCTGTTTATGCCCTCGTCTATTCATATCCCCGTGTCTCTTCCAAACCACTGTCTGGTTACTAGGTTAAATTTAACCCCGGCAACTAGATAGCTGCTTAAAATGCCAAACTGAAGAAAAAGCTAAATCATTCAAAACCCGCAAATAATGAAAAATGAAGACTAATTGCATATTGCCTCAGAATAGCACACTCTACATCATACTAAAAGTTAATGTAAACACCTTGATAAGGAGGCGGATGAATGGGTAGTGAGTGGCACAGTGTGGGTCTCCGCAGCCAGGAGAGAAGTGGTTGGACTGGGCCAGTGCTACAGGGTATTGGGCTTGTGTGGGAGGGAAAGAGCCCAAATGGACCCATAAGGGAATGGCTATTGGCTGTGCAGGCTGCTGAGATTACTCAGTGTTGCAAAGCTCAGTCTCCCCCAGCGAGTCAGGTCTGTCAGGCTGCTGAGATTACTCAGTGTTGCAAAGCTCAGTGCCCCCCAGTGAGTCAGGTCTGTCAGGCTGCTGAGATTACTCAGTGTTGCAAAGCTCAGTCTCCCCCAGCGAGTCAGGTCTGTCAGGCTGCTGAGATTACTCAGTGTTGCAAAGCTCAGTGCCCCCCAGTGAGTCAGGTCTGTCAGGCTGCTGAGATTACTCAGTGTTGCAAAGCTCAGTCTCCCCCAGTGAGTCAGGTCTGTCAGGCTGCTGAGATTACTCAGTGTTGCAAAGCTCAGTCTCCCCCAGTGAGTCAGGTCTGTCAGGCTGCTGAGATTACTCAGTGTTGCAAAGCTCAGTGCCCCCCAGCGAGTCAGGTCTGTCAGGCTGCTGCCTTGTGTTACACTGTTTCAGGGGTCAGTCTCCCCCAGCGAGTCAGGTCTGTCAGGCTGCTGCCTTGTTTTACATTGTTTCAGGGGTCAGTCTCCCCCAGCGAGTCAGGTCTGTCAGGCTGCTGCCTTGTGTTACACTGTTTCAGGGGCCAGTCTCCCCCAGCGAGTCAGTTCTGTCAGGTTGCTGCCTTGTGTTACACTGTTTCAGGGGTCAGTCTCCCCCAGCGAGTCAGTTCTGTCAGGTTGCTGCCTTGTGTTACACTGTTTCAGGGGCCAGTCTCCCCCAGCGAGTCAGGTCTGTCAGGCTGCTGCCTTGTGTTACAGTGTTTCAGGGGTCAGTCTCCCCCAGCGAGTCAGTTCTGTCAGGCTGCTGCCTTGTGTTACACTGTTTCAGGGGTCAGTCTCCCCCAGCGAGTCAGGTCTGTCAGGCTGCTGCCTTGTGTTACACTGTTTCAGGGGTCAGTCTCCCCCAGCGAGTCAGTTCTGTCAGGCTGCTGCCTTGTGTTACACTGTTTCAGGGGTCAGTCTCCCCCAGCGAGTCAGGTCTGTCAGGCTGCTGCCTTGTGTTACATTGTTTCAGGGGTCAGTCTCCCCCAGCGAGTCAGGTCTGTCAGGTTGCTGCCTTGTGTTACACTGTTTCAGGGGCCAGTCTCCCCCAGTGAGTCAGGTCTGTCAGGCTGCTGCCCTGTGTTACACTGTTTCAGGGGTCAGTCTCCCCCAGCGAGTCAGGTCTGTCAGGCTGCTGCCTTGTGTTACACTGTTTCAGGGGCCAGTCTCCCCCAGCGAGTCAGGTCTGTCAGGCTGCTGCCCTGTGTTACATTGTTTCAGGGGTCAGTCTCCCCCAGCGAGTCAGGTCTGTCAGGCTGCTGCCTTGTGTTACATTGTTTCAGGGGTCAGTCTCCCCCAGCGAGTCAGGTCTGTCAGGCTGCTGCCTTGTGTTACACTGTTTCAGGGGCCAGTCTCCCCCAGCGAGTCAGGTCTGTCAGGCTGCTGCCTTGTGTTACACTGTTTCAGGGGTCAGTCTCCCCCAGCGAGTCAGGTCTGTCAGGCTGCTGCCTTGTGTTACACTGTTTCAGGGGTCAGTCTCCCCCAGCGAGTCAGGTCTGTCAGGCTGCTGCCTTGTGTTACACTGTTTCAGGGGTCAGTCTCCCCCAGCGAGTCAGGTCTGTCAGGCTGCTGCCTTGTGTTACATTGTTTCAGTCAGAGCCCCCAGGGGCAGGGAATAGAAATGGACACACTGCTTCTAATAGCAATTATATATACAAATAACTTAACACCCATTGCAAATGTGTAATGAATATATATTGCTAAGTTGCTTAGAATTAGGTTTTCTTTTATTAGGCAAAAATGATATGGGTTGACTTGTCATTTAAGGGAAGGTGTTCTACCCATACTGCCACTGTGCCATTATATTCATTTATTTGTTATAAAACAAAAAAATAAACTTTTACTTCTGTTCCAATGTAAAACTCAGAGTAATGTACATATACAGGTATGGGATCTGTTATCCAGAATCCGTGAGACATGGGGTTTTCCAGATAAGGGATCTTTCCATAATTTGGATTTCCATACCTTAAGTCTACTTTAAAATAATTTAAACAGTAATTAAATCCAAAAGGATTGATTCCCTTTTCTCTGTAATAATAAAACAGTACCTGTACTTGATCCCAACTAAGATATAATTACCCCTTATTGGGGGCAGAACAGCCCTATTGGGTTTATTTCATGGTTAAATGATTCCCTTTTCTCTGTAATAATAAAACAGTACCTGTACTTGATCCCAACTAAGATATAATTACCCCTTATTGGGGCAGAACAGCCCTATTGGGTTTATTTCATGGTTAAATGATTCCCTTTTCTCTGTAATAATAAAACAGTACCTGTACTTGATCCCAACTAAGATATAATTACCCCTTATTGGGGGCAGAACAGCCCTATTGGGTTTATTTAATGGTTAAATGATTCCCTTTTCTCTGTAATAATAAAACAGTACCTGTACTTGATCCCAACTAAGATATAATTACCCCTTATTGGGGGCAGAACAGCCCTATTGGGTTTATTTAATGGTTAAATGATTCCCTTTTCTCTGTAATAATAAAACAGTACCTGTACTTGATCCCAACTAAGATATAATTACCCCTTATTGGGGGCAGAACAGCCCTATTGGGTTTATTTCATGTTTAAATGATTTTCAGCAGACTTAGGCTATGGAGACCTAAATTACAAAAGATCCCTTATCTGGAAAACACCAGGTCCTGTTCATTCTGGATAATAGTTCCCATACCTGCAATACTTTTTAAAAATGTGAATTATTTGTTTAAAATTGTGTCTGTGGGAGATAGCCTTTCTGTAATTGGGAACTTTCTGGATAATGGGGTTTCCGGATAACGGCTCCCATACCTGTACTTGTCAGGGTTGCAATGGGGCCTCAGTAGAGTAGCCTTTCCCTGCGCTGCTGGCGTTTGCATAGTGTTGCGCTGCTACTTTCCCTTTGCCCTTTGCAGACACAGAGGTTAATGGTTACCTTTCCCGGTTCCCTAACGCCAGTGACGTACAAAGTGCAACAGTGTGGCGAGTAGAAGTTGCTCCGTCAGGCAGTTGGGTGTATAAACCCCCGGGTTGGACCTTTGTGCCAGTAGCTTTATACAGAGCCGGTGTTTACTGGATACTCTGTGCCCTCTGCTCTCATTCCTCTCAGCGCCTACAGCTGAATTTCTTGTTTGGCCGTACCTGTGTAATTATACTGTGAACCTTGGCTGAGTGTGAGTGACCTCTTGGGGAGTGTGAGTGACCTCTCAGGGCCAAAACAATTTTGTTTTTTTTGCACAGTTTTTAGCTGAAGGTGCCCTTGGCTGAAGCATTCCCTCCTTGCCCTTTCACCTCAAAGAAATGCTTTATTATTTGTTCTTTAGAATTTTCTTTCCAGCTTTCCAATGGGGGTCACTGACCCCAGCAGCTAAAAAACTATTGCTTTGTGAGGCTACAGTGTTATTATTGTTACTTTTTATTCCTTATTTTTCTATTCAGCCCCTCTTCTGTTCATATATTAGTCTCTCGTTCAAATTACTCCCTGGTTGCTAAGGTAATTTGGACCCTAGCAACCAAATAACTGCTGAAACTCCCAACTGCAGAGCTGCTGAACAAAAAATGAAATAATTACAAAAAATTGTTTTATTATTATTGTTACTTTGTATTCCTTATCTTTCTATTCAGTTCCTCTCCTATGCATATTCCGGTCTCTCATTCACACCACTGCCTGGTTGCTTAGGTAAACAAGACCCTAGCAACCAGATAGCACGGGGGAATGATGTGATAGTGCTGCATTGGTGCCCTGGCTGAGAAGGAATCTGTGCTTTTGCCTTTCAGTACAGCAGAATGGAGTACGGCAATGCTCCTACACAGCTTCCAGGAAGCACCTGTATATAGATAAGGACACGAGGGTTATCTGCCAAGGCTTCACTGGGAAGCAGGTATGTATATACTACTTTATTATGTTATACAGCATTGTTATGCATTAAAGGACATGTAAACCCCATGAAGGGAACAGCCTCTTTGTAATCCTTAAACCTGCCACTCTGGTTGTTTAAAGGTTAATAGTAAGGCCGCAGCACCCCCTGAATCACTTGGTTCCTTCCCCTCCTCTGTTGGCTTCTGAGCATGCTCAGTTCTTCTCAGCTCAGATTACTAAACACGCCCTCCAGTCTAGCAGCCAATAAAGAGATTGCGGGTTCCCATAGAAATTCTCACTATTCATCCAGGTCATGGTATCTCTAGTATAAATAAATCTAAAGCAACTGGACTTGTTTTTTGGACTGTTTGATATCCATCCAAGAGGGGGGTAACTTGACAACAGAAGTATACAGGGAACCCACTCATACGGATTAATATCTGTTGTTCGATTCCCACCATCTGCTGGAACACAAACTGGGGGCATTTGAACCCCAAGAGGAATAACCGTCCTGAGACAGAGAGAAGGCGCAATATAGTCACCCCCATATGTAGCAGGAGTGTCGGAGAAACTCAGGAGAATTTTCAACAAACACCACATCCCTGTGTTTTTCAAACCCAGCAACACACTGAGACAAAAACTTGTACCCCCAAAGGATCCAACACCAAAGGAAAAACAAAGCAATGTTGTATACGCAGCCCAGTGTAGCGAGGAGTGCACAGACCTTTACACTGGGGAGACAAAGCAACTGCTCTCCAAGCGAATGCCTCAGTATAGGAGGGGGGGGGGGGACTCTACAGGCCAGGACTCTGCTGTATTTCTGCACCTAAAAGAGATACTAGACTATACTAGACATAGAAATTCTGCTCAGCTGTCTTTTTTTTGTTCTAACCTCCTCTCCTGAGCTCAGCTTAACCTTTGCAGTGCTCAAACAAAATAGAACTTTTTATCAACGTAACTTCTGCCTGTGTAAGCCTGCATTCTCCATTACATACATGAAAATAGGAACAGCTGGTTATATGAATTTTATTGCATTTGTTCACCTGTTTGGCCTGTGATCAGGTAACAAGTCAAGCAAATGTATATAGTTTTAGGCTGGAGTCAGACAAGTAAATAATTGCCTCCCATGTCCCTGGGTGTGCGGCTAGCTCTGCTCAGGAACCGGCTTCATTCCCAAGAGAATTTTACCCCTGTGACTTTAACCCAGAATGTTTAGGCTTCACATATTCTATTCGCTCTAACATTTAGTCCTACCTTCCATCAGAGAGATACAGTATAGATTCCAACAAGCCTTGCATTACACTATAAGCAGTCAAATAGGCCCAACTGTGTCGCCTGGGTCACCTTGAATGCAAAGGGTTAAAGCTGGCAGTGTACTCACTGCTACTATATATAGCACATACAAGCAGCATAACTATGCACTATACATGTAGCCTGTAAAGCTGATTAAACCCAAACACACACACTATCCAACAATTCATAGGGGTCCCCTTCCCCCGGGTTCAGCTGTTGTCTATGGGTCTCTGTGTGTTACATAATACATACATGTAACATAATACAATTGGCCAGACCCCTTTATGCCAATATGGCAAGCTTCTTAGTTATTGCCTTGGAGTCCAGCAAGTAAAAGACCCCTCAGTGATTGGTAGAACTGCGGCATTAGGATGGTGAGGCTAAGGCTAGGGGGCAGATTTATCAGAATGTTGAGTTTAGAGCTTAGTACATAAAAACTCACCCACATTGTATTCATTCCTATGGGATTTGTATTAGTGTGTTTATCAAATGGGGACATAACTTTCACCCACTGATAAATAAGCTTCTAAAAAAATCCCATAGGAATTTACAGAACTGAATCCACTATTTTCAGATTTGTCCGAACCCCCCCCCCCCAATCCTTTGTAAAAGAATCGTCCGAATTCTAATGTGCATATGTGAATTAGGATATGATAGGGTTAAAGAGCTAATCTCTCTAAATCCAATGTGTCCAGTCCACGAGGGGTTCCATTGCTCCAGGGGCGCCCAACGATACCCGCCCCTTTACATTAGCTGGAATGGGCCCTTAATAGTTTGCCTAAATTCTGCAAAAAAAAAGTGCCTGCATTTGGCCAAATCCAAAACTGAAAGCTAAATTTGCTGCGTGGCTAAAATAAACGTTAAATTTATGTGTTTTTATTTCTCAGGGTACCTTTCACAGCCAGCAAGCTTTGGAATATGGAACCAAGTTAGTTGGGGGAGTCTCACCTGGGAAAGGTGGAAGCGCTCATCTTGGCTTGCCGGTCTTCAACTCCGTGGCAGAGGTTAGTCTGTTGTACAACATGCTGATATGGGCTGCAGAACTACCGGCAGTAAGAACATATCCGTTATGGACTCGTGTAGACATATACATAGTGCCGGTATTGCTTGGGTTTCCCCTGTGTGTGTGTGTGTGTGTGTGTGTGTGTGTGTGTGTGTGTGTACGTGCCAATCCGTTTAACTCTAATCCCCCTCACTGCAGGCCAAGGAAGCCACCGGGGCCACTGCCTCAGTCATTTACGTGCCACCTCCGTTTGCCGCTGCTGCAATCCACGAAGCTATAGATGCCGAGATATCCCTGGTAGTGTGCATTACAGAAGGAATCCCCCAGCAGGACATGGTGCGGGTCAAACACAGGCTGCTTCGCCAGACTACAACGCGGTTAATTGGCCCCAACTGTCCCGGAGTGATTAATGTGAGTTTATAGTTATGGACTATCTTGGATTGATATATAGTGATTATATAGTGAATAAACTACCTCCTGTTGTAAAATATAGGGATATTATAAGTCACAGAGGAGTTCCTTATAATATATAGTGAATAAAGTGCCCCCTATTGTAACATATAGGGATATTATAAGCCCCCGAGGAGTTCCTTATAATATATAGTGAATAAAGTGCCCCCTATTGTAACATATAGGGATATTATAAGCCCCCGAGGAGTTCCTTATAATATATAGTGAATAAAGTGCCCCCTATTGTAACATATAGGGATATTATAAGCCCCCGAGGAGTTCCTTATAATATATAGTGAATAAAGTACCCCCTATTGTAACATATAGGGATATTATAAGTCACAGAGGAGTTCCTTATAATATATAGTGAATAAAGTACCCCCTATTGTAACATAAAGGGATATTATAAATCACCGAGGAGTTCCTTATAATATATAGTGAATAAAGTACCCCCTATTGTAACATATAGGGATATTATAAGTCACAGAGGAGTTCCTTATAATATATAGTGAATAAAGTACCCCCTATTGTAACATAAAGGGATATTATAAATCACCGAGGAGTTCCATGACCATATAAAGGTACAAGGCCGAAGGCTGACTTCTGATATCCTTGTATTTTATAACAAGGGGTACTTTATTATAATATACAAGTTCCAGTGAGTCATGTGACCGAAATGACATCACTAACCACCGTTATAGTTAAATCATTTAGTTTGGTCCCATAGAGAAATGACCAAACTGCTATAGGGCATTAGTCACTGGTAACTCTTTTTATATATTATATATGATACAATTCAGTTTTTTGTAACTTAAAATTTTATTGAAATGAAAATTAAACATAACTGCCAGATTACCGCAGCAAACCCCCCCTCCCTCCCCCACAGCAGCAGATCAGCAGAGCAATGGGAAGGGAACAAGATAGCAGCTCCCAGTAGGTATCAGAATAGCACTCAATAGTAAGAAATCCAAGTCCGGCTTGGGACTCCTCCAGTTACATGGGAGTAGGAGAAACAATAGGTTAGCTGAAAGCAGTTCTAATGTGTAGCGCTGGCTGAAAGCTCAGACTCAGGCACACTTTACTGCTGCGCTGCAAGTTGGAGTGATATCCCCCCCTCACCCCCAGCAGCCGATCAGCAGAACAATGGGAAGGGAGCAAGATAGCAGCTCCCAGTAGGTATCAGAATAGCACTCAATAGTAAGAAATCCAAGTCCGGCTTGGGACTCCTCCAGTTACATGGGAGTAGGAGAAACAATAGGTTAGCTGAAAGCAGTTCTAATGTGTAGCGCTGGCTGAAAGCTCAGACTCAGGCACAAGGCACTGAGATGGCGCCTACACACCAATATTACAGCTACAAATACATTTGTTGGTTCAAGAATAAAAGGTTAAATGGCAGAGGGAATTATTTGCTGTGTAAGTGTCATTTAGAGATAAAAAGTACCCCATAAATATCAGAAAAGTGGGGATGTGTTTGTGTAGGGAACCCAAAAATGTTAGGCACCCCCAGTCATTGTAACCGACCTGGGGTACACGTAGAAAGAGAAAGCAGAAAGAGGATAACTCACTGAGGAGTGCCCCAGGCCGGTGCAGTTTTTTGACCCTGGGGTATCCGGTAAGTGATCACAATCACAAGAGGGGGCACATTTGGCACCTCCCAATGATTAACCCTTTCCTTCTCCTTTAAGTAAAAAACATTCTTCAAAAAGTTAGATAATAGTAAAAATTTACAGCACTGCTGAAAAGCATTAGCTTTTTTTTTTTTAAATGCATTTCCCCCCCCCTCTACTATGGGTCCCATTGATTTCAAAGGATTCTATGAAGCCCAGAGTAGTATCAACTGACATACATTGCTAAGCGATTCTGCGCTAATATAATCCGGCAAATTGGCAAATATTGTTCTTTTTATAAAATCTCAGATATCATTCATTATACACCGAGGTTTTATGATTTTGTTTTTCCTCTTTTTTTTGTTTTTTTTAATTTGAGTTTTCTTTATTTGTTAGCCTGGTGAATGTAAAATTGGGATCATGCCTGGGCACATTCACAAAAAAGGGAGGATTGGTAAGTAATATTATTATTTCTGAATGCAAAAGACTGTTGGGGGGCCAGACTATAGTCACCCACCCCACCCCCTGCTCCTGCTTCCCCCACATTGTCCATCGTCCCTCTACCAGCTCCCCCCCAACCCCCGCTCCACTCAGTCCGTCCTACCTCCCTCCCCCAGCTCACCGCTGAGTCCACTCTCTTCCAGAACCTCCCACCCCGTCCTCCCTCTTTCTGCTCCGCCCGTCCTCCCTCTTCCTGCTCCGCCCGTCCTCCCTCTTCCTGCTCCGCGAGTCCTCTCTCTGCCAGCTCCCCCCCTGCTCCATCCATCCTCCCTCTCCCAGCTCCTGCTGCTGCCCACTGAGTCCTCCCTCTCCCAGCTCCTCCCTCCTGCTACTAGCTGAGTCCTCTCTCTGCCAGCTCCCCCCCCCCGCTCCGTCCATCCTCCCTCTCCCAGCTCCTGCCCACTGAGTCCTCCCTCCCGCTGCCCACTGAGTCCTCTCTCTGCCAGCTCCCCTGTCCCGTTCCTCGCTGAGTCCTCTCTCTGCCAGCTCCGTTGTCCTCCCTCTCCCAGCTCCCCTGTCCCTCTCCCCGCGGAGTCCTTTCTCTGCCAGCTCCCCTGTCCCGCTCCCTGCGGAGTCCTCTCTCTGCCAGCTCCGTTGTCCTCCCAGCTCCCTCCTCCCACTCCCCTCTGAGTCCTCTCTCCCTGGCCAGGGATGAGTACGCAGCGGTGGCGGTTAAATTACCCTGGGGGGCTGGATCCGGCTCACGGGCCGTAGTTTGAAGATCCCTGCTCTAAATCATACTAAAAGTTAATTTAAAGTTGAACATCCCCTTTAAAGCTGAACCATGCCAGTTCTGGCTGTTGGGCCGGTTACAGGGCTGGGCACCATACTGTATTTTACTTCCCGCATAGCGGAAAACTAACTTTCCCGTTGGAATGAAATACGCCGTGTATTTACAGCCCCCTGAGAGCGTTCCTTAATGCACCCAGAGTTTCCATCAGAAAGAGTAGGTTTTTACGAGAAGATGTTGTGTCCTCGCTGAGACTATCATCCCTTCTCCGGCACAAAGGGGGATAAACAAGAGCGATTGCTTTCATTTAGGGAGCGCGGTATTTATTACACACTCTGTCCCGTTTGCCCTGCCGATCGCTCGCTACATACATTACGGCCCAAGCGTATTTGCTTATTCCATACGAGCGCAAGCGGAGACGGGGGGAAAGATAAATTCCGGCAGGGCAGATTGATGGCCCTTCCCAAACAGTATTAACGGGAGAGAAGCGGTTTGGGACGCCGCTATTTTATTTCTCCGGACGCCGCCTGTGTCCCCGGGGGTCTCCGTGTATGTATTCTTATGGGTTCTTTAGAGATGAACGGCTCTAGTCTCCCCATTACTCATTCTCTCCCTTATATTCAAGCGGCGGAGTTTGCTGCAAAGTGAGCACTTCATCAGGCCCGGGAGTCGATCAAACAGGAGCGATCGTGTCTCTCTGTCTGCAGTTCCGCCAATCTAAAGGGAATGTCTTTTTCCCCCACGGGCTATAGAAGAAAGAATGTACCATGTATTACACTTGGGCCATTGATATACATTGGTGTAGTCTATACACAATAAGCTGTACCCCCATACTGTACTGTCTAAGGGAAACACTATATGGCACCTCCTACCCATATGTATAAATACAAATATACAGAGAAGGAATGTTCTGGGCACACAATAAGCTGTACCCCCATACTGTACTGTCTAAGGGAAACACTATGGCACCTCCTACCCATATGTATAAATACAAATATACAGAGAAGGAATGTTCTGGGCACACAATAAGCTGTACCCCCATACTGTACTGTCTAAGGGAAACACTATGGCACCTCCTACCCATATGTATAAATACAAATATACAGAGAAGGAATGTTCTGGGCACACAATAAGCTGTACCCCCATACTGTACTTTCTAAGGGAAACACTATGGCACCCCCAACCCATATGTATAAATCGTATTACACTTGGGCCATTGATATACATTGGTGTAGTCTATACACAATAAGCTGTACCCCCCATACTGTACTGTCTAAGGAAAACACTATGGTACCCCCTACCCATATGTATAAATACAAATATACAGAGAAGGAATGTTCTGGGCACACAATAAGCTGTACCCCCATACTGTACTGTCTAAGGGAAACACTATGGCACCTCCTACCCATATGTATAAATACAAATATACAGAGAAGGAATGCTCTGGGCATACAATAAGCTGTACCCCCATACTGTACTGTCTAAGGGAAACACTATAGCACCTCCTACCCATATGTATAAATACAAATATACAGAGAAGGAATGCTCTGGGCATACAATAAGCTGTACCCCCATACTGTACTGTCTAAGGGAAACACTATGGCACCCCCTACCCATATGTATAAATACACATATACAGAGAGGGAATGTTCTGGGCACACAATAAGCTGTACCCCCATACTGTACTGTCTAAGGGAAACACTATGGCACCCCCTACCCATATGTATAAATACAAATATACAGAGAAGGAATTTTCTGGGCACACAATAAGCTGTACCCCCATACTGTACTGTCTAAGGGAAACACTATGTCATCCCCTACCCATATGTATAAATACAAATATACAGAGAAGGAATGTTCTGGGCACACAATAAGCTGTACCCCCATACTGTACTGTCTAAGGGAAACACTATGTCATCCCCTACCCATATGTATAAATACAAATATACAGAGAAGGAATGTTCTGGGCACTTTCTCCCTATTTCCCTGGGCCAAAGTCTTCTCGCTCGATTGCTGCCCTGGGGAGCAGTTCCCATTTGGGCTTGTACCGGGGTGAGGGACACAGGGTGAGGAGAAATGTGCCACATTGCTAATGTAAGGAGAGAGAAGCCAGTGGCTGCCATTGATGTGTAAGGCTACTCCCCTGGGAGGAGCCCTAGGTGCCATACAAGAAGCGCCCCTACACTCAAAATGGAGAACAGAAAGAAAAAGCATAGACGGTCTCAAGGCTACAAGTCCATCTGCTGAGCGTCCCTGTGGCCCGTGGCACCTTGGTAAGGGCATGAAAAGATAGGGGGCAAATTTTTATTGCACAGAAAGATCGTCCAAATTTTAGGGAAAGAACCACAATCAACTGCCGGCCAATCAACGCACAGCAGCCCCACCATCTGCCCAACAGAACTTGGCCAACACAAACCCCAACTGGCCAAACTCCTCCTGCCATTGGGATTAAAGGTCAGTAAAGCCCAATATCTTTAGCTACAAGGGGAAGAATGAAGCTTTTAAAGCAAAGTTCCCCCCCCCCGGGGCAATATGTGCCTGGCCAGTTTCTGTTTCTGCCCCAGTCTCACTGTTCTATTCCAGCTGGGGTGCCGGTACAAGTGCTTTATTATTTCCCCCGACTGATGTGAGATACGGAGGGGGCTTTGCTGGAGTTTGGAGGTTGCTGTTTTGCCCCTGGAACTGGGAGAGACAATTGCAACTTGTATATACATTCCCCTTCATTGTGCCAGTATGGCGGTGCCCCTTATAGATGCCAAGGTGAGAGCCCCTAACAAACCACTTCTGGGCCCTCGAGGAGATAATTGGCTTTCAGACTCGTTGCTTTGTCATTGCCCCCCCCCAAACCTGCGCTTGAATTTGAATAAAAGCTCCACAAGAGGATTAGTATTCGGCACATCTCCTCGCCCGGGAAAGGACCCATAAAACTGAAAATTGAAAAATCAAATAGGAATGCAATTACATTTTGCCGAGAATATTTTTTGTGCGCTCATAAAGCGCTAGCTTAATGGTTTAGTCCTAGCGCCACTTCCATTTTGGAGCTGAATAAAAAGCCTCTCCAACGTGCGAGAGTGCATTGTGTGCGGGGGGTTCCGCGGGAGCAACGCGGGAGAGGGGGCCATAAAGCATTTTGGCTTTTTGTTGCAAATTCAATAGGAAATAGCTCAGTCTATGCACCCAGTTAATCCTGTTTTCATTTTCTTCTCTTGCTCGAAATGCCAACTGCCCCACTGCCTTAATATCCCCATAGAGAGTCTGTATAAACTGTATATAAACTGTATTTGTCTCCGGTTAGAGAATAATAAGGCTTTACTTTTATTTATGTTGTACCCCTATTCTCAATACAAGGGTATCAGAAGGGTCCAGTGGGTTCATTTCCATGTAACGGCATCTAATCCCGTTATACAGGGAACTCTGAGTATCACTCATGTATTATAAGGGATAATGTACCCCCTACTGTAAATGATAAGGATATTAGCAGTCACTGAGGGGTTCTGTGCCCATATAAAGGCACAAGGCTGCAGGCTGAGTTATACAGGGAACTCTGAGTATCACTCATGTATTATAAGGGATAATGTACCACCTACTGTAAATGATAAGGATATTAGCAGTCACTGAGGGGTTCTGTGCCCATATAAAGGCACAAGGCTGCAGGCTGAGTTATACAGGGAACTCTGAGTATCACTCATGTATTATAAGGGATAATGTACCCCCTACTGTAAATGATAAGGATATTAGCAGTCACTGAGGGGTTCTGTGCCCCCCATATAAAGGCACAAGGCTGCAGGCTGAGTTATACAGGGAACTCTGAGTATCACTCATGTATTATAAGGGATAATGTACCCCCTACTGTAAATGATATATTTAATAATGTATAATAATAGCCCCCTCTCCTGTACTCCAGCCCCCTCTGCTATACCCCCAGCCCTCTCTCTGCTATACCCCCAGCCCTCTCTCTGCTATACCCCCAGCCCTCTCTCTCCTCTACCCCCAGCCATTGGGGGCAGGTCAGCATATATTTTAAAAATACTGACAAACATTTGGTGCTGGTTGGAAGGGGCAGGTTAGGGGTGGGCTGATCCCCCAAGCCTTTGTATCGCTAGTATCCAGTATATTTACTGTCTGCACCTTGAGCTACTCAGTTCTCTATGTTCTCAGTCCTGTTTGTTACACTATTGCACACGTATATATAATATACACACACACACACACACACACACACACACATATATAATATTTATACACACACACATATATATATATGCATTATCAGACTCATGACCCACATAGTACCATGATTATAATGTATCCCCTCTTGCCATCCCATTCCTGCCAGTTTGGATGAGAATAGTAAAGACTACTATATAATACAAGTTGTGCCTCCCGTCTCGGCTGCCCGGGGTCACCTTGCTCAGTGTTTGGTGCAGTGCGAGGGGGGAAAGTGCTGTCAACAGAAACAGAATTATTTTGCACGTGTAGCGGCTCAGTAGGAGCACAAGGGGGCGCCGTTACTGCAGGATCGGCTGGTTGCTGTGCAGAATCTCTCCGTGCTGGGAGTGTGAGGCTAATCTGTTATGCCGGCCTGTACCATTTCCCTTCCGTTCCTTAATTAACTGTAATGCACTACACGCTGAATTGATCTCCCCAGCAAAATAATAATACGGCTGCTCGTATACACCCCCCACAGCTGTGCTGCCTGCCTGTCTGGCTCATGTGGGTGTCTCTGGCCCCACAACCCTCTCCCATGGCCCTACCCACCCCACGGCTACTCATTTACTCACTGTGGCCAATCATACATGTCAGTGTGAGTATAAATGATTAATAAACACTGCTATCACCGGCGTATGGGATATTAAAGGGAAACTACACCCCCAGAATGAATACGTAACCAACAGTTTATATTATGTTAAGTGGCCTATTAAAGAATCTCCCCAAACTGGAATATATATATCAGTAAATATTGCCCTTTTACATCCTTTCCCTTGAGCCGCCATTTAGTGATGGGCTGTGTGCTCCCTCAGAGATCAGCTGACAGGAAGTGATGCAGCTCTAACTGTAACAGGAAGTAGTGTGGGAGCAAAAGGCAGAACTCTGCCCATTCATTGGCTGATGGGGCCTAGCATGTATGTGTGCCTTGGCTTGTTTGTGTGCACTGTGACTCCTATGATCCCAGGGGGCGGCCCTTAGTACCTAAAATGGCAGTTTCCTATTTAGGATTACCCAATGGCACATACTGCTAAACAAGTATATTTATATGAAAATGGTTTATTTAGATGAAGCAGGGTTTTACATATGAGCTGGTTTATGCATTGTTTGGGGGTATAGTTTCCCTTTAAGTGGCGGCTGTGCCATACAGATCACATGATTCACTTTCTCTTCTCTCTCTCTCTCCCTGGCAGGGATCGTGTCCAGATCCGGCACCCTGACCTATGAAGCCGTGCATCAGACCACCCAGGTTGGATTGGGACAGTCACTGTGCGTCGGTAGGTCCCTCGCGCTTCCTGTTGGGGCTCAGGGAGGGGGCAGATGGGGCAATTGCTGAGTTACAGTTCTAGTATGAGCTGCGGGAATAAGGGCATGATGGGTCGGGCCCATACAGTAGGAGCGCAGTACAGCAATACATTTACTGGCACAGAAGGGAATAGGGCACAGGGTATTCCTTGTTTAATGGCAGGGGATCATTGTTAAGATGGCAGCCACAGATTGGGTAACTATACCCTCATATATATATATATATATATGTGTAGGGTGGGGGATACCAACGATACTCTGATTAGAGGGGATATCCCCCTAGTTGCACTGTGAGGCTCCTATCTAAGCACAAGTGCCCCAGTGTGCCCCCGACCCTAGGTGTGCCCCAGTGCGCCCCCGACCCTAGGTGTGCCCCAGTGCGCCCCCGACCCTAGGTGTGCCCCAGTGCGCCCCCGACCCCAGGTGTGCCCCAGTGCGCCCCCGACCCCAGGTGTGCCCCAGTGCGCCCCCGACCCCAGGTGTGCCCCAGCGCGCCCCCGACCCCAGGTGTGCCCCAGTGCGCCCCCGACCCTAGGTGTGCCCCAGTGCGCCCCCGACCCTAGGTGTGCCCCAGTGCGCCCCCGACCCTAGGTGTGCCCCAGTGCGCCCCCGACCCTAGGTGTGCCCCAGCACGCCCCAACCCAGTCCGCTCTGATGAGTTAAACACAGTTGCACTCAGGGTGCAAAGTACAGGCCCCCCCACGGATTCGAGGGATCCCTGCCATTTGTACTCCCATCAGGCTCGGCCAATGAAATCGCACAGTCACCTGACTAGCCATTTATATGGAAGCAGCTGGTTTTTTCTTTTTCATTCTGTTCCTTGTCTTGAGAAAGTTTAATTGGACAGATTAGTAGAGGAAGGGGAATCTGATTGGGCACAGTCTGGCCTATTGGCTCAGATCCCCTCACTCCGCCCCCACCCCCCGCAGGGCCTATACATTTAGTGGCACCGTCAGCTGACATTACAGACTGCAGCGCACTCCATACATACAGGGCCCGTGTCTGAGCTTAGTGCCCGGGCTGTAGCTTTCCGGCCCAGTAGTCTGGTCGGTGTTAGTGCAAAATAAGCCACGCCCCCTGTGTTTCCCTGAACTTATATCCATGAAATAAATGATGTGTTTCTCTCTGAAAGGCCAATGTTTGGGAATAAATATACTTAGTACTGAGCATTTCCTGTTCCTGCAGCTCCTCGTTCTCCATTTCCTGGCAATAAGGGCAAATAAATGCCTGAGACAAATGCCCTCAGTTGTGAGGGCCCCTCCCTATGGGCCATACCATTCAGCCACTTGAATGGGGTAAATGATGTTAAATAGACATAGCAGTAACCTCCCCCCCCCCCTCTGTTTCTCCTGAAGGTATCGGCGGTGACCCCTTCAATGGAACGAATTTCATCGATTGCCTTGATGTCTTCTTGAGCGACCCCAAAACTGAGGGCATTATTCTGATCGGGGAGATTGGGGGCAGCGCCGAAGAAAATGCCGCTGAATTCCTGAGAACCAACAATGCTGTGAGTATAAATGCACCCGCCCCCCTATCCTAAGGTATAAGGTTCTCTTGCCCACATCTCCTTACTGATGTACCCCCTACTGTAAATAATAAGGATATTAGCAGTCACTGAGGGGTTCTGTGCCCCCCATATAAAGGCACAAGGCTGCAGGCTGAGTTATACAGGGAACTCTGAGTATCACTCATGTATTATAAGGGATAATGTACCCCCTACTGTAAATGATAAGGATATTAGCAGTCACTGAGGGGTTCTGTGCCCCCCATATAAAGGCACAAGGCTGCAGGCTGAGTTATACAGGGAACTCTGAGTATCACTCATGTATTATAAGGGATAATGTACCCCCTACTGTAAATGATAAGGATATTAGCAGTCACTGAGGGGTTCTGTGCCCCCCATATAAAGGCACAAGGCTGCAGGCTGAGTTATACAGGGAACTCTGAGTATCACTCATGTATTATAAGGGATAATGTACCCCCTACTGTAAATGATAAGGATATTAGCAGTCACTGAGGGGTTCTGTGCCCATATAAAGGCACAAGGCTGCAGGCTGAGTTATACAGGGAACTCTGAGTATCACTCATGTATTATAAGGGATAATGTACCCCCTACTGTAAATGATAAGGATATTAGCAGTCACTGAGGGCCACAATTCTGTTAACTGGACTTTTAAAGGGAAAAAACCTAAATCAGAACATCTGATTGGTTAGTGAATCAGTTGGTTACACACTGTACAGATTGTGCTTTTCGTTCACAAATCTGCCCCTGGTTCTGCTGCCGCCTGTACCGCTGACCTGCTCACAGGTTCTGTGCTGCATTTATGTCCTGTATCTGCTTGTGGGAAATGTTCCTTTTTTTATCTAGTATAAATAAATCTAAAGCAACTGGACTTGTTTGGTAATCATTGAAGACGTTTCACTACTCATCCGAGCAGCTTCATCAGTTCAACTTTTTTTTCTTGTAGGTTTCAAAGATAACAATTGTATTTTTTCCTCTTCTTCCTGACAGGGCCCTAATGCCAAACCTGTAGTGTCCTTTATCGCCGGTCTGACTGCTCCCCCCGGCAGGAGAATGGGTCACGCTGGCGCCATCATTGCCGGTGGGAAAGGAGGTGCCAAGGAGAAAATTGCAGCTTTGCAGAAAGCTGGTGTGGTTGTTAGTATGTCCCCTGCCCAGCTGGGCAGCACCATGCACAAGGTACGTAGCCCCCCTCTAGGCACATTGCCCCCCCCCCCCCCGCTATACCTTCCTCTCCTGTACCCCAATGTTTCTATATATCTGTAACCTTGTTATGGGCTAAGGGGGCCCAGCCTGAAGGCCAGTTAGGGGGGGATTTGGGGTGAGTGCTTATTTGTGCCCTGGGTACCCCTGGAACTATAGCGGGGTGACTGTTACCCCAATGTTTCTATATATCTGTAACCTTGTTATGGGCTAAGGGGACCCAGCCTGAAGGCCAGTTAGGGGGGGATTTGGGGTGAGTGCTTATTTGTGCCCTGGGTACCCCTGGAACTATAGCGGGGTGACTGTTACCCCAATGTTTCTATATATCTGTAACCTTGTTATGGGCTAAGGGGGCCCAGCCTGAAGGCCAGTTAGGGGGGGATTTGGGGTGAGTGCTTATTTGTGCCCTGGGTACCCCTGGAACTATAGTGGGGTGACTGTTACCCCAATGTTTCTATATATCTGTAACCTTGTTATGGGCTAAGGGGGCCCAGCCTGAAGGCCAGTTAGGGGGGGATTTGGGGTGAGTGCTTATTTGTGCCCTGGGTACCCCTGGAACTATAGCGGGGTGACTGTTACCCCAATGTTTCTATATATCTGTAACCTTGTTATGGGCTAAGGGGGCCCAGCCTGAAGGCCAGTTAGGGGGGGTTTGGGGTTTGGGCTGCACCTCTGCAGATTATATGGGTGCTATATAGTTAATAAGCCTGGAGATGCAATAATTCTGTTACAGGTTTCCCCTTATAAACCCACAAAGACTGACTGATGCCAATTCCCGACACTGCCCGTCACTGCTTTTAGGCACAAGCTATAAATGAATAATGACAAGAAGTGAAAAGTTTTCTTTAACGTAACTGCTTTTAAAGACGCTCGGCTCAGTAAATGTACAAGTCGGGATAAAAGCACTTGACAAATCTGCATATTTACGGCTGCGAATGCTTTGCTGAGTGATTTGTGAGGCTACGTGAGATGTTTGCGTAATATCGGCGGCGGGCTCCAGGGGGCAGCAGAGCACCTCCATATTAAACATTGCTGGGAATCGAGAGACTTTTTGTATTCTTTTTATAAGGTTTGAATTTGATTTCTTCCGTAGTAATTGAGGCAGGGGGTGATGTGCACTGGTTGCGTGTGTGTCGCCTCTACAGCAACGTACCAATCCCGTGTGGTGTATAAGCCCCTCCCCTTTGTTGCTATGAGGTCTTTTAGTAAATATTGCTGTGATTTCCCTCTTACAGGAGTTTGAGAAGAGAAAGATGCTGTAAGCGCGGGAGGAGATGATGCCGTTTGCACAGAGCACGTCCACCTTATCCGTATTCTCTAAATTGCGTCCGTCACCTTCCGTGCCCCGCCCCTCAGTCTGTCGCTCAGACCCATACAGGCCTGGCCGGTACCGTCTTTATTCCTAGCGCCACCATCTTGGATTGATCTGTTCAACCTTCCCAAATAAAGACTTCCATTTATTTTGGATCCTAACGAGGTTCTGTTTGTTTTTCCTTCTTGCGCCAGTGACAGGGACACCCAAAGCCAATCGAATCGCTCTCTGCCCAATAAAGAGAGGGAAAATTACCCCACTTGAAATGGGATATTCGTTCACCTCCAAAACACGACCCAATGAGTCTGATACTGCGTCGTTCTTCCACGGTGACCATATTTGATCATTGTCACCTCTGTCTCCCTTCATTGGCGCCAATTATTACCCCTATCGGATGCAGCCCTGTTAGGAAATAGAACTGTTTGTGATTGGTAGGTTCTGTCCTTAACCTGTTTATACCCAACCTTCTACGCTATTCCACCCTCACATACGGGAACCCTGCCCGCCCATTGCTGACGCCGCCAGAGGGCACAGAGCAGACGCCAGTGAGTTTGGAAAGGAAAGCAGGCAGACGGCCGGAGATAGAAAGAATGAATCTAGTGCTGGGGGCATTCTTGGCTCATATTGCCCCATGTGTTGCACCGGCCCAAACCCAAACACATTCCAGGCCGGCAAGGGTGTCATCCGGAAAGGAAAGACAGTGAAAATGGAGTTCTCCATTGCCAAGAATAGTAAGGTTTCTCTCATTTGACCTTTTAAAGGATAAGTAAACCTTAAAGAAACGGTAACTCCATTTTTTTTTTTAAATAATTTCCCCCAAACCAGCTATAATGATAGGCAAGGCTTACTTTCTCTTGGATATTTTTTAAATCTCCAACTTGAATTTGACTTGCAAAGTGCCCCATAGGAGAAAGGTAAAAAGGTGAGGCAGCTTGGATTCCTCTGTGCGCTGGACTGGAAGTCAGCGTTGCACCAATGCCCTGAAGCTTTTTTCTAGTGTCTGCAGCTTAATCTTATTAATGTTTAATGTGGTACAGACTGGGGAATGGGTAGGTACAGACTGGGGAATGGGTAGGTACAGACTGGGGAATGGGTAGGTACAGGCTGGGGAATGGGTAGGTACAGACTGGGGAAATGGATATGTAGAGGCTGGGGAATGGGTAGGTACAGACTGGGGAATAGGTAGGTACAGACTGGGGAATGGGTGACTGGGGAAATGGATATGTAGAGGCTGGGGAATGGGTAGGTACAGACTGGGGAAATGGATACGTAGAGGCTGGGGAATGGGTAGGTACAGACTGGGGAAATGGATATGTAGAGGCTGGGGAATGGGTAGGTACAGACTGGGGAAATGGATATGTAGAGGCTGGGGAATGGGTAGGTACAGACTGGGGAAATGGATATGTAGAGGCTGGGGAATGGGTAGGTACAGACTGGGGAAATGGATATGTAGAGGCTGGGGAATGGGTAGGTACAGACTGGGGAAATGGATATGTAGAGGCTGGGGAATGGGTAGGTACAGATGGGGAAATGGATATGTAGAGGCTGGGGAATGGGTAGGTACAGACTGGGGAAATAGATATGTAGAGGCTGGGGAATGGGAAGGTACAGACTGCGGAAATGGATATGTAGAGGCTGGGGGATGGGTAGGTACAGATTGGGGAAATGGATATGTACAGACTGGGGAAATGGATATGTACAGACTGGGGAATGGGAAGGTACAGACTGGGGAAATGGATATGTAGAGGCTGGGGAATGGGAAGGTTCAGACTGGGGAAATGGATATGTAGAGGCTGGGGGATGGGTAGGTACAGATTGGGAATGGGTAGGTACAGACTGGGGAATAGGTAGGTACAGACTGGGGAAATGGATATGTAGAGGCTGGGGAATGGGTAGGTACAGACTGGGGAAATGGATATGTACAGACTGGGGAATGAGTAGGTACAGATTGGGGAATGGGTAGGTACAGACTGGGGAAATGGATATGTAGAGGCTGGGGAAATGGATATGTACAGACTGGGGAATAGGTAGGTACAGACTGGGGAAATGGATATGTAGAGGCTGGGGAAATGGATAGGTAGAGGCTGGGGAAATGGATAGGTACAGGCTGGGGAAATGGATAGGTACAGGCTGGGGAAATGGATAGGTACAGACTGGGGAAATGGATATGTACAGACTGGGGAAATGGATATGTACAGACTGGGGAAATGGATATGTACAGACTGGGGAAATGGATATGTACAGACTGGGGAAATGGATATGTACAGACTGGGGAATAGGTAGGTACAGGCTGGGGAATGGGTAGGTACAGACTGGGGAAATGGATATGTAGAGGCTGGGGAATGGGTAGGTACAGACTGGGGAAATGGATATGTAGAGGCTGGGGAATGAGTAGGTACAGATTGGGGAATGGGTAGGTACAGACTGGGGAAATGGATATGTAGAGGCTGGGGAAATGGATATGTACAGACTGGGGAATAGGTAGGTACAGACTGGGGAAATGGATAGGTAGAGGCTGGGGAAATGGATAGGTAGAGGCTGGGGAAATGGATAGGTACAGGCTGGGGAAATGGGTAGGTACAGGCTGGGGAATGGGTAGGTACAGACTGGGGAAATGGATATGTACAGACTGGGGAAATGGATATGTACAGACTGGGGAAATGGATATGTACAGACTGGGGAATAGGTAGGTACAGGCTGGGGAAATGGATAGGTAGAGGCTGGGGAATGGGTAGGTACAAACTGGGGAAATGGATATGTAGAGGCTGGGGAATGGGTAGGTACAGACTGGGGAAATGGATATGTAGAGGCTGGGGAATGGGTAGGTACAGACTGGGTAAGATACAGAATAGCAGATGTTTCAATAACCTGTAGTGTGGTCCTTCCAGCCTTCTCTCCCAGTCACTGTTTCTGTAGAGCTTTCTCAATGAAATTGTATCTCGTTCATAAAATATATTCCCTAAGTGTTTACATGCACGTAATCTAGGAAAGCCAAGAATGTTGGGCCTTAAAAAAAAAAAAAAAAAAAGCAGGACGTAAAACAGTATTGATGCTTCTTGGCTTGTGTTGGCGAGGAGATTCTCATGGAGGTCAAGGAAATCAAACAAAGGTATTCCTACACACAGCCAACCTGACCTTCCATTTGATTCCATTCAAATTTTAGGGTGGGCAGTTTATGAGTAGATCCATTTCCTTATAAGGAGATTGGAAGAGGGTGATCATGAACAAGATATTGAGATCATTTCACTCAAACAGAATTTTCAACATAATTAATAAGTAATTGCAAAGGATCACGTGATGGCAGTCAACTTTAGAACCTTAAATGTATTATGGGCCTCAGCATCAGCCCAATGTTACTGCACGAAGACCATAGTTACCACCTAAATAATTTATATTAAAATTCCAAGATGGTGGTTCGTCATGAGTGTAGCTGGAGTCTCCCAGAATTTTATAATTAAAAGTGCATGTAGTCATCATATGGGGAATATGTGAGGTTCTGTGAGGTTCCAATGTATAGAAGTGCTTAGAAGGCACTTGGGTTTTCCTGAAAGGCTTTGGATTGATTATGGTTAAACAGCAATAATGTCTAATTCAAACTTCTAATGCTGAACCCCAACTCTAAAGGCATGATAAATATCCTACAGAAGTATTTCCCTGCTGCCACCATGGGTATGTGTAAGTGTTTTGTACATGGGTGCAGTTGGGTTCTACAGTAATCTTCATCAAGGAACTTAGCCTAACAACACGTATAGAAGGTTAAACTGCACTAAACAAAAGGAATGAAGTCACATGACTCACACAAGCCAGTTGTGCACAGACCCTGATGGCATTGGCAGTACAGAAAAAGTAACAAATTACCCAGCCTTGGTCTACATATTGGTGGGAAAAGTCTCCTGCTCTTCAACGGTTTGTGGTCAAGAATGGTACCAATGTCATGGAGTCAGTAATTTGAAAATATGCATTAAAAAAATGTAATATTTACATAGACGTGAAGTTATCAAGGCGGAACAGACTGTAAAATCAACATAGACGTCCCCCTATCTGTCCCCTAACTTGAACTAGGGATGCACCGAATCCAGGATTTGGTTTGGCCATCATCCAGTTGTGCCAATATGCTGATAGGTGTGGAGCTCAGCCAGACCCAAGACACAAGAAAGTGCTTTTTGAACCCCTCAGTGCTCTAGCACTTGCCTTCAGGTTCATGGTAAATGCCCCCTAATATCTAATGCTCTTTGACCCAAGCCATACATTTGTTATATCTATGGTTCCACTGACAAACAACGAACCTAAGACTTTATATAAAGGGATCCATAAATGTGCTTGTAGCCTTTATTTAACATAAATATATGTCAGCATAAGAACTAAGCACAATTCAACATGACTGCTAAGTATGTTGGCTCTATATACTGTAAATAATGGCCAATAACAGTGTTCCTTTAGATAAAATTCGTAGAAGTGATGATATATGTACAGTAGCCATCAGACAACTGAGGTTTTTGATTGCAAATAATCCGCATTCTCCACCAAATTCTCCATGTTACAGATGTGTTGCAAGTATTCAGCATACAATTCAGCCAAATTAAATTAAGGTTGCTGTAGACTCCTCTTTAACTGATCTTTTTAGGGAGTCCTGATAGCAAGCCAATTAGCAGGGGACGAAGAGCGTGAAATAAAAGCTGGCCTTGTTCTTGCAGAAACCTGAATTCTGGTTGTTACTCTTCTTAAACATTTGAAGTCCAATGCATATGATGTGTACTTTGCTTTAATAATTTAGTCCAGTTACACATTCTAAGAAAATAAATTCCCTCTAACCATTCCTTCCCCAAGGGATACCTCCAAACATGGCTTCCAAGGCTGAGAACTAGGACTCTTGCCTTCAGTACACACACGCTACCTGTGGATACCCTTAAGGGCACGGCTCATCAAAGAGATGAGCTTTCTAGTTAAGTTCATAATGTGCTCCAGGCTTTGTGTTGAAAGGGATGGAAGGAGCGCTACACATACTGAATAGATTCCTATGGAGAAGACCAGAGCATGCTGCTGGCTTGTGGCATTCGGTGGATTATATTATCTCCTTGCTCTTCAGATAGTAGACTGTAAGCTCTAAGGGACATATTTTTTAGATCCAGTGTGTACAACCAGAGCAATTACACGAGGCATGATAATTATTGCACTGGAATAGCGGCCAATGGTTGATAACGCAAAGGTGTTATCACTCTGCTGCCCAATAAAGAAGACAAACCACCAGAGAATATTATTCCCCCTCTTTTCTTCTCAATACAGGGTCATAATTAATCCCCCTGCTGTGCTTTGTATTCCATATGAGACAGAATATAAACTCTACTCCATATCTACGCTCTTATTATTACACCATTAAATAGAGTATTAAGGATAACAATAGACCATAGATATCTTCATCTCCTTTGTTGTATTGACTCTCAGAGCTGATTCTATGGTTTTTATACCACAGTTTAATGTTCAGCAGAAGCACTGAGGAGCACTCAACAATCCTGCATGGATTTCGCTTCTTCTGATATGCAACCTGAGATAAAACTGGGGCTTAGTTTTGTGTCCTAGGTGCTCACATAGGACTACTTTAATGCTTCAGTGTCAAGTTGGATCTTCTGGGGAAGGGGTGCAGGAAGGATCTACTCCAATAGGTACCAGAAAGTGCCATAGTGGTACAAACACCTAGAAAGAGGGTGTAGGAAGGGTGTAGTCCAATAGGTACCAGAAATACCCATAGTGGTACATACACCTAGGAAAGGGGTATAGAAGGGGTGTAGTCCAATAGGTACCAGAAAGTCCCATAGTGGTATTTACACTTAGGAAGGGTGAAGATGAAGGGTGTAGTCCAACTGGTACCAGAAAGTTCCATAGTGGTACATACACCTAAGAAGGGGGTGTAGTAAGGATGTAGTCCAGTTGGTACCAGAAGGTCCCATAGTGGTACATACACCTAAGAAGGGGGTGTAGAATGGGTGAAGTCCAACAAGTATCAGAAAGCCCCATAGTGGTACATAGACATAGGAAGGGGGTGTATGAATGGAGTAGTCCAACAGGTACCAGAATTTCCCATAGTGGTACATACACCTAGGAAGTGGGTGTAGGAATGGTGTAGTCCAATAGGTACCAGAAAGTCCCAAAGTGGTACAAATACCTAGAAAGGGGTGTAGAAAGGGTGTAGTCCAGTAGGTACCAGAAAGTCCCAAAGTGATATATACACCTAGAAAGGGGGTGTAGGAAGGGTGTAGTCCAACACGTACCAGAAATTCCCACACGTTTATGAATTCTTAGGTAGTGGTTAAGCTCCAGCTCTGCTCTCCTTGTGAAGTGGTGGAAAACTGTGCACATGTACAACCCCTTGTAGAAAATCAAGCTGGGAATTGACCAGTGAATGAGATTATAGATAGTGCCATTGTAATGTGAATATTGCTATAGTAACAGGAGTTAGAGAATTGATAGGGGGATAAGCAGTTTTGAGTCCCAGTGAGGAGTGTTAGTGTCCCTATCCTCCCCAGAAAAAAGTGTGTGAAAAGTAAGGGCTATAGAGTTGTCTTCTGGCTGATCCAGGTGATTCCCAGGACGCAAAATATACTGTTAAGGATTTGTTGGATTTTAGGTAGAGCAGGACACGTGCCTCCATCTTCTATATCCAGTCTCCCATCCCCTACCTTGAGCCTTCTTGCTATTCCACTAATGTATGTTGCAAAATGCGCCCCCCAGTGGTTGAGCAATGAACAGATATCAAGGCAAATCCCCATTCTGTGAAGGTTCTGTTTAGAAAGCTGGCCTGGACAGTGCTGAAATAAGGGCAATTGCCCCCCTATATCACCCCATGTAATATCCTCGGTGCTGCTGTTACCCCCTGAAACAATCAGAAGGTTAAATATATGAGAAGCCGCCATACAGGCCGCGCTACTAAACAGCAATTATAAATACGGACAGGTAGTTTGGCTTCATTATTTTGCGGAATGTTTTATTACGCGCCATCATGGGAGATTAGGCTGATGTATAATATAAGGCATACATCACCCATGTGAATTATAGGAGCCGATCAGATGCCGCCGTCGGCTCAGTGGCTATGCTAATGGGTTTGGGGCGCCGTAGCTCATTTCAGTCAGCGCAATTTGCAGCTGCCAAGCCTGTGGGGATTCTCTGCCACTTGGAATATGTTCAGCCTATTAGCAAAGCCACAATGCCGCCGCCGCCGCTGCTGCTGCATGTGATATTCTTATTAAGTGACTCAAATCTATTTACCTAATACCAGAAATTGTATTAAAAATAAAACTGAAATGTCAAGAAGTAGCTAATCAGCTGGCTGCTTTAATGACTCCAAATGTTTCCTGACAATACAATAACAGCCATTAGAGAACTGGCGGATCCCTCCAGACTAAATGTGAATGTGACCCGGCATCGGAGGCCCAGCCAGGTAACGGCGGCTCATCCTCACTTGTCATTAGCACTTACTGACATTTCACTCTCTATCAACCCTATTTCTATCATAAGACAGAAGTAAAATGTATTTCCTCCTATATAAAATGCAGGTGTGTAACTATAAAGGGAAAGGCATATAGAAGGGTAGCTGGGTTGGCAGTTGGGCAGTAGAAGCCATCAGTGACGGCAGCCAGAAAGATGGATACCAGATGAGATGCAAACAAAGATGGCAGCCACTAGCTCCACTTTGCTATTATGTTGTTAGAAAGACGGTAGTTTGGGGCCCCTGGATGTTTATGTGCTGCCAGCAATGTGTTTGGGGGGGTGGCCCTGTGTGTGGGTGCTATTCTTTAAAAATCCAGGATGGGCAGTAACAAATTCAGTTATGTTGTATCCAGTAGCTCAGTTCTTCCCTACAGGAACTCATCCTTAGCTTATTGATGATCAATAGGAAAGTGGGATAAGCCACCTAAAAGTCCCTCCTGACTCAAAAATGAGAATTGGAGCAGTCACTCAGTCTTTAAGGGTTTGATATGCGGGTTTGGAGCTCGGGAAGTGGCGCCATTGGGCAGATGTGCAAGAGAGCCATTGGCGATTGGCGATTGGCAATTGGGCGGTAGAAGCCATCAGTGATGGCTGCCAGAAAGATGGATACCAGATGAGATGCAAACAAAGATGGCAGCCACTAGCTCCACTTTGCTATTATGTTGTTAGAGAGACGGTAGTTTGGGGCCCCTGGATGTTTATGTGCTGCCAGCAATGTGTTTGGGGGGGTGGCCCTGTGTGTGGGTGCTATTCTTTAAAAATCCAGGATGGGCAGTAACAAATTCAGTTATGTTGTATCCAGTTCAGTTCTTCCCTACAGGAACTCATCCTTAGCTTATTGATGATCAATAGGAAAGTGGGAAAAGCCACCTAAAAGTCCCTCCTGACTCAAAAACGAGAATTGGAGCAGTCACTCAGTCTTTAAGGGTTCGATATGCGGGTTTGGAGCTCCGGAAGTGGCACCATTGGGCAGATGTGCAAGAGAGCCATTGGCGATTGGCAATTGGGCAGTAGAAGCCATCAAAGAAAGATGAGATGCAAACAAAGATGGCAGCCACTACCTCCACTTTGCTATTATGTTGTAAGAGAGACAGTACTTTGGGGCCCCTGGATGTTTATGTGCTGCCAGCAATGTGTTTGGGGGGGTGGCCCTGTGTGTGGGTGATATCTGTTAAAAATGCAGGATGGGTGGTTTAGTTCTCCTGTGAGACTAGACAAAGATGGCCAGTAACAAGTTCCGTTATGTCGTATCCAGTAGCTCAGTTCTTCCCTACAGGAACTCATCCTTAGCTTATAGATGATCAATAGGAAAGTGGGAAAAGCCACCTAAAAAGTCCCTCCTGACTCAAAAATGAGAATTGGAGCAGTCACTCAGTCTTTAAGGGTTCGATATGCGGGTTTGGAGCTCTGGAAGTGGCGCCATTGAGCAGATGGGCAAGAGAGCCATTGGCGATTGGCAATTGGGCAGTAGAAGCCATCAAAGAAAGATGAGATGCAAACAAAGATGGCAGCCACTACCTCCACTTTGCTATTATGTTGTAAGAGAGACAGTACTTTGGGGCCCCTGGATGTTTATGTGCTGCCAGCAATGTGTTTGGGGGGGTGGCTCTGTGTGTGGGTGATATTTGTTGAAAATCCAGGATGGGTGGTTTAGTTCTCCTTTGAGACTAGACAAAGATGGCCAGTTACAAGTTCCGTTATGTTGTATCCAGCTCAGTTCTTCCCTACAGGAACTCATCATTAGCTTATAGATGATCAACAGGAAAGTGGGAAAAGCCACCTAAAAAGTCCCTCCTGACTCAAAAATGAGAAATGGAAGTGGCGCCACTGGGCAGATCTGCAAGAGAGTGCCACGTGCATAGTAGAACAAAGGGTTAATGGTGAAAACTCTTCCGTGTTGCCACTGTAAACAAACCCCTGAGGATGTTACCTGCTTTATTCGAATCTCTAGGGGTTCCCCTTTTTCCTTTGGACACACAGTTACGTTACTCTTGGTTAGGAAGGGGTTAATGTGCCCCCATTGGTAGTTTACGTTTTATGGTCATACCCTCTACTATTATTTCATTAAAAGCTGTTTAGGTAATAATCTGTAGTGAGAAAGAACCGTGCAGTTTAGCCAAATTTCCTTGCAAATAGTTACAGTGTGTGTGATTTTTGTGTCAGTTCTTCCAGTTGTAAATTCAGCTCTTGTTCTAATTTCCAAGTTCAGCTCTTCTAACTGCAAGTTCAACTCTTCTATCAGCAATTCATCTCTTGTAACTGCAGTTCAGCTCTTCTAATTACAATGTTGGCTCTTCTAACTTCAAGTTCAGCTTTTCTAATTCCAAGTTCAGCTCTTCTAATTCCAAGTTCAGCTCTTCTAATTCCAAGTTCAGCTCTTCTAATTCCAAGTTCAGCTCTTCTAATTCCAAGTTCAGCTCTTCTAATTCCAAGTTCAGCTCTTCTAATTCCAAGTTCAGCTTTTCTAATTCCAAGTTCAGCTCTTCTAACTGCAAGTTCATCTCTTCTAATTCCAAGTTCAGCTCTTCTAACTGCAAGTTCATCTCTTCTAATTCCAAGTTCAGCTCTTCTAACTGCAAGTTCAGCTCTTCTAACTGCAAGTTCATCTCTTCTAATTCCAAGTTCAGCTTTTCTAACTGCAAGTTCAGCTTTTCTAATTCCAAGTTCAGCTCTTCTAACTGCAAGTTCAGCTCTTCTAACTTCAAGTTCAGCTCTTCTAATTCCAAGTTCAGCTCTTCTAACTTCAAGTTCAGCTCTTCTAACTGCAAGTTCAGCTTTTCTAACTGCAAGTTCATCTCTGCTTATTCCAAGTTCAGCCCTTCTAACTGCAAGTTCAGCTCTTCTAACTGCAAGTTCAGCTTTTCTAATTCCAAGTTCAGTTCTTCTAACTGCAAGTTCAGCTCTTCTAATTCCAAGTTCAGCCCTTCTAACTGCAAGTTCAGCTCTTCTAACTTCAAGTTCAGCTCTTCTAATTCCAAGTTCAGCTCTTCTAACTTCAAGTTCAGCTCTTCTAACTGCAAGTTCAGCTTTTCTAACTGCAAGTTCATCTCTTCTTATTCCAAGTTCAGCCCTTCTAACTGCAAGTTCAGCTCTTCTAATTCCAAGTTCAGCCCTTCTAACTGCAAGTTCAGCTCTTCTAATTCCAAGTTCAGCTTTTCTATCTGCAAGTTCAGCTCTTCTAATTCCAAATTCAGCTCTTCTGACTTCAAGTTCAGCTCTTCTAATTCCAAGTTCAGCTCTTCTAACTGCAAGTTCAGCTCTTCTAATGCCAAGTTCAGCTTTTCTATCTGCAAGTTCAGCTCTTCTAACTGCAGGTTCGGCTCTTCTAATTACAAGTTCAGGGGGAGTTCATCCCATATTTTTTTCTATTTTCAAGGGGAATTTAACCCCATCATTGTTTTTTATTTCACACATTTTCAAGGGGGAGTTAATCCCATATTTTTTTCTATTTAATCCCATCATTGTTTTTTATTTCACACATTTTCAAGGGGAAGTTAATCCCATGATTTTTTTCTATTTTCAAGGGGAAGTTAATCCCATAATTTTTTCTATTTTCAATGGGGAATTTAATCCCATCATTGTTTTTTATTTCACACATTTTCAAGGGGGAGTTAATTCCATCATTTTTTCTATTTTCAATGGGAATTTAATCCCATAATTGTTTTTTATTTCACACATTTTCAAAGGGAAATTAATCCCATAAATTTTTCCTATTTTAAAGGGAAATTTAATCCCATCATTGTTTTTTATTTCACACATTTTCAAGGGAAATTTAATCCCATCATTATTCTTTATTTCACACATTTTCAAGGGGGAGTTAATCCCATCATTTTTTCTATTTTCAATGGGGAATTTAATCCCATCATTGTTTTTTATGTCACCCATTTTCAAGGGAAAATTAATCCTATCATTTTTTTTCTATTTTCAAGGGAATTTAATCCCATAATTGTTTTTTATTTCATACATTTTCAAAGGGAAATTAATCCCATAAATTTTTCCTATTTTAAAGGGAAATTTAATACCATCATTATTCTTTATTTCACACATTTTCAAGGGGAATTTAATCCCAACATTGTTTTTTATTTCACACATTTTCAAGGGGAAGCTAATCCCATAATTTTTTTCTATTTTCAAGGGGAATTTAATCCCATCATTATTTTTTATTAACCCATTTTCAAGGGGAATTTAATCCCATCATTATTTTTTATTAACCCATTTTCAAGGGGGATTTAATCCCATTTACTGACTATTGTATTCCTCCATAGGACTCAATGGTACTTGACAGATGAAACCTACCAATTTTTTTTTTTTGCCAAAAAAGTTAACTAAACGTTAATAAATCACAAATTATTTTTGAAAAACTAGAATTTTTTTTAGTAACAATATCGGAAAAATCCAGTACTGGCGAAAAACCCATTCATAAATCTTGAAAATATCTAGAAGTAAATAAAGAAAATCGATTGGGAAGATTTATAATTTGAAACCCATGAAAATTAAGACCACCTGAGACGTTGCTTGGAATAAGCCAATCGATAACAAGCTAAAAAGTTATTAAAGGGGAATCCCCCCGTAATAGCGCTGATAGGTAATCCAGCCCGGTTATATATCTCTATATTTATAGCAATTCCTATAAGTGGCCGGAGCCGGCTGTTTAGCTGAAGGTTATATAAGCCAATCGCAGTGGCCCCGTTGCCCTGCATTATTGTGGCTAAATGATTTCATGGTTGGCTAAGGCAGGGGAGGCTGACAGGGAAAGGAGGGGGCCTATTTATCCTGACAGCTCAGTAAGCGCGGCGGCGGAGGCGGCGGCGGCGGCAATATCGCCCTGTTTAGCAGATTCTCTCGGCTTGGACTTTGAGCGGAACTTTACTGTAAATTGCACTCGGCTGAAATACGGCCCAATAAAAACATTAAACAAAATGGCAAATAGAAATAAGAATAAAAAAAATGCCATAAAAGCTTCGGGCTCTGTCCGTGCCAAGCGCTGGTGCAGCACTTTCTGGAATTATTTACAATATTAATAGATGTGGTTGCCAAAGCCTCTCCCGCTGCGCCACCGGGGGATTTATCATGCAACCTAGAATGTTTAAAGGCCTGGACTTTCCCAGCATTCCCTCTGCTGCAGCCCTGTCTCTATAGCAACCACTTACATTTATCTGTCTGTCTGTCATGTATCTATCTAACTATCTATCTATCTATCTATCTATCTATCTATCATCTATCTATCTATTATCTATCTATCTATCTATCATCTATCTACCTATCTATCTATCTATTATCTATCTATCTGTCTATCTCTCTATCATGTATCTATCTATCTATCTATCTATCTATCTATCATCTATCTATCTATCTATCTATCTATTATCTATCTATCTATCTATCTATCTATCTATCTATCTATCTATCTATCTATCTATCTGTCTATCTCTCTATCATGTATCTATCTATCTATATCTATCTATCTATCTATCTATCTATCTATCATCTATCTATCTATCTATCTATCTATCTATCTATTATCTATCTATCTATCATCTACCCATCTATCTATCTATCTATCTATTATCTATCTATCTATCTGTCTATCTCTCTATCATGTATCTATCTATCTATCTATCTATCTATCTATCATCTATCTATCTATCTATCTATCTATTATCTATCTATCTATCTATCTATCTGTCTATCTCTCTATCATGTATCTATCTATCTATCTATCTATCATCTATCTATCTATCTATTATCTATCAATCTATCTATTATCTATCTATCTATCTATCTGTCTATCTCTCTATCATGTATCTATCTATGTATCTATCATCTATCTATCTATCTATCTATCTATCTATATCTATCTATCTATCATCTATCTATCTATCTATCTATCTATCTATCTATCTTTCTATCTATCTATCTATCTATCTATCTATCAATCTATCTATATATTATCTATCTATCTCTATCTATCTATCTATCTATCTATCGTCTATCTCTCTATCATGTATCTATCTATCTATCTATCTATCTATCTATCTATTTATATCTATCTATCATCTATCTATCTATCTATCTATCTATCAATCTATCTATCTATTATCTATCTCTATCTCTCTATCTACCTATCTATCTATCTATCTATCTATCTATCTATCTATCTATCTATCTATCTATCGTCTATCTCTCTATCATGTATCTATCTATCTATCTATCATCTATCTATCTATCTATCTATCTATCTATCTATCTATCTATCTATCTATCTATCTATCTATCTATCTATTATCTATCTATCTCTATCTCTCTATCTACCTATCTATCTATCTATCATGTATCTATCTTTTTCAGCAGGAATTGGCCAAATCCACAAGCCTGGCCGAACCAAATTGAATCCTTAAAATCATGATTTTCTGCCACATAAACACGGAAGTTGAACGTTTATCACCACGCACTTTGCGCACAGTTGTCTTTAACCCTTCCTTATCCTAATTTGCATATGCAAATTCAGATCCGGTTTGGAATTCGCCAGAATATTTCGCAAAGGATTCGAGGTTCGGCCGGATCCTAAAATAGTGGATTTGGTGCATCCCTACTGGAGACTAAAGATTGGTTTGAGCCACGAGGCACTAACGCCACGGCCCCCCAGAACCTGGGTAAGTGCAGAATAGGCAAGGGGTGGGGGGCATTGGGGCAGCTGTCCCAGATACACCGCTGAGAATAGTCACAAAGTAACTTATAGCCCTAAATTTTTGCATTTAACGTCTCCTCCTCCGGTGGTGCTGCCATTGGGTTGTGCCGAGACAAACGGGACCCCCCTCGTTTGATGAAATTATGGCAATAGGAATAACCATTTGTATTTCCATCTGCAGCTGACTGGCTGTTACTGGCCGTTATTCTAAACCTCGGCTTCCATCGCCCCCTGGTAACGGCAGTTTGCCGCAGATTGATGGCACTTGCGCTTAAGCAGATTAATCAGAAATGTAGGTGTTCTAAAAATGTAAATGTGAAATCCTGCTTGCAAACCGATATACATAACACTTATAGCCGCCATATATCATTCCTACAATAATAAAGCAGTACGGCACTTACAAGAGCAGGCAGCCTGGCTGGGTAGAAGGTAGTTTCACCCAAAGGCAACTAAGGCAAAGGTAGGTAGCCGTCCCCTGTAAGAGGAGATACAATGGTAGAGTAGAGAGATCTGAGGGTTTGAAGTGAAGGAAACATGAACAATGTACCTGTGGGTGCCAAATGAGGGCTGTAATTGGCTATTTGGTAGCCCCTATATGGACTGGCAGCCTATAATGGAGGCCAGTAGGAGCAACATCCAAGGGATTGTGAGCAACATGTTGCCTCCGTGCACTGGTTGGGAGCTACTGATTTAAAAAGACCCACTGGGCATTAGAATTGGAGGAAAAGGAAAGCAACCGAATTGTATATGGAATAAAACTGCCTCCTATGACTGTAGAGCAGCCGTAAACCCTTCCAACACCTTCTCCATGTCTCTATCCCTATGAATTATCCATCAGATCAAGCACAAACCCTCCCAGCATCTTCCTCTTATCCATACCCTATAAATTAACCACCTATCCGGTATTGCCATAGTACAGTGCCCTTTAGAAGATGCCAACCCAGGCTTATTATAGGATACTAAAGACTCCACCCATTCTTCAGCCAAGGTTCTAGGTAACTCCCTGAGGGAGCCATTGGAGGGAGAAGCCCAGTGAGATCTGTCACCGTGGGAAACGTACCTTCATGGATACACTGTGGGCATTTAGAGCAACTGTTGGACTGAGAAAGTAATATAAACACCAGTGGGCAGGGAGTGGACTATCAGGATACAGATGGGTGTGAGGGTATTGATGGTGGGAACTCTGCACTCGGATAAATAAAGGCTCTACCTGGACTGACCATACCTTCACACCATTTACTCTCTAATACCCTGTAAAGTGTTCCTATTGGTTTGGTTTCCCAGTATAACCCTACCCTCAAACCATTTACTCTCTAATACCCCATGAAGTGTTCCTATTGGTTTAATTTCCCAGTATAACCCTACCCTCAAACCATTTACTCTCTAATACCCCATGAAGTGTTCCTATTGGTTTAATTTCCCAGTATAACCCTACCCTCAAACCATTTACTCTCTAATACCCCATAAAGTGTTCCTATTGGTTTAATCTCCCAGTATAACCCTACCCTCAAACCATTTACTCTCTAATACCCCATAAAGTGTTCCTATTGGTTTAATCTCCCAGTATAACCCTACCCTCAAACCATTTACTCTCTAATACCCTGTAAAGTGTTCCTATTGGTTTAGGTTTCCAATATAACTCCTGGTCCTTGACTTTATTGATTTCTTCTCGAGCCTGAAGTTCACAAACCTCCCCCTCTCCTTCTCTTATTAACCTTATGGTCCTTCGTACCCCCTGTAGTCTAATAGGTTTCTGTTTGGAACACGGATGTGCAGACATTTCTGGGTCGTAACATGACGAATGTGCATGAAGTTGACCTGCGGGTTGGAGAGCAGAACGCAAGGACAAACAATAATAATATATATATCTGTATGCATCACTTACATGTTTAATGTTACTGCAAACCCCTCCCCTGTTGTATTTCCCAAGTCTCATTGGGCCAAGGAAATAATGACACTTTTTTTAATTCCAATAAGACGGAGCGACATACAGATTTATTCCGGGCTACGAGAGTAATATATATCTATATATAGAGACTAAAGAATAATCAGGTTATTAATGCAGTTGCCATACGTGGAGAAAAAAAATGAATTACCGTTCCTTCTGCTTAACATTCCATTCCCGCTATCTTTCCGCTCTGTCATAAAAAGCGGATTAGGTGATATAATGTATATTGGGAACTTATTCCAGACATATGTCAGTGAGCGAGGGAAAACAAAAAGTGCAATTCGGCGAGCTCCCCACTGATGGGAAGATGCGGAGAGAAGCAGCCCGGCGTACGGAATTTATTTTAATGCACCGATGGTTTGGGCCCTAATGAAAAGTTCTGATTAACGCAACACATACTGTACTTCTCTGGGGGTTAAACACTATTCACGACATGGACCCTGGCTGGTTCCATCGTAACCTGAAAAAGGACATTGTTTTGAAAAATTTCAATTTCCAAGCAGGTAAATAGCTACTGGGTATGTAATGTAGGGGAGAACATTGGTTTATACCATTCCCACACCTTGTGTCTCAACCCTTTTTCCTTGTAGAGTGTAAGCTCTTTTGGGCAGGGCCCTCTTCACCTCCTGTATCGGTTACTGATTGCTTTATATGTTACTCCTTGTAGAGTGTAAGCTCTTTTGGGCAGGGCTCTCTTCCCCTCTTGTATCGGTTATTGATTGCTTTATATGTTACTCCTTGTAGAGTGTAAGCTCTTTTGGGCAGGGCTCCCTTCCCCTCCTGTATCGGTTACTGATTGCTTTATATGTTACTCCTTGTAGAGTGTAAGCTCTTTTGGGCAGGGCTCCCTTCCCCTCCTGTATCGGTTACTGATTGCTTTATATGTTACTCCTTGTAGAGTGTAAGCTCTTTTGGGCAGGGCTCCCTTCCCCTCCTGTATCGGTTACTGATTGCTTTATATGTTACTCTGTATGTCCAATGTATGGAACCCACTTATTGTACAGCGCTGCGGGATATGTTGGCGCTTTATAAATAAATGTTAATAATAATAATAATCTTTCCATTATCTATCTATCTATCTATCTTCCCCTCCTGTATCGGTTACTGATTGCTTTATATGTTACTCCTTGTAGATTGTAAGCTCTTTTGGGCAGGGCTCCCTTCCCCTCCTGTATCGGTTACTGATTGCTTTATATGTTACTCCTTGTAGAGTGTAAGCTCTTTTGGGCAGGGCTCCCTTCCCCTCCTGTATCGGTTACTGATTGCTTTATATGTTACTCTGTATGTCCAATGTATGGAACCCACTTATTGTACAGCGCTGCGGGATATGTTGGCGCTTTATAAATAAATGTTAATAATAATAATATTATTACCATAGAGTTTCTATTGTAGGCAGCCTGCACTTAGCGGTTCTGCCAGCAGAGGGGGCCAGGGTTGGGCACTGCTAGTGTCGGTCACTGGGTATAGCTGGGCAGTCTCTGTGAGCTTCCTTGTGTATGAAAAAGACTTACAAAGTTGGAATTGTTGGCAGCCGCCTTTGTGAGCCAGAAAGGAAACAGCTACTGTCATAAATGCAGAACAGGGTTTAATTCTTTCTGCCAAACACGGAGGGCTGAGTAGGCACAGAGTAGGGCTGGCACCTCTCCTGCACAGGAACTTCAGGCAGGGAGGCGGGGCGTGACATCACTGGGCAGGGCAGTGAAGCCAGGGGGGTGGGCAGTCACCATCATGGGGGGCGGGGCCAATAGCCGGGTCAATCTTCGAGAATCCTGCGTGGTTTTCCAAACTGGGAAAACAGGGCAGGCAGTTTTGATCTGGACAGCCCTACCAAAACAGGGATGTCCAGTAGTGATGTGTGGGCCGGCCTCATACCCATGGGACCCATGATTTGGGCGGGTTCGGACCGACCTCATCACATCAACTGTGGTTTGCAGGTGGGTTCAGGTTGAGCGCGTCCACTCACCCTCCCTTCCCGCAACCTTACACTCCCTAAGCTCTAATTTATAGGCGAGCGCCCTGCACGCCCCGCCCCCTTTTGTGACGTCATCTCGGGGTGGGTGCAGGTCTATAAATAGAGGCAGGAAGCCGGGTTTGGTAGGGTTCGGGTTGGGAGCGGGTTGAGTATTTCTTGACCCACATATCACTATTGTCCAGGTCAAAGCCGGACAGTGGGCCATTGTAGTGGCAAGCCTCCCTGAATTGTAATAGTGCCAATCATAGTCTATACTACTGGGCCAATGGAGTGCCATTTGGTGAGCATGCCCAGTTTAGCCTGCTTGAAGGTTCAGTTACAGTAGGGTCAGTTACCCTGGGAGAACAGGAATTCAGGCTGCGACACATAACATTAAACAGAATTAAACAAAGGTCGTACCATTTGCCCCACAGTTACATTAGAGAAGAGAAGTTTTTCAAGTACAAGAAAGTTGTTTTATTTCACCGGCAAAAACTGAAATCTTCTTGCTCTTCTCTACGTCTCCCTGAACTGCCTTCCTGCCACAGACGCCAGACTCGCCGATTAAAATAAAAAAATTTTAAAAAAAATGTGCAGGTGTAAAGAGTCTGAAGAATAGGAATTGCGAAACGCGTCTCTAGATTCCCAACGGGTAGGAACAAATGTGCGGCACTAACGGCAAAGACAAAAAGCTGAGCTTTCCCATTCTGTAGTGTTGGAACCCTGGCATTGCAGTCGTGCTGTTCAGCAACACAGTTGCCTTTACTTTTTGCTCAGCAAATTTGTTTTTTTCCAAAACAGAAGTTAAGTCCAAGATTTCTCAGGGGTTTATAGAATATATATATATATATGGAATGACTGTGCAAAACAGGGTCGGACTGGGGTTGCAGTCCCTGGGGCCCCTGTATCCACCAAGGGGCCCCTGCCGTGGCGTCACACCCACCCCCACAGGGGCCCCCACAACCCACCTGACCCCTCCCCCACACTTACCTTCAGCATGTTGGGGGAGGGAGACCAGCAGCCAGGGGCGGATCACATTTGGGCCAATGGGGCCCACCAGGACCTACTAGTAAATAAGGCTGTGTATATGGATTTGCTGCGACATTCCGCATTTAGCCATTGGTGGCCTTTTCTACGAATATTTGCCTCAAAAAAAAAAAAAAAACGGGGCAAGTGAGGAAAAAGTTTCTGGCAAAAAAATCGTGTCCGAAAAATCACGGTTGCATCAAAAAAAAAAGTTGCGGTTGTGTCAAAATAAAAGTCCCGGTCATGTAAAAAAAAAAGTTGCAGTTGCGTCAAAAAAGTAATTAATAAAAAGTAGCGCACGGCAAAAAAGTTGCATGGTAGCCGCGTTTCACCAATTTTTCACCGTTTTGGGATTTTTTTTTTACAGTTTCATGAAATTTTTGGACAGATTCGCTCATCCCTAATAGCAGCGCTTTGAGTTTCGTTAGGGCCCAAATAATCGGTGCGTTAAAATGAATTCCGGACGCCGGGCTGCTTTGTTTTTAAACTCTCTCCGCATTGTTCCATCAGCGGGGGGCTCATTAAATTGCACTTTTTGTTTCCCTCGCTCTGTATACGCTGATATATATATATACATAGAGTTGTGGGAAAACAATGTCGTATTACGGGTAAAAAACATGGCGCGGCGATTTGTTTCTGATATTGCACAAATAACTGCCCCCTATAGTTCCTTATGGTTTAATCATTTATACTGTAGGTTTTAGCTTTATATTCACATAGTATATACAGGGGGATTTGGGGGTCCCAGGCCGCCGTAAATCAACCTTACCGAAGCTGCCCCCCCCCAGAAAATCACCGTTGGAGTGGGTAAAGGGGAGGGGCTATTCTGCATTAGAAGAGCTGGGATTTTAGTTTAATAACCAGAATTTCAGCTCTCAAACTTACCAGAAGCGGTTCAGCAACTCTCTAGTTTGGCATTTCAGCAGTTATCTGGTTGCTAGGGTTCAAAGTACCTTAGCAACCAGGGAATGCGTTGAATGAAAGACTGGTATGTGAATAGGAAAGGGCCTTAATAGAATACTAAGTAATATAAAGTAACAATAACGATAAAACTGGAGTCTCACAGAGCAATAGGGTTTGGCTGCCGGGGTCAGTGACCCCCATTTGAAAGCTGTCAGAAGAAGATGGCAAATAATTCAAATACTATCCAGTTTGGATAAAAACACTTTGCCAATTGCTTGCACTTTACACTGCTGTAACCCTTTCCTGACACACTCCTTTGGAACATTATTACTCTTAATTACACCCGGCACGTTACCTGCAGCAATCCGGCTCACCTGGCCTCTTCATGTGTGGAAGATACAGGGAAACTGGGATTCTACAGCGCAATGCCGCCACCTAGTGGGCACTAAGGAACATGCATCATGGGGATTACAGAAAAATAAAATTAACAGAGCTTTGCAGCAAACAAATATAGACTCTATATAGAAACAAAACAAGGCACCTCCTACAAACACCCACCCTGCAATGGGGACACGTGAGGTCTAACAGTCTTTACATATCACAGTCCCACAGTTTAACTCCACATGGGATATATAATTGTACAGTTCAGTCCCTGGCAATATGCCCCTTCCCCAAGAGCTCTTAATACCCCAGGGAGCACTACCTGCCCCAAAGTACCTCTCCTTGGACAAAGGCAGTTGCTGTACGTACCAGGCTTACACACAAGACCTGCCCTCACACAGGGGCCACAAACCTGTACCTTTCCAATGTTCTCCCTTTGGTGAATTACTCCCCGGGCACTCACAGGCTGGCACACTGGATTCCACAGGAAGCTTGGCAGGGAGCAGGGGGGGATTTTTCGGTTCAGTTGGAGCCCCAGTAGGGTTACCATCTCTCCTTCTTTCTCTGGGCAGGGGGCGGGCATCAATGTCACAGGGGGCGGGAAAGGGGTGGCTAGTGATGTCAAGGGGATGGAGAAGGGGCAAGATGGTGATGTCACGGAGCAGGGCTATGATGTGGCCTGCCCAGTTTTCCTAATTCGGACTTCCTAAGATTGGCAATCACTGATCTAGCCCTTCTCAGAGACATCATGTGTAGCAGCCTGAATTCCTGTTAAATTTAATTGACCCTACTGTAAGGGTGATTGACCCTCTTGAAGTAATTGACCCCCCCCTACACCCGTGAGGGCTGTGCACTGTCTGGAACCTTCAAGCAGGCTGAACTGGGCATGCTCACCAAATGGCACTCCATTGGCCCATGAGTATAGGCTATGATTGGCACTATTACAATTCAGGGCTGGCTTGGCCACTAAAATGGCCCACCTCAATATCATGTGATTGGCTCCCTCTAGAATAGGGTTGCCAACTGTCCGGTTTTAACCGGGACAATAGTGATGGGCAGGTCAAGAAATACTCGACCCGCACCCGACCCTCATACACCCGCTCCCAACCCAAATCCTACCCGACCCGGCTTCCTCCCTCAAAACTGGGCCCCAGGCCTTTCCTCCAAGCCAAGCTCTCTACACTCTGATTCAGGATCCTTTCTAAGTTCCCAGGTCTGGGATTTGCGGCAGGGCTTCCTTTATAGACTTTCCTGGTCCACTCTGTTACTTGGGTGCCAAATCAAGGCTCTCTCTGGGCCCTCCTCTTTTCATAAAAGTTATCCATGGCTCCCAGCAGGCCTCAGGACTTTCTCCTACCTATTGGAAATGCTCACTTATGACAGGTAAGTTCTGTATATAGGGACACATACAAACCCCCAGTGCCCCCTATAAAGACAACCCAAGGCAAGGTTCTGAGATAAGGTGAGCCATCATCTATAAAAGGCTGAGACTTTCTCCTAAAGCATCAGTTATGCTGAGAACCTTGTCTCACAGGCAGGTTGTACAATAGGGTTCTGGTAAATTAAAAATAGCCAACACTCCCAGCCAATCAGATCACTCCCTTGTCTGTAACCGGGCTGGATGATGTCACAGCTAAGGCACAGGGGCAGTTTGGCCTGGAATAAATGCAGATGGAAGTCAATGAGACATTATACATTTGGGGAGAATCAGGAGAAAAATATCAGCCCAGAAAGATAACATAAAACATCTTTAACTAAATCTGTGCAGCTTAGTGCGAGCGGATTCAATTTGTCAGACATAATGAGACCATAATGGAATTTTATAGAATGTTCCTAAAAAAAAGGCAACAATGTTCCAGCCGGAGGTCACAAGTTCTATTCTTTACCAGGCAGAGATATTAAAGCGGAAGCGCCGAACGCCTTGCACAACCGAATAAGCAAAACAATGATTATCGGATTAAAAGCGCCAGGAAATCGGGGAGCGACGCCGGCGAGGTGCTTTCTAATTCTGCAAACAAGGGATTTCGATCTGTAGCCGAGCGAATAGCGAGTTATCAGGGCGGCGCAATATTAAAGCTCAGAAATAGGGTTAAGTGAAATGGAAAGTGATAGGGAATAGGAGCCAATAAGGGAGTCGCTGTGCGTTGCTATGGGTTTGTTTGCCAGAAATAATGGGAAGGGGAAAGCAAGTCTGGAAAATAAATACATTTTTACTGCATATTTAAAGAAGAGAATATACGAGCACCGTAAACGCAGTATCCAAAAAATACATTGGGTTTATATTAAAACGTATTCAGCATTTTGAAAAATCCATTTTTTTGTATATTTTGTCAAAGTAAGTTGATTATTTCATTTTTGCTTTTACGGGCTCCCCCTGGGATGATGTTGGTTAAATGAGAGATATAATACTATGGCCCCCGGGCAGCAGGACGTGTGGGGCACCCAAGGGGCACAGGCAGGTTTGGGCCAGGATTCGCACAAGCTTTGGGGGTCATGGATGGATTTGGGTTCTTCCTTCTGCCTTCCCCCGCTGTGCCCCGCTTCCGCCTCTGGCAGTCTCTATTTATAAGCCCCTGCCCCACCCCTGCCTTATGTCAGAGATAGGGTGGGCTGGGTGTAAGTTAGTGATGTGCGGGTTAAGGCCGACCTCGTCACATCAACTGCAGGTTATGGGGGGGTTGGGGATGAGCGCTTCAGCTCACCCTCCCCACCCGCAAACTTACACTGCCGGCTTCCTCTTCCGGCTCGCTAATTTGTATGTGTGTACCTAGAATGCCCCGCCCCTTTGTGACATCATTGTGGGGGGTGGGTCTATAAATAGAGGGAGGAAGTCGGGTTGGGTAGGGTTCAGTTTGGGAGCGGGCGGGTAAGGGTTGAGTATTTCTTGACTTGCACATCACTAGTGTAGGTCTATAAATGGTGGTGAATTACTGGGTCGGGTTGGGAGTGGGTGGGTTAGGGTTGGGAGTGGGTGGGTTAGGGTTGGGAGTGGGTGGGTTTGGGTTGGGAGTGGGTGGGTTTGGGTTGGGAGTGGGTGGGGTTGGGTTGGGTAAGGGTTGAAACCACCACCAGGAAGCGGGGTACAGGGAGGGAGGGGGAGGCCTGTATGCCAAATACAGGCAGTGATATATATATTGGAGCGGCCACAGGAGCTCAGAGACCTGGGGCAATTCCTATAGACCGGATGGCAGGAAGGCAGGTTTATAAAGTGCCCAAACATGACTGATTGTCCCCATTTTGTGCACTTTTCACCCTGCCCTCGTGTCAGAATTGGAAGTGGTCACGACAAAATTGGAAGCAGTCATATCAAAAATGGGCACGGCCACATCAATCAGCAGCTTATCGGCCTGTGTAGGGGCACTAACGACGGTCTAGATCTCGTTCAGGCAACTTTGAAATTTAGTCGGACCGTGGACCGTATCTGCTTGTTTATGTGGTCCCCAAACCGACGGATCGCTACTTGTTGTTCTAATTCGATTGTTTGCCCGAATTAGCCCAATATCGCCCACCCGTAAGTGGGGATAGCGGAAGAAGATCCACTCGCTTGGCGAGGTTTGGCCACTTTTACAGCAAGGGTGTCGGTTATGAAGGAAGCCTGGAATACGTATTGGTCTCTTCCAACCATGAAATAAAAGAAAACAAGAAGCAGTGAAGGAACGTGAAGCACAGATTTACCCAAAGCCACGGAAACATAGAAAGCCAACGAGGGATAAAGGGTGGTGCACCCCAATGTGTTCAGAGGCAAACGTTTATATCATATAGAATTATGTTGGGGGATACACAACGGCAAAGAGGAATGGATCGACGACATGCAGGACTGACCTGTGTTGGGCCATCGGCAAAGCTTTTATTGAGCATCAGAGGAGGCTCCGAGAGGGACAGAATAAAGGGCACGACTGCCGTCTGTATGTGCCGACTTCCAAGGGTTTCCCAAAACCTTTCAAAATATACTTTGTGCTCATCACAGGATTATGCAGCGCTTTCCCGTCCTATCAAACGAATGAAATGGAACCTAAGGGGAGAAAATGCTACAGGTCATTCTCTCTGCCCTTTCCAACAGAACCCCTGGTGTTTTCCCTTCCTCGCTCTTCTCTTCTCTACGGCTTTGTACTTTTGTGCCAGTATAAAAAAAAAAAAATTCATTGACATTTGTATACAGAGTTAAGCATTTTCCCCAGTGGAGCTTACACTCTAAGTTACCCATCACCTACACACAACTTGGGTGTTTGCTACAGAAACCCTACTATAGTTTATATAAATACCCTGCTGTGTACCAGGGTGTAGGGTTTCTGTAGCAAACACCCCACCTGTACCGGTGCAGGAATGGCTGCCCCCGGGGCTACACAGCGGGGTATTTATATAAACTATAGTAGGGTTTCTGTAGCAAACACCCCAGCTGTACCAGTGCAGGAATGGCTGCCCCCGGGGCTACACAGCGGGGTATTTATATAAACTATAGTAGGGTTTCTGTAGCAAACACCCCAGCTGTACCAGTGCAGGAATGGCTGCCCCCGGGGCTACACAGCGGGGTATTTATATAAACTATAGTAGGGTTTCTGTAGCAAACACCCCAGCTGTACCGGTGCAGGAATGGCTGCCCCCGGGGCTACACAGCGGGGTATTTATATAAACTATAGTAGGGTTTCTGTAGCAAACACCCCAGCTGTACCAGTGCAGGAATGGCTGCCCCGGGGCTACACAGCGGGGTATTTATATAAACTATAGTAGGGTTTCTGTAGCAAACACCCCAGCTGTACCAGTGCAGGAATGGCTGCCCCCGGGGCTACACAGCGGGGTATTTATATAAACTATAGTAGGGTTTCTGTAGCAAACACCCCAGCTGTACCAGTGCAGGAATGGCTGCCCCCGGGGCTACACAGCGGGGTATTTATATAAACTATAGTAGGGTTTCTGTAGCAAACACCCCAGCTGTACCGGTGCAGGAATGGCTGCCCCCGGGGCTACACAGCGGGGTATTTATATAAACTATAGTAGGGTTTCTGTAGCAAACACCCCAGCTGTACCAGTGCAGGAACGGCTGCCCCCGGGGCTACACAGCGGGGTATTTATATAAACTATAGTAGGGTTTCTGTAGCAAACACCCCAGCTGTACCGGTGCAGGAATGGCTGCCCCCGGGGCTACACAGCGGGGTATTTATATAAACTATAGTAGGGTTTCTGTAGCAAACACCCCAGTTGTACCAGTGCAGGAATGGCTGCCCCCGGGGCTACACAGCGGGGTATTTATATAAACTATAGTAGGGTTTCTGTAGCAAACACCCCAGCTGTACCAGTGCAGGAATGGCTGCCCCCGGGGCTACACAGCGGGGTATTTATATAAACTATAGTAGGGTTTCTGTAGCAAACACCCCAGCTGTACCAGTGCAGGAACGGCTGCCCCCGGGGCTACACAGCGGGGTATTTATATAAACTATAGTAGGGTTAATGGCTGCACTGTGTGAGTATTGTAGTCCAACAACAGCGCAACAGGGGCAGAAACGCAGCAAACTGAATGCTGTTACAATATAAGAGAATCTTATTTCATTCCTTTGTTCTTACAATCAGTGAAGGATAATGTGCGACTGATGATAAAACTATCGATAAAATCATCTATCATCCCCCCCCAGTGCCACTAAAACCATATCTAAAAAAATGTTTTAGGCTAATTCCCCGGCCCTGTTTATGGCATTGTCTCCTGGAAGGTTACATTTACGCATGAGATTTCCCAATCTCGCAGCTTTTATAGACCACTTTCCCAATCAATTCCGAGGCCTTTAATGGGATGTCATCACTTTTTATTTTCACTTAATTTCCTTAATATGCTTTAACATTGATTCGCCCAGCAGATTTATACCGCTAAGTCCCATTCTGCCGCCATTGCTATTAATTGTTTTTACAGTTGGCTATTGACTGTACGCTGCCCGTCGGATACGCTGTTTGCTGCATTTTGTTTTTCGGAAAACTTTCCCACGCAATCCCTTACATTCCACATTGACTTTTGTGTTCTTCTGTTTTGCTATGGAATCTGGGCAGAATTATAAAGCCTATTTACTGGTTCCCGGGGCCCTCAATGCCAAGTAATATGTGGACCAGTGATAAGCGTAACGCATTTGTTGCGGAATTTTTTTGTCGCCCGCATCTTTTTTTTTTTGTCACCCGCGCGTGACGACATTTTTTTCTGCGCCGAATTTATGGCTTTTTGCAAAACGGGTGGCAAAATTCGCAGAGGAAAAATTCACCGTGCGCCCAAAAATTGTCACCGGCGTCAAAAGAATTGTCACAAGCGGGGAAAAAGAATTGTCGTCTGTCAAGAGTATTGTCGCGCATATTGTTGCACACAACAATATTTATTTTTTGACGCGCAACATTTTTGCTGTTTTGCAAATTTTTCACCGTTTCGCTACTCTTTTGAAAGATTCACACATTTTTTAGAGGACTGATACAGGACGAATTCGATCATCACTATCTGGCAACCCTGTGTGTGATGCTCCCCCTCCTACCAGTCCCAACCTGCTCCTATTAACCCCTTTCCGCATTTCGCCATTGACAATTTTTTTTTTTACGAAACTTCAGCGAAAAATTGGTTGCACGTCACAAAAAGGTTTTGGTTGCGTCAAACTGGGCGAGGTCGCGGTAAAAAAAAAGACACGGGTGACAAAAATAGATGCGGATGACAGAAAAAAAAGACGCGGATGACAAAAAAAGATGCGGATGACAAAAAAAGACGTGGATGACAAAAAAAGACAGGGGTGACAAAAAAGTTGCGGTCGCTGCAAAATAGGCATGGTTGTGTCAACAGAAAAGACACTGGTGACAGAAAAAGATGCGGATGACAAAAAAAGACGTGGATGACAAAAAAAGACGTGGATGACAAAAAAAGACGTGGATGACAAAAAAAAAAGACGTGGATGACAAAAAAAAAGATGCGGATGACAAGAAAAGACGTGGGTGACAAAAAAAAAGACACGGATGACAAAAAAAAAAAGACGCGGATGACAAAACAAAAAAGACGCGGATGACAAAAAAAAAGGTGCAGATGACAAAAAAAAGGCGGGGGCAACAAGCAGGACGTGGATGACAAAAAAGTTGCAGTATCGGCGAAATGGGCACAGTCGCTGCAAAATAGGCACGGTTGCGTCAACAAAAAAAGACATGGGTGACAAACAACAATAAAGTCGCTCAACAAACACGTTTCACAGATTTTTCGCCATTTCGTGAATTTTCTGGTCGTTTTGCAAATTCTATGGCAAAGTGAAACAGGACAGATTCGCTTATCACTAATATAGACCAATTGAATAGTTGCTTAGAAGCCATTCTGTAACATAAAGGTGAACCACCCGTTTTTAAGAATCCCAGCCTTTTTGTTACATGTATTCCCCCCCCATTCATATCCGGAATTTATCATTGTCCCGCGTCGGACAAACATTTTGACGAATTCCCTCATAACGTCAATCTTAATAGAAATCATTCGTCACAAAAATAACTGTTCGGGGGGGAATGGGAATCCATTTAAAAATTTATACATTCTTAGCAGATAACTTTTCCGGAGTTTTTATTACCTCGGTTTATGTGTCTGCGGAATGTAGTGTAATAGTATAAAGTGCTGGAAGGTACGTGGCCGTGAAACGCGGTCTCCTTCGTGGTTTTGCAAATTTTATGGCGAAGCAAAATGCGACAGATTCATCATTAATATAGACCAATTGAAAAGTTGCTTGGAATTAGCCATTCTATATCATACAGGTGAACCACCCCTTTTTAAAAATCCCAACCTTTTTGTTTAGCGAAACTTCTGCGAAAATTCACCGCCGAAAAATTCATCCTGCATGAAAAAAAGTAATGGTTCCGTCAAATTGGGTGCGGTCGCGTCGAAATGGGCGCTGCCGCTGCAAAATAAACACCGTCGCGTAAAAAAAAAATGGATGACACGGATGACAAAAAAAAAATGGCAAAACACGGATGACAAAAAAAGATATGGGTGACAAAAAAGTCGTGCGACAAACATGTTTTGCGGATTTTTTTCAGTTTTTGCGAATTTTCTGGTTGTTTCTCAAATTTTATGATGAAGCGAAACGGGGCAGATTCATCATTAATATAGACCAATTGAAAAGTTGCTCAGAATTAGCCATTCTATAACATAAAGGTGAACCACCCCTTTTTAAAAATCCCAACCTTTTTTTTGCGAAAATTCGCTGCCGAAAAATTCGCCCTGCCTCAAAAAAAGTCAATGTTGCATCAAATTGGGTGCAGTCGCCTCGAAATGGTCGCTGTCGCCGCAAAATAGGTGCAGTCGAATCAAAAATTTTCCGCATTTTTCCATTGACGAATTGTTTAGCAAAACTTCTGTGAAAATTCGCCACGGAAAAATTCGTCCTGCATGAAAAAAAGTCATGGTTGCGTCAAATTGGGTGGGGTCACGTCAAAATGGGAGCTGTCGCCACAAAATAGACACAGTCGCGTAAAAAAAAACCATATGCGGGTGACAAAAAAATGACGCGGGCAACAAAAAAGTTGTGCGACAAACACGTTGTGTGTATTTTTCTCCATTTTGCAAATTTTCTGGTAGTTTCGCAAATTTTATGATGAAGCGAAACGCGACAGATTCATCATTAATATAGACCAATTGAAAAGGGATGAACCACTCCTTTTTAAAAATCCCAAGTTTTTTGTTACATGTATTCCCCCCCCCATCCCCCCATTCATATCCGGAATTTATCATTGTTCCGCGTCGGATAAACATTTTGACGAATTCCCTCATAAAGTCAATCTTAATAGAAATCATTCATCACAAAAATAACTGTTCGGGGGGGAATGGGAATCCATTTAAAAATTTATACATTCTTAGCAGATAACTTTTCCGGAGTTTTTATTACCTCGCTGTGGCGGTTTATGTGTCTGCGGAATGTAGTGTAATAGTATAAAGTGCTGGAAGGTACGCGGCCGTGAAACGCGGCATCCTTCTTTAATTAAGCTATAAGGGGAAACAGCCTGCGCATTCGGAGCAGATTATTGCGTCCCTCCCAGCAAAGGCCAACAGGAGAAATAATCTTTAGAAATGTACTGAGCGAAAATGTCTTATTTCCGTAATGAAATTGCCAAAAAGAAATGACAGGTATTCTTCAACATTTATGTTCCGGTTGATGGAATTCTCGAGCGCCAATGGGGCGTTTCATGGAAATGAGGCACGGGCGCGCGTTTTGCATGCCAAACAAATCGGGAGATGATGGGGAACGATCGGCGGCTGCTGCAGATTGGATCTTAATTACAGAGGGGCCGCCGCTGGGCCGGGGGAATGGCGCCGCCAAATTGCTTGGGATTCGCAGCCGTAAAAAGAGAAGAGAGAGAATGTGTTAAGGGTAGAGATGCACCGAATCCCGGATTTGGTTCCGCATTCGGCCGAATCCCGGTGTTCTTTTAAAGATTTGGTTTCAGCCGGATCTGCGGTCCCGGCCAAACCGAATCCAAATCCTAATTAGTAGTGATGAGCGAATTTTTTCGCCAGACATGGATTCGCAGTGAATTTCCACATTTCACCATTGGCGAATTGTTTCTCGAAACTTCTGTGAAAATTCGCCACGGGAAAATTCGTCGCACAAAATTTTTTTGGTTGCGCGTCAAATTGGGCACGGTCACGTAAAAAAAGGGTGCGGTCGCAACAAAAAAGGGTGCGGTTGCATTAAAATTGGGCGCAGTCACGTCAAAAAGCACGGGCGACAAAAAAAAATAGATGTGGGCGACAAAAAAATTAGCCGTGGCCGACAAAAAAGATGTGAGCAACAAAAAAAAATGTGCGGTGTTTTCGCTGTTCCATGACTTTTTGTGCAATTTCGCGAACTTTGTGGTGAAGCGAAATGGGACAGATTCACTCATCGCTACTAATTAGCATCAATTAGCATATGCTAATTAGAATTCAGAAAGGGTTAAATAGGCAGTGAAAAACTTTTTTAGCCACGCGCTGCACACAAATTTTAACCCCTCAGCACGGAAACCTCCGCAGGAAAATTCGCCGCACAGATTTTTTTGGGTCGCGTGTCAAATTGGGCACAGTTGCGTAAAAAAAAGGGTGAGGACGCAACAAAAAAGGGTGCAGTTGCATTAAAATTGGGCGCAGTCACGTCAAAAAGCGCGGGCGACAAAAAAAATAGATGTGGACGACAAAAAAATTAGCCGTGGGCGACAAAAAAGATGCGAGTGACAAAAATAAATTGTGCGGCGTTTCGCAAATTTTTCGCTGTTTCATGAATTTTTGTGCAATTTCGCGAACTTTGTGGCGAAGCGAAATGGGACAGATTCACTCATCGCTACTAATTAGCATAAATTAGCCTATCCTAATCAGCATATGCTAATTAGGATTCGGGTTCGGGATTCCTGCCAGGTGGGTTTGGAGGTTCGGCCAAAACCCCAAAAAGTGAGTTCGGTGCGTCCCTAGTTAAGGGGGTAAATAAATAATTCCTTTTTATTTGTTACAAAAAAAGTACTTTTTCTTGAAGTTTTGCTTTTTAATTAAAACTGGAGCTGCCATATTAGATTTCTGTATCACAAAGAGCAGCCTATTCATCTGTTAAAGGGGAACTCCACCCAAACACGATTTAAAGGGGACCTGTCACCGACACAAAAAAATTAAACATGAAACCCTAATTCTTTTTTTAATTTAATCACCCATACCTGTTATAAATGCATTTAAAATTCTGAGCTGTCAATCATATATTGCCTGCCCCGCCTCTATGCCGCAGGCATAGAGGCGGGGCAGGCAATATATGATTGACAGCTCAGATTTTTAATTACAATTACTTTCATTTTCCATTCAGCACTTCCTAGATATCACCCAGATGGCAAATGCATAAGATTTTGGGGAGATACAAAGCTTTGCCTTAATAACAGTGATCACAAAATGGCGCCGGCCTGCTGGCTGTGACTGTAAACTCCAAGACTAAAGGGTAAAAAAATTAAATAGTTTATATGGTACAAGTAATGTTTATTTTGCTCAACTAACATGATAGAAAAGGATTTGGAATTATTTTTTAGGGTGACAGGTCCCCTTTAAGCTTTTGGAAAGCATCTTTGCAATATACATCAATTAAAAAAATATGAAGCCTTTTTCATGATGTTTAATGTAATAATCTGGTTTGGAACAGTTCCCTAAGCCCCGCCCCCTGTTCCCCTGCTGATCTGGCTGACTACTTTGTGACTCAAATAAAATGTAACAGTAAATGGGTTTTAGTCCCTCCTCCCAATCCCACAATTCCCTGCTGCACCCATGTTGCCAATAAGGAAAGGAACATCCCAGTGCAATGCATTGTGGGTTATGTAGTTCCTGCATGCTGTCTGTAAGCTGGGGAGAAGTTGTTACAATTTGTAACATCAGTGTTTTAGTCCCTCCTCCCCTGCCAGGATTTCAAATGAGGCAGAAAGAGAAGAACTGTTGGATTTCAGCATATGAAAATAGTATTTATTCCAGTACAATGATTATCTATCACAAAGAAATATTAGTAATGAGATATGTAAGTGGTTTTAATTGGTTCTATCCCTTTGGGAAGGATAATAGTTTTTTTATGGCTGATATATTAATTCTCTGCCTGTAGCTTTTGTATGAGAATCCTCTGGTTCCTATCCCACGTAGCTTTTGGACCTGTACTTGGCTATGGACTTTCCTCCCCTGAAGCCTGTCAGCCTTTTATTGATGGACTCTCTGGCTGTGACCTTGCTGCCTCCCGTGCTGCCTGCCCCGACCTGCTGATTTGTGTTGAACCAGTTCTGCCATCCCTGACCCAGATGTGTCTGACTTTATCTCAGCCTATTGGTACCGGCCAGACCTCCCCGGCGTTTCTCAGCTCCACCAGGTTCCTGCTCCATCCGCAAGAGATCCAGGTGTCAGTGTGGGTTCATGTAGGTCAGTGTCTGCCTCTGGTCTCTGGCAGTGAAATGGCTGATATATAGGAATCTATACTCCCCGGCTCCTGTACCTGGGAATTCTAATTTAGAGACCTGCAGAGAACATTTTTGAAAGTAGTTAATAAATTAACTATGATCCCACTCATTTCTGATGACTTTAGCTCACATAGAAATGTGGAGCACTTAGATTGTAAGCTCTACGGGGCAGGGACCTCCTTCCTACTGTGTCTCATACCTCATGGCAATTGAAGGAAATCTATATCCCCAAACAATGTAGGTCTCTAAAAATATATCACATAAAATTAATATTTCAGACGTTGATATTCAACACGGTGAGGGCAGTGAGGGGGTTGGGGAATGCCCTGCCGGGCCTGCCAACATCCCCCGGCAGGGCATTCCCCAACCCCCTCACTGCCCTCACCGTGAGGAACCCCCTACCCAACATCCCCCGGCAGGGCATTCCCCAACCCCCTCACTGCCCTCACCGTGAGGAACCCCCTACCCAACATCCCCCGGCAGGGCATTCCCCAACCCCCTCACTGCCCTCACCGTGAGGAACCCCCTACCCAACATCCCCCGGCAGGGCATTCCCCAACCTCCTCACTGCCCTCCCCGTGAGGAACCCCCTACCCAACATCCCCCGGCAGGGCATTCCCCAACCCCCTCACTGCCCTCACCGTGAGGAACCCCCTACCCAACATCCCCCGGCAGGGCATTTCCCAACCCCCTCACTGCCCTCACCGTGAGGAACCCCCTACCCAACATCCCCCGGCAGGGCATTCCCCAACCCCCTCACTGCCCTCACCGTGAGGAACCCCCTACCCAACATCCCCCGGCAGGGCATTCCCCAACCCCCTCACTGCCCTCACCGTGAGGAACCCCCTACCCAACATCCCCCGGCAGGGCATTCCCCAACCCCCTCACTGCCCTCCCCGTGAGGAACCCCCTACCCAACATCCCCCGGCAGGGCATTTCCCAACCCCCTCACTGCCCTCACCGTGAGGAACCCCCTACCCAACATCCCCCGGCAGGGCATTCCCCAACCCCCTCACTGCCCTCACCGTGAGGAACCCCCTACCCAACATCCCCCGGCAGGGCATTCCCCAACCCCCTCACTGCCCTCACTGTGAGGAACCCCCTACCCAACATCCCCCGGCAGTCCATTCCCCAACCCCCTCACTGCCCTCACCGTGAGGAACCCCCTACCCAACATCCCCCGGCAGGGCATTCCCCAACCCCCTCACTGCCCTCACCGTGAGGAACCCCCTACCCAACATCCCCCGGCAGAGCATTCCCCAACCTCCTCACTGCCCTCCCCGTGAGGAACCCCCTACCCAACATCCCCCGGCAGGGCATTCCCCAACCCCCTCACTGCCCTCACCGTGAGGAACCCCCTACCCAACATCCCCCGGCAGGGCATTTCCCAACCCCCTCACTGCCCTCACCGTGAGGAACCCCCTACCCAACATCCCCCGGCAGGGCATTCCCCAACCCCCTCACTGCCCTCACCGTGAGGAACCCCCTACCCAACATCCCCCGGCAGGGCATTCCCCAACCCCCTCACTGCCCTCACCGTGAGGAACCCCCTACCCAACATCCCCCGGCAGGGCATTCCCCAACCCCCTCACTGCCCTCCCCGTGAGGAACCCCCTACCCAACATCCCCCGGCAGGGCATTTCCCAACCCCCTCACTGCCCTCACCGTGAGGAACCCCCTACCCAACATCCCCCGGCAGGGCATTCCCCAACCCCCTCACTGCCCTCACCGTGAGGAACCCCCTACCCAACATCCCCCGGCAGGGCATTCCCCAACCCCCTCACTGCCCTCACTGTGAGGAACCCCCTACCCAACATCCCCCGGCAGTCCATTCCCCAACCCCCTCACTGCCCTCACCGTGAGGAACCCCCTACCCAACATCCCCCGGCAGGGCATTCCCCAACCCCCTCACTGCCCTCACCGTGAGGAACCCCCTACCCAACATCCCCCGGCAGGGCATTCCCCAACCCCCTCACTGCCCTCACCGTGAGGAACCCCCTACCCAACATCCCCCGGCAGGGCATTCCCCAACCCCCTCACTGCCCTCACCGTGAGGAACCCCCTACCCAACATCCCCCGGCAGTCCATTCCCCAACCTCACTGCCCTCACTGTGAGGAACCCCCTACCCAACATCCCCCGGCAGGGCATTCCCCAACCCCCTCACTGCCCTCACTGTGAGGAACCACCTACCCAACATCCCCCGGCAGTCCATTCCCCAACCTCACTGCCCTCACTGTGAGGAACCACCTACCCAACATCCCCCGGCAGTCCATTCCCCAACCCCCTCACTGCCCTCACCGTGAGGAACCCCCTACCCAACATCCCCCGGCAGGGCATTCCCCAACCCCCTCACTGCCCTCACCGTTAGGAACCCCCTACCCAACATCCCCCGGCAGGGCATTCCCCAACCCCCTCACTGCCCTCACCGTGAGGAACCCCCTACCCAACATCCCCCGGCAGGGCATTCCCCAACCTCAATGCCCTCACCGTGAGGAACCCCCTACCCAACATCCCCCGGCAGGGCATTCCCCAACCTCAATGCCCTCACCGTGAGGAACCCCCTACCCAACATCCCCCGGCAGGGCATTCCCCAACCCCCTCACTGCCCTCACCGTGAGGAACCCCCTACCCAACATCCTCCGGCAGGGCATTCCCCAACCCCCTAACTGCCCTCACCGTGAGGAACCCCCTACCCAACATCCCCCAGCAGGGCATTCCCCAACCCCCTCACTGCCCTCACCGTGAGGAACCCCCTACCCAACATCCCCCGGCAGGGCATTCCCCCAACCCCCTCACTGCCCTCACCATTAGGAACCCCTACCCAACATCACCTGGCAGGGCATTCCCCAACCCCCTCACTGCCCTCACCCTGAGGAACCCCCTACCCAACATCCCCCGGCAGAGCATTCCTCAACCCCCTCACTGCCCTCACCGTGAGGAACCCCCTACCCAACATCCCCCGGCAGGGCATTCCCCAACCCCCTCACTGCCCTCACCGTGAGGAACCCCCTACCCAACATCCCCCGGCAGGGCATTCCCCAACCTCACTGCCCTCACCGTGAGGAACCCCCTACCCAACATCCCCCGGCAGGGCATTCCCCAACCCGCTCACTGCCCTCACCGTGAGGAACCCCCTACCCAACATCCCATGGCAGGGCATTCCCCAACCCCCTCACTGCCCTCACCATGAGGAACCCCCTACCCAACATCCCCGGCAGGGCATTCCCCAACCCCCTCACTGCCCTCACCGTGAGGAACCCCCTACCCAACATCCCCCAGCAGGGCATTCCCCAACCCCCTCACTGCCCTCACCATGAGGAACCCCCTACCCAACATCCCCGGCAGGGCATTCCCCAACCCCCTCACTGCCCTCACCGTGAGGAACCCCCAACATCCCCCGGCAGGGCATTCCCCAACCCCCTCACTGCCCTCACTGTGAGGAACCCCCTACCCAACATCCCCGGCAGGGCATTCCCCAACCCCCTCACTGCCCTCACCGTGAGGAACCCCCTACCCAACATCCCCCGGCAGGGCATTCCCCAACCCCCTCACTGCCCTCACCATGAGGAACCCCCTACCCAACATCCCCGGCAGGGCATTCTCCAACCCGCTCACTGCCCTCACCGTGAGGAATCCCCTACCCAACATCCCCCAGCAGGGCATTCCCCAACCCCCTCACTGCCCTCACCATGAGGAACCCCCTACCCAACATCCCCGGCAGGGCATTCCCCAACCCCCTCACTGCCCTCACCGTGAGGAACCCCCTACCCAACATCCCCCGGCAGGGCATTCCCCAACCCCCCCACTGCCCTCCCCGTGAGGAACCCCCTACCCAATATCCCCCGGCAGGGCATTCCCCAACCTCACTGCCCTCACCGTGAGGAACCCCCTACCCAACATCCCCCGGCAGGGCATTCCCCAACCCCCTCACTGCCCTCACCGTGAGGAACCCCCTACCCAACATCCCCCGGCAGGGCATTCCCCAACCTCACTGCCCTCACCGTGAGGAACCCCCTACCCAACATCCCCCGGCAGGGCATTCCCCAACCCCCTCACTGCCCTCACCGTGAGGAACCCCCTACCCAACATTCCCCAACCCCCTCACTGCCCTCACCATGAGGAACCACCTACCCAACATCCCCCGGCAGTCCATTCCCCAACCCCCTCACTGCCCTCACCGTGAGGAACCCCCTACCCAACATCCCCCGGCAGGGTATTCCCCAACCCCCTCACTGCCCTCACCGTGAGGAACCCCCTACCCAACATCCCCCGGCAGGGCATTCCCCAACCCCCTCACTGCCCTCACCGTGAGGAACCCCCTACCCAACATCCCCCGGCAGGGCATTCCCCAACCCCCTCACTGCCCTCACCGTGAGGAACCCCCTACACTGCTTCAAGTAAAGTAATGTTCCCCAAGTCTTAAAGCGGGGGGGGGGGGGGGGGGGGAGCTCTAGTTCTTTGTTCCTTTATATGTAAAATAAAATCCCCAGCTATCTGTCTACAATGTTCTTTAATGTACTTGTAAACATGATGGACTATTTTGTTCTTTCCATTCTTGCTCGCTGGAGAAGAGGAGAGGGTCTGTATTGAAGGAAATGCAATAAATAATAATAATGATCTTATGTGACAATTATAATGATATGCATTGGGGATCAGTATCAGTTCGGTAACTGCGTTCCTCCCAGCTGTCTGTATAGCAGCCAATGAGGCATGACCTGTGCTTATCCACATCCCTAATTATTGCTTTACATGGGATCATATACATTCATTTCCTCTCCTTAATCCCATTTATTTATTGCTCCCTTTCAAACAGCCTTGTGCAAAGAGAAATCATTTTCATAAAACCATTTGTTTGAAAATCTCCTGAAAATCTGAATTAGCGTTACTTGGATTATTACCCCAATACCCCTGGCCTAACTATGGGTGAAGCCTCCTCTATAGTTTGGGAGTAAATTTAAAAAATAGTTGAAAATGGCTGTCAGGTGGCAGGACATGGGCCGTGGGTGGGATAAAGCCCCCAGATGTCTGCTAGGCCCTCACAGGGGAAATGGCGCCGACTTGTTACACTGCTGCCCAATACATTTCTTTGCAACACAAAACTATTCTTAAGCATATTCTTCTAGCAAGTAGAATATTACTGGCAAAATATATCACGCGGGAACTTTTTTTGGACGTGCGCACCTATTTTAATGTGATCGTACCCTTTTGTTGACGTGGCCGTGCCCTTTTGTTGACGTGGCCGTACCCTTTTGTTGACGTGGCCGTACCCTTTTGTTGACGTGGCCGTACCCTTTTGTTGACGTGGCCGTACCCTTTTGTTGACGTGGCTGTGCCCTTTTGTTGACATGGCCGTACCTTTTTGTTGACGTGGCAGTGCCCTTTTGTTGACGCGGCCGTACCTTTTTGTTGACGTGGCCTACCCTTTTGTTGACGTGGCCGTATCCTTTTGTTGATGTGGCCGTGCCCTTTTGTTGACGTGGCCGTGCCCTTTTGTTGACGTGGCTGTACCCTTTTGTTGACGTGGCCGTACCCTTTTGTTGACGTGGCTGTGCCCTTTTGTTGACGTGGCCGTACCTTTTTGTTGACGTGGCCGTACCCTTTTGTTGACGTGGCCGTGCCCTTTTGTTGACGTGGCCGTACGTTTTTGTTGACGTGGCCGTACCCTTTTATTGATGTGGCCGTACTCTTTTGTTGATGTGGCTGTACCCTTTTGTTGATGTGGCCGTACCCTTTTGTTGACGTGGCCGTACCCTTTTGACCGTGCCTATTTTGCACAGCAAAATTTTGCGGAAGTTTCACGAAGCAATTCACCAATGGTGAAATGCAGATTTTCTCCTATTTGCTCATCACCAACCACTGTACTTTGGAAGAATTTGTAAAAATCTGGAGAATGCTTCTGGGGGTGGGAGTCGGACTGGGACCTTAGGGGCCACCAGAAAACCTTAGACCCTAGGCCCACTCTCCAAACTAATTTTCCTCCTTTCCTCACCCAACCTCTTTATTCTCCCAGTCTCTTTTATTTACATGCTAGCATCTATTCTTCCATCTATCTCTCCTTTTTGTTCCCATTCAGAAACAGGGAATGACCATGAAGAAGACCAAATGGTCAGGAGCAGGAGGGCCCACTGACACCTGGGCCCATCGGGAGTTTTCCTGGTATCCTGATGGGCCAGTCCGACACTGAATGGGAGACTGGGGGAAAGCCACCAAAATTGGGTAACTACCGAACAAATATGGACAATATCCCGACAGTCCTGCCTCCATCCTTGGGAACCCTGGTGCTACCGCCACTCTAGCTCCAGCTCTGGCATTTAATAAATGACCCCTGCATAACTGTCAGCCAACATGGAATACATTTTTATTCTCATAGTTAGTGATGAGCGATTTTTTTTTTTTTTTTGCCAGGTGTGAATTCGCAGCGCAATTCTGCATTTTGCCATTGGTGAATTGTTTTGTAAAACTTCTGTGAAATTTTGCAGACAAAATTCGGGGTTGCATAAAAAAATGGGTGGCACCCGTGTTTTGCGAATTTCCCACCTTTTTGCAAATGTTTCCATAGTTTTGCACATTTTTTGGCGCTACAAAACGGGATAGATTTCCTCATCAATAATGACTGGAAAAATCCCGGTGGGCCCTGGCGGCCCAGACCCGACCCTTTCTGGTGCTCCCTCTGCCCAACTGTTCCTCCCCATACGCGTTAAATTTACGTGTGCTCAGGGGAGGACGTCAGGTGGGGGACCCTGCAGTAGGTTAGGGGGGCCCCTGTGGGGGGGGGGTTAGGGGACGCGGCCGGCGGGGGCACCTGCGGGGGCATCTGCAGAGCCCCTGGGGTGACTGTTCCTCCCCTGATGTGTTAAATTTACACACGCTCAGGGGAGGACATTGGGTGGGGGACCCTGCGGGGGGGGTTAAGGGGGCCTCTGCGGGGTGGTTAGGGGACGCGGCCGGCGGGGGCTCCCCCTGTCCGACTGTTCCTCCCCTGACACGTTAAATTTATGTGTGCTCAGGGAAGGACATCGGGTGGGGGACCCTGCGGGGTGGTTAGGGAATGTGGCCTGCGGGGGCACCTGTGGAGCCCCAGTGGGCCCTGCACCCCCTCCCAGTCCAACCCTGGATAGAGTACTATTATATTATCTGCATATTAATGTCGTTTCACTTAACGTAATATTATTTAAACACATTGACGTGGGAAATTGTGAGAGTAACGAGAGGGAAATGCTATTTTCCTTACACTGTGCCGACACATTTCCGCAATGGGCTAAAAAAAGAAGCGATGAAATTGTCCCCAAAGCAGCTGCAGCTAAAGTAATAGATTACTTTTCAAATATAGAAGCAGACATTTTGCGGTGAAATATCCAGCGGATCCATGTTCCCAGCAGGTGACACCAACCAGTTTAAGTGCCATTTTCTGTTGCTCACAAAAGCATGTAAACATAAAAAAAAGGTATTAGATGTGAGCAAGTCATTCCCGAACCATCTGCACCGGCTGTAAAAGGAACAGATAAAAATAAAGATTGCAGCTTGGGCTTTTTGTTGGATGCATTTTACATTTAGATATTAACCATTTTATAGGGTAATGGCATCGCAACATTTATACTCATCGCTAAAATCATAGCAATATTTAATGGATTCAGTGAATATGCATCTAATTAGCGGCTTGTTTACTGACTCTTACTGCGGGGTTATACCGCGTGGGTACAGGTAGGGGAGCTATTAACCGGTAACCCGTTGTCCAGGAGAAAATATAGAACCATTTTCCGTAGAGTAATAATTAAAGGGCAAGTGTAGTGACATTTAGTGATGGGTCGGAATGTTTCGCCAGGCATGGATTTGCGTTTCGTGAAATGGATGAAAAAATTTGCCGCACGTCCAAAAAGAATAGCCGTGCGCCAAAAGAATAGCCGTGCACCAAAAGAATAGCCGCGGGCGACAACAGAATAGCCACACGACAAAAGAATAGCCGGGCGACAAAGAATAGCCATGGGCAACAAAAGAATAGCCGCAGGCGACAAAAGAATAGTCGTGCGAAAAAAGAATAGTCGTGTGACAAAAGAATAGTCGTGCGACAAAAGAATAGTCATGCGACAAAAGAATAGTCGTGCGACAAAAGAATAGCCGTGCACCAAAAGAATAGCCGCGGGCGACAACAGAATAGCCACACGACAAAAGAATAGCCGGGCGACAAAGAATAGCCGTGGGCAACAAAAGAATAGCCGCAGGCGACAAAAGAATAGTCGTGCGACAAAAGAATAGTCGTGCGACAAAAGAATAGTCGTGCGACAAAAGAATAGTCGTGCGACAAAAGAATAGCCGCAGGCGACAAAAGAATAGTCATGCGAAAAAAGAATAGTCGTGCGACAAAAGAATAGTCGTGCGACAAAAGAATAGCCGCAGGCGACAAAAGAATAGTCATGCGAAAAAAGAATAGTCGTGCGACAAAAGAATAGCTGCGGGTGACAAAAGAATAGCTGCGGGCGACAAAAGAATAGCCATGCGGCAAAAGAATAGCCGCAGGTGACAATTTTTTTTGACGCCCGACATTTTCACCGTTTTGTGAATCTTTTGGAAGATTCGCAAATTTTCGGTGAAGCGAAATGGGACAGATTCGCTCATCACTAGTGACATTCATGGGGGGGGCAATGTGTTAGTATATCTGTAGTGCAAGTTAGAAAAGGACTTCATCAGGCTGTTGATGTGGTCTTGATGGTTCTACAAAGGATCCAATCATGGTCAAGTGTCTGGATCAGTCTGTTTAGCCCAAACATGTAAGTGGCCAAATCAGGTATCTAGAGTCTCCTGCTGGATATTGTTGTAACTAAAACTAATTATGTGGAACTTTTACTAATTTAGTCACCCAGGGGGTGCCCGACCCGCTAGGAAAGGATTGCATTAATGGTCCAGAGCAAACATCGATGGAATATTTATATCTGCCCAATAGATATCTGGCTCTTCACCCTCCAGATATGAGTCAAGCAAATCAGAACCTACGTGGTCTGGAGTGATCAGGTCAGTGGCTAATGTTGGCCTGTGTGTAGCCACTTTTAGCCAGTAGAGGCTTTTCTACTCTTTGGTTGAGACCTCCAAAAAATTGTAAAAAATACTCCAAGAACCAAGAAAATGATCTTATGCTCCATCAGACTATAGTAATAATCGTTTTATAGGCTATTCATAACACGGTGTTACTCATGCTTTTATTCTAGTACAGTTCTTTATTGAGTTAATTGGCCAGCACCTTTAGTCATGTGGTGCAATATAAAGGTTACCTGCAAAGCTTGGAAAGATTATAGGGAATCCGACCATCGGGGGGGGAGCATAAATAGAAACATTTAATTGCACAACTTTATGGTTTTCATTAAATTCCACAAAAAAGACGTATTTTTCACAAAGACTACAACCATTTTGGAATTCATTCAAGCTTTGGTATCGTGACTATCTTTTGCCCAGGTTGGATCGTCCTATTGAAGGCTTCCAAAATCATGCATTGAACCCCAATATTTTCGTACAACCTGGAAAATAATTTTCATGACATTTTCCAACATCAGAAATTATTGTGGTTACTCTGAATTTTTTCCAATCGTTCTTTTTACCCGCCCAAAATTCATGCTTTAATGAATAGGCCCCCATAGAGTAAGAACTAGGCTCCCTGGTTATTATTTTCTTAGTAACCCAGTTATTAATATTACTGTTTTGTTTAAATAGAATTAATAGTCTCTGCAGCCCTGTAATATTGGGGAGCAATATTGGGAACGTTTGGGGGTCATTGTGCAACAGAAGCTGAGAGGAACCCATTATTATTATTCACAGTTTTGTAACAGTTATCTGTGCCTTCCTTATCTTTACAGAACACAGAAATGTCTTTTTTGGCTTAGAAGCTCTGTAAGCAATGTGTGTTTTGTTGACTGAATGGAACATGGGTAAAATCATGAACAGATTTCATTTCTAGTGAAGAAATATAAAGGCATTGTTGCTTATGCTTTTGTTTTTTTAAGGAATATGGGTTTAAGACCCCTATCCCCCTTTTTGTCCAGACTTTGGTAGCGGACCCTTATCTCAAGTTTACGGATGAAAAAAACCACAGTCTTCCTGCATTTCCAAAAATATCTAAACATCTGCATGTACGTAAATGCCAAGTGTCCCAGACTCTGACCTTGCCTCCTTGTCCTCTGCATACTTGGGGGGGGGGGGGGCGTCTTGCATTTATTCCTATTCTTAGGGGATTTGGCTCCTTGCTCCTTGCTGGCTCTGGAGATAAAAGAGGATGCTGTAGGGAGATGGAACCAAAGCAAAGGGGCCTCTGCTATTTTCCAGTTCCAGTAATATACTTTAGAAGTAACATTACATTAAAGTAGTTCTTACACCACAGGATCAACCAGATATCCTGGGGATGGTCCTTTAGAATTTGTGACCAAGTTTCTAAAGAAAGGTCTAAACTCAACAGGAGGGGGTTTTCCTTCAGCAAGCCTAATAACTCCCACCGGCTTTGTGGATAATAATGGCTTAGCTCACTGCACAAGTCACAATGGTATTACTTTTCAAGTAGATGAACAGTGTAGATGTTGCCTTCAACAGAAGCCCAACAGTCACCAGTGGTTACGCTAACAAGTGTCCCAGCAGCTCAGGGCCAGAAAAATGATTCTCCGTACATTTATGATGAGAACAAGAGTAACAATGAAAGTTCAAGTCTTACTTGCCCATAAGTAAGTGTCAGGGAGCTAAATAGGGGCTATGATTTGCTGTTTGTTAGCCCCATATGGACCACCACCTTGCAGGAGGCCTTCTTGGCAAGTCTTTATGCTTCTAAAACTTGCCTCAAAATGTAAAAATGAGCCCCTGATTGGAGCCCACTGGGAGCAACATGAAAGGAAGTGGTGCCAATGTGTGGGATCACTGATATACAATAGGGGTCATTTATGTTGTAAAAAGTACAAAAAGGCCACAATTGGCCATTTGAAATGGAGTGTAGGAACCAAAACAGGAGGCAATGTCAGATTCAAATCAGGGTCAAGACACCAGGCAGCAAATTTCCGCATTCCGCCATTAGCGAATTGTTTCGCGGTCTTGGCAATAAAATAGGGTGTGGGCGCATAAAAAGGGCACGGCCGCATAAAAAAAAACATGGGCACCAAAAAAAAACGATGCGGGCGTCCAAAAAATATGCAGGTGACAAAAAAATTGCACAACAAATGCGTTTCGCAAGTTTTTGCGTTTTCGTGAATTTTCTTGCCTTTTCGCAAACTTTATGGCAAAGCGAAATGGGACAGATTCGCTCATCGCTAATCAGAACCAGTGTTTAGGCTGGTATCAATAAAACCACAGAACCACTACAGTACAGACAAGAGCCAGGCAGATGCTGAGGTCTAGAGAATAAAGCCAGGGATTTATGAACCAGATACGCAAAAGCAAAGCAGCTCTGTGCAAGGCAGAGGGGTCACTTTGTAAAGTGAAAGTCTGGCATCTATTTCAGTATCTTGGTAAATTGTGAGTGTTTTCAACGCCTTGGAAACCATAGTATGCCATGACACAACCATCACGTTGTATCCGAGTAGTGATGGGCGAACAAAAATTCGCCAGGCACGGATTCGCAGTGAATTTCCGTGTTTTGCCATTGGCAGGTTTTTTTTCTAAACAGGTGACAACATTCGCCGTGCATCTAAAAATTGTTGCCCGCGTCAAAAGAATTGTCACACGTCAAAGGTATTGTTGCGCGTCAAAAGAATCCACGAAATGTGTTTGTTGCGCAATTTTTTTGTTGTTGCCCGCATCCATTTTTTGACACAACCACAGCTATTTTGATGCTACCATGCCTTTTTTGATGTGGCGCAACTTTTTTTTGACGTGCAACAAATTTTTCGGTGCCGCATTTTCTGGGAAATTTCAAAAATTGTTGCCCATGTCAAATGTATTGTCACACGTCAAAAGAATTGTCTCTTGCGTCAAAAAGAATTGTCTCTCATCAAAAGAATTGTCTCGCACCAAAAAGAATTGTCTTGCGTCAAAAGTATATAATATTTTTTGACGTGCAACATTTTCGAGATTTCGCAAATCTTTAGAAAGTTTCACGAATTTTTCGGCGAAACGAAACGCGACAGATTCGCTCATCATCTAGTATTGACACCGAGACGTGTTTTTTGTCCGATTGCCATCTTGGAATCAGGAAGGAATTTTTTCCCCTCTGGGGCAAATTAATGAGGCTTCAGATGGGGTTTTTGCCTTCCTCTGGATCAACTAGTAGTTAGGCAGGTTATATATACAGTAGGCATTATGGTTGAATGTGCGTCTTTTTTCAACCCAACTTACTATTTTACTATGTTACTATGTTACAAGACACAAAATCATGAATAAACTTGAACTAGAAAATTCAACAGACAAATTCACGCAGACTTTAACGTGAGCATTCCATCAGAACACAGTTCACTCTAAATGGGATTGTGCAATTTAAACACCCTCGTTCTGCCCTTTTGCGGGAGACGTGTGGGGCCTCGGGCAGAGAGACAAATCCATGTCAGTTTTTGGATTCATAAAATAAAGGACGTAATAATTCAATATTTGTATAAGGCCAATATGGCTGCTAAAATGCCGAAGTGAAGGAATGTATTCTTATAATCGGCAAAACAGATGGAGATTCTGTGGAAAGAAATAGAAGCAATCTGTCTGTAACAGCAGGAGACTCAGATGGAGTAGAGTTTGAGCGTCGCGGGTTGTAGGAGGCAAAAGATAGATAATATTGTTTTAAAGAAGAAAAGCAATGGAGCATTGAATCCACATATCATAAACTACTTGCATCTGACAACAGCAAGTTTAACTCTGATTCATCAAATGGATATTAGGAGGCAATAACAGAGGTTTGATTTGATAGATTCAAATTAAGCACCTTTTTAAAAGAGAAGGAAAAGATTTTTGGCATTTTACTGCCGATAGATTAGCCACAATAGTACAAGCTAGAACTCTATATTTATTCTGCAGAAAGCTTTACCATACCTAAGTAACAGCCCTAGAAGCTCCCTTTGTTTGTTCAAGATAGCAGCTGCCATTTTAGCTCGGTCTCTGCAGCTTCAGTGCTGCAGCTCTGGCTGCTGGTAGCTCAGATTACACCGAGTTGGAAGGGGTAGAGGAGCAAATTGAAAAGACTCGTGCCCGTGCCCTGAAGGATTTTTCTGAGAGCAGGAAGTCTGACACAGAAGAACATGTTTACACAAAAGAAGACAAGAAATCATGTGTTTCTTTACCTTTCCTTCTCCTTTAGTAAAAAAAAAAGTCCAATGAAAAAGATATTTTGCAGATTGGATGAGGATCATATATGCCAAATATAGATCTTAAAATTGCCAGTTTATGTTCTTCAGGGGAAGCAAGAGTAATTTCCATTGTCTTTGGTAAATTGTACTAACTTATTATGATAAATTCACAATGAGAATACAAATTATAAATGTTTTGACATTTAAGTGTAACCCAACAGTTATTTCCTTACTACGGGGAAGTTCTGTTGCTCTCTAGAGATGTAGCGAACTGTTCGCCGGCGAACTAATTCGCGCGAACATCGGGTGTTCGCAAGTTCGGAAGTTCGCGTATGTTCACAATTTGGGTTACCGCGCACGTTATTTATCGTGTCAAAAATATCGCATGAAATACCGCACGTAAAATAGCGCAAGTGTACTGATAGTGAATTGTGCGAAAAGTTGTGAAAATTAAGACTCGTTAAAACTCAACTTAGTGAATCGCCCCCATTGTCTCTTGCGTTAAACAACATGGCGTGCATCAACAATTTTTACCATTTCAAGAATTTTTTGCAGTTCGACAAATCTTTTGAATTCGCAATTCTTTTTTTGTTGCTCTGCAAATTTTGTCACCTATTTTGTGATAAAAATCCACCAGCGGCGAAATGTGGAAATTCGCTGCAAATCCATGCCATGTGATGAGCAAATTTTTTCACCATGTCATAGATTCGCGGTGAATTTCCGCATTTCGCCATTGGCATAATTGTTTTGCGCGAGCGAAAAAAAAAATCACACGACAAACATGTTTCGTGGATTTTTCTCCGTTTCGCAAAATTTTCGGTGAAGCGAAACAAGACAGATTCGCTCATCACTACCCATCACTAATCATAATGCATATAAAACATCATTCCATGAGTTCCCAGAGTTCTCATTAGAGATGTAGCGATGAACTAATTTGCGCGAACATCGGGTGTTCGCAATTTGGGTTCGCCGCGTTTTTTTTTCAGCTGCGTTTTTTCGCTGCATTTTTTCTCGGCCTAAAAACGCCGCACAAGCCACACATGGCGTTTTTCAGCCTAGTACTGGTGTAAGCAAATCCCGTTTCCATGGTGCTAATAGTGCGAAATAGCAAAAAACGCAGCGTATTTCGGCTAAGTCTGCCAGCTGCCTTTGCGTTTTTACGCAACGCTGTATCAACAAAGTATTTTTCAGAGAAATTTTTGCCCTTGATCCCCCTCCTGCATGCCACTGGCCAGGTCGTGGCACCCTTTAAACAACTTTAAAATCAGTTTTCTGGCCAGAAATGGCTTTTCTAGGTTTTAAAGTTCGCCTTCCCATTGAAGTCTATGGGGTTCGCAAAGTTCGCGAATATTCACGCTTTTTGGCGTGAGTTAGCGAACGGGTTCGCAAACTTTTTTTTTTGAGGTTCGCTACATCCCTATTGCGCTCTCAGACTTACAAAAAATTGGATTGTTTTGTTTTTTTTTTATTAAAATTTTTTTTTATCATTGATGTATTTATAAACAGTCACAATAATTTGTAAGTTCAGAACTAGGGCCGCCGATCATCTGGTTTTGAACAGGACACCCCAGTTTTCCATTAAAAAAACTGAACGGAATTCCAGCCAATTGTAAGTGATGCAGTAACCGCACCCTGGCACCATAACCCCGCCCAATGTTCCTGACCCTGATGTCATCATGCCCACCCCTAGCTTTACTACCCCTCCCTCAATACCATAAGCTCCACCCCCCCTTGTTTGGGTTTATCCGCTGGCAAAGGTGGCAACCCTAATGGTATTGTAATGTGGCTCCAGACAAGGGCTATTATTTGTTAGAATTAATACATCCAACATTTCAAGTTGTGTTCTAAAAACATTTTTTTTTAAATTTTGTAATGAGATAATTATCTCTAAATCCTTTGTAACCGAGATAATTATTGTGATTGAGTTGCGCCGCGCTGCTAAGCCTCTGCCTGGGAGCTGAAATCTGTTTGCCGTAATATCGAGATGTTACTCTTTTCCGAGGAACATCTGCTGCATGATCCTAATTTGACCAATTTCCCAAAGTAAATCTCTATCAAACTAATGTGATGTCAATTTTCCTGTGTTGTATTTGTACTACTTATAGGTAGGGATGTAGCGAACCTCAAAAAAAAAAGTTCGCGAACGCGTTCACGAACTTACGCCAAAAAGCGCAAATATTCGCGAACTTTGCGAACCCCATAGACTTCAATGGGAAGGCAAACTTTAAAACCTAGAAAAGCCATTTCTGGCCAGAAAACTGATTTTAAAGTTGTTTAAAGGATGCCACGACCTGGACAGTGACATGCAGGAGGGGGATCAAGGGCAAAAATTTCTCTGAAAAATACTTTGTTGGCACAGCGTTGCGTAAAAACGCAAGCTATTCCTATGTATACGCAAAGGCAGCTGGCAGACCTAGCGGAAATACGCGGCGTTTTTTGCTATTTCGCACTATTAGCACCATGGAAACGGGATTTGCTTACACCAGTACTAGACTAAAAAACGCCATGTGTGGCTTGTGCGACGTTTTTAGGCTGAGAAAAAACACAGCGGAGAAAAAAACGCGGCGAACCCAAATTGCGAACATACGCGAAAAGTTGCGAACTTCCGAACTTGTGAACACCCAATGTTCGCCTGAATTAGTTCGCTACATCTCTACTTATAGGGCATTACACATAGGGGCCCATTCACTAAGGTTCTTTCAAAACATTTTCAAACTCGACTAAACTCATTTCTTCGAACGTTTACTTAAAAAATCCGATAGGAGAAGTCAGTACGAGAAAAAGTCCAAAAAAACTAAAATTTTTGGCGTCAAAACAGTGACTTTTTTGAATTGTTGCCCAAAACCAGCATCACAAATCCAAAAACTCGAAAGTTTCGTGACAAAAGAAGGATCTTCCAGGAAAGTGAAGGGACATCGGCCATTGGCTTCTACATGATTTCGCAAGTTTTAGCTGGCGAATTGCCCCCTTAAAGTTAACTCAAAAGTGAACAACCCCTGTAACCCATAATTACTTGGATTCCTCTGAATCATAATTAGTGATGAGCAAACTTGTCCGGTTTGTTTCGCCGAAAAATTCGCAAATCTTACAAAAGATTCACAGTGAAAATGCCGTGAATCCAACAAAATGATGCGCATCGAAAAAAGTGTCGCATTTCTGTGTTTCACCACTGGTGGATTTTTTCGCGAAACGGCCAACAAAATATTGCAGTGGAAAGCTTTGCCGCCGGACAAAAAAAGAATTGTGAATGAAAAAGATTTGCAAAACTGCAAAAAGTTGAGAAAAATGGCGAAAATGTCGCGCGTCAAAAAAAGTTGTTGCCGGGATCATTTTGTTTGTCGTGCGCAACAATGATTTTTTTTGCTGCGGGCGACAATTTTTTCCGCCACTGGCGGATTTTTTCTATGAAACGGGCCACAAAATTTGCAGCGCGACAAAAACATTGGGCCTGATTCACTAACATAACTAGCTTTTTTTGCGTTAAATAAGTCGCGATAATTAGCGCGCGATTCACCATAGTATGATCGCGTGCGTTAAGTTGCCATTTTCGCATGCAGTATTTTTCGAGCTAGTTTTAACACCATGCGTTAATTTCCGCGCTGAAAAGAACACGATCGCATGATTCACTATCACTTAGGCGCGCTAAATATCGCATTCGGCTATGCGAAACTTAACTCCTACTTCAGGCAGGCGAAAAATTATAGGAAAGTACAGTAAATGAGTTTTTGGCAATAAAATATGGACTTACAGTGTTATTTATTCAGTCTGTGTCTTTTTACTCAATTTTACTAAAGTCTTGGCATGTATGGAATTTCGCTTCTAATATACAGTACTATAGCGGTAAATATTTAGTCGGATAATATACAGTACTATAGCGGTGAATATTTAGTCGGATAATATACAGTACTATAGCGGTGAATATTTAGTCGGATAATATACAGTACTATAGCGGTGAATATTTAGTCGCGATATTATACAGTACTATAGCGGTGAATATTTAGTCGCGATATTATACAGTACAATAGTGGTAACTATTTAGTCGCCAAAATACATTACTAGGTATAATAATTATAGAAAAGTACAGTAAATGTATGGAATTTTATTAATCTCATTATCTGTGTATAATGTGGTGCTTCTGCCCCCCGCTATCCACCGGCTCTGCGCTCGCCGTATCGTATATTTGCTCGCGGCACAGAAACGGAAACACAATATAGCAGCGCCGATATCTCTGAGATGGACGTAGAGTGGGAGGAAATAAATGCACTTTGTAAGGAATAAAATGTTTATATGAGTCCGAAATGTCGGTTTCTGTGCAGACAAACCAGCAGAACCGTGCCGCTTCCAGCTTTAGTGATGAGCCAATCTGTCCCATTTTGCTTCGCTATAAATTTCCTGAAACGACGAAAAATTCACAAAATGCATTTGTTGCACAATTTTTTGGTCGCCCGTGTCTTTTTTTTGGTCGCCCACAATTTTTTTTTGCCGCCCGTGGCTTTTTTGACGCGACCCGTCCAAATTTGAGACGCAACTAATTTTTTCACTGCAAATTTTCACGGAAGTTTCGTGAAACAATTCACCAATGGCGAAATGCTGAAATTCACTGTGAATCCATGCCTGGCGAAAACATTTGCTCATCACTATCCAGCTTTGCCATAACAGAACCAGAGCTCCAGGGCCGACTGCATTGACCCCGACATGATAGCGGCACAACGATGAGATTAACTTCTCCTTGAAAATGTGTGAAATAGAAAACAATGAGGGGATTAACTTTCCTAGAAACTGGGTGAAACAGAAAACAATGATGGGATTAACTTTCCTAGAAACTGGGTGAAATAGAAAAAAATATGGTGGGATTAACTTCCCCTTGAAACTGGGCAAAATAGAAAACAATGATGGGGTTAACTTCCCCTTGAAAATGTTTGAAATGGAAAACAACGATGGAATTAACTTCCCCTTGAAACTGGGTGAAATATAAAACTATGAGGGGATTAATTTCCCCTTGAAAATGTGTGAAATGGAAAACAATGAGGGGATTAACTTCCCCTTGAAACTGGGTGAAATATAAAACAATGATGGAATTAACTCCCCCTTGAAACTGGGTGAAATATAAAACAATGAGGGGATTAATTTCCCCTTGAAAATGTGCGAAGTGGAAAACAATGATGTGATTAACTTCCCCTTGAAACTGTGTGAAATATAAAACAATGATGGGATTAACTTCCCCTTGAAACTGTGTGAAATATAAAACAATGATGGAATTAACTTCCCCTTGAAACTGTGTGAAATATAAAACAATGAGGGGATTAACTTCCCCTTGAAACTGGGTGAAATATAAAACAATGATGGAATTAACTTCCCCTTGAAACTTGGTGAAATATAAAACAATGAGGGGATTAACTTCCCCTTGAAAATATGCGAAGTAGAAAACAACAATGGGATTAACTTCCCCTTGAAACTGGGTGAAATATAAAACAATGACGGGATTAACTTCTCCTTGAAACTGGGTTAAATATAAAACAATGACGGGATTAACTTCCCCTTGAAACTGGGTTAAATATAAAACAATGATGGGATTAACTTCCCCTTGAAACTGGGTTAAATATAAAACAATTATGGGATTAACTTCTCCTTGAAAATGTGTGAAATAGAAAACAATGATGGGATTAACTTCCCCTTGAAACTGGGTGAAATAGAAAACAATGATGGGATTAACTTCCCCTTGAAACTGGGTGAAATAGAAACCATGGTGGGATTAACTTCCCCTTGAAAATGTGTCAAGGACAGGCTATTCTAAGCCTCCATAGGGCTCAATGCTTCTCAGCAGTTTAAACCTGGAGTACTTTTTGTCAGTCTAAAAAAGTCACATAAGGGTTTACAAATCTCAAAATCCTCAGAATTATCTAGAATTTTTTGAGAAAAAAAAACGAAAAAAAAAAAATGGAACTTTTCTCAGAAAACCTTAGTAAATGGGCCCCTAACTCTTGGCCTGAATTCGTCTCTCTAAACAGAACAATGTGCGATACAGAGCCAAACGCATGCAGAATGCGAGAGGGTTTCACCCTGAGAGTTAGAGCTTCATATCATAGGAAATGGGAAAGAAACGGTTTCTAAGCGACAGCGGCGAGAGTTCATTATTATGGGAAAGACGAGATTGTTATTCCGGCCCTTAATGTAAATGAAGATTGAAACTGCCCAGGTTTTCTCCTCCGCTCACACAAATATTAACGAGAATTCTGGTTTTACGAATCATTTGCCTCTAGAGAATGACTTTGCTCAGGGAATATTCACAAAAAGGCACAATATATTGCCCAATAAACCGGTAAACTCTGGCTGGGCACGGGGGGAAGGGCGGGGGGGAGGGGGTTCTCGGTCCTCAATCAATTTCGGCAGAATTCAGTGAATAATTAAATCAAATTCAAATTTGACTAAATTCGTTTTCCCGAATCTCTGATATTTACTAAAAAAGTTGCACAGAAAAGTCGCACAAAACTCAACTTTTTCGGATTATCGCCGTAAAAAATCCCGACTCTGGGACAGTTCAACAAAGTCGTGTTTTCAGACTAAACCCAGCAAGATCTCTAAAGTCTCACGACAAAAGAAAGAACTTTCTTGCCGTTGGCATGAACTCGGCAAGTTTAATCGGGCGAATTGTCGAATTCAAATTTTTAGGTATTTAGACGCATAGTAAATCTCGTAAAAGTCGACTTTTTGTTGTGTTCCTGGCAACGTTCATTTACCCCCTGAGCCACTGGAGGCATTTTGGGCTGATCCGGATTAATTCTCTTGTCTCTCTTCTACTTTTCTGTCTGCTCCCTTTCCTCCGCCCACCTCATTATCCCCATGTGTTTCCCATCTTCTAATGAGCCTTAGGGATGTAGCGAACCTAAAAAAAAATGTTCACGAACCCGTTCGCGAACTTTCGTCAGAAAGTGCAAACGTTCGCGAACTTTGCGAACCCCATAGACTTCAATGGGAAGGCGAACTTTAAAACCTAGAAAAGCCATCTCTGGCCAGAAAACTGATTTTAAAGTTGTTTAAAGGGTGCCACGACCTGGACAGGGGCATGCAGGAGGGGGATCAAGGGCAAAAATTTCTCTGAAAAATACGTTGTTGACACAGCGTTGCGTTTTGTGCTGTAAAGGGCAGAAATCACACTACATTCCTAAACTTATGTAATAAACTGCTTTAAAAAGTCCGGCATCTACATTCCAATCAAGTCGTGTAAAGGTTACGGCCGGTTCACACGCAAAGACAAAACGCTGCGTTTACTGCAACGAAAAAAAACGCAAAAAGCTTTAATGATACTGTCAAGTGTGCGAATATTAGTTTTTACTAGTTGCTTGTCACCTCCAGGACGTTCGTCCTGTCGGTGGGAATATTTCTGTAGTGGTGTGTTTAGCAGTCACCGTGCTTGTGCGCACGTGCATGGTCAGGCAGAGGTAATTCAATGTAGAGTAACGTGAACCAAAAAACACTGATTCTGCAGTGTGGGCCCAGGTTTGTCCTACCTTTTCGATCACCTGTGGTGACCATAAAAGATACGATTTTGCCGCAGTTGCAGAACCCTGAAAAATCAGGAATGTGTACATTCCTAAAAAATTATGGTTTTTTTGTTGCAGCCACTGAAGCACAGAGGACAGAAAAAATATCTCAGATAGATGGTATCATAACCATGCCCCAGGCAAACCCTTTCAAAGAACTAAGATAGGGTGACAACAAGCACAGAAGACATTAAAAACATCAAAGCTAGATGGTATAATAACCATGCCCCAGCCAAACCCTTTCAAAGAACTCAGATAGGGTGACAACAAGCACAGAAGACATTAAAAACATCAAAGCTAGATGGTATCATAACCATGCCCCAGCCAAACCCTTTCAAAGAACTCAGATAGGGTGACAAGCACAGAAGACATTAAAAACATCAAAGCTAGATGGTATCATAACCATGCCCCAGCCAAACCCTTTCAAAGAACTCATATAGGGTGACAAGCACAGAAGACATTAAAAACATCAAAGCTAGATGGTATCATAACCATGCCCCAGCCAAACCCTTTCAAAGAACTCAGATAGGGTGACAAGCACAGGAGACATTAAAAACATCAAAGCTAGATGGTATCATAACCATGCCCCAGCCAAACCCTTTCAAAGAACTCATATAGGGTGACAAGCACAGAAGACATTAAAAACATCAAAGCTAGATGGTATCATAACCATGCCCCAGCCAAACCCTTTCAAAGAACTCAGATAGGGTGACAAGCACAGAAGACATTAAAAACATCAAAGCTAGATGGTATCATAACCATGCCCCAGCCAAACCCTTTCAAAGAACTCAGATAGGGTGACAAGCACAGAAGACATTAAAAACATCAAAGCTAGATGGTATCATAACCATGCCCCAGCCAAACCCTTTCAAAGAACTCAGATAGGGTGACAAGCACAGAAGAGTACAAGAGAGAAAAATTCAGGATTTACCTGTCCAAAAAGTTTGGCTTACAATTAAGCCAGTAGGATTTGCACCCTAGTTTGTACGGTGGTGGAGGAGGACGCTAAAGGACAGCTGTGTGTGGTGTCAAGCGGCGTGCAGAGAAGGACAGCTGCATGGGCAGTCAGAACAAGTCTTCTGGCGTGCAGTAACCCTCCGAGATCCATGCCTCATTCATTTTAATAAAGGTCAGGTAATCAACACTTTTGTGACCTAGGCGAGTTCTCTTCTCAGTTACAATCCCTCCTGCTGCACTAAAGGTCCTTTCTGAGAGGACACTTGAGGCAGGGCAAGACAACAGATTTATGGCAAATTGTGACAGCTCTGGCCACAGATCAAGCCTGCGCACCCAGTAGTCCAGGGGTTCATCGCTCCTCAGAGTGTCAATATCTGCAGTTAATGCCAGGTAGTCCGCTACCTGCCGGTCGAGGCGTTCTCTGAGGGTGGATCCAGAAGGGTCCTGGCGCTGCCTTGGACTGAAAAAACTTTGCATGTCTGACGTTACAGAGTGGCCAAAGTGCATTGTCCTTGCAGGTGTGCTCGTGGGAGGATTACCGGCACCTCTGCCCCTGGAATGTGGAGTGACATCACCCTTAAAAGAATTGTACAACATGTTTTGCAGGCTGGTTTGGAAATGCAGCATCCTTTCGGACTTGTGGTACGTTGGTAACATTTCTGCCACTTTATGCTTGTAACGAGGGTCTAGTAGCGTTGACACCCAGTACAGGTCCTTCTCCTTAAGCCTCTTGATACAGGGGTCCTTCAACAGGCATGACAGCATGAAAGACCCCATTCTCACAAGGTTGGATGCAGAGGTATCCATCTCCCCTTCCTCGTTATCAAGGACTACGTCCTCATCCACCACCGTCTCCTCCCCCCAGCCATGTACAAGACCAGGGCTCCACAAAAGGTGACCACAAGCCCCCTGGGAAGCCTGCTCCTGTTGGTCTTCTGCCTCCACAAAGCCACCTTCCTCCTCTGACTCCGCTTCTGACACCTCTCCCTGCATTGCAGCAGGTGCCTGGGAACGTTCTGGTGATTCCGCCCAGAAATCAGGCTCTTGGTCACGCTGGTCTACAGCGTCATCTGTCACTCGTCGCACGGCACGCTCAAGAAAAAAAGCAAAGGGTATTAGGTCGCTGATGGTGCCTTCAGTGCGACTAACCATATTTGTGACCTCGTCAAAAGGGCGCATCAGCCTGCAGGCGTCGCGCATAAGCACCCAGTAACGGGGGAAAAAAATCCCCAGCTCTGCAGATCCAGTCCTACCACCCAGTTCAAATAGGTATTCATTGATGGCTCTTTGTTGTTGCAGCAGACGTTCAAACATCATTAGCGTGGAATTCCAGCGAGTCTGGCTGTCGCAAATTAAACGCCTGACTGGCAAGTTGTGCCGCCGCTGAATGTCAGCAAGGCGTGCCATGGCTGTGTAGGAACGTCTGAAATGGCCAGACACCTTCCTGGACTGCCTGAGAATGTCCTGCAATCCTGGGTACTTCGAGACAAACCGTTGGACTATCAAATTTAAAACATGTGCCATGCAGGGCACATGTGTTAAATTGCCCAGTCTCAGTGCTGCCAACAGATTGCTTCCGTTGTCACACACCACTTTTCCAATTTTCAGTTGGTGTGGGGTCAGCCACCGATCGGCCTGTGAGTGCAGAGATGACAGGAGTACAGATCCGGTATGGTTTCTACTTTCCAGGCACGTCATGCCCAAGACAGCATGACAACGGCGTACCTGGCACGTCGAATAGCCTATGTGGAGCTGGGGGTGCACAGGTGTGGAGGAGGACACAGCAGCAGAGGAGGAAGAAGCCGAGGAAGAAGCCAAGTTAGAAGACGACTTAGAAGACGACTTAGAAGACGAGTTAGAAGACGAGTTAGAAGACGAGTTAGAGAGCAAAGGAGGAGTAGAGGTGGTGGCAGACCCGCATGCAACCCGTGGCGGTGACACCAACTCCACTGTTGTTGAACCACGCATTCCCTGCTTCCCAGCCATCACCAGGTTCATTTAGACAAATTGTGAAAAAGCTCACACAGCTAGGTGGCACTTGGTTGCAGACACCGGGCAACAAGGCCTGCAAGGGCAACGTATACAGTAGTGGATACGGAATATTTTATTGCTGGTGGAAAACCGTCACTCAAGTGATGTTTCTGGACACGGAATTATTATTGTTATTTAGACAAATTGTTATTTAGACAAAAAATACAGAGCAGTAGAAAGTAGATTACTAGCCAGAAAACCTACTTAAACTCTCCCTGAAATGAATGCACAGCTCCTATCCCCACACAAATACAGAGCAGTAGTAGATTACTAGCCAGAAATCCTACTTAAACTCTCCCTGAAATGAATGCACAGCTCCTATCCCCACACAAATACAGAGCAGTAGAAAGTAGATTACTATCCAGAAATCCTACTTAAACTCTCCCTGAAATGAATGCACAGCTCCTATCCCCACACAAATACAGAGCAGTAGAAAGTAGATTACTAGCCAGAAATCCTACTTAAACTCTCCCTGAAATGAATGCACAGCTCCTATCCCCACACAAATACAGAGCAGTAGAAAGTAGATTACTAGCCAGAAATCCTACTTAAACTCTCCCTGAAATGAATGCACAGCTCCTATCCCCACACAAATACAGAGCAGTAGTAGATTACTAGCCAGAAATCCTACTTAAACTCTCCCTCAAATCAATCACAGCTTCTCTCCCTACACTATCTCTTCAAGCACACACAGGCAGAATGTAAAATGGCTGCTGGGCTTCGGTTTATATATGGAAGGGAGTGGTCCAAGGGGGGGGGGTGGCCCAGGAGGGAGAGCTGCCTGATTGCCTGACATGTATCTGCTGGTCTGGGGTGAGAGGTCAAAATTTGGCGCCAGCTAAGGCGAACCCAAATGGCGAACATCGCCAAAAGTTCGCGAATTTGCGGACTTGCGAACACCCGATGTTCGCGCGAATTAGTTCGCCGGCGAACAGTTCGCTACATCCCTAATGAGCCTTTTTGAGCCTGTCCCTGACCGTTGCCCCTCGCTTGGTCATTAAGCTGTTCCTGTCACCCTGCCGCTGTTTCCTTGTTCCTGTGTTTATTCTTGTTACCCCCTTCAGGTTCGAGCTCCAGTTCCGTGTCCTGTTCCTGCCCTTGCCCTGTTCCTGCCCTTGCCCTGTTCCTGCCCTTGCCCTGTTCCTGCCCTTGCCCTGTTCCTACCCTTGCCCTGTTCCTACCCTTGCCCTGTTCCTGCCCTTGCCCTGTTCCTGTTCTCTGGTGCCCTTCCTTGTTCTGTTCTGATTCCCCGGTTCTGACCATGGCCTGTCCTTGACTTTGCTTGTTTGCTGCCAGCCCTGACCTCTGGCCTGAAATGGATTGTGTCTCTGCCGGCCAATTCAACTATTCAAGTGTATGTATACCCATAGTGTGCACTGTTACCTACTTCACTACGTTCATTAAAGTTCCTTTCACTGATCATCACGGCCTCTGACACCAGTCATATGGTATATGGTTACACTCCACCCGGTTACCACAGGGCCCGGATACCACAAGGCCCGGATACCACAAGGCCCGGATACCACAAGGCCCGGATACCACAAGGCCCGGATACCACTAGGCCCGGATACCACTAGGCCCGGTTACCACAAGACCCGGATACCACAAGGCCCGGTTAGCACAATGCCCGGATACCACTAGGCCCGGTTACCACAAGGCCCGGTTACCACAAGGCCCGGATACCACAAGGCCCGGATACCACTAGGCCCGGTTACCACAAGGCCCGGATACCACTAGGCCCGGTTACCACAAGGCCCGGATACCACAAGGCCCGGATACCACAAGGCCCGGATACCACAAGGCCCGGATACCACTAGGCCCGGTTACCACAAGGCCCTGTTACCACAAGGCCCGGATACCACAAGGCCCGGATACCACAAGGCCCGGATACCACAAGGCCCGGATACCACTAGGCCCGGTTACCACAAGGCCCTGTTACCACAAGGCCCGGATACCACAAGGCCCGGATACCACAAGGCCCAGTTTCTATAAGAGAACAATACCCGTTGCTATGATACAATATTGTAGCTGTAGCAGTTACTTCCCGCAATGTATATCATTGTTGCACATTTTGCCCAGAGCGACTCTAATTCCCCCCGTTGGGAGATGAGACTTTCTCATGTGACACTAACAGCCCATTAACCCTCCGTGTAACTCACCATCGGATCTTTATTCGCTAATGAATACGGCCCACATGTTTGTGCCAATTACCAATTAGGTAATGAATCAAATATATATATATGTTTATATGGAACGTTGCCCTCGCAGATGTTTGGCAGCAACACAAGGAGGGAGTTTAGTGCAGATTAAGATTTAACATTCTCCTCTTTATTCCATATAAAGAAGAAAGAAATGGCAGTAGCCAATGGGAATCTGAGAATCATTAAAGGGCAATACACCTTAGACATGTTTATGTAGAAGGATTTTCCCGAGCCCCAAAAACAAAGGGGCTGATTCATTCATTCATTAATTATTACTTTGTACATTTAAGAGACTTTTAAGAAAAGAGCTTTTACAAATGCCCCCCAAAGGGGTAGTTCACCAACATCTGAGGCAATTTGCAATTTTTTTTTTCATTTCTTATAGATTTTTAGTTATTTAGCTTTGTGCCCAACAGCTTTCCATTTGGTATTATAGCATTAATCTGGTTGCTAGGGTCTTATTTACCCTAGCAACCAGGCAGTGGTGTAAACAAGAGATGGTAATATGAATAGGGGAGGGGCTGAATAGAAAGATAAGTAATAAAAAGTAACAATAACAAAAATTGTGTAGCCTCACGGAGCAATAGTTTCAGGAAGTGCTCTGGCCGCCATTTTAGGAGCATTGGCGCCCATTTTTCTCACTTGCAGCAAATGGCAAAATCTTTTGCAAAACTTCCGTGAAAATTTGCCGCGGAAAAATTTGCCGCGCGTCAAAAAAAAGTTGAGGTTGTGTCAAATTGGGCTCAGTTGTGTCAAACATGGGCGCGGTCGCATCAGAATGGGCATGGACAACAAAAAAGATGCGGGCGACAAAAAGTCATGTGACAAATGCGTTTTGCGGATTTTACGCCGTTTCGCGAATTTTCTTGTTGTTTCGTGAATTTTATGGCGAACCTAAACGGCACAGATTCACTCATCACTAGCCTCTAACTGTCAGTATCACTTTAATTTCATAAAGGTCTTTAATGTATTAAATATGTTACAATCCACTACTGTAATGTTGCTGTATGGAGGGGGGGGTTAAAATCCCTGCACTGGGCACACAGTATGGTCTGCCATAGGTCAGACTACCCCACACATAGTGAATGACCCCCATGTCACTAGCTCTTAAGTACCTGACATCAACTCCTGTTGGTGAACTCCAGCTTTTGAACCAAAAGGTGTTAAAGAGCCCCACACAGCACAGAAGCCCCTAATATCCCTATCACTGTAATCTGTTCCTTCGAAAAGTAGGAATAAATCCCATGTTTATATGCTGAAATCCAGCTGCAAAACAGTTCTTCTCTTTCTGCATCATTTGAAATCCTGGCAGGGGAGGAGGGACTAAACCACTGATGTTACAGATTGTAACAACTTCTCCCACAGCTTACAGACAGCATGCAGGAACTACATAACCCACAATGCATTGCACTGGGATGTTCCTTTCCTTACTGACATCACGTGTGCAGCAGGGAATTGTGGGATTGAGTCACAAAGTAGTCAGCCAGATCAGCAGGGGAACAGGGGGCGGGGCTTAGGGAGCTGTTCCAACCCATATTATTACATTAAACATCATGAAAAGGCTGCAGATTTTTTAATTGATGTATATTGCAAAGTTGTTTGACATTATGTTTGCTTTTCAAAAAGCTTATGTGTGGGCGTAGTTCCCCTTTAATGTTTTTCCTGCAGACACGGCCGGCATTGCAAGGGTTTATTTCCCTCCCTTTGCTTTCCACATTGCCGGCTTGGGGTTTATTTGTTCTTAATTTGGACTCGGTATAGTGCAGGCGCAGTTCCCCTTTAGAGCCACGCGTTTCGCAATACTATTTCTCCTAAGATGTTTCCGCCACCTGAATGCAGTTTCATCATAACACAAATTTATGGCCACTGCCTTTGCTCTCAAGGGACAGAAGTCATGTTTATGATCATCCATATATTTTTTTTTTTTTCCTGCAGTCCCTTTTTTCTGTGTGTATTATGTATTCGGAGACATCAGACACAAGAAAGAGCCTTCATACCCGCCAGGAATTAATGCAAAGATATTTGACTCCGGCATAGATATCATAAATAATACCAAGAGATTCTGAGGCGTCCTCACATTTCATCAGCTCCAGTTCCAAACATCTTCAGATCCGGGCAAACTTTCTTGCTGTGTTTTTCATTTTCCTCACACTTTGTTCCTTCTAAAAAAACAACTTTTTTCCCCCCTTTACTGAGCAGAACTGAAACTGTGCTTATGGGTCTCTTGTCAGATATGTACTGCTTCTGCCTATATCACTTGCCTATTTCATTTCATTTATTTAGTGGTTAAATGATTCCCTTTTCTCTGTAATAATAAAACAGTACCTGTACTTGATCCCAACTAAGATATAATTACCCCTTATTGGGGGCAGAACAGCCCTATTGGGTTTATTTAATGGTTAAATGATTCCCTTTTCTCTGTAATAATAAAACAGTACCTGTACTTGATCCCAACTAAGATATAATTACCCCTTATTGGGGCAGAACAGCCCTATTGGGTTTATTTAATGGTTAAATGATTCCCTTTTCTCTGTAATAATAAAACAGTACCTGTACTTGATCCCAACTAAGATATAATTACCCCTTATTGGGGCAGAACAGCCCTATTGGGTTTATTTCATAGTTAAATGATTCCCTTTTCTCTGTAATAATAAAACAGTACCTGTACTTGATCCCAACTAAGATATAATTACCCCTTATTGGGGCAGAACAGCCCTATTGGGTTTATTTAATGGTTAAATGATTCCCTTTTCTCTGTAATAATAAAACAGTACCTGTACTTGATCCCAACTGAGATATAGTTACCCCTTATTGGGGGCAGAACAGCCCTATTGGGGTTATTTAATGGTTAAATGATTCCCTTTTCTCTGTAATAATTAAACAGTACCTGTACTTGATCCCAACTAAGATATAATTACCCCTTATTGGGGCAGAACAGCCCTATTGGGTTTATTTAATGGTTAAATGATTCCCTTTTCTCTGTAATAATAAACCAGTACCTGTACTTGATCCCAACTAAGATATAATTACCCCTTATTGGGGCAGAACAGCCCTATTGGGGTTATTTCATGGTTAAATGATTCCCTTTTCTCTGTAATAATAAAACAGTACCTGTACTTGATCCCAACTAAGATATAATTACCCCTTATTGGGGCAGAACAGCCCTATTGGGTTTATTTAATGGTTAAATGATTCCCTTTTCTCTGTAATAATAAACCAGTACCTGTACTTGATCCCAACTAAGATATAATTACCCCTTATTGGGGCAGAACAGCCCTATTGGGTTTATTTAATGGTTAAATGATTCCCTTTTCTCTGTAATAATAAAACAGTACCTGTACTTGATAACAAACATGGATTCTTTGGGTCTTTGTCTTATTACAGCTCAAAAGGGGTTACACTACTTATACTTATTGTTATAATGAAGCAGTACTTTCTCCTACTCTCCCCTAAGAACACCATATTGCCTTCTGTCACTGTGCGTATGAATGAAATGAATCAGGAATGAGCTCAGGTACAACATAAATTCAATGTACCATTGAGGGGTTTGTACTGATGGAACAGGTGCCTGCTGGGAATAGAGCGCAGGGTTACTGTAGGCAGCGCTTTAATACAATGAGACAGAGAATGGAGAGCAGCTGTCACTTTATTCCCATTAATAGCCTCACACCCATTGCATTGATTTTCTTTTCTGCCTGTAACTCAGGGTTCCCATGGGAATGGATTCCATGCAACATTTCCGGCACAGGGTGTCCAAATGGGTGTCCCATTCTCTAGGTACATGACGGCTGCACCCAATAGACACAGCCCTCTGGGGGATCCCTGGGGATACCCTCACCTCAGGGCGTCTGTAGCTTCAGGATAACCCTGTGTCAATAGTAGGGATGCACCAAATCCCGGTACATTTGGAAGGGTTAAATCAGGGGTGGCCAAAACGTCGATCACGGTCCACGAGTAAATCCACCATGAATTTCTGGCGAAACGCGTTGAAGCCGGGAAATATGGAAGTGCAGCGGTTCTGTGCGTTTATTGGGTATGCGTACATCAACTGTGTCGCGTACGTACGCAGGGAGGAGCCAAAAGTCGGTTGCCGGGGGAGAAAGTCTGGGCAACCCTGGGTTAACCCTTCTCAATCCTAATAAGCATTTGGATTAGGTTTGGGATTAGGCAGAATCCATTGGGGTGGGACTGGGGGTTTAGCTGAACCCAAAAAAAGGAGGTCCGGTGCATCCCTAGTCAATAGAAGATATATTTATCGGTGAAGACTGGAGGGACAGTTGCATTAAATCTGTAGGTTTAGGGGACAAAGGATTAGGGCGGTGCTTACATGTGCGCATTACTACAACTACTCGCTATGGGTAAGGACACACGGAGCGGTATAGACGGACGCAGTAGAGCTCTGGTATCGTGGGCGACAAACCGCTCCACCGGCATCAATGGAAGTCGGAGAGGTTTGTTGCCGCTCTGTGGGTTCTTACCCTTAAGGAGGAAAAACTTTACTCTATACAAATCATACAAACTGAATGCAGGTTTCAGGGCACATATGAAATAATTACTACACTGTTTAACAGAGCCAGTCGATAGTTAAAGGGGAACTCCACCCAAAACACAAGGGTAAACATAATTTCAAGCAACTATTCATCAAAGAAAAAATATGCAGTCTTTTCATGATGTTTAATGTAATAATCTGGTTTGGAGCAGTTCCCTAAGCCCCGCCCCCTTATCTGTCTGACTACTTTGTAACTCAATCCCACAATTCCCTGCTGCACACGTGATGTCAATAAGGAAGGGAACATCCCAGTGCAATGCATTGTGGGTTATGTAGTTCCTGCAGGCTGTCTGTAAGCTGTGGGAGAAGTTGTTACAATCTGTAACATCAGTGTTTTAGTCCCTCCTCCCCTGCCAGGATTTCAAATGATGCAGAAAGAGAAGAGCTGTTTTGCAGCTGGATTTCAGCATATAAAATGGTATTTATTCCTACTTTTTAAGGAATGGATTACAGGGATAGGGATATTAGGGGTTTCTGCATTGTGTGGGGGTTTTAACTAATTTTGTTTTGGAAGTCAGAGTTCCCCTTTAAATGAGTTGCAGTGTGAGCGCAGGATTCTCCCAGGGGGTTTCCTTATATACTGAATATAGTTTATGCTGATTATTTTCTTGCTGATTGTTATTGTGCTTCCCATGCCTCAATATAACCGCAGGTACGTTGGAATAATTCCCGGTATCTCTCGACCTTAGGGCTCATTTAGGGGCAGATCTGCGAGTGCGGTTACGCCGAAATGGGCGCAATGACGCTACATTGATGCCAAACCCTGCACCCCAACAATCACTTACAGACATAATATTAACGCTGAGCCCTTAAAGTTTCTGTTCGTCATAAGGCTGCTGGGCTTAGTGTAGAACAGGCCAGACCGGGGGTGAGTGAGTGTAGGACAGGCCAGACCAGGGGTGAGTGAGTGTAGGACAAGCCAGACCAGGGGTGAGTGAGTGTAGGACGGGCCAGACCGGGGGTGAGTGAGTGTAGGACAGGCCAGACCGGGGGTGAGTGAGTGTAGAACAGGCCAGACCGGGGGTGAGTGAGTGTAGAACAGGCCAGACCAGGGGTGAGTGAGTGTAGGACAGGCCAGACCGGGGGTGAGTGAGTGTAGGACAGGCCAGACCGGGGGTGAGTGAGTGTAGAACAGGCCAGACCAGGGGTGAGTGAGTGTAGGACAAGCCAGACCAGGGGTGAGTGAGTGTAGAACAGGCCAGACCGGGGGTGAGTGAGTGTAGGACAGGCCAGACCGGGGGTGAGTGAGTGTAGAACAGGCCAGACCAGGGGTGAGTGAGTGTAGGACAAGCCAGACCAGGGGTGAGTGAGTGTAGAACAGGCCAGACCGGGGGTGAGTGAGTGTAGGACAGGCCAGACCGGGGGTGAGTGAGTGTAGGACTGGCCAGACCGGGGGTGAGTGAGTGTAGGACTGGCCAGACCGGGGGTGAGTGAGTGTAGGACAGGCCAGACCAGGGGTGAGTGAGTGTAGAACAGGCCAGACCGGGGGTGAGTGATTGTAGGACAGGCCAGACCGGGGGTGAGTGAGTGTAGGACTGGCCAGACCGGGGGTGAGTGAGTGTAGGACTGGCCAGACCGGGGGTGAGTGAGTGTAGGACAAGCCAGACCAGGGGTGAGTGAGTGTAGAACAGGCCAGACCGGGGGTGAGTGAGTGTAGGACAGGCCAGACCGGGGGTGAGTGAGTGTAGGACTGGCCAGACCGGGGGTGAGTGAGTGTAGGACAGGCCAGACCGGGGGTGAGTATAGGACTGGCCAGACCGGGGGTGAGTGAGTGTAGGACAGGCCAGACCGGGGGTGAGTGAGTGTAGGACAGGCCAGACCGGGGGTGAGTGAGTGTAGGACTGGCCAGACCGGGGGTGAGTGAGTGTAGGACAGGCCAGACCGGGGGTGAGTGAGTGTAGGACAGGCCAGACCGGGGGTGAGTGAGTGAGTGTAGGACAGGCCAGACCGGGGGTGAGTGAGTGAGTGTAGGACAGGCCAGACCGGGGGTGAGTGAGTGTAGGACTGGCCAGACCGGGGGTGAGTGATTGTAGGACAGGCCAGACCGGGGGTGTGTGATTGTAGGACAGGCCAGACCGGGGGTGAGTGAGTGTAGGACAGGCCAGACCGGGGGTGAGTGATTGTAGGACAGGCCAGACCGGGGGTGAGTGAGTGTAGGACTGGCCAGACCGGGGGTGAGTGAGTGTAGGACAGGCCAGACCGGGGGTGAGTGAGTGTAGGACAGGCCAGACCGGGGGTGAGTGAGTGTAGGACAGGCCAGACCGGGGGTGAGTGAGTGTAGGACAGGCCAGACCGGGGGTGAGTGAGTGTAGGACAGGCCAGACCGGGGGTGAGTGAGTGTAGGACAGGCCAGACCAGGGGTGAGTGAGTGTAGGACAAGCCAGACCGGGGGTGAGTGAGTGTAGGACAAGCCAGACCGGGGGTGAGTGAGTGTAGGACAGGCCAGACCAGGGGTGAGTGAGTGTAGGACAAGCCAGACCGGGGGTGAGTGAGTGTAGGACAGGCCAGACCGGGGGTGAGTGAGTGTAGGACAGGCCAGACCGGGGGTGAGTGAGTGTAGGACAGGCCAGACCAGGGGTGAGTGAGTGTAGGACAAGCCAGACCGGGGGTGAGTGAGTGTAGGACAAGCCAGACCGGGGGTGAGTGAGTGTAGGACAGGCCAGACCAGGGGTGAGTGAGTGTAGGACAAGCCAGACTGGGGGTGAGTGAGTGTAGGACAGGCCAGACCGAGGGTGAGTGAGTGTAGGACAAGCCAGACCGAGGGTGAGTGAGTGTAGGACAGGCCAGACCGGGGGTGAGTGAGTGTAGGACAAGCCAGACCGGGGGTGAGTGAGTGTAGGACAGGCCAGACCGGGGGTGAGTGAGTGTAGGACAGGCTAGACCGGGGGTGAGTGAGTGTAGAACAGGCCAGACCGGGGGTGAGTGAGTGTAGGACAGGCCAGACCGGGGGTGAGTGAGTGTAGGACAAGCCAGACCGGGGGTGAGTGAGTGTAGGACAGGCCAGACCGGGGGTGAGTGAGTGTAGGACAGGCCAGACCGGGGGTGAGTGAGTGTAGGACGGGCCAGACCGTGGGTGAGTGAGTGTAGGACAGGCCAGACCGGGGGTGAGTGAGTGTAGGACTGGCCAGACCGGGGGTGAGTGAGTGTAGGACAGGCCAGACCGGGGGTGAGTGAGTGTAGGACAGGCCAGACCGGGGGTGAGTGAGTGTAGGACAGGCCAGACCGGGGGTGAGTGAGTGTAGGACAAGCCAGACCGGGGGTGAGTGAGTGTAGGACAGGCCAGACCGGGGGTGAGTGAGTGTAGGACAGGCCAGACCGGGGGTCAGTGAGTGTAGGACAGGCCAGACCGGGGGTGAGTGAGTGTAGGACAGGCCAGACCAGGGGTGAGTGAGTGTAGGACAAGCCAGACCGGGGGTGAGTGAGTGTAGAACAGGCCAGACCGGGAGTGAGTGAGTGTAGGCCAGACCGGGGGTGAGTGAGTGTAGGACAGGCCAGACCGGGGGTGAGTGAGTGTAGGACAGGCCAGACCGGGGGTGAGTGAGTGTAGGACAGGCCAGACCGGGGGTGAGTAAGTGTAGGACTGGCCAGACCGGGGGTGAGTGAGTGTAGGACAGGCCAGACCGGGGGTGAGTGAGTGTAGGACAGGCCAGACCGGGGGTGAGTGAGTGTAGGACAGGCCAGACCGGGGGTGAGTAAGTGTAGGACTGGCCAGACCGGGGGTGAGTGAGTGTAGGACAGGCCAGACCGGGGGTGAGTGAGTGTAGGATTGGCCAGACCGGGGGTGAGTGAGTGTAGGACAGGCCAGACCGGGGGTGAGTGAGTGTAGGATTGGCCAGACCGGGGGTGAGTGAGTGTAGGATTGGCCAGACCGGGGGTGAGTGAGTGTAGGACAGGCCAGACCGGGGGTGAGTGAGTGTAGGACAGGCCAGACCGGGGGTGAGTGAGTGTAGGACAGGCCAGACCGGGGGTGAGTGAGTGTAGGATTGGCCAGACCGGGGTGAGTGAGTGTAGGATTGGCCAGACCGGGGGTGAGTGAGTGTAGGATTGGCCAGACCGGGGGTGAGTGAGTGTAGGATTGGCCAGACCGGGGGTGAGTGAGTGTAGGATTGGCCAGACCGGGGGTGAGTGAGTGTAGGACAGGCCAGACCGGGGGTGAGTGAGTGTAGGATTGGCCAGACCGGGGGTGAGTGAGTGTAGGACAGGCCAGACCGGGGGTGAGTGAGTGTAGAACAGGCCAGACCGGGGGTGAGTGAGTGTAGGACAAGCCAGACCGGGGGTGAGTGAGTGTAGGATTGGCCAGACCGGGGGTGAGTGAGTGTAGGATTGGCCAGACCGGGAGTGAGTGAGTGTAGGACAGGCCAGACCGGGGGTGAGTGAGTGTAGGACAAGCCAGACCGGGGGTGAGTGAGTGTAGGACAAGCCAGACCGGGGGTGAGTGAGTGTAGGACTGGCCAGACCGGGGGTGAGTGAGTGTAGAACAGGCCAGACTGGGGGTGAGTGAGTGTAGGAGGGGCCAGACCGGGGGTGAGTGAGTGTAGGACAGGCCAGACCGGGGGTGAGTGAGTGTAGGACAGGCCAGACGGGGGGGTGAGTGTAGGACAGGCCAGACCGGGGGTGAGTGAGTGTAGGACAAGCCAGACCGGGGGTGAGTGAGTGTAGGACAAGACAGACCGGAGGTGAGTGAGTGTAGGACAAGCCAGACCGGGGGTGAGTGAGTGTAGGACAAGCCAGACCGGGGGTGAGTGAGTGTAGGACAAGCCAGACCGGGGGTGAGTGAGTGTAGGACAAGCCAGACCGGGGGTGAGTGAGTGTAGGACAGGCCAGACGGGGGGTGAGTGTAGGACAGGCCAGACCGGGGGTGAGTGAGTGTAGGACAGGCCAGACCGGGGGTGAGTGTAGGACTGGCCAGACCGGGGGTGAGTGAGTGTAGGACAGGCCAGACGGGGGGTGAGTGTAGGACAGGCCAGACCGGGGGTGAGTGAGTGTAGGACTGGCCAGACCGGGGGTGAGTGAGTGTAGGACAGGCCAGACCGGGGGTGAGTGAGTGTAGGACAGGCCAGACCGGGGGTGAGTGAGTGAGTGTAGGACAGGCCAGACCGGGGGTGAGTGAGTGAGTGTAGGACAGGCCAGACCGGGGGTGAGTGATTGTAGGACAGGCCAGACCGGGGGTGTGTGATTGTAGGACAGGCCAGACCGGGGGTGAGTGAGTGTAGGACAGGCCAGACCGGGGGTGAGTGAGTGTAGGACAGGCCAGACCGGGGGTGAGTGAGTGTAGGACAGGCCAGACCGGGGGTGAGTGAGTGTAGGACAGGCCAGACCGGGGGTGAGTGAGTGTAGGACAGGCCAGACCGGGGGTGAGTGATTGTAGGACAGGCCAGACCGGGGGTGAGTGAGTGTAGGACTGGCCAGACCGGGGGTGAGTGAGTGTAGGACAGGCCAGACCGGGGGTGAGTGAGTGTAGGACAGGCCAGACCGGGGGTGAGTGAGTGTAGGACAGGCCAGACCGGGGGTGAGTGAGTGTAGGACAGGCCAGACCGGGGGTGAGTGAGTGTAGGACAGGCCAGACCGGGGGTGAGTGAGTGTAGGACAGGCCAGACCAGGGGTGAGTGAGTGTAGGACAAGCCAGACCGGGGGTGAGTGAGTGTAGGACAAGCCAGACCGGGGGTGAGTGAGTGTAGGACAGGCCAGACCAGGGGTGAGTGAGTGTAGGACAAGCCAGACCGGGGGTGAGTGAGTGTAGGACAGGCCAGACCGGGGGTGAGTGAGTGTAGGATTGGCCAGACCGGGGGTGAGTGAGTGTAGGATTGGCCAGACCGGGGGTGAGTGAGTGTAGGATTGGCCAGACCGGGGGTGAGTGAGTGTAGGATTGGCCAGACCGGGGGTGAGTGAGTGTAGGATTGGCCAGACCGGGGGTGAGTGAGTGTAGGATTGGCCAGACCGGGGGTGAGTGAGTGTAGGACAGGCCAGACCGGGGGTGAGTGAGTGTAGGATTGGCCAGACCGGGGGTGAGTGAGTGTAGGACAGGCCAGACCGGGGGTGAGTGAGTGTAGAACAGGCCAGACCGGGGGTGAGTGAGTGTAGGACAAGCCAGACCGGGGGTGAGTGAGTGTAGGATTGGCCAGACCGGGGGTGAGTGAGTGTAGGATTGGCCAGACCGGGAGTGAGTGAGTGTAGGACAGGCCAGACCGGGGGTGAGTGAGTGTAGGACAAGCCAGACCGGGGGTGAGTGAGTGTAGGACAAGCCAGACCGGGGGTGAGTGAGTGTAGGACTGGCCAGACCGGGGGTGAGTGAGTGTAGAACAGGCCAGACTGGGGGTGAGTGAGTGTAGGAGGGGCCAGACCGGGGGTGAGTGAGTGTAGGACAGGCCAGACCGGGGGTGAGTGAGTGTAGGACAGGCCAGACGGGGGGGTGAGTGTAGGACAGGCCAGACCGGGGGTGAGTGAGTGTAGGACAAGCCAGACCGGGGGTGAGTGAGTGTAGGACAAGCCAGACCGGAGGTGAGTGAGTGTAGGACAAGCCAGACCGGGGGTGAGTGAGTGTAGGACAAGCCAGACCGGGGGTGAGTGAGTGTAGGACAAGCCAGACCGGGGGTGAGTGAGTGTAGGACAAGCCAGACCGGGGGTGAGTGAGTGTAGGACAGGCCAGACGGGGGGTGAGTGTAGGACAGGCCAGACCGGGGGTGAGTGAGTGTAGGACAGGCCAGACCGGGGGTGAGTGTAGGACTGGCCAGACCGGGGGTGAGTGAGTGTAGGACAGGCCAGACGGGGGGTGAGTGTAGGACAGGCCAGACCGGGGGTGAGTGAGTGTAGGACTGGCCAGACCGGGGGTGAGTGAGTGTAGGACAGGCCAGACCGGGGGTGAGTGAGTGTAGGACAGGCCAGACCGGGGGTGAGTGAGTGAGTGTAGGACAGGCCAGACCGGGGGTGAGTGAGTGAGTGTAGGACAGGCCAGACCGGGGGTGAGTGATTGTAGGACAGGCCAGACCGGGGGTGTGTGATTGTAGGACAGGCCAGACCGGGGGTGAGTGAGTGTAGGACAGGCCAGACCGGGGGTGAGTGAGTGTAGGACAGGCCAGACCGGGGGTGAGTGAGTGTAGGACAGGCCAGACCGGGGGTGAGTGAGTGTAGGACAGGCCAGACCGGGGGTGAGTGAGTGTAGGACAGGCCAGACCGGGGGTGAGTGATTGTAGGACAGGCCAGACCGGGGGTGAGTGAGTGTAGGACTGGCCAGACCGGGGGTGAGTGAGTGTAGGACAGGCCAGACCGGGGGTGAGTGAGTGTAGGACAGGCCAGACCGGGGGTGAGTGAGTGTAGGACAGGCCAGACCGGGGGTGAGTGAGTGTAGGACAGGCCAGACCGGGGGTGAGTGAGTGTAGGACAGGCCAGACCGGGGGTGAGTGAGTGTAGGACAGGCCAGACCAGGGGTGAGTGAGTGTAGGACAAGCCAGACCGGGGGTGAGTGAGTGTAGGACAAGCCAGACCGGGGGTGAGTGAGTGTAGGACAGGCCAGACCAGGGGTGAGTGAGTGTAGGACAAGCCAGACCGGGGGTGAGTGAGTGTAGGACAGGCCAGACCGGGGGTGAGTGAGTGTAGGACAGGCCAGACCGGGGGTGAGTGAGTGTAGGACAGGCCAGACCGGGGGTGAGTGAGTGTAGGACAGGCCAGACCGGGGGTGAGTGAGTGTAGGACAGGCCAGACCAGGGGTGAGTGAGTGTAGGACAAGCCAGACCGGGGGTGAGTGAGTGTAGGACAAGCCAGACCGGGGGTGAGTGAGTGTAGGACAGGCCAGACCAGGGGTGAGTGAGTGTAGGACAAGCCAGACCGGGGGTGAGTGAGTGTAGGACAGGCCAGACCGGGGGTGAGTGAGTGTAGGACAAGCCAGACCGGGGGTGAGTGAGTGTAGGACAGGCCAGACCGGGGGTGAGTGAGTGTAGGACAGGCTAGACCGGGGGTGAGTGAGTGTAGAACAGGCCAGACCGGGGGTGAGTGAGTGTAGGACAGGCCAGACCGGGGGTGAGTGAGTGTAGGACAAGCCAGACCGGGGGTGAGTGAGTGTAGGACAGGCCAGACCGGGGGTGAGTGAGTGTAGGACAGGCCAGACCGGGGGTGAGTGAGTGTAGGACGGGCCAGACCGTGGGTGAGTGAGTGTAGGACAGGCCAGACCGGGGGTGAGTGAGTGTAGGACTGGCCAGACCGGGGGTGAGTGAGTGTAGGACAGGCCAGACCGGGGGTGAGTGAGTGTAGGACAGGCCAGACCGGGGGGTGAGTGAGTGTAGGACAGGCCAGACCGGGGGTGAGTGAGTGTAGGACAAGCCAGACCGGGGGTGAGTGAGTGTAGGACAGGCCAGACCGGGGGTGAGTGAGTGTAGGACAGGCCAGACCGGGGGTCAGTGAGTGTAGAACAGGCCAGACCGGGGGTGAGTGAGTGTAGGACAGGCCAGACCGGGGGTGAGTGAGTGTAGGACAAGCCAGACCGGGGGTGAGTGAGTGTAGGACTGGCCAGACCAGGGGTGAGTGAGTGTAGGACAAGCCAGACCGGGGGTGAGTGAGTGTAGAACAGGCCAGACCGGGAGTGAGTGAGTGTAGGCCAGACCGGGGGTGAGTGAGTGTAGGACAGGCCAGACCGGGGGTGAGTGAGTGTAGGACAGGCCAGACCGGGGGTGAGTGAGTGTAGGACAGGCCAGACCGGGGGTGAGTAAGTGTAGGACTGGCCAGACCGGGGGTGAGTGAGTGTAGGACAGGCCAGACCGGGGGTGAGTGAGTGTAGGACAGGCCAGACCGGGGGTGAGTGAGTGTAGGACAGGCCAGACCGGGGGTGAGTAAGTGTAGGACTGGCCAGACCGGGGGTGAGTGAGTGTAGGACAGGCCAGACCGGGGGTGAGTGAGTGTAGGACAGGCCAGACCGGGGGTGAGTGAGTGTAGGACAGGCCAGACCGGGGGTGAGTGAGTGTAGGATTGGCCAGACCGGGGGTGAGTGAGTGTAGGATTGGCCAGACCGGGGGTGAGTGAGTGTAGGACAGGCCAGACCGGGGGTGAGTGAGTGTAGGACAGGCCAGACCGGGGGTGAGTGAGTGTAGGATTGGCCAGACCGGGGGTGAGTGAGTGTAGGATTGGCCAGACCGGGGGTGAGTGAGTGTAGGACAGGCCAGACCGGGGGTGAGTGAGTGTAGGACAGGCCAGACCGGGGGTGAGTGAGTGTAGGACAGGCCAGACCGGGGGTGAGTGAGTGTAGGATTGGCCAGACCGGGGGTGAGTGAGTGTAGGATTGGCCAGACCGGGGTGAGTGAGTGTAGGATTGGCCAGACCGGGGGTGAGTGAGTGTAGGATTGGCCAGACCGGGGGTGAGTGAGTGTAGGATTGGCCAGACCGGGGGTGAGTGAGTGTAGGACAGGCCAGACCGGGGGTGAGTGAGTGTAGGATTGGCCAGACCGGGGGTGAGTGAGTGTAGGACAGGCCAGACCGGGGGTGAGTGAGTGTAGAACAGGCCAGACCGGGGGTGAGTGAGTGTAGGACAAGCCAGACCGGGGGTGAGTGAGTGTAGGATTGGCCAGACCGGGGGTGAGTGAGTGTAGGATTGGCCAGACCGGGAGTGAGTGAGTGTAGGACAGGCCAGACCGGGGGTGAGTGAGTGTAGGACAAGCCAGACCGGGGGTGAGTGTAGGACAAGCCAGACCGGGGGTGAGTGAGTGTAGGACTGGCCAGACCGGGGGTGAGTGAGTGTAGAACAGGCCAGACTGGGGGTGAGTGAGTGTAGGAGGGGCCAGACCGGGGGTGAGTGAGTGTAGGACAGGCCAGACCGGGGGTGAGTGAGTGTAGGACAGGCCAGACGGGGGGTGAGTGTAGGACAGGCCAGACCGGGGGTGAGTGAGTGTAGGACAAGCCAGACCGGGGGTGAGTGAGTGTAGGACAAGCCAGACCGGAGGTGAGTGAGTGTAGGACAAGCCAGACCGGGGGTGAGTGAGTGTAGGACAAGCCAGACCGGGGGTGAGTGAGTGTAGGACAAGCCAGACCGGGGGGTGAGTGAGTGTAGGACAAGCCAGACCGGGGGTGAGTGAGTGTAGGACAGGCCAGACGGGGGGTGAGTGTAGGACAGGCCAGACCGGGGGTGAGTGAGTGTAGGACAGGCCAGACCGGGGGTGAGTGTAGGACTGGCCAGACCGGGGGTGAGTGAGTGTAGGACAGGCCAGACGGGGGGTGAGTGTAGGACAGGCCAGACCGGGGGCGAGTGAGTGTAGGACAAGCCAGACCGGGGGTGAGTGAGTGTAGGACAAGCCAGACCGGAGGTGAGTGAGTGTAGGACAAGCCAGACCGGGGGTGAGTGAGTGTAGGACAAGCCAGACCGGGGGTGAGTGAGTGTAGGACAAGCCAGACCGGGGGTGAGTGAGTGTAGGACAGGCCAGACCGGGGGTGAGTGAGTGTAGGACAGGCCAGACCGGGGGTGAGTGAGTGTAGGACAGGCCAGACCGGGGGTGAGTGAGTGTAGGACAAGCCAGACCGGGGGTGAGTGAGTGTAGGACAAGCCAGACCGGGGGTGAGTGAGTGTAGGACAGGCCAGACCGGGGGTGAGTGAGTGTAGGACAGGCCAGACCGGGGGTGAGTGAGTGTAGGACAAGCCAGACCGGGGGTGAGTGAGTGTAGGACAGGCCAGACCGGGGGTGAGTGAATGTAGGACAGGCCAGACCGGGGGTGAGTGAGTGTAGGACAGGCCAGACCGGGGGTGAGTGAGAGTAGGACAGGCCAGACCGGGGGTGAGTGAGTGTAGGACTGGCCAGACCGGGGGTGAGTGAGTGTAGGACAGGCCAGACCGGGGGTGAGTGAGTGTAGGACGGGCCAGACCGGGGGTGAGTGAGTGTAGGACGGGCCAGACCGGGGGTGAGTGAGTGTAGGACAGGCCAGACCGGGGGTGAGTGAGTGTAGGACAGGCCAGACCGGGGGTGAGTGAGTGTAGGACAGGCCAGACCGGGGTGAGTGAGTGTAGGACGGGCCAGACCGGGGGTGAGTGAGTGTAGGACGGGCCAGACCGGGGGTGAGTGAGTGTAGGACAGGCCAGACCGGGGGTGAGTGAGAGTAGGACAGGCCAGACCGGGGGTGAGTGAGTGTAGGACAGGCCAGACCGGGGGTGAGTGAGTGTAGGACAGGCCAGACCGGGGGTGAGTGAGTGTAGGACAGGCCAGACCGGGGGTGAGTGAGAGTAGGACAGGCCAGACCGGGGGTGAGTGAGTGTAGGACAGGCCAGACCGGGGGTGAGTGAGTGTAGGACCGGCCAGACCGGGGTGAGTGAGTGTAGGACAAGCCAGACCGGGGGTGAGTGAGTGTAGGACAGGCCAGACCGGGGGTGAGTGAGTGTAGGACAGGCCAGACCGGGGGTGAGTGAGTGTAGGACAAGCCAGACCGGGGGTGAGTGAGTGTAGGACAGGCCAGACCGGGGGTGAGTGAGTGTAGGACAGGCCAGACCGGGGGTGAGTGAGTGTAGGACAGGCCAGACCAGGGGTGAGTGAGTGTAGGACAAGCCAGACCGGGGGTGAGTGAGTGTAGGACAAGCCAGACCGGGGGTGAGTGAGTGTAGGACAGGCCAGACCAGGGGTGAGTGAGTGTAGGACAAGCCAGACCGGGGGTGAGTGAGTGTAGGACAGGCCAGACCGGGGGTGAGTGAGTGTAGGACAAGCCAGACCGGGGGTGAGTGAGTGTAGGACAGGCCAGACCGGGGGTGAGTGAGTGTAGGACAGGCTAGACCGGGGGTGAGTGAGTGTAGAACAGGCCAGACCGGGGGTGAGTGAGTGTAGGACAGGCCAGACCGGGGGTGAGTGAGTGTAGGACAAGCCAGACCGGGGGTGAGTGAGTGTAGGACAGGCCAGACCGGGGGTGAGTGAGTGTAGGACAGGCCAGACCGGGGGTGAGTGAGTGTAGGACGGGCCAGACCGTGGGTGAGTGAGTGTAGGACAGGCCAGACCGGGGGTGAGTGAGTGTAGGACTGGCCCAGACCGGGGGTGAGTGAGTGTAGGACAGGCCAGACCGGGGGTGAGTGAGTGTAGGACAGGCCAGACCGGGGGGTGAGTGAGTGTAGGACAGGCCAGACCGGGGGTGAGTGAGTGTAGGACAAGCCAGACCGGGGGTGAGTGAGTGTAGGACAGGCCAGACCGGGGGTGAGTGAGTGTAGGACAGGCCAGACCGGGGGTCAGTGAGTGTAGAACAGGCCAGACCGGGGGTGAGTGAGTGTAGGACAGGCCAGACCGGGGGTGAGTGAGTGTAGGACAAGCCAGACCGGGGGTGAGTGAGTGTAGGACAGGCCAGACCAGGGGTGAGTGAGTGTAGGACAAGCCAGACCGGGGGTGAGTGAGTGTAGAACAGGCCAGACCGGGAGTGAGTGAGTGTAGGCCAGACCGGGGGTGAGTGAGTGTAGGACAGGCCAGACCGGGGGTGAGTGAGTGTAGGACAGGCCAGACCGGGGGTGAGTGAGTGTAGGACAGGCCAGACCGGGGGTGAGTAAGTGTAGGACTGGCCAGACCGGGGGTGAGTGAGTGTAGGACAGGCCAGACCGGGGGTGAGTGAGTGTAGGACAGGCCAGACCGGGGGTGAGTGAGTGTAGGAGAGGCCAGACCGGGGGTGAGTAAGTGTAGGACTGGCCAGACCGGGGGTGAGTGAGTGTAGGACAGGCCAGACCGGGGGTGAGTGAGTGTAGGACAGGCCAGACCGGGGGTGAGTGAGTGTAGGACAGGCCAGACCGGGGGTGAGTGAGTGTAGGATTGGCCAGACCGGGGGTGAGTGAGTGTAGGATTGGCCAGACCGGGGGTGAGTGAGTGTAGGACAGGCCAGACCGGGGGTGAGTGAGTGTAGGACAGGCCAGACCGGGGGTGAGTGAGTGTAGGATTGGCCAGACCGGGGGTGAGTGAGTGTAGGATTGGCCAGACCGGGGGTGAGTGAGTGTAGGACAGGCCAGACCGGGGGTGAGTGAGTGTAGGACAGGCCAGACCGGGGGTGAGTGAGTGTAGGACAGGCCAGACCGGGGGTGAGTGAGTGTAGGATTGGCCAGACCGGGGGTGAGTGAGTGTAGGATTGGCCAGACCGGGGGTGAGTGAGTGTAGGATTGGCCAGACCGGGGGTGAGTGAGTGTAGGATTGGCCAGACCGGGGGTGAGTGAGTGTAGGATTGGCCAGACCGGGGGTGAGTGAGTGTAGGACAGGCCAGACCGGGGGTGAGTGAGTGTAGGATTGGCCAGACCGGGGGTGAGTGAGTGTAGGACAGGCCAGACCGGGGGTGAGTGAGTGTAGAACAGGCCAGACCGGGGGTGAGTGAGTGTAGGACAAGCCAGACCGGGGGTGAGTGAGTGTAGGATTGGCCAGACCGGGGGTGAGTGAGTGTAGGATTGGCCAGACCGGGAGTGAGTGAGTGTAGGACAGGCCAGACCGGGGGTGAGTGAGTGTAGGACAAGCCAGACCGGGGGTGAGTGTAGGACAAGCCAGACCGGGGGTGAGTGAGTGTAGGACTGGCCAGACCGGGGGTGAGTGAGTGTAGAACAGGCCAGACTGGGGGTGAGTGAGTGTAGGAGGGGCCAGACCGGGGGTGAGTGAGTGTAGGACAGGCCAGACCGGGGGTGAGTGAGTGTAGGACAGGCCAGACGGGGGGTGAGTGTAGGACAGGCCAGACCGGGGGTGAGTGAGTGTAGGACAAGCCAGACCGGGGGTGAGTGAGTGTAGGACAAGCCAGACCGGAGGTGAGTGAGTGTAGGACAAGCCAGACCGGGGGTGAGTGAGTGTAGGACAAGCCAGACCGGGGGTGAGTGAGTGTAGGACAAGCCAGACCGGGGGTGAGTGAGTGTAGGACAAGCCAGACCGGGGGTGAGTGAGTGTAGGACAGGCCAGACGGGGGGTGAGTGTAGGACAGGCCAGACCGGGGGTGAGTGAGTGTAGGACAGGCCAGACCGGGGGTGAGTGTAGGACTGGCCAGACCGGGGGTGAGTGAGTGTAGGACAGGCCAGACGGGGGGTGAGTGTAGGACAGGCCAGACCGGGGGTGAGTGAGTGTAGGACAAGCCAGACCGGGGGTGAGTGAGTGTAGGACAAGCCAGACCGGAGGTGAGTGAGTGTAGGACAAGCCAGACCGGGGGTGAGTGAGTGTAGGACAAGCCAGACCGGGGGTGAGTGAGTGTAGGACAAGCCAGACCGGGGGTGAGTGAGTGTAGGACAGGCCAGACCGGGGGTGAGTGAGTGTAGGACAGGCCAGACCGGGGGTGAGTGAGTGTAGGACAGGCCAGACCGGGGGTGAGTGAGTGTAGGACAAGCCAGACCGGGGGTGAGTGAGTGTAGGACAAGCCAGACCGGGGGTGAGTGAGTGTAGGACAGGCCAGACCGGGGGTGAGTGAGTGTAGGACAGGCCAGACCGGGGGTGAGTGAGTGTAGGACAAGCCAGACCGGGGGTGAGTGAGTGTAGGACAGGCCAGACCGGGGGTGAGTGAGTGTAGGACAAGCCAGACCGGGGGTGAGTGAGTGTAGGACGGGCCAGACCGGGGGTGAGTGAGTGTAGGACGGGCCAGACCGGGGGTGAGTGAGTGTAGGATTGGCCAGACCGGGGGTGAGTGAGTGTAGGACAGGCCAGACCGGGGGTGAGTGAGTGTAGAACAGGCCAGACCGGGGGTGAGTGAGTGTAGGACAAGCCAGACCGGGGGTGAGTGAGTGTAGGATTGGCCAGACCGGGGGTGAGTGAGTGTAGGATTGGCCAGACCGGGAGTGAGTGAGTGTAGGACAGGCCAGACCGGGGGTGAGTGAGTGTAGGACAAGCCAGACCGGGGGTGAGTGAGTGTAGAACAGGCCAGACCGGGGGTGAGTGAGTGTAGGACAAGCCAGACCGGGGGTGAGTGAGTGTAGGATTGGCCAGACCGGGGGTGAGTGAGTGTAGGATTGGCCAGACCGGGAGTGAGTGAGTGTAGGACAGGCCAGACCGGGGGTGAGTGAGTGTAGGACAAGCCAGACCGGGGGTGAGTGTAGGACAAGCCAGACCGGGGGTGAGTGAGTGTAGGACTGGCCAGACCGGGGGTGAGTGAGTGTAGAACAGGCCAGACTGGGGGTGAGTGAGTGTAGGAGGGGCCAGACCGGGGGTGAGTGAGTGTAGGACAGGCCAGACCGGGGGTGAGTGAGTGTAGGACAGGCCAGACGGGGGGTGAGTGTAGGACAGGCCAGACCGGGGGTGAGTGAGTGTAGGACAAGCCAGACCGGGGGTGAGTGAGTGTAGGACAAGCCAGACCGGAGGTGAGTGAGTGTAGGACAAGCCAGACCGGGGGTGAGTGAGTGTAGGACAAGCCAGACCGGGGGTGAGTGAGTGTAGGACAAGCCAGACCGGGGGTGAGTGAGTGTAGGACAAGCCAGACCGGGGGTGAGTGAGTGTAGGACAGGCCAGACGGGGGGTGAGTGTAGGACAGGCCAGACCGGGGGTGAGTGAGTGTAGGACAGGCCAGACCGGGGGTGAGTGTAGGACTGGCCAGACCGGGGGTGAGTGAGTGTAGGACAGGCCAGACGGGGGGTGAGTGAGTGTAGGACAAGCCAGACCGGAGGTGAGTGAGTGTAGGACAAGCCAGACCGGGGGTGAGTGAGTGTAGGACAAGCCAGACCGGGGGTGAGTGAGTGTAGGACAAGCCAGACCGGGGGTGAGTGAGTGTAGGACAAGCCAGACCGGGGGTGAGTGAGTGTAGGACAGGCCAGACGGGGGGTGAGTGTAGGACAGGCCAGACCGGGGGTGAGTGAGTGTAGGACAGGCCAGACCGGGGGTGAGTGTAGGACTGGCCAGACCGGGGGTGAGTGAGTGTAGGACAGGCCAGACGGGGGGTGAGTGTAGGACAGGCCAGACCGGGGGTGAGTGAGTGTAGGACAAGCCAGACCGGGGGTGAGTGAGTGTAGGACAAGCCAGACCGGAGGTGAGTGAGTGTAGGACAAGCCAGACCGGGGGTGAGTGAGTGTAGGACAAGCCAGACCGGGGGTGAGTGAGTGTAGGACAAGCCAGACCGGGGGTGAGTGAGTGTAGGACAGGCCAGACCGGGGGTGAGTGAGTGTAGGACAGGCCAGACCGGGGGTGAGTGAGTGTAGGACAGGCCAGACCGGGGGTGAGTGAGTGTAGGACAAGCCAGACCGGGGGTGAGTGAGTGTAGGACAAGCCAGACCGGGGGTGAGTGAGTGTAGGACAGGCCAGACCGGGGGTGAGTGAGTGTAGGACAGGCCAGACCGGGGGTGAGTGAGTGTAGGACAAGCCAGACCGGGGGTGAGTGAGTGTAGGACAGGCCAGACCGGGGGTGAGTGAGTGTAGGACAAGCCAGACCGGGGGTGAGTGAGTGTAGGACGGGCCAGACCGGGGGTGAGTGAGTGTAGGACGGGCCAGACCGGGGGTGAGTGAGTGTAGGACAGGCCAGACCGGGGGTGAGTGAGTGTAGGACAGGCCAGACCGGGGGTGAGTGAGTGTAGGACAGGCCAGACCGGGGGTGAGTGAGTGTAGGACGGGCCAGACCGGGGGTGAGTGAGTGTAGGACGGGCCAGACCGGGGGTGAGTGAGTGTAGGACAGGCCAGACCGGGGGTGAGTGAGAGTAGGACAGGCCAGACCGGGGGTGAGTGAGTGTAGGACAGGCCAGACCGGGGGTGAGTGAGTGTAGGACAGGCCAGACCGGGGGTGAGTGAGTGTAGGACAGGCCAGACCGGGGGTGAGTGAGAGTAGGACAGGCCAGACCGGGGGTGAGTGAGTGTAGGACAGGCCAGACCGGGGGTGAGTGAGTGTAGGACCGGCCAGACCGGGGGTGAGTGAGTGTAGGACAAGCCAGACCGGGGGTGAGTGAGTGTAGGACAGGCCAGACCGGGGGTGAGTGAGTGTAGGACAGGCCAGACCGGGGGTGAGTGAGTGTAGGACAAGCCAGACCGGGGGTGAGTGAGTGTAGGACAGGCCAGACCGGGGGTGAGTGAGTGTAGGACAGGCCAGACCGGGGGTGAGTAATATACTATAACCTTATAAGATCTGCTGATACTGAGTTAATGTTTTTGTGCCGTGCCTTTTCCCATAACTCAGTTTCCCGTGTAACTTGGTACTAAAGGCAAGAAACTTGAACTGGAACCCAGACATGAGCTATTGTTGAAAACGAATACCTTATTTTATTAGAAAATGGTTTTAATTCCGTAGTTCTGTGCCGTCCCTGAATGACATTTGACCCCTATTTACCTTCCGGTGTAGGAACTGAACCCATTGTATCCCACGCAGCTTGTCTGTTACCTGCTGTATAAACATAAGCGCTTTCCCTTTTGGAGTTGAATGACTTCCCCCCCAGGCCACACAGCAGCTTATTTATTTACAAAACACTGTATTTAAGTAGAAGTACATCATGTTCCAATCTACAGAAATCTTTTATTTTTTGGTGTTACTTTAACCATCTGAGGGCTGAAAGAAACGCTAAACCTATTGTGGTACCCGGGGATACGAGAACCCTTGTGATAAAAGCCGGAAAACATCAAGAAACATATTCTGAGTGCGATGCTCGGGGAGAGCGAGGGCGACGCGTTTGCTGCATTAGAGGAAAAAGTCAACAAAAATGACAGAACACATTGCAAGGTTCACGGCACGTGTATTTCCCAATAGTTTCCATTAAACAGCTGAATAATTGCGTTTGGGCGCATCTCCTGTGTAGAGGATTTCTCACTTGTGCCTAAGGATTCTGGAACCTTTGCCTTTAAAGCAGATTCTCATTTTTGTGGGCGAAACGCGTCAGGCGGTTTTAATGTTTTGATGTGGAAAAAAGGTTTATAAATCTTCGTTCTGTGTGCGAGTCTCTTATAAATGAAAGTGGGGACTTTCCCCCGGCTATGGGTGCGGGGCACCCTACATTTACTGGATTCATCAAGCTCTTCATTGGTGCAAATGTATTAAGTAGTGATGAGCAAATCTGTCCCGTTTTGCTTCGCCATAAAATTCATGAAACGGCAAGATCATTTGGGAAACATCGTTTTTTTTTTGTCGCCCGCGTCTATTTTTTTGTCACCCATGTTTTTGGACATGACCGCATCCGATTTTGATGTGACCACGCCCTTTTTTTACATGATCGTGCCCGATTTGACATGACTGTGCCCTTTTTTATGCGACCGTGCCCAATTTGATGCGCAACAAAAAAAATCTGTGTAACTAATTTTTCCGCGGCAAATTTTCACTGAAGTTTCACGAAACAATAAGCAAATGGCGAAATGCGGAAATTTGCTGTGAATCCATGCCTGGCAAAAAAATTCTCTCATCACTAGGGATGAGTGAATTTTTTTAGGCAGGCATGGATTCACAGCGAACTTCCGCAAAACTTCTGAGAAAATGGGCGCAAAAGGGGCGAGAAATGGGCGTGTTTGCGTCAAAAAAGGTGCAGTTGCATCAAAAATGGCTGATAAATGGGCGCGGTGGCATCAAAGAAGACGTGGACCGTCACAGAAGGCTGCTGTTGCATCAAGAATAGAAAAATGGGCATGGTTGCGTCAAAATGGGTGCAGGCAACAAAAAAACCCATGCAACAAACAAGTTTCACGGATTTATCGCACAAATTCACTCATCACTAGTCTTAAGCCTGATAAGAATGAAGAGAGTCCATGGAGTAACTTTCATGTCCATGGAGTAGTCCATAATGACAAATGTTGGACTTGTTAGCAACAAATTGGCCCATCTCCGAGCTACAGAAAGACTTAAATATTCCCAACATAAGTGCCATTAAACAGTGGGGCTCATTTATAAACAGCGGCTAATTTGCCCTTGGGCAGTAACCTATAGCAACTAATCAGCAACTGTGTTTTTTCAGCCACCTGCAGGTAGTACAATTAATGCATCAGTTTGATTGGTTGCCATGGGTCACTGCCCATAGGCAAATTTGCCCAGTGTTGATAAATGACCCCCACTTTCTCTTTGCACCCCTGCTTCCTCCAACTCTTTATTCTGCATTTGCACTGAGGCACTTGAGGGCTTATTTATCAATTTTCAAGTTTGTGAATTTGAGTTTGTTTTTTCTAAATCGAAAAAAAACTCACATATCGAATGGTTGCTCATTTCTTAATTAGGAAAACTCATTTGAAAAAAAAAAATGAGCTCTAAAAACTCAAAAAAATTGAGTTTAAGAATACGGCTTGACTTTGCCTATGACAACTCCCAGTGACTTTTTGATGACAAATAGTGATAAGTAGTGATGGGCGAAATATTTCGCCAGGCATGGATTCGCGGCAAATTTCGGCGTTTCGCCATTGGCGGATTGTTTCACGAAACGGATGAAAAAATTTGCCACAGAAAAATTTGCTGCACCTCAAAAAATTGTCGCGGGCGTCAAAATAATAGCTGCGGGCGACGAAACAATAGCCGCGCGACAAAACAATAGCCACGCGACAAAACAATTGCCGCGGGCGACGAAGCAATAGCCACGCGACAAAACAATTGCCGCGGGCGACGAAGCAATAGCCGCGCAACAAACAATAGCCGCGGGCGACGAAACAATAGCCGCGCGACGAAACAATAGCTGCGGGTGACGAAACAATAGCCGCGCGACGAAACAATGGCCGCGCGACGAAACAATGTCGCACAACATTTTCGCCGTTTCACTAGTGATAAGCAAATCTGTCCGGTTTCACTTTGCCGAAAAATTTGCAAATCTTTGAAAAGATTCGGGAAATGGCAGAAAATTTGTGCGAAAATTGGAGCGTCCGTCATTTTTTTGAAGCGTGCAACAATTATTTTTGACGTGGAAGACAATTTTTGTTGTTCAGTGAATTTTTCCACAGCCAATTTTGTAGCTCGTTTGGCCAAAATATCCACCAGTGGCGAAACGTAGAAATTCGCCACAAATCCACGCCTAGCGAAAAATTTCTCCCATGAATAATGACAAATTTTTGACATTCCAGTTTTTATTTCTTTTGCTCTTAATAAATCCAAGACATTGGAGTTTTCAAACCGTAACTCGAAAAACGAGTTCTTTACGTGCAAGAAAACTCGAATCGAGACCAAAAATCAAACTCCGCTGTTGATAAATCACCCCCACACTTAGTAAAATGAATAAATATATGAATTCTGACTTCAGCAGCAAAAAATATTTATTGTATTTGTGGTTTTTTTTCCAAGTGCAGCAAGTTTTCTCCTTTTTTGACATTTCATAAATAGTGTTTTTGTAATGATATATCTGGAAAATGTGCCAAAAATATAGTAAATTGTACGTCTTGGATATGTGTTAGATTGAGCGCTGGTTATGGCGGCTCCGTACGGTTGCATTCATTTGCTTTGACTGAGTGAATGACTGTATTTCCGCTTGCTTATGTACGTAAGGGCACCGGAGTGAACATTATTATTATTATTGCATGAAATGCTCACAATGAATGTAACACAAAGGGAGAAATAGCAGACAAGGCGACAGGAAGAGAGAGTTCGGAGCAAAGTCCTTGTCTGACCCTTTATATCGCCCAGTCGCTTCTGAGCGCAGGTATAATACAGAATAGTTAAGCTTTAGAATAAACTCGTTACCAGAACTTTAGCCTTGGGCAACCAATCCGACAGAAAGAATCTTCTAGATACAAAAACACTCTCACTTAATAGAGACGTATCCATTGGCAGGGAAGGAAAATACATCTCGCCATTAGTTATTTTACTATTCTACATTATACAGGTATGGGACCTCTTATCCGGAATGTTTGGGACCTCGGGTTTTCCAGAAAAGGGATCTTTCCGTAATTTAGATCTCCGTAACTTAAGTCTGCTAAAAATCATTAAAAAATGGAATAAACCCAATAGGATGGTTTTGCCTGCAATAAGGGGTAATTATATCTTAGTTGGGATCAAGTACAGGTACTGTTTTATTATTCCAGAGAAAAGGGAATCATTTAACCATGAAATAAACCCAATAGGGCTGTTCTGCCCCCAATAAGGGGTAATTATATCTTAGTTGGGATCAAGTACAGGTACTGTTTTATTATTACAGAGAAAAGGGAATCATTTAACCATTAAATAAACCCAATAGGGCTGTTCTGCCCCAATAAGGGGTAATTATATCTTAGTTGGGATCAAGTACAGGTACTGTTTTATTATTCCAGAGAAAAGGGAATCATTTAACCATGAAATAAACCCAATAGGGCTGTTCTGCCCCCAATAAGGGGTAATTATATCTTAGTTGGGATCAAGTACAGGTACTGTTTTATTATTACAGAGAAAAGGGAATCATTTAACCATGAAATAAACCCAATAGGGCTGTTCTGCCCCCAATAAAGGGTAATTATATCTTAGTTGGGATCAAGTACAGGTACTGTTTTATTATTACAGAGAAAAGGGAATCATTTAACCATTAAATAAACCCAATAGGGCTGTTCTGCCCCAATAAGGGGTAATTATATCTTAGTTGGGATCAAGTACAGGTACTGTTTTATTATTACAGAGAAAAGGGAATCATTTAACCATTAAATAAACCCAATAGGGCTGTTCTGCCCCAATAAGGGGTAATTATATCTTAGTTGGGATCAAGTACAGGTACTGTTTTATTATTACAGAGAAAAGGGAATCATTTAACCATTAAATAAACCCAATAGGGTGGTTCTGCCCCAATAAGGGGTAATTATATCTTAGTTGGGATCAAGTACAGGTACTGTTTTATTATTACAGAGAAAAGGGAATCATTTAACCATTAAATAAACCCAATAGGGTGGTTCTGCCCCAATAAGGGGTAATTATATCTTAGTTGGGATCAAGTACAGGTACAGTTTTATTTTTATAGAGAAAAAGGAAATCTGAATTATTTAATTAAAATGGAGTCTGTGGGAGACAGGCTTTCCGTAATTCGGAGCTTTCTGGATCCAATACTTGTATATATATATATATGGCTAAATCAGTTTTTGTTGATAGTTTTGAAAAAAAAACAAAACAAAAACATCAGTTTTTTTGTAGTGCAAACAACATTTTTGCCCAAGAGACTGGGTGACATTGTGTGTATCCTACTGACAGTGGAGTTATAACAGCAATATATAGAGTACAACAATTAGCAGCATCCCATAAACAGACAAAACCGCGCCAGATGTTGGTTTTGCCTTTCAACTTGTTTTCATAATATTTGCTTTATTTTAGCGAAAGCGGCAAACTGATCTACACTTGGGCTTTGTGGTATTACTATAAACCTAATATCCTTCCAAAATGGGCACGGCTTCCCCGGCTATAGATCAGTTTTAACTGCTGTCTGACAATAATTCTGCAGTTTATATGCAAATCCATTAATTAAATCAGATTTATGGGTTCTCCGTAACTAATAATGACGTTTTGTGGAGCTTTTCTAGACTTCATTTCCATGCAGAATGTTCCATTGTGCCTCTGAATTACAACGGAATGATTAAATAATTTACTTTAAAAAAAGTGAATAAATCTCGACTCATTGTTATGTTTTTTGTTTCCCGTACTTTATACTTTATTGTCTGTCGCTTGGGTTGGACAGAGCTTTTTCAGTCTCTTTATTAGATACATGAGCCTTTATTGGAGATATAGAACATATACATGATGTCCCCTATATCACTGCTTGAAGCCTCATAGACTAGAAGGCAGATAGCATTCCAAAATGATTTTTTTTGGTCTGGTATTGGGTCATTGATTACTGGTGACCAATACAACACTACAAAATGGCTGTTCGTTGTATGTCATTCATGTAAAGAGATCAGCAGTTGATCCATCTATAGGAGAACCACATTTTTCCTTGGTGGAACTGGTCAAGTAGAACATTTGGCTCTTTTAGACTTGACATACTGCCATGTACAGGTCAAGTAGAACATTTGGCTCTTTCAGACTTGACAAATTGCCATGTACAGGTGTTTTTATAAGGACCAACAACTGGATTGGCTCTGTTAGGTCCAGAATGTGTGTAACACAGTGGACAAATATGCCCCAAGAGGGTTTCCTTAGTGACGTTTTACCTTCCTCTGGAAGTTTGCAAGTCCATTCTCTCTATCTCCAGACACCCAAGCCTGCTCAACATGGTTTTTCCTTTGGGGACATCATTGCATCCTATTGGGATGCAATGCTGCAGCCAACAGCATAACAATAGAAGAAGCAGATCCCACAGTTGCAGAGGAACCCGGGGGCAGGGGGCCCAGATCATGGGATCTGCTCCATCTATTGTTGCATATAGATCTTTGCTCCCTGCTATCAGGTAGGAGAATGGCAGGGGGGAGGAATATCTACAGGTGGGGGGAAGGGGCCCAGTTATGGTTTGCTAGTCTGTATCCGGCCCCTCCACATATTTTGGGGTGGGGGGGCGACAGAGAGTAGCTAGACCACTGGTTACAGCTTTGCAGCTAGAGCAGGGATCCCTGGCCTTTTTTTACTTGTGAGCAACACTCAGCCGTAACAAAAAAAAGTATGAAAAAAAAAAAAGTATGAAAAAAGTTATTTGGGGATGCCGAATAAGGGCTGTGATTGGCCCCATGGGGACTGCTGGCCTGCAGGAGGCTCTGCTTGGAGTAAAACTGTGTCTCTGTTCTTCCAAAACTTGCCTCCAAGCCAGAGATTTAAAAATGGCTCCTACTTTGAGGCCACTGGGAACAATATCAAAGGGAGTGATGAGCAACATGTTGCCCCTGAGCCCCTGGTTGGGGATCACTGACCTAGAAGATCTGGGTTGGTTAGCAGTTACCCAGTATCAGGCTTAATCTGAAATGTGGAATACAAGCTTTATTCCTTTCTCTTTTCCTTTCTCATTCCTTCTGCTTCTCCTTTTCTCATAAAGTGCCCCTTTTTTTTAAATTTCTTTTTAGCACAATATGGGTATCTGCCATTCAAACTTTCCACCCTACGGAGACTAGAGCTACAGATGCAGCCAGTGAGTTTTCACATTTTGTCTCACCATGTCCAGACACCATGTTGTGAGTGTTAAATCCTGCCTCTAGATGATGCTAGAGTGCAAAGACTTGCCGGCAAAGCACAATAGAAAACCCCATAGACCATGCACCACCTGGTGGTAACTTATGGTATTATTCCACCAATGTTAACCGGAAGATAACATGGGAAAGGAACGTGGCTGCATCAGTTGGACTATGAGATATAATATGGTTATTGGGAAATACCATAAGAAGAACTGGTTGCCTCCCTATTTTATTTATGGCTTTGGCTTATTTCGATACCTAAATCACTATATGATCATTTGACTTTCACGGTTCACCAGGAAATGCCAATGAGTTTATGAAAAGGTTACGTTGAAGGAAGAGGCTTCTCACCCACTTGTAATTAATCTTATTGCTCTTTAAAGCAATTTTAATATGCTAAGATATGCACAGAGATGAAGCGCTCAGTGCCAATTATTCTTTTTCGATAATGCCATAATCCTTTTACAAGTACTTTCCCGCGATGTTTAATCTTTCTAATAAGGTAGTGGAGAACAAATAGTAACTTGGCTGGAAAAGGTTTTCGCTTCCCTTTGGGGGACAGAAGCAAATCTAAATGATATTGCAGTATTGTGAAATATGAGATACGCCAGTTGTTTAAAAGCCATAATATTTTTTATATGGCCCTCGGAAGGCCAGTAGATGGCGCTAATGATCGAGCTATTACCTGTACAGTAGCGGGACTGAGCTCTTTCCACTGTATCTAGGGATACAAGTTACCTCTAAAGCCTTTATCCATTTAATTGATTGGTTTGCTCTATGCCTTAATGCTAAACATGCAGACGCTCGTTGTTTAGTCGGAATGGTTTATTGTTAGAGAAACGGCTGGGAACAAAGACTATAAAGTGACGCTTACAGGAACATTGCAGGAATCACTCACATACAGTACATGTTTATATAGGCTCAGTTTGCTTTATTAATGCCACGGGAGCCCTGCGTGTCGGTATGTTTGTGTTTATGCCTATGGGGAGAGGCTGCCACACTGGCTCCTCTAATGGAGAGGAAACAAGTCATTAAGTTACACTGATTTACAAAGTTTCTAAACAAATGCCAAGAAGCTTGTTATTCTTCTATAAAATAAGTACTGAGTGCGTTGGTACCATTGGTACTGAGGGGGGCAACCTGCGACTGCAGTGGCTTCTCAATTTTAGGTCTTTCCCTGCCCCATATGTGGGCGATAGGAATGTGTGGGTGACCTGCAACCCCAGGACCATGATTTACCCTTGGGTCAGGTGGTTAGGGTTTAAATTTGGGTGACAATTGCAGGTTTGAGTTGGGTGCAGGTCCGACTGAGAAAGTTCTGTCTTGGAACCTAAGGCACATCCAGAAGTAATGTAAAGAGTAGAAATAAGTGGGTACAGTTTGGGTCTGGGTCCTACAAAGGCAATATTTTGCTGGGTAGAGTTGGGTGTGGGTTAAGGTTTTGCTGGGTAGAGTCAGGTGGGGGTTAAGGTTTTGCTGGTTAGAGTTGGGTGGGGGTTAAGGTTTTGCTGGTTAGAGTTGGGTGTGGGTTAAGGTTTTGCTGGTTAGAGTTGGGTGAGGGTTAAGGTTTTGCTGGTTAGAGTTGGGTGTGGGTTAAGGTTTTGCTAGTTAGAGTTGGGTGAGGGTTAAGGTTTTGCTGGTTAGAGTTGGGTGAGGGTTAAGGTTTTTCTGGTTAGAGTTGGGTGGGGGTTAAGGTTTTGCTGGTTAGAGTTGGGTGAGGGTTAAGGTTTTTCTGGTTAGAGTTGGGTGAGGGTTAAGGTTTTGCTGGTTAGAGTTGGGTGAGGGTTAAGGTTTTGCTGGTTAGAGTTGGGTGAGGGTTAAGGTTTTGCTGGTTAGAGTTGGGTGAGGGTTAAGGTTTTGCTGGTTAGAGTTGGGTGTGGGTTAAGGTTTTGCTGGTTAGAGTTGGGTGAGGGTTAAGGTTTTGCTGGTTAGAGTTGGGTGAGGGTTAAGGTTTTTCTGGTTAGAGTTGGGTGCGGGTTAAGGTTTGCTGGTTAGAGTTGGGTGCAGGTTAAGGTTTTGCTGGTTAGAGTTGGGTGAAGGTTAAGGTTTTTCTGGTTAGAGTTGGGTGCAGGTTAAGGTTTTGCTGGTTAGAGTTGGGTGAGGGTTAAGGTTTTTCTGGTTAGAGTTGGGTGTGGGTTAAGGTTTTGCTGGTTAGAGTTGTGTGTGGGTTAAGGTTTTGCTGGTTAGAGTTGGGTGTGGGTTAAGGTTTTGCTGGTTAGAGTTGGGTGAGGGTTAAGGTTTTGCTGGTTAGAGTTGGGTGAGGGTTAAGGTTTTGTTCGTTAGAGTTGGGTGTGGGTTAAGGTTTTGCTGGTTAGAGTTGGGTGAGGGTTAAGGTTTTGCTGGTTAGAGTTGGGTGTGGGTTAAGGTTTTGTTCGTTAGAGTTGGGTGTGGGTTAAGGTTTTGCTGGTTAGAGTTGGGTGTGGGTTAAGGTTTTGCTGGTTAGAGTTGGGTGTGGGTTAAGGTTTTGCTGGTTAGAGTTGGGTGTGGGTTAAGGTTTTGCTGGTTACAGTTGGGTGAGGGTTAAGGTTTGCTGGTTAGAGTTGGGTGCAGGTTAAGGTTTTGCTGGTTAGAGTTGGGTGAAGGTTAAGGTTTTTCTGGTTAGAGTTGGGTGCAGGTTAAGGTTTTGCTGGTTAGAGTTGGGTGAGGGTTAAGGTTTTTCTGGTTAGAGTTGGGTGTGGGTTAAGGTTTTGCTGGTTAGAGTTGGGTGTGGGTTAAGGTTTTGCTGGTTAGAGTTGGGTGCGGGTTAAGGTTTTGCTGGTTAGAGTTGGGTGTGGGTTAAGGTTTTGCTGGTTAGAGTTGGGTGAGGGTTAAGGTTTTGCTGGTTAGAGTTGGGTGTGGGTTAAGGTTTTGTTCGTTAGAGTTGGGTGAGGGTTAAGGTTTTGCTGGTTAGAGTTGGGTGTGGGTTAAGGTTTTGCTGGTTAGAGTTGGGTGAGGGTTAAGGTTTTGCTGGTTAGAGTTGGGTGAGGGTTAAGGTTTTGTTCGTTAGAGTTGGGTGAGGGTTAAGGTTTTGCTGGTTAGAGTTGGGTGAGGGTTAAGGTTTTGTTCGTTAGAGTTGGGTGAGGGTTAAGGTTTTGCTGGTTAGAGTTGGGTGTGGGTTAAGGTTTTGCTGGTTAGAGTTGGGTGCGGGTTAAGGTTTTGCTGGTTAGAGTTGGGTGTGGCTTAAGGTTTTTCTGGTTAGAGTTGGGTGAGGGTTAAGGTTTTTCTGGTAAGAGTTGGGTGAGGGTTAAGGTTTTTCTGGTTAGAGTTGGGTGCGGGTTAAGGTTTGCTGGTTAGAGTTGGGTGCAGGTTAAGGTTTTGCTGGTTAGAGTTGGGTGTGGGTTAAGGTTTGCTGGTTAGAGTTGGGTGCAGGTTAAGGTTTTGCTGGTTAGAGTTGGGTGAAGGTTAAGGTTTTTCTGGTTAGAGTTGGGTGCAGGTTAAGGTTTTGCTGGTTAGAGTTGGGTGTGGGTTAAGGTTTGCTGGTTAGAGTTGGGTGGGGGTTAAGGTTTTTCTGGTTAGAGTTGGGTGTGGGTTAAGGTTTTGCTGGTTAGAGTTGGGTGTGTGTTTAGGTTTTGCTGGTTAGAGTTGGGTGCGGGGTAAGGTTTTGTTGGTTAGAGTTGGGTGTGGGTTAAGGTTTTGCTGGTTAGAGTTGGGTGAGGGTTAAGGTTTTGCTGGTTAGAGTTGGGTGTGGGTTAAGGTTTTGTTCGTTAGAGTTGGGTGAGGGTTAAGGTTTTGCTGGTTAGAGTTGGGTGAGGGTTAAGGTTTTGTTCGTTAGAGTTGGGTGAGGGTTAAGGTTGTGCTGGTTAGAGTTGGGTGAGGGTTAAGGTTTTGTTCGTTAGAGTTGGGTGAGGGTTAAGGTTTTGCTGGTTAGAGTTGGGTGTGGGTTAAGGTTTTGCTGGTTAGAGTTGGGTGCGGGTTAAGGTTTTGCTGGTTAGAGTTGGGTGTGGCTTAAGGTTTTTCTGGTTAGAGTTGGGTGAGGGTTAAGGTTTTTCTGGTAAGAGTTGGGTGAGGGTTAAGGTTTTTCTGGTTAGAGTTGGGTGCGGGTTAAGGTTTGCTGGTTAGAGTTGGGTGCAGGTTAAGGTTTTGCTGGTTAGAGTTGGGTGTGGGTTAAGGTTTCCTGGTTAGAGTTGGGTGCAGGTTAAGGTTTTGCTGGTTAGAGTTGGGTGAAGGTTAAGGTTTTTCTGGTTATAGTTGGGTGCAGGTTAAGGTTTTGCTGGTTAGAGTTGGGTGAGGGTTAAGGTTTTTCTGGTTAGAGTTGGGTGTGGGTTTAGGTTTTGCTGGTTAGAGTTGGGTGCGGGGTAAGGTTTTGCTGGTTAGAGTTGGGTGTGGGTTAAGGTTTTGTTCGTTAGAGTTGGGTGAGGGTTAAGGTTTTGCTGGTTAGAGTTGGGTGAGGGTTAAGGTTTTGTTCGTTAGAGTTGGGTGAGGGTTAAGGTTGTGCTGGTTAGAGTTGGGTGAGGGTTAAGGTTTTGTTCGTTAGAGTTGGGTGAGGGTTAAGGTTTTGCTGGTTAGAGTTGGGTGTGGGTTAAGGTTTTGCTGGTTAGAGTTGGGTGCGGGTTAAGGTTTTGCTGGTTAGAGTTGGGTGTGGCTTAAGGTTTTTCTGGTTAGAGTTGGGTGAGGGTTAAGGTTTTTCTGGTAAGAGTTGGGTGAGGGTTAAGGTTTTTCTGGTTAGAGTTGGGTGCGGGTTAAGGTTTGCTGGTTAGAGTTGGGTGCAGGTTAAGGTTTTGCTGGTTAGAGTTGGGTGTGGGTTAAGGTTTCCTGGTTAGAGTTGGGTGCAGGTTAAGGTTTTGCTGGTTAGAGTTGGGTGAAGGTTAAGGTTTTTCTGGTTATAGTTGGGTGCAGGTTAAGGTTTTGCTGGTTAGAGTTGGGTGAGGGTTAAGGTTTTTCTGGTTAGAGTTGGGTGTGGGTTTAGGTTTTGCTGGTTAGAGTTGGGTGCGGGGTAAGGTTTTGCTGGTTAGAGTTGGGTGTGGGTTAAGGTTTTGCTGGTTAGAGTTGGGTGAGGGTTAAGGTTTTGCTGGTTAGAGTTGGGTGTGGGTTAAGGTTTTGTTCGTTAGAGTTGGGTGAGGGTTAAGGTTTTGCTGGTTAGAGTTGGGTGAGGGTTAAGGTTTTGCTGGTTAGAGTTGGGTGAGGGTTAAGGTTTTGTTCGTTAGAGTTGGGTGAGGGTTAAGGTTTTTCTGGTTAGAGTTGGGTGTGGGTTAAGGTTTTGCTGGTTAGAGTTGGGTGTGGGTTTAGGTTTTGCTGGTTAGAGTTGGGTGAGGGTTAAGGTTTTGTTCGTTAGAGTTGGGTGTGGGTTAAGGTTTTGCTGGTTAGAGTTGGGTGAGGGTTAAGGTTTTGCTGGTTAGAGTTGGGTGAGGGTTAAGGTTTTGTTCGTTAGAGTTGGGTGAGGGTTAAGGTTTTGCTGGTTAGAGTTGGGTGTGGTTAAGGTTTTGCTGGTTAGAGTTGGGTGAGGGTTAAGGTTTTGTTCGTTAGAGTTGGGTGAGGGTTAAGGTTTTTCTGGTTAGAGTTGGGTGTGGGTTAAGGTTTTGCTGGTTAGAGTTGGGTGTGGGTTAAGGTTTTGCTGGTTAGAGTTGGGTGTGGGTTAAGGTTTTGCTGGTTAGAGTTGGGTGAGGGTTAAGGTTTTGCTGGTTAGAGTTGGGTGTGGGTTTAGGTTTTGCTGGTTAGAGTTGGGTGAGGGTTAAGGTTTTGCTGGTTAGAGTTGGGTGGGGGTTTAGGTTTTGCTGGTTAGAGTTGGGTGGGGGTTTAGGTTTTGCTGGTTAGAGTTGGGTGAGGGTTAAGGTTTTGCTGGTTAGAGTTGGGTGAGGGTTAAGGTTTTGCTGGTTAGAGTTGGGTGAGGGTTAAGCTTTTGCTGGTTAGAGTTGGGTGTGGGTTAAGGTTTTGCTGGTTAGAGTTGGGTGTGGGTTAAGGTTTTGCTGGTTAGAGTTGGGTGTGGGTTAAGGTTTTGCTGGTTAGAGTTGGGTGTGGGTTAAGGTTTTGCTGGTTAGAGTTGGGTGTGGGTTAAGGTTTTGCTGGTTAGAGTTTTGTGCGGGTTAAGGTTTTGCTGGTTAGAGTTGGGTGTGGGTTAAGGTTTTGCTGGTTAGAGTTGGGTGTGGGTTAAGGTTTGCTGGTTAGGGTTGGGTGAGGGTTAAGGTTTTGCTGGTTAGAGTTGGGTGTGGGTTAAGGTTTGCTGGTTAGGGTTGGGTGTGGGTTAAGGTTTTGCTGGTTAGAGTTGGGTGTGGGTTAAGGTTTTGCTGGTTAGAGTTGGGTGTGGGTTAAGGTTTTGCTGGTTAGAGTTGGGTGTGGGTTAAGGTTTTGCTGCTTAGAGTTGGGTGTGGGTTAAGGTTTTGCTGGTTAGAGTTGGGTGTGGGTTAAGGTTTGCTGGTTAGGGTTGGGTGAGGGTTAAGGTTTGCTGGTTAGGGTTGGGTGAGGGTTAAGGTTTTGCTGGTTAGAGTTGGGTGAGGGTTAAGGTTTTGCTGGTTAGAGTTGGGTGAGGGTTAAGGTTTTGCTGGTTAGAGTTGGGTGAGGGTTAAGGTTTTGCTGGTTAGAGTTGGGTGTGGGTTAAGGTTTTGCTGGTTAGAGTTGGGTGAGGGTTAAGGTTTTGCTGGTTAGAGTTGGGTGAGGGTTAAGGTTTTGCTGGTTAGAGTTGGGTGAGGGTTAAGGTTTGCTGGTTAGGGTTGGGTGAGGGTTAAGGTTTTGCTGGTTAGAGTTGGGTGTGGGTTAAGGTTTGCTGGTTAGGGTTGGGTGTGGGTTAAGGTTTTGCTGGTTAGAGTTGGGTGTGGGTTAAGGTTTTGCTGGTTAGAGTTGGGTGTGGGTTAAGGTTTTGCTGGTTAGAGTTGGGTGTGGGTTAAGGTTTGCTGGTTAGGGTTGGGTGAGGGTTAAGGTTTGCTGGTTAGGGTTGGGTGAGGGTTAAGGTTTTGCTGGTTAGAGTTGGGTGAGGGTTAAGGTTTTGCTGGTTAGAGTTGGGTGAGGGTTAAGGTTTTGCTGGTTAGAGTTGGGTGAGGGTTAAGGTTTTGCTGGTTAGAGTTGGGTGTGGGTTAAGGTTTTGCTGGTTAGAGTTGGGTGAGGGTTAAGGTTTTGCTGGTTAGAGTTGGGTGAGGGTTAAGGTTTTGCTGGTTAGAGTTGGGTGAGGGTTAAGGTTTTGCTGGTTAGAGTTGGGTGTGGGTTAAGGTTTTGCTGGTTAGAGTTGGGTGTGGGTTAAGGTTTTGCTGGTTAGAGTTGGGTGAGGGTTAAGGTTTGCTGGTTAGAGTTGGGTGAGGGTTAAGGTTTGCTTGTTAGGGTCGGGTGTGGGTTTTCCTTACACATCACTAGTGGTCGAGCCTGCAGGTCAGTAGGATTGAAACTTTTGGACACTTTTTTTCTCCTACCCCTTAAATCCTATCATGAAAGTTAATTAGGTTGAGATTAAATCTTGGCTCAGTGCCTAAAACATCACTTTCATATATGCAAAGCCTTGTAATGAGCTACGTGGGCCCTGTCCATATGTTGGATCTCAGTGGAACCCCAAAGAACTGCCTACTGTATTCTGATCAGAGTGCTGTTATTATTGTTTATTTATCGACTGCTATCAGCTCTGGAAACATGGAAAAATGGCTGCTAGACAAGGCCAAGGCGTTCTGCTCTTTTCCTCTTCTTTGCCTCGGTATCATCGGTGACTGACACAGAGCTGGTCACTATACCAGAGCGTTTCTTCCTTTTCTTCAGCTTCTCATCATCTTCACTCTGTTTGGAGACAGGTGACACGCTAAGGCCAAACCTTTGTGCTCTCAGTTTATCCATGCTGACCGATGATTTTGCATCTGTTATTTGACCTTTCTTGACTGAGGTTGTGGCCCGAGCTGCCTTTTGGTTGTCCACGCTGGCAGGAACATTGAACCTCTCAGCTCTTTTTTGAAGCCTATCAGCTTCAGAAACACTGCTAGAAATTTTCACCAGCTTCTTTTCTGCATTTGTATCAGCTGATTTGTCATCAGGTTCTTCTTGCGTGACGGCAGTGACACTGCCTGTAGAATGGGAATCCTCTCTATAAGAGACACCCTCCTTATCACTAAGGCCCCTCTTCTGGGTTGCCAGGCATCTACCTGTGTACAACCAGGGAACTAACCCACTGACCTCCTGTTGGAGCTTTGGGCTGCTTGGCTACCCTGACTGGCACTAAGTGGATGCTGACCCACTCCTATAACACAAGCTGGCTAATTCTTACTAAGAACTAAGAGAGGATTTCTTGGGGGTCTTACCCTCTATGCAGGTAAACAATTGGCTTTTTCCCAATGGCTGTCTGTAGCAGTCCCTGTAGCTACCAAAACACACAGGAAGTAAAAGCCCTCTTCCTTTTCCCTAAAAATCTGGAAGAAACCATTCTTTCCCCAGAGACAGGGGATGTTGGTCTCTCAAACTATTTACAGATCGGATGAACTAAAGATACAGTGACATTTCAGTATTTGGTAAGTGATGGGAGTTTGTGCCATTGTACATGGAAAATATGATACTTGATGACCCAAGTCATATTGAGTGAGAAGTTGAGGGAAGTGGAACAGGCAGGAGAAAAGGAGACTGGAATATACATTGTGGAGGAGGTAAGTTCTAGAAGACCCCGGTACTTGGGAAAAGCTTTAGTGAACAAAGTTCCTAGTTTGGGGGACTGCAATGGAAAAGTATTTGTGGATTGCAGGAGATGTTTGTATGGATGAATTCTTCAGGCTCCCAAGTCTCCTGTCACCCAATGACTGGGCATTGTTGTTTACAGATGGGGTATGTGGGTTTCCTGGGGAGCTATAAAAGTAATTATAAGAGTACAGGATCAGTGTGGATTTAACGAGAAGACCAGTTTAGCACAACTTCCATTATTTTCCCTCAACATTTCAGATCTTGTAGATTGTAAGCTCTTCTTGTAGATTGTAAACTCTTCTTGTAGAGTGTAAGCTCTTTTGGGCAGGGCTCCCTTCCCCTCCTGTATCGGTTACTGATTGCTTTATATGTTACTCCTTGTAGATTGTAAGCTCTTTTGGGCAGGGCTCTCTTCCCCTCCTGTATCGGTTACTGATTGCTTTATATGTTACTCCTTGTAGATTGTAAGCTCTTTTGGGCAGGGCTCTCTTCACCTCCTGTATCGGTTACTGATTGCTTTATATGTTACTCTGTATGTCCAATGTATGGAACCCACTTATTGTACAGCGCTGCGGGGTATGTTGGCGCTTTATAAATAAATGTTAATAATAATAATAATAACGGTAAAGTCTCATGAGGCAAAATCCTCAATTCATTTTGTTTTATTCTGTAACTTTTTCGTTAATTTTAGTTCCTTGTTGGTTATAATATTGTATAGGGGAATATACATCAATTAAAAAAATATGCAGCCTTTTCCTGATATTTTAATGTAATAATATGGTTTGGAACAGTTCCCTAAGCCCTGCCCCCTGTACCCCTGCTGATCTGGCTGACTACTTGGTGACTCAATCCCACAATCCCCTGCTGCACCCGTGATGTCAATAAGGAAAGGAACATCCCGTTGCAATGCATTGTGGGTTATGTAGTTCCTGCATGTTGTCTGTAAGCTGGGGAGAAGTTTATACAATCTGTAACATCAGTGGTTTAGTCCCTCCTCCCCTGCCAGGATTACAAATGATGCAGAAAGAGAACTGTTTTGCAGCTGGATTTCAGCATATAAACATGGGATTTATTCCTAATTTATAAAGGAACAGATTACAGTGATAGGGATATTGGGGGTTTCTGGGTTGGGTGGGGCTCCTAAACACATTTCAAAGCCGCCCTTGCTGCCCATAAGTGAGACCTTTATCCAATCGAGTTTAAGTGCAGAACCATTTTGATGCTTCTATTTGATGTTATTTGGGGTGGGGGGGGGGGCAATTGCTGAGACGCTCTCTCTGGCTAATGTGTTGTCTCGTGCTGTCACGTGCTGACTGCAGCAATTTGCCATTCCCGGCCTCTCTATCTCCCAAGTTTCTGCAGTTCATTCAGTCTGTCCAACGTAACTAGATTATCCATTTGATCACCGTCTCCTCTTGTTGAAATCTTTCTCGCTGCTTTTATATTAAAGGAAAACTCCATCTCATTACTATTCTCTGCTGGTACGGGATTCTTTTTAGCCGGAGAAAAAGACTACGAGTTCTCCAAAAAACACACATAAAAGTTATAATTTTATTATAAGGAAAAGGTTTGTAAGGCAAGTCATGTACTGGGGAAGCAGTTTTATCTTGTGTTGTTGCTTTCAATAGATATGAACACAAAAATGGCCATGAATGTAGCGATGAACAAATTGTTTCGCCAGGCATTTCGCCTTTGGTGAACTGTTCCGTGAAATTTAGCGCAGAAAAATTCATTGCGTGTCAACAAAAAAGTAACGGTTGCGTCAAATTGGGAGTGGTTGTGTCAAAAATGGGCGCAGTCGTGGCAAAATCGGGCGGGTTTGCTTCAAAATGGCCGCATTTGCACAAAAAAAGACATGGGCAACAAATGCATTTCGGGATTTTTTCGCCATTACGTGAATTTTCTTGTTGTTGCTGTAAATTTTATGGCAAAGCGAAACGGGACAGATTCGCTAATCACTACACAAATGTTGTGATGAATGAATTTTTACGCCAGGCATGGATTCGCTGCGAATTTCCGCATTTGTTCTGCGAAACTTCGGTGAAAATTCGCAGCAGAAAAATTTGTCGTGCATCAAAAAAAGTCACAGTCGCGTCAAATTGGGTGTGGTCGTGTCAAAAATGGGTGTGGTTGTGCCAAAAATGGGCGCAGTTGTGGCATATTTGGGCGCGGTTGCATAAAAATGGGCATGTTTGCTTCAAAATGGGCGCATTTGCACAAAAAAGACACAGCAACAAAAACGTTGTGTGACAAATGCATTTTGTGATTTTTTTCACCATTTTGTGAATTTTCTTGTTGCTGCGGTAAATTTTTATGGCGAAGCGAAACGAGACAGATTCGCTCATCACTACACAAATGTTGTGATGAACGAATTTTTATGCCAGGCATGGATTTGCAGCGAATTTCCTTTGGCAAACTGTTCCGCGAAACTTCCGTGGTCATGTCAAATTGGGCACGGTCGTGTCAAAATGGGCGTGCTTGCTTCAAAATGGATGCATTTGCTCAAAAAAAAGATGCAGGTGACAAAACCATTGCGCGACAAATGCATTTCGTGAATTTTCTTCTCGTTTTGCCAAATTTTATGGCAAAGCGAAACGGGACAGATTCGCTCATCACTACACAAATATTGCGCTTATTGGCAACAAGCTTAGCGCCAATGCTTCCATCCTTCCTCTTCTGCTGAATCATGCGCCTTTTGACGCAGGAATTTTAACATGAATTTGCCGCTAAATTCCGCATTTCACTGTCTGCTAAATTTTGCTGAGTAAAACTTGCAGCGCAGCAGTAAAGTGTGCCTGAGTCTGAGCTTTCAGAAGGAGCCAGCGCTACACATTAGAACTGCTTTCAGCTAACCTATTGTTTCTCCTACTCCCATGTAACTGGAGGAGTCCCAAGCCGGACTTGGATTTCTTACTATTGAGTGCTATTCTGATACCTACTGGGAGCTGCTATCTTGCTCCCTTCCCATTGTTCTGCTGATCGGCTGCTGTGGGGGGGAGGGGGGGATATCACTCCAACTTGCAGCGCAGCAGTAAAGTGTGCCTGAGTCTGAGCTTTCAGCCAGCGCTACACATTAGAACTGCTTTCAGCTAACCTATTGTTTCTCCTACTCCCATGTAACTGGAGGAGTCCCAAGCCGGACTTGGATTTCTTACTATTGAGTGCTATTCTGATACCTACTGGGAGCTGCTATCTTGCTCCCTTCCCATTGTTCTGCTGATCGGCTGCTGGGGGTGAGGGGGGGGGGATATCACTCCAACTTGCAGCGCAGCAGTAAAGTGTGCCTGAGTCTGAGCTTTCAGCCAGCGCTACACATTAGAACTGCTTTCAGCTAACCTATTGTTTCTCCTACTCCCATGTAACTGGAGGAGTCCCAAGCCGGACTTGGATTTCTTACTATTGAGTGCTATTCTGATACCTACTGGGAGCTGCTATCTTGCTCCCTTCCCATTGTTCTGCTGATCGGCTGCTGGGGGTGAGAAAATGTCTTGTTTTTTACTTACTACGTTGAGTTTTTTGGAGGAATATGTTGCTAAATTATCCATGAAAGTAGTCATTTGAAGCATCATTTTATTTGTCCTTACTGTAACCTTTCTGCGAACAATTCTAATTGTAACTATGGAATATAATGAAACCGCATAGTTATTAAATAAGTTTGAAACTTCTTATGGGGTTAGGAAGTTCCTCCTCAAGTGAGTTGAAGCCCTTTAATCACGGGAACATTCCGGCCGCTGGAGCATCCCGGCCCCTCATTCCCCGCTTTGCTCCGTGCTGCGTAAAGCTCATTTTTTCACAATTCATTGGATAGAGAAAAGGGATGATTTGTGTTTTAATTACATAAATGCAATTATACATCTATTGCTTGAACTTATTTGTTCTATTTAGTTAATATAAAGTTGTTTAATTAACCTACTATAATGGTTCCTTTTGTATTTAATATATTTTTTTTAAATACAGTCTTGTTAATGTAGAGCCAAAATGTGATTTTATGGGGCAACATCATATAAGGACCATTATATATATATATGTATATACAGGCATCAGATCACTTATCCGGAAACCCAGTATCCAGAAAGTTCCAAAATACGGAAAGGCCATCTCCCGTAGACTCCATTTTAATCAAATAATTCACATTTTTAAAAATGATTCCCTTTTCTCTGTAATAATAAAGCAGTAACTGTACTTGATCCCAACTAAGATATAATTACCCCTTATTGGGGCAGAACAGCCCTATTGGGTTTATTTAATGGTTAAATGATTCCCTTTTCTCTGTAATAATAAAACAGTACCTGTACTTGATCCCAACTAAGATATAATTACCCCTTATTGGGGGCAGAACAGTCCTATTGGGTTTATTTAATGGTTAAATGATTCCCTTTTCTCTGTAATAATAAAACAGTACCTGTACTTGATCCCAACTAAGATATAATTACCCCTTCTTGGGGGCAGAACAGTCCTATTGGGTTTATTTACTGTTTAAATAATTTTATTAGCAGACTTAAGGTAGGAGATCCGAATTATGGAAAGATCCCTTATCCAGAAAACCCCAGGTCCCAAGCATTCTGGATAATGGGTCCCATACCTGTATATATAATTATATTGCTGTTAAATGCCTGATGGGTTTCTTGCAGGGTTGCCACCTGTCTGGTTTTGACCCGGCCCTTGCCTCTGTGTTGTCACGACCCCACCTCTTCCCTGCCCCCATGGTGTCACTGCCCGCCCCTTGCCGGGCGAAAAAAGCCTGCAAAGGTTGAAGCCCTAGTATCTTGTCTGATTATTTTGCTGCCTGTCCTGAAATTTTATGTATTTGAGATTTGTGTGGTTGGTTCTCCAATCTTATGGTAGATTCCAAGGACATCCTTGAGCTCTATTCAAGTGTAAAAAAGTGCTGGGGGGCCGTGCATGAATAAAGTTCCTGGCGGTTGCTGAATAAGGGCTGTAATTGGCTATTTTGTCACTTTCCTGTGAACTGCGTCCCACAGGAGGGTCTGTTTGCTAAAACACTAGAGGGCTTATTTACAAGCAGAGCTTCATTGAAGGTACTTGTACCAAACCATGCTCCTTCCACTTGCGCCTATGCAGTTTGCCTGATGAATTGTGCCCCAGTGAGCCTATTGATGTGGCTAAAGCCACCCTGAACATGGTTGGAACAAGGAAGGCCAAGTCGGCCAGGCGCCCTAGGCAACCCTGCCTGATGTCAGCTACTGCAAAAGGTGGCAACCCTACTTTAAACCCAAGTGCAAATAGTCCTACATCCCATAGTGCTTATTTGAAAAGTACCAGGGGGTCCAGGGGGTCCGGCTACATGTTGCACCTGGTTGGAAACCTGGGCTCCGCTGCAGCCTGCACCAGTCATGAATAAAGTGCTACCAAAGGGAGGCGGAGTTATATTTAAGGGGGACATGTAGGTCTCTGTTGTCTATTTTTCAAAGGAAATTCATAAAAGTAAAGGGCAGTCAGTAAAGTGCCAAAAGCTTGGTTATTTGTTTCAGTTATTTTGCACTTTGCGCTTTGCAAATGACCCCTGGGGGCACCTGTACATCTGCAAGTGCAGAGATCAAAGTGCTGTTTCTCACGATTACAAAGCTCTATACCCAACTGGAGGCCAATTTTTCCGTATATTGGTGCCTTTAGGGACTGAGATGGGAATAACCGTATCCGTTCCGTCACAGCCGGGGGGTTGTTCCATAGAGCACTTTCACATGGGGGGGTCAGACTCCCCTGAGCTTTTACATTAGGATGAATTTGGTTTCCCCATTGTCCCACAATGCAATATTCTTTCCTTTTCCCTCGTTCCAAGTAAAAACGCTGCTGCTTTCAAAATCCCCTCCAATCCCCCCTTATGCTTTTTTCATAGGGCAATTTAATAAGGTGTCGGCAGGATCATTTTTCTCGCCGCGCAGTCTTTGATTTTACGGTCATGTCAAGAGACGACGGCGAGACATTTGTCCATGAATCAGATATATTCATTTAGTTTCTCCCAGGAACAAGGTGCCAGCGCTCTCTCCCCGGTGGAAATGTCATTTACAATCACAATGTGCTCTGTCACCGTAAGAGCCGAATTTATACGGGAAAGTAACTGTCGGAACAGTATTCCGTTCCGCTGATCCCCGGACAGAACCAGAGAGAAAGTGAAATGCACTTAATCAGGCATTTTTCATGCTTAACCCTGTTGGCGCATATTTAAAGGGCAACCTCCGTAGATAAAAAAAAAAGAAAAAAAAAGAAAAAAGAGTTCAATTTCTTTTTCAAAAATGTTCAGATGTAGACAATTTGCAATTTGTTTTCATTTTTTATTACTCGTGGTTTTTGAGTTATTTAGCTTTATATTCAGCAGCCCTCCAGTTTGGAATTTCAGCAGCTATCTGGTTGCTGGGGTCCGAGTTACCTTAGCAACCAGGCCACTGATTTGAATAAGGGGCTGGGATAGAAATAGGAGAGGGCTTTAATACAAAAATGAGGGGAATAAAAAGTAGCAATGGCCGAAAAAATCGTATTTGTCGCAGCGGATACAAAAAAAGAACTTTCGGATCGTACCACAATATTTTTGTACGAAAAAAGAAAAAAAAGAGTTCAATTTCTTTTTCAAAAATGTTTAGATGTAGACAATTTGCAATTTGTTTTCATTTTTTATTACTCATGGTTTTTGAGTTATTTAGCTTTATATTCAGCAGCCCGTCACTTTGGAGTTTCAGCAGCTATTTGGTTGCTGGGGTCCGAGTTACCTTAGTAACCAGGCCACTGATTTAAATGAGGGGCTGGGATAGACGTAGGAGAGGGCTTTAATATAAAAATGAGGGGAATAAAAAGTAGCAATGTGCGAAAAAATCGTATTTGTTGCAGCGGATACGAAAATTTCAGGACTTTCGGATCGTAACAAAATATTTTCGTACAGAAAAAAGAAAAAAAAGAGTTCAATTTCTTTTTCAAAAATGTTCAGATCTAGACAATTTGCAATTTGTTTTCATGTTTTATTACTCGTGGTTTTTGAGTTATTCAGCTTTATATTCAGCAGCCCTCCAGTTTGGAATTTCAGCAGCTATCTGGTTGCTGGGGTCCGAGTTACCTTAGCAACCAGGCCACTGATTTGAATAAGGGGCTGGGATAGAAATAGGAGAGGGCTTTAATACAAAAATGAGGGGAATAAAAAGTAGCAATGGCCGAAAAAATCGTATTTGTCGCAGCGGATACGAAAATTTCAGAACTTTCAGATCGGACCACAATATTTTCGTACGAAAAAAGAAAAAAAAAGAGTTCAATTTCTTTTTCAAAAATGTTCAGATGTAGACAATTTGCAATTGGTTTTGATTTTTTATTATTCATGGTTTTTGAGTTATTTAGCTTTATATTCAGCAGCCCTCCAGTTTGGAATTTCAGCAGCTATCTGGTTGCTAGGGTCCGAATTACCTTAGTAACCAGGCCACTGATTTAAATGAGGGGCTGGGATAGACGTAGGAGAGGGCTTCAATTTAAAAATGAGGGGAATAAAAAGTAGCAATGGCCGAAAAAATAGTGTTTGTCGCAGCGGATACCAAAATTTCAGAACTTTTGGATCGTACCACAGTATTTTTGTACGAAAGAAGAAAAAATAGAGTTCAATTTCTTTTTCAAAAATGCTCAGATGTAGACAATTTGCAATTGGTTTTCATTTTTTATTATTCGTGGTTTTTGAGTTATTCAGCTTTATATTCAGCAGCCCTCTACTTTGGAATTTCAGCAGCTATCTGGTTGCTGGGGTCCGAGTTACCTTAGCAACCAGGCCACTGAGTTAAATGAGGGTCTGGGATAGACGTAGGAGAGGGCTTTAATATAAAAATGAGGGGAATAAAAAGTAGCAATGTGCGAAAAAAATCGTATTTGTCGCAGCGGATACGAAAATTTCAGGACTTTCGGATCGTACCAAAATATTTTCGTACAGAAAAAAGAAAAAAAAGAGTTCAATTTCTTTTTCAAAAATGTTCAGATGTAGACAATTTGCAATTTGTTTTCATGTTTTATTACTCGTGGTTTTTGAGTTATTCAGCTTTATATTCAGCAGCCCTCCAGTTTGGAATTTCAGCAGCTATCTGGTTGCTAGGGTCCGAATTACCTTAGCAACCAGGCCACTGAGTTAAATGAGGGTCTGGAATAGACGTAGGAGAGGGCTTCAATATAACAATGAGGGGAATAAAAAGTAGCAATGGCCGAAAAAATCGTGTTTGTCGCAGCGGATACCAAAATTTCAGAACTTTTGGATCGTACCACAGTATTTTTGTACGAAAGAAGAAAAAATAGAGTTCAATTTCTTTTTCAAAAATGCTCAGATGTAGACAATTTGCAATTGGTTTTCATTTTTTATTATTCGTGGTTTTTGAGTTATTCAGCTTTATATTCAGCAGCCCTCTACTTTGGAATTTCAGCAGCTATCTGGTTGCTGGGGTCCGAGTTACCTTAGCAACCAGGCCACTGATTTAAATGAGGGGCTGGGATAGACGTAGGAGAGGGCTTTAATATAAAAATCAGGGGAATAAAAGTAGCAATGCTATCTGCCTACCCCCTAGCTCAACTCATAGGATGCACCTTTGCTGATTGTACCGCCCTCCCACTCCTACCCAACTGCCACTGTCTGTGGGGGGGAGGGGCTTAGTATATGTGGGTATGCTACAGCTAATTTGCCATGGATACCCTGCCTTTTATATTATGTTAAGGGACCTATTAAAGAATCTCCCCAAACTGGAATATATATATATCAGTAAATATTGCCCTTTTACATCCTTTCCCTTGAGCCGCCATTTAGTGATGGGGTGTGTGCTCCCTCAGAGATCAGCTGACAGGAAGTGATGCAGCTCTAACTGTAACAGGAAGTAGTGTGGGAGCAAAAGGCAGAACTCTGCCCATTCATTGGCTGATGGGGCCTAGCATGTATGTGTGCCTTGGCTTGTTTGTGTGCACTGTGACTCCTATGATCCCAGGGGGCGGCCCTTAGTACCTAAAATGGCAGTTTCCTATTTAGGATTACCCAATGGCACATACTGCTAAACAAGTATATTTATATGAAAATGGTTTATTTAGATGGAGCAGACTGAGCCGTACGTTGCTATTTCCATGTATCGGGACGGCAAGTTCTGCGCTGGGATCTCTGCCTTTTCTAGCAGAACAGCTGACAGCTGGAGAAGCCGCGTTTGTCAGATTATAGCGTTTATTTTTAGCCATTTTTGCCGCGTCCCTTAAACTCACTCGTGTTCTTTAAAAGAACAAACATTTCCCGACATTAGCGATTCTCTACGAGGCGGGTTCCATATGCCGAGTCCGTATTTAGTTCTCTCTGCCGTCAGCTGAATCCCTAAAGGAACCGGCGTGCTGTATCTATATTTACTGTGTGTGAGCTGGGCATTCGCTCGCCCCAAACTCATTAGGCTTATTTGTGTATAATTGTGTATGGGTTTAATAAATAAAAGGAGTTGTTCCCCTTTTTACGCTGTTTTCTCACCAACTTTTAGTTTACACAGTGTGATAAATAGGCCCCTTAGTATGTTGTAGGGAGTGTGATTCCAAAACAATTTGCAATTGGTCTTCATTTTTTTTAATTATACGTGAAAGAAAAGGGAATCATTTAACCATGAAATAAACCCAATAGGACTGTTCTACCCCAATAAGGGGTAATTATATCTTAGTTGGGATCAAGTACAGGTACTGTTTTATTATTACAGAGAAAAGGGAATCATTTAACCATTAAATAAACCCAATAGGGCTGTTCTGCCCCCAATAAGGGGTAATTATATCTTAGTTGGGATCAAGTACAGGTACTGTTTTATTATTACAGAGAAAAGGGAATCATTTAACCATTAAATAAACCCAATAGGGCTGTTCTGCCCCCAATAAGGGGTAATTATATCTTAGTTGGGATCAAGTACAGGTACTGTTTTATTATTACAGAGAAAAGGGAATCATTTAACCATTAAATAAACCCAATAGGGCTGTTCTGCCCCCAATAAGGGGTAATTATATCTTAGTTGGGATCAAGTACAGGTACTGTTTTATTATTACAGAGAAAAGGGAATCATTTAACCATGAAATAAACCCAATAGGGCTGTTCTGCCCCAATAAGGGGTAATTATATCTTAGTTGGGATCAAGTACAGGTACTGTTTTATTATTACAGAGAAAAGGGAATCATTTAACCATGAAATAAACCCAATAGGGCTGTTCTGCCCCAATAAGGGGTAATTATATCTTAGTTGGGATCAAGTACAGGTACTGTTTTATTATTACAGAGAAAAGGGAATCATTTAACCATGAAATAAACCCAATAGGGCTGTTCTGCCCCCAATAAGGGGTAATTATATCTTAGTTGGGATCAAGTACAGGTACTGTTTTATTATTACAGAGAAAAGGGAATCATTTAACCATGAAATAAACCCAATAGGGCTGTTCTGCCCCCAATAAGGGGTAATTATATCTTAGTTGGGATCAAGTACAGGTACTGTTTTATTATTACAGAGAAAAGGGAATCATTTAACCATGAAATAAACCCAATAGGGCTGTTCTGCCCCCAATAAGGGGTAATTATATCTTAGTTGGGATCAAGCACAGGTACTGTTTTATTATTACAGAGAAAAGGGAATCAACAATGCAATTAGCACATCATTCAGAAACAGCCCATTATCTATTTTAGGTCTAAAAAGTCATTAAATAAGTTTTCCTTTTTCCGCGACTATTTATTCCTCCGTATAAAACCCAGGAGAATAAATCACCCCCCATCCGCGCTGAATTAAAGCAACTTTGTGCCTGATATACGCCTCCATTTCCCTGAAAATTGCCCCTATTAAAAATGTATTCTAAATACATTTCATACATTGCCGATATAAACGTATTTAATTAAAAAAAACCCATCTCTGGAAACGTAACTACAACTGTGTTCGCAGAAATAGATTCACAAACCCCTCATTATAGCCATTTTATAGCGATTTTATTAGCCGCAATAAACAAATTTAATGTAAAAAAAACACAACCTATTTAATATATAAATGTTTTTATTTTCTCAAACTCTCTTCTCATACTGACAGTAAACTTTCTCACTGATAAAAGACTCGTTTAGATTGGAAATAAAGAATGAATTCCCCTCGCGCCTGGAACAGGGCGATTAGCCTCGTTAGGAAATAGTCGTTGGGGTCGTGGTTCCCCCGCAGCGCAGATGGGAAGTGGCGCCACGATCCCTTTATGGAACAATTTTGCCGGATCTCATTTCGCCGTTTGTTTGTGCAATAAGCCGGTTGGATAATTAATACAGAAATATTTAACACTTTGAAAGGTCAGAAAGTTAACGCTGGAAATTGTTGGCTGGAAAACCTTTAATTACATTATAAATCTTTGATATTTGAAGTCGGATGTTGAAATACAAATATTTTTCTGTTCTGATAAAAATACAGAGCAGAAATGGTTGTCATTTAAAATGATATTAAATCATTACTGTTCTCAATTCATTCCATTAATAAGAAAAAGTAGAAGTGTAAGAATCACCCTATGTGGCTTAACTCTGAGGTAAAGAAGTTAATAGGGAAAAAAAGGAAAGCTTTTAAGAAATATAAGTCAGAGGGGACAGTAGCTGCGTTTAATGATTATAAACACTATAACAAGTGTGTAAAACAGCAATCCGGAAGGCAAAGATAGAAAATGAGGAGCGCAACGCGGCCGAGGCCAAGACTAACCCCAAAAAGTTTTTTAAGTATATTAATAGTAAAAAGATGCAGGTTGAGGGTGTGGCCCCATTGAGTTATAATAACAATATGGTTACAGCGGGTACAGAAAAGGCAGATGTGCTTAACCAGTTCTTTTCTTCTGTGTATACAGTAGAGGAGCCAGTGGGCCAAGTCTCACCCAATAGCTTCACTGTTGCCTCAGCTCCAACTACACAGTGGTTGGCACAGGATATGGTGCTTAAAGGGTTACACACGATAAATGTAAACAAGGCACCTGGGCCAGATGGAATACACCCTCGGGTACTGAGAGAGCTAGGGGCAGAATTGCAGTGGCCCTTGTTTCTGATATTCTCAGACTCTCTTTCATCAGGTATGGTACCTAGGGATTGGAAGAAGGTGAATGTCACTCCCATATTTAAAAAGGGAATAAGATCTCAGCCTGGCAATTATAGGCCTGTAAGTTTGACATCCGTGGTGGGCAAGTTATTTGAAGGCTTGTTAAGGGATCACATTCAAAATTATGTAGTGGAGAATGGCATTATGAGCAGTAATCAGCATGGCTTTATGAAGGACAGGTCATGTCAGACCAATTTAATTGCTTTTTATGATGAGGTAAGTAAGAAGCTGGACAGTGGGGATGCAGTAGATATAATCTATTTGGATTTTGCCAAAGCATTTGATACCGTTCCCCACAAACGACTGCTTTCTAAGCTAAGGTCTATTGGTCTTAGTGAAGTCGTTTGCACATGGATAGAAAACTGGCTACAGGATCGGGTACAGAGGGGGGTTGTTAATGGCACATTCTCTACTTGGAGTAAGGTTCTCAGTGGGGTCCCTCAGGGTTCTGTACTGGGTCCACTTTTGTTTAATTTGTTCATAAATGACTTAGGGGAGGGTATTATGAGTAATGTATCAGTGTTTGCAGATGACACAAAACTCTGCAGACCAGTCAATTCTATCCAGGATGTGACATCCCTGCAGCAGGATCTTGACCAACTGGCAATCTGGGCAGCTAAGTGGCAGATGAGATTTAATGTGGATAAATGTAAGGTCATGCACCTGGGATGTAAAAATATGCAAGCCCCGTATACCCTTAATGGGACTGCACTGGGCAAATCCATAATGGAGAAGGATCTTGGAGTCCTTGTAGATAATAAACTTGGCTGTAGCAAGCAATGCCAGGCAGCAGCTGCAAGGGCAAACAAGGTTCTGAGCTGTATTAAAAGGGGTATAGATTCACGGGAGGAGGGGGTTATTCTTCCCCTTTACAGAGCACTGGTAAGGCCCCATCTAGAATATGCTGTTCAGTTTTGGTCTCCAGTGCTCAAACGGGACATTATTGAGCTAGAGAGGGTCCAGAGAAGGGCAACTAAGCTGGTAAAGGGTATGGAAAGTCTCGGTTATGAAGAAAGACTGGCCAAGTTGGGTCTGTTTACACTGGAGAAGAGGCGCTTAAGAGGTGACATGATAACTATGTATAAATATATAAGGGGATCATATAATAACCTCTCTAATGTTTTATTTACCAGTAGGTCCTTCCAACGGACACGAGGGCACCCACTCCGTTTAGAAGAAGGGAGGTTCCATTTAAATATTCGGAAAGGATTTTTTACAGTGAGAGCTGTGAAGTTGTGGAATTCCCTCCCCGAATCAGTCGTACTGGCTGATACATTATATAGCTTTAAGAAGGGGCTGGATGGATTCTTAGCAAGTGAGGGAATACAGGGGTAGGGGAGATAGCTCTTAGTACAAGTTGATACAGGGACTGGTCCGATTGCCATCTTGGAGTCAGGAAGGAATTTTTTCCCCTCTGAGGCAAATTAGAGAGGCTTCAGATGGGGTTTTTTGCCTTCCTCTGGATCAACTTGTAGTTAGGCAGGTTAGGTATAGGCATTATGGTTGAACTTGATGGACGTATGTCTTTTTTCAACCCAACTTACTATGTTACTATGTTACTATGTTACTATGAATGTGCCTCCTCTGTGCCAAGTACCCAATCAGATGTTGGATTTACTCCCTTCCTGACAGGTCCCTCCCTACTATCCCCTATTGTCGCTTCCTCATTGGCTACAATGACTTCATAAAGGGAAAACTTTGCCTATTTATAGGCAAATAGTGATGAGCGAATCTGTCTCGTTTCGCCATAAAATTAGTGAAATGGCAAGACAATTTGCGAAATGGAGAAAAATTCATGAAACGCATTTGTTGTGCAATTCTCTTTTTTGTCACCCGCGTGTATTTTTTGTCGCCCGCGCTTTTTGACGCAACCGCACCTTTTTGTGACTAGATTGTGCCCAATTGAGATGTAGCGAACTGTTCGCCGGCGAACTAATTCGCGCGAACATCGGAAGTTCGCGAACTTTTTGTGATGTTCGCAATTTGGGTTTGCCTTAGGCGTTTTTCCGCTGCGTTTTTTCTCAGCCTAAAAACGCCGCACAAGCCACACATGGCGGTTTTTCAGCCTAGTACTGGTGATGTAAGCAAATCCCGTTTCCATGGTGCTAATAGTGCGAAATTGCAAAAAACGCTGCGTATTTCCGCTAGGTCTGCCAGCTGCCTTTGCGTATACATAGGAATAGCTTGCGTTTTTACGCAACGCTGTGTCAACAACGTATTTTTCAGAGAAATTTTTGCCCTTGATCCCCCTCCTGCATGTCACTGTCCAGGTCGTGGCACCCTTTAAACAACTTTAAAATCAGTTTTCTGGCCAGAAATGGCTTTTCTAGGTTTTAAAGTTCGCCTTCCCATTGAAGTCTATGGGGTTCGCAAAGTTCGCAAACTTTCGCACTTTTTGGCGTAAGTTCGCGAACGGGTTCGCAAACTTTTTTTTGGAGGTTCGCTACATCCATATTGCCCAATTTGATGTGACCACCGTTTTTTTACGCGACCACACCCTTTTGTGTCGCAACTGCACCCAATTTGACGCGCAACAAAAAATTTCTGCAAAACAAATTATTGCGCGGGGAATTTTTTAATGGAAGTTTCGTGGAACAATTCGCCAATGGCGAAATGTGGAAATTTGCTGCAAATTCATGCCTGGCGAAAAAATTTGCTCATCACTATAGGCAAACATTTTAAAGGAGACATATTGGATAAATGGATAAACCCTAACCCTGTAGGCAATTATGAATAATATCCGGTGCTGGTTTCCCTTTGGGCTAAACATTAACCCTATCTGTAACAATGGCCCCTTTATTGGAGCTCCCTATAGATCCTCTCAGGTCCCTGTCTGGGTTTCACATGAAGAGTGGGCGTTTCCTTACTGTCCCTGCCAGAAGCACAGCAGGAGAGGCAGAGCCAATCACAGTCTTGTGCTGACACAGGCAAAGACAGGCTTCAGTTCCCTATCAGGTCAGCCTAGCTGCTGATTGGTTCCTGTCCTACTTTGCCATGAACTGAGAGCCACCGCCCCCCCTGCACATCCAGAGAATCCAGCCAGCAGGAAGTGAAACAGATGGGCGGGACTAGTGGGGTTCTGGTGGAATTTCTCAATAAATCAGTCAGAAACACAACTTTTTTAGGCACAAACCCTACTATATCTAGAGGAGTATAATTCCCTGGTACATTCTTAATTTTTATATGATATGTCTCCTTTAAAATGAGTTATTTTGCACAGGGAACGGAGATACTGTACAGTCAGAGCTGTGTATTAGGTATTGGGTAACATAATGATAGTGAGGTGAAGGACAGCTTATGGTTTATAATGTTCTGGTGTCTTTTGAATTTCCTCCCGTTCCCTGTCCTGATAATTATTGAATTGGGTTTATTTAAAGGGGACCTGTCTCAAAGCTGTATAATAAAAGTCCTTTTCAAATTAAACATGAAACCTTGAAACCCCTTATTGGGGCAGAACAGCCCTATTGGGTTTATTTAATGGTTAAATGATTCCCCTTTCTCTGTAATAATAAAACAGTACCTGTACTTGATCCCAACTAAGATATAATTACCCCTTATTGGGGCAGAACAGCCCTATTGGGTTTATTTAATGGTTAAATGATTCCCTTTTCTCTGTAATAATAAAACAGTACCTGTACTTGATCCCAACTAAGATATAATTACCCCTTATTGGGGCAGAACAGCCCTATTGGGTTTATTTCATGGTTAAATGATTCCCTTTTCTCTGTAATAATAAAACAGTACCTGTACTTGATCCCAACTAAGATATAATTACCCCTTATTGGGGCAGAACAGCCCTATTTGGTTTATTTAATGGTTAAATGATTCCCTTTTCTCTGTAATAATAAAACAGTACCTGTACTTGATCCCAACTAAGATATAATTACCCCTTATTGGGGCAGAACAGCCCTATTGGGTTTATTTAATGGTTAAATGATTCCCTTTTCTCTGTAATAATAAAACAGTACCTGTACTTGATCCCAACTAAGATATAATTACCCCTTATTGGGGCAGAACAGCCCTATTGGGTTTATTTCATGGTTAAATGATTCCCTTTTCTCTGTAATAATAAAACAGTACCTGTACTTGATCCCAACTAAGATATAATTACCCCTTATTGGGGTATAACAGGTCCCATACCTGTACAGCAAATGCCACGTCACTATTTAAACCTAAGCCCAAACCTAAAAAGGCTTATTAAAAACATCCGAACTGATGTGGTCGTTTTATAGTTTTAAAATACGATTGTGAGCCGTTGTGGATCGGCGAGAGAATGCTTTATGGAACCCTGATGTTTGAGTAAAGTTCTGTTTGATGTGTGACCTTCCACTTTGCCTGTCTGTGTAGCGGCTGTAAAAATGACTTATAACTGCGGAAGGTATTTTCAAACCTAGTGATTGCCGTCACTCGCAGCGGGTTAGCGCTCCCCTGTAAATTTACTGTTGTACACAAAGCAAGAAAGAGCCGTTTTCGCCCTGAATTTGTGCGACAGACACTCGCTCTTTCTTTCTGTATTAAAAGCCCGAAATCCGAAAATGATTTTCTTGGAAAAAAAAATAAAAAAGTTTTGCGGTGAGATATTTTACGACGACGCTCCTCGGATTATTATGAAGTTTTGCTGACTTAGTGAGTTATTTTAAGATCCTTGGGAACTTCCCAAGACATTACGATCTTGTACTTTCATCTTAGAAATTCATGTTCTAGAAAGGTTACTGATTTAAATTCATATATTGTAATTCAGTCCTCCTTTACTCCCATGATATACATAGCAAGCTGCTCTTCATCTTTCCGTCTGGCTTGATGAATGTTCCATGAATTCGATGTTGTCTTCTGTTTCCTGTGTCATTACGGGCGAAACAAATAGGTATCGAAAAAGCACAGAAGTCTGGAAATCATTTTCGTGGGACATAAGCTCCCGATGTTTCTTCTGATGAAGGAGAACATTCATTTGCGTTATTGTTTGTTGTGATGATATCATGCTGTGTACAAATAATTTTATTGGCCATAAAGTCAAAATTATTATGTGCATTACCAATATATTCAATATTTTCACCTCCAAATGTCTGAGGTTGATAGACAAATAACAATACAGACACAGAAGGATAAATAGATAGATAGATAGATAGATAGATAGATAGATGATAGATAGATAGATAGATAGATGATAGATAGATAGATAGATGATAGATAGATAGATAGATAGATAGATAGATAGATAGATAGATAGATAGATAGATGATACATAGACAGACAGACAGACAGATAGATAGATAGATAGATAGATAGATAGATAGTAACATAGTAACATAGTAAGTTGGGTTGAAAAAAGACACACGTCCATCAAGTTCAACCATAATGCCTATATATAACCTGCCTAACTACTAGTTGATCCAGAGGAAGGCAAAAAACCCCATCTGAAGCCTCTCTAATTTGCCGCAGAGGGGAAAAAATTCCTTCCTGATTCCAAGATGGCAATCGGACCAGTCCCTGGGGCAACTGGTACTAAGAGCTATCCCCCCTACCCCTGTATTCCCTCACTTGTACTGAGAGCTATCCCCCCTACCCCTGTATTCCCTCACTTGTACTGAGAGCTATCCCCCATACCCCTGTATTCCCTCACTTGTACTGAGAGCTATCCCCCCTACCCCTGTATTCCCTCACTTGTACTGAGAGCTATCTCCCCTACCCCTGTATTCCCTCACTTGTACTGAGAGCTATCCCCCCTACCCCTGTATTCCCTCACTTGTACTGAGAGCTATCTCCCCTACCCCTGTATTCCCTCACTTGTACTGAGAGCTATCTCCCCTACCCCTGTATTCCCTCACTTGTACTGAGAGCTATCCCCCCTACCCCTGTATTCCCTCACTTGTACTGAGAGCTATCTCCCTACCCCTGTATTCCCTCACTTGTACTGAGAGCTATCTCCCCTACCCCTGTATTCCCTCACTTGTACTGAGAGCTATCTCCCCTACCCCTGTATTCCCTCACTTGTACTGAGAGCTATCCCCCCTACCCCTGTATTCCCTCACTTGTACTGAGAGCTATCTCCCCTACCCCTGTATTCCCTCACTTGTACTGAGAGCTATCTCCCCTACCCCTGTATTCCCTCACTTGTACTGAGAGCTATCTCCCCTACCCCTGTATTCCCTCACTTGTACTGAGAGCTATCCCCCCTACCCCTGTATTCCCTCACTTGTACTGAGAGCTATCTCCCCTACCCCTGTATTCCCTCACTTGTACTGAGAGCTATCTCCCCTACCCCTGTATTCCCTCACTTGTACTGAGAGCTATCTCCCCTACCCCTGTATTCCCTCACTTGTACTGAGAGCTATCTCCCCTACCCCTGTATTCCCTCACTTGTACTGAGAGCTATCTCCCCTACCCCTGTATTCCCTCACTTGTACTGAGAGCTATCTCCCCTACCCCTGTATTCCCTCACTTGTACTGAGAGCTATCTCCCCTACCCCTGTATTCCCTCACTTGTACTGAGAGCTATCTCCCCTACCCCTGTATTCCCTCACTTGTACTGAGAGCTATCCCCCCCTACCCCTGTATTCCCTCACTTGTACTGAGAGCTATCCCCCCTACCCCTGTATTCCCTCACTTGTACTGAGAGCTATCTCCCTACCCCTGTATTCCCTCACTTGTACTGAGAGCTATCCCCCCTACCCCTGTATTCCCTCACTTGTACTGAGAGCTATCCCCCCTACCCCTGTATTCCCTCACTTGTACTGAGAGCTATCTCCCCTACCCCTGTATTCCCTCACTTGTACTGAGAGCTATCCCCCCTACCCCTGTATTCCCTCACTTGTACTGAGAGCTATCCCCCATACCCCTGTATTCCCTCACTTGTACTGAGAGCTATCTCCCCTACCCCTGTATTCCCTCACTTGTACTGAGAGCTATCTCCCCTACCCCTGTATTCCCTCACTTGTACTGAGAGCTATCTCCCCTACCCCTGTATTCCCTCACTTGTACTGAGAGCTATCTCCCCTACCCCTGTATTCCCTCACTTGTACTGAGAGCTATCCCCCCTACCCCTGTATTCCCTCACTTGTACTGAGAGCTATCTCCCATACCCCTGTATTCCCTCACTTGTACTGAGAGCTATCCCCCCTACCCCTGTATTCCCTCACTTGTACTGAGAGCTATCCCCCCTACCCCTGTATTCCCTCACTTGTACTGAGAGCTATCTCCCATACCCCTGTATTCCCTCACTTGTACTGAGAGCTATCCCCCCTACCCCTGTATTCCCTCACTTGTACTGAGAGCTATCCCCCCTACCCCTGTATTCCCTCACTTGTACTGAGAGCTATCTCCCCTATCCCTGTATTCCCTCACTTGTACTGAGAGCTATCTCCCATACCCCTGTATTCCCTCACTTGTACTGAGAGCTATCCCCCCTACCCCTGTATTCCCTCACTTGTACTGAGAGCTATCTCCCCTACCCCTGTATTCCCTCACTTGTACTGAGAGCTATCCCCCCTACCCCTGTATTCCCTCACTTGTACTGAGAGCTATCCCCCATACCCCTGTATTCCCTCACTTGTACTGAGAGCTATCTCCCCTACCCCTGTATTCCCTCACTTGTACTGAGAGCTATCTCCCCTACCCCTGTATTCCCTCACTTGTACTGAGAGCTATCCCCCTACCCCTGTATTCCCTCACTTGTACTGAGAGCTATCTCCCCTACCCCTGTATTCCCTCACTTGTACTGAGAGCTATCCCCCTACCCCTGTATTCCCTCACTTGTACTGAGAGCTATCTCCCCTACCCCTGTATTCCCTCACTTGTACTGAGAGCTATCTCCCCTACCCCTGTATTCCCTCACTTGTACTGAGAGCTATCCCCCCTACCCCTGTATTCCCTCACTTGTACTAAGAGCTATCCCCCTACCCCTGTATTCCCTCACTTGTACTGAGAGCTATCTCCCCTACCCCTGTATTCCCTCACTTGTACTGAGAGCTATCTCCCCTACCCCTGTATTCCCTCACTTGTACTGAGAGCTATCTCCCCTACCCCTGTATTCCCTCACTTGTACTGAGAGCTATCTCCCCTACCCCTGTATTCCCTCACTTGTACTGAGAGCTATCTCCCCTACCCCTGTATTCCCTCACTTGTACTGAGAGCTATCCCCCCTACCCCTGTATTCCCTCACTTGTTAAGAATCCATCCAGCCCCTTCTTAAAGTTATATAATGTATCAGCCAGCAGGACTGATGATAGATAGATAGATAGATAGATAGATAGATAGACAGGCAGATAGATAGACAGGCAGATAGATAGACAGGCAGATAGATAGACAGGCAGATAGATAGATAGATAGATAGATAGATAGATAGATAGATAGATAGATAGATAGATGATAGATAGATAGATATATAGACAGACAGACAGACAGACAGACAGATAGATAGATAGATGATAGATAGATAGATATATAGATAGATAGACAGGCAGATAGATAGATAAAAGAAATGGCCATCCAAATAGTTTGATAAAGAGGATAACATGCCCAGCAGGGATAAGTGAATTTCGTCCCCAGGCATGGATTCTCAGCTAATTTTCACATTTTGCCATTGATGAATTGTTATGTGGTAACATGACAAAAAATTAATCTGCATTTCGTGAATTTTTTACTATTTCGCCAATGTTTCAGTAGTTTTGCACATTTTTATGCTGCAGCAAAATATGACAGATTTGCTCATAACAAGTGATGGGTGAAAAAAATTCGCAAGGCATGAATTCGTTGCGAATTTCCGCATTTCGCCATTGACGGATTTTTTCTGTGAAAGGGGCAACAGAATTCACCATGCTCGACAAAATTCACCATGGAAAAATTCACTGGGCGTTCAAAAATTGACGTCAAAAGGATTGCTATGCTCGTCAAACGTATTGTCTCTGTCATCAAAAAGAATTGTCACGCGACAAAAAGAATTGTCTCTGTCATCAAAGGTAAGTTATTTTACCCTTGCTTTGCCCCACTGGTTTCAGTGAAGGTTTTACTGTCAGTAACCTCACAATGCATGTTTCTTCTGATGAAGGAGAACATACATTTGCGTTATTGTTTGTTGTGACAATATCGTGCTGTGTACAAATAATTTTATTGGCCATAAAGTCAAAATTATTATGTGCATTACCAATATATTCAATATTTTCACCACTAAATGTCTCGGGTAGATAGACAAATAACAATACAGACACAGAAGGATAGATAGTTAGATAGATAGATAACTAATGGCCATCCAAAAAGCTTGATAAAGAGAAAAACATGCCCAATAGTGATGCGCGAATTTCGTCCCCAGGCATGGATTCTCAGCTAATTTCCACATTTTGCCATTGCCGAATTGTTATGTGGTTGCATGACAAAAAGGTCATCTGCATTTCGTGAATTTTTTACTATTTCGCCAATTTTTCGATAGTTTTGCAAATTTTTTGCTGCAACGAAATATGACAGATTTGCTCATAACAAGTGATGGGCGAAAAAAATTCGTCAGGCATGGATTTGTTGCGAATTTCCGCGTTTCGCCATTGACGGATTTTTTTCGTGAAATGTGCGACAGAATTCACCATGCTCGACAAAATTCACCATGGAAAAATTCACTGGGCATTCAAAAATTGATGTCAAAAGGATTGCCATGCTAGTTAAATGTATTGTCTCTTGCATCAAACAGAATTGTCTCGCGACAAAAAGAATTGTCTCTTTATCAAATGAATCTCTTTGGGTAGAAATTTCAGTAGGGCTGAAGGTCACAAAGAAAATGATCATTGGTGTATGCTATAAACCACCCCGTATAGATGAGGGGGATGAGGCCCAGCTATTGTTGCAAATGGAGGAGGCTTCAAAACTGGGTCAAGTTGTTGTTATGGGGGACTTTAATTATCCGGACATTGACTGGAGTAATGGGGTGGCTAAGTCAGAAAAAGCTAGTAGGTTTGTAAATATGCTAAATGACAACTTTTTATTTCAGGCAGTTCAAGAACCCACTAGGAATGACGCTATTTTGGACCTGGTGATTTCTAATAATAATGAACTCATCTCTAACATTTGTGTGGGGGGGCATTTGGGGAACAGTGATCACAACATGGTCTCCTTTGAGATAATGCTACAGAGACAGCTCTATAAGGGAGTAACTAAAACGCTCAATTTTAGACGTGCAGACTTTGCCAGTTTAAGGGCATCTCTGCAATGTGTCAACTGGGAAAGGCTTTTCATGGGGTTAGACACAGAAGGGAAATGGAACATCTTTAAAACATTGCTTTGCAGGTATACACAACAGTATATCCCCCTTGTAAGCAAGGAGAGGCATCGCAAAGCAAAACCCTTATGGCTGAATAAAAGTGTTAGTGTCGAGGTTGGTAAGAAAAAACGTGCTTTTAAAGCATTCAAGTTAGCTGGGACAGCTGGGGCTTTCATCAGGTACAGGGGGGCAAATAAAGCAGCAAAAAAGCTATCAGGCAGCTAAAATAGAAATGGAAAGGGATATTGCTGCTAGGAGTAAAAAGAATCCTAAATTATTTTTTAATTATGTGAATAGTAAAAAAATGAAGCAAGAAGGGGTGGGAACCTTATTATCACGGGGGGGTAAGTTGGTTGATGAGAACGGGGAAAAAGCTGAAATTTTGAACTCTTATTTTTCATCTGTCTATACATCTGAGGAGCCAGATAATGAAGGCTTCCCTTGTAATATGCCCAGTGCTAGTAATTTAGCTACTGACGCGTGGGTCACTCAGGAGGAAATTCAAAAGAGACTTGAACATGTAAAGGTAAACAAAAGTCCAGGGCCGGATTGGGATTCATCCCAGGGTATTAAATGAGCTGAGCACTGTGATTGCCAAACCTCTTCACTTAATTTTTCAGGATTCATTGAGGTCTGGCATGGTGCCGAGAGACTGGCGGATTGCTAATGTGGTGCCCTTATTTAAAAAGGGATCCCGTTCTCAGCCTGAAAACTATAGGCCTGTTAGTCTGACATCAGTAGTAGGAAAACTTTTGGAAGGGGTAATAAGGGATAGGGTACTTGAATACATTGCAGTTCACAATACTATTAGTTTGTGCCACATGGTTTTATGTGTAACAGATCTTGCCAGACTAATTTAGTCGCCTTTTATGAGGAGGTGAGCAGGAACCTTGATGCTGGAATGGCAGTGGATGGGATCTACTTGGACTTTGCTAAAGCGTTTGATACAGTACCTCACAGAAGGTTAATGATCAAATTAAGGAATATTGGCCTAGAACATAATATTTGTAATTGGATAGAGAACTGGCTGAAGGATAGATTACACAGAGTGGGGGTAAATGGAACATTTTCTAATTGGACCAGTGTGGTTAGTGGGTACCGCAGGGGTCAGTCCTTGGTCCTTTGCTTTTTAACTTGTTTATTAATGACCTGGAGGGGGGCATAGACAGTACTGTTTCTATTTTTGCTGATGACACTAAATTGTGCAAAACTATAAGTTCCATGCAGGATGCTGCCGCTTTGCAGAGCGATTTGACAAAATTAGATAACTGGGCAGCAAACTGGAAAATGAGGTTCAATGTTGATAAGTGCAAAGTTATGCATTTTGGTAGAAATAATATAAACGCAAACTATCTACTGAATGGGAGTGTGTTGGGGGGATCCTTAATGGAGAAGGATCTAGGGGTTTTTGCTGATAACAAGTTGTCTAATTCCAGGCAGTGTCATTCTGTGGCTACTAAAGCAAATAAAGTGCTGTCTTGTATAAAAAAGGGTATTGACTCAAGGGATGAGAACATAATTTTGCCCCTTTATAGGTCCCTGGTAAGGCCTCACCTTGAGTATGGGGGGCAGTTTTGGGCTCCAGTCCTTAAGAAGGATATTAATGAGCTGGAGAGAGTGCAGAGACTGCAACTAAACTGGTAAAGGGGATGGAAGGGTTAAACTATGAGGTGAGACTGTCGAGGTTGGGGTTGTTTTTTGCGAGGGGACATGATTACTCTGTACAAGTACATTAGAGGGGATTATAGGCAGTTGGGGGATGTTCTTTTTTCCCATAAAAACAATCAACGCACCAGAGGTCACCCCTATAGATTAGAGGAACGGAGCTTCCATTTGAAGCAGCGTAGGTGGTTTTTCACGGTGAGGGCAGTGAGGTTGGGGAATGCCCTGCCGGGGGTTTTGGGTAGGGGGTTCCTCACGGGGAGGGCAGTGAGGGGGTTGGGGAATGCCCTGCCGGGGGATGTTGGGTAGGGGGTTCCTCACGGGGAGGGCAGTGAGGGGGTTGGGGAATGCCCTTCCTAGTGATGGGGTAATGGCAGACTCTGTTAATGCCTATAAGAGGGGCCTGGATGAGTTCTTGATCAATCAGAATACCCAAGGCTATTGTGATACTAATACCTACAGTTAGTATTAGTGGTTGTATATATAGTTTATGTATGTGAGTGTATAGATTGGTAGGTGTGGGTTAGGTGTGCTGGGTTTACTTGGATGGGTTGAACTTGATGGACACTGGTCTTTTTTCAACCCTATGTAACTATGTAACTATGTAAATATATTGTCGCTCGTCGAGCGTATTTTTTGACATGCAACATTTTCCCCATTTCGGAAATCTTTTGAAAGATTCAAAAAATTTTCGGCGAATCGAAACTGGACAGATCCACTCATCACTACTCATCACTGATGCCCAATTATTTGAGCTTACTGGAGTAGTGAGCAGATTACATGGGTACTTTAGGAATAATGTAATCTTTAATAATCTTAAAGTGCATTTTATGTTCCCTTTGTTTCATCCAAAGGTAAGTTATTTTACCCTTGTTTTGCTGGTTTCAGTGAAGGTTTTACTGTCAACGACCTCACAATTCATGTTGCTTCTGATGAAGGAGAACATTAATTTGCGTTATTGTTTGTTGTGACGATATCGTGCTGTGTACAAATAATTTTATTGGCCATAAAGTCAAAATTATTATGTGCATTACCAAACTTTGCTATATTTTCACCTCCAAATGACTCGGGTAGATAGACAAATAACAATAAAGGCACAGAAGGATAGATACATAGATAGATAACAAATGGCCATCCAAATAGTTTGATAGAGATAAATATGCCCAATAGTGTTGAGCGAATTTCTTCGTCGGGCATGGATTCATTGTGAATTTCCACGTTTCTCCTTTGGTGGATTTTTTCACAAAACGGGCGACAAAATTTGCCATGGAAAAATTAGCTGCACACCCAAAAATTGTCGCCTGCGTCAAAAGAATTGTCTCTCTCATCAAAAGAATTGTCGCGCATCAAACGTATTGTTGCGTGAAACAATTTTCTAAGACACACGTCATTTTCCGCGTTACGCAAATTTTTTGCCATTTCACTATTTTTTTCCAAAGTTTTGCCAATTTTTCAGCGAAGCGAAATGCGACAGATTCGCTCATCACTAATAACAAGAATTACCCCTCAGCTTGTTCATTGACTGTACAGAGATTTTTTTTTTTTACAGTGGAACAAAACACATGGAGAAATTCTAGAGATTCGCTCAAAAAAATTGTGAATTTGTATCAGCCAAAAAAATGTGTTCATTAGTGATGATCAAATCAGTCCCGTTTCACTTCGCCGAAAGATTAACGAATCTTTCAAAACATTCGCAAAATGGCGAAAAATTTGTGAAATGGCGAAAATGTCGCGCGTCAAAAATTTTTTTGTCCGTGGCTATTATTTCGTCGCACGGCTATTATTTAGTCACACGGCTATTATTTCGTCGCACGGCTATTATTTAGTCACACGGCTATTATTTCGTCGCCCGCGGCTATTATTTCGTCGCACGGCTTTTATTTTGTCGCCCGCGGCTATTATTTCGTTGCACGGCTATAATTTTGTCGCCCCCCGGCTATTATTTTTTCGTCGCACGGCTATTATTTAGTCGCCCACGACTATTATTTAGTCGCACGGCTATTATTTCGTCGCCCGCGGCTATTGTTTTGTTGCGCGCCTATTATTTCATCGCCTGCGGCTATTATTTCGTTGCCCGCGACAATTTTTGGACGCACGGCAAATTTTTCCGCGGCAAATTTTTTCATCCATTTCGCGAAACACGGAAATTCGCTGCGAATCCATGCCTGCCGAAACATTTCGCCCATCACTAGTGTTCATCTGTACTATGTACAATTTAGCAGAAACATTCCTTTAAGTTAATTTTTCAGGTCAGGCTTTTTTGTTGTCAAAAACCCGAATCTGTTGCTGAAAAAAAAAAAAATTGCAATTTTTTGCAATTTATTATGCGACAAAAATTCATTAGCTAAAACCTGTCGGAATCATGTAGAAGTCAATGGCAGATGTCTCTTTTACAAGTGGAAGATCTTTCTTTGCTTCATGGTTTTCCATTTGTGGAAAAGTAGCCCAATGACCCGTAGCAAAAAGCGTAGGGAAGCAGGGGCATGACAGAGCCGTAGGGCTGATGTAGCCACTCCCAGTTAGTGGGGATTGGTGGATTTAAAGGTGCAGGGAGAAGCGTCAGCAAGGGTATAAATGGTAGGAAACCATTCCCGCTTCTCAATCCATTTTAGGCAGCACAGTAAAACGCCCACCCTCCCTCCCTCCCCAAACAGGTGGAGGCACTGAAGTGCAGTTGGCAGGGTGATTGAGTTGGGGGAAAACAATGGTTAGGTTAGGAGGGGAGTTTAACAGTTAATTGGGGCTGGCACGCCTGGAACCTCAGGGGTAGGTGGTTCCGGGCTAGAATGGCAGCTGGCGGCGCCAGTTGCGCTGCGCAGTTTTTGGGTTATTACGGTGTATGGTTCTTTAAGAGTTGGTTGTTTTTTATACAAACATTTGTGTTATGTTAGACTGTGTTTATGAGATGTTTATTGTATGATATTTGTTCTCTATGTATCTGCAGAAATGACTTCTATAATGACCCCTTACACCGCAGTATGAAATAATAAGTTGCTGTCTCAGCTATAATAGATATATATTCATTGGTGCCAATGCTACACGGAGGGATATTCCTTATAAAGCACATTTCCTTCATTCTACTGACTTCCCATCAGATCATTAAATGCTCTGCTTAACCCCTAGGGGCATGTATGATTGTATTTGATCCGTAATGAATGACTGAACCAATAAAATAGTCAATCTTATGATCTTACCTACGAGACATCTTACAAGACCAAGACAAAGTCTCTGCCAAACAGGATTCTCAACAAACTCTTCTACAACTTGTAAGGAGACAACTAATCATGTTCAATATGGCCCCGGATTGACCAGGCTTCTTCCTATTATGTCGTTGCTATTGTCACTTTAGATTTAGTGATGGATTTTCATATTTCGGATAATACGGTTAAGTGATGGATTTTGCAAAGAAGGATCCTTCTGCTTAACACCTGGAGACACGTTTGACTTTATTTGATCTGGATGTGAATGATTGAAGTGACAAAAAGTCTTATGATCTTGGATCGGTGACATGTACATTTCCTTATCAGACCGTGACAAGGTCATTTCCAAACAGAATTCTCACCAACCAGCTATCAAATTTGTAAGAAAGATCATTATTCAGGAATAATGAACTCAGATTGACCAGGTTTCTTCCAAATGAAATTTTTACTATTTTTGCTGTAGATTTAATGACGTTTCTTCATATTTTGAGTCATATTTAAAGAACTTCTAAAGACACTGTCGTTCATCAACATTTCTTAATATATAATCAAGGGTTAAAGCAGTGAAGTGTAGTCATTAGTGATGATGACTACACTTCACGCGTCACAATTGGATGCGGTCACATCAAATTGGGCGCGGTTGTGTCAAAAAAGCGTGGTTGCGCCAATAAAAAGCGCGGGCACAAAAAAAAAAATGCAGATTACCAATAAAGACGCTGGCATCGCAAAAATCACGTGACGTGCGTTTTGCGGATAATACCATGGAACCAAAATTACAAAATAATCTCTGTATGTAAGACATAGGGGCTGATTTACTAAGACACGAATTCCGACCGAATTGGAAAAATTCCGATTGGAAAACGAACATTTTGCGACTTTTTCGTATTTTTTGCGATTTTTTCGGAATCGTGACTTTACGACTTTTCGGAAATTATCGCGACTTTTTCGTTACCAATACGATTTGCGCGAAAAAACGCGAGTTTTTCGTAGCCATTCCGAAAGTTGCGCAAAATCTTGCGATTTTTTCGTAGCGGTAAAACTTGCGCGAAAAGTCGCACCTTTTCCGTAGTGTTAAAACGTAAAAGGCGCGATGTTTCGCGCAAGTTTTAACACTACGAAAAAATCGCAAGATTTTGCGCAACTTTCGGAATGGCTACGAAAAACTCGCGTTTTTTCGCACAAATCGTATTGGTAACGAAAAAGTCGCGAAAATTTTCCGAAAAAATAGCAAAATACCGATCATTACGAAAAAAACGCAATCGGACGAATTCGGCCCGTTCGTGGGTTAGTAAATGTGCCCCATACTGTTGGGAAGCAACAGTCTCATTGGGTAAGGCTGTATTTTGGTCCGGTGCTGCCCTAGGCATTGACTACTGCTGTCCCCATCGATGGAAGTGGTGTCATTGTTTAATTGAGGTCACTTCCCGGCACGGTACTAGAGAGGTACCCCCTACCCCCCCACCTCTCCCACTGGATTGTATAGGAAAGGGTCCAGTAGCAGTGGAAAGGTTTTTTTTGTTACAAAAAAAGTTATTTACCATATGGGCATCTAAAGGCCACCCCCTAGGCACAGGCCTTGGAGTGCCTATATGGTAAATACAGCCCTGCATTGGGGACCTATCTAATGGGCTTATTTATCAATTGTTGAGCTTGTGAATTTGAGTTTGTTTTTCTAAATCAAATAAACTCGCACATCGAATGGTCGCTTATTTATTGATAAGGAAAACTCGTTTGAATAAAAAAACTAGAAAACTAGAAATCTTCGGTTTTGTTTCTTGCCATTGCTTCCCGTGTCTGTCCTACACAATTCTGAGAAATGAAACTATTTTTTTCATGGCAACAACAGGGCATTTGTTTCCATTAATATTGACCCTTTAACTTGCCCCTCACTAGTGATGAGTGAATCTGTCCTGTTTCACGTTGCCAAAAAATTGGCAAAATGGAAAAAAAATCAGCAAAATGCATTTGTCACATGATTTTTTGTCGCCGGCGTCATTTTTTTGTCGCGTGTGTCCTTTTTTCCATGACCACACCCATTTTGCCCTGATTGCAACTTTTTTAGACTCAAGACACATTTTTCTGCAGCAAATTTTCATGGCAAGTTTCTCTAAATTTGCTCCCGTCCCAGGGGCCCTGCAGGTGCCCCCGCCGGCTGCGTCCCCTAACCCCGAGCATGGGGAGGAACGGTCGGGCAGAGGGAGCACCGGCAAGGATTGGGGCTGTGCCGCCGGGGCCCACTGGGATTTTTCCCGGTGTCCCGGCGGCCCAGTCCGACCCTGGATCCTAGTCTGCAAGAGTCAGGCTGGTTTTGGATCTCTACAAGGAAAGACCTGTGAGAAGACTGCACTGCTGTATGTGATGCCATGCTTTCATGAACTCTATAACATATTTTCTTCTGCCTAAAAGAAATCTTGGACAAGCAAGCTTCAGCAAACCACCACAATCTGTAATAACATTTTTGGTCTGCAGAATTCTCATTGGGAAACTGTTGCAATTAAGATTTGGTCAACTTATTTGTGGGCTCAATGGGACAGTTTTTGGAGGGTTTAGATCCCATTTAAATGCTGCTCTCACTGACCAAATGTGTATTTAGTTACAGGCATCACGGTCAGCCTTAGGTCCAAGAGAAACCACAATCATTTCCAAATAATTAAGAAAATGGCAAAAATATAGATATAAAGTTGTGTCTGAATTCCTCAGAGAGACAAACAAATATTCTAATTTGTCAAAAAGGCAATTTAGCCATAAATTCAGTAACTCTGTATTGTCTCACTTACTAAAAAGCCCTTTCTGATGTATCTGCCAACACAACCACTCGAAGAAAAAACCTTCTCATCTTAAGATGGAACCTCCTCTCTTCTATTTCTAATTGATGCCCGTCTGCTGAAAAGATCTATTGGAGAATAAACTGTTAACCAATGTATTAACCCCTTATTATTCTGTTCTATTCTTTCCTACATCAAATATATGCACTAAGTGTAAAATACGTGAAATGTTTCTTTACTTACCTTCAGTTAAAGATGTTTGTTGTCCCCTCTCTTTTCCAGCCTTCTTTTCTTTGCCCCCTTTATAGAAATCAATAAAGAGCGATTGTAAAACTTCTTTATTATTTTCCTAATTTTGCTCGGTATTTACACCCAGAGGCCATTATATTGTGCGACACATCTCTTGCAAACGAGCCACAGTTTTCCGTTTTTGGGCAATAGCAGAATTATGGATTCAGCTCTATAATATCCAAATGTCTTTTCATATCCTCACGTCAACAAATTCCTTTTGATATTTCCTTAGTGCCTGAACATTAAGTAGGAACACGATAAGAATGAACTCTAATCTGACTCTATCCTGCTCCTCATACCGAGCCTCAGCTGGACCCGACAAGGTTAATTACCTTCAAGCCATCTCTGATCCTGGAGTCTCCTTTATATCACATATAGAGGCCCTTCACAAGCCAAGTTCCTATGTACAACATCAACAATATCTGCGTGTTCCGCTGTCACGATACAAACTGAACATTTCTAGTTTCTCCTTTTGCAAATCCTGCTTATTTTATCCTCCATTTCTATCAAATATAGTGTACGGCACAATCTATAAACACTATACAAGTCTATGCAAGTTCAAAAATAATTATACTATTTTGTTTAAGATCATTTTTTTTTTTTAAATCCATTGGAATTTCTATACCAAGAAATATCAATCTTAACAGGTTGGGAGATCAAAACCAATATATTGATTTTGGAAGGTCTTTACTAGTGATGAGCAAATCTGTCTCGTTTAGTGATGGGCAAAATGTTTCGCCAGGCATCGATTCGCGGCGAATTTCCGCGTTTCGCCATTGGCGGATTGTTTCGCGAAACGGATGAAAAAATTCGCTGCGGAAAAATTCGCCGCACGTCCAAAAATTGTCGCCGGCGTCAAAAAAGAATTGTCGCGGACGTCAAAAGAATAGCCGCGAGACAAAATAATAGCCGCGCGACAAAATAATAGCCGCGCGACGAAATAATAGCCGCGGGCGAGGAAATAATAGCCGCGTGCGACGAAACAATAGCTGCGCGACAAAATAATAGCCGCGGGCGGCAAAATAATAGCCGCGGGCGACAAATTTTTTTTGTCGCACAACATTTTCGCCGTTTCGCGGATCTTTTTAAAGATTTGCAAATTTTTCGGCGAAGCGAAACGGAACAGATTCGCTCATCACTAGTCTCATTTTGCTTTGATAAAAAAATTAGCAAAAATACAGAAAAATGTATGAAATGCGGGTGTTGTGTGCCCATTTTACTGCGACTGTGCCCAGTTTGGCACGACCACACCTATTTTGACACGACTTTTGACGCGCAATATATTTTTCCACTGCAAATTTCTGCAAAAGTTTCACAAAAGTATTCGCCAATGGTGAAATGTGGAAATTCGCCTGGTGAAAAAATTTGTTCATCACTAATCTTTACTAGTGATGTTGCGAAACGACAAAATTATTGCATGTTGGAAAATTAAATGACGTGGAACGAACTGCCAATGGAAAAACATACAGATAGGAAGATACAGATAGGAAGTATAACACTATTTTGACTTAGATAAGGCAAATCCAGGCTAGTAGCGTAGTGTAGAGTATGTGTTACATGCGACCCTTAATACTTAGGCATGGGCCTCCGCTAAGTGGGAGATTTGCTATGGAGCTGAGGGTGTAGTTGAACTACAACTAGCTGAGGTTGTGTGGGTGCAGATAGTATAAATGGATGCCAGAGGATTCTTATGGTGAACTATAATACAGATTTATTGTCCAAGACACAAATGTTATGCAGGGTTGTCATATACTCACAAGCAGTTGATATAGAATGTCACAGTGATAAGTAGCAGTTGTGACCTTTAGAGACAGTATAGCCCACAATGGAGATATGCAGAGGTAGTAGCTGGGAGTCCCAAGATGGATGCCCTTTACTGGAACGGATCCCTACAGCCAACTGGGGTTCAGGGGTAAGTACTGCCTGAATCCTTTGTCTTAACTGTGGTCCCTACAGCAAGGAATACAGAGCCTGGGGTAGGCTAAACCCTTAGCATCTCCTTTGATGGGGCTAATGGCTGCCCTTTCTAAATAAAACAGACTATGCTCACTTCTTCTAGAGAGTGCTATTACATGAATCTGCTGTGCTTACTTGTCCTCATTCACGGGGCCCTGTCCCCGACTTTCACTAGGGTTATGATGTCCTCTAGGGCACAATAGCTTCTGGGGCCTACAGTCTGCTCCCAGGCTCAGAGGGAGCTCTGCTTGGGACACAGCCTGCAGCCAAAGAGGAAGCCACTCCTCCGTGCCAGACACTATATCAGTCTTTAAGGGGAGGGGCCAACCTGTATAAACCTATAAGGGATACAGTCACATAACTGAAACCTGAGTATAAGGGCTCTGCCCAATAACAGTACAGATAAGAAGAGGTAGGGGTAAAGCCATAGGGAGCTTAACCCTATGGGTCCCTACAGAAGAATCAAGGGGGTCAACGTGTGGTTAATAAAATATGCAGAAGAAGTATAGGCTCAATGTTCAAAATACAGACATCTTGGGAGCCAAAGTGCGAAATTCTGGGAAATCCAAGGAACGGCGCACTTTAGCGAGCCCCAGTAAATGAGCCACATTATACATCTGCGTTTAACCTACTCGCGGCATATTAAATGGCAGCTAATTGCAAGCTTACAGAAATCTCTGCGCTCCGTTTGCAAATACATTCACGTCGCGCCCAAGTTTGTTTGTTTATTTATTATTTCCCTATTTTTGCCGATTCTCCCAATGAATTCCAAACGCCAGGCGTTAGCCTTCCCGTAAAGAGGCGAACGCGGCAAGAAATACATGCGATAAGAAAAAAAAAACCTGATAATTTATGCAAGCCGGCGTCTGCAATTATAAATTCTCATAAATATTCATTTACATGTTCCTAATTTTAGAGAACAGAAGTGAATGAAATGATTAATCAATTGATTGTATTTGATTGGGCCTTAAGCAAAAAAAGAAAAAGAAATATTTTACTGCGGCGGCATGCTAATTTCCCTGCTGATTAACAGCCGGCGTTTGTGCAAAGGGAAAACAGATAGAGGCGTAATGTGTGATGTAAGCGGAATGATCCATCATCATACGGCGCAACTTTCCCTTTATTTGCCCCCAGGGAGCCCGTATTATTATACTGAATTTTACTGTTACAGTAAGATAAGTGTTTGCTTAAAAATTCCTGCTTAGGCTTTAAATATGACTGTTTTGCAGCAAAATGCTTGTTTGCTAATTACTGTATATACTCGAGTATAAGCCTAGTTTTTCAGCACCCAAAATGTGCTGAAAAAAAGTCCCCCTCGGCTTATACTCGAGTCGGGTGCCATGGGTCCCTCTAGACTAGCACCCTCTGTCCTTTGTGTGTAAATTAGGCCCCCCGCAACCAGACCCTGCAGTGCCCTGGCCTAGGCTCCCACTAGCAATACTTATTCCCCCTTACATCCCTCCGGGACTGGGTCTGCTGCCAGTTTGCCAATGTGCAATGAGTGTGGGGTAGTACTCATATTGTTTTTGTTGACCCTCTTCTCCACTTACAGAGCTAGTTTACTGTTTTTCTTTTAAATAAATATTGGAAAACATATACCCCACTGATGCCTCAATTTATGTAATTTTCTGGTTTTTATTTTGATTATTGAAACTTAGCAGTAGCGGCTGCATTTCCCACCCTAGGCTTATACTCGAGTCAATACGTTTTTCCAGTTTTCTTAGGTAAAATAAGGTACCTCGGCTTATATGCGGATCGGCTTATACTCGAGTATATACGGTAAATGTTCTAAGTGCGTAGCCAGGGCCCGAGTCTGTGTTTATATATATATTGTAGGCAAGTTCACTTAAACACTTAGAAGACGCAGATGTTAAACCAAATCTTTTTTTCTTTATTTACCTTTTAATGTTTACATGACATGGGGAGGTTGTAATCACGGTCCCCTTTTCTCTTAACCCACCCCCCGGTCTCACCCCTTACAATAAAAGACAAACTTGCATTTTCTGGGTGGAAAGGCCGCAGCTTATTTTATTGATAAACACAACAAAATTGTAGTCAATGTTTCCTTCAATACACTTTACACATAAACATAGGTTACGTAACATTTAGCCGCTGAAGGCTGCATTACAAATATTACCATTATAATAACTTAACTTAACCTTAAATTAACCTTAGCCAATTGCAGAACCCTTTCAAGCCTGTGACTGAGCCTCCACAACCAAACTTTCCCACCTCCTGTGCCTACTATGACTGTTTTCCCCCCAAAGCCTAGCCCCCAGGCCTGCCCCTCCATAAAAGCACCTGTCCCTTAATCTATTTAGCCCCTTTTCGGCTCCCCCTAGGGCAGCCCCACCACGCCAAAGCTGCGACTAATCAACCAGTTCCCACTTATCACCTATCCCCAAATCCCGTACTCCAGGGCGGGCGGGCAGGAACGCTGTCTTCTCCCTTCTACTGTCACGAGGTAATGGATGCCTTCTTCCGGTTTCATTTATTTATATGGCCTCTTTCTCCTCCCACTTGCTGTTCTGATACTACAACTCCCAGCATCCCATACACCAACTTCCTATGGGTCCCTATTCACCCCCCTTGTCATGGCCTCGCTCCGCTCCACCTGTCCCATGCTCGCTCTTCCGGGCTACTTCAAGGGTTTGTCCTCTTACAATGACTATTGCTTTATTCTCTCTGGCCCGACTCTCCTTCCCAGCAAAAACTTGTTTCCATTTCCTACACACTGCCAAAAAGGCCGCCTCCCGCTTACTTCCTGCTCTGGTTTCCCCTTCCTCAACCAACTTTATTGTTAATCAAACATCTTAACATAGTAAGATAGGTTGAAAAAAGACATACGTCCATCACGTTCAACCATAATGCCTATATATAACCTGCCTAACTGCTAGTTGATCCAGAGGAAGGCAAAAACCCATCTGAAGCCTCTCTAATTGGCCCCAGAGGGGAAAAAATTCCTTCCTGACTCCAAGATGGCAATCGGACCAGACCCTGGGGCAAATAGTACTAAGAGCTATCCCCCATAACCCTGCATTTCCCCATTGGTGGATTGTATCACGAAACGAGCAACAAAATCCACCGCGGGGAAATTCACAGGACTAGTGATGGGCAAAACAATTCGCCAGGCATGGATTCATGGTAAATTTTCACGTTTCCCCATTGACGGATTCTTTCATGCAACGTGCAACAAAATCCACTGAGGGAAAATTCACAGAGCATCAAAAATTTTTCGCCCACGTCAAAAAAAAAAAAAGTCGCTTGTGTCAAAAAAGTTGCGCGCAACATTTTCACTGTTTCGCCAATTTTTCGGCACAGATTCACTCATCACTATACAGGACGCTAGTTTTGCTATGTACAAATATATACAAGCTAGTGTAGTGTGAAAGTGTTGGCGCTGGCAGACAGCTCTGCTTTGCAAAGATAAATGTGACTGAGCCTTCGGGTTTTTTTTCCTCGTATTTGGTATGCTACACAAAAACATGTCTTTACCCTGTTATATTTCACTGTGACATTATGATCATAAAAATCAATATATCTCACAGATGAGAAAGAGGGTTTTCTTTTAATCTTTGTAGATGCTGGTTCTGATTACAGCGAAGAATGATTGATCCCCGGCCTGACAGCCGCCGCAGTTAGAGGTCACAATGGCCCCTGTTGTAGAACGACTCCCACGATTGTTGTTACCGCACAAATTAGGAACTTGACACACAACTCGCTAGGAACTGCTGCCTAATTCAGACGTACACTTGTTACATTATTGTTATATACAGTATTGCTGTCTTAAAAATAAGGCCATCTACATGTTCATACCTCATAGCAAATTTATATTACGAATGTTCTCATCCAATTAGATTTTTGGTATTGACATTTTCACTGGAATGCATGTATAGTACAATGTGAAACTGTGACAGCGAAATGTGTTGTGACACTAATTGGAAGAACCTTGGCAATGTTCAACTGAATTGCAGGTTTAACAATTTATGAGCTTGGATGGGCTCCACCGGTATCTATATCCTACTATTGTAGTTATATGTATGACTTTACACACTTGCTTTTGCAATAGAAAGGCATTAAAACAGATATCAGGGTCTTGGAATAATTGCTACATACAAGTATGGAGTAAGGAGTATTGTATAATCTTATGGTGAGTAGATTTCTACACATAGGTAAGAACCAATTCAAGTGTTTGGTGTAAGCATCATTCCAGAAGAACATGGGAGAAAAACATATAGGAAAAACACAATGGAACAACATTCCAGTAGAACAAGGGAGAACAATATTCCAGAACAACACAGAAGAACAACATTCCAGTAGAACAAGGGAGAACAACATTCCAGAAGAACCTGGGAGAAGAACATTTCAGAACAACACGGGAGAGCAACATTCCAGAAGAACATGGGAGAAGAACATTTCAGAACAACACGGGAGAACAACATTCCAGAGGAACATGGGAGAAGAACATTTCAGAACAACATGGGAGAACAACATTCCAGAAGAACATTGGAGAAAAACATTTCAGAACAACACGGGAGAACAACATTCCAGAAGAACATTGGAGAAGAACATTTCAGAACAACACGGGAGAACAACATTCCAGAAGAACATGGGAGAAAAACATTTCAGAACAACACGGGAGAACAACATTCCAGAAGAACATGGGAGAAAAACATTTCAGAACAACACAATGGAACAACATTCTAGTAGAACAAGGGAGAACAACATTCCAGAAGAACATTGGAGAAGAACATTTCAGAACAACACGGGAGAGCAACATTCCAGAAGAACATGGGAGAAGAACATTTCAGAACAACACGGGAGAACAACATTCCAGAAGAACATGGGAGAAAAACATTTCAGAAGAACACGGGGGAACAACATTTCAGAAGAACCTGGGAGAACAACATTCCAGAAGAACACGGGAGAACAACATTTCAAAAGAACACGGGAGAACAACATTTCAGAAGAACACAGGAGAACAACATTTCAGAAGAACACGGGAGAACAACATTTCAGAAGAACACGGGAGAACAACATTTCAGAAGAACACGGGAGAACAACATTCCAGAAGAACACGGGAGAAGAACATTTCAGAAGAACACAAAAGAAGAACATTTCAGAAGAACATGGGAGAAAAACATTCCAGAAGAACATGGGGACCTCGCTATGTGCTGTTTCCTGCAGAGGAATGTACTGTACGATAACACATACAGTCTATTACTGAGATAACAACAATATTGAATATAAAATAACAGATGTAGAAGACAAATTATTTTGGTGTATGAATGTTCAAACAACAGCAAAGGTAGTTGTGGCATAGTGAAAAATTTGCTGAAATTTGCAAAATGGCTAAAAAATTGCGAAACACATTGAAGTCAATAGGTGACTCTTATTACACGCGTCAATGTTTACACAAAAATTTTTATACGGGCAAAATGTTTACACTTTTTTTTTTTTCTTACTCCAAATACGTTAAAGTCAATGGGCGTTTTTTTTGTTGCAACTTTTTTGTCTTGGTGATTTTTTGTCTAGCCAAATTTTTTCGTGGCAATCCACCCATGGCAAAATATGAAATTTTGCTGCTAATCCATGCCTGATGAAAAAATGCACTCATCGCTATTGATCTGTCCCATTTTGCTTTGCCGAAAAATTACAGGAAGTTGAGAAAAATTTCTGAAATGTTGAAAAGTTTTTTTTTTTTTTTTGACAGACACTTTTTTGACAGGACTATGCTTATTTTGATGCAACTGTGACTATTTTTGCAGTGGCCACGCCCACTTTGATGCAACCGCACCCAATTAAACACAACCACACCTATTTTGATGTGATAACGCCCAATTTGACTATTACCAATTACTATTTTCCCACATTTGCCTGGGCAGATTTTTACTTTAATTAATTAGTTGGTCTGTAATATGGAACTTGTCCCCTTTAAAGGGAAACTATACCCCCAAAACAATGTAGATCTCTATAAAAATATATTGCTAAATAAACCATTTTCATAAAAATATACTTTTTTAGTAGTACGTGCCATTCTGTAATCCTAAATAGAAAACTGCCATTCTAAGAATTAAGGGCCGCCCCCTGGGATCATAGGAGTCACAGTGCACACAAACAAGCCAAGGCACACATACATGCTAGGCCCCATCAGCCAATGAATGGGCAGAGTTCTGCCTTTTGCTCCCACACTACTTCCTGTTACAGTTAGAGCTGCATCACTTCCTGTCAGCTGATCTCTGAGGGAGCACACAGCCCATCACTAAATGGCGGCTCAAGGGAAAGGATGTAAAAGGGCAATATTTACTGATATATCTGTTGGTTATTATTCATATTCATTCTGGGGGTGTAATTGACCTTGAATACCTTATATTCCTCTTATACTTCAAGAGTTTGGCAGTAGCTTAAAAAAATATAAATATGTGTTCCTGTTGGAAGCATCGAGGTCCTTTTGTAACCGTTAGGAACATCCATAAAATCGATCGGCTTCACGAAGATAAAGTTATGTTCCAGTCTATTTTAATACAACACGGATCTATTTACTTTTTGAAAAGGTTGGCAGTGTTAGCAAAGACGCAGACAAATGGTCTTCCGGAACAAGAAAATGTATTGACGAAAAGAAGCGTTGTTGTCAGGAGAATACTTTATTAGGAAAATAATCCACGAAATCTATAAGCATCGACTGACGCTGAAACGACAACAAAAATAAGTTTGACCTTTGAGTTTGTGCCGTGCATAATCAGAGCGAGGGGGGGGAGGCTCCTACAAACTTATCCGACTTCTTCTTCTGTAATTATTGTTCCCTGGTAACTGCTTTATTTTACAAACTCAGCAAGGGGTTTAACATTTTAATCGTTTTAAATAGGGATGCACCGAACCCACTTTTTTGGATTCAGCCGAACCTCCAAACCCATCCAGCGGGATTCGGGCGAATCCTGAACTGAATCCGAATCCTAATTGCATATGCTATCTTATGGTAATTAGGATCCAGATTCGGTTCAGCAAGGACCACAGATCTGGCCAAAACTGAATCCTTAAAAAACGCTGGGATTCGGCCGAATCCCGAACCGAATCCAGGATTCAGTGTATTCCTAGTTTTAAACATATCATGTATAGATAAGGCCAACAATTACACTCTAAAAATATATTTTTCACTCCCATAACTGATAATAGGGGCTCCGGACGGCCCGCAGTGCATGGAGGAGGACTGTGACAGGGCTAGGAGGAAGTAGGAAGTGATGTAATAGGTAGGGAGAGGAGACACAAGAGCACTGCACGGGAGAAGCAGCGCCATTGTTGTTACGAGTGGGAGAATGGGAAGGTGAGTCCTTTAGGCAGGGTCTGTTAAAGGATGGAGCGGGCGTGGACAGGAAGGAGCGGGCATAGACCAGATGGGACCAGACAGGACAGGACGGAGTGGGTGTAGACCAGATGGGACCAGACAGGACAGGACGGAGTGGGTGTAGACCAGACGGGACCAGACAGGACAGGACAGAGAGGGCGTAGACCAGACGGGACCAGACAGGACAGGACAGAGCGGTCGTAGACCAGACGGGACCAGACAGGACAGGACACAGCGGGCGTAGACCAGACGGGACCAGACAGGACAGGACAGAGAGGGCGTAGACCAGACGGGACCAGACAGGACAGGACGGAGCGGTTGTAGACCAGACGGTACCAGACAGGACACAGCGGGCGTAGACCAGACGGGACCAGACAGGACAGGACGCAGCGGGCGTAGACCAGACGGGACTAGACAGGACAGGACACAGCGGGCGTAGACCAGACGGGACTAGACAGGACAGGACACAGCGGGCGCAGACCAGACGGGACCAGACAGGACAGGACACAGCGGGCGCAGACCAGACGGGACCAGACAGGACAGGACGCAGCGGGCGCAGACCAGATGGGACCAGACAGGACAGGACACAGCGGGCGCAGACCAGACGGGACCAGACAGGACAGGACGCAGCGGGCGTAGACCAGACGGGACCAGACAGGACAGGACACAGCGGGCGCAGACCAGACAGGACCAGACAGGACAGGACACAGCGGGCGTAGACCAGACGGGACCAGACAGGACAGGACACAGCGGGCGCAGACCAGACGGGACCAGACAGGACAGGACGCAGCGGGCGCAGACCAGATGAGACCAGACAGGACAGGACACAGCGGGCGCAGACCAGACGGGACCAGACAGGACAGGACACAGCGGGCGTAGACCAGATGGGACCAGACAGGACAGGACACAGCGGGCGCAGACCAGACGGGACCAGACAGGACGCAGCGGGCACAGACCAGACGGGACCAGACAGGACAGGACACAGAGGGCGTAGACCAGATGGGACCAGACAGGACAGGACACAGCGGGCGCAGACCAGACGGGACCAGACAGGACAGGATGGGACAGAGCGGGCAAAGGCAAAGATCAGGAGTGAGAAGCAAGGAGTGAGAACAGGAATAAGACGAAGGTGTAAGGAAGCAAGGAAACAAGGCTAAGGAGCAGAGGAGCAAGGAAACAAGGCTAAGGAGCAGAGGAGCAAGGAAACAAGGCTAAGGAGCAGAGGAGCAAGGAAACAAGGCTAAGGAGCAGAGGAGCAAGGAAACAAGGCTAAGGAGCAGAGGAGCAAGGAAACAAGGCTAAGGAGCAGAGGAGCAAGACAAGGAGCCAGAACAAGAACACAAACTAGGGACAGGCCACAGTGCTGAATGTTAACCAATGTTCAGGCAACGTGTGTGAGGAGGGCTGGGCTCAAATAGGGCAGAGTCAGCCTTGATTGGCTGACCCCACCTAGCCAATAAGGCTGCTGGGGTGATGTTACCAAGCCCAGGACACAGGTGAAAGGAAACACAAGGCAGTTACCTCTTGTTGGCTGCTCTTCTGGCTCAATGGTTGGGAGGGCAGCCAACAACCAGGAGGTCCTGGGATCAAACCCCAGCAGATCCTTACACAGGTTGAGACTCTCTTGGGTCCAGAAATTTTTTGTTTGTCACAGCGGGTGGTGGAATGCTTGCCCTGGGGGTCTATGGCCATGGATTATTACGTCTGAATAGCCAACTGGTGCTGATGCAGGCTCTTGTCGGGCATGGGTCCAGCAAGAGGGGTGACAAGTTGGTTACCTGGTTCTCACTTGCCCATCTGCCCCCCTACAGGGTTGGGTGGCCGGCATGCAAGGTAGCCCAGGAAGGAGTATAGCAGTGGTATTTGGGCAAGCATTCCTTGGATATGGTTCTTTTCTTTTCAAAGTTGAAAAAATACATTGGTTGATAAGTTAATACATTGATAATGTTAATATACATGTATTGTAATCTGTAACTAAAGCTGTGACTTTCTTTATCACAAAACCTGGATGTCATTATTTGTGTCTTGGGGGGGAAAGGGTTCCAGAAATGGATATACGTGTGAGGTAAGTGAAAGGGTAAGCTGGTGGTTATACTTCCTGCAGAGACAATGCTGCCCTTGTCATGGTCAGTGATACTTCCAGTGTCGGACTGAGATCCCAGGGTCCCACCAGAAAACCTTGGACCATAGGCCCACTTTCTAACTGATTATTCCTCCTCTCCTCCCTTAACCTCTTCCCCCTCAAGCTCTTTATTATCCAAGTCTCTTTTCTTTATCCTTCCATCTCTTTTTCCTATACAGAAATAGGGAATGACCATGCCATTGGCCAAATAGTTAGAAGCAAGAGGTCCCACTGACACCTGGGCCAACCGGGAGCTTTCCTGATATCCTGGTGGGACAGTCCGACAATTGATGCTTCTCTCATTCTGTAATTATCACCATTTACAGTCATTAAACATAAAAACAAGAAATTCTGATGGACTCCAGAATTTTTCTAAGGGAAATACAAAAAAAACTTACTTACGATTAATGTTTTGACACCACAGAGGGCTGCCTTCCTCAGAACTAAAGCACCCCATAAGTGTGCCAACAAACAAACATTTATAGGCTTACATACCAGTTTTCAAATTTATTTAATTAATTGCATATTTAATGCTCTCTTTCACCTCAAATAACTTGCAAAATTTGAGTTGGAAAATGCGGCTTGACTTGCCAATATTTCCATTGACTTCTATAGAAACTCGCAAGCTTTAAGATGGCTTTTCAGGTTTTTTTCACTTAATAAATACCAGACATTTGAGTTTTTCAAACAGGCCCCTTGCTGGTACCTTACATATAGAGATAATTATGCCATTTTTCCCTTCATTATATGGCACAGGAATCAGACATGGGGATAAAGGGGCAGACTTGTTCAGTGCTGGGAAACTGTGCTTATTGCTCCCAACTCCAATTGCAGGAACAGAGAACAGGGAGCCGGATTTATACAGATCAGCTGGGATTCTCATTGGGGGATTCTTTTGGGTTTATTTAATGGTTAAATGATTCTCTTTTCTCTGTAATAATAAAACAGTACCTGTACTTGATCCCAACTAAGATATAATTACCCCTTATTGGGGGCAGAACAGCCCTATTGGGTTTATTTCATGGTTAAATGATTCCCTTTTCTCTGTAATAATAAAACAGTACCTGTACTTGATCCCAACTAAGATATAATTACCCCTTATTGGGGGCAGAACAGCCCTATTGGGTTTATTTCATGGTTAAATGATTCCCTTTTCTCTGTAATAATAAAACAGTACCTGTACTTGATCCCAACTAAGATATAATTACCCCTTATTGTGGCAGAACAGCCCTATTGGGTTTATTTCATGGTTAAATGATTCCCTTTTCTCTGTAATAATAAAACAGTACCTGTACTTGATCCCAACTAAGATATAATTTTCCCTTTCATTTCTATTTAGTCAGTTCCAAGAGCTGCCCCTGATAAGGCACGGCCAAGGCCAGTTTTCATACTTTCAACCTTGCCCCTTTAGTAAATAAATTATTTTGGTTAATTTCTTGATGATCAATTTAATACAGTCTTTAACTTCTACGTACACTTGTTTGATAGGGAAAAAAACATCTAATTTGCCAAATATAAGGCTTTTATTGTGTATGCTCATATTAATGCCGATCTTTCTCTTGATAAAGGTTAGTCTGACGGAGAGACAGGCAGGTCTGGAGCCATTTGTGCTGGGATTCTAAATAGCCTCATTAAGTCAAATAAACCGTAGAGAGGCCGGCTCTAGAGAAAAACACAAAATCTATAACGGGTTGTTTTATTATAATCTTAGCATCATTTGCAGTGATGAATCCTAAATTTAATCTAAGACTTAGTTTCTATGTGTAACCTGTTTAATTAGATGAGTTTGGGTTCTTAACAAACCATGAACTTAGAGTTATTTATAAACAGAATTGAATGTACAGAGACTTCATCCGTGGGTATCTACCGCTGCATTGTTCCCAGAAGGGAATGTACTAGATATCTGCGGTTCCTCGCTTACAGTTTGTAGCTTAGTAGAAGGGAATGTACTAGATATCAGCGGTTCCTCGCCTACAGTATGTAGCTTAGTAGAAGGGAATGTACTAGATATCAGCAGTTCCTCGCCTACAGTATGTAGCTTAGTAGCAGGGAATGTACTAGATATCAGCCGTTCCTCGCCTACAGTATGTAGCTTAGTAGCAGGGAATGTACTAGATATCAGCGGTTCCTCGCCTACAGTATGTAGCTTAGTAGAAGGGAATGTACTAGATATCTGCGGTTCCTCGCCTACAGTATGTAGCTTAGTAGAAGGGAATGTACTTGATATCTGTGGTTCCTCCCCTACAGTATGTAGCTTAGTAGAAGGGAATGTACTAGATATCAGCAGTTCCTCGCCTACAGTATGTAGCTTAGTAGAAGGGAATGTACTAGATATCTGCGGTTCCTCGCCTACAGTATGTAGCTTAGTAGAAGGCAATGTATTAGATATCTGCTGTTCCTCGCCTACAGTATGTAGCTTAGTAGAAGGGAATGTACTAGATATCTGCGGTTCCTCACCTACAGTAGGTAGCTTAGTAGAAGGGAATGTACTAGATATCTGCGGTTCCTCGCCTACAGTATGTAGCTTAGTAGAAGGGAATGTACTAGATATCTGTGGTTCCTCGCCTACAGTATGTAGCTTAGTAGAAGGGAATGTACTAGATATCTGCGGTTCCTCGCCTACAGTATGTAGCTTAGTAGAAGGGAATGTACTAGATATCTGCGGTTCCTCGCCCACAGTATATAGCTTAGTAGAAGGGAATGTACTAGATATCTATGGTTCCTCGCCTACAGTATGTAGCTTAGTAGAAGGGAATGTACTAGATATCTGCGGTTCCTCGCCTACAGTATGTAGCTTAGTAGAAGGGAATGTACTAGATATCTGCGGTTCCTCACCCACAGTATGTAGCTTAGTAGAAGGGAATGTACTAGATATCTGCGGTTCCTCACCCACAGTATGTAGCTTAGTAGAAGGGAATGTACTAGATATCTGCGGTTCCTCGCCCACAGTATGTAGCTTAGTAGAAGGGAATGTACTAGATATCTGCGGTTCCTTGCCTACAGTATGTAGCTTAGTAGAAGGGAATGTACTGGATATCTGCGGTTCCTCGCCTACAGTATGTAGCTTAGTAGAAGGGAATGTACTAGATATCTCTGGTTCCTTGCCTACAGTATGTAGCTTAGTAGAATGGAATGTACTAGATATCTGTGGTTCCTCGCCTACAGTTTGTAGCTTAGTAGCAGGGAATGTACTGGATATCTGCGGTTCCTCACCTACAGTATGTAGCTTAGTAGCAGGGAATGTACTGGATATCTGCGGTTCCTCGCCTACAGTATGTAGCTTAGTAGAAGGGAATGTACTAGATATCTGCGGTTCCTCGCCTACAGTATGTAGCTTAGTAGAAGGGAATGTACTAGATATCTGCGGTTCCTCACCCACAGTATGTAGCTTAGTAGAAGGGAATGTACTAGATTTCTGCGGTTCCTCACCCACAGTATGTAGCTTAGTAGAAGGGAATGTACTGGATATCTGCGGTTCCTCGCCTACAGTATGTAGTTTAGTAGAAGGGAATGTACAAGCAACTGCTATTTGACTTAATAATCTCAGCTACCTAGCAGCAGTTTGAATGTAAAGTTGGGCACTCATGGTCTGATCCGTTCGTTTGGTGAGGTCGGCTAATGAGCAGATTATGTCCTGATATGATTACCTACAATGAGTGATATTGGGCTACTTGGATCATTCAGCCCTAGGGCGGGTATATGGGCCGTTGGAACGAGGACCACATCAACGAGCCGACGCGGTCCCCAATGCGATGGGAAAATCAAACCTGCATGATCAAGATCAGGCCAATTTTAGGCCAGATATTGGTTGGGAAGGCCTGTACAGGGTGCCCATACATGGGCAGATAAGCTGCCAAATCAGTCTGAAGGACTCAAATCAACAACTGAAATCTCTCCATGTATGACCACCTTATGAAGGGAATCAGAGCAAAACCTTCAATCTCAAATTGCCCAATGTATGGCCACCTTAAGCATGGAAACAGAGCAAAACCTTCAATCTCAAATCACCCAATGTATGGCCACCTTAAGCATGGAAACAGAGCAAAACCTTCAATCTGAAATCGCCCCATGTATGGCCACCTTAAGAATGGAAACAGAGCAAAACCTTCAATCTGAAATCGCCCCATGTATGGCCACCTTAAGAATGGAAACAGAGCAAAACCTTCAATCTGAAATCGCCCCATGTATGGCCACCTTAAGAATGGAAACAGAGCAAAACCTTCAATCTGAAATCGCCCCATGTATGGCCACCTTAAGCATGGAAACAGAGCAAAACCTTCAATCTCAAATCACCCAATGTATGGCCACCTTAAGCATGGAAACAGAGCAAAACCTTCAATCTGAAATCGCCCCATGTATGGCCACCTTAAGAATAGAAACAGAGCAAAACCTTCAATCTGAAATCGCCCCATGCATGGACACCTTAAGAATGAAAAAGAGCAACACCTTCAATCTGAAATCGCCCCTTGCATGGACACCTTAAGAATGGAAAAAGAGCAACACCTTCAATCTGAAATCGCCCCTTGCATGGACACCTTAAGAATGAAAAAGAGCAACACCTTTAATCTGAAATCGCCCCTTGCATGGACACCTTAAGAATGGAAAAAGAGCAACACCTTCAATCTGAAATTGCCCCATGCATGGCCACCTTAAGAATGAAAAAGAGCAACACCTTCAATCTGAAATCACTCCATGTATGGCCACCTTAAGAATGGGAACAGAGCAAACCTTCAATCTGAAATTGCCCAATGTATGGCCGCCTTAAGAATGGGAACAGAGCAAAACCTTCAATCTGAAATCACCCCATGCATGGCCACCTTAAGAATCAAAACCGAGCAAAACCTTCAATCTGAAATCACTCCATGTATGGCCACCTTAAGAATGGGAACAGAGCAAAACCTTCAATCTGAAATCGCCCCATGTATGGCCGCCTTAAGAACTGAAACAGAGCAAAACCTTCAATCTGAAATCGCCCCATGTATGGCCGCCTTAAGAACTGAAACAGAGCAAAACCTTCAATCTGAAATTGCCCCATGCATGGCCACCTTAAGAATGGAAACAGAGCAAAACCTTCAATCTGAAATTGCCCCATGCATGGCCACCTTAAGAATGGAAACAGATAAGAGCTAAACTCTCTAAGAAAATGTTGCTGAGTAACCGACCCGACGAAGGTCAAAAAGATGCAAAAAAGCAAGGTTAATAATAATTTGCAAACCATAGAAATAAAAAATAAAGACCATTGGAAACATTGCTTTGAATATGTCTTCGTTTTCTTCAAGAATTCTACAGGCAATGTCCTCAAAAACCGGACAATGGATTCCAAAGACCCAGCTTTAATGCTGGAGATTAAGTTGAGTTTCCTAAGTTCCCAGGTGGGCTAATACTGCTTCTTATTGTTCCTGGATGTGTTAATTCTATTGTGGATCTACCAGTACCCGAATTTCTGTTCACTGCCTACCTTCTAAATACCTCATATTGGATTTTGGCCTACTCCACAGTGTCTAGCTTCTTCTTTCTTGGTCCTGACATATACCTACAAGTCTTAAGCTGGCCACACATGGGCAGATCCACTCGCTTGGCGATGTCGCCAAGCGAGCGGATCTTCACCCGATATCCCCACCTACTGGTATCCCCACCTACTTCGGGGAGGCATGTAGGCGAATTCGATCGTTTGACCCTGGGGCCAAACGATCGAATTCTGCACGCGGCAATGGGGCAGTCGGTTCGGGGACTGCATCACCGAGCCGATGCGGTCCCCGATCCGACTGGATTTTCTAACCTGGCCGATCGATATCTTCCCAATTTCAAGCCAGATATCGGTCGGCCAGGCCCCTCGTTTCTGCCCCTACACGGGCCGATAAGCTACCGAGTTAGTCCAAGGGACCAATATCGGCAGCTTCTATCGGCCCGTGTATGGGGACCTTTAGTGGCCCTGACAACAGCAATTTTTATTGCTACACTTCTAAAGGGGGAGAAGGGGCTTCAATTTAACTTCAGAAAAATAATGACGGAGCAACCTGTTTTCTTAGTAGAGTATAGCACTGGCTTCAAAGCCGCTTTATACAAAGCATTTTATAAGTTTTATACAATTGCAAAATGCAGTTGTTGGTAACCCCTTGGGCAACATGAATAATGTAACTGTAGATTAAAGAGAGCAGCTTATTGCTCTAAACTCAAGTTTGTGTTCTATGATGAGAAATATAGAAGCTTCCATTGTTCCAAGGTGTACTCCTCTTCATGGGAGCCATTTAGAACGGCACCCAGGAGCTTTAAGAAACATATGGGAGATAAAGTCATTTTGTGTCTACCATTATGCAAAATAAGCACTTTCCCAAGAAAAGCGCAGCAGTAACAGTAAAACGTTCGACTTTGTTTCACTTCCTGTAGGTTTTTTGTAAGTATAAGTACAGTCGTTCCAAATAAACACATTACACAGGTAAAGCGTTAGGTAGACATAAAAAAAAGAACAATGCAATGAACGTCCTTGGAAAAGAGCAAATTGGCTCATAAAATAACATATGGATTAGTCATGGTGATTCCAAATATGCAGGTTTTGTGTGCGAATCTCTTCACATCTGGTTGGGCTTGATTCACAGATAGAAATGGTCTGAGATGGGGCTGGGTTGACTAAAATGTCTGTAAAATCAAAACAATTTGCTTATATGCATTGCTGAATCATGAGTATTTCGATAATATTGACAGAGGACTCAACGCCCCTAGGTTGCACTTGGACTTACATTGGATCATGATGGATATCTGTCTTTTTTAGGCCCATTTATAGTGATGAGCAAATTTAATTCGCCAGGCATGAATTCCCAATAAAATTCTGCATTTCCGCATTGGCAAATTTTTTGTGAAATTGCTGCAAAAGTTTGCACAAAAAGATAAAAAAGTCACCAAGACAAAACCGTCTCAGAGACAAAAATGTCACTGAGACATTAGTCTTTAACGCATTTGGAATATGAAAAAAAGTTGTATGTTAAAATTTGTTGCGCGTAAAAAATGTTGCTAATTGACTTCAATGCATTTTGCAAATTTTTTAGCAGTGACATGAGACAGATTCATTCATCTGGGGGGGTGCAGGGCCCACCGAGGCCGGCGCCCCCCTAGGTGCCCCTCTGGCTGCATCACCCACACTCACTGCAGGGGCCCCTGGCGCACCCCCCCAAACCCCCTGCAGGGAGCCGCCGACACCTTCCCGATGTCCTCCCCTGAGCACGCGTAAGTGAAATGCATTGGGGGAGGACATTGGCAGCCTGGAAAGCAGCAACAATGATCGGGTCTGGGCCTCCAGGGTGGAACAGAGTGGAAAGGCCAGGGTGTGCTGGTGAGTGTGGACTGGGCCTCCAGGGCCCACTAGGGCCCGGCCCCACGTTTTTTTTCCTGGCATCCCGGTGGCCCAGTCTGAATCTGCTCGTCACTACTCATTTACTGTGCAATTTATAATTGAAACAATATTAAATACTTAAAGCAGTTGAACCACTAAGGGGTACATTTACTAAAATCTGATATTTTCTGGGCTTAAAACACAATATGGTAAAAATTCAGAGCAACCACGATAATGCTTTTATTGGTCGTACGAAAATATCGCAATATCACAAAAGTTCGTAAACGCCACGAAAACCTTTCTGGCTTTGGAAGCCTTGCATAGGACTCGACCAAACCTGGTGAAAAGATAGTCCAGAGAAAAGTTTAACCAAAGCGTTAAAGAATTCCAAAATGTTCGTATTCTTTTCACAAAATCCGTTTTTTTTGTGGAAATTTAACGAAACCAACGAAAAAGTCATGGAATTTTAGTGAAATTTTTGCATACATTCTGAAATGTTCTATAAGTTACAAAACATTTAGAAAAAATATTAATTTTTGGCGAAAAGATAGTCCAGAGATAAGTATAACCAAAGGGTTAAAGAATTCCAAAATGTTCGTATTCTTTGCACAAAATACGTTTTTTTTGTGGAAATTTAATGAAACCCGTGAAAAAGTCATGGAATTTTAGCGAAATTTTTGCATACATTCTGAAATGTTCTATAAGTTACAAAACATTTAGAAAAAATATTAATTTTTGGCGAAAAGATAGTCCAGAGAAAAGTATAACCAAAGGGTTAAAGAATTCCAAAATGTTCGTATTCTTTGCACAAAATACTTTTTTTTGTGGAAATTTAACGAAACCCACGAAAAAGTAATGGAATTTTAGTGAAATTTTTGCATACATTCCCAAATGTTCTATAAGTTAGAAAACATTTAGAAAACATACGAATTTTTTGCGAAAAGATAGTCCAGAGGAAAGTGTAACAAAAGGGTTAAAGAATTCCAAAATGTTTGTATTCTTTGCACAAAATACGTCTTTTTGTGGAAATTTAACGAAACCAACGAAAAAGTCATGGAATTTTAGCGAAATTTTTTCATACATTTTGAAATGTTCTATAAGTTACAAAACATTTAGAAAAAATAATAATTTTTGGCGAAAAGATAGTCCAGAGAAAAGTATAACCAAAGGGTTAAAGAATTCCAAAATGTTCGTATTCTTTGCACAAAATACGTTATTTTTTGTGGAAATTTAATGAAACCCGCGAAAAAGTCATGGAATTTTAGCGAAATTTTTGCATACATTCCGAAATGTTCTATAAGTTAGAAAACATTTAGAAAAAATACAAATTTTTGGCGAAAAGATAGTCCAGAGGAAAGTGTAACCAAAGCGTTAAAGAATTCCAAAATGTTCGTATTCTTTGCACAAAATACGTTTTCTTCTGTGAAAATTTAATGAAACCCAAGAAAAAATCATGGAATTTTAGCGAAATTTTTGCATACATTCCGAAATGTTCTATAAGTTAGAAAACATTTAGAAAAAATACAAATTTTTGGCGAAAAGATAGTCCAGAGGAAAGTGTAACCAAAGCGTTAAAGAATTCCAAAATGTTCGTATTCTTTGCACAAAATACGTTTTTTTGTGTGGAAATTTAACGAAACCCACGAAAAAATCATGGAATTTTAGCGAAATTTTTGCATACATTCCGAAATGTTCTATAAGTTAGAAAACATTTAGAAAAAATACAAATTTATCTCAAAAATGTTTAGTAAATGGGCCCCCAATTGTCTTTTCACAGCTTTAGAAGCATTTGATTGTGCGAGTCTGTCCCGACACAAAGTTACGTGAGAGTTAAAAGGAAGCCAAACAGGAATAGGAAAGCGAGTGAAAGTAAATATCCTCACGTTCGGCACAGACAGACTGAGAGTTCTTATTCCCCCAGTTTTGGCAGACAAGGATTATCTGCTCAGAGAAGCCTGAGGTGGCACCTCCGGGTCGTGCTGCTTGGGAATAAAATCCTTTAATGTTATCGGCTGGAGCTCAAAGCAAAGAAAAAAATCAAGGAAACATGGAATGAATATATTTTCTGCTAAAAAAAAATTGTTTGTTCTATCCCAAAAAGACTTGTTCTGCTAAGTTCTCTGTTGGATATTTCTTATAAGTGTCACAGTGTTAATTGCTACTATCCCCCCCACGTAACACTGAGCCCCAATGTTCAACTTTATATCAGTAAATCCTTCCTCTGTTCTTAAATACAAAATAATTCTCTATTGATGGAATCCTGTTATGTTGCTCATTCCAATTAACAGAGATCATTTTTCTTTGAATGACAATATTATATCTTTATTTTCTCTCTTTAGTAGTGATCGCTATAAAATCGCTAGAAAATTCGCGAAACGGCAAGAAAATTCACAAAACGCATTTGTTGTGCGATTTTTTTTGTTGTCAGCGACTATTTTGTCACCTGCGTCTATTTTTTGTCGCCTGTGGCTGGTTTTTTTTGTCACCTGTGCTTTTTGACGTGACCGTGCCCAATTTTGCCATGACCACGCCCAGTTTTTTTTTGTAACGACCGCGCCTTTTTTTTTCGCACAACAAATTTTTTTCACACCAATTTTTCACGAAAGTTTCGCAAAACAATTTGCCAATGGCAAAATGCCTGGCAAAAAATTCTCTCATCCCTACTTTTTAGGTTAATATTGGAGCTTATTTACTAGCAGTGCTTTACTAACCAGCTGTAAAATAAAAATAGGGCTGGGTATACTTTACTGACATAGGAGGTAATGTAGTAACAAACCCAGATTATTTTAGGTCTAGTAATCCATACCAACCAATCAAATTTCCCAAATTTTGTACCTTGTTACATTAACAAGATATCCTAGATACTATGTCATTACTGTGCCCAGCTCCATCCTTATATACCCTGACTCCATGTCATACTCAGTGGGATAGCTCCTCCCCCTGCTCCCATCAGAAAGACCCTCCCAAATCTTAATCTTTTAAAAAAACCAACCCCGCCCCCTACTGGCATCTTTTATTCTTTTGCTTCTGCTCCCATTGGAAGCAAAGTTTTCTTTTTAAACTTGGGAAAGCGTTAGGCCCAAGTTCCCCAAGTTCCCCCTGTTCCCCAAGTTGTCTCTCTGTGATGCTGTCATAGCATTTGGTGCCCCCCCATCCATGTGATCTTCTGCCCGGCCCTAAAGGCGCCCGGTGGCCCCTACACCCTCTTTTATTTTTGTGGATGGACCAGGGAGGTGGCAGTTAGAATAGAATCAGTGAATAATAAGGTTTAATTGGTTGGGGGCCTTTGTTCCCTATGCAGGGGATATGTGTTTCTTCTAATGGAGGAAAGGTTCATGGCCCGCTGTCTCCCTTAACTGTCTTTCCTAATGTTAAATATTGGGGAAAAAAGAGTTTGCGCTATAAGCCTTTCAACTTGAAATGGCCGCAGACTGGTGCCCCTGTGGGAGGCACTAATGCAACAATTATCCCAGTTGCCTCTTTGTAGCCTCAGCAGTTGCTTCTAGTTACTAGTGATGAGCGAATCTGTCCCATTTCGTTTCACCATAAAATTTGCGAAACGGCAAGAAATTTTGCGAAACGGCAAAAAATTCACCCATTTGTTGTACAATTTTTTTTGTCGCCGTTTCTCATTTTTGTTGCCCGCATCTATTTTTGTCGTCCACACTTTTTTCATGCAACTGCACTTTTTTTTGACGCGACCACAGGTTTTTTGATGTGACCGCGCCCAATTTGATGTGCGACAAACAAAATTTCACAAGTTTCGCAATACAATTCACCAATGGCAAAATGCAGAAATTAGCTGCGGATCCATGCCTGGCAAAAAAAATACGCTCATCACTACTGGTTACCTGTCTGTTCAGACATCAGCTGAGTGGGATCGGGTGATCAAGTGATTCCGCTGGTTACCCTGTTTCCCCGAAAATAGGACATCCTCCGAAAATAAGGCCCCCCCCCGAAAATAAGACACCCACCTAGGGCTGGGCAATAAATCTCGCCCAAACGATGGAATAAATGTGTACTGTATTCTTCTTCATGGAAAAATAAGACATCCCCCGAAAATATGACCTAGTGCATATTTTGGAGCTTAAAAAAATAAAAGACAGTGTCTTATTTTCGGGGAAACACAGTATGCCAATCCCAGTAGCAGGAAATGGACATGGTCCCGCCTACTCTCTAACTCAGCAATCCAGAATGCTGTTCCAGGAGCCTTAGGTAGGTGAGGTAGTAATGAGCGGATCTATCCTGTTTCGCTTCACCATAAAATTCGCGAAACGGAGAGAAAATTCACGAAATGGTGAAAAATTCGCGAAATGCATTTGTCGCACGATTTTTTTGTCGCCTGGATCTTTTTTTTTGTTGCCCGCGGCTCAGGAAAATCCGCAAAATGGTGAAAAATCTGCAAAATGCGTTTGATGTGCGACTTTTTGTAGGGATGCACCGAACCCAGTTTTTTTGGGGTTTGGCCAAACCCCCAAATCCATTCCAAGGGTGCATTTTTCACTTCCATACGGACATTTAACCCTTCCAAATCCTAATTAGCATATACTATTTAGACCGCGCCCATTTGTATGCAGCCGTGCCCATTTTTGACTCGACCGCACCTATCGTGACGTGACCGCGCCCAATTGACGTGACCGCAACTTTTTCTGATGTGCAATCAATTTCTCCACAGAAGTTTCGTGAAACAATTCGCAATGGCGAAAAATGGAAATGCGCTGGGAATCCATGCCTGACGAAAAAAACTCCCTCATCACTAACAGTCAGAGCCTAAGTCATATTTTTAGACATTCTGGATGTTAAACTATATGTTTCAGATATATATATTAATATTAATAAAATTTCTTATCCATTATGTATAAAATCCTATGGGCTTTTTCCCTGACGGACGGAAAGAAAAACAATCGCCTTCTCCCAATACAAAACACATCATAGAAAATTACCGGCTGGAGTTTGTAAGAAAAACCATTGATTATATATTTCAATTTGAGATTGTTCTGCAGCTAAACATCTATTCACTGTGAAGTCAAAGCAACTGTGAGATGTTGTCAGGCTGCTAACGCGCTCGCTCAGCTCTCCCTGCCAATGAATTCTGTCAACTTTGGCTATTTTAGTGGGTTGTGCGGCCGAGCAGAATAACCTGATAAATATGTACTGTGCGCTCTTACTCACATTTAAGGGCAATTTATGACAAGAGCACATTCAGAATAAATATTAACCTTTGTTTACCTTTTTTTGTTTTTCCGGAAGCATCGGGCTTCGACGTGTTTTGTTTATTGTTTTGAGAATGAAGATGTACAGTATAGAAATAATATTGACTGCATTAGCCCAAAAATAAATGTTTTTTTTAGTGTAATTAATGTAATTAGTGATGGGTGAAATGTTTCGCCAGGCATGGATTTGAGGTGAATTTCCACATTTCGCCATTGGCGGATTGTTTCACGAAATGGAAGAAAAAATTTGCAGCAGAAAAATTCACCGCACGTCCAAAAATTGTCGCCCGCATCAAAAGAATGGTCGCGGGCAAGAAAATAATAGCCGCGCGACAAAATAATAGCTGCAGGCGACAAAATAATAGCCGCGGGACAAAAGAATAGCCGCGGGCGACAAAATAATAGCCGCGGGACAAAAGAATAGCTGCGGGCGACAAAATAATAGCCGCGTGATGAAAGAATAGCCGCGTGCGACAAAATAATAGCCGCGTGCGACAAAATAATAGCCGTGTGACAAAAGAATAGCCGCGGGCGACAAAATAATAGCCGCGTGACGAAAGAATAGCCGTGGGTGACAAAATAATAGCCGCGTGATGAAAGAATAGCCACGGGTGACAAAATAACAGCCGCGTGACGAAAGAATAACCGCGGGCGACAAAATAATAGCCGCGTGACGAAAGAATAGCCGTGGGCAACAATTTTTTTTTGACGTGCGACATTTTCGCCGTTTCCCCAATTTTCTGCCATTTCGTCGAAGCAAAACGGGACAGATTCGCTCATCACTACATGTAATCATTGGGGTCTGAATTCCATACTGGGGGGCTGCTGAACGAAGGGATAAATAACTGAAAAACCACAAAAAAATAATAAATAGGCATGCACTGAACCTACTTTTTTGGGTTCGGTTGAACCTCCGAACCCACCCAGCAAGATTCGGCCTAATCCCGAACAAATCGATCGGAAGGGATTAAAAAAAATGGCACTGCCAATTTGACCGTTTCCGAATTCTAATTCGCATATGCTAATTTATGCTAATTAGGATGCAGATTCAGTTCGGCTGGGACCGCAGATCCGTCCAAAAACAAATCCTTAAAAAAATAAGGAAAAAAAAAAATAAAAAAATGACAATTTTTCAAACCCAAATTGCCATGTTTTGCCGTGCCAGTTGGGTGCAAGTTGCAGCTAATATATTGGGGGCTGTGTCACCTCTAGTGATGGGCAAAAAAATTCTCCAGGTATGGATTTGTGCCGCTCTACTTTTTACATTCCCATCTCTCTTTTAAACCACTTCCTGGTTGCTAGGGTAAATACAACCCTAGCAACAAAGATAGTTGCTAAAACACCGAATGGAGAGCTGCTGAACATCAAACTAAATAACTGCAAAAGGCCTAAAAAATTGCAAATGGTCTCAGAATATCAATGCCATTATAATGTTAATTCAAAGGTTAACTACCCCTTTAAGATCTCCCCACCCTACAAAAAAGCCCTTTGACTCTTGGCTGGAACTTACTTTTATTATTACTGTAGAAATCTCCGCTTCCTGCAACTTTCTTGTACCTTCAAGGATACATTTCTGTTCCAGTTTTGGCTTTTCATAGGGCGAAGGAACCTTCCATTACAATTTCCCTTCCCGTTATACCATGAGCTTTAGCCAGGAGGCCTCGCTGCTCCTTCTTTTTATTCTGTAACATCTGTTTGTAGATTTGTTGCCGCGTGTTCTAATCACCATGCAGTTTAATGGCGCTGTATAAATGAAATGGTGATAATATTAATGATTAACTGCCTCAATCGCTGTATTTATAGAGCAAGAGAGATAGCTCAGGGCAAAGGGATCTCCTTCTGCAGGACTAGTGGTCCTCTCTGTGTTCCAGATGTTGCAGAACCAGAAATCTTTATCTTATTGACATTCTCAAGTAATCGTACATAATATAAAAGGAAAGTAGAACAATAAGAGAAAAGAGAGCGTTGGTAAGGCCCCATCTAGAATAGTTTTGGTCTCAAACGGGACATGATTGAGTTAGAGAGGGTCCAGAGAAGGGCAACTAAGCTGGTAAAGGGTATGGAAAGTCTCAGTTATGAAGAAAGACTGGCCCAGTTGGGTCTGTTTACACTGGAGAAGAGGCGCTTAAGAGGTGACAGGATAACTACTGAATGTATAAATATATAAGGGGATCATATAATAACCTCTCTAATGTTTTATTTACCAGTAGGGCCTTCCAAAGGGCACGAGGGCACCCACTCCATTTAGAAGAAGGGAGGTTCCATTTAAACATTCGGAAAGGATTTTTTACAGTGAGAGCTGTGAGGTTCTGGAATTCCCTCCCCGAATCAGTCGTGCTGGCTGATACATTATATAGGTACAAGAAGGGGTTGGGTGGCTGGTGGTGCTTATGTCCATGTATGTTGAACAAGTAGAGGGTAGGTGGTGCGTATGTCTTTGTGCCGTGATGTCCCATTGCGTTTTGGCTTGTCCAACATACACAGACATAAGCTCCACCTTCTCTTAGTTAGTCGTCTTTAGCTTCTCTTCTCCCTGCATGGACAGAGGGGGCGGGTGGCCTTTGGAAAGTGTAGGAGAGGGCCTTAGGAAAGTGTAGGAGGGGGCCCTTTGGAAAGTGTAGGAGGGGGCCCTTTGGAAAGTGTAGAAGGGGCCCTTTGGAAAGTGTAGGAGGGGGCCCTTTGGAAAGTGTAGGAGGGGGCCCTTTGGAAAGTGTAGGAGGGGGCCCTTTGGAAAGGGTAGGAGGGGGCCCTTTGGAAAGTGTAGGAGGGGGCCCTTTGGAAAGTGTAGGAGTGGGCCCTTTGGAAAGGGTAGGAGGGGGCCCTTTGGAAAGTGTAGGAGGGGGCCCTTTGGAAAGGGTAGGAGGGGGCCCTTTGGAAAGTGTAGGAGGGGGCCCTTTGGAAAGTGTAGGAGTGGGCCCTTTGGAAAGGGTAGGAGTGGGCCCTTTGGAAAGGGTAGGAGGGGGCCCTTTGGAAAGTGTAGGAGGGGGCCCTTTGGAAAGGGTAGGAGGGGTCCCTTTGGAAAGGGTAGGAGGGGGCACTTTGGAAAGTGTAGGAGGGGGCCCTTTGGAAAGGGTAGGAGGGGGCCCTTTGGAAAGTGTAGGAGGGGGCCCTTTGGAAAGGGTAGGAGGGGGCCCTTTGGAAAGTGTAGGAGGGGGCCCTTTGGAAAGGGTAGGAGGGGGCCCTTTGGAAAGTGTAGGAGGGGGCCCTTTGGAAAGTGTAGGAGGGGGCCCTTTGGAAAGTGTAGGAGGGGGCCCTTTGGAAAGTGTAGGAGGGGGCCCTTTGGAAAGTGTAGGAGGGGGCCCTTTGGAAAGGGTAGGAGGGGGCCTCACTTGTCATTATTTTACCACCAAAGGTGCCCCATTTCCCCCCATGTCTCTCACTGCCCAAGTTCTGAATGTTTCCATGTTGATCTGTACTTTTAGTGCTTTATTTTCCTTCCCTGTGTGTTCCAGTCGCAGTGCGCGAGCGCTCGCCCCCATATACATAAGTGCTTTTTCATTCCTTATCATTGGGAAGAAATATCCCGCGTGTCGGCGGCTGCTTCTCGCCGTCACACAGTTTGATGGCTCTAATAACCGCACTGAAAGTTTATTTGAAGTTGCGTTTTATTTAAGCTGAGAAAGTACCGTACGGGCATTATCAATTATTTATTTACAGCGCCCGACCGTAAATAGTCCCTGTATTTTTACTTTTGTTTTTCCCACAGTTAAAATATTATTTTATCATCTTGCCGAGATTGTTCTGCCGAAATGCGGCTAATAAACAACATTTTATTGTATTTGAGAGTATAAAGATTGCCTCATCAATTCCTTATGTATATTTCCCAGGGACGGCTATTTCATATATTATCACAGCTGTTTTTTTTCTCCTCGCACAGCAGATTATCTCGCTGAAATCTTTGTCCTGGAAAATGGCTAATAAATTACTATTATACTTCTGTCTGATGATTCCGAGAGAGAGAAAGTACAACACGGCTTTATAGTGATGGTATCTGACTAACGTATGGGTCCTACCAGCGCCGCTCTGTGCGGGAAACCAAACATTGAACTTATTCTGCATCTTAAAAGGGATAATGTACCCCCTACTGTAAATGATAAGGATATTAGCAGTCACTGAGGGGTTCTGTGCCCCCCATATAAAGGCACAAGGCTGCAGGCTGAGTTATACAGGGAACTCTGAGTATCACTCATGTATTATAAGGGATAATGTACCCCCTACTGTAAATGATTAGGATATTAGCAGTCACTGAGGGGTTCTGTGCCCCCCATATAAAGGCACAAGGCTGCAGGCTGAGTTATACAGGGAACTCTGAGTATCACTCATGTATTATAAGGGATAATGTACCCCCTACTGTAAATGATAAGGATATTAGCAGTCACTGAGGGGTTCTGTGCCCATATAAAGGCACAAGGCTGCAGGCTGAGTTATACAGGGAACTCTGAGTATCACTCATGTATTATAAGGGATAATGTACCCCCTACTGTAAATGATTAGGATATTAGCAGTCACTGAGGGGTTCTGTGCCCCCCATATAAAGGCACAAGGCTGCAGGCTGAGTTATACAGGGAACTCTGAGTATCACTCATGTATTATAAGGGATAATGTACCCCCTACTGTAAATGATTAGGATATTAGCAGTCACTGAGGGGTTCTGTGCCCCCCATATAAAGGCACAAGGCTGCAGGCTGAGTTATACAGGGAACTCTGAGTATCACTCATGTATTATAAGGGATAATGTACCCCCTACTGTAAATGATAAGGATATTAGCAGTCACTGAGGGGTTCTGTGCCCATATAAAGGCACAACGCTGCAGGCTGAGTTATACAGGGAACTCTGAGTATCACTCATGTATTATAAGGGATAATGTACCCCCTACTGTAAATGATAAGGATATTAGCAGTCACTGAGGGGTTCTGTGCCCATATAAAGGCACAAGGCTGCAGGCTGAGTTATACAGGGAACTCTGAGTATCACTCATGTATTATAAGGGATAATGTACCCCCTACTGTAAATGATAAGGATATTAGCAGTCACTGAGGGGTTCTGTGCCCATATAAAGGCACAAGGCTGCAGAGTGAGTTATACAGGGAACTCTGAGTATCACTCATGTATTATAAGGGATAATGTACCCCCTACTGTAAATGATAAGGATATTAGCAGTCACTGAGGGGTTCTGTGCCCATATAAAGGCACAAGGCTGCAGGCTATGGGTTTTACAGGAGTTTTCATTAGCCCAAGGATTTTTAAAGCTGTAGGTAAAATCTGTGTATGGATTTTAGGCATATGGGAATCTTTTTATAAGATTTTGTGAGATTTTTTTCTTGGATATACAGTACAGGGCCAGTTATAAACTGTGGGGCCCAATTAGGATCAATTTGGCGGGGCCCCTACAGAAGGCGTTGCCAGCTGGCACATGGTTCCAGAGCTGGGGGGGCAAATAGTCCCTGCCCCTCGCTCTGTGACTAATGGTGTAACCCTGCCTTTTCACCTTTTTCTCTTCTTCCATTGGCCCCAACATTTCATGGCACCATGTGGCCCCCAAGTACTGGGCACTGACACCCCAAGCATACTATATACAGGGATTATTGCCCCCCAAAGCACACTATACACAATGACAGACAGTGGGTACCCAGGGGTAGCAGTATGAATGTGGTGCCCACTTGTGTTTAATGTTCCAGAACCCATAGCAGCAGTGTCAGGCAATCATTGTTGGGGGTGGGCTGGACAGGTTTATGTGCTTATTCCTGCTGGTGAGGGGGCTCCCATGGGTACGGGGTCCTATTGGGCCCAATACTCCCAATAGGCCTAAGGCCGGCCCTGACACTGGGAATACTGCAGTTCCCAATGTAGCCAGGTATATTCATGGGGGGATGCAGATCCGTTCTGCACTGCCAGTTGGGCAAGGTGCACAGTTTGAAAAACATGGAGGTTTGTTTCTATCCTTTACACTTTGGATGCTGCCACATTACTGATAAATGAGTCCTTTACTGGGGGGCAGGGATCCCCAACCTTTTATGCCAGTGAGCCACATTCAAATGGAAAAAGTGTCAGGGAGCACAAACATGGAAACAGTTCCTGGGGGTGCAAATAAGAGCTGTTTTGGCTATTTGGTAGCCCCTCTATGGACTGGCAGCCTACAGGGTTCTGTTTGGCAGTACAGCTGGTTTTTATGCAACTAAAACTTGTCAGAAATTGAAAAATAAGCACCTGCTTTGGGGCCACTGGGAGCAACACCCAAGGGGTTGGGAAGCAACATGTTACCCCCGAGCCACTGGTTGGGGATCACTGCTGTAGAACAAGAATCACAGTCACCCAAATTTTCTATAGAAATTCTTATTTGTATAAATAAGAATTAATTTATTATATCACCAAAAAATTTGCAAAATGCTGTTATGCGCCCATAACTTTTTTGACATGAACACAACCTTTTTTGTCGCAAGCACCACTTTTTCCTCACTCTGCAAATGTTTGTCACTGGGAATTTTTGCGCCAATTGCAAAATGTGGAATTTCACAGCGAATCCATGCCTGGAGAAAAGTTCTAAAAACTGCAGAAAAATTCCCGAAACTGAGAAAAATTCTCGAAATGTGGGTACTGAGCAACTCTACTGATGGGCACCAACTTCTTTTGATGTGCCCTAGCCCTTTTTGACCTGACTGAGCATCTTTTTACGTGACTGCACCCTTATTTTGACCATGCATTTTTTTAAGCGACCCCGTTTTTTTATGCGACTGTGCCTTTTTTTGACCTGACCGCAATTTTTTTCACAGCAAATTCTTACCAAAGTTTTGTGAAACAATTAGTGATGAGTTTGGATGATGAGTTCGTGCCACACGTCAAATTTTTTGAGTTTTACCAATTTTCCGCCCGTAAGCGAACTGAAACGGGCCAGATTTATTAGTCACTAGAAACAATTCAGAATTTCATTGCGAATCCATGCCTAGCGAAAAAAAATCATTCATCGCTAGCAATCTGCCTTCTAGAGAGTATCTAGGACCCAATGGGGCCACATTCCTTAGGCATTTAAGTGCCAGTCTCCCATTGAACTGTATTACTACGTGGGATGCACCAAACCCACTTTTTTGGGTTCGGCCGAACCTCCGAACCCACCCAGCAGGATTCGCCCGCACATCCGGCCGAAACCGAATCCTTAATAAAACGCCGGGATTCGGTGCCTTACTACATGTACTGGGTAATGGATAATGTGTATATTTACTGATGCATTTGCTGCACGTTTATACTTATAGCGATGTATCATTTCAAAAAAGCCGCACATACATCTGAAATAATATAGCGAGCGCTCGGGGAACGAATAACTGTAATTCCAGCCAAAGGCGGTGTTTTTTACAGACAATTTATTCCATAACATCTTTCCGACAAAAGATTAAATGCATCCACGCCGGCCACGAACGCTGAATATGGACAAGCGTGGTGGAATCATCTCCGAGACGGCGCCTTTTTTTATATCTGTCGAGTGGGATGAAATTAGGTGCCGTACATTCTGTTGTCTTAGCGGGGAATTTGTGGCAGGTCAGATTGGAAAGCAAACAAATTCCATCAGGCGGGGGGTTTGGCTCTGCCGGACGACACCAACGTGGCTCGTTGAAACAAGAGTCCTTCATCGTAACGAGGATGAATAGCCGGCTGATTACAGCTTAACGAGGCACGGCATTCTGTCCCTTTCACAAAATACCAAAATAGGATCCGTCACAATCATTCCCATGGTGCAGTAATACAAAGTTATTAGGAGCAAATACTTCAATTCACTCAGCAGAGTGGAACATAAACTGCCATAACGGCAGAAATCGGCGCATTTGACATTTGTAAAGTGCTTGAAAAAGTTCCCGTCCAATCAGTCCGTGCATAACGCGCGTCCGAGCCAAGATTTACGGGACTACAGGTTATTCTACTCTAGCCCTATTATCTACATATACTGATTCATGTATTCATTGCTCCTATTGAAATAATGAAATTATATTTCCTTGTATTATACACTTATATTTTACTAATGCGACACTAGTCAAAGTTCAAATATTTAGTCTAAATGTCAAGATATTTGATGATAAATATATTCATTGCTCAATAAAATATTTCCTTATATTATGTGGTATATTTTACTAATGTTACAATACTTGAAATACAGGTATGGGATCCCTTATCCAGAAACCTGTTATCCGAAAAGTTCAGAATTACAGGAAGGCCATCTCCCATAGACTCCATTATAAGCAAATAATTCTATTATTACAGAGAAAAGGGAATCATTTAACCATTAAATAAACCCAATAGGGCTGTTCTGCCCCAATAAGGGGTAATTATATCTTAGTTGGGATCAAGTTCAGGTACTGTTTTATTATTACAGAGAAAAGGGAATCATTTAACCATTAAATAAACCCAATAGGGCTGTTCTGCCCCAATAAGGGGTAATTATATCTTAGTTGGGATCAAGTACAGGTACTGTTTTATTATTACAGAGAAAAGGGAATCATTTAACCATTAAATAAACCCAATAGGGCTGTTCTGCCCCCAATAAGGGGTAATTATATCTTAGTTGGGATCAAGTACAGGTACTGTTTTATTATTACAGAGAAAAGGGAATCATTTAACCATGAAATAAACCCAATAGGGCTGTTCTGCCCCCCAATAAGGGGTAATTATATCTTAGTTGGGATCAAGTACAGGTACTGTTTTATTATTACAGAGAAAAGGGAATCATTTAACCATTAAATAAACCCAATAGGGCTGTTCTGCCCCAATAAGGGGTAATTATATCTTAGTTGGGATCAAGTACAGGTACTGTTTTATTATTACAGAGAAAAGGGAATCATTTAACCATGAAATAAACCCAATAGGACTGTTCTGCCCCCAATAAGGGGTAATTATATTTTAGTTGGGATCAAGTACAGGTACTGTTTTATTATTACAGAGAAAAGGGAATCATTTAACCATTAAATAAACCCAATAGGGCTGTTCTGCCCCCAATAAGGGGTAATTATATCTTAGTTGGGATCAAGTACAGGTACTGTTTTATTATTACAGAGAAAAGGGAATCATTTAACCATGAAATAAACCCAATAGGGCTGTTCTGCCCCAATAAGGGGTAATTATATCTTAGTTGGGATCAAGTACAGGTACTGTTTTATTATTACAGAGAAAAGGGAATCATTTAACCATGAAATAAACCCAATAGGGCTGTTCTGCCCCCAATAAGGGGTAATTATATCTTAGTTGGGATCAAGTACAGGTACTGTTTTATTATTACCGGATAAGGAATCCCATACCTGTAATATTTTCCATTACCAAATGTCGTAGCTCTCCATCCATAGATTCCCCCATCCCTATGTCACAGTTCTGCTGGTGCATGCTGGGTAACTCACATCCGTTCAGCAATAGCTAAAGAGCCCCCTGTCCCGTCTCCTTTTATGCCTATGTTTAATAATTACAGCCAGTCTGTTCCTTTGTTCTCTTTGTTACCGTTTTTCGGTCCTTTTCACTCTATCTGTAAAGCCTTTTGCATAAAGACTTCATTATGTGTGAATAGACTTCATTTTTTTTCCCTGTGTCTATAGATTAAATATAATTACTCATAAGTGCTCAGCCTGCTTTATTTTCTTCCTGCTTTTATGAGCTATCCTTAAATGATCTCTCAAAAATTAGGCATGTTTAGGAATTCTTTCCCCCCCCCCCCTTTATACGGAAGCTTTATAATTGTATTTATTTCGCTGTGGGCGCATATTTGGAATTAGGCGCCCAAGTGCTTACTCATAGATTTTATAGCACATTATATTCCGCGCGCTAAAAATTTAGAGATGGAAGAAGACGTTTTTAAAAGGGACAATAAAAGAGTTCCCATCAAAATATATGAAAATGAAAGTCCATTTTGCCGAGGATCCTTCCGTTTTCGTAGGCTTCATAATGTTCCAGTGTTTGTCTTGATCACCAGAAATAATAAAATGAATAAACTGATGGGGTGAGGCAATATCTGAATGCTTAGGGATTGTTTTCTGCAGGTTCCCTGCTCTCTACAAAGGATTTATCAAGCTGAGCCATTGCCCGTCAGTTATTCCTCCCAGGTCAACTGCATTGCTGGACTTTATGGCCCACTGCACCCTAATAGGCTCCTATTATACAATATTATAGATGCCATATAGTGAAGTTAAACAAAATGAACATTGGGTTAAAGCAGGGGTCCCCAACCCAACGGGTCCGGGGACCGGTGCCGGGCCATGGGCTGTGCTGAGCCGGGCCACCTCTGGTCCCAATTACTTGTGATCCCAACTCCCCGATGTGTTACACAGCCATGACAACAGATATGCCAAGCCAAGGAAGCGTTCTACTGCTCAGGACAAGGACCAAAGTACAGGTATAGGACCCATTATCCAGAATGCTCAGGACCAGGGGTATTCCGGATAAGGGGTCTTTCCATAATTTGGATCTCAATAACTTAAGTCTACTACAAAATCAATAAAACATTAATTAAACCCAATAGGATTGTTTTGCATCCAATAAGGATTATTTATATCTTAGTTGGGATCAATTATAAGGTACCGTTTCATTTCTACATAGAAAAAGGAAATCAGTTTTAAAATTCTGAATTATTTGATTATTATTATTATTATTATTAACATTTATTTATAAAGCGCCAACATATCCCGCAGCGCTGTACAATAAGTGGGTTACATACATTGGGCATACAGAGTAACATATAAAGCAATCAGTAACCGATACAGGAGGGGAAGAGAGATAGATAGATAGATAGATAGATAGATAGATAGATAGATAGATAATGGAAAGATTATTATTATTATTATTAACATTTATTTATAAAGCGCCAACATATCCCGCAGCGCTGTACAATAAGTGGGTTCCATACATTGGGCATACAGAGTAACATATAAAGCAATCAATAACCGATACAGGAGGTGAAGAGAGATAGATAGATAGATAGATAGATAATGGAAAGATTATTATTATTATTATTATTAACATTTATTTATAAAGTGCCAACATATCCCGCAGCGCTGTACAATAAGTGGGTTCCATACATTGGACATACAGAGTAACATGTAAAGCAATCAATAACCGATACAGGAGGTGAAGAGAGATAGATAGATAGATAGATAATGGAAAGATTATTATTATTATTATTAACATTTATTTATAAAGCGCCAACATATCCCGCAGCGCTGTACAATAAGTGGGTTCCATACATTGGGCATACAGAGTAACATGTAAAGCAATCAATAACCGATACAGGAGGTGAAGAGAGATAGATAGATAGATAGATAGATAGATAATGGAAAGATTATTATTATTATTATTAACATTTATTTATAAAGCACCAACATATCCCGCAGCGCTGTACAATAAGTGGGTTACATACATTGGGCATACAGAGTAACATATAAAGCAATCAATAACCGATACAAGAGGTGAAGAGAGATAGATAGATAGATAGATAGATAGATAGATAATGGAAAGATTATTATTATTATTATTATTAGCATTTATTTATAAAGTGCCAACATATCCCGCAGCGCTGTACAATAAGTGGGTTCCATACATTGGGCATACAGAGTAACATATAAAGCAACCAATAACCGATACAGGAGGGGAAGAGAGCCCTGCCCAAAAGAGCTTATGTAATAATAATAATAATAATAGCAAAAAGGGTTTGGGACCACTGGGTTAAAGCAATAACAGCAGCAAAGTTTGGCCCAGGTCTAGTAACCTATAGCAACCAATGTGACTTTGCTTGCGGATGTCGGAACAGTAAATATAGTCCCTAACATCTTAAATCTGTTCCTTTAATAACTACGTTTGCTTATATTTGACTTAAATGAGAAGGAAAGGTAAAAACTCAGTAAGCTTTATCAGAAAGGTCTCTGTAAGTACAGCCATAAGCACTCACAGAAACCCTGCAACCTCTGTCAAAAGAAACACAGGATTTCTCGTCTTCTTTTGTGTCACATGTTCTTCTGTGTCAGACTTCCTGCTCTCAGAAAAATCCTTCAGGGCACGGCATGAGTCTGCTCAGTTTGTTCTTCTCTCCCCCTCCCTTCTCCTGCTGCCCCTTCCATAAGAATTTGCTCCCCCTCCCAACTGTGCTGTGTAATCTGAGCTACCAGCAGCCAGAGCTGCAGCAGGAAGCTACAGAGACCGAGCTAAAATGGCAGCTGCTATACTGTACATGGGCCAGTCTCCTATGCGAAACAGCAAGAAAATTCGCAAAAAAGGTGAAAAATTCACAAAACGCATTTGTTGCACAATTTTTTTTGGTCGCCTGCGTCTTTTTTGTTGCCCGTGTCTATTTTTTTGTCGCCCGCGTTTGTTTGTTGCAACCACGCCCAATTTAACATTTCAAGGAGAAGCTAATCCCCTCATTGTTTTCAGTTTCACTCAGTTCATGGGGAACCTAATCCCCTCATTTTTTTCAGTTTATCACCCCTGTCCTATATTGAATATATAATAAATAGTGATGAGGGAATTTTTCACCCTTTCGCTAATTTTTTTGCCATTTTGCGAATTTTATGGCGAAGCAAAACGGCAAAAAAAATAGCGAAATGGCGAAAAATCTGCAAAACGCATTTGTTGCACAAATTTTTTGTCGCCTGCATCTTTTTTGTTGCCCACGTCTATTTTTTGTCTCTCGACTGTGCCCAATTTGATGTTACCCTTTTTTTATGTGACCAAGCCTGATTTGACGCGACCGTGCCCAGTTTGACGCACAACAAAACAAAATTTGCGTGACAAATTTTTCCGCAGATAATTTTCACAGAAGTTTCGCAAAACAATTCGCCGATGGTGAAATGTGGAAATTTGCTGCGAATCCATGTCTGCCGAAAACTGTAAACTGTAGGGATGAGCGAATCTGTCCCAATTCGCTTCGCTGAAAAATCTGCAAAACTGCTAAAAAAATTTGCAAAACGGCGAAAAATTTGCGAAACACATTGAATTCAATAGGCAACGAATTTTGTGCACAACAAATTTTACAAGTGACAAACGTTTTACGCACTGCTGTTTTTTTCTGCTAAATTACATTAAAGTCAATAGCCATTTTTTGTCTTGTTGACATATTTGTCTCCGCAACTTTTTTTTGTCATGGCAAATTTTTGCAGCAGTTTTTGCCGATGGTGAAATGCAGAATTTTACTGCGAATCCATGCCTGGCGAAACAATTCATCACTAGTCAACTGCTTATATTCTGCATGGGGACAAATATAGTCACAGATTTAATTTATAATAAACCCTCAGGATCTTTTGTAGTGTAATTGTGTCATATTCCTGTAATACAATTCCCAGACACATTTCTATAAAACAAAACCCACATCAGTCTATGAGAATAAATAAATTATCATGCTTTGAAGATTATTACAGTGTTATATATCAAGTAACAGGGTGAGATAATAAAAGAAAATGACTTACAAACATGGTTATAGTTCTGTATTTTCTGCCAGACAGATTTTTTGCCGTTTCTCGAATTTTACTGTCGTTTTGTGAATTTTTCAGCGAAGTGAAATGGGACAGATTCAATCATTACTATTGAAGAATTAAGTACACTTGCCACAACGCTTACTTATTTTTATTGTTATAATATGTAACTGTGTATGGAACACAATAAAATTAAGTTAGTTTACATTTATCTAATGCAATATCCAAAACAATCCATGTAGTCTGGCTCTTCTTTCATCATCTCCATTTCTACTGCACCAAAATGGATCAAAAAGGCAACTCACAGTCTAAAAAAAAAATGTGTATTCTTTCTAAAGTTTAGAACTTTTGCGTATTTTCTGCGATAATTTCATTAATTTGCACGACTTTTCCGTACTTTGCATCAATTTGAGCAACAATTTGTGTGACAAAATCGGATTTGTCGCAACAAAAAAGCAAGTTTCGGATTCATTCAATCTTCGGTATGGTGACTTTCCTTGGGCCAGGTTGGAGCTGCAGAGTGCCATTGAGCCCTATGGGAGACTTTCCTTGGGCCGGGTTGGAGCTGCAGAGTGCCATTGAGCCCTATGGGAGGCTTTCCTTGGGCCGGGTTGGAGCTGCAGAGTGCCATTGAGCCCTATGGGAGACTTTCCTTGGGCCGGGTTGGAGCTGCAGAGTGCCATTGAGCCCTATGGGAGACTTTCCTTGGGCCGGGTTGGAGCTGCAGAGTGCCATTGAGCCCTACGGGAGACTTTCCTTGGGCCGGGTTGGAGCTGCAGAGTGCCATTGAGCCCTATGGGAGACTTTCCTTGGGCTGGGTATGAGCTGCAGAGTGCCATTGAGCCCTATGGGAGCTCCAACCTGGCCCAAGGAAAGTCTCCCATAGGGCTCAATGGCACTCTGCAGCTCCAACCCGGCCCAAGGAAAGTCTCCCATAGGGCTCAATGGCACTCTGCAGCTCCAACCCGGCCCAAGGAAAGTCTCCCATAGGGCTCAATGGCACTCTGCAGCTCCAACCCGGCCCAAGAAAAGTCTCCCATAGGACCCAATGGCACTCTGCAGCTCCAACCCGGCCCAAGGAAAGTCTCCCATAGGGCTCAATGGCACTCTGCAGCTCCAACCCGGCCCAAGGAAAGTCTCCCGTAGGGCTCAATGGCACTCTGCAGCTCCAACCCGGCCCAAGGAAAGTCTCCCGTAGGGCTCAATGGCACTCTGCAGCTCCAACCCGGCCCAAGGAAAGTCTCCCGTAGGGCTCAATGGCACTCTGCAGCTCCAACCCGGCCCAAGGAAAGTCTCCCGTAGGGCTCAATGGCACTCTGCAGCTCCAACCCGGCCCAAGGAAAGTCTCCCGTAGGGCTCAATGGCACTCTGCAGCTCCAACCCGGCCCAAGGAAAGTCTCCCGTAGGGCTCAAAGGCACTCTGCAGCTCCAACCAGGCCCAAGGAAAGTCTCCCATAGGGCTCAATGGCACTCTGCAGCTCCAACCCGGCCCAAGGAAAGTCTCCCATAGGGCTCAATGGCACTCTGCAGCTCCAACCCGGCCCAAGGAACGTCTCCCATAGGGCTCAATGGCACTCTGCAGCTCCAACCCGGCCCAAGGAAAGTCTCCCATAGGGCTCAATGGCACTCTGCAGCTCCAACCCGGCCCAAGGAAAGTCTCCCATAGGGCTCAATGGCACTCTGCAGCTCCAACCCGGCCCAAGGAAAGTCTCCCATAGGGCTCAATGGCACTCTGCAGCTCCAACCAGGCCCAAGGAAAGTCTCCCATAGGGCTCAATGGCACTCTGCAGCTCCAACCCGGCCCAAGGAAAGTCTCCCATAGGGCTCAATGGCACTCTGCAGCTCCAACCCGGCCCAAGGAAAGTCTCCCATAGGGCTCAATGGCACTCTGCAGCTCCAACCCGGCCCAAGGAAAGTCTCCCATAGGGCTCAATGGCACTCTGCAGCTCCAACCCGGCCCAAGGAAAGTCTCCCATAGGGCTCAATGGCACTCTGCAGCTCCAACCCGGCCCAAGGAAAGTGAATGAATTCCGAAATGATTGTAGTCTTTACGAAAAATACGACTTTTTTTTGTGGAAGTTAACGAAAACCACAAAAAATATGTGAAATTTTAACAAAATTATTGTGGACATTATGAAAGTTCTACTCGTACTTTGATGAATCAGCCCCTTAATCTTAGCCCCATTAAGTATCAAAATCACAATATCAGATCTATAGATTCACTCGCTAATTACCTACTTTTTGTTGAATGATTTGTTCCTTAAATCCTGCCAAGTTGAGTCTGAATCACATCAATATACTGTATCTGCAGTCATGAACCCTGAATAATTGAGATTTGTATTGATTCAATCATCTTTAGTTACAGCCTCATTTTACCCCGATAGTGATGAGCAAATCTGCCCCTTTTCGCTTCGCCATAAAATTCGAGAAACGGCAAGAAAATTTGCGAAATCGTGAGAAATTCGCGAAACACATTTGTCGCACAATTTTTTTTTGTCGGACGTGTTTTTTTTGTCGCCTGCGTCTATTTTTTTGTCGTCCACGTTTTTTCAACACGCCCGTGCCTTTTTTTTTTACGCAGCCACTCCCAATTTGACGCGACTGTGCCTTTTTTTTATGCAGCCACGCCCAATTTGACGCGACTGTGCCTTTTTTTGACGCACCTGCGCCCAAATTGGGCGACACACCCGTGCCTTTTTTTTACGCAGCCACGCCCAATTTGACGCGACTGTGCCTTTTTTTTTTACGCAGCCACGCCCAATTTGACACGACTGTGCCTTTTTTTTACGCAGCCACGCCCAATTTGACGCGACTGTGCCTTTTTTTTACGCACCTGCGCCCAAATTGGGCGACACGCCCATGCCTTTTTTTTTACGCAGCCACGCCCAATTTGACGCGACTGTGTCTTTTTTTTGACGCACCTGAGCCCAATTTCGCGCTCAACAAAAAATTTCCACGTGACAAATTTTTCCGTGGCGAATTTTCACAGAAGTTTCGCGAAGCAATGGCGAAATGCGGAAATTCGCTGCAAATCCATGCCTGCTGAAAAAATTCGCTCATCACTATACCCAGATAATCAAAAACTCTAGACAGCAAACACTGAAAATTTGAAGATATATCTTGTGCTTAGTGAATATATGGGACTGTAAGTAAAGCAGAGTCCATGTTTCTGGATATAATTCTATATATCTATTCTATCTAATTCTATATATCCATTCTATCTAATTCTATATATCCATTCTATCTAATTCTATATATCCATTCTATCTAATTCTATATATCCATTCTATCTAATTCTATATAGCCATTCTATCTAATTCTATATATCCATTCTATCTAATTCTATATATCCATTCTATCTAATTCTATATATCCATTCTATCTAATTCTATATATCCATTCTATCTAATTCTATATAGCCATTCTATCTAATTCTATATATCCATTCTATCTAATTCTATATATCCATTCTATCTAATTCTATATAGCCATTCTATCTAATTCTATATATCCATTCTATCTAATTCTATATATCCATTCTATCTAATTATATATATCCATTACGTTTACAGATTTGTTTCTAAAAGGGTGTTTTTGCGTAGAAATTGGGCTTCATGCAGATATTTCCTTGCCTAGAGGCGCGCAATCAAAATGTCAGCGTATAAAGTGTCGGCTCTATTTATGCCTGAGCCATACTGTGTGCAGCATATGTTTCACTGATAGTTTTGCCCTTTAACTGGCTCATTTAGAAAGAGTGGTCCCAGGAAACATTGTATTTTACCAGCGCTGAGGATATATTTGTGAAGCAATTTAGAATTAGGTAAATTATATAAAAAAAAAAATAAACAAGAAAGTTTAGACTTGGTGAGTTTTCTAGTTATATATAATTTTCCTGCAAAATCTTCAGATGAATTTATATTGACAGTTTTAATTTTTAACTACTAAAAAGTGATTGGCAAATTTTCGGCGATTCACAATTTTTTTCATAGTTTCTTGAATTTTTTGTGGAAACAAGACTCACTCATCACTACCATTTATTTACAAAGAAAACTGATACAATTTGTGCCTTTGGACTTCCATGAACTTCCATTTTTCCAATAGAACACTATAATGGGCTATAATGGGATATTTATCAGTTTTCAAATTTGTGAATTCGAATTTGTTTTTTTCTAAATTGAATAAGCTCACGTATGGAATGCTCACTTATTTATTAATAAAGAGTTTACAAACTTAAAAAGAATGGCAAATTTTTACATTCAAGTTTTTAGTTTTTTTGCACTTAATAAATACCGGACATTCGAGTTTTTGAAACATAATTTGAATTTCTAATCAAGGCAAATAGAAGGTAAATAATAAAGTTACATAGAAACTAGTAAAATTAATCTAAAGCTAGTTATATAAAAATGGAGATCACCAGCGATGGGCGAAATGTTTTGCCAGGCATGGATTCGTGGCGAATTTCTGCGTTTCGCCATTGGCTGATTGTTTCACGAAACGGATGAAAAAATTTGCAGCGGAAAAATTCACCGCAAGTCCAAAAATTGTCGCAAGTGTCAAAAAAGAATAGTCGTGGGCGTCAAAAGAATAGCCGCGCGATGAAATATTTACAACAGGCGAGAAAAGAATAGCCGTGCAACAAAATAATAGCCGCGGGCGACAAAATAAAAGCCACAGGCGACAAAATAATAGCCGTGGGCGACGAAATAATAGCCGCGGGCAACAAAAGAATAGCCGTGCGACAAAATAATAGCCGCGGGCGACAAAATAAAAGCCACAGGCGACAAAATAGTAGCCGTGGGCGACGAAATAATAGCCGTGGGCGACAAAATAATAGCCGCGGGCAACAAAAGAATAGCCGTGCAACAAAATAAAAGCTGTGGGCAACAAAATAATAGCCACGGGCGACAATTTTTTTGCCGCACAACATTTTCGCTGTTTCGCGGATCTTTTGACAGATTCGCGAATTTTTCAGCGAAGCGGAACGGAAGAGATTCGCTAATCACTAGAGATCACATTTGAAGTATTTATTATATTCAAGACTACGCTCAACCATCTTGTTTGTTATTTCCCTTTTGGCAGTGCCAGATAGACTGCAGGGAGCCCAGGGGCCGCCCCCATTCTCCGCCACCCTACCCCCCATCTTACATACACATGCACATCCTTTCTGCTCACATACGGAGCAGTGGGGACAAAATGCACAGAAGTTTTCTGCGGAATGCCGCCCCTAAATCTGTGCCGCCCTAGGCCCGGGCCTTTGTGGCCTCGCCACCAATCCGGACCTGCCTCTTTGTACAGTAATTATGAGTCAAATCTATGAGTGCAAAACTCAAATACATTGATACAGAAGTTGCATTCCCAGTTGATATGGGGGCTGATGTGCAAATTTCGAGCTCAAGGTGGGAAAGAATTGTGATTGTGGGGAAAATATTTCACCAAAACTAAAGGTGGCCATACATGCTACAATTTTGATCTTTCCACGACCATTGGTCATAGGAACCATTTAACCATGAAATAAACCCAATAGGCCTGTTCTGCCCCAATAAGGGGTAATTATATCTTAGTTGGGATCAAGTACAGGTACTGTTTTATTATTACAGAGAAAAGGGAATCATTTAACCATTAAATAACCCCAATAGGGCTGTTCTGCCCCCAATAAGGGGTAATTATATCTTAGTTGGGATCAAGTACAGGTACTGTTTTATTATTACAGAGAAAAGGGAATCATTTAACCATTAAATAAACCCAATAGGGCTGTTCTGCCCCCAATAAGGGGTAATTATATCTTAGTTGGGATCAAGTACAGGTACTGTTTTATTATTACAGAGAAAAGGGAATCATTTAACCATGAAATAAACCCAATAGGCCTGTTCTGCCCCAATAAGGGGTAATTATATCTTAGTTGGGATCAAGTACAGGTACTGTTTTATTATTACAAAGAAAAGGTATCATTTAACCATGAAATAAACCCAATAGGGCTGTTCTGCCCCCAATAAGGGGTAATTATATCTTAGTTGGGATCAAGTACAGGTACTGTTTTATTATTACAAAGAAAAGGTATCATTTAACCATGAAATAAACCCAATAGGGCTGTTCTGCCCCAATAAGGGGTAATTATATCTTAGTTGGGATCAAGTACAGGTACTGTTTTATTATTACAGAGAAAAGGGAATCATTTAACCATGAAATAAACCCAATAGGGCTGTTCTGCCCCAATAAGGGGTAATTATATCTTAGTTGGGATCAAGTACAGGTACTGTTTTATTATTACAGAGAAAAGGGAATCATTTAACCATTAAATAAACCCAATAGGGCTGTTCTGCCCCCAATAAGGGGTAATTATATCTTAGTTGGGATCAAGTACAGGTACTGTTTTATTATTACAGAGAAAAGGGAATCATTTAACCATTAAATAAACCCAATAGGGCTGTTCTGCCCCAATAAGGGGTAATTATATCTTAGTTGGGATCAAGTACAGGTACTGTTTTATTATTACAGAGAAAAGGGAATCATTTAACCATGAAATAAACCCAATAGGGCTGTTCTGCCCCAATAAGGGGTAATTATATCTTAGTTGGGATCAAGTACAGGTACTGTTTTATTATTACAGAGAAAAGGGAATCATTTAACCATTAAATAAACCCAATAGGGCTGTTCTGCCCCCAATAAGGGGTTTCCGGATAAGGAACCCCATACCTGTATAAAACAAGAATTCATTTTTATTTGTTTTCTTTATGGTTTCCAGTGACCTCATCGATACTTCTTCAAATTGCTAAAATCTGCAGATTTAGCAATCCCTGAATATCGTCAACGTGAGTAAAAGACTAAGGCACGAAATTGCATTTGTGTCACCTTCAACTGTGATTGGACGTAAGAATTTAAACTTTTCAACATTTCTGCAATATGTCTTTGTCAGGTACGAGAGCCGCTTTCAATTTTCTACAATATGTGTGAGTCAAGTACTAATATCAGGTTCACGTTGCCTAGCATGTTACTAAGTAATAAAGATGGCCTCATTTTTTATGCTTCTTGGGTAGATGTCACTTGAGGCAGAGATGAAGTGTCAGATTCAAGTCCCTCTCATTGATCTTCAACCTACTGCTGACCCAGACTACAGAGGCAATCTGCTCGAGCATCACAATCATTCAAGCATTCGAGCAGCGTAGAAATGAATTCGATGTAGTAGGTGTGATGGTTGCACAAAAATATGTGCCACTGCTGTTATATCCTAAACTTTCAGCAAACGTATATTCCTCTATAGTTTTAGTGATAGACAAGACTCATTTTATTTATCCAGTACGGACAATAGACTACTTAGGGGCAAATTAACCAAAACTGTAACATTTCTCATTTTCACAAATGTCTTACCTTCCTTGACTACAAAATCTGAAATGAAAAAGTCTGCGCAGGAAAAGTCACAAAAATTCAGTATTTTTCCGACTTGTCATACAAAAACAAACGCCAGAAATGGGAAACCTCTAGGGGCCTATTTATTAAAGTACGACAGGTACGAATTACAAAAAATTTGTATTTGATCGTACTGTGCGTATTTTCTGCTACTTTTTCGTATAATTGCGTGACTTTTTTGTATTTCGCACAACTTTTTTGTACTTTGCGACAAAAATCGTGCAACAAAATCGCATTGTCGCGCCAAGTATGAAAGTTTTGGATTCATTCAAGCTTTGGTATGGTGACTTTCCTTGGGCCAGGTTGGAGCTGCAGAGTGCCATTGAGCCCTATGGGAGACTTTCCTTGGGCCGGGTTGGAGCTGCAGAGTGCCATTGAGCCCTATGGGAGACTTTCCTTGGGCCAGGTTGGAGCTGCAGAGTGCCATTGAGCCCTATGGGAGACTTTCCTTGGGCCGGGTTGGAGCTGCAGAGTGCCATTGAGCCCTATGGGAGGCTTTCCTTGGGCCAGGTTGGAGCTGCAGAGTGCCATTGAGCCCTATGGGAGGCTTCCCTTGGGTCGGGTTGGAGCTGCAGAGTGCCATTGAGCCCTATGGGAGACTTTCCTTGGGTCGGGTTGGAGCTGCAGAGTGCCATTGAGCCCTAAGGGAGACTTTCCTTGGGCCGGGTTGGAGCTGCAGAGTGCCATTGAGCCCTATGGGAGACTTTCCTTGGGCCGGGTTGGAGCTGCAGAGTGCCATTGAGCCCTATGGGAGGCTTTCCTTGGGCCGGGTTGGAGCTGCAGAGTGCCATTGAGCCCTATGGGAGACTTTCCTTGGGCCGGGTTGGAGCTGCAGAGTGCCATTGAGCCCTATGGGAGACTTTCCTTGGGCCGGGTTGGAGCTGCAGAGTGCCATTGAGCCCTATGGGAGACTTTCCTTGGGCCGGGTTGGAGCTGCAGAGTGCCATTGAGCCCTATGGGAGACTTTCCTTGGGCCAGGTTGGAGCTGCAGAGTGCCATTGAGCCCTATGGGAGACTTTCCTTGGGCCGGGTTGGAGCTGCAGAGTGCCATTGAGCCCTATGGGAGACTTTCCTTGGGCCAGGTTGGAGCGGCAGAGAGCCATTGAGCCCTATAGGAGGCTTCCAAAATCATGGACAGAAGGTTCAAAGTCAGAAAGGTTTTCCCGCTGTTTACGTCCGGATACGAAAATTTTGTGACTTTCGGATTTTTCCTATTTCAGGATTCAAACTCGTACTTTAATGAATGGACCCCATAAAGTTTCTAAGCAAAAGAAGAATCCTCCAGGGAAGAGAAGCTACATCTTCCATCGACATCTACATGATCTCTGCAAATTTTAGCTGGCGCATTGTTGGATTTTCGTTTTTGGCCGTTTGGACACATTGTAAATCTCAGAAAATCGGAAAACAAATAATCCTACGGTTAGTATATGCCTCCCCCTTCCCTCATTGGAGAGATTGGAGAGAAAATGATAAACTAATCTGTCCCGTTTCGTTTCGCCAAAAAATTAGCGAATCTTTCAAAAGATTCGTAAAACAGCGGAAAATTCGTGAAACGGTGAAAATGCTGCGTGGCAAAAAAAATTGTCGCCCGCAACAATTCTTTTGACGTGCGACTATTCTTTTGACGCCCGTGACTATTCTGTTGACGCCCACAACTATTCTTTTGATGCCCGTGACTATTCTGTTGACGCCCACGACTATTCTTTTGATGCCCACCACTATTCTTTGGACACAAAACTATTATTTTGACACCCACGACTATCCTTTTGACCCGCGACTATTCTTTTGAAACCCGCGACTATTCTGTTGATGCCCGTGACTATTCTGTTGACGCCCGCGACTATTCTTTTGACACCCGCGACTATTCTTTTGACACCGACAACTATTCTGTTGACGCCCACGACTATTCTTTTGACGCCCACGACTATTCTTTGGACACACGACTATCCTTTTGATGCCTGCGACTATTCTGTTGACACCCACGACTATTCTTTTGACACTCAGGACTATCCTTTTGATGCCGCGACTATCCTTTTGATGCCGCGACTATCCTTTTGGCTCCCGTGACTATTATTTTGATGCGAGACTATTCCGCGCCAAATTTTTTCATCCGTTTCATGAAACAATCCGCCAATTCGCCCATCACTACTCACCACAGAAAAATGCACCCACTCTCTATTCATTCCTATGGGATTTTTAGAAGCGTATTTATCAAATGGTGAACTCTAATCATTTCTGTTCTCTCTTTTCAAAAATGAGCTTTTCATTGTCTCCTCCTTTTCTTCCTTTTTTTCTTTTCTCCTGTTCTACGTTTCTCTTACGTTCAATTTCTCCGTTTCCCTTCAAGATATTTTCTCCTTTTCCCTTTTTAACTCCTTATTTCATTTTTTTGCTCTCATATTTTGCTTGGGTTTTGCGTATTATCATTCAACCAATCATGTGATCTTTCATTAATAAACCCATATGCCTAAACTCATACTAGACTTTTTCATTTTTCATGGGACACAACCCTTCTGTATAAAATGTTCAAAAATCACTTTGGACCCACTTTCGGCCTACTTTTCAATAACCATTCATTTAATGAATGCATTTTCTTTAGATGTCATGGAAATCCATACCCAGTAGGGATGGGCGAAATGTTTGGCACGGAATGGATACGCGGCGAATTTCCGCGTTTCACCATTGGTGTATTGCTTTCCGAAACGGATGAAAAATTTCCATGGAAAAATTTGCAGCACATCCAAAAATTCTCGCAAGAATAGTTGCAGACGACAATTTTTTTTGCTAATTTTTCGGCGTAGCAATACGGGACAGATTCGCTCATCACTCATACCCAGTCCTGCTTTTATATCACTCTCATTTCTTTATTATAAAACCGTGAGTAACTTTCCACTGGTTTCTGCTCAGAATGCCAGGCAAAAGGAACATGGCTTCCTTCATTCCGATAAGTATAATTTTCATGTACAGACAAGATGAGAAGTTGATGGAAAGGTTATTGTAGCTTCTGACAAATCCGTTAATTTGAATGATACTATATTTTCCTGCACAATCTATCAGAGAACTTGAACTTAGCTAAAGCAATTTCCAGGATCATAATCAACATCTTCCCAGTCAGACATTTCATCAATTCTGCCTAAAATAGTTTTTTTACCCTTAGCGGGTTTTTTTTCTTCTGATGCAAAAAAAATGTGCTGCCAACATTTCCCTGCAATATATTATCAGCAATGTAACAAGTGGAAATAAAAAATAATAGGGTTGATTCACTAAAGTGCGATAAATTTTATCGCACTTTTTTTGCGTTAAAATAGATGCGAAAATTAGCACGCGATTCACTACAGTATTACCGCGTGCATTAAGTCGCATATCGCATGCGTTAGTTTTTGCACAACCGTATGCATTAGTTTTTGCGCATGCGTTAATTAGCATGCTGAAAAGAATACTAACGCATGATTCGCAAACACTTAGGCGCGCTAAATATCGCATTAGTCTGTGCGAAAATTAACACCTACTTGGGGCAGGCGGTAATTATAGAAAAGTACAGTAAATGAGCTTTTGCCAATAAAATATGGACTTTGCAGTGTTATTTATTCCAGTCTGTGTTGGCCCCAAGAGTGACGCAGCCGCCAGTTTGCAGGGCAATGGGCATTTTTAATACAGTAATTTTACGAAAGTATTGGCGTGTATGGCTAACATGGCATGCGTTCATTTGCACAACTATTTACATGCGGCTACAATTGATGAAATGTTTCGCCAGGCATGGATTCGCTGCGAATTTTTGGACGTGCGGCGAATTTTTTCATGCGTTTCGCAAAACAATCCGCCAATGGCAAAACGCATGAAAAAATTTGCCGCGGAAAAATTCGCTGCACGTCCAAAAATTCACCACGAATCCATGCCTGGCGAAATATTTCATCAATTGTAGCCGCATATAAATAGTCGCGGGCAACAATTTTTTTGGCCGCACGGCAAATTTGTCGCTAAAGATAAATGGAACAGATTCGCTCATCACTAGCACTTACTATTTATAAGCAGCTACTAATTATATGCTACCATCTATAGGCTACCATTTATATGCTACCATTTATATGCTACTATTTATATGCTACTATTTATATGCTACTATTTATATGCTACCATTTATATGCTACCATTTATATGCTACCATTTATATGCTACTATTTATATGCACTATTTATATGCTTCTATTTATATGTTACTATTTATACGCTACCATTTATACGCTACCATTTATACGCTACCATTTATATGCACTATTTATATGCTACTATTTATATGCTACTATTTATATGCACTATTTATATGCTACTATTTATATGCTACTATTTATACGCTACCATTTATACACTACCATTTATAGGCTACTATTTATATGCACTATTTATATGCTACTATTTATATGCTACTATTTATACGCTACCATTTATATGCTACCATTTATACGCTACTATTTATATGCACTATTTATATGCTACTATTTATATGCTACTATTTATATGCACTATTTATATGGGGCTACTATTTATACTCTACCATTTATATGCTACCATTTATACGCTACTATTTATATGCACTATTTATATGCTACTATTTATATGCTACTATTTATATGCTACTATTTATACGCTACCATTTATATGCTACCATTTATACGCTACTATTTATATGCACTATTTATATGCTACTATTTATATGCTACTATTTATATGCACTATTTATATGGGGCTACTATTTATACTCTACCATTTATATGCTACCATTTATACGCTACTATTTATATGCACTATTTATATGCTACTATTTATATGCTACTATTTATATGCTACTATTTATACGCTACCATTTATATGCTACCATTTATATGCTACTATTTATATGCTACTATTTATACGCTACCATTTATACGCTACCATTTATTTGCTACTATTTATATGCTACTATTTATATGCTACCATTTATATGCGGCGACTATCTATTTGCGGCGACTATACGTGGGCGTTATTTAGTGCATGTACTGTCAAATACCGAAAGGAAATAGTCTTCACGAGTTAAATAGCATTAAATTAGCGCAAGTATGCTGATAGTGAATCATGCGTTAAGTCGCGAAAATTTAGACGCGATAAAAATTTTAACGCACGCTATAAATAGCGCATGTTTTATCGCACTTTAGTGAATCAGCCCTAATGACTTGATTGAGACATACACAGAGGCTTCTGGGGATTTCCCTATTTGCTCTTTCTTCATGTATTGGCCATGGGACATTTACTATAGTGAGAAATGTTCAATTTAACAAACTTGCACCACAACAGCAGAATGGCAACTGCAGACTTGCCATGTACAGGCTTTCAAACTCCAAGTAATTGCAGAATTTTGAATGTATTGATCACAGTTGTGAAACCTTGCTCTGCAGTAATTCCCATAGACGCAGGAGAGTGAAAGCTTGGAACAAAATGACGCTCGGTAATTAGTAAACATGGGGACCCCAGAGACCGCATACAGTAATGTAATTGGCAGAAAGTACAGTAATGTTATGGTAATATATCATTCTGGGTTTCTACTGAAGAACTTAGCAATGCAGACATCTGTTGCTAACGCACTAGGCCTGTAGGCAACTATAATAGCGCGATCCGGCTCCATAAATATGTCAGGCAGAGAAGACCCGGCGCTTGGAAACAATTTGTTTTTTTTTTTCAGCTGAAATTTGCATTTGAAACACCAGAGGAGAAAACGATAGAAATTGTTTAACATTCAGACACCTCAGCTGGGAAATAGGATTTCTTTTCCCTTAACTACAAGAAGCATTTGCACAGAGTTTTGCAATTAATTACGGCCTTAGGAAATGAGGAGAAAGATGTCTCCGAGCGGCAAGATTAGCCCATGTGGTCGGCCGGAACCCGGGCACCGGCGTTTGCTAAATGATCAACTGCTGCATTTATATGGATTTCTCTTCTCCTTCTCTATGAACTAAGTTTAACATTGCATTTAGAATGATTTTCTTAAATATACAATTCCCTTATGGCACCGGGATAAAAATAACTGATTAGCTATAGCAATCTGAACAGATAAATAGCATGCAACTTGGAGGGAGGCCTACGGCTGACTTAGAACTACTTCTGCCTTTACTTACCGTGAAATGTTTATTACCTGGGACTTTTGTTTAATATCTTCGGTCAGATAACATCAAGATGGGGGGCCAACACCCCAATACCGTGCTGCTTCCTAACGAATGCCAAGTATGTCTGCTTAGGGTTGCCACCTGTCCTGTTTTGACTAAACAGCCTGGTTTTCAAAAGGGCTGTATGGGTCAAAACCGCTTGCCCGGTTTCCCATGTGTGGAAAAACGGACAGGACTCTTTGACATTGATGAGACAATCAGCCAATTGGCATGTCATAGCCCCGCCCCCATGACATCACTGCCACGCGCTGCCCCCTTCCCGTGGGCAGGGCGGGGCAGTGATGTCATGTGGGCAGGGCTATGACATGCCAATCGTCAACTGGCCAACATGACGCAAAAGATGGCAACCCTATGGGGCACATTTACTAGGCAATTTTGAGAAAAAGCCAAATTTTTTTTTATTTCTAGATGTTTTCGAGATTTTCAAATGGGTTTTTGCCAGTACTCGATTTTTCTGATATTATTTCTCAAAAAATTCTTTCGGAAAATTTGAGTTTTTTGAAAATAACTCCCATAATTACATTACATTACATTAACATTTATTTATAAAGCGCCAACATATTCTGCAGCGCTGTACAATAAGTGGGATACATACATTGGACATACAGAGTAACATATAAAGCAATCAGTTGCCGATACAAGAGGTAAAGGGAGCCCTGCCCAAAAGAGCTTACACTCTACAAGATAATTCACATAAAAAGTTGTTTTCTGGTTCACCCAGTTTCAAGGGGCAGTTAATCCCATCATTGTTTTCTGTTTCACACATTTTTAAGGGGAAATGAATCCCATCACATTATTGTTTTTCAAGAATGAGCGTCGATGTTCCTAAAATGGCTGCTGGAGCACTTCCTGTTTGGGGAAAATACAGAGGATTCATGGAAACAAATGTCAGTTTAAACTCGAATTGTATTCCTCATTCCTTTGCACGGATATAGCATCAATTGAGCAGATTTACTTTTGGCTTTCATTCTTCTAATCCTAACATTTTATTTAGAGTCAGTAATTATGTCACAGGGGTATAAATGCTGTGATTGAAGTCGGAATCAGCCACGCAGATAATTCAAAAAATGAAATGCCATTTCAGCTGAAGTACATTAGTGGGCAGATAGGGGAATCCAGTAAAGTAGGCTGAAGAAAGCTGTATATTCCATAAGGCCGGCATTCCGCAGCTGATTCGTGGGTTTACACAGGCCTATGTTGATCAGTTACCTTTAATGGATTGATGCAGAATATATATACAGGTATGGGATACTTGTCCGGAAACCCATTATCCAGAAAGCTCCAAATTACGGAAAGCATGTCTCCCATAGACTCCATTTTAATCAAATAATTCAGAATTTTAAAACTGATTTCCTTTTTCTCTGTAATAATAAAACAGTACCTGTACTTGATCCCAACTAAGATATAATTACCCCTTATTGGGGGCAGAACAGCCCTATTGGGTTTATTTAATGGTTAAATGATTCCCTTTTCTCTGTAATAATAAAACAGTACCTGTACTTGATCCCAACTAAGATATAATTACCCCTTATTGGGGGCAGAACAGCCCTATTGGGTTTATTTAATGGTTAAATGATTCCCTTTTCTCTGTAATAATAAAACAGTACCTGTACTTGATCCCAACTAAGATATAATTACCCCTTATTGGGGGCAGAACAGCCCTATTGGGTTTATTTAATGGTTAAATGATTCCCTTTTCTCTGTAATAATAAAACAGTACCTGTACTTGATCCCAACTAAGATATAATTACCCCTTATTGGGGGCAGAACAGCCCTATTGGGTTTATTTCATGGTTAAATGATTCCCTTTTCTCTGTAATAATAAAACAGTACCTGTACTTGATCCCAACTAAGATATAAATAATTCTTATTGAATGCAAAACAATCCTATGGGGTTTAGTTAATGGTTTATTGATTTTTTAGTAGACTTAAGGTATGGAGACCCAAATTACAGAAAGACCCCTTATCTGGAATACCCTTGGTCCCGAGCATTCTGGATAATGGGTCCTATACCTATACCATATATATATTGGCACCATAATCAGAAAATCACTGGATAGAAAGTAAGCTACAGTATGTCTCCCCCACAATGTTCTGTGAGACTATGAGACAGAGGCTGTGTTCACTCAGGTAGAAAGGCCACGGCAGGTGTTGGAATTAAAAAGGCATCATCTGCTAATTTAGGGGGTATATAAATAAAATATACACTTTACTGACGTGTAGGTGAGTTGCTACATGCATATTGTGCTGGGACTAATTTACCATTGCAGCTGTCGTCTCCCATAAGCAGTTGGCAGATGCAAGAGGGTCATCTGATCACCTGCCCACTGGGGATGCGCCAGTCAGCTTGCTCTTAGCTTCCATAGGAAACGCGTTTCATGCCTTCAATAACAGATAAACAAAGAACAGGAACAACGACCAGGATTATTTCTCACAAAATTCGTTAATATGGCCGCCGACACTGGAAATCCAATACACACACACAATGGTGCACAATAGCACTTTTTGAAGAAATTGTTATAGGGTAAAACTTTTGATATGAGGCATAACATAAGTGGTGTAAATATGAAGTCGCTATTGGCTAAAATGATAATCACAGAGAAATAATGGAACATTTTAGTTCCTTAAACAATGCTCTCTAGTTTTGTTATGCTTTGTATCTAGGGTTGACACCCGGTATTTGCCCGGCCTAGTCGGAAAATCGCCAGCTAGGGCCGGTATTGGTTTTACTGGCAATATATCTGCCGATAAATTTGTATGAGTGACAGCCCCCCTTTAGTCCTGCCTTTCCCTGACTCTCATACATCAGATAACAGCCTTTTACATAGAGGCCAGCCTTTTTCCCTGCCCCACCCACCCTCTTCCCCGTCCCATCTGACCATTTCTCCACCCAATTCGTCCAATCCAATGCCTAACCCACCCAACCCAACCCCAAATAACGTCATGGCCCACCCCAACTCTAAAGCCCCGTATTAATAACAAAGAAAGGTGGTAACGCTATTCATATCAAAAGACTTACCCTATAATGATCTTACTTTGGGCCAGATTCGGTTAGAGGGGACACCCCTATCTCCTTATTCAGTTCCAGATCCATGTTTTTTCTCCTCAAATTGAATCTCTCCCATAAGTTTTCATGTGATAAATTATAAAATAATGTTTTCTCGTGAAATCGAATCTGGCCCATTTCGAGAATTGACTGCCAAGCTAAGAGATGGAATAGGGATAACCATTAAACTTTACAATTAAAAATATTTATTAGAGATTAGAGAGAATTAATCTGACCTTGTACTCAAGGTGTGGGGTAATTGCAGTCCATGGTATTATTTAACATATACAAAATACAAAATTAAAAAGAAGTCGTGATGGAATCCATCACTTCTGCCACCAAGGAGATTTTTTTTTACCAGTCTAAGCAAATTCAGTAACTACAGCAAATTTTTGGAAAATATTCTATAATAATCTCCTCCCCTACTGTACAAACAATAGTAATGCAAACACTATGGGGCACATTTATTAAAATACGGTCGGTCCGAATCCAACTTTTTTGTACATTGCGTACTTTCTTTGCTAATTTGCGCAACTTTTTCGTACAGTGCATCAAAAATTATGCAACAAAATCGTATTGCCGCGCCATTGAGTCCTATGGGAGGATCAAAGTCAGAAAGGTTTTCATTCGATACGAAGGTTTTGTGACTTTCGGATCGCCAATACAATATTATGGCGACTATTACGATTTTTCCGTAAGAATTTTTGTGATATTTGTGATCATCAGAAATTATCGTATCTAACCTGAATATTCCCCATTTTGGGATTCGAACTTGTACTTTGATGAATGTACCCCTATATATATGTCTCCCCACCACAGCTGAAGTATGTGGTTATTAGGGGTTCATGGTCTAGGAAGTCATTTTTAACCCTTGCACGGATAAAGAACAGGGGCAGATTTATTACCGTTCAAATTTTCATGGTTTTAGAGTTTTTTGAAACCACGACTAAACTCATTTCTACAAAAACTACAAATGTCAAGTCATTTATTAAAAGATCTGAATTAAAAAAGCATGAAATAAAAAAGTATAAACTTTTTGAGTTTTTCAGTGAATGGAGTGTCCAAAAAATCTGAAAACCCCTTCACCGTAAAATTCTCAAAACTGCAAAAAAAAAATTGCAAAACAGCTAAAAATTCATGAAACGTGGGTATTGCATGATTCTTTTTTGACATGCACGACTTTTGTGATGGGTTGCACCTTTTTTAACATGACCACGCCCTTTTTTTGCAGTGACTGCGCCTTTTCTCCTGCTACATTTTGCCAAAATGCCAAATTTGGCTGTGAATCCATGCCTGGTGAATAGTGATGAGCGAATTTTTTCGCCAGTCATGGATTTGCAGCGAATTTCAGCATTTCGCCATTGGTGAATTGTTTCACAAACTTTCGGAAAATTTGTCGCGGAAAAATTTGTCGTGCAGAATTTGTTTTTGTTGTGCATCAAATTTGGCATGGTCAAGTCATAAAGGGCGTGGTTGCGTCCAAAAAGGCGTGGTTGTGTAAAAAAAAAGGCGCAGTCACATCAAATTTCACTGTGAGATTGGGCGTGGTCGCGTCAAAAAAAAAAAAAACATTGCGCGACAAATACGTTTTGCTAATTTTTCGCCGTTTTGCAAATTTTCTTGCCGTCTTGCAAATTTTCTTGCCGTCTTGCAAATTTTCTGCGGAAGCTAAACGAGACAGATTCGCTCATCACTAGTATAACCTCTACTATGAAGCAAAAGAAGGTCTTTCAGCTGTAAAAATGACACCTACTATACCACCTACCTACACAATCTCATCTTCGGAAAAACACAATTTTGTTGTGTTTGTGTTTTTCCGAAAAAAAATAAGAATCATGTAAAAATAAGCCCTTAATTCATTCATGTAGGCAGGGCCGCCATCAGAAATCACGGGGCCCCTCACAACACAATTTTCTGGGCCCCCCTCCTCCCACTCCCTACCCCCCAATGGCCCCTCCCATCAGTACAAAGGACACACAGCATTGGTAGCCAGGGCCCCCCAAAAACATTGGTAGCCAGAGCCCCCCTAAAACATTGGTAGCCAGGGCTCCCCTAAAACATTGGTAGCCAGGGCCCCCCTAAAACATTGGTAGCCAGGGCCCCCCTAAAACATTGGTAGCCAGGGCCCCCCAGCATCCTCCAGTTACCCCCTCCCCGGTCCTCCAGCTCCCCCCCAGAGTCCTTCCCAGCATCCTCCAGCTCCCAAACCCCCCAAGCATCCTCCAGCTTCCCCCCAGCTCCCACCAGAATCCTCCGGCTCCCCACTTCATCTGCACAGCACCTCCCCCAGCGTCCGCCTGTGGCTTCCCCGTATCCTCCAGCTCCACCCCCAGAGACTTACTCCGGCTCCCCGCCCTCCACCCCAGCTACTTACACCCGCTCCCCGCCCTCCACCCCAGCTATTTACACCCGCTCCCCACCCTCCACCCCAGCTACTTACACCCGCTCCCCTGCAGCTTCCTCCGGCAACTTCCTTCTTCTGCGTCCGCTTCATATGTGCCGGCTCCCCGCTGCATCTTAACATTTTATAAGGTTGCGCCCCGTGCGTACGGACGCACGGGGCGCAACCAATCAAATTTCCCGCTGGCCACCAATGAACCAATGACAGGGCCCGGAGTTCTTTAAAGGGGGTCCGAGCTAAAAAAACTGTATCACGGCCGGGCCCCCTTTAAAGCAACTGTCTTCCGGGGCCCGGGACAACTGTGCCCCCCTGATGGCGGCCCTGCATGTAGGTATCACTTGAAGTATCAGCTGACCCTCTGTACATATAGACATATAGCAGACAGATGTCAATGACAGAAATATGTATTTCAATATATTGGAGCAAATATCTATTCTAAATCATTGCCTTCTGGCAAGATTTGTTTAAAAGAATGGAAGTTTGTTTTAATCCAATGCTTATTTCAGCGTTATGGGCTTGAGAATTCAATTAGTGTCAGTGAGCACGGTACGGCGCACTCAGCTGTCAGGGAACGTAACGGTAAGATATTAAGCAGCAAATTAGCCCTTAAACAACCTTTGTCTAAAAGGTGTAAAAAGAGACAAGGATTGTTTGGTAGTTTGTAATAATTTCTGATCCATCTTGCTTCAGGTCAGCGAGTTATGAATTATATTCTCCTGGAAAGCACTAATTGAAATGGTGAATTCCAACATCAGTCTTCTAATATAAATGAATAGGAGCAGTTTGTGTGCAGAACACACAGTACGGATTTCCCATCAGAAGGACCACCTGATTCATTCATTTTTGGGGTCCCAGGTCTGATCTGCGATGGGTTATTGGGTTAATGGCTATTCTCTTGTCGCCCGAGGCTATTCTTTTGTTGCCCGCGACTATTCTTTTGTCGCCCGCAGCTTTTTCTTTGTCTCGGGCGACAATTTTTGGACATGCGTCAAATTTTTTCATCCGTTTAGTGAAACAATCCGCCAATGGCGAAACACGGAAATTCGCCGCGAATCCATGCCTGGCGAAACATTTCGCCCATCACTACTATTCCTTCCTAAACCTGTTATTCTGCTTTTTCGACTTTCTACCTTGTTTTGACTTGTGCTCTTTGCTCCTTGTTCCAGTCCTGACCCCTAACTACATTTTTGGCGCAACCTTGTCTGTAGTTCCCTATTGGTTTTATTAGTTTACTTGAGTCATTAGGTTCCTGTCGGTATCACAGCAGAAAGTTCCAGGGCTCCAAAAAGGTTTTGGTGAGGACTGGCTGGTTGGTGCTTGCAGGGACTTTTCTGCTCACAGAAGTGACTGTTTCTGGTTGTCTATGCTGGGTTCTGACCAACTGTCATGGCAACCCCCATTGTAGATGGTAATCATTTGACTAAACTAAATTTCAGCTAATAATTCCCAATGATCTCTGTCATCACAATTACAGCACTTTTTCTGTCATCTATGAATAACTGTAACATTCACACATATTGTGAAGTACCTACATTTCAAATTTAGATAGGAAGTAGAAACGTGCCTACACTAGTGATAAGCGAATCTGTCCCGTTTTGCTTCACCATAAAATTCTCGAAACGGCAAGAAAATCCGCAAAACGGCGAAAAATTCTCAAAACGCATTTGTCGCACATTTTTTTGTTGTTGCCCACATCTATTTTTTTTGTCGCCCGCGTCTATTTTTTTGTCGCCCGTGCTTTTTTATGTGGCCGTGCTCAATTTTGACTTAGCCAGCTCAATTTGACGTGACCGCGCCCTTTTTTTGATGTGCGACAAAAAAAAAATCTGCGCGAAGAATTTTTCAGCAGTGAATTTTCAGGGAAGTTTCACGAAACAATTCTCCAATGGCGAAATGCAGAAATTCACTGCGAATCCATGCCTGGCGAAAAAATTGGCTCATCACTAGCCTACACCCATTACACTCATTTAACTTTGCTTATCCGGCTAAATCAGTGCTTTGGCTATGATTGGGTTAGCTTTCCCTTATAACACAAGATATATGGGAGGTTCATTATTTTGTTATATTTAGCTGCTTCTGCACTGATCCCATTATTAGATGGTGTGTTTCACTGCTGTGATATTCATTCATTTGCGTCAATCTTTCTGGGAATTTGATTGGTCCTGTGGATTCCTCTTTGTCGTAAGATAAACAGCAGGGAGGTTTATTAAAAAGACTGAAACTATAATAATTAACATATCAAAAGGTCAAATCATCTATGAATATAAAGCGGAAAATACGATACTGTAGAATTTAATCAAGAACGCTAATGTACATGTAATATAATCATACCTATGAAAGTTTCTTTAATTACAATTTCAATTTAAAGTGCCAGATTCCAAACGAAGAAGCTGATTTATCGATATTCAAGTTTCCTTTTTTTTATACAATTTGAGAAAAAAGCACAGCGAAAACACGTGAATATACTCGAGAATATTCTTAAGAATCATGA